>NW_028242142.1:17500-1506849 GCF_964263255.1 Lissotriton vulgaris | reverse complement strand
GATATGAAAGTGATGTGGCTTTCTTTTGCATGTGTTTTGTCAATAACCTATCCTCCATTGGGGATGCCTCCGGGACCTCCCTGCCTGGCGGGAGAGCTGACATTAAAGCGTGTCTGATCTGTGTGTACCTGAATAGCTCCATGGACGTCTGTGTATTGCTGCTGAAGGTGCGCAAATGTAACGATTTCGCCCTTGTGCCACATGTCTCCCACCGTAGATATACAAATATCATCCCATCTATCAAAGGCCTTACTGTTTGAGTCTACCCAGGCGCTTTATATCCCATAACGGCGTAAGCTGGGTCAGAGTCCCGCGCCAACCCAGCTTGGCCTGGGCGACGTGCCAAATGTTCACGGTGTGTTTTAAGGGTTTGATGTGTAGGCCAGACTTTTATCGTAGAAGGGGGAGAGCAGTCAGTTTGTGCCTAGCATTTGCCTTAAATGCTGGGTCTGACTGCGGGGCATGCAGCCACTGGTTAATTACTTTTAACTGCGCCGCCCAATAGTAAAGTTGAATATTTGGGAGCGCTATCCCTCCATCATACCAGCCTCTCACCAACTTTGATTGCGCGATACGTGCAGGCTTATTGCCCCATAGAAGGCTGGAGACCTGTGCCGCTATAGTACGGAATTAGGAGGGTGGCACCTGAAACGGTGTGTTTTCCAATACATATAAGAAGCGAGGTAGGGACATAATCTTAAAAAGTACTGCTTTCCCCAGCAGAGTCAGCGGTAGGGCACGCCAGTGGCGCACATCTCTTTTGAGGCGATCTAGCGGTGGCTGCAAATTTTGTTTAATGTATTGGGCCGAGTCAGCAGTTACATATATGCCCAGATATTTAAATGTATCCTCCGTTATTCGAAGCGGGCAGTCCGCAGGGAGCTGCTGTGGAGGACCGTGCAACACGTAAAGTACTGATTTAGACCAGTTGATGGTGTACCCCGATGCCCTCCCAAAGTTTTTACAGATGTTAAGAAGGGTTAGAATGGAACGCCTTGGAGAGGACAGATAGAGCAACACGTCATCTGCGTACAGGGAGATATGGTCCTCCCAGCTGTCCGTCCACGTGAGTCCCTTTATCATTGGCTCCGTATCCATGCCGCCACCGGCTCCAGCACCAGAGCAAAGAGCAGCAGTGATAGGGAGCAGCCTTGGCGTGTACCCCGTGACAGGGGGGAGTCTTCCGACATGTGACCATTAGCAGTAACATGAGCCAGTGGTTTGGAATATAAGAGCTTGATCCACGCACAAAATTACGGCCCAAAGCCCAGATGATGGAGCACTGCGAACAAAGCGGGCCATTCCACCATGTCAAACCCCATCTGTGGGTCCAGACACAGCACTACTGCCGGTTCTCGTAAGTAATATGCGCGGGCTAGGACCCCGTGAAGGCGTCTCAGTTTGAGAGCTGTATTCCTGCCCGGCATTAAACCAGACTGGTCTGGATATACGATTGTCAATAAGTGGGCCGTCCGTCTAGTCGCCAACAGTTTTGCGAGGATCTTAGCTTCTGCATTCAGCAACGATATAGGGCGGTAAGAAGTGCATCTATCATCCGGCTTACCCGGTTTCGGATTAGCCACTATAGTATCCACGCGCTGGTCCAGCGGGAGTTAGCCTACTTCTAGATTGTCTGTAAACATATTGAGCAAATGAGGGGCGATTGTTCCAGCCACTTTTTTGTAAAGTTCAACGGGTATACCGTTTGGCCCTACGGCTTTACCAGACTGCAGCGCGCCCATTCCCCCTTGCAGTTCTTCTACTGTAAGATCTGCCTCAAGTTCGCTTATTGCTTCAGGGACAAGTCGGGGAAGATAACCATGGAAACCTATCAATTTGTAGATAAATAATCTACCATCGGGTTTTAGAACTTGCTCATCTAGATATAGAGCTGCAACCCAGCCCTGTTGTTAGGTGTTATGTTGTTGTGATGAGTCAACTATCTGTCTTATGGTGCATTCACCCCTTCAAGGTGTAGAGCATGTTTTCTAATTTTAGAGTTGGCCTTTTAGTTTGGCATTTGCCAGTTAAAAACCTTAAGCAAATGAGTGGCAAGTGCAGTTTGGATAAATAAAGAGTGTATGTTATGAGTCTGGCATCCTAGGAGTAACCTGTGCATAAATAAAGAGCAGTACTTACATCTTTCTCGTTAGCACTTAATTTTGAGAAATTATGCATGTCTGGAACATTCTGTCAGCTGGTTTCAATCTGGAAAATCGTTTTCTTCTCCTAATTTAGTAAATCAAATGGCTTCATAGTATGAGTTCTGTTGCACACTTAAGTTGTGTTCTGCTTTATGCACCTAGCACTCCTCTTTAGCACTAATACACACATACTTGTTATCTGTTATTGATGTTTAAATGGCTTGGTGCAAAAAACAAAATGAAGCACCAATGTCACAATTGGGTTTCTAAAAAGTATATTTTTTTGTATGTAGAGCCGGGCTCCAATTTCTGCTAAGCTGGTGGCTAACATGCTCTCTGTGGCTGGCGCAGATCACATAATCACCATGGACCTCCATGCTTCCCAAATACAGGCAAGTGTGATGAAGTGTATGAAGCAAAAATGTGATGTTTAGATATCGATACGTTCTAAAAATTTGTCAAGGTCTGCATTGATGTGGTTGAAGTGCATAATATTTTAAAACATTATTTTAGTGCTTTTTATAAGGTATTTTTTAATGCAGTCTTCACATTGGTGAGGAATATGACCGTCATGAGCAGAGAGTGGGACTTCAGATTTCCAGCATGTGTTGTTGCAGATCACATTCTCTGCACACTCCTGCCATCCTCTTGGTGTAGATATGTGCAAGTTGTTTTTCTTCAAATAAGTCTTTGCTTTCTCTATGTCGTGGCTCCTTCCTTGGCCCGCAAGGCACCAGGACACACTGTCCCCAAATCATCATCTTTTTTTAATTTTTTTTATTTTTAACTCCCGGCACAGTGTTCAGAGGTTTTAGTTAGCGCACTGGGACTATCCTCCCACTTTTCTGTTCCTTTCAGTTCCAGTAGTTGAGTATCCTTAACCATTGTTGAAGACTTGTCAGAGACCTTGTCTCTTCTATTGCCAAATGCAATGGAACAGTTCATGACACTGGCCATATGAGCTATATTATTGGGAATGGAGGAATTTGGAGAATTCGCCTTTCTGCCCAAAGTGTAATGCAAAGTTGTTGTGATCCAATGCACATCGGGTCTGAGGCCTCTGCTTCCCCAACTGCAATGTGGAGTTGACCTGCCCTGTCTGCCAGGCATTCAGGAACAAGACATTTATTTAGTATTGTACAACGTCGCTGGTCACCATTGACATGCTGACTGCTTTCTGCTCTGAGAAGACCGAAAGAGCTGACGTCCCGTGTTAGAAGTCATATGCCATTCCGGTGGCCCAAGATGCGCTCTCTGCCAAAGCGCAGACATTAATCTGAGGTCAAAAAATACCCAGAGCCACCATTCTTCCACCTGTACCTAGTCGCTGACCATATAGAGGATCAGCCTCAAACAGTTGTTGTGCTTGGCCAACGGCTCAGTCTGGCATGGAGCCCCAAGACTGACCAAAAGAGTCATCTTCCGTTCATTTCAGTCCTCAAAACTACTCTAAACTTGGAGCCTCCCTCGGCTTCGGAGAAGCCTTGAACCAAAAATGCCTAAGACTAAGACCAGCCACCTCCAGAGAAGAAATCTCCATCAAAGCCTATCACAAAGCATACTCCATTGCAGCCTCTTAAAGAGCTCAACTCTAAGGTCCGAGGCGAATGCGCCCCTTCCACTCATCAAATTTCCAGAGATGTCTGATGCCTAACAGTGAAAACTCTGTATCCATGCCGCTGGGAAGTTTCTTGCTCATTTCCCTCACCAGTCCCCCATAGGTAGGGCTGTGGTGAGTGTCTCACACGCTGGGGATAAAAAGGAAGCTGAACGTTTGGAGAGAATATCTGTGGAGCATGAGGTTTTATAACCACTTCAAATAAAGCAGGGACCAGCCCTCTGCTACACAGGCCTCCTGACATTCCCCATCCTCCACCACTGCCTCATACACCTCCATCACCTCATCACAACACTGATCACCTTCACCTCATGAGTCTCCTCATTCCTACCACACAGATTCTGACCATTATAACCCTCAGGACTCCTACTGTGATCCTGTAACATTTAGGATGTGTATAATTAAGACAAAGTTTATAATGTCCAACAACAAGTCTACACTAACCTTGAGCCATATCCTTACAAGGTGTCATCTGTGTGCAGTATCATGGCCTGTAGTTCTGTAATAATGAGATGCTGACCACCACAAAGTCAAAGTACCTGTGGTGGTAGAGGAAGACAGTTTTGGAAAACGTTTCCACAAGGAAACAAAGATCTGTGAAATATTAATCAATGCTAGCAAGGATGACAAAGTTTGTCCTGGAACATTTTAAGGAACTCTTAAAGGTTCTGGTTTTGACCCCCTATCCCCCAGGATGAGAAAAAATACATAAACCTGTCCCATATGACCCTCTGTATATCAAAGGGCATGTACCATCAGACTCCCTGATATAATGGCCAGGAGGAGAGCATGTGCCCATGCTACTTGTGATGGCACTCCTCCTGACCACGAGAGCAAAAAGATATTGCTGGCAAGAGTGTTGCTCTAAAGCAGCAACCCAATGGAGAATCACCAGCTCTGTTGGACTCCTTTTCTGCTCTGATCGTTATCAGAAAGAAAAATGGAGCAGTTGGTGAAATGTCTGTTGGAGGGGGAAAAACAAGTGTAGGAAGGCAAAATAATCTTAAGTGCTAATATTCTGTGCGTTCTGGATGTTGGCTGACACAGCCGCCAAGAAGTCAACACAAGCATTTTCCTCCGCCACCACACATAGCTTAGTGTCCGGATTTTACCCTGAGGTCCAACCATATGTGGCTTAAATATGTTAAATAGCTTTCAAGAGTTGGGATTGAGTAGTGTTTTTGAGAAAATCTGGGTAATATTATTGCACACTATAAGGTTCAGGTCAAGAAAGTTATGTATAAAGAGGATGCTAGGATTATGAAATCTCCCGATTTAGTAACCATTCAATCATACGTGTCACTTTCAACCACCCAAGACTTGGAGCCAAACTTTACACTGCTTAAGGCACCGGAACTTAGATTTTATCTTAAATGGTTAAAAGTGAATTTGGATCATTACCTAGTGGCCTTCCCTATTGCGGGCTCCTGGTTCACGTCCCTATCGTGTTGCCCATGCAATGGGTGGTCACTCCAATCAGCTAAGCGCTCTATGCTATTTTTAACCTTGTATACTTCTTTTAGAATATGGTTACTTCGCCCTAAACTTAGCAGAAAACATTTTAAACCGTCCTCAAGAGGGCTGCCACTATTTACAGCGTCTTGAGTCTCCTTGGATATGTTTTTCAGTCCTAAAATGTATTACTCAAACGCTGATTTTAAGGAACAAATGTGCACTGTGATCTGTGCTTTTGGCCTTGATGCAGTATAGATTTGGTTAACATTAAGGGATTCCAGTAGGCAATGTGAAATTTGGGTGTGAACAATCTCGTAGGACCATTTTTGTAATTTATTTCAAAGAGGGCAAAATATTTTAGCTTAATCGCAATATTTTATTATGATTTTATTGAAGTGTTAAATTTTTGTTTGCAATTTCATTGTGCTTTCATGGTCCATACGGACTGAATAAAGATGTGAAACAACGGGGGTGTGGCCAGGAACATGGCCGGCTAACAGCTTCTGCCTGAGCCCCGGCAGCCCGCACTGAATCATGACGCAGCTCCTACCCTTCGACTCGCCACCGACCACCATCTCCCCCACCCCTACCAATCTGGCAGGTGCTGTGCCGTCCGAAAGCAGCCAGAGACAGGAGGAGACTCAGCTATTGTCGACTAATGGGAGCGGTGTTGAGACGGCCCAAGTTGGCAGATGTGGAGGCCTAATACGCAGGGAGCAGAGCCAACTCCACTGGAAGGAGTAGTTTCCCACCGAACAGACAATAGACCTAGCGGAGGAGGAAAGTCGGACTAGCGGCGCAAGTTGCCCCAGTCGGCACACAGCACAGAGAACCCAACACACTGCATGCTCAAACGAGAGGGGCTGTGCGTGTATGGGTGCGGACGACGGGGGCAATCTTCGCACCCCCTCCTCCCACCCTAAAGGCCCGCGTGTAGAGAAGGACAACTCACAGGAGCGGCTAAAAAATCAGCATGTTAGTGGGGGTTCCTGGGCTGCGGCAGTAGGGAGTCTGCCCCGCGGCCTCCCAGACACACCCCCAGTGAGGTATGAGACTCTGGTGGCTCCGCCGGAAAGAAAAGCCCGGAGTGAGAGTGGTGCAGACCCTGCCAGAGAACAGACGGAAGGGAGGGTATAGGCTGAAGGGCCTGGTGGAGCAGCGGGAGGCCCCAAGCATGAGCAGCAGGAGATGAGTGCTCTGGGCATTGCAGGTAACTTATGTTAATGGAACTTGTTTAGCGTGGTTACCTAGGGTGTTCTGGCGCTGCGCATGCCTGCTGGAAGTCTGTGATGAAATATTACTGTGTGAAGAGCCAGGTTTTCAGCCCCAGGTTTTTAGCCCCCTTCTGAATGAAAGGAGATCTGAAGAGGTCCTCAGGTGTAATGGGAGCTCATTCAAAGCTTTGGAGGCACATGTAACGAAGCATCTGCCACCCCAGGCGGGAGAGCCAGCGGAAATGCGAGTCACTCCCAGATGGGCAGGAGAACCAGCATCCATATAGGTGGCAGGAGGCCCCAATGGACACACGTTGAATAAAAAGCGACAAGTATAGAACACAAATACTACCCCAAAGTGCGAGACGCCTTGGGAAGAGACACATCCTGTCAGACCCACTCGCAAAGAGATCACCAAGCGAGAGGTGGGGGGGAAACTCTGGGCCCAGATAAACAGACACTTAGTAGAGGGTGATAAGGAGAGGCCGGGGCCCCAAAGGCACGGTCCAAAAGACTGCACAGGAAGCAACTCTCAGGGACGGCAGATGAAATCTCTTACAAGGCCTGAAAACCACCACTAGGATAGAACGTCCACACTCGCCCTCCACCCACCCCTCTACTCGTTTCAATAATCCCAGAACTTGATAGACAGAGGGGAACCACATAAGACTCTAGCATTGAATATAGACACACAAACCACACACTCTGGATACCAACCCACAGCAAGAAGTGGCCACACACTAGGGCCGATAGACAGCAGGGTTGGGGAAGGGGAGCAGTGGAGCCTCAGAGCACATAGATTCCACAGGCTGAAGATGGCAAAAGACCAGGACCCCAAAACTACAAAGCAGGGCTAGATGGACAAATATACAAAAGTACTGCCCCTTCCACCAGAGACTGAGATGGAGCCTCCGTCGCCACCCGACAACGCAACCCTTGTACAAGGGAGGCAATTGAGGGGAAGATGGCAGAAATCCACTCTGAAGTGACCCTCCTGCGCCAGAATATGCACAACATCTCTGAGAGTTACCCAGGCCGAGAATCGTATATCCGTAGTGGAAGACACACTGCATACTTTAAATTCAGAAGTCTTCGACCCTGAGACAACACTTAATTAGGTTTCCTGGAGGGTGCACGACGCTGACAACAGGGCACGCAGGGACAACTTGCGCTTTAATGGATTCCTGGAGGGTGCGGAGGGACCAGACCATGGAACTTTCCTGACTACTTGGTTCAGCCTCCCTCCCTGCTGTGTAGTTCTCACCCTGCTTCCTAATCGAGTGCGCTCATAGGATGTCTAATGCATGGTTGCTGCCTGGGGCTCCCCTGCGACCTCTGATAGCCTGATTCCTCAACTTCCAGGACCCAGACCAAATCCTTTGAGAGCTGAAAACTAGGAGAAATTAAATACACCAACGCAAAAATAGTTGTCTTCCCTGACTACTCGCGAGAGGTACAGAAGATGAGACCAACATTTGACTCCGTTAAATTGAAATTGTGCCCTTCAATTTCAGTACATGTTGCTGTTTACGGCTAAACTAAAGGTCCTCTTTCAGGGCTCACACTCTTTTTCCAGACCCAAGAGGAGGCATGGCTGTGGAGTGAAAATCACTCCCTCCCACACCCTCCTCCTCCCCCCCACCCCGCCCTCTCCTCCAGGGTCGGGGATTAAGTGCCACAGTCAACGCTTACAGGCCCTCTGAAAATCCCAGACCCTAAGCAACGGAGAGAGAAAAGGAGACGTGCAGATCACTGATGGGGACACCTTTTGAAAGGAACACCTCTCATGCTGGAAAGAACACAACCACCAGACTCAATGAAGACTCCACACAAGTTCAAAACTTTAAGATGCTGCCCCACCAAAAAGGCAGTAATACCACTGAGCCTTCTGACCAAGATTACTCAGCCGATTCGGAGTCATCACCCTCTCCTTCAAAGCATGAATCTTATGGAGAAAATCAGACCCTACAACTGAGATCTGGCAAGAGTGGCTAAGCAGCTAAGATGCGGAACAAGCTGGTGGCAGAGGGAAAAATAAAACTGCTAAGAAGCCCCCCCCCCAGCCAGTATCTCATTAAGCCAAGCTGGGCTGAAAGACTTGTTTTGAATCAATATCCTTGTGTGTTATAATGAGCGCTATTACGGGCTAGAAACCAAGGAGTAAAGGACAAACTGACCCCACCTTCATATGCAGGGTTAGGGGATAGTCTATGGACGTCCCCTTTCACCGCGGTCGCACCACCAGGAGCGACTTAGTCTCGAAACTGGGCTGGAAGGGATTGGGAGGGGGGGGGGCTTGGATACTTCCAAAGACATGAGGTCACTCAAAATTCATTCACCCAAAACTGGGTTCGTAAACCGCAAATGAGGAGCCGCAAAGGCTGCCACCACAACACAGTGTGCATGATTCTAGCAGCATCAGTCCTTAAGGGAAGCCGCACATCAAAGTCCTACCGTTGAGGGAGTTATAGACAAAGCTCGAGGTAGCTCCAGAAAGGATGCGTCAACCTCCAAACAATGATGTCCCCTCTAGCCCTACAAATCGCACGACACCGGTCTGCGTGGGGGAGTAGAGGGGCTTAGTTTAACAGGTTACTCCTGTTACTCCTTGCTTTTAAAAATCCTACCTGACACTTTGCTTGACTACTAAGCTTTTAATCCCCCTCACACCTCTCCCCTTCGCCTCGCTGCCTGGGCCACTCTCAGCCGACCATTATCGCTGATCGGTCCCGGTTTGGCGATCTCACTACACCGGCCATATTGGGTGTGTAGTAGCGCTGTGACGCGCTCTAGTTGTGCATATAAGGGGACGGATAAGCGTTCAGCGGAAGCGTTCAGCGGACCCACCGGACCTGCGCCGGAGTCGTGCCAGAGTCCTGCCCGTCTACGACCGTCAGCGCCAAGGAGGTGCCAGGGAGATTGATGGCTCGCGCTCTCCTCCCTGTACAAACTCAGTCTACCCCCTTAGCTCCCTTAGAGCACTCAGGCCACCCTGGCTAAGCTGTCATCATAAGATTGTACCGGAGAAACTGCGAGACGGTTTTGAGTGTTGGTGCCTCAGAGACTTGAGTAACACATCCCCACCCACACACCCGAGCTCCCCGACTGTGATTGGGACACAGTCCCCTTTTCCCTTTCCTGTGGAAGCTGGCTTTCTTATAAATGCTCGCTCCCTAGTGAAGAACAATATTGCTTTTAGAGATTTCATCTCGGAGAGGAAGCCTTCGTGGGCCTTTGTTACCGAAACCTGGGGCTCAGAATCAGCTGGTCCTGACCTGGTTGACGCCATCCCCGATGGTTACGCCTTTGTAAGACTGGACAGAGAGGGCTGAAAAGGAGGGGGGGAATTGGCATTCTACATAAGATCTCATCAACATGCCGTATTGAGTGCCTTCCCTCCCCTCAGAACTCCTTCCAGGCTGCTCATTTCTCCCTTAGCCCCTCCCCCACGGTGTCCTTTACGAGCATTCTCATCTACAGACCCCTTGGCCCCAGACCTGCTTTTACCGTGAAACTCCTAGAAATTCTTGAACCTTTCATTGATAAGCCAAATTTCACCATCCATGGCGATTTCAATTTTCATTTGGAAAATTCTAAATCGCAGGACACCATATCTTTGGTAGATTCACTGGCCTCTTATGGTCTTTTACAAAGAGTGGGTAGTTTTAAACACTCCGCCGGCCACACACTGGATAGGGTCTTTACCAACAATCCTCGACTGGAAATAGGCCTTCCCCTTCCCCTCTCCTGGTCTGACCATAAGGCAATCTCTATCAAGTTTACATCTGGACTGCAGGACCTGCCCGCAAAGGACAAAAACAACTGGGTTTTGAAAAGGAACTATACGGGACTGAACAACGAGTCCCTTGGCCTCATCATCGCCAATCTTAAGTTCTCTCCGACAATTGATACGGATACTGCTGCTCGGGAGCTTGTCAATACTATCTCGGAGGCGGTTAACATCCTTGCCCCTCCCAAACTACACTTCTGCGCTAGGAAACGCCCGTCTGCTCCGTGGTACTCTGATTCCCTCAGACTCCTTAGGCAGGAGTGTAGGAGGCAAGAAAGGTTTTGGAGAGCCCACCCTGAACCAGATAAAAGAACTAAACACAAAAATCGTATAACAGGATATAAGGCTGCAATCCTGGCAGCCAAACAGTCCTATTTTTCAAATCTGACAACCTCCCTCAGTTCCCCTAGAGACCTTTTCAAAATTGTGGATTCCCTTTCTCTTGTTCAGCTTCCCGATCCCATTGTCACATCTCAATCTCTGTGATCAGATCTCCTTGTTCTTTCACACCAAAATCGTGGACATCTATTCCGTACTAGAAGCCCTCAATCCTATCCAGGAGCCCGTCTCACCACCTGTCTCTCCCCATTGGCCGAGTCCGCCTTTGACTCCCCGAGGTATCCTGTCCAATTTTCCCTTGCTGACCGCTGAAGTTTTAAAAGAGCATCTCAACAAACTCAAATCGGGATCCCCTCTGGACCCCTGCCCTCTTAAAATTCTGAAGAAGTGCAGAGAGGTCCTGCTCAAACCCCCCCCCCCCCCCACCCCCACCCCACCCCCTTCTAGATGTAATGAATCTGGCCATTTCAAAAGGGGTTTTCCTGCGACTTGGAAGTTGGCTATTGTCAAGCCTCTTCTGAAAAAGCCAACCTTGGATCCTAAAAAACGTCCGCACCATATCCCTTCTTCCTGCCCCGGTCAAGATGCTCGAGGCCCACCTTAATCACCATCTTAGCGCCTTCCTGGACAAAGCTAACCTGCTAGACCCCTCTCAGCATGGTTTTCGGAAGGCTCACAGCACAGAGTCAGCCCTTACAGTGGTGGTCAACAACATCCACGCCAAGGTCTACAGTAGTCAGACCACCCTTCTGATCCTGCTTGACCTTGCGGCCGCCTTTGACACCCTGTCCCCCTCCATTCTGGCCACCCGTCTTAGTGAGATGGGAGTGGAAGGACTGGCTCTGGGTCTCCTGACATCCTTCCTCAACCATTGGGCACAAAGGGTCAAACTGGGTGACTTCCTTCCATTCGCCAAGCCTTTGCAATGTGGGGTCCCACAGGGCTCATCCTTGAGCCCCACACTATTCAACATATATGTGACCCCACTAGAAAGACTTGTAAGATCCTTCGGACTGGAAGTTTTGTCGTACGCTGACGACACCCAGATAAAGGTCTCCCTATCTCATTCGGTTGAGACCACGGCTGTAAAATTTAGAAACTGCATGGAAGCCGTGGCAGGCTTCATGACCTCAAATTTCCTCAAACTAAATGGGGGAAAATACTGAGGTCCTCCTCTTTGGTGGTAAACAAGATGTCTGGTCGGCTGATTGGTGGCCGCCTGCCCTCGGAACATGCCCCAAGCCGTCCCTAGCTGCCCACAACCTGGGTGTTATCATTGACACCACACTTGCTTTTGATCAACAAATCAATAGGACTGTTTCCACCTGTTGTGGTGTCTTAAGGATCCTTAGGAAACTTGTACACTAACTCTCCATGGATGCCAGGAAACAGGTGGGATGGCTCTCATTTCTCCTCGACTTTACTATTGTAATGCCCTCTACCTAGGTATAAACAAAAAATTCATCCATCGTCTACAAGTTGTCCAGAATGCAACAGCTAGGTTTGTAGTTGATGCCCCCAGATGTTCCTCTGGATCCGGGATCAGAATACACCTTTACTGGCTGCCCGTACAGGCCAGAATAAACTTTAAGGTACGAGTCCTTACCTGCCGTGCTCTACACAGATTGGGTTCTCATGACATTGGGTCTCTCGTGTCCTTCTACACTCCGGGCAGGACCCTGCGATCGGCTAACAAAAACCGTTTGTCTATCCCTCGAACTTTCAAGGCTAGGTGGGGAGGTAGGGCCTTCTTCTCCCTTGCCCCTAAACTGTGGAACACGCTTCCAGCCGACCTTAAGGGCCAGCTGTCCCTCGCCCTTTTCCGTAAAGGTCTAAAAACCTGGCTTTTCATAGAAGCCTACCTGTAACTTCACTCATCTGGTGACACCCACCTCTCAGCTGTTTCCATTAGATGCGCCTTGATGCCTCCGGGTTAAGTCGCGCAATACAAATTCCAAAATTCATTCATTCATTAATACTTCTTCAGCAGTGGGAGGGAATAAGGTGTCCTGTCCATTGTTCAGCAGAGGAGTTTTACACCACACCACACCACCAAACATACCACCTGAACAACATGCAGTCAGTTAGGAAGCCCTGCAAATGTTGCGAAATAAAGTACAGGCTCTTTTAAACAACAATGCTATTAAACAGGTGCTTCCACCCAATGCAGCATACTCAATACTTACTCATTTCCTAGGAGGATGCTACATCTTGTTAAAGCACTACAAAGCGACAACTCCGCAGGATGTCATCCCTCTGCTTTCACATGAGGTCTCAAGGTGTCCCTCAGCCTCAAGGACACCTACTTCCACATCCCCATATATCTCACACATCTCCACTACCTGCGCTTTGTTGTAAGTGGACAGTACTGTCAATTCATTCAGTATTCTACCCTTTGAGGGTCAAAACAGCCCCAAGGGTATTTATGAAATCTCGAGCAGTGGTAGCAGCACATATGCACCTCCAGGCATTCATGTAGTGCGATATCTGAACAATTGACTGAAAAGACCAGCAACCGACCACAATTCCTAGCACATATGCAAGTGTTTGTGTCAGTGCTGCACATGCTATGGTTTCATGTGCATGTGAAAAGGTTGCATCTTAACCCACCGCATTTCCAACTTTTTCTTGGTGCTGTTTATCACAGGCAAAGCTGATCTGAAGCAAAATGTGGTGATGGCCATCCAAAGGCAGCCACCTCTTTCTCAGACACCATATCTTTTAACTATGAGCACCGTAATGAGGACTGTTTGGGATGATGGCGTCAGTGGTAAGATCTACTGTTAGGTGGGTCCCATAGTGCAGCACTGTTTCAAATGTTAGAACTACAAGAACCTATTGCTCAGCAGGCCATTTCTAGACCCTCCACCTCAGATGACCATCACAACAGGTACCTCACTATAAGGGGGTGAACACATCTCTACATGACTGTTGAGGGTACTTGAACGCCAGCTCAACGATGGTGTCACATGAGTTACCTGCAACTGACTGTAATTAGGTTGGAGTTCAGAAGTGGATTTCTGAGTTAGTTGGAGATACTTGTCTCTGTGCGAGAATTAAAGTGCTCTAACCAGAAATAACCTTGCATCTTGAAATGGGAAATGAATAAAAATGCATACCATAGCTGTACAAAATCCTATGTCCTGTGTTCTTCAGTTAATATTTCCTTTCAACTCCAATCACTAGAGCACAATTCACACAGCTCTCTAAAACTCTGCACTGATGGTTAAAACTATTTTTTATGAAAGTCTTTTACATGTGATGTAGTATTTTATTTAGTTATTTTAGTTTTAAAAAATGTGCTTATTTTTTGGACATAGGGTTTTTTTGATATTCCTGTGGATAATTTATATGCGGAGCCAGCAGTCTTGAAATGGATTCGTGAAAATATTCCTGAGTGGAAGACTTGTACTATTGTCTCACCTGATGCTGGTGGAGCAAAGAGGTGAGAAAGGCGTTAAGATGATATATACTAACAGGAGATCTGCTGTCTTCTAGTCTTATTTAATACTCTGTGACTTTTGTGTGTTGCTACCCTGAGATTAAGTTTAATGTTTTAATTTCTAAACTCTTATGTGAGTGATTTGTTTTATTTTGTGTCCTTTTTTGTGATCTGTGAGTGTTTTTAAACCACATTCAGCACCTACACTCCTACCAGCAGTGATAGTCTCCTCAAAGTGTGGTATACCTATGCCCCCCACCCCATTTCTAGCCCTTCTTGAAACAATATATTTAGGAATTCTTTTAAGTCTCCTGTGTAGTATTAGTGGTGAGAATGCACAAGAGATTTCTGCCACGTTCAAGTTGAAGGAGCACTCTACATTCCTGCTAAGTACCACACATCCGAGGTTAGACTCATACATCTAGTGCTGGTGATAGAAACTGGGCTCCTTTGCAGATGCCCCTCTCCCCACTTTTCTGCCCCATTTTAGACTGCTAGATGCTGTGTTTTTACTCCGATAATGTACTGGAACCTGCTAACCAGGTGCCAGTGCCTGTGTTCTGTCCCCTAAAAGTGATATTAATTGGTACACCCAGTTGACAAGGTACTTTGCCCCCTGATAAGTCCCTAGTATATGGTACCAGTCGTACCTAGGGAAAGGGTCATACAGGGGCCCCCCAGGGTTGCAGCACTGTATTGTGCAGCCTTGTGAGACAAAAGTAAAAGTATGTCTGCAGGTCTGCCATTGCAGCTTGGCACAAGCAGTCTGTCTGCTCGAGTGATTCTGTACAGAAGTGCTGCAGAGCCTCATGGCTGTCTTCATATGAGTAAGTCACTTGTAAGGGTGTCCTCCTAGGCCCATCATGCAGAGTCCATTATACTAAAGGTGTGGGTATAGAGATTAACATTTATTGTGTATGTTCAAGGCATGTGTGCTGTAGATACTCTTTGCATACTCCTGCCATCTAGTGTTCGGTCCAGATGTTTGTACGTTGTTTTTCTTCAAAGAAGTCTTCTGCAGTCACAAAGTAAGGTGACTCTGCCTTTCTGACTTAGTGCGCATGGGCATCGACTTCATTGTTGGATTGTTTTCTTACCACCATCAGGTTTGGACATTGTTTGTGGTGCTCTGGTTCAAGGCCGTTTTTTGAGATCCCTTCAGTGTGCAACCCACTGTACCCTTCTCGGTATTGTTTCAAACGCATTTCCCATCCTCCGTGTATCAAACTGGAAAACTTCCCTGGTTGGATTGCGTAAACTCCAACTGTGGCCTTCGTGCCTAGCTCGTTTCCATTAACTTCCACTCGAACAAAACCTCATTTGGTGATGGAACAGACGGCATTCCAATTCTGCCCTTGGCACTCTCTAAATAATGCACTTCACAAGGACTGTAACCCGTGCTTGTGTCTGTAGCACAAGGAAGACAACTGTGATGCCGGTCGCACAAAAATAACCTACGGGACTATCTGGCTCGGCGAAGAGAAATGCAGCGACAGAGTATCGAAGACATATCCCAATATCTTTGGAGAAGATATCGAACACAAAGAAATGGAAGCGTCCGAAGAGAAATGGGCATTCTCCATCAAGGACTCAGATTCTGAACTGGAGATCCAAATGGAGTCCCAGGATGTCCCGGCTGTTCAAGGGGCTGTGAGTACCAAAACCCCTTTGCCCACAAAACCTGCTCTCACCAAACAAAAGGCTTCCGGGCCACTACTGCCATTCGGCTATGGTAGGCACAGAGACTCTGCTTTGAAAGCCCCGCCCTCCAGCTCGGCACCAAAAGTGCAAGTCAAGCTTTCCTGCTCAAGTTGAGACACCACACCTACGAAATTCAATTTCGGTTCCGAAAGACAAAAAGGAAAAATTCTGGCTCTGCACTGAAAAACCTCTGGAGCCAAGTCTGGAAACTATGCATGAAAAGCCGAGTCCAAAAGAAAATGAATATTAATCCAGAAACTGGCCATATTTCTACAAAACCTGTGATACTATCCTCCAAAAGGAAGATTCCTAGCTCACAGGATATAAAATACCTTTAAAAAAGGACATGGTTACTAGCCCTCTTCACCCCATTCCTTATACCCCTCCAGTATCTTTAGTACTAAGTTTAGACCCTCTACACAATACACCACAGGGCTCTCCTCATACGGATCATGACACAAGGGATTGGGATCACAGTTATGGCCAACCACCACCATATCCATGGGTAATTATAACATGGATCCTCCCACAGACACAGATCTATACTCTGCAAAACCTTCCCCTCCCGATTACAACACCTCATATCGGGAGTTAATTGCCAGGGTCACCACATACCATTGAGTCACTTTACATAAAGAATCTTTAGAATAAGGTTTTTTATTTGAAACCTTGGGACTACAATTAGAACAACACTTCCGTCAGCAATATAAAAGGCATGATGCACCATACAGAAGACCTTTTTAAAGAGCTTGTACGTGCACGTATTAGAACACCCAGGGATGATAAAAAAAAACACAAACCCCAACCATCTGACCCAATTTCTTTGTTATAGGCCGGCTTCCATTAGACTCTTTGGTTGTGCTTCACAGGCTGCCACAAGGAGATTATGTGCTATTGGAAGGGAAGGGCAGGGCTGGGGCCAGGGCACTTAAGTCAATAGTGCATGTTGTCACTGTAGCATGGTATCCAGTCACCCTAATTCCTTGATTTTACTGGCGTAAAAAGTGTCTCTCCAAGTGTCAAACATTTGGCAATAGAATGTCACTCCTAAATACACTGAAACCATGGAAGTGTCACAGATAAATCATTGAAATATTCCTGATAAACAATGTGAGAACTTGGCAGCTACGACTCTGGAACATCCAGGTCTCCCGAGTGCATATGCTAGTAACAGACCACATGTTGTTGGATTCAGGGCCGGTCCTAGAACTCCTGGGGCCCCGGGCGAAAGAGAAGATGTGAGGCCCCTCTAATTTGCATATATCTTCCAGTCGCAGCCGGCATGACTCGCGGGTGGAGGATCTCGCGGGAGTTCAGAAGGGGGGGTGGAGAACAGGAAGCAGTCAGCCTCCCTCCCCTCCCCTAAGCCAATCATAATGCTGCAATGGCAGCTTTGTGATTGATCAGGAGGCCGACCAGCCAGGCTCCTATGGGGAGGCCATTTTCCCCATGTAGGCTGCATTGCAGCCTACATAGAGAAAGGCCAGAGTGCGCATGACTGGATTGGCCGAACAGTCAGCGCTCTTAGCAGTTGGCAAGGCAATCCTCTCCTGCCCCTAAAACAGACCCGCCCGCCTCCAACGAAACACTTCTGCTTTCTCGCAGTGCTAGAATCCGAAACATAAAATGGACGTTTTAGCATTTTGTGTTTCTGCTTTTGCGAGAAAGTAGTGGGGCGTCGCTCCTCCGCCCTAGTGAAGGAGCCGCCCTTGGTAACATCACAAGAAGTGACATCATCGAAAGTGACATCGCAGGACTATTGATCTTATTTGGCATCCCTGAAGAGACCTAACATGGATATCAGTAACATGGACAAAAAGATAAATATACAAATGAAATAAGTCAATATATTTTAAAACTGTTAAATGGATTACATGTGTCTCATTAGATGGAAAAGCTAGGTGCAGGTCTCACAAAGATGTATATTATTGATCACCGGAGTTTCATGACATTTTTGTTGTTGCCGAAAATTCCTGGAGACCAGGAAGGAGGCAGCAAGTGCTTTTAGAAACATAATATATTCGCAAACATGACCCAAAGTCAGCGCTCAATGCGATCTCTCCGTTTGCACCGCCCTAGAGCCTCCCTGCTCAAGGGTCCTGTGACCTCAATGACAGTCACTGTTGCTCTAGGGCAGGGGTCTCCAACCTTTTCTGTAGTGAGAGCTACCTCTGAGCAATGAAAATCATTGTGAGCTACTGAAGGCTAAGCAACTCGCGCATTTTTTCGATAGACCCCCCTACGCCCAGTGTCATTCACATTAAGCCTAATTTCTTCAGAGCCCTTACTGTGGTTTGAAAAAAAGGGGCCACACTCCCTCTTTTAAACCTACAGACAGCTGCAGGTTGTGCTACCTGAAGCAAAAGCTTGTCTTGCTTGGTAGCATTCCTGAAAAGTGTAACAAAATACTGCAGGATACAAGCCTATGACCTGCTTTTGTGATCCTTAATCCGAATTGTTCACACTTCACACACTGCAAAAGTTAAACCTGAACATATATTTCTTACCAAATGTGAATTATTGAAGTCTAGTTTAGATGTGCAGTCACTTGTTTTCAAAAAAGAGACTCCTTTTATTATGAACAATCTCAATTATTTTCACTTCACCACATACTCATTTTTTTTTTCAGTTTTGAAATGTCCCATCCTGTTTCAGATTTCAATAATTTTTAACTAGTTTGATTCACTATGATTAGGGGTTTTATTCATACTATGTAAGGAATGAAAATTGATTTTTCTTTATGCAGAATACATGTTTTTCAACATAATACATGGCCTAATCAAGTGGAAGATTAACTGAGTTTGTGGAAAAAAATACAATTACAACACTCACAGATGCTCTGGGTCTGGGGCCAATAGGAAGATTTCCAGATCTATATGTGGCTATTCTGTTTAGGCAGGTGGGTACATTCCCCTAGCTTTCTTCGCAAACAAGATAACTTCTGAGATAAATGCTATTTATATGGAGTAAAAGAGTCTGAAACACTACTTTATTTTAATGATTAGCAGTTTCACACGATTATTTTTTGTTGAGAAAGCATTTAATGTGCAAGTAAAATCCACCTTATCAATGCAGCTAGGCAGGCCAGAGGCTCAGAATGCATCTGTAAAACAATGCATTTTAAAACAACTTTGGGACCCAATTCTTCATGTAAGTGTGTAAAACACCTGTTCTTATTGAACTGCTTTTATTGAATGAAGAGTAAGACTTGCTATTTTCAGGGTTATATTGGTGCCGGAGCACTTAACAGAAAAGCTATGTTCTCAAGAGGCAGTTAAACTCCCAATTGAGGATTATTTGCAGTAATGGTAGTGTGCTGCTGCTGGGTTAAATAGTGAAAACACACATCACTATCACTGAATATTAAATTTAAACACATCTATAATTTGGACGAGCTTACCTGTGCTCTCTCAATGACTTGTTCAAAGAGGGTATGAAAGAGTTGAAACTAGTTCAGAAATTCAAAGCTGTTCTAAAGAGTGGAGCAATTTACATTTGTCTTAGGAGTGCAGATGGGGAGAACTTTCTTTATGTTGTGCCTTCAGTAAAGGAAACTGACACTTTACAAAAACCCTGCTTATCTGGATGTAAAACCCAGAGTTGGAAAGCGGGAAAAAAATTAATTAGCAATTGTGTCTGTTAGCCGTGATTTTGGCTGCTTCCAAGCTATCAGGCAGTGTTGCTGAAGGCTTCCGTTGGGCCTCTTTCGCGCTTAAATCCCCAGAAATGTATTTAGCTTAGTGATAATATATTTAGTATTGGTAGTTCAGGAGCAGATCGAGCAAGACTGGCGGGCGCAGACTTTTTATATATTAAAGACAAGACCCAGTCCTTCAATCACCTGTGGCATAAGAGCGGCTGAAGTATGTTTACAGTACAGACGGCGCACTTTGCAGCTCCATGCCGGAGAACAGAGCATTATGAGGTTAAAGGCCAGGCCAGTGCTTACCCATTGATGCGCAGCTCCAATATAATTTGCCAGCAGAAAAAAAGCAGGTGGTGCGGGTTCATAGCAGTTCGATACTGCTAGCTGCTAGCACCACCTGCTTTCCCAGGACATGCTGCGCCGCTCCGGCCCACATGCTGCTTTGCACCGTCACATGTCGTGCAGGATGAAAAGCGCGGTGCCAGGCAGTGAAAGGCAGGTGGTGTGGAGGCTGAGTTCTGCAACAGCGTCATCATCTTTTGTCTGCCCCGCCCCATCTAAGCTCGGTTAGGCCAATCTGAGCTGTTGGGTTTGGTGAAGGCAGGCAACGGCTGTGAAAAAAGGCCTGAAAGAAATAAATGAGCATGACCGGCTACAAAATGTAGATTCACGGCGCGAGCTACTCACAGGGGTCCAGTGAGCTACCGGTAGCTCGCGATCGACCGGTTGGAGACCCCGGCTCTAGGGTGTGCTGCTTCGTAGGCCTGCCCAAAAGACTTGCGGTGGGCTTCAATAGGGATTGTGGTAGACAGGCCTTCAAGGTTAACCCACACTTGCCACTGCTAAGGTTCACCTGCTGGTGCTAAGACACCAGGGCTTCTAAGGTCGTGCGGGTCCTTCCAAGGTCTAGCATGGAAATTTGCTCCCTCAGGGAGATTGGTCTGGTGGACTGGTCATGAAGGCTGAACCTGTCTCTCCAGTTCCAAATTCGGCAGCTCTGACCATAGTGCCACATCCTCTCTCCACTAAACACCATACTACCCCACTGAGAGAAACTCGCACTGCCTTCAACTACAACCCAATCGTGCCCCGCTACTAACACCTAGAGACGACTCATTTCAAATTACGCACTAGACAAGAGCAATATGCTGCCTAAAAAAAAAAAAGTGACATCATTCTGGAAAAAGCAAACACTCATAAGGAATGTAAGATTAATTAAAGCATGTGAAATATAAGCCGGAACAACATGGTTACCTTAACGCTTTAGCACTTATTCAGAAATGAATGAGTGCTTTTGCATGAAAAGTTAAGGCCATGACTACAGGGCCGGAACGGACCTGCTTCAATGCCCATTGAATATATCCTTACAAAACAAAAGCAATATGGTTTAAAAAGACCACATTTGTGAATACAGAGCAGTGGTATGCACTTTATTTTCCAGTCCGCCCATCAAGGAGGTATTGCAGTACATCCAGAAATGGTACACATCCCCACCTGGGGATAAACAATGCTGTTTAGAGAAAGACAAGAAAACAAAAGTAGTGCTTCACTGGTAAACTCGGTGTAGTGGCACTAATGTGATTTAGGTGTGAATAAAATCAATCTGGCCCCTTTTCGACCCACTCTGTCTTGCTTTAGTTATTTTTTACAGTTTGAATTTTTTATTTCTCTCTTTCCCAAGGCTGCACTTTGGAAGTGAGAAATGTCAGAAAAAAGATGACCTTTCCAGCAAAAAAGTTTTTTTCTTTTTTGGATTCATTTCACAGGGGAACAAATAAAGGAAAGGAAAAGAAAGAGGGAGTAGTGGCTACAAGGCACTGGGAAGGGGGCCCCCCACACCCTGACCTTGCAGATTTCTATAGTGCTTAGAGGCCCAGTGAAAGGGGGCCCCACACCTCGACCTTGCAGCTTGCTCTAGTGCTTTAAGGCCCAGGGAAAGGGGGCCCCCTCCCCTGAGCCTGAAGCAGTAACAAGGCCTTTCTTAAAACACTGCCCCAGCACCAGTTTCTCTGGCTGCTCCCTCCTCCCCTCACCCACTGCTCCTAACCTGAGTCAGGCTGGTCCTGGAAACAAAGGGGCCTTCTGTCACCTAGCAACAAAATGCAGACAGGAATGGCTGGTACTTAAGAGAGGTGTTGCCTCGCCCCTGACACTCTGAGCCCTAATTGATGGCCCTGCTGCTGTGACTTCCCCACTCTGTATGTCCTGTCCCCCCCCCCCCCCCCCCCCCCCACCACCACCACCACCACTGCACCCCCAGGAATGCCACCACGCGGTCGGACACCAGACATCTCTGATGTGTATTGCAATGTGTGGGTAGGGGGCCCTGGTGGAGCAGGGGGGCCCCCTGCCTCTCACCTGAGCGCGAGGCCCTGGGCGGCTGCCCATACTGCCCACGCCTAGCGCCGGCCCTGGTTGGATTGTTCTCCCTCTTCCAGTTTGCTCTAAAGCTCTTCAGTCTGGTGTGGAGACATCCTGGCAGAAACTGTTTTTGCAGCGTGAATCTTTTCTGGATTCATTTGCTGTGCATTATTCCGCCATCTAGTGGTTCGGTCTGGAATGCTCCTTTCTATTAGCAGTCCTTCTCTATTTATTTTGTATTCTTAGACTTTTTCTCTATTTTATTTGGTTATTTTGGTGTTGAACGTCACCTGTCCCACCATTTGATGTCTAATCCAGCCTCTTCTGAAGTCTTATGCCTTCCCAGGAAACTCCCATTCACGGTCTCCATTTTCAGTCTAGAAGCATTGCCATGGGCTTTCCAACCAAGAAAAAGTTTATAAAATCGCCGCAAGAAGGAGGAGAAGGACCTTAGATGTAAGATTTAGAGATTTATCAAGACTACACGTTGAGGGAGTCCTGGAGAATGTTGGGACGTGGAGGGGTGGGGGGGGGGGGGTCCCTGCGCTCTGTAAAATGCAGAATACACCCCTCCAATTCTGTGCCGAATTCAAACCGAAGACTTTAGTGACAAGAGACAATCGAAGTCAGGCACTCTGGGACCTGCAGGGACAAAAGTACACTTTGTCTCCGAGACCTGTAGTTGTCGAGCAAGGAAGAACACCACATCGCTGAGGTTGCCGAAGTAGAGGGCTCAAGACGCAGAAATGAGGATCGAGAAAGAACAGAGAAAACAGAAAGATAGACTCTTTCAGGTAACATTAAAAACTGAGTAGGGGAGAGTCTCGAAGAACGGACCTAACGACAAAAAGCTGCCTCTGTGTCTTAAGATCTTGCCTACCTAAGGCAAACTGAGTCTGAAGGAGCCGCTCTGGTCGCACAGCAAAGACACAGCAGGCAGGCAAACAACTGAAAAGACGGCGATGATGATCGAAGTCGGGATAAGCCAAAAAAAGGTTGTGATACCAGAATGTTGGAAGCCTCAACTCTGAAGAGAAAATCTATTCCTTCACTCGACGCCGAAGACCGTGCAGCTGAGATAAAGAGCAAGAAAGGAAGTCTTAAAGCCAAAAATATATAAAGGTTGATGCCTCACTACAGGAATTCAGGGTTCTGCCAAAACCTTTGACGAGGAAGCCACAAACAGAGAAGGAACCAGAGGACAAGGAGCCCAAATGACTCCGGAACCACAAGACTATGAGTAACAGGTCAAAGAGGACGACTCGGAACCTCCGGATATGTTCCAAGGGACAGAGTGTCAGAATATTTTGATATGCAGTAGCAGACCTGCATTTCGTTCTCAAGAGGATAAAAAAGACGTGTATCCATTGAGCGCTTTGCCTCCTGATGATGTAGCGATGTACAATCAATAGGGCTGCAGACAAACATGAGGTACAAATTGGAAGGCGAAAAGTAACAATAAAGCTTCCTCCTAGAGACCCGAATGCCTTCCCCAAAGTAAAAGTCCACATCTTCCCATGCTCTCAAGTATATTGGACTAAGGAAAATAAGCCTATAAGGAGCCAGGAACATGCAGGTCTGTAATGCCATGGGCAGAGAAGAAATACCCCCGTCCCAAACCAATTTATCAGAGGAACTGCACCTGCAGACTCTATCAGGACTGCCACGGACAGAAAGGGGGCAGATGTCCCAACAGCATCTGGGCCACCAACGGATTAATAAAGTAAGACGATGGACATGGTGGGGTGAAAAATTGAAAGAGTAGTAGTAACATAGTGGCTCATAGCCAATTCAAATGCTCTGCTCAGCAGGTGTGCACATCAGCACTGGGAATAAATGGCAGAGCTGATGAAACCTATCAGAACAATACCAAAGACAAGCAGCATCCCAGGAAGAAGAGAAAAACAATGCGAACACCTGCCTAAAATCAGCCCAACCTGCGGCAGATGCAGCAAGAAGGCAGATGATGGGTGGGTACCACCCTAAGACAATAGGCCTGGCTAGAATATCAGTTTTTAAAAATGAGTAAATGCAAACTTTATCCGCATTATTCAATGGAGAACAATTGTTTGGGAGTGTAGTAGATGAAACGCTACAAAAAATAAAACTAGCATTGTCATAGCCAATAGGTCTCGCCTTTGGGACCTTATAAGTGTTTAGCCATGCAACACTTGATGCACCAAGGATATTGTGCTGCATAACTAAATACTTATAATGTCCCAAACACGCGACCTATTTGCTATGCCTGTGCTTGTTACGAAGGCCCTTTAGACCACCATTTGTGCAGGAGAAGTTGCCTGGCTCGATCTCATTGCAGGCAGTGGGTCGGATGTCTCCGTTTGGAGTAACAGAGCACAAGTTGCAGCTTTTAGATTAATCCAGGATTGACAGAAGTTCGTGCAAGGGCTAGGGCAAAAACATACTGCGGGGTCCTTTTGGATGCTTGTTTTATTTTGCCTAAGTACGATGGTTTTGAAGTATTGAAAATAAATACTGAATGGAAAGAGAAAGCATGGCGCCATCTAGTGGCATGGCCACACACGCGGCCTGTTTAATAATGGCCACGACTGGCTTGTATGCAAATGCTATCTATAAATGTGTCTGGAGGAGAGCGTGGGCTTGAAAATCATTGGAGCTTATACATGTCGACTATACATACCTTGTGAGGATCCTGGATTCCTCCAAACTAGTATCCTAAACATCTGAAAGCTGATTCATATCAAATTACTCCAGGGCAGAGAGAGCTACGTTCTTGGTCGAGGAATGGCCATGAAATAATAGTAGCCGCTGCTGAGAAATGACACGATTGATCGTAGTGACAAACTTGTCAGCATCACTCACACCTTGGTGAGCAACCTTTATGGGGCAGGAGGCCTGTCATTGCAAGGTGAGTACGGGCCTTTTTCGTTCCCACGCCGATCTTAGCAACATGTCCTGATGTATTCACTGCATAGGCTTCTTTCTCGGAGTCTGTGATATCTGGTCATGAAAATGCCAGAAGTAGCGAACTGACATGAGACACTTTTTGAACCGCCCATGTTAGAGGAAGTGACATCACATGATGCTTGAACATTCTGGAAGGCAAAGTAGGTATTTTCATCATTCCAATATAATGTATTAGCATGGATTTAATTAAGAGGGGTAGAAAACGATAATAGATGGAATATTTAGAATGTCCATTGTTTCTCTAAACGTGTGGACCGAATCTCCCAAAGAGATGATTTTTAAGTGTTTCAAGCATTAGTATCTACATTTCGGTCCTGTTGGTACGCCTCAGTAACCAGTAACCAGTACAGTACAGTACAGTAACAAGTACAGTACAGTAACCAGGGAGGTCGGCCGGCTGGCGCGCAGTGCACGTGTGTGCGCATGGTGCCGTGCTTTCACTTTAAGCTGCTTTTAAAGTGAAAGCACGCAGTGAAAGCATGCGTGTTTATCAAGATGGCGGCGGGCTGTCTACTGTCCTTACATGCATGCGCATGCTGTTAGGTTTGAACAAATGGCGAGAGCAGCCATCTTTGTCCATCCCTACGCGTGCATGTAAGGCTTTGGGAGAATTAATTCCAAAAGGTCCCCTCTGGCGAGCGCAGCTCCTGGCCAGACCTAAAAAGGACAGTCACACCACCAAATCAATGGGTGCTCTGCAATCCAGCGGCTGGAACGACACCTACAAGGAGACTAGTAGAAAAGGGACTTTTCAATGCGCAACCTCACACCATCACTTTCAGAGTGCTGGATCGACGCAATCAACAATGGCCGTACCAGACTCTCCTACGTCAACTCTTTACGGAATGAGCGAGGGGGATGATCGCAGCCACAAAAAAGGGGCGACTGCATTAACTAGCAAGTGACTTCATACAACTGCATCCCTTGTCTCACACACATCCTATAGGGTAAGGATAACTTTTTTTTTTTTAGGAGTGGACTTCAGACTAATGGATACTCAACATCATGCTGTTTGGCTATTGCAAATAACGAATCAAACCACCACCAATAAAAGGACCCACGAGAGTGGTTCATACAAAAGAAGAAAAAACTGACTACTACAAGAAGCAGGAGAATTGCTACAAAAAGAAGGCAATAGGTAAAGTGCCCAAAACAAGATAACCCTGGGCAACGAATTGACCTACTTCTAATACCAAATCAAGACTGATCACTGTCCGATACTAGACCTCTGTTTCTTGAAAAACTTCATAAATACCAAGAAATTCAAACGGATAACTCTGCAGGACTATATGGCAACAATAGATCTAAAGGATGCATGTTTACACACTCCAATGAGTTAGAGACACAGGAAATACTTCTGTTTTGTGATAGACTAAACACATTATCAATTCAAAGTACTGACCTTTTAAAATAAAATAATCACCAATAGTGTTTACAAAGTGCCTAGCAGCCATGGCGCCTCACTTAAGAAGACCATGTGTACATAAATCTTTACCTGGACGACTGGCTGATAAAAGCAAACTCTAAACAAGTGCAAAGATCACATAGACAGTGATATCAACACTCCACAATGTGTGTGTGTTTTTTATTTTATTTTATTTTATTTTTATAAACCAAGAAAAATCATCGCCCAACCCAGAACAAGAAATGCTGTTCCAGAGAGCGAGGATCAACTCAGCAGTGGTGAAAGCTTATCCTTGCAAGAAGAGGAAATTATTGCTTTTACACAAAACTCACTAATGCCAAAAGGGTCAATCTGACAGTGAGGACTGTGTGGGAAATGCTGGGAAAATCGGCCTCCAGCATACATCTCATAACCTAATCAAGGTACCACATGAGACCAATTCGAGAATGGGTACCAAGTCAATGGTCACAAGCCACAGGGAGTTGGAAAGATCTACTGGTTGTCACACAGAGTACAAGAGGATATGATGTGTTGCAACAGGACAAAAATAGCAACCAGGAGACCATTCGTACCTCCAGCTCAGAACGTAACCTTTACCACAGCATATGGGTTGGGAAGCTCCTTTGGGAAAACTCTAAATCGGAGGAATTTGGAAAGAGCAGGAAGCAGTACAACATATCAATGTACTGGAACTAAAAATAATGTTCCTAGCCGTAAAAGCCTTTCAGATATTGCTGTCGGTAAAATAATTACTAATTTGATTTGATTTTGATTTCTATAGCGCCCGAATCGCCCCCATCAGGGTATCTCAGTGCTGTGACAGCTAGTGGCCAACCAGGGAGAGTTTAAAACAGTGTCGTTTTGAGCAGTTTTCTGAAAGTTAGGAAATTGGGGCATTGGCGCAACTGGATGGGGGAGCTGGTTCCAGTAATTCAAATGAATAGTACAACAACAATGCATCTTCCAGGAAAAGACAACCTAGAAGCATTCAAGCTGGAAAGACCAGCATCCCCCTTGCATGAGTGGGAACTCAAATCAAACTGAGTTCAAACAGACATTCAGGCAATGGGGATCACCAGAAATACACCTGTACGCTGCAACTCTAAAAGCCAATATTTTGCATCCAGACACCCACACTCCCTAGGGATCGATCTGGCAATAGACGGATCAGGGACGTTTCTACTCTCATCTCTGACCCACGCTGCCAACCCCCTCCCCTCTCCCCTCTCCCTTCCTAGCTTCACCCCTCCCCCTCCTCGAGCCCACTGTTACCCTCTGAGATCAACAAATGCAGATAGTCTCAAGACACTAATAATTTGTTAACACAATTTTATTACAGTTATGAGACACGTATCAAATTACAGTATATAGCTTCATTTTTGGTTACATTTAAGCATTCAAATCTTTTGCATATGTTGTCGAGCGTCCTTATGACAATGCATTGCTGATTACAGTCGCTTGGTACGTAAACTAGAATTCTACAACACCATTCTTAATCTCAGTAATTTGTTTAGAACAATATATCTTGCACCTCTGTGTATCATCAGCTTCTTCCCTCAACACCCACCCTAGTCATCCCACCCGCAACTCTTCCCTCCCTACTAACTGTTAACTATAAACTTAGCCGCTCGATCCCAATCGTCTCCGTCGGGACCGGCTCCTGAGGACCAATCATGCAAATGTTAGGCCAATGTTCCCGCGGGGGTGGGGGGGAGAGAAGGGGGAAGGGAGCTGAACAATATCTAAGAATTTAGCTGAGTTGTGGGGGGGTGGGCGAAGAAGGGAGAAGAAAAGGGGAAGGGGGGAACCCTCCTTATCCAAACCTCCTTCCAGGCAGGAATCTGGTAGTTGTATCTAAGCTATCAGAGGGTCTAGGGCCTCTACTGTGTCTTCGTCTGCTTGTGCTTTAAACTGCTCTATTGCTTGAGCCCATTCCATGGAAATCGGTCTTTTCCGCAATCCCCTATATTCCTCGCGTCTGAGCGCCTCCCCTTCTGCTACTGCCCATCTAATGACCTCCTCCCCCCACTTGCCCTCTCGTGCCGTCAGGCGAGATTTCCAGTGCTGTTATTTAATTGTTTTTGCCAGCATCCGAGCTAACCCTGTAAAACGACGTAGTCGTTTCACCTTCTTCGGGAGTGGAAGGAGACCTAATAGGCACACCTCCATTGTGTCCCAAGGGGCGCATTCAGTGAGTTTAGATAGTCCTTGTGTAACCTCCGACCAAAACCTCCCTAGGGTAGAGCATGACCATAACATGAGTGAAATCAGCAGGTTGGTGGGTGCATCTGGGACATAGTGCAGTGGCCGAAGGATTCGTTTTGTGAATAGCCTGAGGTGTAGGATAGGCCCTGTGTAGTATTAGTAACTGCATTGTCTTCAGCCGAAAATTACAGGACACCCGTCGGGGATTTTCTAGGGCAGTGTTCCACTCCCCATCTTCTAACTCCCTCGCAAGTGCCAGTTCCCACTTCTGTCTGAGAGGCAATAGTGATATATGTAGGTTTTCTTGCAGTCCGCGGTACAACCAGCGCACAAGGTGGTGCCCATGTCCCATGATGTGGAGAGACCACAGTACAGGGATGTGGAATTCCTATAGTCCGACGTCCAGGACATATTGTTTGGGGTCAAGAGCAACAAGTTTTCATGTGTATTTTGTCCTTGGGACAAGTAGGCCCAAGCCCCTGCAGCACAAACCAATTGGCTGCCAGTTTGCAGTACCACATTATAGATCAGGGAAGGGAACTGTCTGCCGTTAAGGTAATATTCTCCAGTATAAGGGGTGTCTTTCGTAGATTCATATGCTTGAATAATTCCCCGTTGTCGAAGTGGGAGGTCCATGGTACATAACATGGTAGTAAGAATTATTTATATATATATATATATATGTATCTATATATATATGTATCTATATATATATGTATCAACAAAGTGCCTGAAGCTATGGGGAGGCACACAACAGTCCTCCGCCCTCCGGGCTTCCCCCTCAGCATGCCTCACCACTTAGCAATTCTTTAGTGTGCCCAACGCGTTTCAGGGAACCTCTCCCTTCCTCAGGGGCTGCCATCAAGAAATATTTGTGCATGCATCACTAATTGCCGGAACATTTGTTTATTCAAATCCCTTGGTAGGCGTGTGCTTAGTGCCTCGTCATACCTTGTTTACTTGGAGTTGTAGTCCGTTTTGGTGCATGTAAGAACAATTCACTTTCAAGTAAAGTCGAGCATTTTTTTGAAGAATGATGCATATTTTCATGCCTATAGTAGGCTGTGTTCGTAGTTTGGCGTGCTGTAATTTTCACAAAGGAGTCCTGTGCTCTGCCTCTAACCAGTTTGGAAGTGCCTGCCTCACATTATGGTATTATGAGCGCAGGACTCTTTGTCAAAATACAGCGCGCTGAACCGCAAACACATTTACAACAAGGGGTGGTGAGGGACAGAGTCTCTGAATTAAACAGATTACTCTCACCCAGTCAAGAGATCAGGGCTAGATCCAACACCGTTTTTTAGCTCACTGCACCATCCCAGTTTCAGAACCTGGCTGTATGCAAATTAGTCTGTTCCTGTCCCAGTGCATGATGGGAACAGGGCAAACCAAACTACAAAAGCCAATTCTTACACTGGGAAGGAAACAAGCTACCGGGGACCGGTTTCTGGCATTTCAGCCGTCTTCGGCCCGGCTTGCTTGAATCCTGATGGTGCAATGAGCAAGGGACTCACATCTGAGTATACCCTTCCACGCTTAGGGTGGACAAAAATATTTACAACAAGGGGTGGTGAGGGACAGAGTCTCTGAATTAAACAGATTACTCTCACCCAGTCAAGAGATCAGGGCTAGATCCAACACCGTTTTTTAGCTCACTGCACCATCCCAGTTTCAGAACCTGGCTGTATGCAAATTAGTCTGTTCCTGTCCCAGTGCATGATGGGAACAGGGCAAACCAAACTACAAAAGCCAATTCTTACACTGGGAAGGAAACAAGCTACCGGGGACCGGTTTCTGGCATTTCAGCCGTCTTCGGCCCGGCTTGCTTGAATCCTGATGGTGCAATGAGCAAGGGACTCACATCTGAGTATACCCTTCCACGCTTAGGGTGGACAAAAATATTTACAACAAGGGGTGGTCAGGGACAGAGTCTCTGAATTAAACAGATTACTCTCACCCAGTCAAGAGATCAGGGCTAGATCCAACACCGTTTTTTAGCTCACTGCACCATCCCAGTTTCAGAACCTGGCTGTATGCAAATTAGTCTGTTCCTGTCCCAGTGCATGATGGGAACAGGGCAAACCAAACTACAAAAGCCAATTCTTACACTGGGAAGGAAACAAGCTACCGGGGACCGGTTTTTGGCATTTCAGCCGTCTTCGGCCCGGCTTGCTTGAATCCTGATGGTGCAATGAGCAAGGGACTCATATCTGAGTATACCCTTCCACGCTTAGGGTGGACAAAAATATTTACAACAAGGGGTGGTGAGGGACAGAGTCTCTGAATTAAACAGATTACTCTCACCCAGTCAAAAGATCAGGGCTAGATCCAACACCGTTTTTTAGCTCACTGCACCATCCCAGTTTCAGAACCTGGCTGTATGCAAATTAGTCTGTTCCTGTCCCAGTGCATGATGGGAACAGGGCAAACCAAACTACAAAAGCCAATTCTTACACTGGGAAGGAAACAAGCTACCGGGGACCGGTTTCTGGCATTTCAGCCGTCTTCGGCCCGGCTTGCTTGAATCCTGATGGTGCAATAAGCAAGGGACTCACATCTGAGTATACCCTTCCACGCTTAGGGTGGACAAAAATATTTACAACAAGGGGTGGTGAGGGACAGAGTCTCTGAATTAAACAGATTACTCTCACCCAGTCAAGAGATCAGGGCTAGATCCAACACCGTTTTTTAGCTCACTGCACCATCCCAGTTTCAGAACCTGGCTGTATGCAAATTAGTCTGTTCCTGTCCCTGTGCATGATGGGAACAGGGCAAACCAAACTACAAAAGCCAATTCTTACACTGGGAAGGAAACAAGCTACCGGGGACCGGTTTCTGGCATTTCAGCCGTCTTCGGCCCGGCTTGCTTGAATCCTGATGGTGCAATGAGCAAGGGACTCACATCTGAGTATACCCTTCCACGCTTAGGGTGGACAAAAATATTTACAACAAGGGGTGGTGAGGGACAAACACAGCCTACTAAAGGTTTAAAATAATGCATTACTGAACCAAAACTCTCGACTTTACTAAAAAGTGAATATTTTACGTGTACCACAAGGACAAGTCCCATAAAGCTGGGTATGACGGTGTACTTAACACACGCCTACCGGGGGGCTTGTCTTGATAAAATGACAGGAAAATATGTGATGCATAATAGAGTGTAGCCCCTGAGGAAAGGGGAGGTCCCCTGAAACCCGTCGGGCACTGGAAAGACTTGTATTTTGGAGAGGCGTGCTGACATGAGAAGCCCGGAGGTCAGAGCCCCGCAGTGTGCCTCTTCAATGCTTTAGGCACTTGTTGAATCATAGATATATATATATATCTAAGAAATTAAGAAATACATAAAAGAAAGAATTCCAACAGGTATATTAATTTTAAAACAGTCTTGAAGTACCATAGAACAAAATAGGCCCATGGGAATCAATAGGGAGAGCTCACTTTAGTAACATATCCCAAGTTATTATAATAGTCCACTTTCCAGCCAATCAGGCTGTAGCACCCTCTAGAACCATCTCCTCAGAAGCTCAAGCACTCAGATTTTCTACCACACGTCGTGTGAAGGGAGTCTCCCTGACCTCTGCTCAGTTTTTTACTTCAAACTTTCAACAATGTCTACAATAAAGAAGTCTTTATTCAGACCCTGTTCCTCATGCGGAAAACTGCGTCTTTTCAAGGAGGACCCACATAAAAAATGCATTTATTGCTTATACCCGGATCATGAGGTGAGGAGTTATAAATTTTGCATGATCTTTTCAAATAAGACTTTGAAAGATAGAGAGGCCCGTCTCCTTCTGTGGCTACAGAGGTTGAAGACTTCGGACAACACTGTGTCTGATTTTGAGAGTGTTTCTTCTCGTCAAACTGCAATCTCTCTGAAGCGTGGGTCTGAGTCTGACGTTCCTTCGCCTTTTCTGAAGAAAAAGAAGCTTGTGGACGCTTCAAAGTCAGTCTCCCCACGGGATGTGCCGGCCTCTACGCCTATGGGACCTAGTTCTCTGGCTTCGCAGATTTCCCCTGTGCCCTCGACCACGACGAAAACAGTCAACATTATGACGACGAAGACTACTTCCCTGTCGACGACGATGACGACCACTTCATCGACACTGATTCAGGAGGTCAGGCCCATTTCTTCTATCATCAAGATGTCGACGACGAAGAAGCCAATCTCATTCACGACCCAGTCCACGCCATTCGTCGACGAAAGCTTCGTCGACTCCTGCCTCTTCGTCTACGGCGGTCTGGTCCTCCGTCACTGCCTCGTCGACTACCAGCTCCTCGTCGACGGCTACTTCGTCGACATCTTCGATGACATCTTCGACGACGTTATAAACCTCATCGACGACAGCAAAGCATACGTCGACGAAAAAGACCTCGACGGCTACAGTTCCTTCGTTGTCGGAAGCCTTCAATTGTTGTTGACGTCAGGAAAGTCTTCAGCAAACATCTCGACGGCGACCTCATCGTCGACTGTACCGTTGACGGCTCCTTTTTCATTTGCCACTGCTACCAGCTTCACAGTGGTTACAGCTACTACTGTCAAACGGCCAGCTCATGTGGAATTGAGCCCTTTGCGCCATCGCTCCAGTCCTCCACCTCAATTGTTTGCCTCTGAAGAAGAGTGATTAAGAGGGCTCCTATGTGGACGATAACTTTCGGGCTGCCAGTAGCCCTTCGGAGTTACACGTTAAATATCAAGATTGTGATGATGCTGATGAGCAGGAGTTGCATGACCCTGCTCAAGAAACCTTGCATGCTAATGAACAAGATGTTCCTATGGCACAGTTGCCGATGTCCTTGATCTCTAACCTGCAGTACGTGCTCGATGACTACAACCGTCGATTTCCACCATCCACGCCGGCATCTCCATTGCCTACAACTACACAGCCTTCTGTGCCTGCTCCGAGAGCCGCCTCTCCTACTCCACAACTTCCTGTTCAGGTGGATACTAATAATACGGATACTGACCAGGATGATGACTCTGCAATGGCAGATTGGGATGGTTATCAGGCACAAACTTTGTCTCCTCCTCCAACTTCTCCTTTGGCGTCGCCTCCAGTTGACATTGGGGGTTTCCATATGTTGATGTCAAGAGCTGCCAAACTATTTCACTTGCCTATTGTCGTCGGGCAAGAAGACTGCTTTCTATATGATTACAAAGATCAGCCTTGAGGCAGGTGCTTTCTATTCCAATCATAGACTTCATATGGAAAGAAGGCCTCAAACTTATGGAACGGCCTAATTCTGTCCCTGCTGTGCTTCCGCGTATTGCCAAAGTATAGGGCACCTGAGGATTTGCCTGCTTGTCTAGTCTCTCAGCCGAAACCCGACTGTCATTACACAGGCTGCACAAAAGAAGTCCCGTAATCCATCTCCTGCTTTAACATCGCCTCCGGATCAGGATGACCGCCGACTGGACACCATCGGCAAAAAGTTTTCTACGATGGCTGCAACCACTGTTCGGGCTGCAAATTCTTTAGCCATCCTCGGCCGTTACGACCGACAGATGTGGTCCGAAATTGCTGCCTTGTTTGACCCGATACCTGAAACGTCTAGAGCTGAAGCACAAAAGATCGTACAGGAGGGTGAGAAGTTTTCCTCTGAAATCATTGACTGTTCTGTTGATATCTCTTCTACTGGTTTCCGGCAGCTAGCTGGCGCCGCAGTTTTACGGAGACAAGGCTGGCTCCAGTCTACGTCCTTTCGGCCGGAGGTGCAAGCTAAAATACTTGATTTGCCTTTCGATGGCGAGTCCTTCTTCGGAAAACATGTGGATGACGCCCTGGAGTCTATTAAAAAGGACACAGATACTGCTCTAGCCCTAGGTTCTCTGCAATACCGGAAGAGGCCTTTTCGTGAAGCACGTGGTTGGGCACAACCTCCAATTTTCATGGCTCCTCCCAATACCGCTCTTATAATGACAACAGACAGCGTTACTCCAACCAATCGCAGCCTCGACAGAGCGACTCCAGGCCATACAGGCGTAAAACCACCTACAGAGGAAGTAACTCCTCCAATAAAAAGTGTCTATAACAACTTCAAGTCTTTTCCCACTCTACAGATTGGATGTCGGATCTCCCAAAGATTTTTCAATTGGTCACAAATAACTTCGGACCGTTGGGTTTTGGAGGTTATCTCCCAAAGATTTTTCAATTGGTCACAAATAACTTCGGACCGTTGGGTTTTGGAGGTTATCCAAAAAGGCCATGCTTTTGAGTTCATCAAATTCCCACCCAACCGCCCACCATCTGGTCCTCCTCCAAAACATCTAAAGGAACTGTTTGCACCTTTTTGGATCATAACTGCAACTTGGGCAGTCGAAGTCGTTCCTCGAACAACAAGGGAAGGGCTTCTATTCCCACTATTTTCTTATCAGGAAAAAGTCAGGAGAGTGGCGCTGATTTTAGATCTCAGAGCCCTCAACAAATTTGTCAAGTCCAAGACATTTCAAATGCTGACCTTGCTGGAAATTTTGCAGTTCCTGAATCCGGAAGAATTCCAGGATGCATACTTTCATGTGCCAATCCATCAAAGGCACAGAAGGTATCTCCGTTTCAAAGTGGGATCAAAGCACTACCAATTCAAGGTTCTACCTTTTGGCCTTCGTTCTGCACCGAGGGTCTTCACAAAGATCATGGCTCTGGTGGGGGCTTATCTACGCCTGCAAGGCATACAAATCTACCCTTATTTGGACGACTGCTTAATAAAGGCATCAACCTTTCTAACAGCAACTCACCACACTCAGACTTGCCTTTCCCTCTTCCGCAAACTGAGTCTCTCCATCAACCTAGAAAAGTCACATGTCCTTCAATCACAACAGAGTCTTTCTGGGAGCATTGGTAGATACACGCCTCGCAAAAGTGTTAGTTTCGCAGGAACGTCTAGATCGTATCATCAAACTAGTCACTCTTCTGCGCTCCAAAAGGTCAGTTTCTGTCCAGATGTTCAAATCCTTTCTGGGCATGACCTCATCCTGCATACCACTGATCCCCAACTGCAGGCTGCATATGCGAGTCCTTCAGGAAGAATTGGACAAACAATGGCGGCAAGTCTCTGGGTCGTTCAACGACCAGGTCTTCCTGACCCCCCGCATCCAGGGGGCATTGGAATGGTAGGCTCACCTTCCAAACATCACAACAGGGCGTCTGTTTCAAGAGCCGGCCACCACGCTTACCCTTACGACGGACGCTTCCTTAGAGGGTTCGGGTGCACACCTCGGGGAGATGCCAATTAAGGGCAAGTGGACAGTCGACCAGCGCAAGTGGCATATCAATCGGCTGGAGCTTCTGGCAATCTTCCTTGCCCTAAAATCGTTTCGTCTTCTGGAAGGGGAAGTCTCTGTTGGTGCGTACAGACAACACCACCAGTATGCACTACCTCGACAAACAAGGATGTACGAGGTCTCTCCTGCTCTCACAACAGGCACAACAGATCTGGAAATGGCCATAAATCATCATGTTCAGTTGACTGCAGTTTATGTCCCGGGCATTTCCAACGCCTCTGCAGACTCTCTCAGCAGATCGGCCACAGACCACCACGAGTGGGAACTCCATCAGTCGACTCTGGAGTATGTCTTTCGCAGGTGGGGCCAACCGGATCTGGATCTGTTTGCGACTCCACTCAATCGCAAATGCCTACGCTATGCAAGTTGGCATCCCCACAAAGGATCGAGCGGGAATGCATTTTCGATCAACTGGTTGAAGGAATTCATGTACCCTTTTCCACCGATTCCTCTTATACCTCGCCTTCTGCGCAGAATGAAGCGCCAACCGTGTCACATACTGTTGATCGCACCCAGGTGGACACGTCGACGTGGTTCACGGGTCGACTTCCTCTTTCTCAGTACGAGCCGATACTTCTTCATCCGATGCCTCACCTCCTTACCATAAATCAAGGGCAGATATGCCATCTGGACCCAGCGTCTCTCCAACTTCATGCCTGGAACCTGAACACAATGAGTTTGCACATTTAAATCTTGATCCGGACTGCAGGCAGGTCCTTGCTCATGCATGGGCTCCTTCAACCATTAAAACCTATAAGTTAAAATGGAAACTGTTTTGTGTCTGGTGCCATTCGCAGAACATTGATCCTCTGCTCGCTCCCCTGAGCAGATATTGCCTTTCTTCCTCCTGTTGGCAAAATCGGGACTTTCAAATTCCTCCCTCAAAGTTTTTCTGGCGGCACTTTTCCGTTTTTGACATGACAGTTACACGTCTCTGTACTCCTCTCGGATCATTCGCCAATTCTTTAAGGGCCTATTCCGGATGTTTCCACCAATCCGACGGCCTCCTCCGGCTTGGCGCTTTAATCTGGTCCTCGGCAAACTTCTCAAACCTCCTTTTGAACCCATTCACTCAGCGGAACTGAAATTCCTTACTTGGAAGTTTTCACTCCTCCTGGCACTTACATCATCTAGGAGGGTTAGCGATATTCACGCTTTTACCATACAGCTGCCTTTTCTCCAACTCTCAAAGGACGCTGTTGAGCTTCGTACAAATCCAAAATTTATTCCTAAGGTTCCATCAGACTTCCACCTTTAATGAACCGGTCATCCTCAGGACTTTCTTTCCTAATCCTCTGTCTCCTGCTGAGCGCACTCTATATTCCCTTGACCTGAGACGATGCCTCAAATTATACATCCAGCGCAGTGCTACTTTTCGAAAGTCTGACCAACTCTTCCTGGCCATAGGGGTAAGGGTCATCCAGTCACTAAGCAGACAATCTCTCGTTGGATTTCTTCTGCCATCAATGAGCTGGAAAGCCTCTCTGCTCCGGTGCGAGCACACTCTTCGAGAGCAGTTGCTTCCTCTACTGCCCTGTTTGCAGGAGTGCCTCTGCATCAGATCTGCAGAGCTGCAACGTGGTCCAGCAGACACACGTTTACAAGGCACTACTGTCTGGAGGCAATCAATGCTGTGGATACTGCTGTGGGTCAGGCGGTGCTTCGAAACCTCTTCAAAAAAGGTGAGCCTCTGTTGCTTCCCGCCTCCTATCATAAAAGGTTTTTTCTTGTGTTTACGCAATGTTGCCTATACATGTCTATGCGATGCAACTTTGTTCACTGCCTTTTATGATTGTTTATTATGGTGTACTGCTTTCTATTCTTATTCGAGCATGTGAATCTATGAAAGACACCCCTAATACTGGAGAAGAACAGAAGTTACTTACCTGTAAACTGTGGTTCTCCAGTATTGGTGTCTTTCATAGATTCACATGCGACCCACCCTTCCTCCCCTCAGCGGCTCCCTTCTCCTCATGCACTTTGTCACTCCTGTGCTACGAAAATCTGAGGGCTTGAGCTTCTGAGGAGATGGTTCTAGAGGGTGCTAAAGCCTGATTGGCTGGAAAGTGGACTATTATAATGACTTGGATATGTTCCTAAAGTGAGCTCTCCCTATTGATTCCTAGTGGCCTATTTTGTTCTATGGTACTTCAAGATTTTGTTTTAAAAGGAATATACATATTGGAATTTTTTTCTTTTATGTATTTCTTAATTTCTTAGATGTGTATGTGTGTGTGTGTATATGTATACATATATATATTATTCAACAAGTGCCTAAAGCATTCAAGAGGCACACTGCGGGGCTCTGCCCTCCGGGCTTCTCATGTCAGCACGCCTCTCCACAATACAAGTCTTTCCAGTGCCCGACGGGTTTCAGGGGACCTCGCCTTTTCTCAGGGGCTATACTCTATTATGCATCACATATTTTCCTGGCATTTTATTAAGACAAGCCCCCGGTAGGCGTGTGTTAAGTACACCGTCATACCCAGCTTTATGGGACTTGTCCTTGTGGTGAATGTAAAATATTCACTTTTTAGTAAAGTCGAGAGTTTTGGTTCAGTAATGCATTATTTTAAACCTTTAGTAGGCTGTGTTTGCGGTTCAGCGCGCTGTATTTTGACACAGAGTCCTGCGCTCATAATACCATAATGTGAGGCAGGCGTTTCCAAACTGCTTGGAGGCAGTGCACAGGACTCCTTTGTGAAAATTATTTATGTGTGTGTGTGTGTGTATATATATATATATATATATATGTATATGTGTATATATATATATATATGTATATATATATATATATCTTACTACTATCTTAATTACCGTGGGACTCCCACTTAGATGACTGGGAATTATTCAAGCATGTGAATCTATGAAAGACACAAATACTGGACAACCACAGTTTACAGGTAAGTAACTTCTGTTCTTTTTATCCATATGTTAATGCTGTTCAAACTTGTATGTATCGTTCATTAATCATACCCTCCAGCATTTCGCGATTCACGAAAAAATTGCGAAATCGGCTGAATAGCGCGATGGCCGCGATATTTGTAATTCTTGCCGCGATATTTGCCAAAGTGACTGCAAAACAAACAATGCCCGATAATAGGCTGAGAGCGCACATGTCACTACGTGCCGCCGCCCAATACCTGCTTCCTCCTGTCCAAGATCTGTCTGTTATTCGGCCATTACATCTGCCAAAGAACAACAAAAGCGCAGAAGCGCCAACAAAGTTGCCAAAATAAACATATTTTCTTTTGTCGATAAAATCTTATTGAAGAGGCAATTTGCTCATAATCCTTTCCGCCGCCGTCAGCATTGGAGCGCCGGAGTTGCAGCCGTAACGGTTGTGTTTTCTTAAGGGCTGTGTGCGACGTGTTCCATGGTTTTCTTTTAAATAGCCGTCATGTCAGTGAAGCTTTCATTAGTTCATCGTGTTATCGGGAGTTGTTTATACAGTAAATCTTGAATGTGCATTCAGCACAAAATACACATTCGACTAGAGCTTTTTTCTTTTACATTTTGAATTGTCAATACCTTTGTTTACTGCGTGTATTTATACTCCCTGAAATCGGCAACATTTTTGTTGCTCCACGCAAGTAAACTGCTGTATCCATTCCTGTTTTTATTACATTCGTCTTTGTAGTCCCTCATCTTTACTTCTCCCTTCTCCCCAGTATGTGCTGTTCGCCCCCTTACCACTACTCTGCTTTCTTTGTCATTGTGCACTTTATTATCAAAACCAAGTCCAATTAGGAAAAAATGCTTGCTCTTCCAGATTGCAACACTCGAGGGATGCATTATAAAAAATCTATAGCTTTTTGGATGGGTCTGGTGAGCGCCTGGTATCCCTTGCACCCAACGAACATCTTTAGCTGACCAGATTTGTGCCTCACTGGTGCGACAGACTCCGAGAAGCCCCTGCGTGCTCTCGAAGCGCTTCAGAGCTGCAGCTCTCCACAGCTCCTCACAAGTGAAATGCCCCGGCCGTAAAGCCCAGCTTTCACCGGGAGTGCGGACTAAATGAAACACGTGGGCTTCTACAATGTAAACGAGTCCGCAGACGGCGTTTGTTACAAGCATCTTTGTTCTTGGTAGTACACACAGCTAGGGGAAAGCACTTGGATGAAAACCTGTTTTGCAGTGACCTTACCAATAAGACTTGATGATGTGATTTGCTCAGAACAGGATGTTGTTGAGGCAACAGTTGAGACTCAAAGGCTCTGTTCCTCCTTCTGAAGGAGGTTGTTCTGGCCAATGACCACTGCACCACTTCTTTCTTTCCCGCCACAGAACAGTTAATGAAGAGGGCTGCCTAAAAACACTTGTAAATAAAACAAGCATTTGCAATGCAATAGGTCTTGCATTATTAAAGTTTTAGCTATTGGTGTGGCATTATTTAACAATGCCAATAGCTCAAACTTTAATAATGTGAGACCAATTGCATTGCAAATGCTTGTTTTGGCATGTGGTGGTGTCTGTTCACCACTGGGGGTGAGTGGCACAATTTCCTTGCTTGCAGTGGCATCAGACACTCACTGGGGGCTTGCATGCATCACGCGTTCCCCTTCTGCTGTATGGGGCTTGGTGGCCTCCGGTTCCATTCTTTTGGCTGTAACTTGACTCTTCACAGCTTTCTTGGCTGGGGAAGCTTTGGGGCTTCTTGTCGGGTTTAACAGTCTCTCGATGGGTATACTCTGCTATTGTTCCTCTTGCACCACTCTGGTGCAGTTTGCATTGTCTCTGTTCCCTCTTTATTGTGTGGACTGTACAGTGGCTTGACTTTTCAAAACTTAGCCCCGTCTGGCTGCCTCATGCGTATCAGTGGGTGCTGCCTCTACTTCCACTACGTGCCACGGCAGCCTTCTGAGTGGTGTGGGCCATTTCTTTGTAATGTGCTTGGTTGGTTTGGGTGCAGTACCACACATGACTGCAAGGTGGCATTGCTTTCACTGCAGGATGCCACTACACAGACCCTCCAGGATATCGCGATTTGCCCACGAAATCGGCACTTTTGTAGAAATCGCGGCATTTTGACAAAAGCCGCTATATCCTGGGGGGTCTGGGGCCACTTACGTTGTTTATTGGGGCGTGCGGAAAGGACACAGAAGCACTAAAGAAACAGCTTAATGAGGCATTAGCAGCTCACTGTGACAGGCTTTGAAGTGCCCCTCCCGCCTCTGGCTCCCCGCTGGAGACCCTCCCGGTGACTGGGGCGAGGCGCCGCCCTCCCCTGGAGCCGAGGGTCATACAACATGTGCAGCCAACATTTTAAAGGGGAAAATCTACATGGGAATCGCATTTCAATCAATCAGTCACAGACCTGCTCTTTACATGAGTGGGGTTGGTTAGAATTCCAATGATCAGTAGAAATGCACATGTATTTGACGTTAGCCTTTGAATCACAGAGAAATGCACAATCCAAAACCTTTAAAAGAACGAGGCAACAAGTGGGCTAGGGAAAACATCTACCTTATTAGTGTTTTGCTGAAAAGCAAATTTGGAAGTTCCGGGAAACGTGACCAGAGGATTTAGATTTTCTAATGGCGAATACATTTTCTGTTAATTTTTGGGGAAGCCTATTTTGTGTGGGGTTTGTTTTTAGGTGCAAATCTGGGCCTAAATTTGCCCAAATCACTCCTGACCAGCCACATTCCGCAAGGAAAAAATCATACCTAATAGAACAAACCGAGTCCGATTACTAAATGTCCAGGAAAGAAGAAGATCAAGGCAGATGTAGTGCAGACTTTCTACTTATTTAGAAACATAACATTTCGATATAAAATGGTGTACATAACGCCTGTGACAGCACATGAGAAAGGAAATTTAGCTTTTTTTTTTTTTTACAAATATCCAGAACGTACCTCAATGGATATGATAAACCTGCCATCCTGACCCTTGTTGAGTGTACCAGCGCTGAGACAGATTTTGTTCTACAAGGCTTCTCCTGTGAGATCCCGACAGACACTTTCCTCATAGTAAAGCTGAGGGAACAGACAAACTACTGCTACATGCATCGTTCAAAAAAAGATAAAGTGCGTGGTTAACGAAAAGCTCATGTGCAGAGGTTATTGAGAGAATGCATGCATGACTAATAGAGGGAACAAGCAATTGATTGACAGATGCATGCTGCCAAGACATAACAGGTGTGCAGAGTGATGTCATCATGTGGCCTAAGTTTAAATCAAAAGAGGCGGCAAGCAAATTAAACATAGCCACAGGTTCATAAGTGGGCTGTTATCTTTACGCATGTGAATTACTTAAACCTATAATCAAGAGTGTTTCTATGGAGGAATGCTTACATTAGTATACATACACAGCTTCATGTTGTTAAATAACAAAAAAAACTAAGATATCTGTGTTTGGTGTAGGAAAAATGGCCAAATAAAATGCTGCAAAATTGCCGCTAAATTTCCATATTTGTGCCGCTAAATTTCCATTTTTGTGCCGCTAAATTGGCTAATCCATGCCGCTATATCCTGGGGGGTCTGATTAATGCAAAGCCTTAATTATTAGGGTGGGCGCTCTAAGTAAATGTTGTAAGCTCTGACTACACTACTATCAGTGGTTCAAGTATAAAAATGTGTACACACGATTTCAAAGTTTAGCACAGGAGGCTATGTATAATGCTCCCAGAATGCTATCTGATTTGATGCAAATATTTTCAGAAGCTTGAAATCAAGATTGACTGTTCTTTGCTTTCAAAATTAAATGTTCATAAAAAAAATGATAGCAGGAAAAGAAACATTTGTCTAAACTACTGTAAATATTCAGGTACCATTTCTTTGCAGCATCTTTTAGTATCCTGTGTTGATGCAGGCTAGTATTTCCCAAAAATATTCATAATGGAATATCAGTGTAATCAGTTTCAATAAAATCATGGGAAACAAACCAGCATTGACAAAGCCAGTAGGTCTGAAATTGGTGGTCAGTTTTTTAGTTTTGTCAATGTGTGACTTGTTTTGGCATGGTTTTTGTAATACCTATTGGTGTGGGAGTCTCAAAAGTGCAAAAGTGCAGTGTTCTTGTGTTAAGTGCAGCTATACGGCTTTCGTGAATTCCCAAGAATTTACAGAAGTGGGGCAAGAAATAATACTCCTAGAAAATATTTGTGAACTGCATTTTAGCATGAGCAAATGTGCATGTGTAGATTTGCTCATGCGAAAATCTGACTGTTTGCAAGTTCACTTTCCCTCCAACCACTTTTTTCCTCAACTCTAGAAAAAGATTTGCATCTGCCATTGTCAGGAGTAAATTTCCAACATTTCTCAGTATGGGAAACTAGAGAAGAGTTGTTGAAAACCCTTAAAACATGCAAGTTAGTAGGTTTGCATATACTCAAAAGGGCATTCTAACCCTGGAAACCCTGGAACTATTTCTTATCACTACCTTCAGCCCCAGTATGTAGATCTGCGGAAACGTGGCAACGTAAGGGGATTGCAAGAATTCAAACGCTACTATGGTATGTGCCCTGGCATAATCAGAGAGGCTACTGCAGAGCTCTTATATAATGAGATTGCTGCTATAATTTGTCGCCGCACTACATGGCACCAGAGGGACAAGTGACTTTTGTTAGTGGACAAGTAGATGTATGAAGCAACCTGCCCCATGGGCAAGTAGATATTTTATTAAGTTCCACACCCCTGGCAGTAATTGAAATGAAGGGGTTCTTTCTGTCCACTAACCAGTACCTGGATATAGTGCACAACCGATTCATGCATGAGGAACCGAGCCCGAATTGCAATGGACCAAACTTCAAATGGGTTCACTTGTATGCGTCGGAGAAAGAGTATGCCACTGACTTCGTGGCATTAAGATGCAGAACAGAGATGGCTCCGAAGTGCGAGAACACAGTAGCTATGAACTGCATGTCCACGCCAAGGTCTTTAAAAAGTAACAGAATATCGTCCGCATAAAGTGAAACTGAGTGTATTGCTGTCTGTAACGTGATGCCATATGGGGCTATCACGCATTGCAGTCGCTGTGCCATTGGCTCCAATGCTACCACAAATGGGGGTGACAAGGGGCAACCCTGGTGAGTCCCCCTATAAATACGATATGCAGGTGATATGATCGTTCCAGACTTGGTGCAGGCCGTGGGGTTAGTATAGAGTAATTGAATCCATTTGCAATATTCGGGGGATATTCTAAACTTTACTAATACTGCAAGCATGTATGGCCAGCTTAATGTATCAACCCTTGCTGTATATCTAGGGACAAGCATCCGGCCAACGGCAATGTCCCCTTCACTGCATGCTTCAGGGTGTGCAACCGACTAATATTGAGAGAAGTGCTACGCTTGGGACGAAAACCACACTGGTCCGTGTGTATTAATTTAGGCAACCGGGGAAGTAATCTGGACGCTAAAATTTTACTTTGGATTTTATATTCTGTATTGAGTATCGATAACTGTCGGTACAACGACAAGTCAGAGGGGGCCTTATCTGGTTTCAATAGGGGTGTGACTATTGCCTCCTTAGTAGTGGGGGACCGTGTACATTCCTCATGTAAGGTGACATATAACTGTAATCGCTTCGGGGCCAGTGGGGCCAGTGCGTCCACATATGTGGAATACAATTCTACAGGCAGACCATCTGAGCCTGGGGTCTTATTGCGTGCCAGCGCTTTTATTGCAACCTGGATCTCTGCTATAGTAATCGAGGCTGCCAACAACTCAGCAGATGCATCCGTTACAGTGGGAAGGTCTATTTCTGCGAAGAATTGGACCGTCGCTTTCGACCTCTCAGATGGTTGTGCCATATAAAGATTTGTATAATGTTCTTGGAAAGTCTTATTTATTTCGCTCTGGGAAGTTATCAGTGTGCGGTTTGCATTACAGATCGCTGAAGTGGGAGTTAATGGGGGAGCAAACAGTCAAGCTAGCAGCGTGCCAGCCCTATCTGCTTCGGCTTGGGTACGCACCGTGTAAGCATGGAGATCCACTGGCCAGGGCCGCTCCAATAGCTCAGCGTCGATGATCCTAGCCTCCTGCATCTGCTCCGCTCCCGTTGCATGTTCCTGAGCTGCCACTTCTGCAGTTTGTCTTCCAACTCCACCAAGTCCCATGTCCTCTCTTCTGAGCCCCACCAAACTTCCCCGTATTGTGATTTTAAAAGCCTCCCAATCAACCGATCTAGTTGAGGCTGTTCCTTTCGTTTTCCGCAAAATATGTAGTAATAGTGTCAGCTGATTTTGCATGTAATACCTAATCTTTTAAGGCCAAAATTTGCAGCCGCTATGTTGGTATAGGCGTAGAGACCCGTCCCAAATGCAATGTCAGTTCTATAGGGTTATGGTCAGAGACGGTTTTACCTAGGAAAGTACTTTGATGTATGCCAGGGATAAATCTGTGGTACAGAGAAAATGGTCCAATAGGGTATGTAGGTTATGCGGGTGGGAGTAGGAGTATTGCTGCATATTTGTGTGTTGCGACCTCCATACATCTAAAAGATTCCAACCCGTGCCCATCTAGTCAGAGCAGCAGCTTGAGTCACAGCGTTGGTGTCTGGTAAGGTGGCATGAGAGCGGTCCCAGTGCACACCAAACACAGCATTGAAGTCCCCACCCAATAACGATGGGTATTGTACCCAGTCCGAGAGTTCCTGAGTTAACCTTGAGAGAGAGAGAGAGAGAGAGAGAGAGAGAGAGAGAGAGAAGGCATCCTGATCCACATTCGGAGCATAGATGGAGCCTAATACTACCTGCCTCCCATCCAGGGTCCCACAAATCAAAACATACCTGCCTTGGTGATCTATTCGAGATGCATTATGAGCAAATGGGATTCCCGTCTGTATCCATTTTGCAGCCCACACAAACGCAAATTAGTTTTGCACAATCCCAGGGGACCCCTTAAGGGCTCAGTTCCTCAGGGCTGCCCTCTGTGTCTGTGGCTCTCTAGATCGACCGGGTAAGTGGGGGGAAGGGGAGGCCCCCTACCGATTTGCCTGCTGGGCAGAGAGGGAAGTCAATTCAGCCGGCTGTCCAGGTATAATCCTCGCCCTTTTGCCTGCTCTGGCGCAGTCCGGAGCTTATTGTGTCTAGGGGGGAGGGAGGTCCCCAGGCGGTGGGGGCAGTGCACCTTGTCCTGAGATGCACAGTCCCGGGCCTATCTGCTGCAGAGTCCCCTAGTTACAAGCCCTGGGTGCGTCCTTTCTGGCCTAAAAGCCCGGAACTCGCCCAGCAGAGCTCTCCGCTCACGTGTTGACACCAGCCGGCCTGCCCCCAGGAGAGCCCGCTGCGTTAGGGTGCCGCTCGCCGCTTCCAGGCCCGTTACTTCACCAACTTCTGCAGCGTGCCGTATCTGGGCCAGGGATTGCCACCGCACTCCAGCACGTCACCGGCAGGTAGGCACCTTAATCTGCTGTGCCTATTGGTTCCGCCATTCACTCCAGCACGTCTGGGGCACTAGATACTTGTACCGTTTTGGTGGCCCGACCCAGAACTCGTCGCTTATGCGACAACCATCTTAGGCTGTCTGCCACGCCCTATAAATTTAGCAGCGATCGTGGCCTACATAAGAGGTCACATGGGAAGGAGTTTTTTCAAAACTCCTGTATTCAAAAGATTCTTAGAGGCAGCAAAACTAATAGCTCCACCAAGAAGGATGCCAGCACCAGCATGGAACTTTAACTTAGTGCTACCACAACTAATGAGTAAATCCTTTGAACCACTTCACAAGGCCTCTTTAAAACTGGTCACACTGAAGACTAATTTCCTTATTGCAATGACATCTCTTTGAAGGGTAAGTGAATTGCAAGCCCTCTCAATCCATGAAACCATACATGCAAATATCAAAGACAGGATACTCAGGAGGACTGACCCACACTTCCTACCAAAACTTATATCACATTTCTATATAAATCAATCCATTCAAATACCAATTTTCTTCCAGGAACTATAAACTCAAGCGGAAAGAGCACACGCTAAACACCAGAAGAGCGATAATTTACTATATGGAGAAGAGAAGACCAAATTAGAGTGAAAACAACTTTGTGTCTTTTGCAGACAATAGGGGAAACCAGTTACAAAAATTACCATCTGACAATGGATCTCACAAACAATCCAAATGTGCCATACAACAGCAGGAATGCAACTGCAGACTAAAAGCACTCAAATGTAGGATACTTGCATGGCAGCTACTTGGTCATCAGTGCAAACATTCACAAAGTGCTGTTGCACAGACATAGAAATAGATAAGGAGGCACAGGTAGGACTGAGCATTAAAACATTTAAGTTCAAACTCCTGTCCTACTTAATCACCACAAGGATGGAACACCTCTACAAAATTAATGCACAGCATGTGAATCAGAAAGATTCACCCTGTCAAAAAAAACTGTTTCTTACCTGTAGGAGTAGTTTTGGAGCTTGAAGAATTTTCTGTATTGACAATTGACCCATCCACCTCCCCAGAGGTGAGTGGGGCTGGTTGAAGATGGCGACCACTCATGGGAGCTTCCCGAGAGGACGCATAACATCAGGAGAAGATGCATTCGACCCCACATGGTGGGACAAAAATAAATAACTAAATTGAGAAGGATGGGGGCGGAGCTAGCTCTCAACCGAGATGGCTGCTTGAGCCGAGAGCTCCCCCGCTTCTACCACAATCCTGCAAATTATCCTCCATATAGCAGTGCCCCTCGAGTCTCTGACTATTGATTTTGTGGTCCGGGAGTGCTGACAGGCGATTTTCACCCCACGCTATCGGAGGGCGCTGATCCGGTCTGTTTGGCCTGGTAGCACGGAGGGCTGCGGCGTGGCCTACTGTGTGCCGTTGATAGAGTTGCTGATACCCCTTGGGTGATGCTGCGCCAGTGGCGACCCGGATCGCCTGTGGAGAAGAGCTGAGGGCCCCCCCTCCCTCTCCCCCTCCTCTGCTGGAGGTGAGGTGGGGGGGTTGGGGCTGGTGGTGTCTGAGTGCGGGAGCCGTGCGAGGAGCAATGCTTCTGGGGTGACTGGTGGACACCCACCCCCCCACCTTTGCCCCGGCGCTCTGATCTGAATAAGGTAGCGCCTGATTGATGGTGAGAAGCCGGGCTGCGGGAGGCCAAAGTGAGCTTGGGAGAGACATCGGCCCAGCGCCAACTTCGTGATTTAGGAGTTGATTATGCCATGCTGTACCCTGCCAAGCTGGGAGTCAACCGGCAGGGGAAGTCCACGATATTCACGGACCCGAGGGCGACTCCAGAAGGCCATGAAAGACTGGCGCAGGGAAACAAGACATTCATCAGAGGGCGGTCGACCCGAAGACTCTACAGAAGGCTCCCTGGATGACCAGGATTGAGGTAGTGGACTGCGACTAGATGAGGTATTCAAATAGCCCTGGGCAACTGTGGATTTGTGTTGCCCAGCCTATGGATCCTGATATTGCTATTTTTGGCCTAGGCTGCTGTCCTTGCTGGGCCCTATCTCCTGGGCCGGTATGCCACTATGGGCCAGTGACTGAACGGGATATGCGGAGGGGGAGGGGGGGGGGGGCACATCACTAATGCAACATTATTTGCCCTTAAGCCCTCAACTATACTGTACATAAAACCCTTGGGAGCGAGTGGATGTCCTGCGACGACGTGCCTGTATCAGATGGCTGTGCTACTGGATCCTTACTTGTGACTGGTTACATGTGACACGATTGGTGCTCACGACAGTTGTTACTGAGGGAGGGTGGTATAGTGTAGTAATCCCAGGAGACGGTTGTGATGGAGAAGAGAAGGTTTAATGCAGAGAAACAGCTTGAACATCCACAGTATGCAGGAGACAGGCTAACACTGCCCAACTCCCACATATAGAATACAGAACTAAGGCAGAACCATAACAATTCATAAAGGACTGCAACATATCCCACAGCGTCGCCAAAATTATGTAGTACTCCCAGGAGACGGTTGTGATGGAGAAGAGAAGGTTTGATGCAGAGAAAGAGCTTGAACATCCACAGTATGCAGGAGACAGGCTAACACTGCCCAACTCCCACATATAGAATACAGAACTAAGGTAGAACCATAACAATTCTTAACCACATCCGCGCTAGTGGAATTCTCCTTCTATGCTGGGATTTACTAAATCCCATGCTTCATGACGAGCTGGGCTCGTCATCAGTGTGCGAGGAGGCTACACCATGACTAGCCCAGCTCGTCATGAGCCTGGAAGGGGTTAAAGGACTACAACAACTTTTAAAGGGGCAATACTACATATAGCCAGCTATATTGTGCTGATATCCTCCATTGTTTTAGGAGCATTGTTATGCTGTATGAGGTCTCTTGCTATAACTTTTTATTTTAGAGGCAGGACGGGGCGGGATGCTGCAGCGAGTTATACAGAGAGAAATTGTTTTAGACTCTTAAGCGAGCTACCTACGCCCCTGCGTGTCATGCACCTCCTCTTGGGGCTCCTTTCCGATTTTTATTTTGTATTGGTATTAAGGTTAGTGGGAGGAGGGGGGGTTCGGAGCTATGTGGGGGGTTGTAGTGGGGTACAGGCTGGGTGGGGAGCTGGGACGCGGACGAGTTGGGGTTGGGCAGGCGTGGGTGGGACTAAGAGCAGATCCACACGTTCTTCTTTTGGGGCTGACTGCTTGAGGGGGGGATTGTTTGTCTGTTAGTTCAAAAGGGAGTCCTGCTGGCACGAGCATAACACGGCGGATACATTGGTCAGTTGCATGGACAGTTGCATCTGATTACTTACACACATCATTTCCCAGATCTGACACAGCAGACGCATAACAATGACACAATTACATTCCTGACCTGGAATGTTAGAGGCCTGAACGACCACAGAAAAGTCAGATGTGTGCTTCAGTACCTCTCGAGTTATAAATAAAGTGGTCCTAGACGCTAGCTCCAAATACAGTTATTGGTACTTTGTTACACAATTCAATTCAGTTTTCATTCCACATGCGATTGAATCCTGTCATGAAGAATTTTTAGAAACAAGGAGAGAAAACAAATAGCCCAAAAATAATCAAATGTCCAACACACACAATTTTTCAGGTCTTAAAAGTAGAGGAAAAGAAGCTCTACCATTTATTTTATAAAATTCCTCATCATTATACAATATATACAAATACAGGTTTATGAAAAGCAAAAAACGGGGTTACCAACTAGTAACGTGCATAGAATTGAGTGAAAAGATTAATAGTGCTCGTGTAAGACAGAAAATGACCAGTGGGTCTAGAGAAAATATGTTCCAGTTGATTTTAGAATCCAAGGTTAAGCAATCCTTAGAGAAGTTCTGAGGGAGCCTGCCCTTAATGTTTATTCTGCAAAAAATGTCATTCTTTCTTGTTATATTATGGTGAATAATTCATCCGTTACTCTTATTTTGAAAGGGAAAAGGGGGACAGGGGCACAAAAGATGCAGGCTCCAGATGGGGGAATGGTTGTCGACGTTTCAACCCAAGGATAAGAAGGGCAGTTGATATCCTCATGTACGGGTCTTCATCAGGACGGGATGGTGAAGGGAGGGAGCTTAGTTACATTAAATTCATGTAACCCCAGTGGTGTGGGCAGACACCCATTAATGGTGTGCCATGTGTAAAAGGTCAATTGGTTATGAAAGCCGTCCAGGCGTGCTCTCGAGTACCACGCTAACAATGGCTGCGGGTGCGGTCCAATGTATTTTTTAGGCAGTGTCTCTAGTGTCGAACTGCACGGGACGTCAGTGGGGCTCAGTCTGCTGACGACCGCTGAGAGTTGCTCAGACTCTGCCGTCTCAGGGTTCAGTACCTCTCGAGACATGCAATAGATATAGCACTACTTCAGGAGACCCACTTGCGCCCCGACAGTCCGACGCTAAACTATAGGGGTCTGTATAACCACATACATGCTGCCAGTTTCACCTCACGCCAGGGGCGTTCTAACTTGGGTAAACCCTAAGGCCTCACTGACATTGAACCCAGTTGCCACGAACGGGGAGGGACAATATGTCATAACGAAATGTGTTGGAAAGGGAATGACTCTACACATAGTAAACTCTTACGGCCCTAACTTTGACTGCCCTTCCTTCTTCTTGATGTTAGCCTCTAGGGTGCGGGACCTCTGCGGGGAGCAGGTTTTGTGGGGAGCTGATTTTAACATGGTCAGACAGCCTGCGCTTGATAGGTCAGATGGCCCGACAGATGCCCCTCGGCCTCTGCCAGAGTTCTAGAGGCTGAGATGACACGACTGGGACTGCGGGACGTGTGAAGAGATAGGCACCCGACATGCATTACTCCGCTCCGCATGATATCCACACCCACATAGATTATTGGTTGATCACTTCACACCTTCTCTCTATGGTACAGTCGTGTGCAACGCTGCCCTGCACCTATTCTGACCACTCCACGGTGCTTGTTACTCTTAGAGCCCTGGCGAGACGACCCCCTCCTTTTTCCTGGGGTCTCCCTCCTTACTCGTTGTTGGACGACTTCTTTCGGGAAGAATTAGCTACTGCCATTGAGGAATTCTTTGATAAGAACATGGGCTCGGTGGACTCCTTTCTGACGGTCTGAGAGGCCTTCAAGGCCTATTTACGAGGAGTTGCTATCTCTAAACACGCGGGTGTCCATAAGTCAATAAGGAGCCGCCTGTCCTTACTAGAAAACAGACTTCGGGACATCGAAGCGCTACGACTGCATGACTCTGGAGCAGAGCTGCTCCGAGACTTGGCCCAAACGATTCTGGCGGACGTTGAGGTGAAACACTTGGGGAAATATGCCATTACGAGATCATAAGGCGAGGGAGAACGCCCGGGAGCGGTACTGGCGCGAATGGCGAAGCAGCGTAGACACTGTGACCACGCCTGCACTGCGATCCCCACAGACTGGGGAAGAATTACCTGATTAACAGGTAGCGGCCCGCTTTTGGGATTATTACGCCAAACTATGCTTCCAGGGGGCCGGCTCCGGAGGAACGCATATTAGACTATTTAACACATATCCAGCTACCTTGGCTGACCACCACACATCGCGAGTTCCTGGTTCGTCCATTTGATAGGAAGGAAGTTGTTTGGGCATTGTCGTCAATGAAAGCTGGCAGCGCTACGGGCAGTGATGGCTTCCCGGCCTCATTTTACAAAACGTACTCTGATTTGCTGATACCTAGATTATTGACGCTCGTTGAGCAAATGGCGGAGGCGGGTGAAATGCTCCCCACGATGCGGGAAGCTATTATTGCAGCTATCCTTAAGCCCGGGAAGCCCCCTGAGGACTGCACTTCATATCGCCCGCTATCGTTGCTTAATGTAGGCGCGAAGATATTCACGAAAATCATTGCCAACCGCCTCAGCCCGCTGATCCCTACGCTTATGGCCCCTGAGCAGGCGAGCTTTGTCCCCAACCGCAACTTAACTTATAACCTGAGGACCGTGTTCCCGGCATTCCAACACACACGCCAGGATGTACCTGCGGTGGCAGTTTTCCTGGAAATGGAAAAGGCCTTAGATTCTGTCGAATGACCTTTCCTCCAATTGGTGCTGCGCCGCATGGGTGCGGTTGACCTTTTCATCCAGCTACTGAATACGCTTTATGCGCCCCCCCCCCCTTCAGCGCGGGTCTGCATAGGCTAGCTCACGACTGAGCCCTTCCCTATAGGCCGTGGCACCAGACAGGGCTGCCCCCTTTCCCCCATCCTGTACGCCTTAGTTGCGGAGCCTCTAGCTTGCGCTAGTACCACAGCCACAGTGGTATAAGATTCCCCATGTACAACTTGATAGTGTCCACCTACGTGGACGACACTCTACTATATGTGCGACAACCGGAAGACAACCTCTCGACGGTGCTGCGTGAGGTGGTTCTGTTCAGTTCACCTTCGGGGGTACACGTGAACTGGAGCAAGACAATAATGTTCCCGCTCACCCCTGACACCAGGAGTGTTGACTCTGACTACCCCATTCAGTGGACCACTGACTCGGTCCGCTACTTGGGTATCCGGTTACATACGGGTTCAGAGGTGGTCCTCAGGGAGAATTACGGGGTGGCGATTGCTTAGCTGGAGGACGATGTGAACAAATGGATTAGTCTAACCTTGGCATTGATGGGCCGCATATCCTTGCTGAAAATGATCGTACTCCCCCCCCCCCCCCCCCCCCCCCCCCCCGCTTCTTATTCCTATTCAGTAATATTCCAGTGGTCTTATCGGAAACATTCTTTCGGCAGCTCCACGCTCTGGTGCTGCGACTATCATGGGCTGGGAAACAGCCCAGGGTGGCATGGGACATTCTCACCGACCCTACGAGGAGGGTGGCCTACACGCTCCAGACTTGGAGCTATATTATCGAGCAGCACAAAGCGCGCATGCATATGGCTGGATACATGGCCTGGTCGACGCGCCGCACTTTCGAATTGAAGCAATAGTGGCCGACCGACCCCGCTGCCGGCGCTGATGTCCCGACCTAGGGACAGATGGACTGGCATCATAGATTCTTTGAACGTTGTGACACATGCCTCGAATCACCTGTCGGATGCTCAGGCTTGCTCGCTGCTATACGCTCCGGGAGCACAATTGGCCTGGTGTTCGTGACTTGACCCCTGCAGAGATAGAGGCGTGGTATCCGCTCTAACTAAAATGAAGATTGTCAACATGGCGACCTATTTACGGAAGGTAGGGCTCGCACCTGGGAGGAAATAGACCCGGAGGACGATTTCGGTGCTCCACTTATCCCACGCTTCCAGTTCCACAGAATTCGACATGCTTTGAAGGGGCTGCTAGGCGAGGATATGGCTGAGCCCCAGACAGTCTTGACGTATGACTTTGTTGTAACTGCTAAGATGCCGGCTAAATTAATTACGAACTTGTATCACATCACACTTACAGAACGGACAGCGAATTATACGAAGCCTCGCTTGGCATGGCAAGCTGACTTGGCCACTGACCTCCCTGAGGAAAAGTGGAGATATTGCTGCGCTAATGTTAAGAAAGTGTCTCTGAACGGTCGCCACCGTCTGATGCACTTTAAATTCCTTAATAGGGTATATTACACCCCTGAGCGTTTGTTCCAATGCGGGTTAAGAGAGAGCTCCTGCTGTGAAAGATGCAGGGAACAGTCAGCTGACTTTTTGCACCTAGCCTGTCCGAAAGTTTCATAATTTTGGTGCGCGGTCTACGATGAAGTGAACAGTCACCGCGCTGGCGCTGACCCCATCTCCACTGCTGGCCCTTCTGGGGTATTCTAAAGACCTTGCTCCTGCAAGGCGAAAGCTAGTGGATATGGCCTTTTTGGTTGCCAAGAGATGCGTCGCGATCACCTAGATGCACGTGCCGACCCCTGACGCTAGCTAAATGGTCTAGTGATATTTTATATTGTTGTACGCAAACGGAACTATATAGTGAACTGCTTCCTCCCCGTAACCGTCCTAAGAACTACTGGGCGCTTTACCTGGAGAAGAGGTCTGTACAGGACGCTAATGACCCGAGTGAGCCACACTTGCCTTTGGAGGGGGAGGGGGGGTTCCACGTGAGGACACATCACAGCACACTGACGTGGTGACACTTGATTAGCGGACCCGGACTGTGGCTCCTATTTCTGGTTGCGGGGTGGGAGCAAGGAGTGCGGTGGAGGCCCGTGACTGGGAATCGTATTGTATATGTGTCAACATTGTTACCTGTGTGGGGGGGGGTAATGCCTTAGTCTTTGCTCGATGTGTTCATGCCGACGAATAACTGTCATTATAGTACTGTATGTGCCAGCTCTATGTCCCTTGATTGTAAGTTATTGAAATGCCAATAAATACATTACAAAAAAAAATTAAGGACTGCTAATACAAATAAATTCTGGAACCAACCACTAGATGGCGGAATAATGCACATGTGAATCCAGAAAATGCATAACTACTCCTACAGGTAAGAAACCATTTCGTTATTACATGCTTAAACTGAACTAATTGGTGCCTCCAGTGTTGTTGTCATTTCATTATGAGCCCAGGCAATCTGGGTTGATCAACGACTCCAGATGCAGCTTCCCGGTAACTTATAGAATGTGTTCACAAACTAATGATTGACAAATGAACATAACCAAATACTACAGTGAACTAAATACACTACTTTCCTATCAGTATGACTTTAATAATTTTCAAATTTGTTTTCTTCAGGGTGACCTCCATCGCTGATCGCCTGAATGTGGACTTTGCTCTTATCCATAAAGAGCGAAAAAAGGCTAACGAAGTAGACCGTATGGTATTAGTGGGCGATGTGAAGGACAGGGTGGCCATTCTGGTTGATGACATGGCAGACACTTGTGGCACAATCTGCCATGCAGCAGAAAAGTGAGTTATTGCTAGTGCTCGGAGTCCACAGGGCATAACTGGGTAACTGTCAGTTTTAATAGTTTTGTATTTCCTAACCTCAGTCTTTTTCAGCTATTTTGTTATGTGGTGTTTAGATCCTTTCATTTATTGCAGAAGAACAGCTGTAAAGATGTTGTATGCCTACTGCGTTATTGAATTGAGTTCTTTTATTGATTGGTGCCTTTGTAGAGCAGACTATTTGTTTCAGTTTACCATAGGATCTTTTGTAGATTTAGACTCTTAATAGAGTAGCTCTTTTGTCATGGTCTAAATCTCTAAGCTCTTTCAAGAAAACCTTGTATAGTCTAGCAATAAAGCTTGGTTTAGATGTAACAATCCACATATACTGACACTTCAGAGCATCATGTTAAGTCTTTTACTGTTGCCAGTGGTGCAAAAGATAAATTCAGTCTTAGGTTTTTTGTGAAGGGTTCTACTTCTTCCACCTACTATTCGTAAATCTATGCACTCCCCCGCGACTTCCCAGCCATACCAGCATGTCTAAGATTAACATAGTTGACTGGCTTCTTATTTGCAAGCCTAGTTTGTAACACAATCCTGTTTGCTCATTGATCCTGGTTCAAGTGTGATTTGTCCTTTTCTTTTGGTTCCTTGATTTTTCTATCCCCTTCTGCTTCAGCTCGTAGAATACACATGGCTACTCAGATTGCTTCCACCTAAAGGACTGATGCCTTATGTTGTTTTCATAGTCCTAGTTTTGTTGCTTGAATCTTTTTTGGATTCACATGCTGCGCGTTATTCCACTATCTAGTGGTTGGGTTTGAAATTTTCTATATACACTTTTGTCCTTGTACGTTTTTTGTTGGTGGATGTCCACGGACCTCCATTTGGTGTCCCCTTGTGACGTCGCCAGATTTTAATTTTTTTCGCCTTTTGGTCTCGATGCATGCTGAAGGCGCTCCAACAATTGAAATATATATATATTTTTTTCTTCTGAAAATCGGGAGTACACCTCAAGTTGACTGGAGTGAAGGAAACACCAAAAGAATGTACCGAAGAAGTTTGTTTGTGAGAAAAGTGAAGATTCTCATCAAGTGATCCGAAGAATGCAAATGCAGGGGGCTCCCTGTATGTGGTGTTGGATAAGACACTGTACTTATTTTGCAAGAACTGCCAACACAGATTTGCTCAGAAGGCCCATCATCCGGTCTGCAACATCTGCCTGCTGGAAGATCACCTAAGTGAGGACTACAACACCTGTTCAGTGTTCTCCTGACAGACCTTATGGGTAAGTGAGCGGCAGAAAAGAGCCCACTATAATATGCTGTACCAATATCCCCCTCCACCCCTCACTACGAGACTTGGATCTCTAATACAAGAAAGAGGAGAATGTCGCTGAAGAACCAGGAGATGAAACTGTGGTGGACATCCAGATGGCTGGCGTCCACACACAAGGTGGGCATGAATACATCTCAAAACCAGGTCAGAGAACCATTGTCCTCGAAGATCTTACCCGAGTTGCAAAAATCCAACTCAAAATCATCGAAGGGAGCCTCAGCGTTGAAGCACTCGATGACTGCAAGTACGACCAGAGAGCCAAATACCCTTGGATCATTCGAAAGGGACACTGCAGCTTTTAAGACCCCTGAAAAATCCAAGATGTGAAATGACGGTTAAGGAAAAGAAACTTCAATGTTCAAGAAGGAGAGGTCATAAAAATATATGGTTCGCCAACCAATTTGTCTTCGTATGACTCTTCGACATTGAAGAGGAAGACGACCAACAGTCTTGACACAGAACAGGTGACCAATATAGAGAAAGACAAAAGATGGCTCAATCCCGAAATGACGATTCTGCTACAAAAGAAAAAGATTTTGACGAAACTCTGAATCTATATTGGATTCCAACGAAGTGTTTCTCGCCAAAGGATCTAGGGGACAAAAGTTTCTAGGAAATCAAGCCAGCATGAACTCCTGAACATCAAGAAGAATTTGAGGAAGAAATCCTTGAGGAATAGGAGCAGATTTATATAGGTTCTGAAGCTTCAGAATGCCAGGTAACACAACGGCAGGACCTCAACAAATTCACCCGAGGAGTGGGTAGATACTTTCCCCTCAAGACCATCTCCGCCTGACGATTCTGGAATTCATGTAGATAGATATTGGGTCCAGTTAGAGTAGAGCAACTTCAGTCTTGTTTTCTATTGGAGGCTTTCCTGCACACATCAGTTCATACCTATGCTTCCAAGTGTCTTGTACCAAAGAAAGGAGACTTTTAAAGAGCCTACTACATGTAGAGCAGTTACACGTAGGGCAGAGAAGAAATAGAAGTAATCTTTCAAACATCCTACACACATAAAAGATACGGTTCCAGCTGATTCTAAAATTGCATCAACTGCAATGAAGAGAGAACTTCCCAAGCACATCAGGACCTCCTCATCACTAGGAGAGTAGAAGGGTGGACCTTATGGGTTGGAAAGTGGAGCGAAGTGCTGCAAATCAGTGGTATATTCCTATCTCCAATGCACTACTCAATCGTCATGCATACCAACATTGGGAGCAAATAGGAGAATTTAAGACACCCCTTCAGGAGCAGTATCAAGTGTGCAGCTCATCTGGTAGAGGATGGCCAAAACATCGCCAATATATGTTTAAAATCAGCGCTGGATGTAACAGTTGATGATGGGCATTACAGAGCGTTGCAATGCCTGGTTGAGGATTTCAGGATTCAAACCTGAATTACAAAACAAACATTCTGAATTTGCAACTCAATGGCGAACAACTTTCAGGAGCGTTGCCGATGAAACTTTGACTCAGTTGAAAAAGGATGGCCGCAAAGTCAAAGGGGGCTCTGCAGTTCAGAGGCAACATGCAGAGGGGATCAGTACCCTCATGAAGTCCCAGAGGAAGGAGCACCTTCCATCCTGTATCATTCCACCAGACATACTAACAAATATATCTGGGAGGTAGTCCAAATATATCTGGGAGGTAGTCAGTCAAGTCGGCATCCAGGTTGGCAGTACAGACTGGGAAGACCGTCCTTTTGCGGGCGCCCACGAGAAAAAAAAACAGCCACAAAGGGCAGGGGTACCCCTGCCAATTGGTGACTTGCCAACATTCAGGAACACACTGCGAACATCCAAGAATGTAAAAACGGAACATCAAGATGTTCTACATACAACACCAACAGGAGGCGGAATTTAAAAAAACTTCCTTCATTAGTGGGTAAGATCACTTTAGACAAATGGACTTTAAAAATAATGCAGTACGGATGTTGCATAGAATTAGGCAAGGTACCTCCATGCACGGGGCTTAAGAGAAAGGTGCAATCAAGAGGTAACATTTCATTTACTGAAGGAAGTAGAAGAAATGTTAGCAACAGATACAGTAGAACTAGTGCTGAATATAGCAAACAATAAAGGAAACTACTCCACATATTTCCGTATTCCAAAGGTAGATGATTGAACACTGTGGACTATTCTGGACCTGAGGTTTCTGAACAAATTTATTAAAAGCACAGAAATTCAAGATGACAACCCTACAAGAGCTAATACCATAATTGCAAGTAAGGGATTACATGGAAACAATCGATTTGAAAGATGCTTATTTACACATTCCAATGAATGCAGGCCAGACGATTCCTCATGTATGTGGTAGACAAAAGACACTACCAGTTCAAGGTGCCGGCATTTGGGATATTCACAAGGTGACTAGCAGCAGTGTCAGCACACCTACAGAAACAAGGAATGCACGTTTATCTCTACCTAGATGACTGGCTGCTAAGGGCAAACTCGCACAAGAAATGCAGAGAACGCATTCTGCAAGTAATGAGAACTCAATACAGGCTGGGGTTCTCAATAAACATGGAGAAGTCATCTCCCAAACCAGAACAAGTGATGTTCCTAGGGGCAAGGATCAATTCAATCCAAGGGAAGGTGTTTCCCAGAGAGAAAAGAACAGACACTGTTGAAATAAACCCAGATGTACCGAAAGGGGCAAGCTCTGACAATGAGAAAAGTGGGGGAAGTTATTGGGAATGATGGCTTCCTGCGCCCCTTTGATACCAAACATCAGACTTCACATGAGACCAGTTCAGGAATGGCTGCAAAACCAATGGTCTCGGTCAACAGAGTTGGGAAGATCTAGTGTTTGTCACGCAAAGAATAGAAGATGATATAGCGTGGTGGAACAGTTCACATAGCACAAGATGATAAACATTTGCACAAACAACTCCTACAGTGACCACTATGACAGACTCCTCACAGATGGGATGGTGAGCACCAGTGAACAATCTCAGGGTACAGAAAGAACAGGATGCAGTACAACATATCAACATCCTGGATCTAAAGGCTGTATTCCTAGCCTTAAAAGCCTTTTAGAAAGCGCTTAGGGAAAATACAATATTGATACAAACGGTAAAATCAGTTTCCATGTTTTAGGTCTACAGGCAGGGAGGGACACACACTCTACCACTGTCAAGATTAGCACAAGAACTATGGAAAAAAAGCAATTCAACAGAAGATGGAAATGTAAGTAGTTCATCTACCGGGAAAAGACCATGTTGAGTTGAACAACTAAGCAGGCAAGCTTCATGTTCCACAAATGGGAGCTGAGCTAAACAGTATTGAAGAGGATCTTTCAAAAATGTAGAGCACCAGAAACCTGTGTGCAACACCACTGAACTCCAAATGCCAAAGCTTTGCATCCAGGCACAGTTTCTTGTCTTTGAATCTGGCAGCATGCCTGAACACTTTTAATTTGAACACCTAAAGCTACCAGAGAATACAGTGACTGTCCTAGGAGAGGCAAGGAAACCAACAAGTAGAAAGTGTTTCATAGTAAAATGGAAAGGATACTAATTTAGTGTCTTAAGGAAGGACTATTCATAGAGAACACTAGAGACAAAACAGTGCTATAATACGTAACACATTATCTAGACTGTAAACTGAAAAATGCATCCTTAAAGGCTCACTTAGCAGCAATAGGGGTGTACACAAGGGGCCACACTGGGAGAAGTTTCTTAACAGCGCCAATCGTTATGCGGTTCCTGGAAGGAACAAAAAAAATTGTTGCAGTTCCAAAGAAGGTACCTCCACCCACGTGGAATTTAAGTGTAGTGCTCAAACAACTGTTGAAGGCGCCAGTCAAACCTTTACACAAAACTACATTGCAGATGCTCACGCTAAAGCCTGCCTTTTTACTGACCATTACCTCACCACGCAGAGTTAGTGAATTACAAGACTCCTGGTACAACAACAATCTTTCCTAGTACACAAGTACAGGATTGTCATGAGAACTGACCCACAGTTCATACCAAAGGTTATCTCTCACTTCCACTTGAATCAAAGTATGCAGATTCAGAAACCAAAGATGCACGCAGAAAAGACATTACATACTTTTAGCTGCCAAAAGTGCAGTAATGTATTACATTGAAAAGACAAGGGCAGACAGGAAGTCAAAACATTGCTTTGTGCCATTTGCAAAGAGTTTTCTAGGGAGATCAGTTGCCAAAAACACAATCACAAAATGGATCACACAAACTATTCAGTTGTATTACACCAGAATGCAGGGGAAACATTGCAATGGATTCCTGGAGAACATTCAACCAGAAAGAAGCTACAATTCCTTTCCTGTCAAATACTCCATTACAATACATTTGTATGGCAGCAACATGGTGATCAGGGCACACGTTCGCAAGACATTATTTAGTTGATTTTCAAATGAACAAGGAAGCACAAGTGGGAAAAATGTTATTATAACTGTCTACAAGTCAATGCTCCTTCAACCATCCACCACTCTAGTAACAAACCGCTACCAAGTCCTTACACAGCACGGTAATCCAGAAAAGATTCTCGCTGCAAAGTGTATAGTTTCTTACCTGTCTGTGTAGTTTTACAGCTTGAAGAAATTTCTAGATTCACAAGCAAAGCCACCCACCTCCACCAAGGAGACGAAAAGGGGAGAACAGGGGAAAATATAAGAATCTGAAGACTGCGACCAAAGCTAGGAGTTTCCGGTGGAAGCACGATGACATCACAAGGGGGACACCAAATGGAGATCCGTCGACACCCACCCACAACAAAACAAAGAGTAGGTGTATAACTGTTTTAGAGAGCGTTTCAGACCCTACCCCTGGATGGCAGAATAATGCAACTGCACATGAATTTACAGAAAATTCCACAAGCTTCAAAACTACACCAACAGGTAAGAAACTATTAGTTCCTGCGCTTGCTGTACTAATTCCTACTTTATTTGGTTTTCCCGTGAGCTTGGACCCTTAACTTGAATCATTCCATACCTTCTCCATCGATAATGACGAAGACCACTTGGGCCATACAATTTTAGAATCTAGCTCTTGCCCTGTCCTTGTCTCGTTATAGAAATAATCCTGAATTACTTGATATTCTTGTCCAGCACTTTGAGGCTCACTGCTTGGTTTAGAGAACTTGGCTTCTGCCTCTTGCTAACCCTGCTTTGTTTGGATTATGGTTAGGTGTTTCTGTATTTCTTTGAGAATTCTGGTGGCTTTTTTTCAGTGATCTCCAAAAGTTTCAAAAATTATAAAAATCTGTGGTCATCTGTTTATATTTTCCTGCATACATAATCAAAAGCTATGGTGTTTTTCCAGTGCTTAGAAAAAAATATGCTTTCATTTCTTTTCGTCATATTCTTATTGTCATTTATTTCTCAATTCTTTCCTGCTGCTCTCTCTCGTTTGTACCCTTGAATTGAATTTTCTTTTTAAGGGTAACCTTTCAATATTTTCCTCAATTCCCTGCCTATCTAATTTCAGAAGTACTCAAATTCCTGTTTTCAGCAGTCCAGTCCCACCTTTTTCAAGGATGTGCATAAATGGAGATGTGTATGTACCACATTAAGATTTGATTGTATTGGATAACAGATTAATGGTGGGCATTTAGCACACATTACTGCTGCTCTGTTCAGCCAAGTGGCAAAGATTTTGTGAATCAAGATTGTTTTAGTTTGAACATGATCTATAGAATTAGTGCTCCGTCAATGCAAGCCAGTGTCACTTGGTCCTGTTCTTTGCCTTGAGATACCAATAAAGGGTCCGGACTAATAAATACATTTTTAGATGGAACCTAGACAGCGCTTGCGCTGTCAGGATGATCTGTTGTATGTACTTTGTGGGCTTTCACTCCTTCCATCGCTTGTGATTCATTTAGTCAGTTGTCTTGCAAAAAAAAATCCCTGCTTGCTAATGGGCAAATTGGCTTCCTGTTCCTTCCGTTTTACAAGTTGTTCACTCCCCTGCAATATTGCCCCAGGACATTTAGGTCTACTCTTGTCCCACTGTAACATATATTTAGAGACTACTTATCCCTTTCTCTAAGAGCAGCATTTGACCATAGAGCTGGATGTTTTCAGTGCTCTGAGGTTTGTCTCTGTGAACTGGGCTGTAAATCATGTTCTCATCTCCTTACATTTGCTTTGTTTTCCAAGACAGAGGTCAAATGTTAGAGGCTGTGCGAAAATGGGCCGCATAGCAACTTGGAAGACTTTCGAGATGGGAACGCTTCTTTGTGTTACCTTCCCTCAGCCCTCTTCCTTGTTAATTTCTGTCCTGTTGCTGGCTTTTCAACGTGCACTACCATCAGAGAAACTTTGCTGCAGGCACACAAACAGCCTTGTCTGTGGGAGCGCTTGTGACACCATTTGTTTTATTTGTAACTCATTACCAGTATGCTGGTTTGTTTATACATGAGACACTGGTATTTTATAAGTATTCCTTAGCAATATATTCCATTGTTTTGGTGAGACTGTATTACAATATGGTTTACCCTCGCTCCTTGCCAGTACAAAAAAAAAACTATGCTACTCTAGTTTTATCATTTTATTTTTCGTCATCAGTCTTGGGGACAGGGCCATATGAAGAATCGTGGAGGTGTTGTTGGCACTGCTGTCAGTGCGCATGTCTATTTGGCCGGCAGTCTTATGATGGCCAAACCAACATGCGCACTGACATCTCTCCAACCCAGCTGCATTGGTGGGTGGAGAACCGCAGTAGGCTCAGGCTGCCAGTCCCGATGGAGCTCAAAACCAGTCTGCTCTACCCAATCCCGGCATGAGGGTAAATTCATGGCCATAAGGGAGTATGGGAGTTTCAGCCTGTGCAGGTAAGTTATTTTTTTTAAATGTTTCAAAATATTATGATTAATCGCCCACAGCGCTGCCCTACTACTTTTCCCTGACACCAGCCGCTACAAAGCCACTTTTTATTTTTTTATTTTAATTATTTATATAGCGCAGCTGATACCTTGCAGGTTTCCTGGCGCTGGAGAATACTTTACTGAGGAAGAGACCGAGGTATGTAGAGGCGGGGAAGTCTAAGGGAAAAGCCAGGTCTTGATGCGCTTCCTAAATGGAAGAAGTTGCGGGATCTGGCGTATGTCAATGGGCAAGCTGTTCCATAATTTGGCGGCTGCGACCCTAAAGGATCTACCCCCAGTTCTTGGCGGTGATGAGCGGTGAGTGGCACTCCAGCTCCAGCCCGGGACCCGGGCGAGGGGCGAGCAGTGCGCAAACTCCTGTGACAGCGTGGGTGAACTCTGAACTTGAGGCTGGGGGCAGAAAGCAATGGGGCTGTGGCTAGGAATGGTGAGGAGATAAAAGCAGTGCTCACCATTGAGTTACAGCTGTTCCTCACATTAGCATGAAAGCCTTCTTAATGTCCGCATGGGAAAGTTTTGTGTCTTACTTAACTTTGTTGGATGGAATTTCTTTATTAAGATAGAGATAGAAACCCATCTCTTTCAAACCACCTGTGTCAGAGGTGCTAGGGCCCATGTTGGAAGTCTCTGGTAAAGAAAGTCACATGTAAAGCAGTGTCGCAGCTTGACACCTGGGCAACTGCATAGACCATATTAACTGTCAAACTAGGGAAACTACTCTAAATTCAAGTAAGGGCGAGGCTTTGTGTGACGTAACTGACTCCACTTCGACCCTTCAGTTTCCAGCATGCTAGGGAATGTCTCCTCTGCTCCACGGTCATTTGGCCTCCGAATCAACCTCCCACAGCAAGTTTTTGTACTACAGGAAAGCTCTGGGTTTATGGTGTAAGTATGACATGCACTTTGCACCTAAAGTATGCAAGAGGGGGTCCCATACAAACCTCAAAAGGGCGTCACTGCTGCAAAAAAGCGTGGTCATGTCCTCTAGTCTAGAGTGTAAACAAACCAACCGTGTACCAGGATCCAGCCTTTGTGTGCCAAGCTGCCCCCTTCCCAAGAGAAAAAAAGGCCATTTGTTAGTGCTGCAAGGTTCTGCAAAGCCCCGAGTGTTTTACTTAAATAGGACTTGATCTCAAATCGTCCTTTTCAATTTTGGGTTGAGCCTGGGGGCGCGCCTGCCCTGCTCTGTGAGCCATGCTGTAGTAGAGTATGCACTTGAAGCTCTGCCCATATTTTTCATTGGCTTGTGGCTTGTGTTCTTTGTAAATGCAGGCTTCTGATTTGGTAGTCGGCTTGTTAATCCCTCCTTATTACAGCCTGGTCTTCATTTGTAACCTCCCATGAGGACTGGCCCTTGTACTTCTGTTACACCGTCTGTGATATTTAGTCTGTAAGCACTACTTCTTGAGTGAGTTTTGTCTTACTGCAGGCACAACGTGCCTTGCAGCAACATTCAGCACTCCATGCGTGCTTTCACTTTCCAAGCAGCGGGACGATGGTGGCCGCTTCTTTCGAATGCCCTACCCACTTAGAGTTTGAGCTATTGGCATTGAGATTGACAATAGCTTAAACTTTTGCAAATGCAACACCTATTGCTTTACAAATATTTAGTGGTGTTTTTTCCAAGTGCCCCATTTCACGCTTGCACTTTGAGGCCACGCCCCTTTCTTTAGACACAGGGCGTCTAAAGAAAGGGGCGTGGCCTCTTAGTGCAAGTACGGCATGGGGGCGCTTGGAAACAAACCCTATTTGCAATTCAATAGGTCTCGGATTTGCGACAAGTTAAGCTATTGACATTTGCAGTACCAATAGCTCAAAGTTTTGTAAATGCAAGACCTATTGCATTGCAAATGCTTGTTAACACGGCTTCGCTGTCCTTGTTTACTTAAGTATGACTTCAGTCAAAGATCATTAAGGCAGCTAAGGAACACATTTTAAACTGCTTTCTTCTTATAGTTCCTTTTTTAAATGATGTGCTAATTATGTACCGACCACGACATAAAACAAAGCATTGGCATTGCCAATAGGTCTCGCCTTTGGGACCTTATCAGTATTTAGGCAAGCAGCACATTATCCTGGATGCTGTATAATGTACTATTATTTCACATGCCACTAGTAATAGCCACACGCGGGTACTTTTTGGAAATACAGGCTTCTGAGCCTCATTTGCCAGGATTCTGCTGCACAAAGTAATGCCGCCACTACGGCCTTAATAGCAAGCGAGGTTCAGAACAAAGTTTAGGTTATCATTTCTCTAGGCAGTTTTTGCAGGGGGAAAAAAATTTTAAGTAAAGAAAATATAATCGTTCCTTTCCCTCCTGTCCTATGAAAGTCCCAGCATCCTCATTGCACACTCGGTATTCGAATCAAACATCCTACAGAGTTAATTAAGTGCAGCGTTGTAACCTTGCACAACCATGAGGCAGTTTGTGACCATATACCTGTGTGAGTTACTGGACTTTTTAAGACTTCTTGAATTTTTGTGCAGCCGTTAACTTTCAAAATGGAAAAAACACCATGGCAATATAGAACAAAGTTGCAACTAAGGAGCTTGCATGTTTATCCACTTTGAAGTATTTTGATTTTAGCTTGTTCCAGGTCGGAAAAAACATTACGGTTTCAGTGTTGAACTTTCGTTGACAATCTTAATGCTATCTTGGAACTGTAGTCTTTGTGTGCTTTAATTGAGCCGGGTTTTTTTCAAAGTGAGACGGATGCGTAAAGGAGTATGCAGTCCCGAATGAAGGTTGAATAGTTTGTCATTCGTGTTAAAATACCAAAAGCTACGTTGTATTAAAGATGACATTAGCATAACTGTTAGGATCACTATCAAGACTGGCATATGGGTGTTTTGTTGGCATGTAGACATTGTTTGAATTTCACTGGCTGTAAAGCATTCCACAGCACTGGAACTTAGTTATCAAGATGCGCCCTTCTTTCATTTGAGTTATTCTTGACACAGCCATGAAGTTTGTTAATGCTGGATTTGGTTTACATGTTCTGTTCTTCCAAATTGTAAATTATCTCCTTACAAAATATACTTTTCTGTTAATTTGCTTTTGTTTTAACAATTACATGTATGTTATGTTGTTATAAGTACCCCATGCGCATGCCCCATAGTCTCTGTAGCTTTAAGGTAAGGAGCAGGTTGATGTTCCCAAGCCATTGTGGAGCATGGCATTTTTTTGGGGTGCACTCTGTATGGCTGCAGAGCCCCACTGGGACTACCTAGACCACACTCGGGGTCCTAGAAACCCCACCTTGTACTCATTAAACAGTCCAATACGTGAGCAGTGATAGCCAGCGTGTAGGGAACACCCAAAAGAGAAAAAAAATCACGGTTACCACTTGAGTCAAAAAATAAATACGTATTTAAAAGCACCCCTAATGTTGACTCTTAATCAGCAGATTGCAGGTTACTCTTCTGTTTTATCTTGTTAAACTGGAAACTATCAATCTAAACTACCACTGAAAATGCAGTAAAATTGATTTAAGAAAGTTCTAAAACTTTTCGTGGTTTAAAATGTAAATTAGGCTTCTGTTTGTCTATAGCGCTTGGTTACCTCCGATTTATTTAGCGCTGTTGAAGTGCTCATGATCTATTTTCTAATGCCAAGCTAGTCCAGGCAGTCACATTTTTAGATTTCTTCTTTTTTTTTCTTGTTTTTTTTTTTTAAGCTGGGGAAGGGGCTCAGATCAAACTAGTGGAGCCACTTCTTAATATCAACTATTTACATTGTGTACGTGTACCTGGGAATCATCCTGGACTCCGAGCTCAAAATGGACCGCCAGATCAACTCGGTCTCATCTTCCTGCTTCCACACCCTCCGTCTCCTTCGTAAGACCTTCAAATGGATCCCCCTCTAACACCGAAAGACAGTCACTCACACCCTGGTCACCAGCAGACTCGACTACGGCAACGCACTCTACGCCAGAATATACAAAAACCTCATCCGCAAACTACAGAACATCCAGAACGCCGCCGCAAGACTGGTCCTCAACCTGCCAAAACAATGCCACATCTCCCAGCACCTGCGCACACTCCACTGGCTCCCTGTCGAGGCGAGAATCACCTTTAAGATGCTCACCCACGCACACAAGGCCCTCGACGGCACCGGACCAGCATACCTGAACAGCCGACTCAAATTCCACGCACCCCAAAGGACCCTACGATCAGCCCAGCTTTCCTACACCGTGGTCCCCCGCACCAGAAAGACCAGATCGGGAGGCCGCTCCTTCTCCTTCCTCGCGGCCAAAGCATGGAACGCCCTTCCGCTCCACCTCAGACAGACAACATCGCTCACCATCTTCGCAAGAAACCTCAAAACCTGGCTCTTCGACAGACCCCCTCCTTGATGGAATGGAACCTGCACCCCCTCCACCCCCCCACCCCTAGCTCCTTGAGACCCTTACGGGTGAGTAGTCGCGCTTTAACAAACTCCTGATTGATTGATACACTCACTCGTGGGAAAAAATGTTTACATCTGACTGTGTAGATATATATAGATCTATATGTATTTAAACACCTAGCAATCCAGGTAACACATTTCAAGTAAATATATAGATTCCTTTACTACCTTCAAACAACTCAGTTTTGCAGTGCAGGATTGTGGAATTCCCGTAGACCTACGCCCAGGACATATTGTTTGGGGTCAAGAGCAACACATTTTCATGTGTACTTTGTCCTTGGGACAAGTAGGCCCAACCCCCTGCAGCACAAACCCTTCGGCTGCCAGTTTGCAATACCACATTATGGATCAGGAAAGGGCACAGTGCAGAAAAAGTAATATTTTTGCCCATATGTAAATGCTGTGCAAACTTGTATTTATGGTTCAATAATTGCAAGCCTCAATTATTAGGGCGAGCGCGCGAAGTAAATGTTGTAAGCTCCGCCTGCCCTATCGACAATGGTTTGAGTATCAAAATGTGTACACACGTTTTCAAAGTTTAGCAGTATGGGACTATGTATAATGCTCCCAAAATGCTCTGATTTACAGCAAATATTTACAGAAGCTTGAAAGCAAGATTGATGATTCTTTGCTTTCAAAATAAAATGTTCATAAAAAAAATAAACATTTTGCTGAACTACTACTAAATTTCAGGAACCATTTCTTTACAGCATCATGTAGTAACGTGTTGATGCATGCTGGTATTTCCCAAAAATGTTCATAATGGAAAATCAGTCTAACCAGTTTCAATGATATCTACTTGTCCATGGGGTAGGTTGCTTCATAAATCTACTTTCCCTATAACAAAATCCACTTGCCCCTTTGGTGCCATGTAGTGCAACAACATATTATGACAGCAATCTCATTAAATAAGAGCTCTGATATAGCCTCTCTGATTATGACAGGGCTCATAGTATAGTAGTTTTTGAATACTTGCAATCCCCTTATGTTGCCATGTTTCCGCAGATCTATGTACTGTGGCTGAAGGTAGTGGCAAGCAATAGTTTCAGGGTTAGAATGCCCTTTTGAGTCTGTGCAAACCTCCTAACTTGCATGTTTTAAGGGTTTTCAACAACCACTTCAATTTTTTTCAAATACTGAGAATTGTTGGGATTTTCTCCTGACAGTGGCATATGTAAAAAAAATTCCAGTGTTGGTGAGGGGGGGGGGGGGGGAGGGGTGGGAGGGGCAGAGTGGTTTGAGGTTAAGTGATCTTGCAAGCACTCATGTTTTCGCATGAGCAAATCTACATATGCATATTGCTCATGCTACAATGTAGTTAACAAATATTCTCTAGAAGTATTATTACTTCTACTTTTGTAAATCCTTGGGAATTCACGAAATCTGTATAGCTGCACTTAATGCAAGGACAAATACCATAAGTTCACTTTTAAGACTTTTTTTAATAATTGGGCCCTAATTTGGTCTGGCGTTGACTGTGACTTTTTGTTTATTAAAATTCTCTTCCCCCTCTCTCTCCATCAGGTGGCTTCACTGTGTGACAGCATTCTGCTCTTTCACAAGGAGCAAATCTGCACAGAAAGTAGTTTTGCTCAGTGCCAGTAACCACTATGGCAGTGTGTGCTTTTTGAGACCAAAAAAAAACATTTCTGCTTTTGCCAATGCTTGTTTATAATGGTGAGGTTCCAGCGGCTCCCACACCAATAAGGTTTTACAAAATCCAAGCCAAAACAAGTCGCACATTGACAAAACTAAAAAGCTGACCCCCGATTTCAGACCTACTGTCTTTGCCATTGCTTGTTTATTTTTGTTTCGCATAATCTTATTGAAACTGGGTAGCCTGATTTTTCCATTCTAAATATTTTTGGGAAATACTAGCATGCATCCGCACGTGTTTCAGGTCGCGCCCCACAGATAGACAACTGCTGTAGATAAACATGCGCTGCATACTCGAGCCATCCAGAGTTGGGTTACTGATATTAAAAGTTGTTTTTCTTTAAGAAAGTCTTCAGTTTCAAGATTTTGTGACTGCCCTTGTGCTTTGTGGGTTAAGGGAGAAACGCCAACTCGCCCCCCATCTATCTGCCACACCCAAGAGTTTTACAGCGTTCTAGAAATCAAAGCTATTCTCAGAAAGACAGACCACATACATGACTGTCATGTATTTCACACAGTAACCAGATGAGACCTGTTCGCCCCAGCTGTCTGGGTTAGTGCCAAATACACAGTACACAGGAGGCTTCCTGTCTTTTCTGCCCATTAGTTTTGAGTAAGTACGGCCCGGCTGGACGCCGAGACGAAAAAGCAAGGTAACTCGTCAGTCAGTCTCCGCCACAAGGGACATAACGGTATCTTGATCGGCAGACCAGAAAGAACAAGCATTTACAATGCAACGGTTTCGCCTTTGGAAAAGTTAGAGCTATTGGCATTGCTCATGACATTTCTTTTTTTTTTTTTACTTATAAATAAATGGCATTGTTATTTACATTGCCAACAGCTCTCTCAGCCCACACAGCTCTCACAGCTCACACAGCTTTCACAGCCCACACAGCCCACACTGCCCACACTGCCCACACTGCTCTCACAGCCCACACAGCTCTCGCAGCCCACACAGCTCTCACAGCCCACCCAGCTCTCACAGCCCACACAGCTCTCACAGCCCACACAGCCCACACAGCTCTCACAGCCCACACAGCTCTCACAGCCCACACAGCTCTCACAGCTCTCACAGCCCACATCTTAGTTAAGGGATGTTTCTTGGCATTATCAGTTTGTAAAGAGGAGCTAATTTAATCGTTTCTACAACAATTGCTTTTCTCACTGAAAGGTTTTTGGTGGGAGATCCTCACCCAAGTAGAATATTACACAGCTGCCAAACACTGCTTATTTAGGTTAAAGAGATCTTAAATGACACTCAGATAAGGTTGTAATATTCCATGTGAAATTGTCAAAGATCAATCTGCATTATCCTAGAGCCCACCAAATATTTAATGGGACTCTCAGCAAGTTCCTATGTAAGTAACGCAGGGCATTCTAGAAAATTCGGACGTGTTTGTTCCGGGGTGACTTATTTAAATATAAATATTTTCAGATTGGTAGAGTGCTGAACGCACACCTAGGAGACTAGATTCATGTCCGAATGTCTGGCTAGTACTATGTAAAATGTTGCCATTTAGGTTAATTTAATGTAAATATACTTTCTGTGGATATCTCATAAATATTGCATGGAACCGTTCCTCCTGGACCTATAGTGGATGCCCATATGTAATCAGAAATGTACACAACAAATCCTTTGGCAGGGCAGACCAGTTAAATTAATCTAAAAACAAGTCTCCCACAAACAAATATTATCCCAATACACATTTCGTAGCAGGAGAACCTCTGACACTGCAAGAAAAGCCTATTGCCTATAACTTTACCTCAGAGGATAACAGAGGGCTTACTTACCCACTCATGTCATAAGTGCAGCCCGGGACACACAGAGGTTTCTTGTGGGTCCTGGTTAGTGCATGGGATTACTTTCAGGGTTATGAGCATGGCTGTTGATTTCTTCAAAGACAAGAACAAGCAACGGAGAGTGAAAGGGGAGGGGGGGCGGGAACGGGCACACGGGGAGGGGGGGCGGAACGGACACACGGACAGCGGGAGGGGGCGGGAACGGGCACTGGACAGCGGGAGGGGGTGGCGGGAACGGCGCACGGACAGCACACTGCTGCCAAACACTGCTTATTTTGGTTAAAGAGATCTTAAATGACACTCAGATAAGGTTGTAATATTCCATGTGAAATTGTCAAAGATCAATCTGCATTATCCTAGAGCCCACCAAATATTTAATGGGACACTCAGCAAGTTCCTATGTAAGTAACGCAGGACATTCTAGAAAATTCGGACGTGTTTGTTCCGGGGTGACTTATTTAAATATAAATATTTTCAGATTGGTAGAGTGCTGAACGCACACCTAGGAGACTGGATTCATGTCCGAATGTCTGGCTAGTACTATGTAAAATGTTGCCATTTAGGTTAATTTAATGTAAATATTCTTTGTGGATATCTCATAAATATTGCATGGAACCGTTCCTCCTGGACCTATAGTGGATGCCCATATGTAATCGAAAATGTACATAACAAATCCTTTGGCAGGGCAGACCAGTTAAATTAATCTAAAAACAAGTCTCCCACAAACAAATATTATCCCAATACACATTTCGTAGCAGGAGAACCTCTTGCACTGCAAGAAAAGCCTATTGCCTATAACTTTACCTCCGAGGATAACAGAGGGCTTACTTACCCACTCATGTCATAAGTGCAGCCCGGGCCACACAGTGGTTTCTTGTGGGTCCTGGTTAGTGCATGGGATTACTTTCAGGGTTATGAGCATGGCTGTTGATTTCTTCAAAGACAAGAACAAGCAACGGAGAGTGAAAGGGGAGGGGGGGCGGGAACGGGCACACGGGGAGGGGGGGCGGAACGGACACACGGACAGCGGGAGGGGGCGGGAACGGGCACAGGACAGCGGGAGGGGGGGCGGGAACGGCGCACGGACAGCGGGAGGGGGGGGCGGGAACGGGCACAAAATGCGTAAACTTACAAAGTGAAAACACATTTATAAACAAAATGCTCCTTACCTGATCGCTTCGTGGGAACTCGAATCTTGCAGCCAACTCCAACAACAGACCCTTGTAAAAGGAAGAAAAAAGCCGACTCGAACAAAAAAAATAACACACACCCACCGCCGCGATGACGAACAGAAGTGGGTGGAGAGGGAAAAAATCACGGAACGCCCCCGAATCTGGTCCGGCCTTGACGGACAGATCCGGTTCCCAATGGCTAGCCTCCATTTATGGAGCTAGCCAATGGGAGCCGGGGGACGTTCCCGAAGCCCAGATTGTAAACAAAAGATTTCACCTGCGCCGAAAAGCTGCGCACAAGTGCGCAGCCTTCGGCCAGGCGAAACCTAAAAACTGGCTACTTTTTCCCTTGAAAAAGGCTTTTGTAGTACAAATTCTTCCACAATTTTGTTTTTAGAAAATGTTGTTCTTGGGTAACAGTTTTCCAAAGTCGACAAAGTTTGCAACTTTGTGAAGTTTCAGAGTAACGTTTCAGGATGGTATCAGCGATACAAAACTTTAATTGCAAAATGTTCATTTTTCATATATATATTATATGCTATCATTTTAATATCTGCATTTAAAAATAAGCACATTTTTACTAATACAGCAGTTTGAGACAAAACGTTTTCTGCTAGTTGCTAGCTGTCCACTCCCACGCTCAAACACACTGAATATGTTTGGTTGTGCATCAAATAAATACGGAAAATGACATGTAACACTTACTACACTCTTGCACTAAAAAGGGACTCATTAAGCAATATTCAAGAGTGCCCTACCACTTCCTGTTGGCTCAGGATGACAAGCAGTAATGAAGAAATGATGTAACAACACTACCCTGGTAAAGCGAAAGCACAAAGTGCAATAAAGCAGTTTCCACTGCTCAAAGTAATAAAACATTGGAAATCCCCTCCGTGTCACTGTGGAGAGAATCACGTGACTCCACGAGGCAGGACAAAATGGGTAGTCCCTCTGCTTGCTCCAGGGCTGGGCAAGGCCTGATCCTTCAGAACAGGACTAATATCTCGAAAAAAGGCGGTAAACAACGCCAGGTAAACATAGCCATGATGGCAGAACAAATTCCAGCCGCCTAGCCACAGGACTCGTAGGGCAGAGCAGGGCAAATGGCAGCAGACGACGGTAGCATAACCCTGAGACCAGGCAAACAACAGCAAACAGTTCCACGAGAGAAGCACAGTTAACAGACCAGGAAAGACCTTCAGTGCCACTGGGGTTTGAAATACCCAGAAGCCTCCAGGAAGTGTAAACGAGGCACAGGGCATCGGGACGATAAACAGCACAGAACTATGGTCAACATTATACTGAAAGACAGCAACGCATGAAGGAGGGACAGACAAAACCAGGGAAATAAATAATACACATATACTGCAGACAGGAAGCACATGGCATCAGGGCGCTACACAGGGCATGCACCTGAAAGAACCACAGATCATTAGGGTATGTGGAGCACATAGTTGTCAGAGGGAAGGGCACATGCAGAAGGGCTGGTAGACATTGCATACGTAGCGCAGTGCAAGGCGCACAGCATCAGGGCGATGAACAGCGCTCGCATTCTTGGTAGAGGCCTGATATCTTCAGGGCAGTGGGCAGTAGATATGTGCACCCCAGACTGCAGGTAAGTAACACCCAAATGATAGAAAGAACACCACCAACAATGGAGGCCCAGCACTACTGCTAGGAACAGTACACATGAACCACCAACCAGGGTGCATGCCACCAGGAGCATAACATGCACTAATATGCTGGAAAGCAAATCCAATTATATCAGGCTCGCGGACAGTGCACGTATACTGCAGAGCAAGTCTAACTATATTAGGCTCACGGTCACTGCGTGTATACCATTGCTGCAGAGCCAATCCAATTATGTCAGGCTCACGGACAGTGCACGCATACTGCAGAGCCGATCCAATGATATCAGGCTCATGGACAGTGTACGTACACTACACAGCAGATCTAATTATATCAGGCCCATGAGCAATCATGGTCAGTGCACGTATACTGCAGAGCCAATCCAATTATATCTGGTTTACGGACAGTGCACATATGCTGCAGAGTCAATCCAATTATGTCAGGCTCACGGACAGTCCACGTATACTGCAGAGCAGATCTAATTACATCAAGCTCATGGAGAGTGACCGTATACTGTAGAGCCAATGCAATTATATCAGGCTCACGGATAGTGCATGTAAACTGCAGTGCAGATCCAATTATATCAGGCTCATGGACACTGCACATGCACTAAAGAGCAGATCCAATGGAATCAGGCTCATAGACAGTGCACATACACTGCAGAGCAGGTCCATTTATATCAGGCTCATGGACAGTGCGCGTATGCTGCAGAGAAGCGCCAATTATTTCAGGCTCTTGGACAGTGCACATATACTGCAGTGCCAAGTCAATTATATCAGGCTCTCGGACAGAACTTGTATATTTCAGAGTCAATCCAATTATATCAGGCTAATGGACAGTCGGTCCCGGTTGCTCTCCCGCCCGCTCTCGACAATCCTACGAGCGGCGGGGGAGTTATGCAGGCACTCGGCAGTTGGGACGGCAGGCCGGGGGCACAGGGGCACTCACGGTCTCCTCGGCGGGGATGGGTCTCCTCCGGGAGGCTCTTCGTCGTGCTTCAGGTGCAGCTCCTCCGCCGATGGCCCAATCAGGTCGCTGCTTTGCAGGCGAGCCCTCACAACCACCCGGGAGTCAGCCAACGGCAGTGCGGCTCCCGGGGCAACCCACGATGACGAACCTTGAGCGGCCAATCCCTGCACAGCTTCAGTAGTGACGCGACGGCGCACGGGCCAATCCCGTCGCGGCGTCAGTGAGGGGGCTCGACTCCTGTGGCCAATGGGAGCGCGGCGGCTTCGATCTCAGCTACCGCAGCTCCCGGTCACGAACACAGCTTGCAGAGGGTGTTTCTGGCCCCGGGCCGCGACAGTGATTTAGCGGCCAGAGATTTTCGGGCCGCAGATCGCGGTCAGCCTGCTTCCTCGCCAGCAGATCGACACGGGGGATTATAAGGCACAGGGAAACACCACGGGTCTCCCCTCACCCCTGAATCTGTGCCGATGAGCACAGCGATCGGGCCAGCTCTTCTCGGGGGCGTTCCCGGCTTTTGGCTGACGTATCATGACGTAGCCAAAAGCCAAAGATTCTCGGGAACGCCCCCGTGTCTGGTCTGGCATTGACGGACGCCTCTCTGTTCCAATGGCTAGCCTCCATTTATGGAGCTAGCCAATGAAGCAGAGAGGCGTGTTCAAGTCACCCATACTAGAAACTACAGATTTCTCTGGAGGAGGAGCCTAACGGCTCCGCCCCCCAGCGAAACCTAAAAAGAGGAAGGGTGGTAGGGAGGGAGGAGTTTCTATATTGGGAGGTATTTTTATGTATGGGTAGGTGGTGTCTTGAATAGAGTCAGGGAAGCCAAAATCGTTCTGAATGAAGGTTAGGTAGGGACGTGGAGACGATGTGAGTTTACAAGCAACCGTTTGCTGGAGAGATTAGTAATGAAGAAGTCGAACTCCAACAGAGCTAGCATACGTGCCTGTTTCATAGGCAATTGGAATTTTACTGGAGACCCTCTGGCCAACACTAATCTTCACTCTCATCATGGTGTTGTGGTATAAAAGCTGGATCGTTTTAAGTTGCTTCGCAGGAACAACCCAATTATTCATTTTCTTTTATAGTCTATATTCCTCAGTACACGGTCGAATATGGATTGGAAGACTAAGATCAGTTAGTGAGTTACAAGCCTTACAGTAAGAGAACCCTTCATCCAAGTACACAGCAATTACTTTGCAAACTGTCCTTAAGCTTCCAGCAAAACTGCTTTCCCCTTTTTATTTTAAACGAACAATCCGTTTTCTTCCCACACCTATGGTCGGAGGCTGAAGTAGTATTGCACAAGTTAGATGTCAAAATATCATTAATGTTTTACAGAAGTAATTAATCTTTCCCCTTGTTTCTTCCTACCACCACTGCAGCAGAGCTACAAAATTATCCATAAAATAAAAATAAAAACTCCGACGAAATATGCGGATTACTACTGCAGTTTGGTCATTGTTTTTTTCCTTAGTGAAATGCACATGCAATCTGTTGTATTCAACCACATGCGGTTACATGTTGATAAAAGTACAAATTAATTAAAAAAAAAAAACCTGCAATAGCAAGAGATGCATACATTTATGTTAAACTCGATTGCTTGAAATGCATTACATTCTGAACTTGCCTTTTTTTGGTAGTCTTGCAGAATACCTTGTTATAGTGTCATGCTGGGAGACCGTTTCTTTCTGTTAATAATGGGAAGTTGCATGTAAACTTGGTGTACGTTGCTGTGTGTGCTTCCTTATTTTGCATGTATTTCTAGATTGATTATGCCTTTATCTAAACCCCATTAAGCTTTATCGTTTACATTTTTTTCTATGAAAGGCTTCTATCAGCTGGTGCAACAAAGGTTTATGCCATTCTGACTCATGGTATCTTTTCTGGGCCAGCCATTTCACGGATCAACAATGCTTGTTTTGAAGCTGTGGTAGTCACAAATACGATTCCTCAGGAAGACAAGATAAAGCACTGCTCTAAAATCCAGGTAAGCCTATCACCCTGCTCGTTGAAGTAGTTTTGGCTGCTTTAAAATATATATTGCAAATCCAGTCCACTTTCAAAAAAATCCAAGAAAGGACCGGCTGCAGACACCATCTGAATGCTCATTTACTTATTCAATCATTGCACTCACTTTGCCATAACGTGTTTCAACCAAGACACGCAGCCTTGATTATAAGCAGTTGTAGCACCATTTTATTTCCTGTAAGTACTGTGCACCAAATGAATAAATAGAGGAACACACTATTCTAGGAGCATGTCAATAGGCAGACTATCATAAAAAAATTTACCCTTTCCATATAAAAGTCGTGTACAATAAATCTACTTTTTCTACTGTTCACCTTTCTAAATACTTTAATGTTTCAGTTCATTATTGAAATGAGAATTACCACTTATTATTGCCTACTTCTTTCCCTAAATTCTGCCCAAGTGGGCTTATATAACCAGCCCTACATTAAATATTTTTATCCATGAAGTAAAAACTGCATTTCATTGTAAATTAATTTTTACCAATGTGGAGCAGGAAGGATGTGTGTGTGTGTGTGTTTTTATGCATGTATTTATGCAGTGGTGTAACTAGCCACTCTGCTGCCCGTGGCGGTCCCTGCCTTTACTGCGCTGCGGTGGCTATAGAGCAGGGGGGGATCGCACCCCGTGGCAAACGCATGGAAGTGTCGAGGAGGGGACACCGCCCTCAACTTGTGCCACCCAGGATAGACAGCCCTTCCCCTTGCTACATCACTGTATTTATGTATAAGGTAAAATAATTTTACTTGCTGGCAGTTGCCAGTAGGTATCTGTAGTTAGGACCATGTTTCCATTGGAAATTTATTTTTTAATTTGTCTAGAAGTTTGGTGCTGTTTGACGAATCTTCACAACATTTTCCCAGAAAAAGTGCACCGCTAATTCTGGTTGTGAATGGAAAATTTCAGGCTGATCCGTCAAGAGGAAAATAAGGGGGGGTGGGAGGCATCAAAGTACATTCCCATGTTAATTACCATGGAATCTTTAGACATGCCTGTAGCCCGAACTGTTGGACGGAATTACGCCAAATTTAGCAGAAGCATTGATTTTGGGCCAGAGATCACACTTTTTGTTGTTTGGTGTAAAAACTTAAGTAGTTTTGGAGCAGGTATAGGAAAAACCTATTTGTATATCTGGCTGAACCTAAACCCAGATCTCATGGTGGGATCTGTTTGGCTAGTAAGGAAAAACATAGCTTCCCTTGGAAATCATAACATCGCCAAAGTCTCATTGATACACCACTTTCTCTTGAGACTATTCACCTCGCTCTCTGGAATTTCGGCATTTTAAAGGTCTTTACCTATAAACCCAAGATTGGATGTAGCATGTACTGATTATTTTATTTCACATAAAATTTATTAAAAAGAATCTTTCGGAAACTCAGGAAAGATTGTGAAAGTGCACTCATTTAAAAACACCGTGTCGTCCGCCAGCACCGCCGCGTCGTCCGCCAGCACCGCCGCGTCGTCCGCCAGCACCGCCGCGTCGTCCGCCAGCACCACCGCGTTCACCACCACCATGTTCACCACCACGTTCACCACCACCACCACGTTCACCATCACCATGTCCACCACGTTCACCATCACCATGTCCACCACGTTCACCACCACGTCCACAAACACCCCCACCACCCGTAACGGGTAAAGTGTCACTGGAGGGCAGGGGTAATAGGAGTGTCAACCCCGGCTGTACATGGGACATTTAATGATGCATACTGTGCGAGAAGACGGGAATAGGGGTTAGAAGTGTTACACCAGACCCAAGATACATTTTGAACAGGCGCAATGTCACAGGGGCTCCTCTAAAAGCACTTCTTGATTATTCATTTCATGCCTCCTATCCCCTATTCTTTGTCGTCTGTTTTATATGGGAGGTCTTCCTTCACCAGTGCTACCTTCTATTGTTCACTTGTAATTGTACATGCATTTGTATAGTGAGGTATGCTGCTTGCAGTGTGCCGAAGGACATTATCAAATAAGTTGTAGGTTACTTTGTATGGGAGTGCTTCTTTTGAACAATGTTTTACTTTGAATCAGATCTGTGTGTCAATCGTATTGTTTCCATGTGTGATCACAGACGTGCTCTTTTCCTGTCTTGCAGTGCTTAGAGGGATGAAGGGAAGATGAGCGGGAGAGAGAGCGGAAACTCTTGCAGTTTTAGTTTAGCTGTTTAGAGTTACTCTGTAGGTCCCATATAATACATTTTGTGCGACTGCGAACATCAACCCACTTCTTGTGCTTTCCACTTCGGGCTGTATTACCTTGGAGGTCTGCCACCTGTGTTATATGTGGGGCCTCTTGCCTAGCACTCATGTGGTGTCAGGGTGTGGTCTGGGTTTTAGTGGACGACTGTCTTCTGAGGTGCTTTTATTTCCATGTCTGTACTTTCTGCCATTCCGCTGTGTTAATGTATTTGGAAGATAGCTTTTGAAATCTTTTCTTCACACTAGACCCAGGGATCTGGGAGGAGTGAGGGAAACCAACACACTGCCTGGTTTACCAAGACTGACTGGTCATACTAAGTGCGGCTTATGCAGTGTTTGTCACCTCACGTGCAATTCTAAAACCATTGACCTTGGCCTCCGCACTCCCTGGGAACAGAGATTGCATACTAACTGCAATTCCCAGGGAGTGATCTACTTGATAACATGCCCCGGCCAACAAAGGTACGTAGGGATGACAAGTAGAAAAGTGCGCGTGAGAATTACGGAACATCTGAGCACGATAAGGTGTGGAAAGACCAACACAAGACTCTCGGCTCACTTTCAAGAAAAAGGACACGGTATAGATGACCTGAAGTGGACTGTAATAGAAAAAGTCCAACTAGGCAGACACCAAGCAGATGACCAAAGCCTCTTGCTCCGGCGGGAGCAGAGATGGGTGTATCGGTTGAGGAGCCATTTGTTAGGAGTCAATGATGACATCCCATGGCAGGCATTGAGCAGACAGTAGATTGCTATAAATAAACATGGCAGGTTGCTTCTATCATCTAGTAAAATATGATTAGAATAACGAGAAGCCCTCACTGTTGATTGGTTAGCTCCATGGCACACCAGTATCTCCACATTAATTCCCCTTTGAATTCCGGGTTACTTTCACCCCATGAGGGACTTTCTAGACCCGACACCTCATGGGATGGAAAATCGTGTATATATATATATATATATATTTGCATTATTTACAATCCGTAAGAGTTCATGAGAAGTGGGAACATATGACATCGAGGTCACATGAGTTATATGGGGAATGGTACTGGCATAGTAAGATTCTATAGTTCTAAGAGGGGTGGTACCTAGGGATCCTAGCAATAGGTCCACTCCTTTACAAACATCCCACCACGACACAATGTAGGGGCCTTTCCAACGGAGCATCGTGCCCCATAAGTAAGAGTGGATCAGGTTTGTTGTGTGTCGCGAAAGGGATGATGGTCAGTGCTGGTGGGCTCGCAAAGACCCGTTTAATTTGAGGGACACCTGATGTACATGTGGGGGTATTGGAACAAGTAGCGTCTATGATGGGGTTGCGATTATATTAATGGGCGCAACACCTAGTGCCTGGTGGTTTTTTAGTATATGACACCCACCCCGAACACTCACTCTCTGTATTGTAGGAGACCGCAATAAACTGGAGAGCGATAAGAATGATGGTCCGTAGGGGTCTGTAACCGGCTAGAACGGCAGGGACTCAGTTTTAAGCTCAGGAAATACAATCCCTATGATATAGAGCACATAATGGAGCTATGGCATCACCACGTACGAAACGGACAACGTGGTGATGCGGGACGCCCTGCCCCCGAGTGGGTGTTTCACATTTACTAACCGGCTCTATTAGTAACGTCCTAAGGGCGTCTGTGTTTAAGATACCCTACCAAAATATTACATCTGAAAGAGACACGTTAGTGATAGATTCCTTACCTTAGAATATCCCCAGGCGTCAGACTGGATCCGGAAAGTTTTGCGTAGCAGTACCCTTGCGCGTCGGTAGGCGTCGTCTGCGGCTCCGCGTCCGTCGGCGTCGTGGGCGCCGTGATGACGTCGTCGGAGTACTTGGACGCCGCCTCCGCGTGCTGACGTCAGTTCTTTTTTCCGCGCCAGCCAGCGCAGATCTGGAAAAAGCAGTTCCCTGGTCATTTTTTGACTAACTTTTTGGATCTTTTTGATCTCTTTCGAAGTCTTCACGACTCCGACGGTGCCGTTAGGGATGCCTGGCTTCAAGCACTGCGGCGGTTGCGAACGACTCATGTCGGTTACGGATCCGCACCGACTGTGCCTGACTTGTTTGGGCGTCGACCATGACGATGAGACCTGCTCCGACTGTCGGGCCCTCTCGAGGAAGGCCAGGCGGGAGCGGGCCCGCAGGCGACTCAAGATCCGCCAGTCGGCCCCGTGCCGTGTGAGGTCCCGGTCCCGGTCCCACGGGAGGTCGAGGGACAGGTCGCGGGGACGGAGCCGTCACAGCTCCGGGAGTCGGCGCCACTCCTCCGGGTCCAAGTCGTCAGGTAAGAAGCATAAGAAGTCGAAGAGACATCATCGCTCTTCCGACTCCCCCGACGCTCGCGCGATGCGGCCGGGGGTTCGGGTGACACCGCCCACGCGGCTCCTCAGGAGTCGCGGGCGCCGCGTTCGGCTCCATACCCCCCGGTCCCTGGGCTGAACGCGACGCCGGAGGAGATAGAGCGCTTCCTCATGGCCATGAGGTCCCTTTCTTCTCCGACGGGTTCCGCGGCGCCTTCGGGCCCAGCGAACCCGTCTGGGGGCCCTAGTGGGTCGGGTACAACCCCAACGCCGTCGGGTGCTTCGGCCTCGACGCCGCCGGCGTCTTCGGCGCCGCAGGGCTCTGCGATCCCGACGCCGCCGCTGCCCTCGGGCTCGGCGCCGCAGGGTTCGGCGGTCCCGGCATCGTCGGTGCCTTCGGGCCCGACGCCGCAGGGTGCCGTTCGGCCCTCGTCGGGCGATGGAACGTCCCCGGTGGACCTTACGACCCCCCCCGGGGTCGGTCCGTGTGGTGTCCCTGCTGGCGTCGGTCCCGGCCGACGCCGCCCCCAATACCTCCTCTCTATGGGTCCCGACGTCGGGACAGCGCCAGTCGGCACCGATCCCGATGCCGTTCGGGGATTTCTATCCCTATGAACCATCCTCATTCGCTAACGACCCTGAGTCTCAGGAGATGAGGGAAGAGGAGGACTGGGAGGGGTCTGAGGACCCTCTGACAAGGGAATGTCAGTCTAGCATGGACTGGACAGGAGACCTTGGGGAGGCCAGTGGCCTGGACACCTCTCCAGACACTGGATTCGTCTCTCCTCCTTCCGTGGCTTCGGAGGAGGGTGCTACATATAGTGTGGTGTTGATGAGGGCTGCTAAGGCCTTGGGCCTTGAGCTCCCCGTCGCGGCCGTGAGGACTAATCTCCTCACTGAGGTCCTTAAGCCGCAGTCATGCTCCATGGAGCCAATGCTGCCGTTTAATGAGGCCTTGTCGGACGTTCTGTTGGGCACTTGGTCCAGGCCCGCTACAGGTTCGCCTGTAGATAGGAACGTGGCCAGACGCCACCGCCCGGCTCCGGGCGACCCATGTTACCTGTCCACCCACCCCACCCCCGAGAGTCTGGTTATCCAGGCCTCTAACTCCCAGACCGCCTTCCCGTCTGCACCCCCTGATCGGGAATCCAAGAGGTACGAGGCCTTTGGCAAAAAGGTCTTCTCGTCCCTTAGCTGTGGACTGCGGTCTTCCAACACCGCATGCCTCTTGGGCCGTTACACCCATTCTATATGGGAAACAGTGGCGGAATTGCTGCCAGAGTGCCCGTTGGAGGTACGGGCCAAACTCGGCCAAGCCCTGGTGGAGGGCCGGGACGCAGCGAAATATGCGATCAGGTGCGGACTGGACACGACTGACTCGCTGGGCAGAGCGATGGCTACGACGGTGGCGATTCGACGCCACGCCTGGCTTAGGTCCGCCAACTTCTGGGCTTATGTCCAGAATACACTCATGGACATGCCGTTCGATGGCCGTCGCCTCTTTGGCGACAAGGCAGACCACGCGCTCGAGCGCTTTAAGGACTCCAGGGCTACGGCCAAGTCCTTGGGCCTCTCGGCCCGCGCCAGCAAGTGGGTGCCTTTCGCTCCTTTCGTGGCCACGGAAGGGGCGTCCCCACGCGTGCCGCCAGCCACTCGCCGCAAACTGTCGTCCAGCGCGGCGGCGGCCGTGGAAACCGCCGTGGAGGCGGTCGGGGAGGCAAGCGGAGCCAGTCCACACCTGCCCCTGCAGCATCCGCCTCTAAACCCTCCTAGTCCGTGCTTCTCGGCCCATGTGACGCCAGTGGGGGGCAGGGTTCGCCTTCACCCCTCTCACTGGCACACAGTCACTTCGGACAGGTGGGTGCTGCAGATCGTCCGAAGGGGCTACTCCCTCCCCTTTGAGACGACCCCTCAAGCCATGCCACCGCAACTCCACCGCGTATCGGGGGACCATTTGCGGCTCCTGCAGGAGGAAGTTTCGGCCCTCTTGGCCAAGGGGGCCATCGAGCGCGTTCCTGGGCCAGAAGTAGGACGTGGTTGCTACTCCCACTACTTCCTAGTACCCAAGAAGGGCAAAGGGGGCCTACGCCCTATCTTGGATCTGAGGAACGTCAACGGCTTCCTCCGGAAGGAGAAGTTCAAAATGCTGACCCTGGCTCAGGTCTTGACTGCCCTAGACCCAGGAGACTGGATGGTAGCGTTGGACTTGCAGGATGTGTATTTCCACATCCCCGTCCTGCCGGCCCACCGGCGTTACCTGCGGTTCACGGTAGGCCACGAGCACTTTCAGTTTACCATGCTCCCCTTCGGCCTTACCAGCGCCCCACGGGTGTTCACGAAGGTGATGGCGGTGGTCGCAGCTCACCTGCGCAGGTTAGGGGTTTCAGTCTTCCCCTACCTAGACGACTGGTTGTTGAAGGCGGACTCGCCCCAGGCAGTCGTCACCCACCTCCAGACTACGGCGGATCTCCTGCACAGGCTGGGATTTTCCATCAATGGGCCGAAGTCACACCTGTGCCCCTCTCAGAAGCTCCTTTTCATCGGAGCGGTTTCTCGACTCGGCGCAGTTTCGGGTTTACGCTGCCCGAACAGCGAGTCCGGGATATTCAGGCCCTGATCCCGGTCTTCGGGCCGTTATCCCGGGTTTCGGTCAGGTTGACGCTGCGGCTTCTGGGGCTGATGGCCTCCTGCATCCTTCTGGTGCATCACGCACGGTGGCTGATGCGGGCTCTGCAGTGGGACCTGAAGTTTCAGTGGGCCCAGCACCGGGGCAACCTTTCCGACCATGTCCTGATCTCGGAGGGCACTGCGAGACAGCTGCAGTGGTGGCTCACGGACCGCGATTGGGTCAACGGCAGATCCCTCTCCCTTCCCCAACCGGAGCACGTAGTTGTGACGGACGCGTCCCTCCAGGGCTGGGGTGGCCACTTGGGAGAGGCCGAGATCAGAGGACTCAGGTCTTCGGCGGAATCCCGGCTCCATATCAATCTATTGGAGCTGTGGGCGATTCGTCTGGCACTGAAAGCATTCCTCCCGTCTGTCCGAGGGAGTGCGGTGCAGGTGTTCACGGACAACACCACCGCCATGTGGTACTGCAACAAACAGGGCGGTGTGGGGTCGTGGACCCTATGCCAGGAGGCTCTGCGCCTCTGGCAATGGCTGGAACATCAGGGCGTGACTCTGGTGGTTCAACACCTGGCAGGTTCTCTGAACGCCAGGGCGGACGAACTCAGCCGTCGGTGCTCGATGGATCACGAATGGCGTCTGAACTCGGACGTGGCGCAAGGCCTCTTTCTGCGTTGGGGAGAGCCTTGGTTAGATCTATTCGCCACCGAGGAGAACGCGCAATGTCATCAGTTCTGCGCGTTGGAATTTCCAAGGCGGCACTCGCTCGGAGACGCTTTTCGTCGCGAGTGGAGCTGCGGTCTGTTGTACGCCTTTCCGCCTATACCACTTCTGCCCAGAGTGCTGAAGAAGATCAAGCGCGACCGAGCACAAGTCATCCTTGTGGCTCCGGACTGGGCACGAAGGTTCTGGTATCCCGAGCTACTCAGTATGTCAGTCGATCCCCCGGTTTGTCTGCCTCTTCAGGAGGACCTTCTGTCGCAGCAGATGGGGACGGTCCTCCACCCGAACCTGTCCAGTCTCCACCTCCATGCATGGAGATTGAGCGGCGGCAGTTGAGGCCATTTGACTTGCCTCCTGAAGTTTGCAACATCATTCTGGCAGCCAGGCGTCCCTCCACAAAAACGGTATACGCCTGCAGGTGGAACAGATTTGTGGCATGGTGCACAGCAAAGGCTGTGGATCCTCTCAATGCCCCTCTCTCTGAGATTCTTCTCTTCCTTCTTTCTCTTGCCCAGCAGGGCTCTGCTCTGGGCACTATCAAGGGCCATCTTTCGGCTCTTTCAGCCTTTCTGAGGCTGCCTGATCAACCTTCTTTGTTCAAGTCCCCTATAGTTAACAGATTTCTGAAAGGCATCACTCACACCTTTCCTCCTGTTCCTTTCGTGATGCCTCAGTGGGACTTGAACCTGGTTCTAACGTTTCTGATGTGCGCTCCCTTTGAGCCACTGCATAACTGTCCACTTCGCCTTCTTTCTCTGAAGACTGCATTCCTGGTAGCCATCACCTCTGCCAGGAGGGTGAGTGAGCTCCAGGCTCTTTCTTGTAAGCCTCCTTTCCTTTCAGTCCATCTGGACAAGGTTGTTTTGAGGACTAGGCCCTCCTTCTTGCCCAAGGTGGTCACGGCCTTCCACATTGGGCAGTCCATCACATTGCCCACCTTCTTTCCGCCTCCGCACCCCTCGAGAGAGGAGGAGAGGCTCCACCGTCTGGACCCAAAACGTGCGCTCTCATTCTATCTGGATCGCACACGCCAGTTCCGGGTGGATGATCAACTCTTTGTTGGGTACGCGGGCGCTAAGAAAGGGAAAGCGGTGCACAAGAGGACCATTTCCCGATGGATTATCATGTGCATCCAGGCGTGTTACTCCTTGGCTAAGAAGGAACCACCTGTTGGGCTGCGGGCTCATTCCACTCGAGCCACGGCCACTACAACTGCCTTGGGCCGTGGTGTGCCCTTGCAGGACATTTGCCAGGCTGCTACGTGGGCTTCGTTGCACACGTTTGCGAGGCACTACTGCCTGGACAGTCAAGTCCGGAGGGATGGCTACTTCGGCCGTTCCGTTCTCCAGGACTTTCTGGTGTGAATATTGGTTCGCAGACCCACCACCACGGGGATGGTATTGCTGGGGTATCTATTCTAAGGTAAGGAATCTATCACTAACGTGTCTCTTTCAGATGCACAAGTTACTACTTGTGTAACGATATATCTGTAAGAGACATTAGTTAGTGATAGATTCCTTACCGACCCACCCATCCTCCCCGTTCTGCGAACTGATATCTAGGGTTAAGGTCATCCCCTTTCAGGGCCCTAGTTTCTTGGCACCAGTGTCGGTTTTTGTCATGGCTCTGCGCTTCTGGCGCGGAAAAGCTGTGGCTAAGAACTGACCACCCCCTTTTCTGAATCATTTTTGTCCACCATAAGCGTGGAAGGGTATGCTCAGATGTGAGTCCCTAGCTCATTGCACCATCAGGATTCAAGCAAGCCGGGCCGAAGACGGCTGAAATGCCAGAAACCGGTCCCCGGTAGCTTGTTTCCTTCCCAGTATAAGAATTGGCTTGGTAGTTTGGTCTGCCCTGTTCCCATGATGCACTGGGCCAGGGTCAGACTAATTTGCATATAGCCAAGTTCTGAGCTGGGATGGTGCAGTGAGCTAAAAAACGGTGATGGATCAAGCCCTGATCTTTGGACTGGGTAAGAGTGGTCTGCTTAATTCAGACACTCTGTTCATCACCACCCCCTTTTCTGAATCATTTTTGTCCACCATAAGCGTGGAAGGGTATACTCAGATGTGAGTCCCTAGCTCATTGCACCATCAGGATTCAAGCAAGCCGGGCCGAAGACGGCTGAAATGCCAGAAACCGGTCCCCGGTAGCTTGTTTCCTTCCCAGTATAAGAATTGGCTTGGTAGTTTGGTCTGCCCTGTTCCCATGATGCACTGGGCCAGGGTCAGACTAATTTGCATATAGCCAAGTTCTGAGCTGGGATGGTGCAGTGAGCTAAAAAACGGTGATGGATCAAGCCCTGATCTTTGGACTGGGTAAGAGTGGTCTGCTTAATTCAGACACTCTGTTCATCACCACCCCCTTTTCTGAATCATTTTTGTCCACCATAAGCGTGGAAGGGTATACTCAGATGTGAGTCCCTAGCTCATTGCACCATCAGGATTCAAGCAAGCCGGGCCGAAGACGGCTGAAATGCCAGAAACCGGTCCCCGGTAGCTTGTTTCCTTCCCAGTATAAGAATTGGCTTGGTAGTTTGGTCTGCCCTGTTCCCATGATGCACTGGGCCAGGGTCAGACTAATTTGCATATAGCCAAGTTCTGAGCTGGGATGGTGCAGTGAGCTAAAAAACGGTGATGGATCAAGCCCTGATCTTTGGACTGGGTAAGAGTGGTCTGCTTAATTCAGACACTCTGTTCATCACCACCCCCTTTTCTGAATCATTAAGAACTGACGTCAGCACGCGGAGGCGGCGTCTAAGTACTCCGACGTCATCACGGCGCCCACGACGCCGACGACGGACGCGGAGCCGCAGACGACGCCTACCGACGCGCAAGGGTACTGCTACGCAAAACTTTCCGGATCCAGTCTGACGCCTGGGGATATTCTAAGGTAAGGAATCTATCACTAACTAATGTCTCTTAAAGATATATCGTTACACAAGTAGTAACTTGTGCTCCAGCACCAGGGGGTATATTGCGGGGCAGATGCCATTTAACATGTTTTGCAGTGCCACAGGAGTCTTGAACCAGCAATGTGATGTGGCGCATATTAACAGGACTACATTTCCCATGACACGGAGTACGTGCGGGAGGGATAGCGCATCACGTGACGACTCCGATGGCGCGGTCACGTGGGATGCTCTATCCGGGATCCGACATTTAAAGATCTGATAGACACCGCGCGTATCATCTGCGCGGTGTCACGGTTTGCAGGTGATTGAGCAGGGACTTGCCTACAGGACGGTAAGGAGGGGGCTCAAGGGGGTGGGCGCATAGAGCTTATGTGGTTGAATGGACCCGATGAAGGCACCATAAAGCTATATACAGACTTAGCGTTTTTAAACTCAGGTGTGCATCGGGAGACGGAGGCAGTGAAGTTAATATCTCCTCCCATATTAATTTTGTTTCAGATTGTGTTCTTTGGCGTCCTTCTTACCGGACACTAGTTCGAGTTTTTAAATTCTATAAACTCGGTAAGTGAACAACAAAAAAGACAAGCTTTTGATATTTGAGTGGGGGCACTTAGACAATATGAGACGTAGGTTGTAGTGTAATGATGGTCCCACGAACATCGAGGGGGCAAGGTACAAGATGAGAGTGATGACGCAAAATGTGAGGACTTGGATAATTGTAAGGGCTCGTTTCATGCATATTTTAGGTCATGTACGGGCGAGTGATGAGTGAAGTATGAGCAGAGTCCTGGGCACACGATGCAACCGGTGTTTTGGCTCAACATTAGACGATGGGTTCTAAGGAGATATGATGACAAGAGAATGATAGAAAGAACATGCGAATACTAATAGGGTGGCTGTACTATCTCCTCTTGTATTGCTGCAGTGAATGTTTTCCCGCATTTGAGGGAGCAGTCTCCACACACAACACGGGAGGTGCACGGATCTAGCAGACCTGCCTCATCCTTTGGGTACCATTATCCGAAGTACGGAGGGAAGTGGCACTGAATGCGACGGTCCTGAAGACCGGAGTGACCTTTAAAGCACACACCAAAGCGGTCGAAACATGTTGACTCTGGCAGTGGTAGGAGGGAAGCTTTGAGGTTCTTAATTATCTCTTTGAGGCTTTTTCCCATCCTTTTCATTTTTTAATCCTGATAGGGGTATCAAGAAAAGTTTAATAAAGGTTGTGTTTTGGTTGGCACCCTTAATCCGTTTTAATCACTTTCTCAACTGCACCTTTTGTCTCACTTTTCAGTTGTGGTCACTTGGTGTTTGCACGACTTTCACCAATATTTGTGTTATGTGTCTTCTATGTTGAATTGTCCTGGTTGTACGTCTTGTTAAGAGGAATTTATTATTTTTCCCCCCTCCCTAATGCTCCGCCCTGTGTGTGGCTACACCAGGGCATATTGTAAGCAGGCCCGATAATGAAGCATGTCACATACCTCGGTATGTGAATGAGGGCAGTTTGTCCAAACAGAGCGATTTGCCTTATTGGGGTCCTTTCTGTTTGTATATATTTTGTGTCATGATTGTAATCCACTCTATACACCCCCTATGTGCGTACATTTGAGTTTCTTGGGGGTCTGGGGTGTTAGAGTATAAGCTGATTTGACCCTCGCCTCTCTTTCGTGTTAAATAGTGCTTGGTGTGAACAATGTTGTACTTTCAATCAGATCTGTGTGTCAATCGTATTGTTTCCATGTGTGATCACAGAGGTGCTCTTTTCCTGTCCTGCAGTGCTTAGAGGAATGAAGGTAAGATGAGCGGGAGAGAGAGTGGAAACTCTTGCAGTTTTAGTTTAGCTGGTTGGAGTTACTGTGTAGGTCCCATATAATGCATTTTGTGCGACTTCGGCCATCAACCCACTTCTTGTGCTTTCCACTTCGGGCTGTATTACCTTGGAGGTCTGCCGCCTGTGTTATATGTGGGGCCTCTTGCCTAGCACTCGTGTGGTGTCCCGGTGTAGTCTGTGTTTTAGTGGACGACTGTCTTCTGAGGTGCTTTTATTTCCATGTCTGTACTTTCCGCCTTTCCACTGTGTATGTATTTGGAAGAAAGCCTTTGAAATCTTTTCTTCAAGGAACCTCCCCTTTGTTTTGGAAGATGCCTATATCTGGATTTGTTTATTGGTGGGTTTATCTTTGTTTATTGTACTTCTCCAGATTTTGTTGATTACATTAGGTAGCTGCAATGGGAGTATTGATTCTTTCCAAAAGATTCAAATTAGGGGTTGATTCACAAAACATTTGCAGTCACAACCCCGAAACGTGAACGTTTATAGTTCAAAAACCAATTTCTGGATTCACGTCCGGTTTTACTGAGGCTTCAGATTGTGAAGTCCACTTACAAGTACTGAAAATCTGCTAGTTTGGTAGACCTTATTTTTATTATGCATCTCGTACAGGTGAGGAAAATGGATGCTCCCAGAGCAAAAGTACTTGAGAATGTTGAGAAGGCCCATCTCACCGTTCCTATTTCCCCCCAACCGGCACCACTCTGACAACCCCAAATCTGCCCCGTTCCTCGCAACTTTCCTATTCGCTCTGTGCAGCAAAATCTCATCAGTAACAGAGTCCCATCCCAAATTTCTGATAGTGGCTGAACGGAGAAAGCCAAAAATATAAAAAAAAATGCTCTATAAAACCCGCCGACCCAAGCTGACTAGTAGACGGGCTAAAGGACTTAGCGGAACCTTATCAAGGATGACCACCTGCAGCAGAGGGACACGTTTTGCAACAAGAAGAGTACATGTGGAAAACACAACAAATGGTTAAGCTGGGCGAGAGCAAGGGAAATCTGAGATACGCACTTTCCGGCATCCAGCGAATTAATGTTTGTCTCTAATCAGCAGAATTGAGCTATCATGTTAAACTGTAATTAATTTTTCACTCTTTGGCTTTTATTGGTTTTAAACATGTATGTTTTATGAATTTTGGAATAGTTTTATTGCAATGGTTTTAATTAACTATGCAAAAATAAAATATACTTAAACCATCGTGTGGTTGTCATCAACACACTTCTCAATATTCAGTGTAAATTCATATAAAAAGGACTTTAAGCCAATACCGCCAAACAAAAACTGATTCCCAAAAGAAAGCCCTGGGCATCCTGGCGCTCTCAAGAGCCCACTGACAACATCAACTTATTATTATTATTAATATTATTATTTAATTTTATAGAGCGCGTAGTCACCCGTGAGTATCCCAGCGCTAAGATCAGTACAACTGCGGGTCGGTGGGGGCAGGGAGGGGGACAAGATTAAGGAAAGAGGTGGGCTTTCAGTTGCTTCCTGAACCGTAGGTAGTTAGGTTCAGTTCTCAGGTTGCGAGGTAGGGCGTTCCAAAGGCGTGCAGTGTGGACCGAGAAGCGCCTTCCACCTGTTCGGGCCTTCTTGACTCTGGGAATGACGATGAGATGTTCCTGATCGGATCGTAGGGATCTAGGGGCTTTATATGGTTTAATAAATTTTTTTAGGCTTGGGGGGCCTTTGTTTTGAAGCAGTCTGTGTGTCAGGCAGAGGGCCTTGAACTTCACACGTTCTCTTACCGGGAGCCAATGGAGAAGCTTCAGAGCTGGTTTGGCCGAGGCTCTGGCAGGGATGTTAGTGAGGATCCGGGCCGCGGCATTTTGGACCCTTTGTAATTTGTTCAGGGTTGCCTCCGGAGCGCCTAAGTAGATGGAATTACTGAAATCGAGCCTAGAGAGTATCAGGCCTTGGATCAACAGTTTTTGAGAGTTGGCGGGGAGTAGGGGCAGGATCTTTCGGATCGACCTGAGGAGCCCAAAGCACGTCCCGGCTACCTTTTTTGCTTGTGTTGCAAATGATAGATCCTTATCGAGCCAAACACCCAGGCTTTTTACCTCTGGTTTCGGGTCTAGGAGCGGGCCTAGACAAGGTGGCCAGATGTTCTGTGATAGAGAGGGCCCCTTCTGACCAAGGAGGAGAATGTCAGTCTTTGTTATGTTATGTTATGTTATGTTATTGAGCTTTTGTATAGCGTGCAGCTACTCACAGGGAGTGTCCCGACGCTTTCCACCCTCAACTCATATTGAAATAACACAACACAGCTAAAAACAGGCAAACAGAACGGAACAGAAAAGAGACAATGGGCAGTAAAAACAGACTAGGAGTTAAAAAGCCAGGTCTTCAGGCCCCTCCTAAACTGGAGCAAATTAACAGTACTCCGCAGAGAAAATGGAAGCAGATTCCAAAGCTGGGGGGCTCTGTAGCCAAAAGACCGCCCTCCCGCAAGGGCCTTCCTCACCCGTGGAACCACCGCTCTGCAAAGAGCTTCCGAACGGAGGGAACGAGCCGGACGATAAAAAGTCAGTCTCCTCTGCAGATATCCCGCTCCTGAACCATGCAGAGCTTTGTGCATCAGGGTCAAGGATTTAAACTGGATCCTCTTCCTAATGGGGAGCCAATGGAGCGACTGGAGCAACCCAGACGCTCGAGCTAGTCTCCCTAGACCAAAGATCGCCCGGGCGGCAGAGTTCTGCACCACCTGAAGGCGCTGGACCAGGTAGTCAGGAAGGCCAAGAAAAAGAGCATTGGCATAATCTAGCCTCGAACCGACTAGAGCCTGCACTGTAATCCTCCTATGCTCCTCAGATAACAGAGGCAAAAATTTGCGGAGCATTTTCAATAATCCGTAGCAAGTGCCGGCCAGGCCAAGGATGTGAGTGCGGAGCGACAGCTGATTGTCTAGCTTGACGCCCAGGTTTTTGGCCACCACTGAGGACTGTACAGGAGGACTCATGTCGGACGGCCACCAATGCTGATAATCAGGATCGGCAGCGCAAGCAAAAAATAAAATCTCAGACTTTCCTGAGTTGGCCCTCAGACCGTTCCGCTGGAACCAGTCGAAGACCAGCGCAAGGCAGTCCCGGATTCTCTCTCCCACAAACTCTTGATCTTTCCCGCATGTGAAGAGGAGTTGCGTGTCGTCGGCATAGGAGACGATCTGGGCCCCATACGCCTCTACCAAGGCCGCCAGAGGGGACATAAAGATGTTCAATAATGTGGGGCTCAACACAGAACCCTGTGGAACCCCAACTCCCAATGGCGGCATCTCGGCGGAGCTCTGGGAAACCCAGACCGTCTGGCGGCGGCCTTCCAGGAAAGAAGTAAACCACCTCAGCACCGTCCCCCTCAGGCCGATGTCATAAAGCCTGGTTAGAAGCGTCTTGTGGGGGACGGTGTCGAAAGCCGCCGAGAGATCTAACATGACCAGCATGGCCCTGCCGCCGGCATCAAGAGTCTCCCTGATGATCTCAGTCACCTCAATCAGAGCTGTTTCCGTACTAAAATTAGGTCAGAAGCCCGATTGAGATGGATGGAGCAGATTATTGGCTTCCAAAAAACTAGAAAGAGCGCCATGCGCATGTTTTTACGTAAGCTTCGCTAGTGCTGGTAACAGCGAGATAGGCCTGTAGTTCGCCAGGACTTCGGTGTCAAGGCCCGGTTTTTTTAGGAGGGGGATCACCATCGCTCTTTTCCAAGAGCTAGGGACCCGCCCCTCCCTCAGGGAGGCATTGAGGATAGGGTTCATCTTTGAACCGTTAAGTTTCAAAGATGAACTGTTCCGGACACTTGGGGCATAACAAAGCATTACAGTTTCATCTGCTAAGAGACCCCCTTTTGGCAATTTGAAGGGCATATTTTATAAAAATCGTTAAGTTGCCCACAATGTACCAACTGATGGTACATGAGCGACCCAAGGATTTTCATATGAGAGCCTAAAGAGAAAATGTTCTTCACTCACATTCAGAGTAAAAACGGCACCACTGGTATTACAAATATCCATGTAGCGACCTAAACTAACAAGCATTTGCAATGCAATAGGTCTCGTATTTGCGCGAGTTTGAGCTATTGGCATTGTAAATGACAGTGCTTTTTATTTATGTGTTGGTTGTCAAAACAGATGAATAAAAAGCATTGTCATTTTCAATACCAATAGATTAAACTGAAGCAAATGCGAGACCTATTGCATTGCAAATGCTTGTTAGTTTAGGTCGCTACATGGATCTTTGTAATACCAGTGGTGCCGTTTTTACTCTGAATGTGAGTGAAGAACATTTTCTCTTTAGGCTCTCATATGAAAATCCTTGGTCGCTCATGTACCATCAGTTGGTACATTGTGGGCAACTTAACGATTTTTATAAAATATGCCCTTCAAATTGCCAAAAGGGGGTCTCTTAGCAGATGAAACTGTAATGCTTTGTTATGCCCCAAGTGTCCGGAGGTCAGAATTAAGTGTTATTGTAAATGCAGTGGAACAATGAATTTCGTTCACACCCTCCCCTTAAGAAAGCAGATGCGAGCTCACAACCTCCTTGGTAGATTTCATTGCTGTGGTAATAGCGCATGCCCATTTTTCTCAAATTTAACAGGACAATTTATAGTTAATCTCCTCTGCTGCGCCTTGTCCCACCACTAAACGTATCCCGTGGGAATCCACTCAACCTGCTGACTACCCTCAAGGTGAGTTAGAGCCTGTCAAGTTGCATTGTAAACCAGGATGTCATCAGCTATTCCTCTCATTTCATCTTCCTGCCTCACTATTTTTACAGGGTTATCAAAAAGCAAACACTACTATTTTTTTTCACTTGCTTGTCAAAATTGACAGCAACCAATTTGCTTGACCATTCTCATGAATGTTAATGCACAAATCCAGTTCCTGCATTAGACATCACTTTGGCCTTCACAGTCCCCTCCAGATTCCGAACATCTTAACAATCCATGTCCCAACCTGTTAGTGCTGCATGACCCCCACATCCCAGTGCCAATACTCTTAAATCAAGAGTCTGGCACAGTGCCTAAGACCTCTCTAGTCCCTGTCATCACCAGGCTCTCACACTTTGCATAGGAAAGATGCACACAGAGCAACATCATTTTCTGGTGAAAAGGACTTGATCTTACTCGTGGAGACAATGTACCTGAGAGGCACAGGTTTAGGCCTGTTAATTGACCCTCAAATCCATAATCCAGGCCTCTCGCTTTGCTTCAAAGCTGCAATGACCTCAATAGTGGCCACTTTGCTCAGTGCACTCCTCAGGGTTGCAACCCCGAAGGTCACTGCTTCTGCCTTAAGTTACTAGGGTCCACTTTGTTCACCTGGTTCCCAAAATCTTCACATAAGCCATGCAGAAACTCCTGACTCCCCCAATCGGGGATAACTTTCCTGCCTCTAGGCTGTTTGTTAAGATGCACTTTCTTCGGGTGGGACCCGACAGCTGCAAGCTACAGTAACTCTTCTTTTACCCTTGCTTCTGCAATCTCCGGGGGAACACTCAGACTGACATCGTGCCTGGCAGTTACGAACGTCCCAGATTTCTTCACTGCCCACTTCCTTAAGGGACAGTCATTCTGCCTGTGCGATGCAGGGGTCTACCTGAAGTGAAACTTCTGTCACACAGATCGCTTCAGTAGCACCTCCAGATCAGAAGTGGCCCCTCCAGTACATGTCTCAAGATCCTTTCATTTTATAGTACTTGACCCAGACTTATTCACCTCTGCAGGCTACTCTGCCTTCTACCCTCCCTTCACTTTCCTCTTGGGGTCTTGAACCTACTGGAAAAAAGGCTCCCATGACTAGTAGAGTATCTCCTCGCCAACAACACCTTGTCCATTATAGGTAGTCTTTGATTATGGTGTCTGAATTGCATTTTAAATATTCAATGAGTACAAAAAGTCAATCAACAACACTTAATACAGAAGAAAAGCTGAGCATTTGTTTCTTTAGCATTGCGTTCCGAAGCAGATTATTTCTTACATCAATAATCAGTTTGCCAAGATGATTTAAACACCTCTGGTCTATTTTTCTTTTCTTCATCAGTGCATGCCAAGCTTTTCTGCCTTCATTTGAGCCAAGCTCTTGACGTTACTTGTCCGCTTGGGTCATATAGGTGGTTGGTTGTACTCAAACAACACATTTCCTGCAGATGAGCAAGGATTGGGGTGTTATTGTTCGCTACAATAAGTAGTTAGCTGGTTGTTAATAAGCAAAACACAATCTACAAATAGAGAATTATTTGCCACAAACCGCGTGCTACCTGACAACACCTGATAAATGTAAGTACAAATTTTAAAACCATTTATGTACCTAGCCTACATATTAAGTTCATGTTTCATTATGCACATTAAAGTATTCCATTTGCTAATGCGTTCTATTTAACATTGTGTTCATGAAGTTTGCATTTACTGATGCATTATACACCTCTTTCTTACGCAATTAAACCTAATTACGTACTAAAACAAAGTATTTAGGCCTATCAAATAAGCCTCCTTGAATTTAAATTAAAGTTCGAGGCATGTGGGCTGCTGAATTCATATCTGTGCATAGATCGCCGCCTAGTGTTGGGTCCGGATGAATGCACCTTGTTGTCCGGGAAGAGTCTTCGAAGTATCACGAGATAGGTGGCTCCTCCCTTGGACTACAGTGCACATGGGCATCCTCTCCATCTTCAGATTGTTTTTTTCCGCCATTGGGTTCGGATGTTTTTCCTACACTCGAAGTTCGGAATCAAAACAAAACTTTTTTAAAGGCCAAAAGGCGTTCAGAATAGATGGTATTATTTCCGCTCTGTGCCTAATACCTCGGATAAACTTCCTTCTTCTCTCCGGTCGTCGACGCGGCCCGTTGGGCCTTTCGACGCCACGTGGGCCTATCGTCGATAGAACGGAGTCCATTTAAATTCTGCCCACAATGCCATTCCAAGTACCCGCATACTGACAGACATCCAGTTTGCAACAAGTGCTTGTCACCGGACCATAAATAAGAAGATTGCCTGGCTTGTGCCCAATTCCATTCCAAAAAGACGATCCGGAATCGACGGGCCGCTAGGCAAGAGATGCAGAGACCAGCACCAGACCCGGAAAACATTTTCAACGACTACCAAGAGCTCGTCGACCTAGAAGATTCTGATCTAGAGATCTTGGCCGTCGAGGACGATTCAGAAGATGAACAGATCCCGAAGCGGGCGAACCCGGAGTACACTGCCCCTGAAACTCACTCTACTGAGAACAAAGGCTTCGGTCGAGGCATCGCCAACAGGTCTTAGCCAAAATCAAGACACTGATTCAATAGCCCCGCATTCAAGCTCGGCAAAGAATACCAAGAAAAAGCCTTTTGACACTCCAGGCCCAAGTCACGTTCTCAAAAAAACAAAGGTTGTTGATCCGAAGGCTGTCTGACCAAAGGTTATCGTACCGAAAGTCGCAGACCCAAAGGCCGCCGAGCCGAGGCTCGACGTACCGCGTAAGCCTTTACAACCAATGGTCGTCGACCCGAAAAGGGGTGTCGGCTCAAACGTCGCACTGAAAAAGCCGGTCGAACCGAAAGTCGACAAACCGAAAGCAGTCCAACCAAAGAAGGTTGCGCCAAAGCCGATCGACCTGAGCACAACTGCTCAGAAGAACCCAGTCGAACCGAAGAAACCAATCTATTTGACAAAGGACAAACAACCAAAGCAGGTCGAAATAGCGAAAAAACTTGTAAGTAAGTTGCATGCTTAAACAGTGGAGGAGCCTTTCATCCAGGGTCATAAGGATAGTCTGCTCTGGCCAAATTCTCCCTTTCTGCCAACGGTGCTCTTCCCATTTAAACCATTGATTGAGCGTTTTTATTTTTTTTTATTTTTACCACAACCTCGGCGGCAGATGAGTATTGCACACATCAGCTGTTAAGAGGGTTCTCTTGATCAGAAATGTATTCGCTAAAAGAAGCAACTTTGTTGCATCCGCCATACCTCATTTGGGAAATCCAGTTCCAAAATCTAGTGTTGCGAGATGGATTGCCAAGTGCATGCAAGTCTTTTATGCGAAAGCAAGACATTCTCTCCATTCTCTGCCCAGAGCACATTCAACAAGGCATACTGCCACTAGCAGGCATATGTAAGGCTCCTTTATATTCAGCACCGTGCACATTCAGTAAGCATTATTGTGTGGACATTCCAGCCTGGCTGGTAGCGCAAACCAGGCAAACGATAAAGTAGAATCTTATTCCAAGCATGTACCTCATTTGCTAGCTAGCCAGCACTTAATGTGGAGTGCACTGCTAAATAGTCTGTTTAAAGGATGTGATCTGCAACAGCACATGCTACACAGAGAAAATGTTTTTTACCCTGCAACTATCGGTTTGTAGCTTGTGATGCTGTAGATTCACATGCACCATTCCACTTCCCCAGAAGCGAGTACATGCTTTTTAAGTTTTATACATTACATATATTATATTTAAATTCTTAAAATTCCTGTAAATTGTTTATCCTACACTGAGCCACATGCCTCGCTCACCCACTAGGGAGCAGTCAAAAATGGTGTCTTTGATCTGGTGCACTGTAGGTTTCAAGCCGCGATCACAAGTTATCTTGAAACCCAAAACTATACTTTGAAGAAAAAAATACAAATGTTTGCACTACAAGCTACACATTATCCGTTACAGTGCAAGTTGCATCTTCCATTCTTGCTCTTCATCCCTGATTTCCTTTGTTACAGTTGTTCAATTCTAGAGTCCCTTCATAACAGTACATTCATCTCTGAAAAATCCAGTATTGGAGCTGTATGTTATCAATATGTTTCTACTTGGTCTGAAGAGGTATTTAATAATGACATGCAACTTAAAACAATGTCCGATCTTTTTTGACCTTTATTTGGATTAGAGGGGCGTCGACAGGTCTTATGATTTGTTTCATGCTAATTGGTTGCATTACTTGAAGGATATTTAATTTATTGATGTTTAATTCCACAGGTTATTGACATCTCGATGATCCTAGCCGAGGCAATCAGAAGGACACACAATGGGGAATCTGTCTCTTATTTATTCAGCCATGTTCCTTTATAACTTTTTCAAAACCTGCTTCCCGATGCCACTTTGAGACACCAAAAATGTTACTGCGTATTATGAAGTTAAGAAGATCCTGCTTGTTGCAGTTGCTGCGCTACATATTTCAGTTGCATACTGCCATTTTATTGTAACCGTTCTTGGCTCTTTTGGTGAAGGACACATTTGTGAGGAAGTGGGAGCAGAAGATATTGCTGCACTAGCCTTCAGATATCCACTATGAGACTGTAATAATTTGGTTTGATACTTTTTGTGAGAAACTATTTTAATGTAAGCGGTGATTTACAATGTTAATTTGCAAACAATTGGTGCTACAAAGGGCCTCAATCGTTGAGTACAACAATGGAAAGTGTTCTTTCAGTGTTCAGAGGAATGCAAGATACTTTATTTGTAATATGTTGTTGAAAGCCCTACGTATCACTGTGCTGGCAAAACAAAAATCCTGGCCCATCAAGTGCAAAATTATAAAACTGTGGACATTATTTTAATAAATCTTCATCTTTTCATATTTTCTTTATAAAATGATACACCGGCAATAGTGTTCGTTTCAGACAGGTACAGGTTCTGCTGAAAGCTGAGTGCAGCATATTCTGTCTTTTGTACGGTCATAGCAGAAACTAATGGCAAAGAATGTGAAATATAGCTATGCTTCACTGATGCAATTGTTCAGGTGGGCTACAGCTGTAGGAAAGTAAGCCTGGATGGGCGTATTGCTTTATAGATCGGAATTTGATTTTAGAACTCTCCGTCCTTCGTACTAGATTTCGGCCTTATCTTCTTTTTTTAATCTAAGTTAGAGGAGTAGTTTCTGAGGTAGTACGATTTAATTTAAAACTTTTTTCTCTTTTGCAAATACGTCCAAAGTCATGTAGTGTTTTAAAGCTAAGTGTACTTTTTCCGTTAGATATATGTTGACAATTTTTCTTAATGCTTAATAGCAGATTCGCAGCTTGGTATGTATTTATTCTTACAGCTCAGTTTGTCAGAGGCATAGATTCAGCACTTTATGTTTCCTGAATTTCTAAAAATATAAACTATCACTTTTCTCAACTCTTTCGAGATGCTGCTTTTAGTTCACTAGCAAATGAAATGAACACAGCAACAAATGACATTGTTGGGTGTCGGCCCCTCATGCACATATGCCGTTCCTGGGCTCCTTCTCATCCTGTGCTCCGGAATATCAAACTGAATTCCATAACCTCCTCTGCAGATTTAGTTTCCCATCAGTGTGCAACTGATCAGTTGTTTATCATTTTGGTGATTCGAGTCATATGGCGACCATCAAAGTTCGGATCAGCAACTGCTCAATTCCACAGCTTTAAGGCTACTTTATATATATTTTTGTATACATTTACCTCTTTGCTTTGTAGTTTTTTTTTATGTTGAATGTAAAACCAGTGCCTGCGCCTTTAATGATATCGCTATGCATGTCTAAAAGAATTGACTAAATTCTGAAGGCTGAAGATGTAGATAGTAAAATGTGAAGGTAAAACTCGTATCTCTTATGCTTTGAGGCAAATGCAAAATAATCTTGCGGGAGCCATATGGGATACGACACAGAGGACAGTGTGTAGCGATGTAACAGCCTGCTATTTTCATGAGGGCAGACATTTATAGAGCAGGTTCCGGGCTCTTAACAATTCAGATGTACCAAATGGATGTCTAGGCTACATTAAAAAATCTTATCACATTTGATTCCTCAAATCATTTTTATCATTTAATTAACTGATCATAGGTTTCTCTTTTGATTGTTGGTCGTGTTACTAGGATCTGCTTGTTGCAGCACAGCGCTTCATATTTCAGATTCAGTCGTGTTTTATTGGATATTTCAAGCTCATTTATGGAGGACAAATTTTGGAGGAGGTGATTTAAAAGATGTTTCTGGGTTCATCTACCCACTTGTGGACTCTAATATATTTTCCTACTTTTTTCAAGCGAAGGGATTTCAGCATAAGCTTTAATTTGGAAACTTTCAAGTTGGCTAAAAAATTAAATTACAAAGGTTCTCATTATCCTTGTGGTGTTTGTCAAATATAAATCAATCTAGGCACCAAGTTTAGAAATGATAGAGAGGAATACTTTGGTTAGTTTGGATGTTATGTTGGAAGTGAGAAGACAACACCCCAGGCTGTAAAGTTGATTAAAGCAAGTCAGTTTTAAAGGCGAACTAGTACAAAGTTTTAACTTGCTTGCATTTGTCAACTGATGCTACCCGAGCATTGCAAAGGTGTTTTTCTTTTCTTCATATAGGAAGAAGATCGCTGATGTAATGGGTCCAACGTTTCTATTTTTCTAGATTAATCTGCCCAGTGATTCTCCTAACTTGCGCCCCCTGCATTTACATTTTCTGATGTCTGCATTTGTGTACAGGGCCAGTAGTGGCTTCGCATTCACACCACGTGCATACTTCCAGCCTTAAAAAGTAATCTAAGGGCGATGAAGTACTGTCAATTATGATTTTTAATTACCCCCTTAGCTCTATTCGAATAATGGGATTCCATTATACCCAAGATGTTGGGAAAAATGCATTGCTTGCAAGCCCTTTGTGTTAACGTGTTTACATATGTGCATTGTTTCAACACAATTGCATAGTCCGACATTTTCTGTAAAATTGTGGCTATCAAATCTCTGTATCTATCTTTAGATTCCATCCTAATGTTTTCCCCAAGTTGTTCAAGCTGAAACTTAGTCAAGACTCTTGTTTAATCCTCTGTGGGAGCAGAATGGATTGTGTTTTTTTTATACATTTGAGTGCATTGCATCATGCCTGAGTTCAAGACCTTGCATCTGTATAGAGAAATCGTCCTATTTGAGGCATAGTAGAAATCCAAGGCTGGAGTGTTTTTTTGCCACTCGCTCCATATTAAGATAATATAAAAAGTCAACTCTCCATGAAATACAAATCTCCTTGCTCAGCATTCACTCTACGCTCTTCTTGGTTTTGTTAATTCCATTGATGTTGATAAAATGGGTCTAAAATTGAGAAATTTGTTGATTGGGAGAAGAACATATGGGGATACATATACAAAAGAAAAATGGCTTATGTTGGGAAATTTACAGGTGCCCGACCACTTTCATCTCTCCCTTTTCGTTTCCACAATTTATCATTCTTTTTCTATCGATTTTGCATGACTGGCTGACTAGGATTTTTGGCAAACAATGTTTTTTGCAGGTTTTCAAAGCAATTTTCACTAGTTAGTAGTATTTAAGTCCCCTCCTTTGCAGGTAAGGGAACTGTACTCTGAGTTCTGTTCAAAGTACAGGGATGTAATAGCCTGTTCGGTTTACAAGTTATCTATGGGCATCTGAATTTACGTTCATGTAGTCTGCAGGAATGTGAATGCACCTTTTGCCTCCTATTGTAAAACATATTGTGTGTAAATGCAATTTCTGTCATTACAATAAAAAAGTAATGTTTTTTTATATGCACTGTGTGTGTGATTTACTGAGAAGTCTGCATGGTTAACGTTTTTCCTGTGCTGCTTTTATACAATTTTCCTGACAAGTGAGTTTACTAACGTCGTAAGCGAATGGAAAAGATGATGATGTATTGTCTTGTGAATGCGTGCTGGTTGTTATCCGATCGCTTCAGTCTGTTCAAATTGCAGAAGGTCTGTCCTCCGTCATTGGACTGAAGTATTGAGTTGCGGAGCTTATTTTCACTGGTCGGTGAATTCTTGTAATAGAACTGACTTATGCGTATCTCTTGATCTTACTGATTTTCTTGATCCTACTGCTTTAGATTCTAATAGAACACCTAAGTCTCCTCCCTGTAATCATACCATTTTTGGTGGAGTGGAAGCGTGTTCCTACCTAATTATGGGACGTTAAGCTGCTGTAAAGATCTTTTTCAATAAAATGGTCAAGATGGTGAAACACTTGGCCTTGTATGTTTCCTGTTCCTTGTTTTTCCTGAATCGTTGTAGCTGTCATCTATTCTCCTGATTGAAATCAGGAATTCGCTTCCACTTTGATGACTTATTTTGTGCTTCAGTTTTAATTTTTGTTATTTACTCTGGGGGGTGTGTAATTTTGGCTCTGGGCAAGACAACTTTAGTTGACTCAGATAATGTAAAAGGAGGCATTGACTTCGTTCATTGTTTTTTTAAATTATTTTTTTAGCTGCCTTTGGCTTGTGGCGCCCATCCTTTGATGCATAGAGGTGTGTCATAGCAGAATAGCATATGGACATTTCATTGGGATGAGTCCATACAAATCTTTTTCAGCATGCAACACCGCAATTAAGAACAGTACACTTTTTAAATGGTTTTCCATGTCGCAGAGGACGTCCAAATGCATTGATTTGACTCGGCCTTGCGTACTCTAATCTATTTCCTGATGAGTAGTGTAGTAACTGTTGAACTTGCAGTTTTTACCGAACATCTATGAATGTTCTATAGTGATGAGCTTTCAGCCTGTTAGTAACTTGTCTCATTTAACTTGCATTTTTATGTGGTAAGTCCTCTTTAACACACAATAACTGCAGCAGATATTCAGGAAGTGTAATCCACCTTGATCAATCACAATTTAATAACACCCTCTTACCTGAACTGTGCAATTCATTCAGACACGAGTTAAAGCTCATGATGAGAGACTGAAGTTACAGAACTTTCAAATACAATTCTCCAGAGTTGGCATCGTCAATAGATTCAAATGATTGAATTCTTTGCAACCATCAGGCTTGGAACCCCCTTTATGTTTTTGTTTATGCATTTTGTTAGATCTCATTCATGCATAGTGAAACGTACAATAAGCAGGTTCCATTCCTTGTGAATTTCCCCAGACTGGAATCCTTTTATAGCAATTCTATTGCGTGTCAGCTGGGTTGGGACGGATCCAACGCTGACCTGCACGACTCCACTTACTAAGCCGTCAGGGCCACTATAATCTGTGCCACCATCCCACACTGACATCAGTTCATTTCTTTGTATCCTTTCGATGGCGATCCTGAGCTCCATTGCATTTTGTCAACTGACAGAAATTCTTTCGTTTCCTGACAGAAATTCTTTCGTTTCCTGACAGAAATTCTTTCGTTTCCTGAAATCTTCAAGCGACGCCACAAAGGCTGCACACACCCAAAGTGGCCATGGGCAAAATATTCGGTACCTAAATACCCCCGTGCCCCAGATCCCTCTAGAGCACCTTTGGGCTCTAAGGATCGGAGGTGGCATGTGGTCAGGTTTTTTTCCAGCACCCTCCCCCAGCCCAAACTTCTCCAGTTCCAGCACAAACTCCAACACCGAATTCGGCACTTGGACTGATAGGCAACCCCAAGCTTTAATGTTTGCTGTGACTTCACTGACACCAAAAGAGGAGTTGGTAGGTTTGTCAGACTCGAACTTAATTTCAACTCCAAGGTCGTAAATAAAATGAGCCTGTACTCCCATTGAGACCCCGAGATCACACAACTCCATGCTGACTAGGATATGACACTGAGAGCGTTCTTTACAGTGAAGAAAATGTATTCATGGACTGCAGGCCTGTGGACTGGGTACCTCCCCAGGCATTCCCCTCTCCTCCGCTAACCCTACTATGTCCATAGAGGATACTGCCTCCTTCGCAACTGTTATCAGAAGGGCAGTAGAAGTTTTAGACCTCACCCTTCCCACAACAGAGTTAAAAATAAATAGTTTAACTGAAGTATTCAACCTTGGTCAAACCAAGAACCTCTTTTGCTCTTCAAGAGTGGTGTGGCTCACTGGTTAGAGGCGGCAGACCCCGAAGCAGAGAACGGCCCGGGACTAGGGTTCAATTCCCGACGCAGCAGGGTTGTGGACCAGGGTCAGCGGACTCGATAATTCTCGCCTCGGTGCCTACTCTAACCAGGGATCACACTCGGCAACTCTAGGCATTAGCTTGCCTCATCTCTACAACGGAGCCCCACATTCGCCGCGGATGCCTGGTTTCACCTTGGAGATACCCAGTAGGGACCATCTCACAGGGATAGCCAGGACGGGTTTCCCAGCGGTCTACAGCGCCACGACGCCTCAGGGCAGCAGTGCGCTTTACAAGACACATACATTACATTACAATAAGGTTATGACTTATGCACCTGTGAGAAAACAAGATTTTAATCTTAATGAGCAAGTGGCAAGGAGGCATAGATTTGCTTCCGGGGACCCGGATTTCCTATTACAGCACCTTACTCTGGAGTGCTTGGTAGTGGAGGCATCTACAAGTAGACTAAACCCTAACACGTTTCCAATGACGCCACCAGAGAATTCAAGTGCATGGAAACTGCCCAAATGAATTTTTTCCTTTGGTCAGCCTTGCCCTCCAATCTGTCAGTACTAGTTGCTTCCTGGGTATGTGCTCATGCTTTGTGGGACAGTGTCGAACATCTTGCCAGCTGTCAGGCAATGCCTCCTCATTTGTGTGGCCAGGGCACAGTAGTTTGCTCTATGCATTCAGGGTTGGACACTACTGACTGGGTATGGGAGTCATGACCAACATGGTGTTTCGGCTCAATGCCTGGATTCACTCCAAGGGCTTCTGATGACGTCCAGCCATCCATAATGGACATGCAATTTGAGGGCTATCAGCTCTCTGGAACGAAGGCAGGCCCTGCCTTCGGAAAATTTAAAGATTAAAGAAAGCAAAGCCACTGTTCACTCCCTAGACCTATTTCTGCCTGTTTGACAGTTCCCACCCCCCTTTTGAGGCTTTGGCAAGGATAATAGCGCAGACTGTGCTAAAACGCACTTCAATATCTAGCCTCCTAATCCTTTTGTGGTAGAGGCTGTAGAAGAGGCCAACTTCCACGTTCTCAGGAGCAATGTACTACTCAAAACCCAGTCCTTTCCCTGTAGCAGAACTTCTTTAATTTGTCCTCAGCGGAACATGATTGCCTGGTAGGAGGTCACATCATATCTTACCGTCCCCGGTGCAGAATCTCATCTAACCAAAGAGTGCTTCAAATAATGGAACTCAGTTAATCTTTTCCTCACTGCCTTAGCCTCCAGATATGTTACTCACACACCCGAAGGACCACTTGTTCTCACTCATGAGAAATTCAGGCTCTTATCCAAAGGAGCAACAGAGTGAATACCTGAATCAGAGTTCGGGACTGGCAGTTACTCCTATTTATTTCCTGGTGCTAAAGAAGGATGGAGGCCTTCTTCCCACCCCGATCTTTGCCCTCTGAGTTTCTCCATTCAGAAAGACAAAAACAAAATGTTCACTCTGGCCCAAATTTTGTCTGCCTTGAACACAAGAGACTGAATAGTTGCGTTGAATCTGCAGGATGCCTGTTTCCACGTTGTCACAGACTTTACTTATGGTTTTAGGTAGACCTAGAGCACTTTCAATTCTCTTTGATCTCCTTTGGCCTTACTATTTCACCTCCGGTGTTCACAAAGGTGATTTTGATGGTCGCAGCAACTCTGCGGCTGTTGGGATTACCAGACTTCCCATACCTCAGCTACTGGCTACTGAAGAAGGGCTCTCCTCAAACAGTTGTCAACCACCTCCAGACAAATTCTTACGTATTGACATCATTGGGCTTTTTCATCTATGTGCCAAAGCCACTCCTGACGTCTTCACAAATGCTCCCTTTCATCAGACACATCCTGGAAAATATGCCCTTTCGAGTGTTCCCTCTGCTGCAACAAATCCAGAACATTCGGGCTATGATTCCTGTGTTCAAACCTCTGACCTGGGTCTCAAAGAGAATCTGAGGCTTCTGGGCATTTTGGCCTCTGGCCTCCTGCTGGTCAGATGGCACGCAGGGGCTCTGTGGTAGGGATCTGAAGTCTGAGCCAAGCACCAAGGGACGCTATCAGATTCCATCTAGGTGTCAGAAGAGAATGCATCAAGATGTGCACTGGAGCCTGCTTGACTGCAAGTGGACCAGTGGCATACACCTCTTCTACTCCATCCAGAGTTACCAGTCGTGACCGATATGTGTTGCTGGATTGGGGTGGAGATCAAGAGGACTCTGGTGGAGACTCTCCTCCAGATTAACTTGTTGGAGTTGTGGTTCGCTTGTTACTGAAAGCATTCCTCCTGAACATTAAGCGGGAACGGGTACCGATGACTGCCATGTATTACTGCAACAAACTGGGCAGTGTGGGGTAGTTAATCCTGTGGCTCTACTTTTCTGGAAATGGCTGAAAGCTGAGGGCATCTCATAATTGCCTAACACCTGGTAGGATCTTTAAATGCCAGGGTGGACTAACTCTCCAATGTTGCCTAGCAAATCAAGAAGGGCATTTTCACTCTTGAGGAGATGCAGGGCATCGTCGAGCAATGGGAAGAAACCTGTCTTTGTCTGTTGACCACTGTAGAGGAAGCTCAGTGTTAAAACTATCATGCATTGGAGTTTCCTATGCAGCATCCTTTAGAGACTCCCTTCCCCCCGACTGGGTTGTTGGAACTCCTGCCCGAGATGAGGATAACCCCTTGAAAGATCTAGTCAGATGCTTGACTCTAGTTCAGCTCGTGTTCCTCATGGACTCTGGAGCCAACAAAATGAGTCCAACTGCTTCCTCTTAATAAGGAACTGAGGCTCTGAGGCTCTGAAAACCAACCTTGTTAAACACAAACATGGGTGGCATCTTCGACCACTAGGCAATAGACCTGTTTTGTTTCTCAGTTTTAATACCATGTTGGTTTTTACAGGCTGTGTAAACTAGCAATGCTTTAAATTAAAAAAAAAAAAAGTTAACACAAACTCGTTGCCTTTTGCCACTTCTGACCAATAAAGCATGCGTTCATGTTGGTGTTTTTTAGAGTTTTAGCTTAATGTTACTTTTTATAGGCTGTGAAAAGCATTGTCCTAAAACCCCAAAAAAACACAGCACGGAGGGTGCAGGAATGTGGCGTTGCGGCCAGAGCTCCCAAAAGTGAAACTGGGAAACCACATGCAAGTCTCGGTGTAGGCTTAACCACATTGTATGATTCTTGACAAATTTCTTAATCCTCCTACCTAAAACAAAAAAATAATGAATGTAGCTGGTGCTTATCTAAAGCTCAAAACACACAAAAGGTAATTACTCTAATTACTGCAAATGGCTTGGGTAGCACTCCAACCCATCATTATGTTGCTCAACATGCCACCTCGGTGTAATCAGTCTTGACCCTTTCCTCATGGGCACAGTCCAGCCTGAACTGCCAAGCTAGGTCCTCCCTGAACCGCAATACCAGCAACCCAAGACCAGTTTTGCCCTAGTTATGAGGTTATCAGCCAGGTACAGCTTGGTTCCTGTACCACAGTGAGCTTAGGGGCACTTAAGGCTTTACATGAAGCACACAAAAGGTGATGGGAGGCTGCTTGCAAAAAGTCTAATCATTTGCCATAGCTCATGGTAGCACCCCAACCGATTGTTCTTTTGCTCATCGTGTCATCTTCATTTGGACCCAGCCATATGCAAATCAGTCTTCAGCATGTACCTAATTGAACCGGAAGACTAGCAACCCAGAAATGGAAAAGAAACCAAAAAATAGACCTAATGGCTCTTGCAGTCCAAAGAAATGCTGGCTTTTTCAGAGACCTTTAGTCGGCAGGAAACTTGAAGATAGTGTAACATGCCTACCTCTCCCTTGGTTCCTCCACCATCAACAATACATTAGTAGCTGCTAGAATTAAGCATTAGATAACCTTTGCTTTTCAATGGAGCCCCTGAAATGGAAGGGGGGGGAGATGGAGGATGAGGAGCTGTTGGCTTTGTGACGCAAAGACAACCAGGAGCTAAGTGTTATGATTACGGCTCTGATTCATGAAGGACAACCTGGGGAGTCACTCACAAGAAGCACAATTTTCTCTTTGTCCACTTTTAAAAATAAAGGATGACATTAAAAGCATTGTTTACTGTCTACATTTGGGAACAAGCATTTACAATGCAATGGTTTTGCCTTTGTTAAAGTTAGAGCTATTGGCATTGCTCTTGACATTATTTTTATTTGTTTTTTGTAAACATAAATAAATGGCATTGTCATTTACAATGCCAATAGCTTAATCTCTTGCCCCTCTTCATGAATGATGAGATTCTTTAAAAGATGCCGGTATTTGTCTAACAAGGTTCCTTTTAAAGTTAAACTGACTTCTTGGAGCTAAGGAGTGGGTGTTCCCCATTGATGTCGATTCACTTCTGCGGTTCTGGGGAGAAGCCGTTCAATTACGGGTTGCAGGGCACCATTTATGTATTTTGTCATTTATGTTTCTGCTGCATGCAATGCTTAATTTGAACCAGTGGTTGACGGTGGGGCCCACAGGCTCTCATTTTTGCAGACCGGCACTTATTTTCTTGCATCAGACATTTACTGAGAGCAAGAGAGGGGAAAATTCACAAAAAGGAAAGAAGGAGGAAGAGAAAGAAAAAGAAAAACATTGCAAAGGGATAAAGCAGGAACCTGCAAGAGTTGCACTTTATAAATACTGACTAAGATACAGGGGGCGGGAGTGCCACGTGGTGGATAAGAGAGGCATGAGCTGGATTTAACACTACGAAGCCTTGGTGATTGGTGTACCACATTTAATAGCGCAGGCCACAGACATCCGAGCAGAGCTTTGGGAGCCCGCACTGATTCTTTTACAAAATAAGCACTGGTTGCATGTGGTTGGATGACGCCATAATGTTCTTAGAAGTCTTCAAAGCTTTGAGCCTGGCTTGCTTCCTGCTGCACAGTGCAGCGCACACTGCAGGCCTGCAAACCTCAAGCACGTTAGAGACAGGCACTTTGCTACAGGTGAACCTGATTTTGGGTGGTGCACTGCCAGTAAACAGAGTGCTCAGGAGTCCAGACAAAGTGTTCAAACAGCTGTTTAAAGCAGCACCACGCCACAGCTGCACCTCTTCTATGTCACATGTAGTGGTAGAGAAGGAAAACTTCTAGGCAACAACGGAAAGTGTGGCCTGTTAGTTCCTTTTGCACAGACAGTCCCGCAAAGTGGCGCAAGGGGGCTTGTAAATGTGCCCCAGTGTGTGTGATGGCACAGCGCAGGGCGTTCAGTGGGGGCCCAACCCTGAATGGAGCCCCTTGTGTCCGATGTTCACTTTCTTGGTAACTCACGTACCGAATCACAACATGACCCCCAAACACACAGGCCCCGTGTCATCTAACTTTCGCTCAGGCCAGTTGTGAGCAAAAGAACAATGGATTGGATCGCTACCCGAGCTACTGCAGGTGTCTAGAGTTATTGCAAGCAGCCTCCCATTCCCTTTTGTGTGTTTCACTGCAGCAAAGGTACCATTTAGGAGTGATGCCGTGCAATGGGCAAAGCAGACGTGCAGTAATTACTGCTGAGGGCAACTGCCTCCATGTGATCTCACAGCAGCGGGGTCCGTCCCTAATTTAACCTTGGACCAGACATTAGCATATTTGCCAACCCTACTGAATTAGGCACAAGACTACTGCTCTTTGGTAATTTATCCTCCTATTGATTTAGCATCGCATTCCTGCAGCTTTTTCAAGCCCTCCTGTCAGCCTGCAATCAGATCTGATCGTGGTGTCCTGAGAGCTGGCACAAAAGTGGAGACCATTTCTCCGCTGCAAACACAGAAAGGCTTGCAGCGAGAAGCTGAGCTGCAAAATGACATTGTGTGATACACCGAGTGAAAAAACAGGGCTTGCTAAAGATCAGTCAGTGGAACGGTATGGGGGGGGGGGGGGGCGGGGGGTGAGAGAGCCTGAGAGTGCAGGGGGCAGGGCTAATGGTTGCCCCGGATTTACCTGGACAGTCCCAGGTTCCTTGACACTTTTCTCAATTTAATAATAAGTACATGTCTTGGTTTTCGAGACAAAAGTCAAGTCATTCTGCAAAGCAGAACACGCTCTCGTTTCCACAGGCACCTCTAAAGTCTGACTAAGTGTGTCTTTCTTTCTATTAGGAAGTGCAAGAAAAGGCCAGCTTTACCCTCTCAGCAGAAGGGAGCCAGATACGGGCGGGTGAAGAGGGCTAGCACTTTCTCGCCTTGAACCTTTCCATACAAATACATACTCTGTCGCCAGAATAGGTACACACGTGCGGACACTCAACCCAGCAGATGCACAACAATCACCATCCAGCATTCTTTTTGCCTGCCACATGCTCACTCACATACGCTTCCAGCCCTCACTCTTGCTTTACACGTAATGTAGAGACGGTGCTATCTAGCATACCCTCAGACACGTGCACACACATCTCCGAGCCCTTTCTTTCACACACACACACACACAGTATTATACATACATAGCATTACACACAGACAGCATCACTCAGCTCCTGGACACATCTGCACACATACACAGCTACAGACCCACACATACACATAGCATAATACACATATAGCATCACACACACATACACAGCATGACTTAGCTCTTGTACACATAGCTGCACACATACACAGGTACGCACAGTCCGTCTGTCTGCACAGTCAGTCTGCACTCACAGCCTGCACTCACAGCCTGCACTCACAGCCTGCACTCACAGCCTGCACTCGCAGCCTGCACTCAGTCTCACAGGCACGAAAACGGAGGCACAAGCAGGCAACAGGGAGACACGAAAACGGAGGCACAAGCAGGCAACAGGGAGACACAAAAACGGAGGCACAAGCAGGCAACAGGGAGACACGAATTGTAACTTTAAAAGCAACCTTTCTCACCGATGTGTCTGTGTGTATTTATTTAATTCTATGTCCGTGTGTCTCTGGCATCTTTCTGTCCGGGGAATTTTTGTCAGGAGAAGAGTGGCGGATCCGGAGTGTGAGGTGAGGGCAGAGGGCTGCGGGTCTGGGGTGGGCTGCAGGGGAGGTGCAGGAGGGGTGGGGGGGGGTAGATGTGCAGAGCAAGAGGGGGTCACTGGAGGCTCCAGGATGTGCCGACGATGCACGGAGTGCTGGGGGTGTAGCGCCTTGTGGGTGTTGGACGGCGCTTGAGGGATCGAGCCGGATGCGGGGTCCTCTCGTGGCTGAGAGTGCTGCAGGAGCCAGGCAGTGCGGGGCAGTGTGCGGCCCCCCCTCGGCAGGAGATGTGCGGGGGAGGGCGCATCCTGCATCAAGGCAGCAGTAGTGAAGGAGTAGGGGCAGGGGAGGGGTGATTAGCCAGGGAGTGGGGGGTGACAACGGGAGGGAGGGGGGCAGAAACGCAGAACCGCTGAAAATATCGCAGGGCTGGGACAGAGTCCGTGTAACGGGCAGATCCCGGCTTCCAATGTTACTTAACATGACCACTGTCCCCGCTTTACCTTAGTTCTCTCACTCTAGTTGTCTCCACTTAGACCCTTGTTCTCCAGGAGCGCTTCCTGCCAGAACACATGTCTGTGGCCACTGCCTCAACCCTCCACGTATCTGCCCCACTAGGATGAAAGGTACATCTGCCCTGCCTTTTTAAAATGTGGCCGTACGATGCCTGCATGAAACATAGCACACCTGCTTAAAATGTCACTCTGCCGTGTATTTGTAACATGGGCGTCTGCCCTGCTAGTGTCAAATGTGTGTCCACTTGACATCCAGGTAAAATGCCTCTCTAGTCTGCCTTTCTGAATCGTACACCTGTCCTGCTTGTTTGGCGCGCACATACGCCCTGCTTGTATCAAATGCATCCCTGCCCGGTCTGTGTGAAATGTATTTCTATCCTGTATGTGTGAAGTGCCGCTTTGTCCTGTCTGTATGAAATGTGCCTCTGCCCTGTCTGTGTAAAGTCCACCTCTACCCTGCATGTGTGAAGTGCACCGTTGCACCTTCTATTTAGCTTCGCCCTGCCTGAAGAAACTGCACCATGTCCCTTGTGAAAAGTACCTCCGCCCTGCCTGTGCGAAATTCACGTGTTGTGACTATGATCTGTTCCTCTACCCGGCCCTCGTCTAATGTGCATCCCCTCTGCATGTGTCTTGCCAGCCCGTGTGGAAAGTAGATCTAGCCTGTACGTCTGTATAGTTCTGCCGTGTCTTTTGTTTCTACCCCGCAAAAATTTTTTTTAACACAATTTGTATTGCAATGAGAGCACAGTAAGACAGTTCACGCGGATCATAGAATAAGCATGATCATCAGCCTACCACCAAACCGGGCGGGGGGGGTGGTGCGGGCACCGGCAGTGTGCCCCAACGCCTCCCCCTTCCTTCTCAGGCACTCACCGGGTCTCGTCGGCGGCTGGAGAGCTCCCGCTCCTCGGGACTCTCCTCGGTCTCCGGTCGGCGGCGTAGAAGGCGCCGGTTGCAGGCTGCTTCTTCCTCCACTTAGGTCCCGGGCCGGCAGCCAATCAGAGCGCGGCCTGGGGAATGACGAGTGTCCCGCAGTACCGCCCCCGGCCTGCCTGACTTCCTGGTCGCGGGCCGGGCGGCGATGGGGACAATTCGTGAAAAACACTAAAACTGGTCCGCGTTGACGGACAGATTCACCTCCCATGCCCCTCCTGGGGGCATACGGAGAGGGGGGGGCAGGGGCGGGAACGAACACCCATAAATAAAACACACGGAGAGCGGGAGTGGGGGCAGGAACGAACACACGGAGAGCGGGAGGGGGGGCAGGGGCGGGAACAAACACGCATAAATTGCATAAATAAAACACACGGAGAGCGGGAGGGGGGGTGGGAACGAACACACAGAGAGCGGGGGGGGGGGGGCAGGGGCGGGAACGAACACGCAGAGCAGAAAGGCAGGTGCCGGCAATGCCGGACCAGATTCAGGGGCGTTCCCGGCTTTTGGCTGACGTAGCGTGACGTAGCCAAAAAATCTCGGGAACGCCCCCGAATCTGGTCCGGCATTGACGGACAGGCCTGTCTTCCAATGGCTAGCCTCCATTTATGGAGCTAGCCAATGAAAGACGGGGGCGTATTCCAAGCCACATATACTATACTCATTAGGTTTTTCCTAGCACGTGCGTACTTCGTACGCATTGGCTAGGCAAAACCTAAAAAAGCAGTAAGAGCTGATAACTGGGATCCTTAATTATGATAGAGCAGCCAAGTGACATTTTAAAAGCTGCATAGGAATGCCCGTCCTTGAAATCTGCAGAGAAATGCTCTGACAATGCTATCAAATATTATTCTATAGTCAGTAAAGCAAGTGAATAGCCTCGCCTGTGTTTAGGAGGTGGATTTGTTCTACCTAACAGATTGCCAAGACATTATCCATCATGTTAACAGTCTGAAAAAGTCAAACTAAGTTATTAACATACACCGGGTTTTCTAGTTTGGTTAACCGGACAAAAGCAAATGCATAAAAAAAAAATGATTTAGTAAGGCTCAACTTTGTTAATGAAACCAAATGGGATACATTTAGCTTAGCAACGTTCATAAGTGGCCATGATTGCTAACAAACAGTATTGTTAGATTTCAAGTTAGTGAGGCCTTTACCTGCAGAAGTCCAAAGTGTGGATTGAGCCTGTCTGTCTCCTAGGAGATTTTGAACAGGAGAAGCAGCCCCCCAGCCCCCACCCCCAGGCCAGCAGACTATTGGCTATTCAGCTACCAGGCAACTCAGAGCTCACATTTGCTCAGGCCCCTTAAGGCTTTTCTGGGTGCACCCCCAAATCATTCTCCATCTTGTGAGTTGCAGCCTACCTGTGCCCCAGATTGCAGTGAGCAGCGTCCAGGAAGTGGTAAGGGGACAGACTAGTGCTGTCTCTCCCCAAAACAAAAATTGTTAAACGATTTTTCCTTTCTGTGATTACTCTTTGCCTGTGGTTGTTGCAGTTTAAAATTGTAGTTTTAACCTGCCTGGGATTGCATATTTTATCACCTGTTTTGTGTTTTAAACTTGTTGTTTTCCCTGCCCATGATTGCTTTCATTTACCTTGTTGAATTGTGGGATTTGCAGTCCAAACTCTGTAGTTTATCCCTCTCATTCTTGGTGACAATTCAGTTTACCCTCCAAATTTCTCCTTTGCTCTGTGCTAAGACCTTTGTTAAAACAGTGCACCCCTAGCCACCATTTTATTTATTTATGTAAGAAGTTTTATATAGCGCTAGCCAGACCCTAGGGTATCGGAGCGCTTTACATCACATACATTGCATAGATCCACAAAAGACAAAGGAGCGACAAGGTGGCAAGTGCCGAACAGTCTTTAACTACAGAGTCCCTCGTAGTCTCAGGGTTGCAGCAGTGCAGATTGTCCGCTTTCTTGTTCAGATTGGCCCTATTGATTCCCTAGGGAGCGGTTGAGGAATAGGATTTTGAGTTGGCTTTTGAATTTTACAAAAGAGGTAGTGGTTCTGATGTGTGGGGGATAGAGTTTAGATTTTTGGAGCGCTTCCTGCGAAGGAGCGATCCGCGGTTTTTTGTGTTCGACTTTTTTGTGAGATGAGTATGAGTGAGTTTGAGCTTCTGAGGTTTCTGAATTGACCTGCTTTTTTGATTTTTTTTTTGCCAGATATTCAGGTTTGCCGGTATGTAGGGCTTTATGCATGAGGCAGGCAGTTCTGAAGCTGATCTGCATTTCGACTGGAAGCCATTTGAGTTCCCTGAGTGCAGGGGAAATGTGGTCGAATTTCTTGATGCCGGTGATCATTCTGGCTGCTGCATGCAGCGTTGTTTTGATGGGAGCCAGATAGGATTTTGGTATTCCTGAGAGGACTGCATTCCCATAGTCCAGTCTTGACAGTTCCAGGGTTTGGGTGGCCTGTTTGAGGTCATTTTACGGAATGAAAGGTTTTATCTTGTTCAGAAGTTTGAGATTAAGGAAGGTGCTCTTGGCCGAGTTCTTGATGTTACAGGTCATGCTCACGTTCGGGTCTAGAGTGATACCGAATGATTTGACAGTCTGCCAGTGTGAGATTCCCTTTGAGTGCATCGACGGCCTTTAGCAATTCGGCAATTTGGGGGGTTTCTTCTTTATTCGAAATGAGGAGAGCCTCGGTCTTGTCAGGGTTTAGTTTGAGGTAGTTGCATGGCAGCCAGTGTTGAACATCTCTCAGTACTTCATTGTGTCTTTGAATGTCTCTGAGGGAGGTGGTTTCCAGATATATCGGAGTGTCGTCAGCACAGAGATGGAAACAAATGTTGGTGTTTTGGCTAGTTTAGTGAGAGGTTCCATATTAAAGAGTTGCCGGATAGCACTGAGCCTTGAGGTGCTCCCTTGTTGACTGGGTGGAGGTCAGATGCGAAGGTTTTGATTTTGATTTTTTCAGTGCGATTGTGCAGGAAGGAGGAGAACCATTGGAGAACCGCTTCCCCCAAGACCGGCTCTTTCTTGGAGCGCGCTGAGGAGAAGATTCTGATCTACTGTATCAAATGCTGCCGAGAGGTCGAGGAGAATGAGGAGGCAGCATTGGTCGGAGTAAAATGATTTATGAATATAGTCAATGATGTTGAGGATAGCGGTTTCAGTGCTACAGCCTTTTCTGAAGCTAGGTTGATGTTGTCCAGGTGTTGGGTTAGTTCTTGGATTACGCAATTTTCTAAGACTTTGGACAGAAGGGGGAGGTTAGAGACAGGTCTAATTATTGAGCTCCGTAGTGTCGAGGCCTGTTTTTTCAGCAATGGAGTGACTTGTCCCACTTTAAGGCAGCCTGGAACGACTCAATTTTCCAAGGAACTATTTATGATTGCGCACCAAAGCGGTGCTAGGGAGCGCTTCCGTTTTTTAGTCAGTAGGGGTTGAATGGGATCTAGGATGTGGGCTGAGGGTTTGGAGGTGGCGATCAGTGTGATTATCTCCGATTCTTGCATGGGGCGGAAGCTTAGCCATGAGTTGGTCAAGGGATAGGCAGCGATATTGAGCGTCAGACGGGATGCTCCTAGTAGGGTGCGTATTTCTGACGTCAAGTGAGAGTTCGATTTTCATGATCTTATCATTGAAGAAGTTGGCAAATTTGTCGCATAGTTCTTTGGATGCCTGTATAGAAGAGGTCACGGGCTTGGAGGTTTGTTGCCTTTTTTGCGCGCTGTCCAAGGCAGAGCGGAAGAAGGAGGATTTCTTGTTTTTGATGTGATAATTATATGTTCGAGGCATATGGGCTGCCGATGGTACATTTATGAATAGATCGCCATCTGGTGTTGGGCTCGGATGATTGCACTTGTTTTTCTCTTGGAGAAGTCTTTTGTCGTCACGAGACTGGTGACTCCTCCTTTGGGTGCTAGTGCGCATGGGCATCGGCTCCATCCTTAGATTGTTTTTTTCCGCCATCGGGTTCGGATGAGGATCGAATCGCTCCGGATCGACTTTGAGAAAAAGTGATATTTTGGCGCGTATTCCCTTTCCAATTCGACGGTATTGTTATCGAACGCGATTTCATTTCCATTCCGACCGAGCTCTTTGGTGTTTGGGTTCTTTATTTCCTTGGTCTCCCTAGGTAGGGAGCTGAGGAAGGGCGGTCTAGGGGGTTTTGTGCATGGAAGGTCTTTCCAGATGACAGTGATAACATGGATCTTGGATTTAGGGGAGTCAGTGGGAGGTGTATCGTATGAAGAGGCAAGATCGACCGCTTCTTTGTCAGACATCGCCGCTATGTGTCTGGTGGGTCTTGAGGACAGAGGCTTGATATTGGAATTTGAGCGTCTCTGGGCTCTAGTGGGTAGGTCTGTGTTTTCTTAAGAATTTAGAGGCCGGGCTGCCATATCCGTTCTTGAGTCGCTGTACCCGGGTTACGGGGGATGCTATGGGCCGGGTAGGGCACTTATGGTGGTTGGTGTTGGGGGAGGGGAGGGTTATCCAGGTTGGGGCTTATCTAGATTGGAGAGGATTTCGGTCAAGTCTTGGGCAATCAAGTCTATCTGGCTTTCTAGAAAAGCGAGATGCTGCGCCGTGCATTCCAGAGTACGGGTTGAGGCATTATGGTAGGAGTCACCCTGAGTAGTAAGGGTCGAGTTTGACATGTTGTCTATTGCTCCGTGAGAGGGACCTATGGTCATCGTTGGTGAACACTTTGGGGGGGGGTGTATTAGGAGACGAAGTGAGTTCGAATTTCTGAGATCTGGGTGAGAGCTAGTGTGAATAAATGTCGGCAGAGCGTGGTTGTGGGAATGGGGTGAGTAGTTCCTATTAGGACAAGCATTTAAGTTGTCCTTATAGAGATGGAGGGCACGCTTTGTGGAGGCGCTGTATTGAGGTGGCTTCTGGGAGGGATGAGGCGGGGCGAGGGGTGGGATGTAGGTAGTTTGTATTTCTTGTTTGGGCCAGTTGGTATTGAGTGGGAGGTGGGATGGGTCAGGCCGAAGCAGGTGGGGGAGAGCAGAGCGGAGTGTATGGAAGTAGGTGTTGAAAGCCTAAGGTTAACGTTGTTAGCTTGAATAGGGATAGTGCCATTTGTGTAGATGGTAACTGATATGACCCCCTCTCGTTGACAAACGATTAGGGAGTGAGGAGGTTAGTGTGCAGCTATGTGGGGTGGTTGAGGTTTTGGAGATGTAGAGTTGTGATCCGAGAGTGGTGATCCAGTCTACTGGTCTCTCGGTGTGAAAGATTAAGTCCATCTTAAACAGACCTTTGGAGGAGCAATGGTATATGTCAGTAAATAGGGTTTCTCTGTACTGTCTGATCAGTTTCTGCTTGAAAGTTCGTCTTGCTTTGGGAGAGCGGTTGGGGGGAGTTGATAGTGTGTGTTCGTGCTGTGAGGTTTCATGTGGGTCAGTAGAGTTTGGTTGGGTGGAGCTGGCATGTCTGGAGCCATTGTGTGAGTTCAGCAGGGAGGTGGGCTGTGCGACTGGGGAATGTTAAGGAAGTTGGTATTCACGGGGGACTGCCGCGACACTGATCCTGTAGTGCTTGCTGGGTTCCTTTGTGGTGAGAGTCCTAAAGTACCAGGCGAGGGACGTTATCTGCAAGCGCTGCGATCGGCATCGATTTCCCAGTCTGGCCAATTCACTAGGTCTAGTGCATGGAGGTGATCCACCCTGGTCCCCCTGGAGAGACTACTTCCTTAACTCCATACGACTATCCCAGGTGACAGAGTTAAGATCATCGCACTCCTGCTTCTCAAGCACAGATGGGAGCCTCTTCACTGTGGTTCGTTGTTCGACCTAGAGGAGTCTCTCTCTCCAAGATATCCTTTTTCCATATGATTGCATATTTTGCAGTCGTGAAGATTTAGTCTGGGAAGATGTCCGAGGTTCTTGGGAGCAAACCTCTTAAACAGCTGGAATTCCTGTGTGATGTCAACAGTCTTGTAAAGTGTTCCTCTACTTTGTTGTTTCTCTTCTTTTCTAGGTCCAACCTGGTGGGAACGATATATATAGTGCAGGTCAGGCCGCCATTTTGATGTCGGGCATCAATCTGGTGACTGGGTGCTCCCAATATTGGAGACAGCCTGCCTGTTGAGCTTTGGATCCGGCTCTGCTTGTTTTTTTTTTTTTAAGGATAGAGGCACAGAAGCAGCGCACTCAGTGATGGGCATTAAGACATTTAGTCTTGCATTTAGGCTTTAAAGTCCAAACCCTGAGGAAGCTCGGAGTGGCTGTAAGTGGAGCCTCTGTGCACACAGAGCAACTAGGGACTGTGCACTTCGTTTTTTGGCCAGGAGAGGGAGTAACGTTTTATTTAAACAGTGTTATTAGATTTCAAGTTAGTGAGGCCTTAACCTGCAGAAGTCCAAAGTGTGGATTGAGCCTGTCTGTCTCCTAGGAGATTCTGAACAGGAGAAGCAGCTTCCAACTCCCTGGCCAGCAAACCTTGTCTGAGGTTGATGGGAACTTATATGGTCTGCTAGTGGTTGGTACATGTGTACACTGATTGGTGGTTGTATCTGGTGTTTCTATTGGATTAGGGTTAGTGTCCTCATTGGTTGGGTATTTAAAGGTTCTGATTGGATTCTGGGTCTAAGATTCAATCAATATAGGGCTGGTGCTAGGGCTAGGATTTCTATTGGAAGTAGGGACTAGGGCTTCCTGTGCCATTGGTTGCTTAGACTTGGGTTGGGACTTCTGGTAGGGGTAGGGCCTCTATTGGACATGGAGATCAGGGTTTTTGAACTGATTGGGTGCTTGGACTAGGGCTGTAATGGCTGTAATGTCCTGGTCTCCTATTGGTTCTAGCTTTTAGGGCTAGTGTTGTGATTGGATAGTGTTAGGGCAAGGGTTCCCATTGGCTGAAGGGGTCACCTTATTACCAGGGCTATAAAAGGCCAGGGTTAGGCAATCTCAGCCCAGGCGTCAAGGCTATGGGCAGAGGGGACAAGGGCAGTTGCCTGTTTGAGCCTGTTCGAGACGGGCCAGGGCTAGAAATGCTGCCCATTTTCCCATGTGGCAATTCCCAGCCCACACCATCCACGAACTTATGGTACTAATGGATCTATATATTTATCACCTTCTAATTTAGCATTTCCAATGCACCACCCTATCTCTTATCCTATACAGCTATTAATATATCCTCTACATCCACTCTCATTTATCCCAAACCCCATACCACTACTATGATCCCCAAAATAACCCTTTCTAGACTCTCTCCTACTCTACCCCTCCTTGCATCTTCTAATACCTCTTTTACTATACCTATCCCCTAAAACAAACCTTTCCTAACTCTTCCCTCTGACTCCTCCCCTCCAAAACTCCTCCTTACTCATCCAAAAGCCTCCTCCTACTGCTAAAAACAAACAAAAAAAACATATTTCACTCTTATCCCTCCACTATCCTTTTCAATCAAAATTAAGACTAACATGTTCACTTCTCACTTTCCATATTCAACTATACTAATTCACCACTAATCCTTTATGGGTTCCGGAGTGGCGTGCTACTCGCCAGAAAAGCGCTTCAACACCCATCAGGGGTATCCAGCGCTATATGAATGCAAATATTTCTTCCCCTTTTATCCCTCCTCTATCCTTCTTACTCCAAATAACTGACTAATAATCACTGAAATTACTTCATATTTCACCATATTAATTCACCACTAATCCTTTATGGGCTTCGTGAATAGCGTGCGTCAACACCCCATCAGGGGTAACAAGCGCTATATAAATACAAACCCTTTTCCTCCTCTATCCTTCTGCTATCATTCCAAATAACAGACTAACCTATCCACCACTTAAAATGTACTTGCATGTTTCACAATACTGATTCAACACTAATCTATGGGTCCCAGAGTAGCGTGCTACTCGCCGAAAAAGCGCTTTGACGCCTCGTCAGTGGTAGTAAGCGCTATATAAATGCAATTACAATATATTGTTGTGATGAATTCAATTAGACCAAGGTACATGGAATGTAGTCTATGAAAAGACCATATCAATGTCGCGGTTAAAAAAATGGAATGCTCACCGTGCCTCAACGTGTAAAACAGAAGTATTCATGAATGTGTTGGTGATTCATGTGCTAGCATTTAGGAAGAAAGAGGGTCCAAGTAATCTTTAGGGCGGAGTCCCTCCGTGTAAATTTCTAGCTATTCTCTGCAATGTAGTATTTCCTGAAGCCATTTTGTCAAGCTTGGCGCCGTTCTGCTCAGCCAAAACACTGCCACCCTCATTTTTGACAAAGTATCGAATGTTTTTGGGCACATCAGTGTGTATTTTCAAGCAGTGCCAACCCTGGGTCTAAATAGAGGGAAATGTCTACCATAGTCTGCAGAGTAGTGAACACACTGACATAGTTATATCCTCGGACAGGGTCATGCCATGTGCGTAAAACCATGTCTCAACGGGTAATATTCATGGACCAGTACATAGAACGCAAAAAAACCAATTGTGATGCAAAGATGCAGGGAAACAAAAATTATTATATTAGGAAAAAAACTGTCTGTAGCACAAGTTACTTACCTTCGGTAACGATATATCTGTAAGAAACAGTAGTTAGTGTTAGATTTCTTACCTTAGAATATCCAAAGGTGTCAGACTGGATCCGGAAAGTTTTGCGTAGCAGTACCCCTGCGCGTCGGTCGGCGTCGCCTGCGGCTCCGCGTCTGTCGTCTGCGGCTCCGCATCCGTCGTCTGCGTTGTGGTCGCCGGGATGACGTCGTCGAAGTACTTAGACGCCGCCCTCGCGCGCTGACGTCAATTCTTGTACATAGCTTTCCGCGCCAGAAACACAGAGCCATGCCAGAGACCGACACTGGTGCCATAAAACTAGGGCCCTCCAAGGGAAATACATTAACCCTAGATATCGGTCCGCAGAATGGGGAGGATGGGTGGGGCTTCGGTAACAATATATTGTTACCGTAGGTAAGTAAATTGTGCATCTGGAAGAAACAGGTTAGTGTTAGATTCCTTACCTTAGAATAGATGCCCCAGCAATACCAAATCATGGTGGTTGGTCTGCGGACCAAGATCACACCAGAAACCTGGAGAATCGAACGGCCGAAAAAGCCATCTCTCTGGACGTGGCTGTCCAGGCAGTAGTGTCTAGCAAACGTGTGCAGCGAGGCCCACGTAGCTGCCTGACAGAGGTCCTGCAAGGGGACTCCCCGACCCAGGGCAGTAGTAGCCGCCGTGGCCCGAGTGGAATGGGCCCTCAGCCCAACAGGGGGCTCCTTTTTAGTTGAGGAGTAACTTACCTTGATACACAACACGACCCATCAAGAGATGGTCCATTTGTGCACCACCCTCCCCTTCTTCGCGCCCACGTAACCAACAAAAAGAGCTGGTCGTCCACCCGGAACTGGCATGTGCGATCTAGATAGGAGATCGCACGTTTTGGGTCCAGACGGTTGAGCCTCTCTTCCTCCTTAGAAGGATGCGGAGGCAGATAGAAGGCGGGCAAGGTGATGGACTGCCCGATGTGAAAGGCCGTAACTACTTTGGGCAGGAAAGAAGGACGAGTTTTTAAAACAACTTTGTCCGGATGGACAGAAAGGAAAGGAGGCTTAGAAGAAAGAGCCTAGCCCTCACTCACTCTCCTGGCAGAGGTGATGGCAACCAGGAATGTAGTCTTAAGAGTAATAAGATGAAGAGGGCAATTGGGAAGTGGCTCAAAAGGAGCGCACATCAGAAATGTAAGAACAAGGTTCAAGTCCCACTGAGGCATCACGACAGGAACAGGAGGGAACATGTGCGTGATGCCCTTCAAGAACCTATTAACAATAGGGGACTTGAAAAGAGAGGGCTGATAACGAAGCCTCAAGAAGGCAGAAATGGCAGAGAGGTAGCCCTTTAGAGTGCCCAGAGCAGAGGCCCTGCTGGGCAAGAGAAAGAAGGAAGAGGTGAACCTCTGAAAGGGGGGAAGAGAGAGGAACCACATCCTTTGCTGTGCACCATGCCACAAATGTGTTCCACCTGCAGGCGTATACCGATGTTGTGGAGGGACGCCTGGCTGCCAGAATTCCATCACATACTTCAGGAGGCAAGTCAAATGGCCTCAACTGCCGCCTCTCAATCTCCAAGCATGTAGGTGGAGGCTGGACAGGTTCGGGTGGAGGACCGTCCCCTCCTGCTGCGACAGAAGGTTCTCCTGAAGAGGCAGACGAATCGGAGGATCGACTGACATGCTGAGTAGCTCGGGATACCAGTATCTTCGTGCCCAGTCCGGAGCCACGAGAATGACTTGGGCCCGGTCGCGCCTGATCTTCAGCACTCTGGGCAGAAGTGGTATAGGCGGAAAGGCGTACAAAAGACAGCAGCTCCACTCGCAAAGAAAAGCGTCTCCGAGCGAGTGCCGCCTTTTCAATTCCAACGCTCAGAATTGATGACATTGCACGTTCTCTTCGGTGGCGAATAGATCTAACCAAGGCTCTCCCCACTGCCGAAAGAGTCCTTGCGCCACGTCAGAGTTCCGACGCCATTCGTGATCCATCATGCACCAGCAGCTGAGTTTGTCCGCCCTGGCGTTCAGGAAACCTGCCAGGTGTTTAACCACCAGGGTGACGCCCTGGTGTTCCAGCCATGTCCAAAGGTGCAGAGCCTCCTGACAAAGGGTCCACGACCCCACCCCGCCCTGTTTGTTGCAGTACCACATGGCAGTGGTGTCCGTGAGCACCTGCACTACACTTCCCCGGACAGAGGGAAGGAATACTTTCAGTGCAAGCCGCTCACCCGCAGCTCCAGAAGGTTGATGTGAGCCGGCACTCAGCCGGAAACCAGAGGCCTCTGATCTCCATCTCTCCCATGTGGCTCCCCCCAACCCAGGAGGGACGCATCTGTCCCCACTACGTGCTCTGGGTGGGGAAGGGAGAGAGATCTGCCGCTGACCCAGTCGCGGTTCATGAGCCACCACTGCAACTGTTTTGCAGTGCCCTCTGAGATCCGGACGTAGTCGGACAGGTTGCTCTGATACTGTGCCCACTGAAACTTCAGGTCCCACTGCAGAGCCCGCATCCGCCACCGGGCGTGATGCACCAGAAGGATGCAGGAGGCCATCAGCCACAGGAGCCGCAGCGTCCACCTGACCGAGACTCGGGATAAAGGCTGAAAGACCGGAATCAGAGCCTGAATATCCCGAACCCGCTGTTTGGGAGGATAAACCCGAAACTGCGCTGAGTCCAGAACCGCTCCGATGAAGAGGAGCTTCTAAGAAGGACACAGGTGTGACTTCGGTACGTTGATGGAGAACCCCAGCGAGTGCAGGAGGTCGGCCTTAGTCTTGAGGTGGAAGACTACTGTTTGGGGCGAGCCCGCCTTCAACAACCAGTCGTCCAGCTAGGGGAAGACTGAAACCCCTAATCTGCGCAGATGAACTGCGACCACCGCCATCACTTTCTTGAACACCCGTGGGGCGCTGGTAAGGCCGAAATGGAGCACGGAAAACAAAGTGCTCATGGCCTACTGTGAACCGCAGGTATCGCCGGTGGGCCGGCAGGACAGGGATGTGGAAATACGCGTCCTGCAAGTCCAACGCTACCATCCAGTCTTCTGGGTCCAGGGCAGCTAGGACCTGAGCCAAAGTCAGCATCTTTAACTTCTCCTTCCGGAGGAAGCCGTTGGCGCTCCTTAAATCCAAGATAGGGTGTAGGCCCCCTTTGCCCTTCTTGGATACCAGAAAGTAGTGGGAATAGCAACCACGTCCTACTTCTGGCCCAGGAACGCGCTCGACAGCCCCCTTGGCCAAGAGGGCAGTAACCCTCTTGGCCAAGTGGAGAAGTGTGGTTCACTGGTTAGAGCAGGCAGACCCTGAAGCTGGGGACCAGGGTTCAATTCCCGACGCGGCAGGGTCTTGAGCTCAAATGTCCATGGACTCGATAATTCTCGCTTCGGTGCCTGACCTAATCATGGGTTCACACTCTGCAACTCTGGGCATTAAGCTTGCTTAATCTCCACAACGGCCCCCCCGCCGCGGGATGCCTGGCTTTCACCTTGGGGATGCCCTGTAGGGGCTATCTCACAGGGAAAAGCCAGGACGGGTTCCCAAGGCAAGCGCGGAGATACCCCTTCGGGGGTCGAATCTGGCGCTATATAAGAATATAATAATAATATTAATAATAATAATAATAACTTCCTCCTGCAGAAGTTGCAAGTGATCCCCCGACATGCGGTGGTACTGCGGTGGCATGGCTGCAGGGGTCGCCTCGAAGGGGAGGGAGTAGACCCTTCGGACGATTAGCAGCACTCACCTGTCCGATGTGGTGGAGGGCCACTGGAGGAGGGGATGGCGAACCCTGTCCCCCACTGGCGTTGAATGGGCCTGAAAACTCGGACTAGGAGGATTTTGAGGTAGATGCTGCGGGGGCGGGTGTGGACTGGCCTTGCCTTTGTCACCCGGCACCGCCACGGCGGTTACCGCGACCGCGTTGAAGTGGGTTCTGCGGCCTGTGGCTAGCTAAACATGAGGGGGCGACCCTTCCTAGGCCACGAAAGGCGGAAGTCTGTTGGCCGAGGCCTAAGGACTTTGCCGTAGCCCTGGAGTCCTTAAAACATTCCAGCGCGCTGGCCGCTTTGTCGCCAAAAAGGCGACGGCCATCAAAGGGCATGTCCATAAGGGATGCTTGGACATCGCCCGAAAAGTTGGTGGACCTCAGCCAGTTGTGGTGGCGAACCGCCACCGTCGTTGCAATCCCCCTGCCTAGCAACTCCTGTGTATCCAGTCCACACCGATTAGAATATGTGCTGCGTCCTTCCCTCTGTGAGGGCCTGGGTTAGCTTTGCCTGGATCTCTGCCGGGCTGTCACGCTTCCCCGACCGCTGGTAGACACTGCCTGCACTAAGACTCGCTCAAGGGACTAGAAACTACAAATCCCATGATCCTTGGGGCAGCGCGCTGTAATGACGCGTTGCGCCTGGGAAAAGAGCATATAGCGTGCATTCAGGCAGAACGCGCTGCCGATTATTTGTTATTGCGGAGTTCGTACTGGTTTGGAAGATCGGTGATTTCCTAATCACGTTGTGGTGTGGATTACTTGGCGGAGGCTTAGGAAGCGCCTACTTGGATTGGCTGGAAGGAACGTTCCCGAGTGTGGGTACACTTTACTTTGGATATTTTGGCGGAGGCTTAGGAAGCGCCTATCTACAGGTACAGGTGGGGCTTGCTTCGAGGGTGTGAGAGTCGGGAGTACCGTGGATTAATTGCTGGGGCTTAGGAAGCGCCTACATCGTTAAGCCAACAGTTTTCAGGTCTTCTTTTTCTGGGTTCAAGGTGGTGCATACTTGGTTCAGGGTTCCTGTGTCCTGTTCGTTCCATGCACACTTTTGAATCATACTTATACTTTGTGGATCTGTGAAAGTATTGAACGCTAGTAGTGACTACTTACAAGATTGATTTCCTTGACTATTGTGGATCGTAGGTTTTGGGAAAAACGATACTTTCGGATCTTCATTTTTTCCTGAGCTGCTGATATTATTTGTTCGTTGGAACTTACGTTCTCATATTCTTTGTGGAGGGAACCGAGTGCGTTAGTGAAACGCTAGGTGACAGAGTTATGTACACCAATATGACACTACTTCGTGCATGAGTTAATGCACGCTCTATTTCATAAAAATCAATAATTAAGGAGTCTAGAGGTATAGAATTGGTGGTCTTCGGTTTCAAGAGGATCGTTGGGTATTCTTTATCCCTTAAGGGGTAGGTGTATTTTCTTGTTTAGGCAATACCAAGAAATGATACTTGTTGTGGGGGAATCTAGTTACATAGTTTGTTATTTCTCCTTTACAGTAACCTTGGGGGATGAGGTGTTGTCCATTTCCTTACCTCATATATCAACACTCCTGAATGTTAAATACAGGTGAGGAAAGAGTCACATGGTTAGTTATTATTCAATCTAGTAAGCCCAACACCACTTATTCCGTGCTTTGTATATTTCAGATTTCCGGTTCCAGCAGCCCAGCAGTTCCCCTCCGGACCTTATATTTTCCCCCCACTTGATCTCCTTCACAGTCTGTGTACTAATAGTGTCAGACTTGGGATGATCTAGAGGTGGGCCCCTTTATAGCATCGGTACAATCCTGGAGATACATCACAGAGGAACCTGACACGGGCACTGCGGCAGCACTTCTGCAACCGTATCCCACAAAGAGTGAGAATAACGGCCCAAAAGGCAGGCGGTGTTGACCGACTGCAACCCCAAACTCAGTGAGGTGAACAGCTTCTTACCGAACTGGTCGTACCTTTTGGATTCCGGATCCGGAGGGGCGGTCAGGAATGCGGTCTGGGAAGTAGAGGCCTGGATCACCAGGCTCTCAGGGGTGGGGTGAACGGCCAGGAAACTGGGGTCGCCCGCAGCTGGGCGGTGGCGTCGGGCCACGTTCAGATCCACAGGGAGGCCTGTGGAAGGCTTGGACCAGATGCCCAACAGAACATCAGTGAGGGCCTCGTTGAACGGCAGGAGAGGCTCAGAGGAGCTTGCCTACGGTTTGAGTACCTCAGTGAGGAGGTTAGTCCTCACAGCCGCGACTGGGAGCTCAAGAGCCAAGCCCTTGGGTGCCCGAGTCAACACCACGCTGTACGCAGCCCCCTCCTCCGTAGCCACGATACGAAGGGGAGACAAAACCAGTGTCTGGCGAAGTGTCCAGACCACTGGCCTCCCCAAGTTTGTTTCTGTCCAGTCATGACTCAACTGGCACTGCAGGGCCAGAGGGTCCTCAGACCCCTCCCAATCCCCCTCGTCCTCCATATCCTGAAGGTCAGGGAAAAATGATGGAGCCAGATCATCAGTGAAGGGCTCACCTATCGGCGTCGAAGACTGCGCCGATCCGACGCCGGATCCGGACCGGGGTGGTGATGGGGGACGACGACGCCCGAGGACGGCGTCGGGGGCGACACCCTTAGTGACGACGCCGGCGGAGGGGTCGTAAGGTCGACCGGCGTTGACACGGATCCAGGCCTGGATCTTGAGGAGTCCTGCGGCGTCTGGACCAAAGTCTCCACCGTAGCACCCGCCGGGGCTGAAGCCTCCGCCCGCTTGGGCTCCCAGACGTGTCCGTGGCCCGAATGCACCTTGACGGGACCCGACGGAGGGAAGCACGCCCTCATGTCATTGAGAAAGGCGCTGGCGTCGCGTTCAGCCCAGGGACCGGCGGGTGTGGAGCTGGACGCGGCGCTTGCCCCCGGCCGTGTCGTGCGAGCGTCGGGGGGAGTCAGAAGAGTGATGTCGCTTCTTCTACTTCTTGTGCCTCGACTTACCTGAGGACTTTGAGCCCGACGAGTGGTGTCGACTCTCAGAGTAGTGATGACTGTGGCCCCGCGACCGGTCCCTCGACCTCCTACTGGACTGGGACCTCGAGCGGCGCGGGCCGACTGCCAGATCTCAAGTCACTTACGGGACTGCTCCCGCCTAGCTTTCGACGTCCAGGCCCAGCAGTCGGGCAAGACTTGTCACGTGGTCAGCCCCGAGGCAATAAAGGCACTGACGGTGGGGGTTGGTAACCAACATCAGTCAGCTACACTCGTCATTGGGCTTGAACCCGGGCATCTCTACTGGCACCGAAGTCGATAAACGACTCGAAGATCCAAAATAGATCAAAAAAATTTAGTCAAAAAGTGACTAAGGAGTACTGCTCTTCCCGGATCTGCGCTTGCTGGCGCGGAAAAAAGAACTGACGTCAGCGCGCGAGGGTGGCGTCCAAGTACTCCGATGTCATCCAAGTACTCCGATGTCATCCAAGTACTCCGATGTCATCCAAGTACTCCGATGTCATCCAAGTACTCCGATGTCATCCAAGTACTCCGACGTCATCCCGGCAACCACGATGCCCACGACGCCTACCGACGCGCAGGGGTACTGCTACGCAAAACTTTCTGGATTCAGTCTGACACCTGCTGATATTCTAAGGTAAGGAATCTAACAGTAACCTATTTCTTTCAGATTTGAGATTTCCCAATTACAAATTGTGTACTTTTTATCAGCACCATTAGAATACTAATCCATGTAATCCAAGAAATTAGTGTGCACAAAGTGCTCGTGCAGAAAGTGAAGGGCGCAGGTGCACATGTGACGAAGTGCAAGTAACGGCAAGAGGCGATACAACAAATAATGATTTTAGAAAATGGTTACAAAACATGTAAATCAGTAACCCAATATTATTTCAGTGCAGAAGCAAAAATGTCTCCTTGAAATGTAGGACTATCATCCAATAGTTGGAAACGGGCCATGGAATCCATTTTGTTAACAAATTAGAGATGGATGGTGTAAGAAAGTGGCCCTGTATATACTGGACTAAAGTAAGGTACAGTGTGCACAGACCGCATTCCCGTCGGCTCCGCCGGACAGGGAATCCAAGAGGTATGAGCAGTACGGCAAAAAGGTATTCTCCTCCCTGAGTCTGGGACTGCGGTCTTCCAACACTGCATGCCTCTTGGGCCGCTACACCCACTCTCTGTGGACACGGTCGCGGAATTGCTGCCAGAGTGTCCGTTGGAGGTACGGGCCAAACTCGGCCAAGCCCTTGTAGAAGGTCGGGATGCAGCAAAATACTCTATCCGGTGTGGGCTGGATACCACCGACTCACTGGGCAGAGCGATGGCAACGACTGTGGCGATTCGTCGCCATGCCTGGTTGAGGTCGGCCAATATTTTCGGCCGATGTCCAGAATACACTCATGGACATGCCGTTTGATGGCCGTCGCCTTTTCGGTGACCAGGCAGACCACGCGCTTGAGCGCTTTAAGGACTCCAGGACTACGGCCAAGTCCTTGGGCCTCTCGGCCCGCGCCAGCAAACGGGTGCCTTTCGCTCTTTTCGTGGCCAAGGAAGGGGCACCCCCACACGTGCCGCCAGCCACGCACCGCAGACTAACATCCAACGCGGTGGTGGCCATGGAAATCGCCGTGGAGGCGGTCGGGGACAACGGCGCGGCCAGTCCACACCTTTCCTCGCAGCATCCGCCTCAAAACCCTCCTAGTCTGTGCTTCCAGGCCCATGTGACGCCAGTGGGGGGCAGGGTTCGCCATCACCACTCCTACTGGCGCACTGTTACCTCAGACAGGTGGGTGCTGCAAATCGTCCGAAAGGGCTACTCCCTCCCCTTCGAGACGACCACTCAAGCCATGCCACCGCAATACCACTGCGTATCTGCGGCTTCTGCAGGAGGAAGTTACGGCCCTCTTGGCCAAGGGGGCCATCAAGCACGTTCCTGGGCCAGAAGTAGAATGTGGTTGCTACTCCCACTACTTTCTGGTACCCAAGAAGGGCAAAGGGGGCCTACGCCCTATCTTGGACCTACGGTACGTCAACGGCTTTCTACGGAAGGAGAAGTTCAAAATGCTGACACTGGCTCAGGTCTTAGCTGCCCTGGACCCAGGAGACTGGATGGTAGCGTTGGACTTGCAGGACGCTTATTTCCACATCCCCTTCCTGCCGGCCCACCGGCGCTACCTGCGGTTCACGGTAGGCCACAAGCACTTTCAGTTTACCGTGCTCCCCTTCGGCCTTACTAGCCACCTACGTGTGTTCACGAAAGTGATGGCGGTCGTTGCAGCTCATCTTCGCAGGTTAGGGGTTTCAGTCTTCCCCCTACCTGGACGACTGGTTGTTGAAGGCGGGCTCGCCCCAGACAGTCGTCAGCCACCTCCAAAAGACGGCGGATCTCCTGCACCTGCTGGGGTTCTCCATCAACGTGCCGAAGTCTCACCTGTGTCCCTCTCAAAAGCTCCTCTTCATCGGAGCGGTTCTCGACTCTGGCGCAGTTTCGGGTTTATCCCCCCGAGCAGCGGGTTTGGGATATTCAAGCTCTGATTCCGATCTTTCAGCCTTTATCCCGAGTCTCGGTCAGGTTGACGCTGCGGCTTCTGGGGCTGATGGCATCCTGCATCCTTCTGGTGCATCACGCCCGTTGGCGGATGCTGGCTCTGCAGTGGGACCTGACGTTTCAGTGGGCCCAGCATCAGGGCAAACTGTCTGACTGTGTCCTGATCTCTGAGGGCACTGCGAGACAGCTGCAGTGGTGGCTCACGGACCGCGATTGGGTCAGCGGCAGATCCCTCTCCCTTCCTCAACCGGAGCACGTAGTTGTGACTGACGTGTCCCTCCAGGGCTGGGGAGGCCACATGGGAGAGGCGGAGATCAGAGGCAACTGGTCTCCGGCAGAGTCCCGGCTCCATATCAACCTTTTGGAGCTGCGGGTGATTAGTCTTGCACTGAAGGCATTCCTCCCCTCTGTCCGAGGGAGTGCAGTGCAGGTGTTCACGGACAACACCACCGCCATGTGGTACTGCAACAAACGGGGTGGGGTCGTGGACCCTATGCCAGGAGGCTCTGCGCCTCTGGCAGTGGCTGGAACATCAGGGCGTGCCCCTGGTGGTTCAACACCTGGCAGGTTCTCTGAACGCCAGGGCGGACGAGCTCAGCCGAAGGTTCATGATGGATCACGAATGGCGTCTGAACTCGGACGTGACGCAAGGCCTCTTTCAGCAGTGGGGAGAGCCTTGGTTAGATCTATTCGCCACAGAAGAGAATGCGCAATGTCATCAGTTCTGCGCGTTGGAATTTCTAAGGCGGCACTCGCTCGTAGCGAGTGGAGTTGCGGTCTGTTGTACGCCTTTCCGCCTATACCACTTCTGCCCAGAGTGTTGAAGATCAAACGCGACCGGGCCCAAGTCATCCTTGTGGCTCCGGACTGGGCACGAAGGTACTGGTATCCTGAGCTACTCAGTATGTCAATCGATCCCCCGGTTCGTCTGCCTCTTCAGGAGGACCTTCTGTTGCAGCAGCAGGGGACATTCCTCCACCCGAACCTGTCCAGTCTCCACCTCCATGCTTGGAGATTGAGCGGCGACAGTTGAGGCCATTTGACTAGCCTCCTGTAGTCTGTGATATCATTCTGGCTGCCAGGCGGCCCTCCACTAATTCGGTATACGCCTGCAGATGGAACAGATTTCTGGTATGGTGCACAGCAAAGGCTGTGGATCCTCTCTCTGCCCCTCTTTCTGAGGTTCTTCTCTTCTTTCTTTCTCTTGCCCAGCAGGGATCTGCTCTGGGCACTATCAAGGGCTACCTTTCTGCCCTTTCAGCCTTTCTAAGGCTGCCTGATCAACCATCTTTGTTCAAGTCCCCTAATGTAAATCGTTTTCTGAAGGGCATCACACACACGTTTCCACCTGTTCCTTCGTGATGCCTCAGTGGGACTTGAACCTGGTTCCTTCTTTTCTGATGTGTGCTCCCTTCGAGCCACTTCACAACTGTCCTATCCGCCTTCTTACTCTGAAGACTGCTTTCCTGGTTGCCATCACCTCTGCCAGGAGGGTGAGTGAGCTCCAGGCTCTATCCTCTAAGCCTCCTTTCCTTTCTGTCCATCTTGACAAGGTTGTGTTGCGGACAAAACCCTCTTTCCTGCCCAATGTAGTCACAGCCTTCCACATCGGGCAGTCCATCACCTTGCCCACCTTCTTTCCGCCTCCGCATCCCTCTAAAGAGGAAGAGAGCGGCTCCACCGTCCGGACCCAAAACGTGCACTCTCTTTCTATTTGGATCGCACACGCCAGTTCCAGGTGGATGACCAACTCTTTGTTGGTTACGTGGGCGCTAAGAAAGGACGGGCGGTGCACAAACGAACCGTCTCTCGGTGGATCGTGTTGTGCGTACTAGCGTGCTACTCTATGGCTAAAAAGGAACCTTCTGTTGGGCTGAGGGCCCATTCCACTCGGGCCACAGCGACTACTACTGCCCTGGGCTGAGGAGTCCCCTTGCAGGACATTTGTCAGGCAGCTACGTGGGCCTCGCTGCACACGTTCGCAGCACACGTTCGCAAGACACTACTGCCTGGACAGCCAAGTCCGGATGGAAGGCTTCTTTGGCCGTTCCGTCCTCCAGGACTTTCTGGTGTAATTATTGGTTCGCAGACCCACCACCGGGGTTGGTATTGCTGGGGTATCTATTCTAAGGTAAGGAATCTATCACTAACGTGTCTGTCAGATGCACAAGTTACTACTTGTGTAACAATATATCTGTAAGAGACATTAGTTAGTGATAGATTCCTTACCGACCCACCCATCCTCCCCGTTCTGCGAACCGATATCTAGGGTTAAGGTCATCCCCTTTCAGGGCCCTAGTTTCAATGGCACCAGTGTTGGTTTTTGACATGGCTCTGCGTTTTTGGCGCGGAAACGCGGAGGCGGCATCTAAGTACTCCGACGACGTCATCACTGCGCCCACGACGACGGACGCGGAGCCGCAGACGACGCCTACCGACGCGCAAGGGTACTGCTACGCAAAAATTTCCAGATCCAGTCTGACGCCTGGGGATATTCTAAGGTAAGGAATCTATCACCAACTAATGTCTCTTACAGATATATCGTTACACAAGTAGTAACTTGTGCATATAGTTGTTTTATTTTTAGTTGTTTTATTTTAGAACCACAGTAGGTATCATAAATACTTTCTCAGAATGAGATGTTGCAACTGAATACTTTCAAATAGCAATATAGTTTAGAATGCAATAGTTACAGTTGTTGCAATATACAACACAAGTTAAACACAAAATAACATTGAGCTCAATGGGAAGTTTTAAGTAAATGCAATAAAATCACTTTACAAATGTTTTTCTTACTCTGGGCTGGATCCTGGATTCATCCCTGGTGCATATCCTGTAAACAGTTGAAAGTAATTGTTTTTGTTACACATGGAATTTTTAGGGAATGTTTTTGTAAGTTTGGTAAATCGACACTTAAAAGAAATTATTGCAAAAACCAGGCAATGTATTCCTATGGAGGAAAATTGGGTGAACAGGAAATCATGGTTATAATTACTTTTGAGGGTGAGTGCTGGGCACAAAGATCCAGCACCAGGGTCTCTCCTGATTGCAGATGAGTAATGTTGTTGTTCGGACGATTTTTAAGGGATGTTTCAAAGTTGCAAAACAACACTTAAAAGAAATTCTGAGTGAAACCCAGCCAATGTTTCCCTAGTAAGAAAATCAAGTTATCAGTCTTTGGGTAAGTACTTGGCTGGCAGAGTGAAGGTGCTGGGGGTAGACGCGGGGGGGGGGTCTCCCCGGGTCAGGTAAGTATGGTTTTTACACCCTCAGCGGCACAGGGGCAGCTGGGTGCAGAGTGGGTAGGCCCAATGTTATCCTATGGGGGATAGGGGGCCTTTGGTTGGTGGCTGCTAGCAGGCAGACCACGTGGCTGTGGGAGCGGAGCTCCTGGTCACTTACACAGGACAAGTTAGGAAGTAAGATAGGATAGTTGCTGCACTTCCAGTGGCACTCGGGCGGCTGGGTACCTGGTGCTTTTGTATTTCAATGGGAAAGCTGGATGTTGAACAAAGGCTGCAGACTCGGGATGTAGAATCTTCAGGTGCGACCACCACTACGAGAGGTAAGTTGGGAAGCTGGAGGTTAGGTAGCCACCCAGGAGTTGGGCACAGGGGGCCGGGGGGGTGCCTGGTGCAGGGGTGTCGGGAAATCTTACCCTCAGCTGGTCGTGGTTGGAGGGGTCCCTTGTTGTGAGGCTGCAGGCGTCGTCAGGAGCGTTGAGGAGGGTCCTTTGGCACTGGATTCGTGGTCCCAATCGCCGGGGGGATGTCCTCGTGGTTTTTGTTCACTCAGGCACAGGCTGGGCTCGGCGGGTGCAGAATGTGCTGGATTTGCGGTTCCTGTCTGGCACCAGGGGTTGTTGCTGTTTGAGCAGAACCACTGCTTGCGGGAGTCCCAGTCTTTAGATGAGCAAGGCAGTCTGGTCCTCCGGGGTTTTCGAGGTTGCTGACCACAGGAGACACCGGGATTTAGCAGGAGCTGGTTCAAGGATCAACCGGCTGGTAGGGCTCGGGCCAAGTCAGTTGGTGTCGTCCTTTTGTTAGTAGCTGCATGGCAGGTCTTCTTTCTTCTTGTTTCAAAATCGGGATCTCCGGAAGGAAGGTTTAGGGTACCCCATAATACTACGTTTAGGGGCATTACAGGTAGGGCAAGGGCAAGAACCAATGGGTCTCTTTCCTGGGGTGAGTACACCCCCTATGCTGCCACTCTCCAGTGGGAGGGGGCAGGAGCCTAGCTCTGATTGGGTAGGGATCCCCATCCTCAAGATGGTGGGAGCCCAGTGTATTGCTTCACCTCTCCTCTCCCACCTGAGGGATGGGGTTGGCAGAGGCTGGCACACCCCCTTTTCTCACTTAGGGTTTCCCGCCTGTCTTCCCACCAGAGTGGGGGTCGGAACCGGTGGGGGTCAGTTGCGGAGTACAGCAATTGTCCTGGACAAGCTCACAAAGGCGGCATGCCTTTGAAGCTTCCCCTGCCCATCCTGGGGGAGGAGTCTTGGCACCTCATCCCAGGATGTACACTGTTTCAAACCCCCGAGAGCGGCAAGCTCTCGACCCAGAAGTCCAGAAACATGTCTGGTGGTGGCAGCCTGGGTAGTCAGGACACTGGGAGTTGGTTAGGTTTCAGGGGGCATCTCTAAGATGCCCTCTGTTGTGCATTTGGCATTCAATCCCACTCTGGCATCAGTGTGGTTTTAATGTGCTGAGATGTTTGATACCAAACTTCTCAGTCTTCAGTGTAGCCATTATGGTGGTGTGGAGTTCGTAATGACAACCTCCCAGCACCATATACTCTTAATGGCATCACTGCACTTACAGTGCCCAGGAATGGCCCTGGGTACTGTAGAGGCACAGGGCTCTTGCACCTGTGCACACACCACGTGGCATAGTGCACCCAGCTAATGGGGTGACTAGGGTATGCCAGGGCAGTGCGTTTGTGGGCATGGCACACATGGATGTGTGCCATGTCGACTGTTTAGTTCTACACCAAGACACTCTGCCTCCAAAGGCAGTATGTGTGTTACAGGGTACAGGGCCTCTAAGGGTGGCACAATACGTCCTGCAGCCCTTGGAGGCCTTCTTTGGTCACAGTGCCCTGGGTACCTAGGGTACCGTTTACCAGGGGCTGACCTGTGGGCAGATATACCAATTGGGTTAGTTTTTTGGTAAAGAATACAGGCCCTGGGAACCTGATTGGCAGGGGCCCAGGGCACACCAAGGAAAAGTGCATCCGGTATCAGGCAAAAAGGGGGGGGGTAACTGCAACAGAAGCCCACTTCCCTACATATTGAGCCTCTGCAGGTTTAGTGAAATGATCGAAAAAGAGCAAAAGAGTGGAAAAACCCAAATCCTTAAAACATTATTGCCTTTAAAGAGGCTTCCTGAGAAACCATTAAGTCCTGGGGCCCTATCTTCTCTAGAAACCTAAATTAAGTTGATAATGGCTCTCTGGATGATTTTTAGATCTCCTGTAACAGTTCTAAAATCTTGAGTGGCAGCTGGCTGTACTGTTACATAAAGATGTGGTGAGCATTTGCTTTCAGACACTGAATTGCTGAGCTGACCAGCACAACAAGCCGATGGTCTCAAAGTAGACCAGTTTCTAGATGTCCCTTTCTTGGTGTGACTCCCTGTTTTATTTATTTTTTGTCAGGCTGAGAATTTATAATTAGATTACAGTAAGGCTACTCCACTGTGCGCTTATTCTCATTAGGGGTGGAATATAATATACTTCAATTACCTGTTCGTTGATTTCCTTTCTTCTCCTATCCAGACAAGTGGCAACCATTTCTCTTTCTGAGAGCGCCACCTGTTACCTGCCGAGGAGGAAATTAATAAATGAAATATATAGTAATGCAGTGCCAACAACACCTCAACTTGGTTATGCTTACACTCTAGGTAGATCAAATACAGAGTAGATGTAACAGTCCACACGGCAGGCAGGGGCCACTGGGCTCAATCATGGGGATAGAGACCTGCTGTCCCTGGGCCTGACCTACTATGCATCATAAACAGTTGGTCCAGGATCTACCCCTTTAGCACTTGAATCTCCGTGGTAGCTCAGGTTAAGCAATTCATGACTTCTCTGGGAACATCGGCTACTGCATAAGTAAGCAAAGACGCAAGACTCCATAAAATCAGTGACTCCAATAATCTGAGTGTCCAGTCTTGTATTTTTGGTAAGAAAATAAGAATTACACCCAAAGTATAATAAAGTGCACTAAATAATGCACACTAAAGGCTCTTGTGGTGAGTGCTCTAGGGCTTTCCTAGGCAGTGTTCTTGTGTGCCCCCTTCGTCTCCCCCCATGCTAACAAATGTGTTACTGGGGCTTCACATATAAATAAATACTTGAGACGAACTAACAGTGTGCCCACACTGTCCGTGTATAAAGATAAAACAATATCCCAAAAGGTATAAATGTAAGGACAATTTATATTTTATGCACCAAGCATTACATGGATCAGAAAAAGGAGACACTTCTACAAATGATTTTGAAAAAATAAATTTTTTTGGGTAGTTTTGATATTCAAGCAAAGAAGGCAATTTTCAAGTAGACATAGTTATGTACAGCACACAATCCGATAATTAAGGTGACAACCGGAAAAAACTTGGTGCACAGTATATATAAGTGAGGTGTGGCAACTCAAGTGAAGGAGTGAACAGCGTTGAACGGCGCAAAGTGGAATAGCTCAAAAAGTGACATAAAATCAGTGACTGTCTATAATACAATTTGTAATTTCAATTGGAGTCACAACAGAATGCGCCTGTAATTTGCGCTGTGAGGTCGATGACGTTTCGGTCCTTAACCATCTTCAGGACGGGGTTGTCTCGTTACAGGTGCTGAAAGCGGGAGGGTCTCTGCCTAGATCGGAGGGATCCGGCGAAGTACGTGTAACTGCCCAAGGACTGAATCAATTGTCTGGTAGTAAAGGGCGTCACAGAGCAATCGTGGTGTTTTTCGAGTTTCGGCAGCCAGGGACCTGAGTGGTATGTAGAATCCAGGTCAGTGTCTCAAAGGGATCGCGGCAATTAGGAAGATCTGAAAGCGACTCACGCGCTAACAGAAGGCTCCCGGACCCTTGGCTGGCACGCCCGACTGCATTTACTGCGCCCTTGTACCTCACAACTAATCAGGTCCCTGGCCATCGAAAGAATCAACCCATGCGATCGTCCCGCGACGCTTTTTGGGACTCTGCATAAAATTCAGGCCCCTGGTTGCCGATCTTCCTAATTGCCGCGATCCCTTTGAGTCGCTGACCTGGATTCTACATACCACTCAGGTCCCTGGATGCCGAAATTCGAAAAACACCATGATTGCTCTGTGACGCCCTTTACTACCAGACAATTGATTCAGTCCTTGGGCAGTTACACGTACTTCGCCGGATCCCTCCGATCTAGGCTGAGACCCTCCCGCTTTCAGCTCCTGTAACGAGACAACCCCGTCCTGAAGATGGTCCGCATTGGTTAAGGACCGAAACGTCGTCGACCTCACAGCGCAAATTACAGGCGCATTCTTTTGTGACTCCAATTGAAATTACAAATTGTATTATAGAAAGTCACTGATTTTATGTCACTTTTTGAGCTAGTCACTGTAAATATTCCACTTTCCTCACTTTGCGCTGTTCGCCGCTGTTCACTCCTTCACTTGAGTTGCCACACCTCACTTACATATACTGTGCACCAAGTTTTTTCCGGTTGTCACCTTAATTATCTGATTGTGTGCGGTACATAACTATGTCTACTTGAAAATTGCCTTCTTTGCTTGAATATCAAAACTACCCCAAAAAATTATTTTTTTCAAAATCATTTGTATAAGTGTCTCCTTTTTCTGATCCATGTAATGCCTAGTGCATACAATATAAATTGTCCTTACATTTATACCTTTTGGGATATTGTTTAATCTTTATATCTAGTACCCTAAACCCGATTGGTTTATGGGTCACACTCCTGTTTTCTTTACACACTGTCAGTGTGCACTGAAGTCGCACTTTGGCCCTGAAATTCAGTAGAGTTTATGCAAATCCCAGACGACCTGCCAGTCCTGCTCCAGTGTTATCTAGCTGCAGCCTGAAGAAATGTTCGGGAGCCAGGGTCTGTTGTCCGTGCTCTGGCAATGATTGAGATGCACAGAGCCCTCCATGGTCCGTGGGAATGGTGCGCTGATGCTGTTGGAGTCAGTGACTACTTCTGGGTGCAACAGTCGGCTTCATCTTTTGTGGTTCATACGGGTAAGTTGATGGGGCAGAGGCGATGATGCAAGGTGGCTTTTGCTGTTGATCTTGAGTTTGTCTGATGGATGGACTCCTGAGATAGGCGATGGCCTCAACAGTCCTTGTGAGTTCCTCCTGGCATATGGGGGTCACAGAAAACGGCAACAGCTCCCTTAGCTTCACTTCAACTGGCGATTACCCAAAACATAACAGTAGCCCCTGTCCGCAAGTGGGCAGACTCAACAACTATCCTGATTGGACCAGGTACCTTCACTTTGTTCAACAAGATCCCCATTCCAGGATCCCCACTGTGGTACAAAAGGGGGTGGTGATGGACGGAGCATCTGAACCAATCAAACACTCGCACCCAGTCAAGAGATCTGGGTTAAATCCATCACCGTTCTTCAGCCCACTCTGCCACCCCAGTTCAGACATGGCCATATGCAAATCAGTCTGACCCTGTGCCTCATGGGAACAGTCCAGCCCGAACTGCCAAGCCATGCCTTCCCTAGACCGGAAACAAGCTTTCTCGGACCGGTTTCTGGCAATTCAGCCGTCTTCAGCCAGGCTTGCTTGAATCCAGTGGCAAAGTGAGCAAGGGACTCACGGCTGAGCATACCCTGCCAACTTATGGCAAACAAAGCGGTACAAAAGGGGGTGGTGATGGACGGAGCATCTGAGCCAATCAAACACTGACTACCAGTCAAGAGATCTGGGTTTAATCCATCACTGTTCTTTAGCCCACTCTGCCACCCCAGTTCAGACATGGCCATATGCAAATCAGTCTGACCCTGTGCATCACGGGAACGTCCAGCCCGAACTGCTAACAAGGTCTTCCCTGGACCGGAAACAAGCATCCTAGGACCGTTTTTGGGCTCACTGCCCTCATCAGCCAGGCTATCTTGAATCCAGTGGCAACGTGAGCAAGAGACCCACGTCTGGGCGTACCATTTATTTATTTTTATTTTATTTATAAAGGTTTATATAGCGCGAACAAGAACCCGGAGGTTATCAGAGCGCTTTACAAAAGGGTGGAAAGAAGGTCAAAAACCCAATATCTACATCAAGTAAGAGTACACAACATGAGTAATCGCATGATTCACAGACAAATGATACAAGGGAGAGTGACACAAAAAGCAGGTATATAGCGGGCGACGAAGGGGGCACACAATGTGGTAAAGAAGATCAGCATCACATGATGGAACAGTGGTTATCGGATCAATGATTTCGAGCCAATGGACCTAACCCAGATTAGGGTAGGAGTTTGTCAATTAGGAATCTTTTGGCTTCCAGTTTGAAAGAAGTTGTTGAGGAGATTCTGCGTACTTACTGTGGAAGAGAGTTTCATATCTTTGGGGCCACATCAGAGAAGTCTCAGTGACATGTTCTCTTTTTGCTAAGGATGAGTGGTTTTAGGAGGAAAGTGTTAGCGCTTCTTGAGGCGCTACCACCACAAGATAATTCAAGCTTTTGCGCTAGGTACCTGGGAGTTTTGAAATGCAGGGCTTTGTGCGTCAGAATGGCAATCTTTAACTGAATTTGAGCTTCGTAGGGTAACTATTTGAGAGATTTTAGAACTGGGGATATGTGCTCATTTAATTTGGTACCTGTGACCAGTCTGGCCACAGCGTTCAGTGATGCCCTTAGTGGAGCCAGGGTGTATTTGGGAAGGCCACAGAGTGTAGCACTGCTGTATTCTAGTCTCGGCAAGACCAGTGCTTGGACCACCTGCTTGAAATCCTTTTGTGGCAGGAATGGTTTGATGTTTCTCAGGGTCCTCATCAGATGGTTAGCTCCCTTACACATATTGATGATATGATTTTTTATATCCAGGTGGTTGTCCAGGGTGATTCTGAGAGATTTGGCTGAGTCAATGATGAGGGGGTGCAGTTGAAGGCCGTGTGGTGATTCAGCCAAAGGTCTAGCTTGGGGATGTGGTTTGGGGGAGAGATGAGAAGGAATTCAGTTTTGAAAGTGTTGAGTAGTAGATGGTTCTCAGTTAACCAATTTTGTGTGGCCTGAAGGGTAGTGTGGAGTGAGATGATGTTAACCCGGGGATGACATTTTCAAATAAAGTTGTGTGTCATCCGCGTACATATGGTAAAGAATGTTCGTGGAATTTAGTGATTTACCTAAAGGTTCCAAGAAAAGGTTGAAGAGGTTAGGGGATAGAGCGGACCCTTAGGGGACACCCATGATTACTGGAGAGGGCTGGGAGAGGGAGTGGTTTGCCTTGACTCTTTGTGATCTGTGGTGGAGGAAGGAGGCGAACCATTGTAACACCAGACCCGAGAAACCCATTCTGTTCTTCAGAATGGATAGGAGGTTGTTGTGATTAACTGTGTCGAATGTGGAGGAGAGGTCAAGGAGGATTAGGAGGCAGGAATAATTTTGGTCAAGCATTTTTCAAATGTCATCCATAATGTGCCTGAGAGCCGATTCGGTACTGTGCCCCCTCCAGAAGCCGGATTGATGTTGTTCTCGTAGTTGGAAATTCCCTATTTGAGCACAAAGTTGGGATTGTATGCATTTCTTCAGTAGTTTGGCTAGTGTAGGGATGTTGGAGATAGGGCGGAAATTATTGAGGTCGGTTTTATCTGCAATATTTTAGTATAGGTGACATCTGAGCTGCTTTTAGACAGTTTGGGATCATGCCTTGTGCTAGAGAGGCGTTTACAATCCTTGTCCAGGTGGGGATGAGCACATTCTTAATTTTCTTTGAAGATGGCCGAGGGCAACGGTTCAATGAAGTGGTTAGATGGATTGATGTTCTGTAAAATCTTGTTGATGTCTTTTTCACTGAATGGGGTAAAGGAGCACCATGACTCATTGTTTTTGGTTATCAGACTAATAGGTTTGCGCTTCTCCAAGAGGTCAAGGGATGGCAGTAAAACCTTCTTAGAGGCGATTTCAATGGTGATGCGTCTTGAATTCTCATTGAAGAAAGCAGCAAGATTATTGCATGGAGGTAGGATGGCTCCGAAATCCGAGTGATTTGGGCCTGCCACTGATTGCTGTTTGACCAATTTGAAAAGTTTCTTGGGTTGGTTTGCAGCTTTCCATGCCAACTTAGGGCGAACAAAGCAAAACCAAAGGGGATGATGGACGGATTGTTGAACATTGCAAGTACTCACCCCCAGTCAACTGATCTGGATTTAATCCATCCTCATTCTTTAGCTCACTCCGTCACCCCAGTTCAGAAATTGCTGTATGCAAATCAGTTTGACCCTGTGCCTCATGAGAACGTCCAGCCCGAACTGCCAAGCCATGTCTTCCCTGGACCGGAAACGAGCATCCCGGGACCTGTTTTGGGCTCACAGCCCTCATCAGATAGTCTATCCTGAATTTTGTGGCAAAGTGAGCAAGGGATCCACGTCTGGGCATACCCTGCCAACTTGACGCAAACAAAGCAAAACCAAAGGGGAGCATGGACGGAGTGTTGAACATTGCAAGCACTCACCCACAGTCCACTGATCTGTGTCTTTTGCTTTCTAAGTGTGCCAGGTATGCCCAGATGTGGGTCCTGGGCTCACTGTGCCACTGGAATCAAGCTATCCTGGCTGAAGAGGGGGGAAACTCCAAAACCAGTTCTAGGATGCTTGTTTCCAGTCAGGGAGGACCTGGCTTGGCAGTTCGGGCTGGACTGTTCCCATGAGGCACAGGGTCAAAACTGATTTGCATATGGCCAGGTGTAAACTGGGGTGAAATGGTGAACAAAAGAATGATGGATTTACCCCAGATCTCTTGACTTGGGGTGAATGTTATGATTTGTTCTGCATTCCGTCCATCAATTGTGTGTCTCTTGCTTTCTCGTTCATTGGTCAAACGGCTTAGTAGTCCCTCCATTGTACCGCTTTCTCATTGTGCAACCTTCCACGGAGACCCACCCGGTTACGTGTGTTGCTGCTTGGTAACATTTAATTACAGCCTCCTAGCACTATTTTCTCAAATAGCTTAGTCCTGCCTGCTTGCAGGACACGCTCGCTCATAATGCTTTTTTTTTAATTTTTATAGCATGCATTTGCAATGTAGCAGGTCGCACATTTGCAAAGGTTTAAGCTTTTGTCCTTGTAAATGGCAATACCCTTTATTTATCTGTTTAAAAAAACACCTAAATAAAAGGCATTGTCATTTACTATGCCAATAGCTCAAACTCTCATAAATATGAGATCTATTCTATTGCAAATGCTTGTTATACCTGATGCCCACTTTGAAGAGGGAGAATCTGGAGTTTCCCCCTACAGAGGTACCTGGAATTTCCTACATCCCTGCCCTGGCCCCAGTCTGTCTGGGGGCACAACAGGCTAGTGCGTAGTTCTTTGTGTTTGTGGTGATGCAGCCCCATTAAATTGTGTGCTGCAGGTGACCCCTCTGCCCCCTCATCCTGCTAGAGATGGCCGATCCTGCCAACACCCAAACCCCCTATTGTGTGGCTGTCTAAGAGGAATACACAAAGGCCAGCTGCCAGTTGCATCTTGTCCTGCGACCCAGGAATATGCTGCAGCCATCAATTAGCTGGGACACGAAAATGCCAACTTTCTAAAAGTGATACCAAAGGGGATGATGGCCTGAGCAAATCAAACACTCACTCCCAGTCAACTTATCTGGGTTTAATCCATCATCATTCTTTAGCTCACTCCACCACCCTTGTTCCTTCATGGCCATATGCAAATCAGTCTTACCCTGTGCCTCATGGGAACAGTCCAGACCGAACTGACAAGCCATGTCTTCCCTGGACTGGAAACAAGCATCCTGGGACAGGTTTCTGGCTTATCAGCCATCATCAGCCAGGCTAACTTGAATCCAGTAGCAAAGTGAGCAAGGGACCCACGTCTGGGCATACCCTGTCAACTTGGGGCGGACAAAGCGATACCAAAGGGGATGATGGACGGAGCGACTGAAAAAATCAAACACTCACCCCCAGTCAACTGATCTGGGTTTAATCCATCATCATTCTTTAGCTCACTCCACCACCCCAGTTCAGACATGGCCATATGCAAATCAGTCTGACCCTGTGCCTTATGGGAACAGTCCAGCCCATTAAATAGAATTTTTAATTACAATTCCTCAGATGCTAAACACAACTTTTCTACCTGCTTCCAATATTCCAATAAAAAGTTAACACTTATTAAATGCAGTAAGATGACCAAAATTGGTCTAATGGTGTTTTTTTACTATCAGGACATGGAAAGCTTAAATGTACACAAGTTTTTGACTAAAATGTGCCCTGCCCTATGGGCTGTTTAGGGACTAGCTTAGAAGTGACTTATAACTATTGAAAAGAAAGGTTTAGGCCAGGCAAAAGGTTTATCTTGCCAAGTCGAAATTACATTTTAAACCTGCACTCTCAGGCCACAATGACAAGCCATTATATTTGAAAAGGGTACTAAAGTGGGTGTTCAATCGTTGCCAATTGGGTGTAAGCCAATTTTATGATGTTTAAAGGAGAGAGCACATCCACTGTATCACAGTCTCAAAAACCAACAAAATTGTCTTGGAAAACAGGAGGGTTAAGGCAAAATGTTTTGGGGATGACCCTGCAGAGAGGGCCAAGTCCAACATAAATAGACACCAAATTTAAAACATATTATGTAGTGAACTGGACTTACGATTTTTCATAGATGTTTCTAGTGCCAAAAATTGCAAAGCGTCAACTGCAGGAATCTGGTCGTGTCACACCAGGTCAAAGTTAAGACATGCTGCAAGAGCACGAGTAATAACCCCCACGGACCACGCACACAACCCAGGAATCATCCTTGACTCTGAGCTCAAAATGGACCATCAAATCAACTCCGTCTCATCGTCCTGCTTCCACACCCTCCGCCTTCTTCGTAAGACCTTCAAATGGATCCCCCTCGAGCACTGAAACACCGTCACTCACGCCTTGCTCACCTGCAAGCTACAGATCATCCACAACGATGCTGCAAGTCTTGTCCTCAACCTGCCAAAACACTGTCCCATCTCCCAGCACCTGCGCACACTCCACTGGCTCCTCGTCGAGGCGAGAATCACCTTCACTTTTCATGTAGTCCTGCCTGCTGTTTTCTTTAGGATCTCTGCAGGAAGGCAGTTTGGGCTCTGGGCTTTCCCAGACTGCAGTGGTGTAAGTACTAAATGTACTTCCTTGTTCATTAAATCACCTTCAAGCCCCGGGAACCTGGCATGGGCAATCTTTGATAAACTGCTGCATTTTTGGCACTGGTAGTGTTTTTCTGCATTGAATCCCGCCAAGTAATCTGCAATCACTGTCTCTATTTTCTCACTGCCTGTGACTTTTATGCCGACTGGGCCTAGGATGTCCTTGATTTGATTGCAATCAAATTCCCTAACACTGGGCCAGGCTTGGAGCTTTCCTGCTTTTGCTTTTGCTTTGTTTAGTGTTTAGCTATATTTTGTTTTGACTTAATTGGTGGCCCGTGCATAATATTATTCTACTTTTAGGGTTATGAGTTTCTTTTTGTCATCTGAATGCATTTGGGCATACTATTTTAAATCCACCAACTCCGTTTCTAGATCTAGGCATTGTCTGGGTCTCATAATTTTCTCCCCCATTTCACCTGATATCACCGCCTCTATTGTGGCTTTGTAAGCTTCCAACAATATTGCAGCATCCTTCGCCGTGTCGAGGTTCTCTTTATAATAATGCTCCGTGACTTTATCTAGGTGCTAAACTTCCACTGTTTGTTGAGCACCATGCAGCCATTCTCCACTCTCCGTTTCCCCGTGTCTTATGTGTGTCACTAATTTGATACTCCGAGGTGAGGAATCTGATATTCCCCTTGCATTATATGCAGCTTTTGTGAATCTATGGAGTGTGGCTAATGGGGTGAGGAAGTAGTCTATTCTGGAGTGGGTGTTATGGGCTGCAGAGTAGTATATGAAGCATTTGTGTGTCCTTTGCAATTTTCTCCATACATCCCTCAGCCCCATTGCTTGCACAAAGCTCTATAATTTCTCTGCCAAGAGTTTGCATATATGTTTGGTACTAGTTCTGTCTTGGTGTGGGTGGAAGGTCATATTGAAGTTCCATTTTAGAATTGTGACCTGTGGAAGGTCCACAACCACTCGTCCTTATTGTTGCAGGGTGTCTGTCAATTTGTAGTCTCAGCAGGATGTATACATTAACTAATGGCAGTGTTTCCTCTTCCCAGTACTGTTTTGTATCTTCCTAGTTCATTTACCCATACCTGCGTGAGGAGAGAGACCATTGCTTTTTAATTAGGGTCGCTGCTCCCCTTGAGCCTGTGGTGTACCTCAAATTACTGGCTACTTTACATTTCCCTCTCCTCAGGAGGTCACAGTTGGAGCTTTTCATGTGTCTTTTGAAGAAACTACATCTGCTACATATCGTGCCAGTGCTTTAGTCACCAGTCCTCTTGATTTTACTCCATAGCCCATTGACATTCCATGTCAACAACTTAAGGGCATGCACCTTTGTATTCCTTGTGCTTGGACCAACCCCTTCCCCCGCCCCATGGCTCATCCACCCAGGGTAGTATGTCCCTTTTGTGTGGCCCTTGTGTCAGTGCCAAGAAGAGAACTTTGCCCCATCTCCCTTCCCTCCCGATCTTCCCATGCTGCAGTCTTTTAACAGGTCGCCTCCCCAAAGCAAGGTACGTCTGTTGCCCAACTAGTAACATCTTTAGAACGCAATTTTGCTGTCTTTGCTAGTTTGCTGTACCATAGTGTCTCCATTTGAGATGGTCCTTGTGTAGTTTAGCGTGATATTCTTCTTTTTCATAGCGTAGCATCCCATAAGGTTGAGTTTCCATGCTTGGTTCCGGATATCTGTTGGCTTTGCAAAGTTCATGTTCGAGTATGAGATCGCCTGGCATTGGGGTTACAACAGGCGCAGCTCTTGTCTTGCCCTCTTGTCCAAAGACAGAGTTCTTCATATCGCTGTTGATCATTTTTTGTCTGGAGCAATCTCCATTTTTTGGTGTCTAATACACTGGTTCCTTTCTTGAGGGTCCCCTCAAAAACAGATCCTCCATGCTGAAAAACAATTAACAGTACTTAAGAGGTTAGCCTCTTTATTTTATTCTGGTCTTCTCTTGGCACGGTTAAACAGAAAATGTGAATTGAGGTATACCTGGGTGATTAGTTCCCTGTACCCCTGGCTGCCTTTATCAATATGTTTCAGCCTTTTACCTGCCTCGTAGGGTCGTCGCCCTACGTCAGGATAAAGATCCCTTGTGTTATTTCACTGCCAATTCCCCCACCCACGTTACTAACTTAATGGAGATGGAGAATCCCTAAATGGCCGTACCTTTCAATTCAGGACACACACTCAGTAACTTCCAGAGTTTCATTAAAATCCTTACAAAACTGGGGTAGGAGTGGGAGCGTCGCCCTGTAGTCACACTTTTGTCTATGGACTGACGCTACCAATTGGTCCACTCTCTACCCTCCGATGTCCCCTGGTTGCGTTTCAGGGTGTATTGTCCTTTGCTGATTTGTATGCTCCTTCAGGCCTCTGGTGTTGTAGCTCTCAGGACTTCTGGGTGTATAGCTTGATTATGGAGGCGGGGGGAATTAGTGCACCCTGTATCTGCTAGTTTTCACTCTCCTGCTTGCGCCCTGGTGGAGATTGGATCACTGCCTGCTGAGCTGCACAATATAATTCTGGCAAGTGACTCCTGCCCTTCTGAGTCAGGTTGTCTTTACTGCAGTGACCAGAGTGAGCCTCCACGTGCCTGCTCCTGAAACGGTTTTACTGCTGCTTCAGGACCTGTGGGGGTTGGCAGCTGGTGGTTGGAAAAGGGCTTTGTATGCACCTTCTTGCGCTAGTTTTATTTTTTGCTGCTTGTGCTATAGAGGTGGGGTATTGGTTTGCATTCTGCTATGCACCTCAATAGAATTCTGGTGGGTCACACTCTTGCTTATCGGTAGGGTTATCTTCCTTGCTGCAAGGGGAAAGCGGAAAGCGGAAATCCGCACTCCCGCTCCCATTGCGGTGTTGCGGTTTTGCTGTGGCCCGCGCGATTTGCTGGTGAGTAAGGCCCAGATGGCTTCGCCACTCGCCACTCTTCTGAATTGGGACTATTTGGCTGCTCCTAATTTCTCCGCCTCTGTTGCGTCTCTGCCTATTCCTTACCCTGTGCAGCATACAACCTCCACTCGGCCTGCCGCTCACCTTGCCTCAGCTGCAGTGTGTTGCTCCACCATCGTGAGTGCTCTTATGCTTTCTCCACGCTCTTGCTGCTACTTGCTCGGTTTGATAATCACAGCAGAGATAGTCTCATCAGCAGTAGTCTTTCTGCAAGATCAGTTCCACTACCTGTTTACTGGTTTACCATTTATATTTAATTCAGAATGCTTGCTTTTCATGAGCTGTGTGCAGGAACACGAGCCCTACTCTGTTTCTGTCCAGTCCACGCCCCCACAGTGCCAATCTTAATATCCAAAGGGAACAGCAGGTCAGGTACAGACGTATTGTCTTTGTCAACCTCTTCTGCCTTAGCCAGGACAGCTACCTTTTAAGACACTCCGGAGACAAGTCTTTAGCCTGTTCACATGACACACTGTCTTTGGCTCCCTTGTAGCGCCTATGCCACAAGTAGTTAAATCTTCCGAACTACTTTCTATGGCACACACTATTTGTCTTCCATAGCCCGGGGCTTCATCAGCAACACCTACTGACCTTCTTTATCAACTTTGCTTTCTGGTCACCCCATTTCTTCATAAGCACTTGGCTTGCCAGAAAGTTTTTCTTAGCTTGACACTATTATTGAACCATCACCTTTCTCAGGACAATCACCTAGTTCACCACATCCTTCTCTGAAGACTGAGGTTCCTTCCCACCCTTCTCTGACTAACAGGATGGGACATTGCACTGGGTGTCCAAACAGAAATGCAAAGGAGACTGAACCTCATGCCCTGCATAATCTCTCAGCAAGTGAACAAGAGACAAGGCATACGTTCCCATTTCCTCTGGTTCTCTGGCAGAGTTTCTATCATGCAATTGAGTGTTTTTTATAAATAACTCCATTAAGCCATTGATTTGTGGGTGGTACACAGTAGTAAAGTGATGTTACACCAGCGTACTCCCATATTCCTCTAATATAAGAGGAGGTAAAGATGATTCCCAGGTATCACCATTCTGGGATATCCAACCCTAGAAAAGATCTACAGGAGAGCTCTTGCTACCACCTTTGCAGTCATACTCTTCAGAGTTCCCGCTTCTGGATATCTTGAGACATGAACATCACAACCAGTATATACTGGTTGCCGACTGTGATGGGTTAAATGGTCCAACAATGTCTATTCTCACCATCTTCAACTGGTAGGAGCACTAATGGTGCCTTATTCCTCCCTCCTGACTTCCCAGTCAGTTGCAAGTAGGACAGGTTCAACAGAACCTTTCTGTGTCTTTGTGCATCCCTGGCCAATAGAATAGAGGTCTAGCCTGTCCTGGGTCTTTTTAATGCCCAGACGTCCCACCAAAGGCATTCCGTAGGCTAATGACAATAAAAAAAAGTCCTCTCAATCAGTGGAACTACTAGCCTCTTGCAAGCACCTGGCTCTGGATACACCAGCTCACTATATAGTAGGCCATTCCCCAGCCAATAGTGTTTTTCGATCTCTGTTGTACTGACTTGTTCCCAGTCTTCCTTGTAAAGTCCTACAAGTTTAGGACACTCCTCTTGTACCTGGTAGAAATCATCCTGGTAGCCCCCACCCTTTCATTTTTCATTTCATTTCAAAATATTCGGCTGGAAACAATCTTAAACGCACACAAACGGCAAAAGCAGTACAATAAATGTTAATAAATACATCAATTCAATTTGCATAAAAAGATTACGCTCCTAATACAGAGTCAATTAATGGGCCTGAATGAGGCATGAGCAGCAATTTATGAAACCTCCAGTCTGCATCGTGGGCTTAATGGTGCAGCCAAATTATCACAATTTACAATTTATAAGCTTTATTCGACATTTTGTCATAAAAGCATTCTCCTAGCCCTATACAATAAATACTACTTATAAAAATACTTCTAAAAATACATATTAAACGTTAAATGTCGAATAATACATAGTAAAAGGACATAAAATTACAACACATTATTAGAATTTTAAAAGGACACATTTCATAGGTTAAAAATTAAAAACATGCTCTATGTCGCAAGAAGACAATTTAAGGATATACATAATTTCATTATAATACAGTAGCCAATAGTGATCGGGTACGAATTAGCCACGACCACGCCAGATATTTTGCTACACCAACCACATACAATGTTGTACAGTCTGATTCAAGTATCCTAAGGGCTTCGGATTGGCTTCGGGTTCCCAACTTTAAGCACACCGGTTTTAACCACTTGCGTCTGGGGGTCAAATACAGTGGACAACAAAACAAAAAATGGGAGATGTGTTCAATTTCCTCGTTACAATGGTGACAATGTTCATCCCATGTCTGGGACCAATGCTTCTTAAACGCATTTAAAGGTAATGTACCAATGCGAAATTGAAAATAAAGTTTTCTATCATATGGTTTTTCAATTAGGTCCCAAAAACATTCATATGATGGGTACATTTTTAAATTTAAAAAGCGAGATGTTATATTTGCGCTTGAACTGTCACTAAACATTGCAAGATATATCATTTCCCAATAAAGATCTTTTAGCTTTTCCTTAGAAGGGAAGCAAGTTGGATCTTTGTTGTCCCATAGGTGGTCCAATTTCAATTTTGTGAGTAGACCCCGCAACTCCCTTAGCCATGGGATAGTATGGAAACGATCGAATTTGATGACATCCATCAATGCTGCTGCATAGTGGCCTAGCTCTGGGGTCACCATAATTCGCCTCCAATATAGGAGGGGCCGAAGCCTCGCTATATCCACAACTGATTTTCTGCCCAGGTCTAATTTTAGCGGAATTGTTGGTGTACTTTGGGGGACCATTACGACCCCTCTTAGGAACCTATTTTCGGCTCGACCCAGTTCGCTCAAGTTTGAGAAACCCCATAATTCAGAGCCATACAAACAAGCCCCCAGGACTTTCATAGAATAAATTTCCATAACACAGTTCACAGGCTTTGTCAGTGAGGTTCGGTGTTTTAGCGAGATGGCACCTGCTAGCTGTCTAAATTTTAGAAGTGTTGTAGTTATGTGATGCTTCCAGCTCATGTTTTCTTGCAGAGTGATACCTAGGTATGAAAAAGAGTCCACTCTTTCTAGGGGTGTTCCTTTGTATTTTATTACACCCTTAAAAGAGGACTGTTGATTGAGGCACATGAATTTCGTTTTGGTGGTATTTAATTCTAGGCCCCTTTCATCACAATATACGCCAAATGCATCAACTACTTTTTGTAACCCACTAGGGGTGCGGGAAAGTAATAATGTATCGTCCGCAAACATGAGAACTGGTACACGAGAGCCAGCTATTACAGGGGCGTCACTAGCAATCTTCTCTAGATGTTTAACGATACCATTTATATAGATAGAGAAGAGAGTTGGCGCTAGGACACACCCTTGCCTCACCCCACGTTCAACCGGGAAGGAGTCAGTTACATCTCCTTGTTTGCCCCATCGTATCCTTGCGAAATTATTTTCGTGTAGGCGAACAAGGAGTGTGAGCAATTCCTGTTTTATGCCTGCATCCGCCGAGGTCTGCCAAAGTTTTTCCCTGGGTACCAGGTCGAAAGCGGCTTTTAAATCTACAAAAACTGCATACAATGTCCCCTTCTTCAAGGTGACATTTCTCCAATAGATTGTTAGAAAATGGAGGACTTGGTCGACGCTAAATTATCTTAAAAGAGCATTGAGTCCCATGAGCGGACGGTTGCACGAAGAAAGCCCCACACACAGACGAGTCTCTTCATCCTTGATTTGTTTATGGTTGTAATAGGATCTACTACAATGTCTAAAATGTCTTGCTTTCAGCAAGTTTACTAAACCGTTTGGGTAAACAGTTTATATAAACCACAGAATAAAAAATGCATCTTTGATTGTTTCGAGGTACCATTGCATGGACATGTTCTTAGTTTGAGATTATTTTGGAACCCAGTTGACAAACATTATAAAAGCTTTTAGTATATCTGCCCTAAAACAAGAGTAGCGAGCGCTCCCAATTATTTCTGGGCTCCCATATATAACTAGTCGAAAACTGAGCTTTGGTCTTAAAGCTCAAAAAGATTACAACCGTTGGTTTCAGAGAATCTGCCTTAGTCCTGGCTTCCTCTAATTTGCCCATCAATAAGGATCTCACCCACTTTTCATCCTGTATGGGGCATGTGGTGGTATCCTAAAAGACATGGCCAATACAAATTTCCTCTGTTTTTTTTACGTAGGCCAACCAGGGGGATTCATAGCCCCTAAGGGCAAGCCTTGGAATCAGCGATTATATCTCTTGTAAGTGATAGTTCCTCCAAATGCCATATGGATAACCACAACATGATGGGTCTCATGCAAATAAAGTCACCCCGGCATGCAAGTTCTAGCTATATATGAAAAATATAATGAGAGGTTGATATAGGAGCCGCCAGCATTATTCTACATAATCTATTTTCCTCTTTGCAATGCATAGCAATCTGAGATGCTCCAAATTCCTGTCCAATATGATGCAATTGGTAAACATTGTGCAATATATTTCTGCACCAAAGGGGCCCGAGACCTTCCCTTCACAGGGCTAGGGAGGTTGCAGGGATCCTATCGCTCACATTTGCTTTAACCTGTTTCTGGAGCTATGCGGAGCCCTGGTTTCAGTAGCACTAATAGTGTACCTAAATATGGGAAGTTATCAATATTTAACAAACTATTGGAGTCAACACTGATGCTAGTAATGCATCAATGCTTCATACCACAGGTCATAATAAGATTTTGAAAAGCTGGTCATCCGATCTAAGTCAGCCATAAAGTCCACGAATGAGTGTACCAATTGGCATAAAGCCTTCGGGATACAGGCCATTAAAACAGCATTGTCCGCATAATGTAGTGCTGGAAGAAGGATGTAGTTGAGTGTTGGTACGTCCTGCGCGCTTCATGTCCGATGAGAACTGTGGTTGTTATATAAAATGAAAAGCAGGGGGACCAGCCCACAACCTTGTCTTACCCCATGCCCAATGGTAAATTTGTCCATGACTTCAACCCCTTGCCGAACCTCACCCTGGCATTTGTATACAGCTCTAATAGCATATTGACATGGTTACCATCTAGCCCCAAGTCTAATAGACTTTTCCCTAACTTTGATCTGTTAACGCAATTGAATGCCATGGTGATGTCCATGAAGACTAGATAAAGCAGTACCCGCCTTGCCACCGTATATTTTGGTATTATTAACTTTAAATTCAGACACTGCTCTATTGTGCTGATTCCAGCACGAAAGCCATACTGGCTAGCATGCAGGTTATTATTCGTAGTGGCCCAATCTTTGACTCTGTATATAAGACCCTCCCAAGAATCTTTTCAGGGTTGTCTATCAGTGAAATGGGTCAATAGCATGGTGGTTTAGAATGGTCCCCCTTTTTAACATCAACAAAACTGAAGTACTGATTTTCAAGAAGAACACCTCTGCATGGAACTACAACTGGTGGTCTGCAGAACTCCGACACACACCGACTGACCATACAGGCAATCTTGGCATCATCCTTGACAGCCAACTGACCATGCAACAACACGTTAATGCAGTCTTCTCCTCCTGCTTCCACACACTTTGCATGCTCTGCAGAATCTTCAGATGGATCACAACCAACCCCAGAAATATTATTACTCGGTCCCTCGTCCCCAGCCACCTCAACTACGGCAACACCTTCTATGCCGGCATCTTCACCCAGCTCCTCTGAAGACTCCAGACCATACAGAATGCTGAAGACCGACTCATCCTGGACCTCCCTAAACAAACCCACATCATCCCCTGCCTGAGAGACCTCCACTGGCTCTCCAGCCATAAAAGATGCCAGTTCAAGCTCCTTATGCACATCTACAAAGCCCTCCACAATGTAGGTAGGACCTGCCTATCTCAACTATCGACTGAACTACTAACCATCTAGACACCTGTGCTCCTCTTCACTTGACCTTGCCCACACCCCCTGCATCCGTCGCTGCAGCAATGATGGCCGCTCATTCTACATAGATACCAAGACCTGGAACGACCATCCCCTCCATCTCTGCACAGCCCCCTCGCGGGCAGAATTCAGAAAGAGACTCAAAGAACTGGCCCTTCGACAGAGGCATAAAGCCCAGATACCCCTAGGGTTGACAGTGCTGCGCTTTATAGAGCTTGTTGATTGATAGAGATTGGTACTTTTATTCAATGTGTCCAGGAACTAGGAGCAGTAGAAAAAGTGAGGTTATAAGCATAAGCTAACAAATGAGCCCAAAAATTCATGTTTTGATTAAATCAATTGGGATCCTATCAGGTCCTGTGGCTTTACCCCCGGCACTCTGCAAAATAACCACGATCACTTCCTGTAAAGAAAATTGTACTAACTCAGAATGGGGCCCCTGCCGCACTATTTTATTCATAACATTTTCCTCAGGAACAAAGTAGATTTGTGAGAAATGGGTTATCCAGACCTCACTGTTTACCTGTCGGCTAAAATAGGACAATCTCTGATCTAATGTACGTATGTTTGCTACTGCTCCCCAGAAGAATTAACTATTTTTAGTGCAGGCTGTATGCCTCAGTGTCTCCCATTGCTGCATTTCATATCGTCTGTCTTATTACCAGCTTAAATTGTTGAATCTTAAATCTCTAGGGGGTTCAAACCAAGGACACAGGGTGAGCCATACGTTGTATCTAAGGTTGCATAAAGATTGACAAATTTACAATTAATTACAACTTGCCTTAGTTACTATGATCTTAAAAACCAATACATCAAAAAAGGATGAGGATGTATACACCAAATGGGATTTTGCTTGCAAAAATATTTTTATTTTTATTATCTGTTCATACCAAATTTGAGTATTAAAAATTATCACATTTATTCATAAAATACATTAAAAATTCTTGATGCAACAATTTATCACACAAAATATGTCGACGCGGCGTTTCGGTGATTTGAGTCGTCCCCTTCTTCAGGACAATATTTGATTTAAAATCACTCACTTTAAAAACAAAAACAAAATATTGCAATTACTTCAACAGTGTCATGGTAGTTGTTTACAGAACAGAACTTGACAGTAGTCATCTAATTGCACTTTAGTCTCCCCATTTTTGTCTGTATTTGACATCATATTTTCAAATAAGTACATCCTCATCGATTATTCAGTTTTCAACGCTTTTATACAGTTAATCAAACTAAAATAGTCAAAAGAGTTACAAAATAGTTAAAAAAAAAAAAAAAGGAAGAAATCTTTTTTAAAACAAGCTTTATTCTAACAGGCCTATACCGTATTTGTAAATCCCGCAACCTTATTGTGGTCACACCCGTTCTTGACATCCCCTTGAACCATTTTTGTACTGATGGGGGTTGAGTTATTTATTTTACACTTCCCTCTCTTGTTTGCCTCATCGCTTAGCGATTGGTCATGTTGGGTTTTCTTGTTATTGTACCCCTTTTGGCCAATTAAACTTCTGTTTCACTACAGAATATACTGGGCACCATACATACCTAAAATGAGCTGTAGGTTGGTCGCTTTAATCAATGGGCGATTCTCAACTGGTACGATAGTATCTTGATTTCTATAAGTTACAAAAGAGGGCGTCATCAGATCACCTCGCGCTGTATATTTACATTTCCTGGTCATTTATATTTCTCATAATTTACCTTTGTTCTACGGATGTTCCTCTTAATAGGAGTAAGTTTTTGTAATTTCCGTCCACTACCGAGCCCTCTGGGTCAGGTATAAATATTCCTACGGGGAAAGTGCAGTCATTTAATAGCGTCTTCCCCATTAATCCTATTAAAAAAAAATGTTGCTGGCTGGTTTCTTATTACTATATCACTTAGGTTGTTTATCTAGTTTTTGCTGATATTTAAAGCTATTAAATACCTGGATTTCATTTTAAATGAATCCTGAGAAGGACGGTTGTTCCTTTCTTTGCCCACTTTAATTTAGGGTTTTTGCTTCTATTAGGGGAAAAAAAGGGTTTCATTATAATTACTGGTTCATTACTCTCTCTGTTGTGCATCTTGACTTGTTCTATGCCGCTCTTACCTGAGACCGTGTCTTTTAGGTACCCGCTCTTTATTATTTGGCGGTGGTTTTTCATTAAAGGCAGTGATTCCTATTGAATCTAGGAAAAAGGGGAAATGACACATGTTATTACCCTCTATGCCGCTGTTGAGCAGTACTTCGAGTAATTAGGATTTCTAAAGTTCCGGTTTTGGCTGGAGTCTAGTTTGTACTTACTTATAGGATGTCTTCTAAGCGTCGTACGGGTGTTTCCATGGACCGTCCTTCCGGGCTGTAGTGACCATGCTAAACTCCGTTTAGGACTTTTATATACCTCTTAATTACTCTATTGATGTAAGTGGGCAAAGAAAGGAACGACCGTCCTTCTCAGGATTCACTTAAAATGAAATCCAGGTATTTAATAGCTTTAAATATCAGCAAAAACTAGATAAACAACCTAAGTGATATAGTAATAAGAAATCAGCCAGCAACATTTTTTTTTAATAGGATGAATGGGGAAGACGCTATTAAATGACTGCACTTTCCCCGTAGGAATATTTATACCTGACCCAGAGGGCTCGGTAGTGGACGGAAATTACAAAAACTTACTCCTATTAAGAGGAACATCCGTAGAACAAAGGTAAATTATGAGAAATATAAATGACCGGGAAATGTAAATATACAGCGCGAGGTGATCTGATGACGCCCTCTTTTGTAACTTATAGAAATCAAGATACTATCGTACCAGTTGAGAATCGCCCATTGATTAAAGCGACCAACCTACAGCTCATTTTAGGTATGTATGGTGCCCAGTATATTCTGTAGTGAAACAGAAGTTCAATTGGCCAAAAGGGGTACAATAACAAGAAAACCCAACATGATCAATCGCTAAGCGATGAGGCAAACAAGAGAGGGAGGTGTAAAATAAATAACTCAACCCCCATCAGTACAAAAATGGTTCAAGGGGATGTCAAGAACGTTTGTGACCACAATAAGATTGCGGGATTTACAAATACGGTATAGGCCTGTTAGAATAAAGCTTGTTTTAGAAAAGATTTCTTCCTTTTTTTAACTGTTTTTTAACTCTTTTGACTATTTTAGTTTGATTAACTGTATAAAAGCGTTGAAAACCGAATAATCGATGAGGATGTACTTATTTGAAAATATGATGTCAAATACAGACAAAAATGGGGAGACTAAAGTGCAATTAGATGACTACTGTCAAGTTCTGTTCTGTAAACAACTACCATGACACTGTTGAAGTAATTGCAATATTTTGTTTTTAAATTCAGTGATTATATATCAAATATTGTCCTGAAGAAGGTGACGACTCAAATCACCGAAACGCCGCGTCGACATATTTTGTGTGATAAATTGTTGTATCAAGAATTTTTAATGTATTTTTGAATAAATGTGATAATTTTTAATACTCAAATTTGGTATGAACAGAAAATAAAAATATTTTTGCAAGCAAAATCCCATTTGGTGTATACATCCTCATCCTTTTTTGATGTATTGGTTTTTAAGATCATAGTACCTAAGGCAAGTTGTAATTAATTGTAAATTTGTCAATCTTTATGCAACCTTAGATACAACGTATGGCTCACCCTGTGTCCTTGGTTTGAACCCCCTAGAGATTTAAGTCTCTTTTTTAAACACATGAAAAGGGAATCCTTATATTTGTTTTCACAATACTTAACCCCTCCCTTTTCAGAAAAAGGGTTTCTCCTTTTATTTTGAAGCCAGCTTAAATTGTTACCACAAGGTGATCTAATCGGAGCCTGATCTCTGGGATGTATTACTAAGGCATTATGCAGTGTACAGTTTGCCCTAGAGCATTCGTTATTAAACCATTGAGGGATCTGGGGGTGTTGGACCATGTGGCTTGGATAGCGAATTTCTAATGGTATTAAACAGGGCCTCAAATGAATCAACCACCTACCCTTTATCGGCCTACTCAGATAGACATTTAAAAATGAAATCGATATTCTCTGTGATTATTTTTCTCAAAAGTATGGTGGGATCTACCATTTTCCAGCATACTCTTGGATTGCCAGTAATGTAGATACATCTTTATGCGGAGGCACAGTCTTGAACTCTTTGCCAGATGGTACAGCAAGCTCAAGTTAATCTACGTTATGATCCCCCAAATTTGTCTATAATTTTACTGTGTAATGGAAATATCATAAGATTACCGGAAATGAAGATGTAGTCAATTTGAAAGTCAGTATGGCTACGTTATTAGACCATGCTCAGTCCAGTCCATAGCTATAAAACCTTCAATTCCCTGCCTCTTATATCCCCATCTACAGCCCCTTCTGCCAGTGTATGGCCTTGCATCCTTGGCAATGTGGCATTAAAATCCCACCCCATGCATAGATAGAAGTGGTGCCCCTTTTCTGATGTGTGTTTCACAAGGGAGGCGATGTATTCAGAGAGCCTTGGGAATTTCCGGTTTGGCATGTTAAGAAAATCATTATTTTAAAAATGTATTATATGAAGATATGTGTATCCGGTAAATAAAACTACCTGGAAATCATTCCTTGGTATTCTGCATTGCCTTAAATTAATATGTTAATCCAAATAGACCTACCGATACTCTCCCTGCACGATCAAAATCTATGGGGTCCACGGCCCAGGTCTATTGCATTAACAAGATATCACAAGAGCTGCTGAAATGTTGCCACTCTGGCGAAGCCAACTTGTTCTGGAGCCCCGCAATATTCCAGCACATTACCCTTAAGGGCTCTTATCATTTAGTAGAAGGCTTGTTAGAGCTTGGGTATTTAGTAATCTAGGAGTAGCTACAATGGAGGTGCTCTCCATAGCTGCTGGCAAGGCTATGTCAGTGGTAGTAGAAACTAACTGCTCATCAATTACTAAATTCAGTGGGTGGTAGGCATTAAAAGCCACAAGGCTCTTTAATCGATCTATTCCAGTGTACCCGGGTAATTCTCCCGTCAATCAACATCATTAAAATGCTGCAGGGAGGCTTATCTGTTAGAACACAACAACCACTGTTGTGGCTGATTATGAAAGGTGAGTGAAACAAAGAGCTTCCTTACATTGGCAGGCTTATTAAAATACACCAGGGTTAACTCAACTATACTGGAATTTAAGAAAACATCCCCGGACACAACATTTAACATTATGCATACAACACTAGGGTGCCTGAAGTTTAGAACCATACAATCACCTCGAATGTCCTTAGGATCATGTTTCAGCCAACTGACCTGCATGTCCCTTATAATATCTTGTCCCTCGTTATCGTTAAGGTGCTTTTTTGCTTTTAACCAGTCTGGGAACTTGTTCCGGGCCTGTTCCCCGGATTCAGTTTGAGACTTCTTCAGAGGAGGTAGTCCCGCCAGTATTGAGACCTACTGGCAACATTCCGGTGGTACGTTTAAAATTGTAGTATTGGGACTAGCAATTTCAGGTCCAGCCTTCTAATAAATGGTGGCCATGTTACCCTTGTCACTGGGCTCTAGAAATGGAGGTCGATGGGATATTCATGAAACGCGGCATTACGAAAGTTGCCCTCGCCCTGCTGTCCATTTCAGATTGTGAGGCAGTTAAGCTAGGGTGGTTTGGAGGAATGGCTGCGAGGCTGACCTTGATTTCCTTCTATGGACTGAAGTGGACAGCCATTTCTGTTTTTATCTCCTGGTGCTGAGTATCTCTGATTGGTGCAGATAATGCAGAAAGATGATTCGGCCTTTATATATCCCACAATTGCAGTCGGGCACTCTAATATGGGTGCAAAAAGAACAATTGATGAACAGAATGCAGAACAGTGTTATACATTCACCCCAGTACAGAGATCTGGGCCTAAATCAATCGTTTTTTTGCTCACCATGCCTTTCCAGTTTGGACCCATCCATATGCAAATCAGTCTTGACCCTGCACCCAATGGGAACAGTCCAGCCCGAACTGCAAGGCCAGGTCCAACCTGGACTGGAAACAAGCATCCTAGGACCGGTTTCGGGGTTTCACCCCTCATCAGCCAAAATAGCTTGACTCCAGTAGCATTGGTTTCCTTCTATGGACTTAAGTTGACAGCCATTTCTGTTTTTATCTCCTGGTGTTGTGCTTCTATGATTGGCGCAGATAATGCAGGAAGATGATTCAGCCTTTCAAATTCCCTCAATTGCAGTTGGGCGCTCTAATATAGGTGCCAGTCTCTTCTCTTAAGCCTCAGCCAATAAGAATCTAATATGATCGACATTGAGTGGGGGCCAAAGGAGCCACAGTTTTTCCACTCCCCTGCTGCAACCTTTCCCAGTGGAGATTTTCCGTGCAGGATGCGAGGAGCTGTCTTTTTGCATTTCGCCACCGGTTTTAGGGAGCAATTCAGGCTAGAGATGCTTTTGGAAGCCGAGCGTCTATGAGTATCTGCTCTCGGCTATCTGCCACAGTTCCTATCAGGTGGGCTGTTGCTTTTGCTGTTGGTGTCGTCTCCTGCAACTGTACTTGGTTCTCTGCAAATGGGCACGTGTGTATCATTACCGCTTGGTCCTAGAGGTCCCACTAATTTGCCTACACGAGTCCACTGCTCCAGAGATAGCCCCGTTCATGTTGTGTCCTGCTGGACACGTTCTAGTGTTTAGTTTTCTGCTGTACCCACTTTGGTGATGCCTATGATGGGTGTGTGTTCAGTCAGGTGACCCTGCAAATAGATGGGGCCGGGCACACGTGCCCTGGGCCAGTTCCAGTATCACATACCGTGTGTCTGTGTGGGCATTTACCCAGCATGTGGGCCTTAGGGCCCACAACACCACATTGGCGATGAGCTTATATGACCCCGCGCATACCATGGTTGCTACTCAACTGTTCCTCGCGGGGGCGAAGAGTGCCGGAATAGAAGGCACCCCTGCACCTCTGTGAGGGCGTTGGCAAGTTCATGCCCCCGGCAGCAGCCTTCAACACTAACCGGCCCTAAGGTGCGAGAGAAGCGACTGGTTATCTCCCACATTCCGGTGCTCCCCTTACCGTCTGCCTCGTTAGTCGCGGCACAAAGAGGAGGGATCCACAGCAATGAGTGGACAAGCCCCCGAATGCCCCGGAGGTACGGAGAGTTCTAGGAGTCCGTATGCCCCCAGGTAGTGAGGCATTTGCAAGCTGCCTCTGCCCACCACTGTTCGCCTCTGCAAAGCCAAATGTTATGCAGTTACGGCAGGGCCGCGCCGGCCGAAAAGCGCAGTAAGGTCACACCAGCCCTGACTCACCGCCCCCTGTATGGCATGCCCCACCCAGGTCTGTTTCCTCAGCGCCTGCTGAGAAAGGAACGGCCTCCAAAGTTGAGAAGGGTGTTATGGCCCCGTAAGTAAAGATAATCACCATACATCCCAGCATAATGGGCCACACATCTTTGCCACGGCGACACATATAGACACTGCAGGACTGCCTGAAAGCACCCACTAGCAGCGCTGCGTCTCCCTTGGACAAGGCGGTCTCTGCCGCAAGAGAGACTCACGTTCCCTACATTCTGGAGTGAGAGGAGCAGAGACGTAGTTACTAGCAAGAATGGGAAGGTGACTCCAACGCCTCTTCCCCGGTTTACAAAGTGCGTGTTGCAGTTTACAGGATGGACAGCGAGAGGAACCAGATGAGCTGCATCAGTCCGCTCTCCACAGCCGGTCTCCCATTCGGCAAAGTACAGCTGACCCCAAGAACAAGCAGTGCCGCACCAAACACTAACCTGCTACCGGATTTACCAGCGCTGCGTAGCCCGCACCTTCAGGGAGGCTGACTCACGCACCCCATACATGAAGCAGCCTCCCCCACGCGGCTCAAGTTTTCAAAGAGGTACAGCAATGTGTAAATAACATGCAGTGTCCCTGCATACCTTCATCCATTTTTGATGGGCCGCAAGTATTGTTAAACCACTGGCCGTCACTTCCTGCATCGCCTCAGCGAGCCCGCACCAGAGTGAAGAGTGAACACAGCAAAATTGTCGCTTCAGGACAGCAAGCAGACACACAGGCCTTCTCAGCCTGCCTGCACTCACTTATTCTCATATCCCTGCGGGCCTGCACCTGCGTCCCCACAGTGGCACCTCCAGCTCCCACGTGGCCCGCATTTTCAAGAAGAGCTTCCGTGGTCTCCGTTATTGCCCGCAGTGCCACCTAGTGGCTGTAGAGAGCCACCCGGCCTGTCCTGCACAATGTATTGTTTGCACCCATGCATCCCTACACCTCTCGGGCGGGCTCGCCCCGAGGGCATAAATAAAGGGACCGGAGACCGCTCGGGGTTCTTCCGGCCAGCAGAGCACCACTTGCTACGTGTGATTCTGTTAGCACTGCCGTGGCTGTTACAGTTAAGGCCCCGCCATGTTACACTAGCGACGAGGCGGGTACCCCCACCTCGCGTGGTGATCCCGCGGTGCCCACCCGCATCGCCCAGTTCGTCCTGGTCCTCTGGTGTGGCGTAGTTGCTGTGCTCGCACGGCGGAGCCCACCCGAGTCGATCTGCACCTGCCGAGATTGCTGCCCCCGCTGCCCGGCTCGAGTCTGCCCACGTGTCTCCCTTGCCTTGGGAGCGCGTTCACCTGGCATGTCTCGCTGAGGCTGCGCCTTCGTGGGTGAGTGAAAGGAGGCCCCGCCTGCGCTTGATCCTCTACGTGTCTGCTCTGCTTACTGCCCCGCTGGGAATCTTATCGGCTGTTCCCTCATAGCCGAGCGAAGAGGCCCCCAGGAATACGGCTGCCCCCCTCCAGTGCCTGCGCTCCTAGCGCCGTAACTGCAGACTGTTCCCACCAAACACGGTGTATAGCCCAGGTGTGTGTGCCCTCAGCGGAAAGGAGGTGCTAGTGTGTCTGACCTGCAGGAGTCAACAAGCATTGGCAGCTCCAACCACGGAGTTCCCATCTGGGGTTGAGGAAGACAGGGCTCTGTGAGATAAGGTCTTGGTGAGGAGGAGGTACAAGGGTCAAGAGGTGAAAACTGGGTGCGCAGTGCTCTACGGCAGGGGCGATGCAGCCAGAGTGGTGTCAGTGGGGAGGTGTAGCAAGTGAGGAAGACACGCACACTCTGAGAACTGAGCCAAGAAGACCTACTACACCCCACTGCTGGCACATGGGAAGACAGCAGCACAGGCCACTTGCTGAGACGTCCACCCAAGCGCAGCACGCCGGTACGCAGGCCAGACTCTCTTGTCTACGCACCGCTACAGCCAAGACAGAATGACCGACCCGGCGACAGACGCAGCGGCTCAGCAAGATGGAGGGCGGAACCCAGTAGTTGCCACCAACCCTCCACACCTGGTGCACACTCGTACAGCGGTTGCGCCACTACCACCCTTCAGCGAAGCCTCGGACCCTGCTACGGCTGCACCTTGATGGAAGGCCTGGGTCGGACGGCTCAACCACTACTTAAAGGGGACAAGGGAGACGGGCAATACTGTGAAGCGGTCACTCCTCATCTACTACGGCAGAGCAGAGATATATGACCTCTTCGAGACGCTCCCCAACACAGGGAGAGAAGACGACAACGAGGCGGCGGTTGCCGCTCTCAATAGACACTGCGACCCGCAACTCAATCACGATTTTGAGAAGTTCAAATTCAGGAGGGCATGGCAGACCGAGACTTAATCCGTCGACATGTTCTACTCTCGGCTACGCCGGCTGGCTAGCACGTGCCCCTTCGCAGACCAGCGGGAAGAGATCCGTTATCAGATCATCCTTAGCTGTCGCTCTAAACTTCTGCGGAAACTGATCCTCCGGCAACCTGGAATCTCGCTGGACCAGGTCCTGGTTCTCGCTCGCTCCCACAAACTGTCTGACGCTAGGGCGGAGGATATGGAGGCCACCCTACATACATCGGTTGTCACTTCGCAGGCACCCAAGATCCCGACAATCAAGGAGGAGAGGGTAGAAGCAATCCAGAGACGTCCCACGACTCCATTGCCAAGTGCCAAAACCAACCACTAGTGAATTATGTGGATATTGCGGTGAAGATCATCCTGCAACGGCAGTCTGCGGGGCGAAGGGGAAGACATGCTCTTGGTGCGGAAGCCAAAATCATTATGCCCGAGTGTGCCGCGGTGGGAGGTTTCGACCGACGACGTCAAGACCGCGGAACATGTCTCAGAGGATATGACAAATAACCCTGGTGGACCCGTCACCAGTGCCTGATGACCAACCGCAGGAATGACGCCCCATGTACGAAGAAGACGACAAAGAGGTATTCGTGGTGTCGTATGTCAGCCGGACAGGAACTAGTCGGAGGCCACCTCCCATGTGCTCTGTGTCCATCGACGGCACGGCGAGTTCTCATAGACATAGGAGCCTCGGTGAATGTGATGGACTCCGATCAATATGACCGCCTATCACCACAACCTCCTCTAGCACCGTCTACTGCCCGCATCTACACCTATGGAGGAACGGACCCGCTTTCTCTCTGCGGCGTCATCCAGGCTATGGTCGCCAGCGGCAGCTACACTACGGAGGTGAGGTTCCACGTCACCGAAGGCAAGAAAGGGACTTTGCTGAGTTGCCACACAGCTGAAGACCTTGGGCTCATCTTCTATGCTAATCAGGTCCACAAATCCCATGCCGAAGCAATGCTAGAGGTATTCTCGGAGCTCTTCAAGGGACTGGGGAAGCTGAAAGGCGAAAGGTTAAAGCTGCATATTGTTCCGTCAGTGCGGCTGGTGGCCCTCAGACACCGACTCGTGCCTTTCAACCTACACCCGCAAGTGGAGGAGGAGCTGAGGAAGCTCGAGGAACTAGGAGTAATCGAAAAGGTGTCTGGGCCCACACCGTGGGTGTACCTTCTGGTCTTGGCACCCAAACCCAAGCAGCCAGGAGCCATTCGACTCTGTGTCGATATGAGACTGCTAAATACCACAGTAAAGAGGGAGCGACACATCACCCCCACGATGGACGACATTGTGGCCGACCTTAATGGAGCAAAGTGGTTTTCGAAACTAGAATTGAACGCTGGATACCACCAGCTAGAGCTGGAACCAGAGAGTCGGTATATTACCACTTTTTCAACACATGTAGGGCTACGCAGATATAAGAGACTCGGCTTCTGAGTGTCACCGGCCGCTGAGGTCTTTCAGAACGCCATTCGGGAGACCCTGTCCGGGCTGCAAGGCGTGATCAATCTCAGCGACGACATCTTGGTATACTCCCACACGCTTGACGAACACTATGCCCATCTCCGGGCCACTCTGAGAAGACTGGTCGATTGTGGCCTAACTCTACACAGAACCAAGTGTTCCTTCTATCAAGAGAGCGTGGACTTCTTCGGGTACACTTTCACCCGGGAAGGACTCTGGGTTGATCAGAAGAAGGCCGAAGCAATTCAGATAGCCAGCACCCCACAAAACCCTACCGAGGTGAGGAGCTTCCTCGGTATGGCCACCTATTGCGAACGCTTTATCCCCAATCTGGCCGCCATATCCGAGCCATTGCGTGCCCTTACGCTGCACGATCGTAAATGGGAATGGACGCCGGCGGCCAACAAAGCGTTCCTGGACCTTGATGGTGTACTTCCACCCACAACGCCAAACAGAATTGATTGTTGACGCCAGCCCGGTGGGCCTCGGGGCAGTCCTTCCTCAGGAAGACGGCCCAGATGTGTGGAAGCCAGTGGCCTATGCCAGCAAAGCCCTCACCGACACCAAGACCAAATAAGCCCAGGTCGAAAGGGAGGCATTGGCGATCAAATGGTTGTGTCCGCACTTCCATCTGTATTTGTGCGGCCAAGAATTCAGCGTTGTGACTGACCACAAACCGTTGCTCCTGCTGTTTGTGGGTTCCTCTCGGCTAGCCCCTCCGAGGATTGAACGATGGGCCGTGCAGCTGCAAGAGTCCAACTTCAAGATGGTTTTCCGCCCCGGGGTGCACAACCCGGACGATTACCTGTCCCGTCACCCAGAATCCTCAACATCACCCAAGTCGTCTGTGGATGCCTGCAGCACAGAAGAGTTCGTACACATGGTGTCTCAAGGAGCATGTCCCAAAGTCATGACGCTTGAAGAGATTAGCCAAGCCACTCGAGATGACCCCACTCTCGCCAGAGTTCGAGAAGCCCTGGAGAACAATGGCTGGACTCACTTCATGGACGGGGCTCGTGCCCTCCGGCTGGAGGTCAGCCATGCGCGACGACAACTATGGCAAGTGAGAAGTGTGTTGAACGTGGGAGCTGAAGGAGTGATTCTGAGAGGGCAACTCATTGTAATACCTAAGAAGCTTCAGAAGAGGATCCTTGTGTTGGCTCACGTCGGCCACCAGGTAATGGCCACGACCAAGGCCAGGCTGCGGGACAAGGTGTGGATTCCGGCAATGGACTGCTTGGTGGAGGAGATGGTGAGGCAGTGCCATGCCTGCACGATCACAGGAGGAGACCCTGCCCCGGCACCCGTGCTCACAGAAGAGCCGAGCAATGCCCTGTGGACACACCTCCGCGTGGACTTCGGTTGTTTTCCCGACGGACGACACATGCTGGTCATAGTCGATTCCTACTCGAAGTTTCCGATTGTTGAGGTGGTGGCTTCAACCGCGTTTCCCCATGTGAAGAAGGATTGGACAGGGCCTTCGCGATGATGGGGCTGCCCGAAGAGATTAAGTCCGACAATGGACCCCCTTTTCAGGGGAGGGAGTTTCAGGAATACCTTGAGAACCGAGCGGTGCGGCACAGGAAAATCACCCCACTGTGGCCCCAGGCAAACGGAGAAGTAGAAAGACACATGAGAACCATCAACCGGGTGCTACGCATCACCGTGGATACCGGGGGAGATCCTGAAGCAGCCTTAGAACAATTCCTGGGTGCATACCGTCAGACTCCCCTCAGCACCACTAAGTGTGCTCCAGCTCATCTCCTGTTCAAGCGTGCCCCAAGAGATAGCATCCCAGCTGACCCTGCGTGGGTGATGGTGGAGCGGGAATGATGCTGCCGTCCAGGCGAGGAGGGAGACAACGAACCAGAAGGCGAGTGAGGCCGAAGGGCTCAGGAACCCCAGCTAAGAATGGGAGACCGGGTAGTGATCAAAGACCGACACCCCGGGTGGAAGTTCCGCACGCCCTATGAGCCCGAGGTATGGGAAGTTTTGAATGTCAAAGGCACCATGGTTACTGCCGAAGAGGACAACAGTCCGTCACGAGGAATGTGTCCAGTTTCAAGAAGACCGTGGAGGCAGATGGATACCCCGATACATCGGTGTGCCAGAACTCTCAGCTGGTCTTCTCCCCCACAAGTTCACCGGAGGTGAGGAGATCTGGGATGGAGTCACCAAGGGCCGCGAGTCCAGGGAGTGCGGAAAATGCAAGACCGACAACCCCGAACACTGGCGCAGCATCCTTGGAGGGCACCCTGGCCGGGGTGGTGATATCTCCCTTCTCCCGGAGCCAGAGATATGGTCTCTGGCCGAATCCAGGGACCAGCCAGCGGTTGAAAGACTTTGTATACACCTCCCCGTGAATTGAACTGTTTCTGATGGTGCAGGACTAAAAAAAGGAAGGGATGTAGAGAGCCACCCGCCTCTCCTGCACAATGTATCGTTTGCACCCATGCGTTCTTACACCTCTCGGGGCGGGCTCGCCCGAGGGCATAAATAAGGGGGCGGCCGGAGACTGCTCGGGGTCTTCCGGCCGGCAGAGCACCACTAGCTACCTGTGATTCTATTAGACCTGCCGCAGCAGTTACAGTTAGGGCCCCAACGCGCTACAGTGGCCATTGAGAGGTACTGCACGGATAAGACTGAACAATTTTGCAAGGAAACGACCAGCAAGCAGCACTATGTGTACACTGAAGTGGCCTAGAGTGCAAGTAAATACCAGGTCCAGGCAGAGCTTGCGTAGTTGCACTACGCAGAGTTCCACAGAGTTGGGCAAAAACACTGTGCAACTCTGCTCCACGCCACCCCCCCAATAAATATTTCTTTTAAATGTATTTTTTTTTAAAAATACCTTTACCTTTATACACGGTGTCTCCGAACTGTCCTCCTACTTGCCAAGCTCTCTGCAAACTCCTACATCATACGTACGTCGAGGTAGGACTGCCCGCGCATGCGCAATCCAACCACGACGTACGTATGACGTAGAGGTTTGCAGAGAGCATGGCGAGGAGGAGGAGGACAGTCCGGAGACGCCGTGTATAAAGGTAAGGGTATATTTAAAAAAAAAAAAAAATTAAAAACATATTTATTGCCACCGCAACATGTGCTCCAAAAACACGCAATACGACGTTGGATGCCACATCATACCGCAAGCAAGGAGCACGTCACACAAAGTGACCGACCTGCCAAGCATGCCTGAATGGAGGCAGGCACCACAATGGCGCAGGCTCGAGGCGCAAGCACGATCCCCTTAAGCGTAGATGGTAACCTACCATCCTGGCAGAGGAGCACCACGAAAATCCCTGAGGAGGGGATGGGGCCTGCGAAAGGTCCACAAGGAAAAGAGGCATGTTCTCGCGACAGGACAGACCTGCGAAGGGTCAGCAGCAAAGAAAGACACAGTCCTAAGAACTGGGCACAACCAACAAGATTTTTGGCATGCCTCCGTCCAAGACACATTTCTGGGCTGCTTCTTTGGAATCCGCTCAGTCAAGAGGGCAACAATGGTGCGATTGCCCTTGACAAATCTCCTATAGTACCCAGTGAGGCTCAAAAAGGCTCTGACCTCAGTCTTGGGGGGCTGCCAGGCCATGATGATTTCTATCTTGTGGCCTGAAGGGGTTGCACCTTCCTCCTGCCCCCCAGGTGTCCAAAGTATACCACAGACCACTGCGCTATCTGGCAATTACTGGCCTTGATAGTCAGACCTGCTTGTGGCAGGGCTTGCAGTACTTGCAGTACTTGCAGGAGGTGAAAGAGGTTGTCCTCACTGCTGCTGCTGAAGACAGTTATGTCATCCAGGTAGGCAGCTTAGAGGTCTCCTAACGAGCTAGGACACGGTTCACCATCCTCTGGAATGTGGCAGGGGCATTCTTTAGTTCAAATGGCATCAACCTAAATTAGTAGTGACCCCATGGACGGAGAGGGTGGCCTCTCTTTGGCTCGTTCTGTTAGAGCGATCTGCCATTACTCAGATGTGAGATCAATGATACTAAAGTACTGGTCATTGAGCTCATCAGCCCTAGGGATAGGTTGAGCACCAGTCTTGTTACAGAATTTAGCCCTCTGAAATCCACACAGAACCTCAGTTCAGTTGTGGTGCTCGGTTGGGAAGCTTTTGATACCAGACCTTCAGGACTGGACCAGGGGCTATGAGAAGTTTCTACCATCCTCAAATCCAGCATCTTAGAGAGTTCACTCTTGATGCTGGCCCTCATCTTATCTGATAAGCTGTAAGAGTTATTCTTGACAGGGAGGTCTTACCCTGTGTCCACATCATGGATGCACAGGTCCAGGTAATCCAAGGAGTAAAGAAGATTTGAGAGGAGTACTGTTCCACTTGGTGACAAATAACCAAGAGCATATCAGATTCAAGATCGTATCGCTGGGATCAGAGAGCAGCTGTTTCGCAGTGCACGGGCGGTGAGGACATCATTAAGCAAACTCGGGGATTCCCCTAAACACTACCCGTTTGGAAAAGTACACTGCCAGGATAATCGGACGGGGGCCCTGAGCCAGACATAAGGGCTAGCGAGTCCCACCCTGGACAGAATGCAGATCACAGGTCTCTCCCACCAACTGGGGTCGGCCCATGCGTCCGTTTAGACAGGCAAGGCAGCGGGGCCTGGCGCAGCGTGTGTCCCAGCCAGCATCTACCCATAGTCCTGCCAGCCCGTAGGTGACAAACCCACTCACTGGTTAAATTTAGCTGATGTCGCTCAATACTGGGATTCAGACTGTCCGCCTCCATGCTCACTGGTAGTTCCATGTATCGCGTTGCTAGATAAGCGTCTTCCGCCCCTTTTAAAATCAAAATAGGTTCGGCATCATTGCGTGCAGATGCATAAGAGGACACAGCCATAGGAAGTGGACAACCACTCACTTTCGAACAAGGCTGGGATATATGTTACATAGGACGGCCACATTGAGGCACCAAAGCGGGACCGAGACAGTCGTGTAAGCAACACTGTTCAAATTGACTGCACAAAATCGGTACATTATAGAAAAAATACCAAGTCATATTAATTAGATTTTTCTGACCAAGACTACATAAAAATAAATGGGGAAAAAAATGGGGAAACAAAAAGAGAACCGCAAAAATTGTGCCGGGGCATGACACAGGTGCAGAATAAAAACAAGTCCATGACCAACTGTACAGACTTTAGATCGCACTCAAACAAACTTTCCCGAAATTCAAGGGGGCCAGATCCCATTGCTATTCGCCAATGAGCCATAGCTAAAATCAGGACTCTACTTCTCCCCCGGAGAGTGGGAAAGTAAAGGGCATGTCACATGTTCATGGAGCCATGGGGGCAAGTACATCAAATGATTGCATTTTCCCATGGACAAATCTCATTCAGGTTCCTCTTAACAGCATTAGGGAGGTATATCCAGAAACCTCTCTCTTTTTCCGTGTAGTCAGGGGGTCCTTACCAGAAAGAGTCTGTATCCTTTCCAGAACGGACCACTTTAGATCACCTTCTGTGTGGTTCTTCTCAATCCAGGGAGTAACTAGGGGGGCTGATGTATTTTTTAATACGAATGTTGAATTTGTGCTCCCCTATTCTTATTCGAACCTCCCGCGAGGTCGCACTGTTACAAGATGATATAGACAACATTTGCTGTGCCACAGTTCGTCATTTTGGTAAGGAAGACAGTCCGCTCAGGGTTCTTAATCGTGTCTCCGACTATCGCATTAGGGCAGGCCTGTCAGTTGCCACATTGATGCTTGCCTTTAATAGGGCCAGAGCCGCATATCTCAGTCTGTTTGGGAGTAGGGGGATCCTGTAACTTGCTTCTCACCAGGTAGTTCTTAAGTTTCTTATTCCCCTTAAAGGCAAAGATGGGTTTAGGGAGATGTTCTTCACCATTGCCTAAGTTCAACAGATGCCAACAAGAATTAATGGCCTGTCTAAGCTTGGGAGTGAGTGAATATATTACATCTTGTGAGGCTCTTCTCTCAGTGCCTTGTTTGTTGTACCAACCTGTGGCGTTGTACGCTATCTTCGTGCCACGGTAGGCTATTGAAGATTCTCCAGTATATATGAACCCCTTGCATGCTGCCGCGATTCCGCCCCTGTGCGGCAAAATCGCGAGTGGGCGGGTTTTTGACGGCCCCCAGCCGTCATCGGCACACGAGCGCAGTAGTGCATGACGGATGGGGGCCGTCATCAGCATGCAAGGGGTTAAACTTCTTTGAGCACTTTGGGGTTTGGTGATGTTTTGCAGTCTCTGTTTATCACTGGTCTTTAATTATAAAGTTTTGTTTTCTGAAAGTGATACACGCTTGTTTTCTTCTTGCCTATATAAAAAAATCACCTTTTTCTTCTCCATCTATCTGTAGTGCGCTGTAGGGAATCGTTTAATATGGAATGCTGGGATATGGTTCCCAGTGCTACTGCTAATGGGGCCAGTTCTAATGTACTATTCTAGTCTTGATCATATTTGCAATGTGTTCATATGTTGTTCCCGGAGATTATCAAGTATGCATCGCATCTTTAGATATTAAATTATCCATTGAAAAATCTAGTTATTATTCTGAAATGTGTATCCCCTTTCTTTCTTCACACCTACATGTGTGCTGTCCCACCCCTTATTGTTCACTTTCACCCTGATGAAGGTGTAGCCATGGTTGGGGCAACACACCGAAAAGCGCATTGACTTTGTTTGTGAGGGGGCAACTGGATTGCATCCACCCCTTCCCCCACCATCAAGATGACTTGTTCCGTACTGTCACCTGACCATCTTGTGGCGCTTTTGTACAGTTTTTAATATTGAATGTGTTATGAATTGTGTGATTGAGGTATGGGTCCGTTTGGTGAATTGTGGGAGTATTTATAGGAATGAATGTGTTGTATGGTTTAGGAGTGTGGGACGTGATGCATTGGAGCTGTGTGCTATTGAGTTCTGATATTCCACTATTATAATTATGAGTATTTAATAATTTTTGCCATGTTTGTCCAAAAATTTATACAATTTTTATATTTTTTGTAATTTTTCATGTGATTGACTTCTTGTTCTTGATCTGCTCAGGTGATAGTGTGACTATTGAAGGACCCTGTTTTGGGGGCTAATCTGAAGATTTGGGGCAGGTAACCATTTTGCTTTTGGTGCTTCCTTATCAGAGTTTACTTTAAACACTGTTACCAGGCCCCACTTAAAGCGACAAAAGCAAAAAGAACAAATGGTGGTCGGAATGCTGAACAAATCAAACATTCATCCCCCAGTTACAGATCTGGGTTAAATCCATTGTTTTTTTTGCTCACATCGCCACCCCAGTTTGGACCCCGCCTTATACAAATCAGTCATGACCCTGCTCCCCATGGGAACAGTGCAGCCCGAACTGCCAAGCCAGGTCATCCCTGGACCAGAAACAAGCATCCTGTGACCAATTTCGGGGTATCACCCCCCGTCAGACAGAGTAGCTTGAACCCAGTGGCACAGTGAGCATGGGGCCCACATTTGGACATAACCTTCCCACTTAGAGCAACAAAAGCAAAAAAGAACAAACAATGGATGGAAGTCTGAACAAATCAAACATTTACTCCCATCACAGATCTGGGTTTAATCCATTGTGTTTTCTTTTAGCATGATTCAGCACCCTTCCTGAATCGTGAAAGCCTTTGATGTGCAAAGAGGATGCTCTACTCCCCTCCCTGCGCTGTATCTCTTTCCCAGCCTACAAGAATATCAGCAATGCACATCTCCTGGCTGCATTCTGCACCTCAAACTTTGCTCTGCTAGGCTCCAGGCTTCCCAAAATAGAACATAGAAGATTCCATGTTATGTACCACACTGTGGCACACTCACACTCAACACAGCATACCCATGGAGTCGCATGCTGTAATGTGCTACACGTTAACTATGTAGGTCAAGGCGTGTTGAATGCATACCAGTGGCACTTTATGAAAGTGGGCATGTAGGCACCATGGACTATTGAAAGGCAAGTTTCCATTAAGTGACATAGGATCAGAGTGTAAAAATTATTTCAAGGACACTTCATGCTACTCAATTCATTGAATTGGAATTGAAAGTGACCCCAATGTGCCAGCAAACCGTCTTCCCTAACCATTTCATGTTCTAGATCATGGGCCATATTAAGGTTTAAATTGAGTCACTACCCACAGAAGTTATCCCATGCTCCCCCACATCTGAGCACAATTGTTTTTTCAAACCATTCATGAACTGCACACACTTCCTAGAATGGAGGGGGGAGGGGAGTAGGGGGTGAATATATATATTTATTTGTATTGTATATTTGTAAAGCGCAACTATCGCTCCGTAAGGAGCATCCTGGTGCTAACGAGACAATGTGCAAACAATTACAAGTACCAAACTAGATAGCAGCCATTACATAGTCATCTGGAAAGTTAAAGATCCAGGTTTTGAGTTGCTTCCTAAAGTGGTTTTCCTGAATCAGAAATCTGAGGTTCTTGGGCATAGTACTCCAGGCTTTGGAGGACAGGAAGGTTAAGGTCTTACCCCCCTTGGTTTTATAATTAAATTTGGCCAGCTTTATCAAGTTGTCACCTGAAGATCGCAACGTCCTGGAAGGGTTATAGTGGGGGTATCGCTTGATGAGATACTTTAGGCCTGTGCTATTAAATGCACGAAAGGCGATGATCAGGATTTTAAACAGTATCCTCTTATGCAGAGACAGCCAGTGAAGGGTCTTCAAAGTGGCCGACGCTGAAGATTTCCTCTGTAATTTTAATAAGAGTCTGGCTGCTACATGTTGCACGCTTTGGAGTTTTTTAAGCGTGGTTTTTTTAACACCTGCCATCAGGCCATTACAATAATCAAGGCGGGCGAGGATTAAGGCCACTGTCACCGCCTCTCTTGAGTCAGTGGGCAGGAAGTCAAAAAACTTCTTTAGAGATTTTATGTTACTAAAGCAACTTCCTGCCACACTCCTCGCATGCTGATCAAATGATAGCTCGGTGTCAAATAAGACACCTAGATTTCTCGCTGACACCACAGCCTGTGGGGGGAGCAGGGGAATCCTCCGGCCACCATTTGCTAGGACAGAAATGGGTATTTGTTTCCCATAGGAAGAATCTGTCTTATTGGTATTACATTTAAGATGTTTTTTTTCCATCCAAAGAAAGACATCCTTAAGGCAGTTCTTAAGGTTTTGTTCAGCATTGGTGGAGTTCTTATTAAGGGGTACAATAAGTTGAGTATCATTGGCATACGATGTCACAAGTATGCCGTATGACTCAATCAAGGAGATAAGAGGAACCATATAGATATTAAATAATAATGGGCTCAAAATGGAGCCCTGAGGAACTCCAGACAGCACCTTTTTTTCTTTGGAGAGGAAAGGACCCAATGCAATGGTTTGCGATCTATCTGTCAAAAACGAGATTATCCACGCCAGTGCTACATCTGAAATTCCAATGTCTCTTAGTCTACCTATCAGTATTGAGTGGGAGATGGTGTCGAACGCTGCTGTGAGGTCTAATAAAATCAGAACGGCGTTCTTTCCTTGATCCTGCAGTAGTTTTATAGAATCGGTAAGTTCGATCAGAGCCGTTTCCGTAGAATGATGTGAACGTAAACCCGATTGTTGGGGATGAAGGACATTATAGGTTTGTACATGGCTTTTTAGCTCTTTGTAGACCATCTGTTCGGTAATCTTACCCAAAACTGGGAGGAGTGAGATTGGACGTAAGTTGGCGAGGTCCTTGGTGGGTTTATTGAGTTTTTTCATAAGAGGTTTCACGACTGCTTGTTTCCATTCTCCTGGAACTACGCCTGTATTAAGAGAAGCGTTTACAATCCCATTTATGATGGGATTAACCACATCGATTAACTGATGGAGAATTCGTGGGGGGCAGGAATCAGAAGGGGTGCCCGATTTGCACGCCAGAATTACTTCACGAGTTCGGGATAGTGTAACCGGTGTGAAGGTTCTAAGACTACCTATCGGGGTCAAAGCTAGGAATGGGCCGCAATGTTTTTTTTTCTCTACTAAATGGATTGATTAAATGTAACTATTGCTTCTTTAATTAAGAAGTTGACTGTTTGCAATGAAAACACACAGACTTGCCCTAGCAGTACCCTCCCACCACACCCGACGGAATAAATTGTTGTGATGAAAAAACTGTTGTACCCCATAATATGGTGGGCCTGCAAGGACTAGGGACCAGATGTACAAAGATTTTTACGAGTCACAAATGACCGATTTACAGAATTTGGCCGTTTGCTACCGAACAAAATGCTTTTTCAAATGTTCAAAATGCAAAGTGTGATTTGGTAACCTGTTATTGAATCACATTTCGCGTTTGTGATTCAGTATTTGGAAGGGGTGTGTTTAGGGCATCCCTTCCAAATACTGAATTGGTACGGTATTTAATACTGTTTTGTGACTGAATTCAGTGGCAAAACAGTAATACTTTACCACCAGTTTAAAACTAATGGTAAACCATTTGCAAAGGAGAAGGGGCCAAGAAGTCCCCAGGGGACCTCTTCGAGAATGTAAATGATAATATTTTTTAAAAGAAGGCTGTGGTCGCAGAGACCATTGCCTACTCTTAAAAAATGAAACTTAAAGCTTTATTTATTGATTTTTTAAACAGATCTCGTTTGCCTTTAGAGAAAATGGGATGTAATAAAAAAAAAAATCTTTATTAAAAAAGCAATCACAGACATGGTAGTCTGCTGACCTCCGCAGGCCACCATCACTGTGAAGGCTGTGATTCATAATGGGTCGCAAACTGCAACCTACCTCATAATTATTCATGAGGTAGGTTGATTTGTACCCCACAAGAAATCCCTAAATGAAACACAATGAGTTTCATATATTAGGAATACTGATTTCGTAAATCCAATCCAATTCAGAGAGAATCGCTATTCGGAAACTGGTTTACCTAATGTTTGTACATCTAAGTTTCTTTTAAATCAATTATTTGAATAGAAATCCGATTACCCCATTATCTTTTAGCAAACGGGACCAACCACAGACATTCAATGAAAAAAAGGCAAAAAATGTCAAAATTAGTGCAGCCACTTTGACCTTGTATCTAACATAGTTCACATGGATTTTACCATCCCTGGTTCAGGGAAAAGTCAAGTCTGCTCCAGTCTTTCTTCTGACTAATGGAACGCCCCTGAGCTTGTTTAGTGTCTAATAGTGGTTTCCTCAAACATGAACCGGTGATTTTCGGGATAATTCAATGCCATATCATCAAAGTGGAGGCACTGCGAGCCCCAAAGAGAGGCACAGTGGGTGAGACCTAATCATCCCACATATTTACATTCTCATTATTAACTATTTCCAATTATTTTGCATTTGGAGAGTGAATAAATGCTACAGGGTGCAATGCTTGTGGGACTGCGGGGAATGAGATTTTGATACCTTTTCTGATCACTTAGATACCTATTAGGCATGGGCGGAAAATCCGTTCCGCTCGCGGATTTTGCGGATTTTCGGGAAATCCGCAATCCGCGAGATTTGCGAATTTCCTGAAAAATCCGCAAATCCGCGAGCAGCGGATTTTGCTCGCACTGCTCGCACTGTTCGCGTGAGTTCGCGCCCCGCGAATAAGTGCGAAATTGCAGAAATACGATCTAAGCAAAACTGAAAGTAACTACTTACCAGGTTCAAAAGTTCAGGCACATCATTAGTAGCCATTTCCTGTAGTGCTTCCTGAGGGGCCCCTCCAGAGTTCAGTTGCCAGTTGCAACTATTATGTGACCCTGCTCTGAACCTCAGAATAGTTACACATATGCCACAAAGGTCCTGAATTACAGCTAAGGGAGACAAGCAGGAGCCAGGCTGGAAGTTAAAATCCATTAATCAGCCCCTAATTCATTATTGTCAGTTGGGGCAGGGCAGGTGTTGTAACTAATTTTGCAACAATGAAAGCACTTAGCAAGTGCAAAAGATCACTAATCAGGGCGCACTAAGGAAGCAGGTGCCAGCTAAAAAAATATTCTGTGACACATTAATCAGCCCCAAATTAATTCAGGTCACTTGAGGCAGGGAAGGTGTGCTTTGCTTTGCCAAAAATAATGTACACTGGACAACCAGAGGGTGTGGTGATGAAACAGAGGGTGGCATGGGTGGGCCAGAGGGTGGCATGAGTAGTCAGAGAGTGGCAGTGGTGACAGAGAGTGGCAGTGATGAAGAAGAGTGTCCCAAACAGGTTGGACACGTAGAAACAACAAGTTCGCAAAACTTGCGACCCGACAGGTAAGTTCGCAAATTGCGAAATTGTAAAAACCCTCGCGAACTGGCAGAAACACGGGCGAACACAAAAAAAAAAAAATCCGCAAATTCGCGGGAATTCGCGGATTTTGCGGATTGCGAGTTTGCAAATCCGCAAATTCGCGGATTGCCAATCCGCAAAATCCGCTCATGCCTAATACCTATCTCATTCATCTATTTTGGATCGATTATTTTTTGTCATTGAGTAAAAGACAAACCCCACATAGGTTAAATCAACCCCATAGACTGACGCAACTCTGAAGAACCACTTACGACTGATGAAGTTTAAAAAGTTTAATATAAAATCAGAATAAGTTGCATATACAATCCTCTCAGGATAAGATTCAACAAGTATACAGGAACTAAAAGGAACATGAATTCCCTAAAGAACCTAAGTCTACAAAAGAATACAATTAAAATCAATTACAGAATCAACAGATTAAAAAGCATAGACACAAAGTGGTTCCGTTGCGTCATCTACAAAAAGAATAAACAAGTTAATTCTGTCCCTACTCTATACTAGGTGACATCCCTACTTCGCAAGTTCCTTACCTAAAAAGGTGTCAGCAGTTTGACTTCCAAAGAAATTCAAACTCTCTTAACCCCTAATGGTAACTTATATCGAGAAGCAGTATCCTCTCTGCCTACCCATCCGCTCTCTAAGGGTCCTCGGCCTACTGCTCTCTTGCGCTCTGCTCTTTCTCTGCGCTCTGAGCTCTTCGCTTTTTTTTTTTCTCTCTGGGGTGCTGTCCCTAAATACATAATCACAGTATGGGTGGAACGCCCCTTGACGCCCACCACGTATACATTTACACATGATGTCATTTCTGGTTCTTTCCATAGCTTCATCTCTTCGCGTCGTCCGTTAAGTTGACCTTGCTTCGTAGGCACCATCTTCGTCTTCGTGCTGGTGACTTCATTGACATTCCAGTTGACACTTTCAGAGCAAAGTCTATCACCTCAACAGAACTCTATTCTTTACGATTGTGTTCGTAACCTCGTTTGGTCCTGTGAACGGTCATTTCTAAAAAGACCCAAATTCCAAGCGTCTCTTATCTCACTTAGGCCATAAACTTCGTCCAACATTGTCACCTTAAATCTAACAAGACCTTTGACTCTTGTCTCGCACATTCAGATCAAGGCTATCCCCTGTTCCTGTGAGCCCACTAAATTACATGCAGCGGACTACTCCTGCGAACTCTTGGTCAGTTAGGTTAAAATCACACATGACCAAACTTTTCTAACATTCCTACAAACTCTTCTACACAGTATAACCTTTAACACACATTTATATATAATCGATTTTAGCAAATCAGTGATCATACTTGAATGCATTTTACATAGAACACAACGTTTACATTCTCGTGCTTACATGTGTTATACATGCTCTGCACAATTCTTCGCTTTCCATTTTCGCCGTTTTCTCCGTTTAATAATTACACGTCCATGAATTCTGGTTTTGCACGTTCTGCTGTTCTTAAGCATTTCTATACATTTCTATATTAGCCCACTATGTATACGGGCCTTTCTAATTCTAATACACTTTATAGAGTAGATACAGATACATTTCCTATTACATCGGTTACATCGGCTAATTTTACGCTACAAGTGTTAACTTCACGTTATAGATTCTACGTTTGCGTTATGTGCTTGTGAATATGGTACAGATATATTTTTCATTCAAATTGCGCTCTCTCAGTTCCCCCCTTTGATGACCTCTAGGGGTCATCACTAAATGCAATTTGAATAACACCTTACACAGAACTAGTTACAAGATTCCCTCTTTTTATCGTTTCAAGAGCTCTCAAACTTTTGTACTGTTGGTCTTGTAAAACAGCTAATCTCCTTTCTTGCTCTCTCATGGACCTTTGTAACCGGTTCAACCTATACCATTTGTACAGTTTCACTAACCCTAACAATGTAATTATGCAAATCAATATTATCAACACAGGTTTTAATATGTACCACACAACGCTTTTACCAAGGTTGGCAAACCAACTTCCAACCTTTCCTACTCCATGACCTACTTTCTCCCAAACATTTACTTTTGTTAAATCTTCGATTTCTTTATGTATCTCTGTAATGTTTTGTATGACTTTCTCAAGTGGTTTTGAATTATCTGGAATGTAAGTACAGCATTCTTGGACCTTCAAAGCCTTGCAGACTCCGCCCTCTTTTGCTAGCAGAACATCTAAAGCAAGACGGTTCTGAAGAACCATTGCCCTAATCGACTGCATCTCTCCTTCTACTAGCATCAATGATCTTGCAGTACTTGCAGACAATCTATCTACAACTGTAGCTAATCTCCTGATCTTAACATCGTTAAGTATTAAACCTAACATAGGAAACATTGCTCCAAATATGTCTCCAACTACTTCAGCATCTCCTATTTCCCTTTTCATTCTTGTCGAAGCCTTTCCTTCTATGATCGCTAAATCCTTTGCATGATATATTTTGGGGAAGACAATTGCCAAGTAACACTAACCATACCAATTGTCAGGCAGTTTTACATAGGCATTTCTTCCACATACAAAATATACATTAGGAATCGCTTGCATCCCTTTCATAAAATCTTTCGTATAGTACTCTAACCTAAAAGCATGTTCGCAATTTACTTCACCTACAAATACACTCTCATAATACGTCTTGCTTCGAGTTAAACATAACTTTCCTTTCTGCGTTCTATCCAAAGCTATTGGACCATTGCTACCCTTCTTCTTTTGTGCTTTTTCTTCTTCGGTCCAATCTGTTTTCCACTGTCCTGACATTTTTAGAATCTTCTGCCTTCTGTACCGGTCATCTACCTGTCCTATGAACTTTTTCTCAACTTCTGACACTTTGCAAGTCAGATTATTTCTGCGTGCATATGAAGTATCTAATGTATCCCAAGGAAGAAAGAATTTGGCTAATCTATCTTCCTTTTTATAATAGTCCCACTTATTCATTTGTTTATAATTCGGGACTTCAGGCAGTACCGAATCATAATTTGAAAAGTAGTACTCGAACCCTTCTCTACCATAAAATATACTGAGCAATAAACTACATGTTATCCCATATGTCAGTGGGAGATGATGATATCTGATGCCTTCGTCTACGGAAGCCGGCAATTGCATGCATACATAACAATCCTTGGCCTCCATGGCATCAATATACTCATACAATAACTTGGCATATGCGTTTGACCTAAAATTTCCCTGCGACTCGTCTACGTGTAACCTACGAGCTTCATTTGCCAGTAACGTCTTTTCACGGATGACATTGCTCTCCTCCTTCTTCCCAACAAGAGCAGGTTTCAAAGTCGTTACAGGCTTTACATCTGTGGTTCCTTTTTCACTTGCATGTCCTACCATGTACGATGTGGTAACTACTGTAATAATGAGAAAAATTACTACCGCTATTAGTGTACCTATTATGCATTTGGCTTTTCGGTTTGGGTTGCCATTCTCCATGTTATCAAAACAGCGTAGCTCTTTCTTTTTCGAAGAAAAGTTTTCTTTTCAAGTCTTTGTAAGCGCTCTTAATCAACAAAAAGTCTCTTTTCACAACAATGTCTTTTTCTCTTCAACAATAGACAACCCTAACCCTTCTCCGTCCTCTAAATGTAATCCCTAATTTTATTCTTCTTTCCACTCGGCGCTAGGTTATCTTCTTCTTTATAGCTTAAAACACAAAAGTCTTTATGCATCTACAATGATCCTCGTACCTGCAGCTCTAATAACATGTTCCAATAGTTCTAAACGAATGACTTTTTCTTCTTGTTCTGGTATTTGATGACCAAAAGTCGGAAACTCTAATCGATTCAGTACTAGATCTTTGATCCGACTCAGGTAAGGGGGTATGGGAAGTGTGAAAGTCAGTAACCCCTCAGTCTCGATTCCAGGCGTCAACATCCATATCTCCACTGCCACAAATGGATCGAGATTGATCACTTTCACTTCTTTCACTCTCCCAGATTTCTGTCCCCAAGACATCTGCTAGATAAGTCCACTCAGGGGTGGCGTACCTTCTGCAGGGCACACGTACCCTTCTTGATCTTCTCGGACTCTCAGAGCCTGAATCCGTAGTTTCTTCGTCTGGCTCTGAATCTTCGGAGATCGGGACAAGGGTGCTCTCTGGATTTGCTCTCAAGGTTGACCTTCTCCTTCTTTCCGGCCAACTAACTTCTCCATTCCTTGTCCTCCTGCTCCTTGTTCTTGGACTCGTCTCTTGATCACTTGCAGCTTGTTCGATATCTGACTCGAACTCCCAACTACTTTCCTCTTCTGAGACGACTTCGGTCCCACTGGTGTCCTGACCGTCGTCGTCCTGCTCCGACACAGGCTCAGCCTCTTCAATCACCTCTACAGCTTGGCTTTCCCTCTCTGTGGCTTCTCCGCTTTCCGCTGGATTCTCATCCGAGAGAGGAGCTGTTTCTTCCAGAGGTGTTGGCACTCTTCGGGTGTGTGAGGTGTGTATCCAGTTGGGCAAGCCTCCACACTTTACTGCAGTGTTCGTAACTAGTATGACTTGGAACGGTCCTCGCCAACGCACGTCTAGACAGTTCTTCCTGACATGCTTCTTCACCAGGACCCAGTCCCCCGGACACAAGTCATGGCACAAGTCTTGTGCTGATGGAACCTCTGCAGCCTGGACCTGGAGGGACACAGAATGAATGGCATCAGATAGTCCCTTGCAGTAGTCCAAGATCAAATCGTCTGTGATGTTCAACAACGCTGCAGTCGGAACCGATGGCAATCTCATAGCTCTTCCCATTAGCACCTCGTGTGGAGAGAGACCTGTTCTTCTATCTGGTGTGCTACGTATGCTCATAAGAACCAATGGAAGTGCATCAGGCCAACTCAGAGATGTCGATGAACAAACTTTGGCAAGTCTGGATTTAATTGTGCTGTTGATTTGCTCTACAATCCCCGAAGCTTCTGGTCGATAACTACAGTGGAGCTTCTGGTCAATACTCAAGGCTGAACATAGCATCTTCACTATTTCGCTGTTGAAATGAGTTCCTCTGTCCGATTCCAAAGAGGATGGCACCCCGAACCTCGGTATCAACTCTCTAAGCAACAATTTTGCTACTGTAAGTGTATCGCACCTACGTGTCGGGTAAGCTTCAACCCATCTGGAAAATATACAGACAATCACTAAGACATATCTGAGTCGATTGCACTTAGGCATTTCAATGAAATCCAGCTGCATTCTATTGAAAGGCCCCCCAGACCTCCCTATGTGACTCAAAGTAACTGGTGTTCTCTTTCCTACGTTTAGTTGCTGACAGATCGCACAACGCTGACATACTGCTTCTGCCGCTACTCTAAATTTCGGATTAAACCACGTTTGTCTGAATACTCTCACCATAGCATCTCTACCTATGTGTGCTGATCCATGCAATTTCCTTGCCATTGGACTAACAAGTTCGTTTGGTAAAACTGCTCTCCCATCTGCAGAAATCCAAAAATTCATTTCACTTTTAGTACATCCAGCTGTTTCCCAGCCCTTTTTCTCATCATCTGGTGCATTTTCCTGAACACACTTTAACTCGTCCCACGTATCTACAGTGTCTAACAACATAGTCAACTCAGTTATTTCCTGTATTCCCCCCACTTCTACATTGGTGTGAGAATATCCCTGTTCTGCACAATAACGTGCTACTTCATCGGCATATCTGTTGCCTTGCGACACAAAGTCGGTATTCTTCGTGTGCGCGGCGCATTTGACAACCGCTATGGCTGTCGGACCTTGTAATGCCTCTAACAATAATCTCACGAATTCTCCATTCCTAATAGGAGAACCCGAGGAGGTCATGTAACCTCTTTGAGACCATAACTGCCCATAGTCGTGAACTACCCCGAAACCATACTGGCTATCGGTGTATATGGTGACTCGAATTTTGTTACCTGCTAAACAGGCACGGGTCAAAGCAATAATTTCAGCTGCCTGAGCGGAATGTACTCCTTCCAGGCAGGCGGCTTCCACAACTCTGGTAATTGTACAAACTGCATATGCTGCTCTCAGCTGACCGATATCGTCTCTTACGCATGAACCATCAACAAAGAATATTTCATCGGGGTCAGTCAATGGCTCATCTACGATATCTGGTCTCGGTTTGGTGCATAGTTCAGTCACATCAAGGCAGTCATGATCTGTACAAATTTCATCATCAATCTCATTTGGTAGTGGCATCAAAGTAGCAGGATTCAAGACAGAGCATCTCTTTAGGGTCACATTCTCAGCAGCCAATATGACTTGCTCGTAGCGTGTGAGCCTACTATTCGTCAAATGCTGACTCTTAGTCCTGGTCATTAACAATTCCACAGAATGCGGTACGTACACCACTAACTGATGTCCCATTACCACACTTTCACATCTTTCAATGCTGACACCCGTTGCAGCTACGGATTTGAGACATCCGGGCAACGCTGCGGCTACTGGGTCTAATGTAGCCGAAAAGTAAGCAACTTGCCTACGCGCATTGCCGTGTATCTGGGCCAAAACTGCTAAAGCACAACCTTCTCTTTCGCAGCAGTAAAGCAAAAATGGTTTTTCGTAATCAGGCATTCCTAAAGCCGGGGCACGACACAAGTCCTCCCTCAGCTGCAAAAATGCCACCAAACAATCTTTGTCCCATGGTACCGGATCACTCACTCCCTTGTGCGTCAGTTGTAGTAAAGGTTTTGCCTTCAGTGAAAAGTTGGCTATCCACTGCCGACAGTAACCGACCATGCCTAGAAACATCCTGACTTCTCTTTGTGTTTTAGGCGCATTCATTTTCATGATCGCCTCTATTCTGTCTGGAGACACCTTCCGTTTTCCTTTTTCAATCCTGTGGCCCAAGTATTGCACTTCAGTCAGACAATACTGCAATTTACTTGGAGACACCTTGTGTCCGTTCTCGGCCAAGTGATTTAACAAGGTGATGGTGTCTACCTTGCAAGCTTCCTCAGTTTCTGACGCCACTAGGAGGTCGTCTATGTACTGGACCAGAACCGAGTTCTTGGGCAGTACTAGACTTTCAAGATTTTTCTTCAGCAGCTGGTTAAAAATCGATGGGCTTTCTGTATACCCCTGGGGAATACGACACCATGTTAAAACGCGATTTTCCAGCTTAAAAGCGAACAAATACTGGCTCTCCTCATCTAAAGGAATCGAAAAGAAAGCCTGGCACAAGTCTATCACTGTGAACCATTCAGCTTGGAACGGTATCTGAAACAATATTACTGATGTATTCGGTACCACTGGACAACATGAAACAATGATATTATTAATCTTTCGAAGATCCTGCACTATTCTGTATTTCCCACTAGGCTTCTGCAAACCCATAATCGGGGAGTTACATGGACTTCCCACGATCTCCTTCAGTATTCCCTGTTTAATCATGGATTCGATCACAGGCTTTATTCCTGCAATTGTCTCCGGTGTCAACTTATATTGTGGTGTTCTTGGATACTCAGCATTGGGTTTTACCATGATCTTTACCGGTTCTACCCCTTTAATCAGTCCTATTTCCTCTCCAGTAAAATCCCACACCTCAGCTGACACTGTCTCCTTCAAGTCCTGTGGAAGCTCCTCCACCGTTAGGGTAGGATATAGTTCCACGCATCCCTGTGAGTTTACAACCTTAAAATCGGCATCATCATCGTTAGTCTGCACTTCTACTCCTTCAGGTGTGCAATATATTGTGCAATTTAGTTTACACAACAGATCTCTTCCTAACAGACACACAGGGCTAGAATCACAGATCACAAACTGATGTTCATCGCTGTACTTCCCTATCTTCACTGACACTGGTTCAGTCAGAGGATTCGTCATTCTCCTGTTTGCGACTCCTACCACCTGAATCGTCTCTCCTGACATTGGCAAACCTGGGACTACCGCCGATCTCAAAGTGGATCGAGTGGCCCCCATATCTACCAAAAAGGTCGTAGGACATCCAGCCACCTCAGCTTCTACGTATGGTCCTCTCTGGTCTACCTCCAGGGCTGCTCCTAGAGTACAGTCTTCTTCTCTATTCACTCGTTGCCCTGTAAGAGGATCAACGTAGTAGAATTCTTCTCCTCCTACGAACAGTGGCAGTTGTCTATAGGTTTTTCCTCCATTTGTAATGCGAGGCGGTTGAGGGAACGGGGCTCGAGGAGTCTGAGTCCCCCCTTTGATAAACTTTCCCTTCGGGACTGCTGTTCCCTTTACCATGCTGGTTTGAACTTCATCCTCCTCCTGTGCTAATTCCCCCGTCTCGACATTATAGGGACACTCGCGTCTCCAGTGTCCTACCTCGTTACACTGATGGCACCTCGTTGTCTTTTTCAGTGTTGCAATATCTACCCTCGGTCTCGGTCTTTCTTCCTCATCTCTGCTTTGATTATTCTGTTTCTTTCCTGGGGTTCCTGTTCACTGTTGCCGCTGTCCACCCTTTCCGGCTGATTGCATCTGCACCAACATCAGCTTTTCCTTAAGTTTCTTTGCTTTTGAATCTATCTCATCACTACAGTACCTTGCATACCTCAGAATCTCATCTAAAGGTTTGTTTTGCCAACAAATCAAATGCTGTTGAATCATCAGGCTTATGTCTGGCCTCAATCCTAGGACAAACTTCGACACAAACTGTCCTATGTCTTTGGGGTCCATCACATCCAACCCACTGTACTGTTTGAATGCTTTCAGCAATCTCTCATAGAACTCGTGAACGGTCTCTTTAGGTTCCTGAGTTGTTCGATCTATCTTAACCCAGTCTATGTCCTGTACCGGCACCTTCTCTTTTAACCATGCAATTACTCTTTCGTACTTTTCCATGACTCTCTCTGATGGACCATTCGTCTGGGCATCCCTCGCGGGTTCACAAATGGGCCATTCGACACTAAGTTTGCATGCCGTCCACAAATCTCCGGGTACTACGATATCAAACAGAGTGTTCAAATCGATCCACAGCACCTTAGAGATCTTCACAAACCTCTCTACCTGCTTATCCCACTCAACGGGGTTCTCCCTGAGCTTTGGAAAGGAATTGGTAAATGCCGCTAAATCCCCCCTACTCCAGGGTACATGCACGTAGCTTCCATTCGCGATTTCTCGCAAAGGGAAAGCTTCCATTCGCATTAGCTCTCCATCTTGGGACCTCGCAAGTGTACTCCTCCTGACGGATCCCCTCTTAGACCATCTTTCCTCCCATTTATCCAAATCCCTCCACACTCTGATACTCAGGATCAGTTCCTTTATGTGTACTTTCAGCCCAATCGTCCTACGCTCATCTAGATCCTGATCCGTGCAATTTAGCCTATGGTTGCCCTGTAAAGCTTTAGTTCGTGACATGTCTATCATATACCTGTCTGCCAATTCAGATAATTTTTCATGAACTGACCTCGCTTTCCGAGTAACATCCTTAGACATAAACAGTATTTCATCATGATCATACAGCTCTATCCTTTCCTTTGGCAATGTGCCGTCTGATTTCTTCCAAGTCTGATTTTAAACTCATTACATCGAGGCGTTTTGCTTTTATCTCAGCTTTCAGTACCTCACTCCTAGGCTGTTCGTTTACATCCCTCTCACCCCCACTACGAGCCCTACGTCTCGGTGCAGGTGAGTTATGAGGCGTCCTTCTTGCTTCTCTTTGTTCCCACCTCTCTAGATCCCAAGCTCTCCCATCCTCCCTTGGGGTATGGTGAAACAATGATCTATTCCCCATCACTGCATTCTGTCTTTTCGGCTCGGTCTCTCTAGATGCGAGATAGGATCCTCCGTTCTGTTCTACATCACTGCAACTCCCTTGCTGTCTGGTGTCACTCAGTAAACGATAAGGTCCTTCACGGTCCTCCATGTTCCCGCGATCCCGTCCGTGATCACTGGATGTATGGCGAGACCTTTCGCGACTCTCTATATTCTCGTGACTCCAATGTCGCACGTTTTCTCCCGGGGCATGGTGAGTGCACCTGAAGCTGTCTCGGTACTCCTGCGTCTTTCGTTCTCCCTCACTAAGAATGAGGCGAGGCACTCCCCCACACCCTGCGCTCTTGTCTTCACACATTTGTCTAGTGCCACCGATGGTATGGCAAGTATCTCCCTTGCTTCCTTGACTCCCTCCCTCCCACTCCGGGCTGCTTTCGCCAGCTCCGCAGTGAGAGAGGATCCTGTTATCCTGATCTCTCCATTCTGCTTCTGTTTCTAACTTTTTATTCTGAGTCTCTTCGGCAGCATCCCATTCTTTCAAATACTCCCTTAATTCCTTAAAGGTTTTCGGTTTTGGTCCCCTCAGATCCATCTGTCCTCTCTCCCTCTGTTCTGTCCAGGGACCCGTTGCTGAATCCAATGGGGTACTCCGACTCCTTGGTCCTAGCAACTGCCTTTGGGAATTGATCGTATTATTCCTACTTTCCATCTCTGCCCTTTCCCTGTCCCATCGTGCCTGTTCCTCCTGCTGGGCTCCCTCTGGGTTGTAGATTGACACTATAGGACCTATGGTAACAGGTACTTGTAGAGCATCTGGCAATTGATACGACCTTGCATGCTGTGTTTCTGGCACCTTCTGGACCACGAATCTTCCTACTACTCTCTGTACGGGACTAGATTGAGGTACTTCCTCACCTTTCTTGGAATCCCACTCTGATGTGGGGAGCGGTTTATATTCCCCCCACCTAGCTCCGTCCCCTTGCTGTAGTTCGGGACTTTCGGCTTCTCTGTTGTACGGAGGTGGTCTATCTAACAGTAGCCTCTCTATCGGATCCTCATCTGGCTCGCTATCCTCATCTTCTTCTAGGGGTTTCTTTTCTCCCGTAGTCTCTAGCATTGTGAACAATTTGTCTGCTTCTATCTTTTGCACCCTCCACTTTTTAGCTTCGTCATCCCATTTAGCATCCTGCACTGCTTTTACCGATCGTCTCACTCTTTCTTGGCGTCTATTCAAGCTCTTTTCGTGTGCTGCTCTAAACCATGCACTAAGGGCTTCGAACTGTGTTGGCCTCGGTAGAGGTCTCGTTGCGAGCATTACCGCTTTCAGTTGGTTCAATACTTCTAGCTTAAACGTCCCGTATCTCGGGAACGTCAGTTCCTTATTCCCTTCTGTTAGCTTATTCCACTCGGAGATCCATAGTATTGAGTGTAAGCCTACATTCACTGCCATATGGTAAGCTGGTGTGCCTTCTGGTGGAGCTTCTTCTCCTGCATACAAGTTTCCTCTATCTCTCTTAAAGATCGCCCTTAAACATTTAAAACACTTCATTTTCGATAATCTATGATTTTCCTTTTAATTCTCTTCCTTATTAACTTCCCGATGACAAACCACCAATCCCTACGCGGCTCTCGCTGACCAGCCTATCCCAGCGCGGCTCTACACTGACCGACCAATCTCAGCGCGGCTCTACGCTGATGTCACTCGTCCCCTCTGCAGCAGTTCCCCTCCTTTCTCAACTTGTCTCACGGTCTTGCATGCGTTTTCATTCATACGCCGAAAAATGACTACTTCCGTCCAAGCGATCACTTTTCTTGACTGTACGTCCACAGTCTAACTGTAATTGTCACCTCAACTGGCGAGACGTCTTCCTCTCACTTCAGTCGCTCGCCTTAACTGATAGGTTACTTACACACAGTAAACGTCCGACCAGCGTCCGTTACTCATACACTCACTCTGTCACTCCCCCTATCATCGGTCCTTCGGGCGATCAATGGTACCTCATGACCCCCTTTACAATGGTAGACAATTACTCTGGGTGTTCGATACACCCGAACCACTTAAGCCCTTCTCTGGATCTTAAGATTTTATCCGGTTGCGCGCGCTCACAACCTTCCCTCAATCACACTACAGGCATTCATCTCCGCTTGACATTACAACACAAGTACAACACAAAACACCGCAATCTGGCAACGCATGACCCTTATACTCACTCTCGACCGACTCTGCCGCTTTTCTCTCGCACTGTCAGCACCGTCTTTGGCAGGGATTCTTCTTCTGGTCGTCGATGACTAGGGACCTTGGGGTAATCTAGACCTGACCTAGGTTGTCTTCCTCAAGAAGAAAACCATCTTTCTCTGCTACCAACTGCGGGGAATAAGATTTTGATACCTTTTCTGATCACTTAGATACCTATCTCATTCATCTATTTTGGATCGATTATTTTCTGTCATTGAGTAAAAGACAAACCCCACATAGGTTAAATCAACCCCATAGACTGACGCAACTCTGAAGAACCACTTACGACTGATGAAGTTTAAAAAGTTTAATATAAAATCAGAATAAGTTGCATATACAATCCTCTCAGGATAAGATTCAACAAGTATACAGGAACTAAAAGGAACATGAATTCCCTAAAGAACCTAAGTCTACAAAAGAATACAATTAAAATCAATTCCAGAATCAACAGATTAAAAAGCATAGACACAAAGTGGTTCCGTTGCGTCATCTACAAAAAGAATAAACAAGTTAATTCTGTCCCTACTCTATACTAGGTGACATCCCTACTTCGCAAGTTCCTTACCTAAAAAGGTGTCAGCAGTTTGACTTCCAAAGAAATTCAAACTCTCTTAACCCCTAATGGTAACTTATATCGAGAAGCAGTATCCTCTCTGCCTACCCATCCGCTCTCTAAGGGTCCTCGGCCTACTGCTCTCTTGCGCTCTGCTCTTTCTCTGCGCTCTGAGCTCTTCGCTTTTTTTTTTTTCTCTCTGGGGTGCTGTCCCTAAATACATAATCACAGTATGGGTGGAACGCCCCTTGACGCCCACCACGTATACATTTACACATGATGTCATTTCTGGTTCTTTCCATAGCTTCATCTCTTCGCGTCGTCCGTTAAGTTGACCTTGCTTCGTAGGCACCATCTTCGTCTTCGTGCTGGTGACTTCATTGACATTCCAGTTGACACTTTCAGAGCAAAGTCTATCACCTCAACAGAACTCTATTCTTTACGATTGTGTTCGTAACCTCGTTTGGTCCTGTGAACGGTCATTTCTAAACAAGACCCAAATTCCAAGCGTCTCTTATCTCACTTAGGCCATAAACTTCGTCCAACATTGTCACCTTAAATCTAACAAGACCTTTGACTCTTGTCTCGCACATTCAGATCAAGGCTATCCCCTGTTCCTGTGAGCCCACTAAATTACATGCAGCGGACTACTCCTGCGAACTCTTGGTCAGTTAGGTTAAAATCACACATGACCAAACTTTTCTAACATTCCTACAAACTCTTCTACACAGTATAACCTTTAACACACATTTATATATAATCGATTTTAGCAAATCAGTGATCATACTTGAATGCATTTTACATAGAACACAACGTTTACATTCTCGTGCTTACATAGTGTTATACATGCTCTGCACAATTCTTCGCTTTCCATTTTCGCCGTTTTCTCCGTTTAATAATTACACGTCCATGAATTCTGGTTTTGCACGTTCTGCTGTTCTTAAGCATTTCTATACATTTCTATATTAGCCCACTATGTATACGGGCCTTTCTAATTCTAATACACTTTATAGAGTAGATACAGATACATTTCCTATTACATCGGTTACATCGGCTAATTTTACGCTACAAGTGTTAACTTCACGTTATAGATTCTACGTTTGCGTTATGTGCTTGTGAATATGGTACAGATATATTTTTCATTCAAATTGCGCTCTCTCAGGACCATACTAGCATTATTGCCCCGGGAAGGAAACACTTCTTTCAGCTTTCAAATACAAGAGTCAGCCCACTTGTTTGTCCAGGTGACCTTGTGATTTCAGTTATCAGAACTACCCATTGATTTAAATTGAATTGAACTAATATCATGTGACATTAAGTGCAATAAAGCAGGGGCCTTTTCCTAGTTCCAATCTGGGGATGATGTTTGGGTGGGTACTCTTGGGTTGTCTGGACTTTGGGTCCTGGAATGATGTAATGACAAATGATTTATAGCTCGCAATGCCCTACTTTCTGGTCAGGGAATTGGTGGAGGGTGGAAACACATTGAGAAATAAGTTAGAGACATAGAGCTGAACCTGTTTGGCAGTTTAGACCATATTGCTGGGAAACCCTGTTTGGTAGCTGTGCGCTTTATAAATCTTTCAAATAAATAATAAATAATGGATTCCCATTTCAATGATGGCTGCAGTCAGGCATCCGTGTCTGAGTTGGTGGGTCCTGGAATTGGAAGCTCGAGCAATGGAGAGGGAGGCCTACTCCTTGTTAGAGGGGTTGGAGGAAATGAGGCACCTGTTAAAGTGGAGATGGGTGGGTGGAGTTTTCTCAGAGTTGAAGGGAATTGTTGACCTAGTGTAAGTGGTGGGGGCTAGAGTGGGAGTGGCAGAGCTAGTTTCGAGATCATGGCTTTGTTGGCTTCTCCACTCATTAGCTGGCCTGGGCAACTACACAGGAGAGGCAGTGGACACGAAGTGTTGTAGATATCTGATGTTATTTGAAATGTCTGTGCAACTGACATACATCAACGTCTCAGAGCAGGTAATATACCATTAATAATCACAACTAGAGTAATTGTTTACTCCTAAGTTGCTCATTGATGCCTGAATGCCAGCTTTACTTATGACGAAATGTTTTTGTTATCAGTTAATCCAGACAGCAGCCTCCTTTGTCTTCCTGCTCTGACCAGGCTATTTTTCATAATCTTTTCTTTCACTAACCTCACAAAGTTCTTCAGATATTTGTTGGAAGCAGGCCTGACAAGCTTTTTCTTAACATAGTGGTTCATTGAGTCAACCCAACTTGGCTGTGGTGTTTTACGCAACTTGGATCCATTTTGATTTCCTCTTTCAGGCTTCATCAGCCTCTGAGACATCTCTGTTGTGCGATGTGCATCTGTAGGGGCTACAGCTCTAAGAAATTACTTTCCTTAGATCCTCCTAAACCATGCTTTTTGCAAAAGATACAGAATTCCTGTGACATTTCTCCTCTCCATTTCTCAGCTCACCCCTCAAACATTTGCCTTAGAACCTTGATCGTATGTCTTGTTCCCACTTAGAATCATGGCTACCCATGGAACACCCTGGTATCACAGTGGCCCTATTGCTGCTTATGGTTTTGAGCACCATTGTGTCACCATTAGATGGTAGAATTGGTGGCTGCAGCAGTGGACTATAAGTGGACTCTTTAGAGTGAACACTGCAAAATTTAATGTGAGAGAGTCAGGCCCTTTTCAGGGGAGCACGGGTCAGGCAGGGGCTACTGGGCCTTAACAGTACAGCCCTTTCCTCGCTGGACTCTCATGGTAGTGAGAGCAAGCAAACACAGGCTTCTCAGGAAGTAGTGTGTGGGTGCTCGTGTTCAGCAATCAACAGCAAACCAAAAGACAAAATAATCTTAATGTCCTGCACAGTGCTTATTTTGACAAGAAATAAAGTACTTTGTTAAATAATTTTTTAATTGAGAGTAAATGCACTAGAATACAGAGATAGCAAAAAATTGGTTCCTATAAAATAAGAAGTATATATGCATGTAAAGCAAAAAACAGCATAATAGGTGCTAAGAAACAAATTATGTAAACCGTAAACTGCTAAATACTAAATATACTACTTATGAAGTATAATTATACAAAGAGAATAGAGCTGTAAGGGAAAAAGCATTGGAAAGAGCACAGAAAGAACCAATGTGAAATAAGAAAATATAAGCGTATTCAGATAGAATAATAGGAAGAAGTTTTATATAAAAGAGAAAAAAGAAGGGAAGAAAAAAGGAGAAAGAGAGGAGACAAGAAAAAGAATAAATAAATAGTACGGAAGGAAGAATTAGAGAATTAGAAAGAAGGAGAATCCGAAGATAGAAAGGTAATGAATGGTAACCATAGTAAATCAGATTTAATACACAGCTGAATTGAAGTATGAGGCACCATAGCGATTCTATGTTCATCACATATTAAATTCCATCAAAGTATGAAAGACAACTTAGAGTTGTCTTTCCAGCAAGCTAAAATAACCTTAAAAGCTATAGCAATAAACAGATCAAATAAAATTGATTTGGGGAATATGAAATCAAAATCAAGGGACAAAGATCCTAAAAATACATTATGAATGTTAAAAGGAATATTATAAGAAAAGATCAGTACACATTTTGACCAAACAGCTTTCCAGAAATCATGTACTGTAGGACAATAAATGCATTAAAGAACCTTCAGCAGTAAGACATGACCAACACGATAAAGAAACTGATTGGTTAAACTTATGTAAGAGAAGAGGAGTAATAACAACACGATTATAAATAAAATGTAAGGATTGGGTAATATTTGCAGCTTTGGATGTTTGAAATAATTTTTGCCAACATTTGTCCAACAGAAATACAGAAAGCATTTGAGAAAGATCCTGTTCCCATTCTATTTCAACATTTGACTTAATTCGTAAATGAATAGTAGTAGATAGCGATTTATAAACAAAAGAGGCACTGGGAACAATGTCAGATGGAATTTGGAATAAGGGAGTATCAGGAGTGAGGGAGGTTAAAGTTGAAGGAGAATGAAAGCTCTGTAAATAAGCCTGAAGTATTGGTGTTATAATGTTATATTGTTTAATGAAAGAATCAGGAATATTAAATTTCATTTGTAATTGATGAAAAGATACAATCGCATTATTAACAATCAATTGGTGAACATAAAAAATACCCCTTTCTTTCCAGTGTTTGTAAAATGAATGATTTATGAAGGAATTTAATGTGCTTGTTATACCAAATTGAGGAGGCAAGTAAAGCTGATACTTATCAAAATTTTTAAAGAAAAGTGAGTGAAATAGAAAATGGGAGTATGTCAAAGTTGGGTATTTGGAGATAAATGTACAATTAGTCATAAACAATATCCTTCACAGAGAAACCGTTCAATAATGAACATTCTAGACTGACTCAAGAAGGCTTAGGTAAATCTAGATAGTCTTTAGACAAAGCATAAAATTGACGAATTAAAAAAGCATTGTGATCTAGTTTAAAATCAGGGAATCTAACACCTCCCTCAGTCTTGGGACGAAGCAATTTGGACAAGGCAAATATGTGCATGCTTATTGTTCCAAAGAAATTTTATACATAAAGAATTAACCTGAGTAAAATAATATTTGGGGATTTTAATTGGTAAAATCGACAATAAGAAAAAAACTTGGGATACAATCATCATTTTAATTGTATCAAGTCTGCCCCACCATGAGAGAAATAGAGGAGACCAGGAATTCAACAAATTGGCAATTTTAATTTTGAAAGCAGCAAAGTTATGAGATAATGTATCACGTATGTTAGAGAAAAACCATGTGCCAAGATATTTAATTTTTTGCGGACACCATGTAAAATTGGTAGAGTCAAACATGTGTTTAAAACATAAAGAGTTTAAGGGCAAAATCTCAGTCTTGGAAAAATTCAATTTATAACCTGAGACATTAGAGAATAAGGATATCTCCTGAATAAAGTAGGATTGGACATATAAATAAGAATGTCATCTGCATAAGTAGAGAGTTTGATGTGGTGATATTTGATATTAAAACCAGTGATAAGTGTTACACCATATGCGTTTAAGAAAGGGTTCCAAACAAAGTAGAAAAACAAGTGGGGAAAGGAGACAACCCTGACAAGTACCTTTTTGGAGGGAAAAATATGGAGAAAAAAAGACCATTAACAAAAACACAAGCTTTTGGGTTTGTTTATAATAATTTAACATAGGAAATAAACTTAGGACCAAACCCAAACCATTGTAGAGTGTGTATAATGAAATCCCAATTAATACGGTCAAATGCTTTTTCTGCATCTAAAGGTAATGGGGCTAAAGGAGAGGGATATTTTTTACTCAGGGAAATATTAGAAAACATTCTGGCATTATCAGAAGCTAAACGACCTTTAACAAAACCAGACTGGCCTGGGTTAACAAGAGAAGGGATAACTTTCTCGAGACGGGAAGCTATAATCTTTGCAAATATTTTACAATCATAATTGATTAATGCGATAGGTCGATATTTTTTACGATAGGAAGGATCTTTATCAGGCTTAGGTATAACAATAATCATGGCCTCTAGAAAAGAGCCACAGTCCTTGGAATTGGAAATAAAGAAGTTAAAAAGTTCAAGTGATTTAGGAGCAGAAATTGAAGAGAAGGCTAAAAATAACTCTGGTGAAAAACCATCAGGACCATGAGCCTTCAATGTTTTCAAGGATTTCAAAGCGTCAGTTAAGTCTTGTAAAGAGATATCCTCCTCAGGTGGTGTAAAATATTTGGGAGAGTTTTAGGCTTTGGGATACCTCGAAAGAAGGAGGAAAAATCCTTTTCAGTAGGTGTAGTAGTTTCTGTGTATAAAAGGCTATAATATGATTGAAATGTTTTACTAATATCAGAATCAGAAGAGAGGAGTGTATTATTCGTTTCTGCATGAATAGGGCCAATTACTTTACGTTCTGATTTGATTTTTTGATCATTTGCTAGCATTTTCTCTGCTTTGTTTTCATCACCGTGGTATTTCGTTTTAACCTTAAGGAGGATGTTACAAGCATCCACAGTAGCTAATTTATTCAGGTTGGATTTAACTTTGATTAATTCTTGTAATGCAGAAGAGGTTTTAGATGTGTAATAGGTATGCTCTAACGTTTTGAGATGTGATAGTGTTTCTTTATATTTAGTAAGCATTAGTTTCTGTTTCTTAGGGGAACAAGCAATAGTGAAGGCCCTCGAGGAAGCTTTAAAGGCATCCCTATTATTGTGTAAGGAAGTATCTCTAGAGTGGTTAATAACAAAAAATTCATTAATAAATGTAGTCGCTTCTGAAATAAAGGAACAATCTGATAAAATGTTATTAAAACACCAACGTCCTTGTTTGTAGGTGGTGATAGATAAGTCAATAGAAGTGAAAACAGGTGCATAGTCAGAAATAAAAATAGAACCAATTTCTGACAGGTGGAGGCAAGGTAGTAATGCTTTGGAAATAAGGATGTAGTCAATGCGTGATCTAGTGTGGTGTACAGGAGAGAAAAAAGTGAATTCAGTAACCTTCAGGATTACATGTTTTCCAAGTGTCAAATAGAGGACAAGATGACAAAGCAGATTGGAAAGATTTGTGAGTTTTGTCTGGTTTAAATTTACATTTGGATTGTTTGTCTGAAAAAGGATCAAGCCAATTATTGAAATCACCACCAACCACTAAGTTAGTATTAGACGAAGATAATGGCTTCAACTTTATGGTTTGCCAGAATTCTGGATCAGGCTTAACAGGGCAATAAATGTTGAAAAAAGTAATCTGCCTTTTGTTAATAATAGCATCAACCAACACCCACTATCTGAAGACACAATTTGGGCATTAATAGATTTATGAAACAATATAGCAACACCACCATGACGATCAATAGCAGGAGAAAAACAATTTGGTTGACCCATTGGCGTTTAAGTGATTTAACATCGTTACAGTGGGTTTCCTGTAAAAAAGCAACCTGGGTGTTTAACTTAGCTAAGTGACACAATACCTTTTGACGCTTGACAGGATGCCCCAGACCACAATCATTCCACAAGCCACATTAACCATGAGGATAGATTAGGGAATACATAAGTGAACAGGAACACTAAACTGTAGAAACAGCAAAGAGAAAAAAATGGAAAAACAATAATGAATATGTGATGCCACAAACCCAACATCATTTATCAAAAAACAAGTTATCAAGAAATAAGACAAACAGTGAGAGAGAATAAGAAAGTTACCATACGTTCTCAAAGATAAGATGAAAAGTGAATCAGGAGGAGAGAAAGAAAAAAGAAAGGGATAAAAAAGAGAGAAAAAAACCGAAGGGAGAAATGAGAAAACAGACCAAGGAAGAACATCCAGATCTGTAAAACAAAAAGCCGATGAAAGGAGGGCAAAGAGATGCCAGTGGACACGGACCTCAGAAATAGAAACAAAGAAGAGAAAAAAGTAGAACGTTGGATATTATATGGGAAAACACAAACTCTAGGAGCAATGAATAAATAGATATGACAAAATTCAAAGTGACAATCCTAGAAAGAAGAAAAGTAAAACATTAGTATCCATTCCATGCGATGAAAGACCTTGAAGATAAAGTTTAAGTTTTTCCGGATCGTCAAATGAATGTGACCGACCATCATGGGTGATCTTGCAGAGACATGAATGGAGGATTCCATATTGAATGTTAAAATGCTGCATTTGAGGACGTAAAGCCAGAAATTATTTGCGACGTGCATTCGTTGCATTGGAAATGTCTTTAGAAATATAAAGATTATGGCCAGACCAAATAAGACGACGTTTAAGTCTAACCCCCTTCAAAACATGCATTAACTCAGTGAATTCAAGGAAGAGCATTATGATTCCACGTGGTGTATTGGCGTTAAGGTTGAGACGTCCCAGACGATGTGCTCTCTGAATGTTGAGGGGATTTGTTGAAGGCTGAAGGTCTAGGAGCTCTGGAAGGAATGTTTGTAGAAATAACACCATATCTGGACCTTCAGTGCTTTCCGTTAGACCATAAAGGCGTAGATTATTTCTATGATTGCGATTTTCAAGGTCCCCAGTATGAATTTTTTGCTTCTAAATTTCCTGTTCTAGTAAAGGGATTTTTGTAGGTACATCCTGTAAGTTGCTAACACGTTGTTCTAGCTCCAATACCTTGCCTTCCATAATAATCCATCTCTCTTCAAACAGTTATAACTTTTTGTTGGTTGCAGACAAAAAGGGTTGAAGACCACAGACTTCATCTAATATGGAATCTAAAACCGGATGTCTTTTTGGTTTTGTACCAGATATAGAGGACCTAGCTGAATGAATGTCATTGGCCATTGTGAGACATAGAGGGTGTCACCAGAATGATGGATTGAACAGAAGGTATTTGCAGCAATTGCCGTGGAAAAAACCAAACAGTAAGATATAATGACAGTATAATCGAAGTTAGAAGAAGAGATCCTCCAAAAATGCAGAACAAACAGTGAAAGCTAATAAAATATACTCAGAAAAAATAAATACTGATATTATTTGATATAAAAGTTGCTCCAATACCTCAATATGCTGGTAGAAGCATAAGAAGAGCTGAAACGAGCCAATAGAGAACCACTGCAAACTTTACACTTCAACACAGTTGCTTGTGCTCATAGTTGTTTTCTGATTAGAGGCGACTTGCTGTTAACAGGGACACCAAGTTGATTGTTGCCTTTGGTTGAGCAGTAGGGTATATCAAACACCAGCAACATATATAATAGTGTCCTTGCAGCCAGTAGTGAAGAAGATGACTAACATGTGTTAGTGAGCATTCTAAGCACCAATGACTCTTGCAGCAAATAGAACAAATACCAGCACATTTCTGTGGAGTTAGGACTTGTCAAAACATCAAAGGTGAGACAAAGTAGATAGATGTGAGCGCAGCGATCAGAAAAGGCGGCCGCGCACGTACGAGGCAGAAGAAAAGCACTGTCACATGGAAAATGAAGAGAAAACAGTAGTGCTGCACATTTCAAATATAGTGTCTGTTGTGGCATAGAATAAGCAGCAAAAAACACATTTGATAGACAGAATGCAGAACAATGTCTTACATTCACCCCAGTACAAAGATCTGGGCCTAAATCCATAGTTTTTTTTGCTCTTCACACCACCCTTGGTCAGACAATGGCTATATGCAAATCAGCCTTGACCCTGTGCCTCATGGGAACAGTCCAGCCCAAACTACCAAGCCATGTCTTTCCTAGACCGGAATCAAGCATCCAAGGACCGGTTTCTGGCAATCAGCCTTCTTCAGCCTGGATAGCTTGACTCCAGTGATGTGGAGAACCTGGGACTCACGTCTGAGCATACCCAGCCCACTCGGGGTGAAAATTGTAAAAAACACAGTGATGGACAGAATGCAGAACAATGTCTTACATTCACCAAAGTACAAAGATCCGAGCCTAAATCCATCTTTTTTTTTGCTCTCCACACCACCCTAGGTCAGACAATGGCTATATGCAAATCAGCCTTGACCCTGTGCCTCATGGGAACAGTCCAGCCCGAACTACCAAGCCATGTCTTTCCTAGGCCGGAATCTAGCATCCAAGGACCGGTTTCTGGCTATCGGCCTTCTTCAGCCTGGATAGCTTGACTCCAGTGATGTGGAGAGCCTGGGACTTGTGTCTGAGCATACCTGCCCCCTCGGGGTGAAAATTGCAAATAACACAGTAGATGGACAGAATGCAGAACAATGTCTTACATTCACCCCAGTACAAAGACCTGGGCCTAAATCCATCGTTTGTTTGCACTGCACACCACCCTAGGTCAGAAAATGGCTATACGGTCAAGGCTGATTTGCATATAGCCATGGTCTGACCTAGGGTGGTGTGGAGTGCAAAAAAACGATGGATTTAGGCCCAGATCTTTGTACTGGGGTGAATGTAAGACATTGTTCTGCATTCTGTCCATCAACTGTGTTTTTTACAATTTTCACCCCGAGTGGGCTGGGTATGCTCAGACGTGAATCCCAGGCTCTCCACATCACTGGAGTCAAGCTATCCTAGCTGAAGAAGTCTGATAGCCAGAAACCGGTCCTTGGATGCTTGATTCCGGTCTAGGAAAGACATGGCTTGGTAGTTCGGGCTGGACTGCTCCCATGAGGCACAGGGTCAAGGCTGATTTGCATATAGCCATTGTCTGACCTAGGGTGGTGTGGAGAGCAAAAAAAAGATGGATTTAGGCCCAGATCTTTGTACTGGGGTGAATGTAAGACATTGTTCTGCATTCTGCCCATCAACTGTGTTTTTTGCAATTTTCACCCTGAGTGGGCCGGGTATGCTCAGACGTGAGTCCCAGGCTCTCCACATCACTGTTCCCATGAGGCACAGGGTCAAGGCTGATTTGCATATAGCCATTGTCTGACCTAGGATGGTGTGGAGAGCAAATAAACGATGGATTTAGGCCCAGATCTTTGTACTGGGGTGAATGTAAGATATTGTTCTGCATTCTGTCCATCAACTGTGTTTTTTGCAATAGAATAAGCAGCAGCACGCAGTATCCATATTAAAATAGCATAGCCATATAGTTGTAGAGGTAAATCTTGAATTCTGAGGCAGACGCAAGCTCAGCGTCCTAAGATGACGGCTGCTCGCGTCTCTTTCTGATGGATGATCTAAATAACCCCAGATTCCTCATCTTGTGAATATTACCCAGGGTGTTGTACTGCATCCTGAAGCTTAAAAGTAGTACACCTGTAGGCAGGTAAGTGGCATGCAGATCCGCGCTAATGTTGTTCTGCTCTGGAAGTGACGAGCATGGCAGCATAAGAACGTCACTTAGGTTCACGGACGTTTGTTGTTTTCTAAGACTTATCCACATCCTCAGACAAAGAGCCCATCAGCAAATTAGCCATTTCGTAGATCTCTAGTTTGAGACCTTTGTAGTTGGGAAAAGAGTAATTCCACAGATTGGAGAGATAGGAGGGTCGACGAGGAACATGCGGTTAGATAGATTATCCACCAGAAAGAGCATTACCATAGGTAAGAAACTTGTTCTTCTGACGGATACTCCTAACTGCAGATTCTTCACCTTGTGAATAGATACCAAAGCCGTACCTTTCTAAGTGGAAGGTCTGTGAATGGCTCAAATGAAACATTCCTGCAGTACAGAAACTGCAATATGTCTATTTCGATGAACCTGGCTATCAAGACAATAGTGCTTCATGAACGTGTTTGCTTATGCCCATCTAGCATCCTGACCAATATCCAGGACAGGAACTCCCTGAAGCAGCTCAATAGTAACAGCTTTGGCTGGAGTGGAATGAGCCCTCGATCTTTCAGGCGACTGCTTAACTAATGCATGTCAGTTTTTTATCCAAAGTTCTATCCACCTATGGATGGCTCTTGTCTGCACTGCATTGCCCTTCTTTGGCCTGAGAATCCCACAAAGAGTTGGTCATCCATGGTGATTATCCTAGGTAGGCCTGGATGAAATTTAAATAAGACTGGCGTAATTCACGTTATATCAGGAATTTCACAATACACTTTGCCTAATTATGCACCATTGACAGTAAAAATTGGTGTGAATAGAGCAATTAGCTGCAACAATGTACAGAAAATGCACAAGAACAACCGAACATGAGAAGCTGCATTTTGTGGTACTATTTAATAATAATAATAATAATAAAGGAGTTTGTAGAGCGCATGGCGACGCCATCCCGGCGTGTCCCCGCGCTGTGGAGAGAGAGGAAGCCGTGACCGGGGGACCAGAACTAAAGGGTGCACAGATAGGTCTTTAATAGTTTTCTAAACTTAATGCATCCTTGTGCCAATAACTGACATGAGGATCCAATTTGTGCTAAAATAAATGAAGAATTTGCATTTTGAGTAAATATTCTCAAGTACACATAATTTTGCAAAGTAATGCTATACCAAATTATGCAAATCTCAGATGCCTCTAATCCTTGGTTCAATCAATGTAGAAACTGAGGGCTCTCTTAGGGTAGAAAATATGGAGTCTCTCCTCTTTCGAGGGCTGAGATGGATCAAAGAAAGTTAGAAGCATTATAGCCAGCCCAACGAGGAAAGTTGTTAATACCGTCGCAGAAATGCAGGTCGATTTCTCAACACCAGCTTGTCTGAAAGAATGCTGTATAATATGGCTTGGCTTAGAGAGCCTGCAGCTCAAAAGCTGATGTGATCCCAACCAGAAAAAGAAATTATTTGCATTAGCTCAAATGGGTTACACAATAGAAAAATGAGAACCAAATGCAAGTCCCACAGTGGCATCACAAATGACTTTTGTGGAAATATGTTGCAAAACTTTAAGAAATCTCTTCACAACAGGTGATTTACAGAAAGGCTAATCCATTAACCTCAAAAAGCTAAAAGAGCTGACTAATAACTTTTAACAGTTCCTAACGCAAATCCTTACGGGCCAACAACACAAATTACAGTACTTTAGACAATTTAGCTAGTAGTAGGTCAATTTATGGATGCAGAAACAAATCCTAAACTTGTCCCATTGCTCGGCATACGCTGGTTTCGTAGATTGATGTCTGCCTGCCAGAATAACATAAAGCAACTTCAGAAGGCAGGTCAAAGGAGACTAGCCTCAGCCATTTAATCTCCATGCATGGAATGCAGAGTTCAGAGGTATGGATAAAGAATCCTGCCTTATTGCTGCAAATGTTGATCCTCCTGAAGCAGCCGCTTCATTGGAGATCACATGTTTATTCCCCAAAGTTCTGGATAACACACCCCCCTGGCCCAATACCGAGCCACTAGGATGACTTGGTCTTGGTTGGTCTTATCTACTTCAGAACCCATGTATAGAGGGTTAGAGGCAGAAAGGCATTTATAAGTCCTGAGCTCCACCCTATGGAGATGGCATTTCCGTGATAGAGCAGTCTTGGTGCGTTTAATGCACACAAAATTGTGACATTCTGTAATTTGGGCAGTGGGAAAAAATCAAGCCAAGGTTTCCCCCATTGTTGGAAAATGCCCTGCACTACCTCTGTGTGTAACTATCAATTGTGATTTGTTAGGCATAGGCTACTGGGTTCATCCGCCCTCCCTCTCATTTAGAGATTCCGCCAAGTGTTTTGCAGACAGAGAAATGCCCTGGTGAGCTATCCACTTTCAAAGGCACAGAGCCTTCTGGCACAGAACCAAATATTCTTTTTCATTCTGCTTTGTGAAGTAGCACATACCATTGGTGCTGTCCATGAATGCCTGTTACTAACCACTCCTTTATGGATTATTGGAGTGCCCTCCATGACAAGTGGATCACCCGCAACAAACTGATCTTGAGGTGGGTTTTTGCCAGGGACCTCTGATCCCCAACTCTCCCAGATGGCCTCCTTGTTAGACCTGGCACCCTTAGGATTGTGTGTTCCCAGACATTTTGCCTTTTACCTCGTGTTTTGTTGATTCTTTCTGTTGGTCTCAGGACTCTGAGCACTTTACCACTGCCAACCAGTACTACGGCGTATGTGCTTCTCCCTAAACATGATTGACATATTCGATTTACTATCAAGTCCCTTGTAAAGTTGTCCCATATACCCTGGGCCTGTATTTTAAATGCTACTAGTGGGCTTGCAGCACTGATTGTGCCACCAACATAAGTAGCCTTTCAAACCTGCTTCACATGCCGTGGTAGTGGGAGTGCCGCTCACGGTGGGCTGCTGCTGGGGAGAACGACGTGGGATCCCTGCGCTCTGAAAGCGCTTTTTGAACTTTGTGGGCTGCCTTGAGGGGAAAGGCTAAGGAAGTGTATTGCACGCCAAAGGACTGCGAGGACCAGCAGGCTCGGTGCCTCACAGCTGCTGCCTCTTCCCTCAGCGCTCCCGCCCCCCACCTGGATAATTTAAATACTTTTCGCGGCCCCCGCTCCGCGGGCGCCGCTCACGGTGGGCTGCTGCTGGGGAGAACGACGTGGGACGGTGGGATCCCTGCGCTCTGAAAGCGCTTTTCGAACTTTGTGGGCTGCCTTGAGGGGAAAGGCTAAGGAAGTGTATTGCACGCCGAGGGACTGCGAGGACCAGCAGGCTCGGTGCCTCACAGCTGCTGCCTCTTCCCTCGGCGCTCCCGCCCCCCCATCTCCATTGATTTAATCCCGCTCCTATTCCCGCGGCGCGGGACGCGCGTGGGACACAGCCCGGGCAAAGGGCGGGCCCTCTATGGCCCTCAGCGACACGAGGAGGACGGGGACGGGCCACTCCCCTTGGCATCCCCATAAGCGAAGGTATAGTGCCTATTACGACCTATGGACTTCTGACTCACCAACATAGTCATAATACACAAATCATGACATCTAAGGGGGCCTATCCAATTTTCATTCAAAAACGATGCCCGGGCCAGGAAATGGACACGCACATTCAGAGCCATAGGACCTTTACCACTATCAGCGAAACAGATACCGTTGATTGCCGTCAACCCCTAGATCCAACTCAAACCCTTCCACAAAGCCCTGTCAGTCCGAAAAAACTGACTTATTGGGAGGAATTAAATGCTTTGTGCAGGACTAACTTTCTTCCTGTTATAGCCCCTTCCCCCGTAAAAGGTTCTACTACCGACCCCCGTGTAGATATACCTTGCCACCTACCCCTATCACCTAAGGAGGATAACAGCCAAGCTAGTGGACTGTCACAAGGCCAAAATGCGAAAAGGAAGCATGACTGGGTTAATGACCACGAAACAGAAGCCAAAATACAGGGACTCTGTACTGATTCCTCATCGCCTGCCATAAATCCTACCTTATCCAAGATGCACACTGAAACTCTGGCTGACGAAGTAGCATCCCCCCAACTACAACTATTGCCCCAGTTTGAATTGATGTTAAGATCTGTAATAGAACCCCTGCTTGACCAAATCAACATCTTAGGGGACAGGTTGACAAGCCTAGAGACTATTATTAAAGCCAATTCTTTCTCTCCCGCAATGATTGTTAGATCTAATTGTTCCACTCTCCCTATTGCTCCCAAAGTGCCTCACACTACTAATACTGTCCCAACTGTTAGTCAATCCCCCAACTGTCTACCTCACATCTCTACCAAAATCGCCCATACATCTGCGATCAATACCACAAAAAATGTCCTAACCGATAGACAACCTCCCAAGAGACTACCTTCAACTGCCACCAAAATTGCCCGTAAAACCTGCGTTACCTAATTACTCTGCTATTAGAGCAGAACCTAACAGAGTAGCTTGTATAGATTTGCCTCCAGAAGCCGCCCCCTTTGTGCTTGTTCTTGCAGGAGTACCTGCACCCATCCACGGGAGACCTGAAAGGCATCAGGACCTATTGCACAAGGTCCTGTTTTGGTTATCAAAAAATAGATCCCTCCCATCCAATAAAGACGGTGGTATCCTGAGTGTTAGAAGGGTGGTTGGTTAGGGTCATCACCTAAAGAAATTCCCGGGGACCTAGTTCTAGTAAAATTTGGGGACAGGCACACAGTCCCCTACTTACGATCCTCCCAGCTCCACGATAATGACGGCTCCATCTCCGTTTGGGATCTGCATGATTTTTATCCGAGTACCCCTCCTAACCCCCCACCAAGACCAACAGCCCTACACAAACATTTGCTAGGTAGGGGGACCATTAATTCTCCTACCCCTATTAGATCAGCTCTTGCTATTAGAAACCGATAGTGAATGTTTATGAAAATCAGCATTATGTAAATATGTACCGTGGTTTTATTGTAGCTTGTGTTTTTATAATGATGTATACTTTTATGATTTCTTTGTGGAATCGAAATAAAGTTATTTGAGTTGAGTTGAGTTGAACTTAAAAAGGAGACTAGCCTAACTCTCCCAGATGGCCTCCTTGTTAGATCTGGCACCCTTAGGATTGTGTGTTCCCAGACATTTTGCCTTTTACCTCGTGTTTTGTTGATTCTTTCTGTTGGTCTCAGGACTCTGAGCACTTTACCACTGCCAACCAGTACTACGGCGTCTGTGTTTCTCCCTAAACATGATTGACATATTCGATTTACTATCAAGTCCCTTGTAAAGTTGTGTCCCATATACCCTGGGCCTGTATTTTAAATGCTACTAGTGGGCTTGCAGCACTGATTGTGCCACCAACATAAGTAGCCTTTCAAACCTGCTTCACATGCCGTGGTAGTGACAAACACCCACATTTGTTTTTCAGTACTGTGAGGCCTGCTCCTCTCATATGTGACCTTTGGAAATTCCTTAATACACTCTTTAAGCTGTAACTCCTGATTGCAGAAGAGCAGCTGCTTTATGTTTTAGACCTATGGATTAGTAATGATTAATCCTCTTTACTGGTAAAGTTGGATTTGGCAATACTAGTTTAGGTTTTAAAAAGTGGGCATTTCTCTGCGCTTAGCTCTTTGTGTACCTTCCAGCCTGACTCCAATACATTACTAGGTTTAAGTGACAGCTACATTTTGTGCATTACCTCTAGACAGCTACCAACACAGGACACTCAGCCGTATCTGCATTCATCTCCATACTGATGGGTCTTCCTGGGCAGAGGGAAGGGGAGGGACTGACACTTGCACTACAATAGGTAGTCTCCTGCCCTCGAAAAAAGCACTGACCAATCCCCTAGAGTTAGCTTGGCCTTCAGGAATGGGCTGAAACAGGACCTGTGAACTTCAAAGACTTTGCTTTGAAGTCACCTCCACTTCAAATGCGCTTTTGGATACAAGTCCTGGTGGACTTATTTATGAGAGGCTTACGCCACCGGAACACATCACTTTTTTTATGCTCCAGCAGCGCAAGCCTGTCAACCAGATCTATGAGGTTGTTTTGCAAGTCCTCATTGATATGGAGCAACACAAAGCAGCATAAGTTGCTGCCTTGCTTTACTCTGCACCAAGGAGGCATTCCATGGGTGTTGCAATGGGTTTTCCCATGCTGAATATATATTTTTTTAAGTAAGTAATCTTTATTTAGCATAGTTACTTAAAACCATTGCAGTGTAAAAATGATTTAAGAACAGAAAGGATAAAACTAGTTTTAAAGGACTCAAAAATTTAAAATTTAAAATGTTCACATTTCCTTATGACCGATGTGCTTGTAATTGGACTTAATATTTGTAAGTTATTGCTCAGTGTCCTCATGAGCTCATAAGGTCTGTGAAACAGTCAGCGAAGTGATGTCAAGTCGGTTGGATTGGGACAGTTATGGATTGAGTTTTTTGGCATCTTTTTCCCAACTGCCTTCAGGAATTTTACAAAGCTGCAGTTCAAGCCAGGGTCATTAGGATGAAAACATGCAAGGACCGCCGCCCTTCTAGTGCGGATCCCTTGCCGATTGAAGTGATGTTTTAGCCAGCGTTTCCGTTCGTCTCGTAGTTTTTCACAAGAGCATATCAAATGCAGCATGTCCTCCTGTGCCAAGCCGCATAGCCGACAGAGGGGGGTCAGCTTTGATTTTGAGCCAGCGTGGGAGGTTTTGAGTACAAGGTAGCAGGCCAAACCTCTGCCTTAGAAACCACATCTTGACACTTTTGGAATAACCCTCGGCCAGATAGCGCTGTTGTGTTTTAGTTGTGTACGAATTCAGAGTCAACCAGCCGTGTGTTCTCTTCGAGAGGGTTTCCTTGTCTTGCAACCATGATTGTAATTTGATTGATTTTTTTACCAGTTTTTTGACATTTGTATGACTTGTTGGAGTGTTCCAGAGCTGTTCTAGACCTGTATTCGTCAGGCTGCCCGTGAGGTACTTAGCTGCTGCTGAGGAAGGATGCTGTTCTAACTCCTTCCACAGGTGTTCATTCAGGGTTCCTTGTTTTGATTTCCTCACTTTGTCCCAGGCTATCACGTAGGCTCCCTGCCTTGCCAGGAGTTGTTGGTCGATGCCAAATTCGAGCCTGATTTGAGCGGGTGAGGTTTGCTTGGGTAGACTGAAAATAGTTCTGTAAGCTGCTGCTATAGTATTATCAAGGATCTTAGCATCCCTTCCTCTGAGTGCCTCACTCCCGTAAGTAATTGTTGGAAGAAGTTTAGCACGAATTACTTGCGTCAGGGGTAACAGGGATGGGCCGGAGAGTTTGTGATTTAGCGCCTTCAACGAAAGACCTTTCCCTTGTATGCTTGATCTCTGAACCGAGAACTGCCCACCGTTATCGATCTTCACTCCTAGGTATTTGTATGTTGGAGTTTCTTCGATTCTTGTCGTGTTCCAATGCCATGATGTTGGTTTCCTTTTTTTCCTGCTAATGGTCATTGTTTGGGTTTTCCCCAGATTTATTGTAAGATCGTTCTTACTTGAGTACCTTTGTGTTGCGTCTAAAAGATGTTGAAGTCCTACCTTAGTGTGGCTTATTAAGACGATATCGTCTGCGTATAGTAGACAAGGTAGCTGGAGCCCTCCTAGTTTAGGGGCGTGGGAATTGCAGCCATTTAGTATTGAGACAAGGTCACCTAGGAATAGGTTAAAAAGCATGGGGGCCAGGACGCAGCCTTGCTTTAGGCCCTTATTGGTCTGTATGGGCCTTGACAAGGCGGATCCATCCCCTATTTTTATCTGTACCCAGGTCTCTGTGTGGAGGTTGATGAGCAGATCCAGCAGGGGTCTCGAGATCCCCCAGTCGTTCAATTTAGACCACAAAAGCTTCCGATTTACGTTATCGAAAGCGGCCTTGTAGTCGATGAAGCAGAAATGGATGGGCATTTTGTTAGATTCTGCTTTGTCTATGAGCATACCCATGCTCAGGATGTTCGTCATCGTGCCTACTGACTTAGCGAAGCCTGTCTGGTTGGCAGGGATTAAGGATCTCTCTGTAGCCCAGGCTGTCAGCTCTTCAAGAAGGGTACCTGCAAAGTATTTTACCTCGTTGTCAATTAGAGCCACCAGTCGGTAGTTGTTTGGGGCAGCCTTATCTCCTGCCTTATTGATTGGGGAGATGATAGAGCCCCTCCAGGACCTTGGAATGATGTTGAATTGTCGTATTTCCAGAAAGAGGGGTTCCAGGGCTGCTGCCCAGCCTGGCACATCTTGTTTGTAGAGAATAGGAGGTATGCCATTTGGCCCTGGCGCTCCCTCCTTTCTTCCTTTTTTGATTTGGCGCTGGATGGTGCTTTGCAAGTTCGACAAGTTCACAATATCATTTGGAGTAAAGCATTCTGTGGGCCCTGTGTCAGTAATTGATGTATAATTTTTATAGATGTCAGGCTCGTAATGTTAGTTGTTCCCTTCAGTCTGACTAAAATGGGTGCCAAGAAAGCTAACCCAGATTTCCTCCGAGATGTTTGAGGAAACCCCGTGATGCACGGGTCTTATGAATGCATTTATTGATTTCCAGAATCTTGCTCCATCGTTCGGTTTAATATCGGAATGAAGTCTCGCCCATAAATTATCCTCAGCTGATTTGTTTGCTTCCCATTTTAATTTTTTTAGTGTTGATTTTAGTTCTCGTAAATGATTTTGTTTTACGTTATCCATGGGTTTCCGTTGGAGTTCTCTCATTGTGCGGTAGATTAGAGTCTTTATGTCTTTAATTTTCCCTTGGTCTTCTCTAGAGAATTTGCAGAAACTTGCGTCCTCCAGTTGTGACTGAAACTTGGGTCTTGTAGCATCGATAGACATAGTACTTGTAAAATGTTCCCATTTTGTTATTTCACTATCCCCAGAGCGACTCTCGAAGTGCTGTTTTGCCCTTTCCACTAGCGTTCCATCCATTGCTGATGAGTATTTGATTTTTTTAAAGTTGATGGTTTGGATTGACTCTTTAGGCGCTTTTGATCTCTCAAAGTTCGGCTTTATGATCTTCATGATAATTTCTTGGGGACAGTGATCACTTTCCCCGGTACAGCCAATCCGGTATGATGTTAAAAACTGGAAAAAGGGTAATGATATAAAAGTATAGTCTAGAATACTGCTTGTTTTTGTTGAGTGAAAGGTTGCGACTGGGGGATTGTCTCCAGAGGTCCTACCGTTGAGGGCCCTAATGTTAAAGTTTTCCAGATCTTCTAGTGTCCTGTTACCTAACTTGGTTTTATTGGATAACTGAGAGGTTGCTTGTGTTGGGATGTCCCAAGTTGCGTTTTGTATTAGTTGTTCATCTTCCTGCGTCTCGCCCATGAGGTTAAGGTTAAAGTCCCCGGTAAGAACAACATTTGGTATGGATCTTTCCCTTATATGTGTCTCCATGAGGCTACAGAGGTCTTTAATTGCTTTCCCTTTCCTTCTTGGGTTGATGTAGGCATTTATTAGAAGGAAATCGGTTTCAGTATTGCCTTGTTTGAGTGGCAAGCGGATTTTTACAGCCAGTGCGGCTGTAGAGGATGGTCCATCTTCTGTTGCTGTCAGTACACTTGTGACCAGTATATAGGTTACTAGGCCCCCTTTCGAATGCCCATATTTAGCCGTCCTACTTGCAGCTGCGTAAAAACGGCGAAAAGATTTTTGTGGGCAATAAAACAGCGGAATATTGCTCAAACAAAAGAAGCGGAAAATATTATTTTCTAGAACGGAACTTACTGGATGTCTGTTTAAAATACATTTGTACCTAAATTGATTTTTGTGTGCATAGGAAATTGCGTTGTGTGTAAAAACGTAAGTAGCCATGGAGGTTGGGGGGGTCTGCGAGCCATGTCTCTTGGAGTAAGTTGCTGCCTTGCTTTACTCTGCACCAAGGAGGCATTCCATGGGTGTTGCAATGGGTTTTCCCATGCAGAATATATGCAGTTTGATGCTGCCCCAGATTTACTTAATCACATAAACCTGGGACAGTGTCAAAATCTTGCACTTTCCAGAGCAGGTGTAACAAGGAGAAATATTTTTAGTTCTCCTTGTTTTTTTCCTCTTTCGATGTGTGCTGCATTCTGCTGCACACATACAAAAAGGAAAGCGCCTCTCTGGATTGTTTTTGCGCAGATAGGTGCCCCTTCCTACATAAAAACAATCCTGCTTGCAACACAAGGCACCCCTAGGTTGACACTAGGCAGCAAATTGTGCATGAGCGCAGGGGGAAAGGACAGGAATTCCTTGTATTTCATAAATACGGTGCATTCCTGCCCTTTCACATTAGCGTAGGGCAGTTCAGAAAGAAGACTTGTGGCACTCCTCTACACCAATGCCTCATAAATGATGCCCTGGGTCTTTGACCCCTTCCAATCTGACACTTCTTTGACCTGTAACCAGACACTACTGGTTCTACATTCACACAGTGCCAGGAGGGACTGCCACTCTGCTAACTTCTCTGCTGTGTTGGCCTGCTGATTATTGTGCTGCAGGAGAGACTGCCACTTTGCTACCTGCCTTGTTGTGATGGCCTGTTAACTTTGGTGTGTGAAACTTACAAGTGTTCTCCAAGGGCATGTTGGCTTGCTTGCCCCTGTTTTGGATTCTCATGACCATCAAAGACTATGCAAGATAATCCGCGTCACCTCTCTGTTATGGAGCCTTACACAGGAGCAGCACCTTAGGCTGAGAGAACAGCTGCATTCCTTTTCGACATGTTGCCAGGGCAACATGGAGGGCAGCAATGACCTCCGCACTGCCCTAGCCACCTTTGTGGAAGCCGGCAACCAGCGATGTATGCCGCTGCATCGATGAGCTGCAGAGTCCAACGGGGAGAAAGATCACTTCCTTGAAATGTTCTCCCTGGCCAACAGATTGCTAGCACTGTTACCACTGAGTAAGGACAGTCCCTCACGGTCACCTGAGGTCCTGTTTGTTGAGAGATGTAACCTTGAGTTCCCATTCACTGACCCACGTGTTTGTGGGCAGTTTGCCTTTATTGATTTCACTCGGTCTCGAAGGGCTGATCGCATACCTGGTACGGTAGAGACCTATGAAGCATTGTTTATTTCCCTGCTTCGCTGACCCCTGACCAGGATCATTCCAATTGCACTAGAAAGTTGCCGTAAAGAATGTAACAGAAGCATGGGGGCTTCGGCACACAATGTCTTTTTCATGCATTTAATGTTATACTTTGAAACGGCATAACATAAGAAAAACGTATGGGATTTTGGTTGTTTTGGCCATGTACTGTTAAGAGTATAATAAGCTATATTTCTAAACCTGTGTGGAGTCTTTTTATTGACGCATTTATTTACACATTGTCTCTTTTGATAAGCCTGCCTGCTCTGAGCCAAACTACTAGAGAGTGAGCACAGGTTATCTCAGTTGTGTATCTAGCTTACACTGGTTAGGATGGTGGTTTCTGCCTGGCTTGGATGAATAACTTTGCCAACCAGAAACCTCATTTCTAACTCTTTCTAACCCATTAGCATTTGTGACCACCGTTGGCTCTGGGTGAGGTCAGACACGTTTGAAACCAGGATGTAATACAATACATTCACCTGGTGATGTGCCCACTTGGATTTCATATCCCAATTCAGAGTCAGTATGTACCATCTAGCATGTTGATCAAGCAGAATGTAGGAGGCCAAGAGTCCCAGCTGCCACAATTCCATCCTCACTGGGATGCTGGACAGAGGCTTCAATTTCTGGATCATAGTTCCAAATGGCCTGGACTCACTGCTCTGTGGAGAAGGCACAAAACTGCACCTTATGCCGCTTAGCTCAGATGAGTGAGAGCATCTACGAATGAGTCAGGTGGGACTTCGGTACATTGATAGTGAAGCCCAAGTATGTTAGGTGGTTTGAGGTCATCTAGAGGTGATTCATGACTGCCTAGGGTGAGCCTGCCTCTAACCTCTTGGGTGCCCATGACGAGCTCAGCTCATCATGCAGCACGGTGGCGCTGTGCTCCGTTATGGAATTCCCACATGGGGATAATTCCCCTGCTGTGCTGGGCGTTCCATTGGAATGCGCGTGGTCATGACGAGCTCAGCTCGTCATGAGCACAGCGCCGCCATGCTGCATAACGAACCGAACTCGTCATGAGCACAGCGCGCAGCCCCCCTCCCCCCATGCCGCGAGGAAATTAGCCCCGCGGCGAAGGGGCTAGCAGCCAGTCATCAATGTACTGGAAGGATGGGACACCTGACCTCTCGCGACGGCTGCGGCCATCCTCATCACTTTTGTGAACTGAGAGGCACTTGTCAGGCCAAAGCGGAGCACAGCAAAATAGTCTACTGAGACTTCACAGAAGCACCTGTAGGCTTGTAGGATGGGAATAGGAAAATCCATGTCCTGGAGGTTTAATTTTACCATCCAGTAGCTGGGATCTAGGGCAGGCAATGCTGGCCCAGCGTGAGCATCTTGAAATTGTCCTTCCATGGGAAGGCTTCAAGAGGGCAAAGATCTAAAATAGGGCGAAGGCCTTCACCTTTTTTGGCACAAAGAAGTAGTAGGAGTTAAACCGAGTTCCTACTTCTGGGGCTGGAACTCACTCTATTGCTTATTTGGCTAGAAGAACCAGCACATTCTGCTTCAAAATTATTGTGTTCATCCGTCAGCTGTGTTGATCGGGGTGGAAAGTGTGGCAGAGTAGAAAGGAATGGGAGGGCATAGCCCTGCTTGACAAGTTGGAGGATCATTGTTCCAAAGTTAAGTCTTTGCCACCATTGGTGGAAATGTTTAAACCTGCCTCCCTCAGTGTGTGTGTGTAAGAAAGGACACATTGAAGTGGATTTGTGTTTCCTAGAGGGATGGGTGACTGAGCAGCACATTGTCCCTAAATGTGTGCTGTGGACTTGGCTATGAAATGGCTGAACAGGCTGTCATTTTGGTGCCAGGGTCTGGGATTGGTCTATACAAAAACAAGATGCCTCTGACACCATAAATTAGACAAACGTCCCTCTGCCCATACGATTTTTTAATTAACGTTGGGATATTCACGTTTGTGTTTCTCTTTTTTCTTGTTCAGTTTGCAAAACTACCATACCCATCAGTGGGCAAGTTAGACCCAAATCTTCTCAATATATATACAATTTACACATACAGAAAAAACTTTTTGTTTCCAGGGAGCAATGTGTCCAGAGATTATGTACAGTGAAAAAAACTTTCATTTGGTGATTTATACATTCAAAAGAGTGAGTCAAACAAGGGCAAAATGTTCAATAAGGTACATATACAAAAATTAACTTTACGTCTGGAGGCAGTCCTATTGATTTATCGACCAGGGCAAGGGCAGATTGCAAAACTCTACTGTCCTTAAGCTTTTGATACTTTTTCACCAGGGGAGAGGTCAGGGAAGTTTCCCAGAACACGAGAGGAAGGACCCTAAATTTGGGGGTTAGTGTAGTCCAGTTTGGGACCTGATTTCTACTCGGTTCGACCAAGAACCTCTCTCAAAAGGGGCCAACGCGTTTCGACCTTCTATGTGGCACTTCTTTATGTGAAGGTCTTCATCAGGGAAGATGGATGTTCAGAACAGGACTTGTGTACCTACATGAATTAAAAAACAGCAAATGCTGACATCAATAACAGTTTTTTGGAGCACATATGTGTTGGTGCAGAAACTAGTCTCCAATGGCTGGGAACCTAGCACGTACCGTGATGCTTTGTGTATTGCCACGTAGACTCCAGATTGTGAAGTCCTTGTGCTTCTTAACTGTGGCGTGGACTGGAGAAGGTGTAGAACAGAAGGATGGCAGACGTGTTAATGTTGGATGGCTCTGACCTGTGAGCTAGCTATCCTTTTGAGTTTTGCCAGGTGAACATGCAGGGGACGTCGTGTTTCCTTTAGTGAAAGACCAACCCGTGCCTGTGGTGCATGGAGTACATCATGCATCAGGGTGGCAGACGTTTGAGAGAGATAGTGACAGCCCACATATGGTGTGTACCTCTAATCTGTGAACGGCTCTTTCAACGTTAATAAACCCTTGGTGTATTAACATCCCCTTTATTGGTGAATAGCACACTTCTATACATGCAGGGTCTTCCGATTTGGCAAAGCATACCTCGTTTTTCAGTTCTTCTTGGAATGCCATTTCTTAACCTGGGAAGGGGATCATGCTCCCTCCGGTCTCTTTGGGTGATCGTCAGTGTGGCGTGGAATCCGCACAGCGTCCATAGCAGCACTTCTTTCCTTCTTTTTGCCAATAGCTTCTGCCGTTTCGGCCGTCCTACTTATGTTTCCACTTTTACGACGGGCGTCGCGTCCCTACCGCTATATTGTGCTGTGGCCTGCTTACCTGACTGTGTCTACCAGCCGGCCATCTTGGGACAGGCAGGTCCTATATGCAGTAGAGCATGGGTTCGATCCTCCTGTCTTCATAATGGATGCACAGTATTTTCGAAATGCCGGTTACCTTAACAAATTAGATGTAATTGGAATTTGAGTCAAAGCTTTTTTTCTGTTTTTCTTTCTCGAAGTGAAATGCATATTCAGTACTGTGTAATGAGGGTGAGTGTTATGATCCATTCTGGTTTTTTTCGGAACGTTTGTGGACATCATATTATATGGCTGATTTCACTTATTTCATTCAAACCATTGTAAAACGTATTCAGGTACATGCCATGTTTTCGCCTCGAATCTTGCCAGGAGTGTATCAATATTGTTGCCCCTTACATGTTTTAGGACAGTCCATTTTAAGTCTTCAAAACATGATGATGTTCAGTGAAGTGTTGAACAAGTGGTGCGCTCATGATGCCGCATCTTATCCTGGAACAGTGTTGTGTGATGAGTTTCTTAATGGCCTGAGAGGTTTTACCAATGTATGCCTTTGGGCAGGGACAGATGATTCCATAAACAACATTATGCGTGTTGCAGTTAGAAAATTCTTCATGTTTCACAAATTTGTTTCCGTAGGTGAAGATGGACTCTTCTATCGTGCTCGCACATACAGAGCAATTACCACATCGTTTGTGGCCTTTAATGGGAGGCAGTGAGAGTAGAGATCGGATTGGTTGACTGTTGTTTTTCTTCATTGTGTCTGCTCTTACCAATCTATCCCTTATGCTTCTGTTTTTCTTCAGCGCAAATATGGGGACAGCAGCAAGTGGTTCCAGTGATTTCACTGTATTCCAATTTTTCCTTATGATTTTTTTGATTTCGTTGGTGCTGCCAGAAAATGTGGTCACACATACTAAGGGAGAATCATCTTTTTTTGTGTTTGGTGTAAGTAAGGCCTCTCTGGGAGTGTACCATGCTCTCTTCATTGCTCGTTTGAGCAATTTTGTTGGTACTTGCGTTCTACAGGTTTCTCCAGAAGTATATTGGCATTGTGAAAGTAATCTGCTTTCAGAGAGCAGTTTCTTCTGGTCCTCAGAAATTGACTGAATGGTAAGTTTTCACGCAGTTTCCCCTGGTGAAAACTTGAAAAATGGAGTAGAGTTTTTTTATCTGTGGTTTTTGTGTACAGGATACCATTTTCATATTTGATTAACAGGTCTAGAAAATTAATCTCTATCTTGTTGGTGTTGATTGTAAATTGAATATCTCTATTCCTGTTGTTAAGTCAATTTAGGAATTCCAGCTGTTGTTCAAATGTTCCTCTCCACAACATGAAAATGTCGTCAATGTAAAGGTACCACATTTTGATGTGGCCATCATATGGATTCTGACAGTAAATCCACTTGTCCTCGAAGAGGGCCATGAACATGATTGCCATTTCTGGGGCAAATGGGCAGCCCATGGCCACTCCCTTGACTTGTATGAACTGGTGTTCATTAAACTTGAAGAAATTGTATTTTAGGCAGATCCCTGCCAACTGTAGTAGGAACGAGGTTGGTACATTATGTGGTCTCTCTCTTCTGTCTAAGAAGACTTCCATTGCTTCCAGACCTGCCTCTTGGGGAATGTTTGTATAAAGACTCGTTATGTCTAATGTTACCAGATATTCTTCGTCTTTATCAAAACTTTGACCCTCTAACAGGGTTATCGCTTGCATGGTGTCCTTTGTGTAGCTTGTAGTGTTTCTGATCAATGGTTTCAAAAACGTATCTATATACTTCGCTGGTTTTTCCAGGATTGAATTGACTCCGGAGATGATTGGCCTCCCCGGAGGATTTTGAGTGTCTTTATGAATTTTAGGGAGGATATACGTGAGCGGTGTCCTGGGGTTGTCATTGATCATATATTCTGCTTCTTTTTTGGATAACCAGCCCTCTGTGATTCCCATTGATGTCAAATGTAAAAAAATGTTTTATCAACCTTGTGAAATCTTCATTAGATCTTCTATAATGATCCTGGTTAGATAGTTGACATGTGAATTCCGATTCATATAGGTCCCTCTGTAGAATGACAATGGCTTCGCCTTTGTCCGCGTGCTTTATTATGATTTCCTCATTTTTCATAAGTTGTTTCAATGCTCCATTTTCTGTTTTAGTCAGGTTCCACTTCATATATGTTCTTTTATTTTCCAGTATGTTGAGGTCCCGCATTACATTCTTCTCGAAAGTCAACAATTCGATTGGCATAAGGTCGGGGGATGGAACAAAATTGGAAGGATTTTTGAGACCCGAATGGTTTTTGTATGCAGTGGCTTCTTTTTCAGCAAAGAACATCTTTAGCCGCATTTTTCTGAAAAGTTGTAACATTTCTAGTTTAGTTTGACTGATATCAGGTTTAGTAGTTGGTATGAAAGACAATCCTTTTTGCAGCACATTCATTTCCTCCTGGTCCTCACCACTTGTCCTCCTGGTGGTAATCTCCCCTTGACATTGTTGCGGTGGTGGTGGACCATTGTACCATTGTCTTGGTCTTGTTCTTCAGTTGGTCTTCCCCGGCCTCTCTCTAAAAAAGGCCCTGGTTGGTAGAATTGTCTGGGTTGATTGCCACTTGTACTTGTTGTTGGTTCCGAATCACTGGAGTTATCTGAGTAGGAAGAGGCGTCCGAAAATGTAGTTTATTGTCTTCTAATCCTGCCACCATAGGTACGGAGCATACCAAGGTTAGCTGGTTGTTTATAATAATCTTTGTCAAGATAAGGGTAGTTCTTTTTCTCTGTAAAATTGCTGAAATCTTTCTGAAGTTTTGATCTTTTTATATCTTCTGTAGTTTTTATGAAAATCTCGTTCTACTTTTCTAGTTTTGTCAACAATTCTTTTGCATTCTGTATCGCTGTGTTGTTAAGAAACTCTGCTTCCAATTCCTTTATCGAATCCAATTCAACTTGGCATAAACGTTCCACTGTCTTTATTGAATGAAATATCCAATCGCTTAAACATTTGGTTCCTATATTGCTAAATCCATCCAAATATTCTGGTTGATCTGTAAAGATCACGGGCACATTTTTGACCTGCAAACCGACTGGTATAGTTCCTGCCTTCAAATGTTCGAATAGTACTTCACCATGTAGGGCTGTACGTATTGGCTTCTTTTTTAGCTGGGTAATTTTCTCCAAATCCGATTGTTGACTTTTATTCACCAATGTGTTGCCAGAATTTAACTTTGACGGGCGTTTCAAAAGTTCTTCATTTTCCTCCTCTCTTATACTCAAGGTTTTTGGTTCATTCATGAAAAAATCTAACTAGACTGGTCTAGTCCAGGATTGATGTGTAATTTGATTCTCTGTTGTAGTGTTTAGTTCTCATGTGCCATCAAAAATACTCCAAATGATGAAGGTGACTAACTTGTGTGAGCTGTTGTGATGATGGATAGAGTGTTATGCAAAGGATTTCCGCAAAGGTTTGTAAGTTGCCTTTGTGGGAGCTACTTATTTCGCTATAATTCTGTTAGAAAACAGAATTTCTCTCATAGGCCTGGTGCCTATTCAAAAAGCAATACTAACAAAGGGGATTGATTCAATTAAGGTCTGTATAGAGGCTTGAATCCAAATACATCTATATTGGTGGCATTAAACACCCCTAGTGTAGCTATGAAAGGGGTGAAAATGCTGGAAAACTGTTTAGTAGGGGCAGACAACCCTAGAGAGCGTGCTGTAGCACGACTATCCTTTTAGCATTCCAGGGCTTGGTCTGCTTTTCCACAGATATTGTGAGAGCCATCAAATGGCATGATCATCAAAGATTCCTGAACCCAGAGAAGCCAGTAGACATCATTCAGGTGTAGAGCTAAAGCACTACCCTCGTTCCTATTGCCCAAGCAATAGTTGTGTTGAGACCAGAATGTATTACACCTTTTTCAGTATCCCAGCTGTCCTATATGGTTTGTACTAAAGATGCTGGTAGGTCCTCTGGAACTGCCAGCAGGATTTGACCAACTGCATCCCATAAACATGACCTTGGCATTCTAGATGGCAGCTGGCATTGACTGAGCACAAGGCAAGGCTGACCGATGAAAACGTGCTTGAAAATGTTTCATGCACTTGGACTCATGGTCTGGAAGAGTTTTGGGAAAGCTATTAGGGTTGACTCTGCTTGTGAGTGCCTGGATCACTAGCCTCTCAGCCGGAGGGTGTTGTGTAAAATAAACAAGGATCGCCCATTTCCATTCTGTGGCAATGAATTACCTGTCTGTTAACTGGGAGCCTAGAACATGGCTTCACCCAAATCCTAAGAGGGTATCTGTTAGGCCCCCATTAAATGGCAATACAGTTTCAGGAGGTGCCTTGCAAGGCTAAAGAACCTCCATCAAGTCGTTGGTTTTGACGCCCACTGTGAAGGTGAAGCCACATGAGGGAGATGAAACGAAGGACGGGAAAAAATCCATGACGAGACGAGAGAGCGGGAAACAACTCCAGGACGCATCGAAAAGAGAATAAAAAACAACAATTTGGGACCGTACACGAAGCCACCTAGAAGGGGACAGAAAGAGGGGAGAAAAAACTTGAATAACAGGGGAAAACTTGCAACAAGCATACAACAGAACACAAGCAAAGCCATAACCTCTGTATAGGAGGGGAATTACATCAAAGAACAAGGAACAGCAAAAATACAAAATAAAAAATCAGCAATAAAGAAAGACGCTACGACAGACAAAAGAGAGGGAAAAAGGACAAAACAAAATCATTGTAAAAAGGCTTTCATCTTCATGGTTGAGGAATGTCCATTGAATCCACTCTGCAGCTGTTCAGAAATCATTGAAGAAGAACAGGATCATCATACGTTGTGGTTTTGTTGTTATAAGTCACTTTGAAAAGGCAGGGGTGGAATAAACCATATCTCGCATTCAAGCTGCGTAACGCCGGCCTCATGTCCAGGAACTTCTTACGTCTTTCCGCAGTAACTTTAGCATAGTCTTGGGCAAAAAATAGTGTAGAGCCATTCCAAATAATCTTCCCCCGTTGTTTAGCAGCCTGCAGCACACGAAGAAGATCAGTATATTCAAGAAAGTACAAAATAACTCCCCTAGGCTTGGGGGAGGACGCTGAAGAAGATGGACTTGAACCAAGACGATGCCCTCGTTGAATATTCAAAACTGGCGAGTCAGGAAGACCAAGAAGCATTGGCAAAAATGTTTGAAAAAAGGAAATCGGGGATGGACCTTCCAAACCTTCAACTAGGCCATAAATGCGCAGATTGTTGCGCCTATTACGGTTTTCTAACTGTTCAACCTCCTGTTTAAGATGTGCAATCTCTTTAGACATGGGTGGAATCTGATCCGCAAGACCTTGGATAAGATCAACACGAGTTTCCAACACTCCAACCTTCTGTTCAGTGATGGACCAGTTGGATTCTAGATTAAGCAGACGAAGATTAGTTTCCTCCATGTGAGGTTTAAGAGCACATAGTTCTTCAAGAATGAGGTCTGAGGATTTCAAGGCGGATGATGCAGGAGGTGGGGAAGGAGGGTTTACCTTGACTCGTTTGCCTTGTACAGAGGATGAATTTGGTACAGTAAGGGTCGCTTTAGGGCTTTGCTTAGCATTCAAGCGTGACACCGAAGTAGCAGATCCCTTAGAGACAGTACAGTCTGTGAGGGAATCCTCTTTAGAGTCCTGCAAGGCATTAAATGGATTAAAGTCCTCCAAACCTGCTCCATTTGGTTGAAAAGACCAATTACGGTTATTACGTGCTTTAGCCATATTAGAAATGAGGAGGAAACCGCTTCCTACACAATATAGGCTTGTACACCGTAGAAAACCAACTGGCGTAAATAGACAAGAAATCTGCAATAGCTCCTCAAAAGACACCCATGTATGTCAACAAGCATAAATGTCAAGCGCAGGGCAAAAAGAGGAAAAAAACAGTAATATGACCAAAAATGAGAAGGTTTGGCAAGATTTTGTGAGGAAAATGCATCTGGTAACTTGTGCAGGCGGGAAAACGCGGACGCACAGAAAAACAAAATGGCGGCCGCGACGCTTCTGTGGAGAGCGGAGGCAAGAAAACATCAAAAAGAAGGGGAAAACCTTACAGAGCGCACCTGTCATGTTAGCAAGGCAAGCAGCATCCTTTCCGACGCCAGGAAATACCACAGACCGGGTCCGAAAATGAAAATTAAGTCCTGAGAGCCGCTCGAACTCCTACGTCCCTACGGAGCTCCCGTGAATCGCGGCCATCTCCGGAGGCTCCTAAGCCACGTCCCAAGAACTACTCTTCATAAAAAGTTCAATTTTCATTTATCGCTCTTTTCAAACAGAACTCTTTATGGATTTTTATCCAGAATAGCTCATTGGGTTTCTTTATGGAACACATATTTTAATTGCGATTTCTAATCCTTCTTTTATTATTTCTGTGAATTACTAAACGGAATAAAATGTGACAGTCTTACACTATTGATAATAAAGCCTTTAAAACTATTTTAACCTCTTGCAATTGGCTCTTCGTAAATTATAAAAGATTATGATGTTTTAATGACTTTATTTCACAAAGAACTCTAATTCTGAGCATGGTGGAAAAGGTCCATTGACCTCTCTGGAGCCTGGACGATTCCCTATGGTACTCCTTGTAAATGGGTGTATGTTCAAATAACTTAGAGGAGGGGCTAAGGTTAGATCTCCCCCTGGCCGCTTGCCTTTATGTAGTCATATTGTCAAACATTCCAACTCTAAATAAGGATCGAATGGAAACTACTATCCAACTAATCTACAAAGCTCGACATTGGATTTATACAATAACGAATGGTCGGGAAGGGGGCTTTTGTATCATTCTAATGGCCCGCAGAGTTTCTTGGCTGGGGAAGCAACCCAAAGCTATCAAAGGGGACTGTGTGGTAGTAACTCTGAAATCACTTTTTATGGCAGAAATGCTATTACATTTATTCCCCTATAACCCTTCAGTACTGCCAAAAAAGTTTGCACTTCCTCTCGGATTCTTTTACAAACCTATGTTCAACCAGCAAGGATCAGATGGTTAATGGGGCTCATGATTCTCCTTTTTTCAGAGCAGAGACACAATCCCACGTGCACTGTAGAGGGTATACTACTTTTTTAATACCAACTGCAAATCGCTTTCTGGCACTGACGAACCTGGATGCCTGTGACTGACTGTCCACAAGGGAGGAATCCCAGAATGTTGCTCCACGCGAATCTCAAGATTCTCAAATTGTGGAAGTCCCTCCCTCAAAGAATCTGGATACCTTCCATCTCATGGAACATTGCAGGCTTGGGACAGAAATTGACGGACTGAGATTGGTTAGATTACATCTCCACGTTTGAATTAATATGTCTGCAAGAGACCTGAGCAGTGGGTCCTGTTAATATAGATGGCTATAGGTCATATTGTACCCCTGCAAGGGGTGGGATTGTTACATTTTTAAAGAACATACTGCGACTTGAAGTTTTGTCTTTATTTAACGATTGTCAATATTTTAATATGTTACATCTTAAAGGCCCAGAAGCTGATACCTTATTACAGATTAACTTTTATAAACATCTATTTGGGGATGACATGTATAAAGTTGTTGCTTTAGTAGAAGAAAATATGAATACGTTAATTGGATCTGGGAATAAAGTACCATCAGTATTGTGGTTGGGCGATTTTAATGTACACCCTTCCCTCTCACGTCAACCTCTTTATGTGGTCTATCTGACGAGGATGGAGAGGGTTATATACTTTTTTCCCAGGGAACTACAGATTAATAGCTCTAATCGACGTGGAGGCAAAGCTCTTTTCATCTTGTATTCTGTCCCTTCTACGACAATGGACAAAGGACAACAAAATAATACCCATATTTCAAACCGGTTTCAGAGAAGGCATGGGCTGTTTAACCAATCTGTCCGCTCTGTCACTATTAATCGAAGGCGCAGTGAAAAGGAAGACCGGATTAATAGCCTGCTATATAGATTTGAAATCCGCTTTCGACCGAGTGCCCAGAAGTCGCCTATGGAAAAAACTGGAACAGTTGGGTCTTCCGAAAGGATTATTGGAAACAATAATGGCACAATACAGCGGAACATGGGCAAAAGTGAAATTGGGAGATGGAAGAAGAATATCGGCAGAACAAAAAATAACCAACGGCCTTAAACAGGGCTGCGTGCTCTCCCCAACCCTTTTTAACATATACTTGGCCGATTTGAAAGATCAACTTAAGAACGTGAATGGACACCCGCCCAAATTGGCCAACGAAAGCATTCAATTCCTCCAATATGCGGACGACATTGTAATCCTAAGTCAAACACCAATAGGCCTACAAAGATCAATATTGGAATTAACAGATTATTTTGAGAGAGAAGGCCTTGAACTAAACATCAAAAAAACAAAAGTGGTGAGATTGGCGGGCGCCAGTAAAAGTTCTTTTAAGTGGTTCACTAATGGAAGACACATAGAGGAAGTAAAATCGTATAAATATCTAGGGGTCACAATAAGCAAAAACATGTCACTGTCAACTCAAAAAAGAATAATCACGGCAAAAGCACAATCACTGAGCTTTGCGTACAAAGTTCTCCAAAAGAAATTGCAATGCCCTTCATATGACCACCTACTAAAAGTAATGGCAGCTCAAGTTTTACCCACTCTCTCATACGGACTGGAAATATGGCACGGAAAAGAATCAGACATTTTAAATACACTACAGACAAAAATATATAAAGCTGTGCTTCTCCTACACAAAGGAACGGCCCCGGCACAAATCAGGCTGGAATTTGGTTTGCAAAATCAAATATACCAAAGGAAAGCAGCACTAGTTAAGTGGTGCTGGAAACTGAGAATGGCAGAGACAGGATCCTTAAACAATTTATGTTGGCAAGAAATCAAAAAACAATACGACCAACTGGAACCTAATTCATGGGGCTACGACCTGCGAGCATCATTGGAAACCCTCAAAATGGCAGAGATCTGGAAGAACCCTCCAGAAGAAGCCGCCTTTAAAAAGATCTGCAAGCTAAACACAAAAGCCCTCTCTTTGGTTGAAGATAAAAAGACCCTGGCCAAACGACGACACGCATGGACTATCCTAAATTCGTACAAATGTTTAAAACCACAACTGTACCTCACGGCGCACTTTAGGCTATCTTTAAAAAGAAAATACATGGCCTTCAGAATGGGTGACCACTCCTCCAAAGACTTGATCCCATCTTGGAAGGCCGCATATCAGGGACAAAGATGCAGACTATGTGATTATCACAGTGAGACACTGTGCCATCTCCTGTGTACATGTGTTCCCTTAAAAGAAAAGAGAAAAATTTTATTGAAACCAATTTTTAACATGCTACAGATTCGCACTTGCAGGCAAGCTGTAATTAGCTGGTTGGGAGGAGGTTCAAACATTTTAGCATGCCGTGGGGTAAAATTTATTAATCTTGTAGAGTCTGAGATTCAAAAAGCAGAAACAGACCATAGATAAGGCCTGAGACAAAGTGGTCAAATCAACGAACAATAAGACACATTTTATTTAAATGAACTTTTAACTTGTTACTATTTTTATGGAAGTCTTTTTTGTATATGTATGCTTTATGGTTATGATTAACCAAATAAAGTAAATGTTTGACTGACTATACTTTTTTCCCATAACCAATATGTTAATGCCTTAAATAAGCCAGTCATTACAAATGATCTGGAGATGATGAACCTGCGGTCGTAATCTACCAGCTCTTTGCTCGATACCTCTTGCTCCACCCTATATAGCTCATAAAATGATTTTATAATAGCCTCTGCTATATTGGGAGGAGCATTTAGTAACTGGAATGTTGAATTTCTCTGTTATAGCGATCATGTCGCTTTAACTTAGGTTATGAAAAGGTTATGTATCCATGGCCCAAATTTTCTCATATAAAACCCAATATATCTAAGAAGAATGGGATAACTCTCAAATGGGAGGCTATTGATAAGGCTGTTCTTATTCCCCGGTTGTGACTAGTAGGATGAAGGATATCATTATTTGCTTAGATCCAAATCAGGACCACCAGGTTATTATTGAGGCCTTTGAGGCTATCTTGTTAGAGGTGAAAAAGAACCTTTATAAGAGTGGGGGTTCTCACAAAACGATAGGTCTGAACCGGTTTGATCATAATTGCACTCTAGCACTTTCCCACCTTCACCAGTTACTCAAGAGTGTACCAAGAAACCCTGCCCTTGTTAAACTGGCCCGGCTAAGTTATACTATGGCCAGGAAGAATAGAGTAAAGACACTAAAAGAAGAAACCTGGGAAAACTTACTGATAGCCTCAGTTACAAATAATGTAAGGGACTTTTGGTCAACGATCAATTCTCCATTCTTAAATTCAAATTCTGATCCTAATTTGGACACACATGTGGATGATGACTCATGGGTGGAACATTATAGTATAATTTTTAATGGTTCGCAAGAGGGTACTGGTGCAGTCGATGAGGAGTATGTCCCACCATCTAATATTTCTCTCACCTTTAATCTCAAAGAGATAGATACAGCCTTAGCACAATCCTCCAGTAACAAGACACCGGGTATAGATGGAACCCAATAGATTTCTTTACAGGCTGCCCGGTTTTGTGGGGTCCCCCACTTACCAATATATTTAATGCCGTAGCCAAGAGGGACCGCCAGCATCCTGGCATTAAGCAGTCGTAATTCCAATACACAAAAAATGGGATAAACTAGAACCCAGAAATTACAGGCCAATCTCCCTCCTTGATAGCATGGCCAAACTTATGGGAAGAGTGCTATTAAATAGATTGGAAACATGGGCACTGGCAAATAATATTCTGATCCTGGCACAATATGGCTTTAGAAAAGGGAGAGGCACCCAAGATCAGTGTTTGAACCTGAGTCTACTTATAGCAAAGTACACCAATGCTAAGCAAGGCAACTTGTATCTGGTCTTTTTGGATCTTAGCGCAGCTTTTGATTGTGTATCCCATTCCCATTTATGGAGGGAAATGGGGGGAGACCAGAAATAAATGTCTTTATAAGACAATTGTATTCAAGGAGTGAAGCATGTGTAAGGTATGGCAAACAGGGTGAGTGCACTAGATGGTTCCCAGTCACCAGAGGCATTTGGCAAGGGTGCGTTCTTGCTCCTTTCCTGTTTTTGCTCCATACAAATGGAGTGGAGTCTCGTCTCCTCGAATCAGCTATAGATGTACCCAGAATAAACAAGAGGCGCATCCCAATTTTATTGTATGCAGATGATGTCGTTTTAATTGCGCGTACAGGTCGGTCGCTGCAGAAACTGTTAAATAACTATGTACATTTTATGAAAAGTCTGGATCTTCACACAAATGAATACAAGTCATTTGTTTTAATTGCAGGAAAAAAGCTAAAAAATACTCCCACTTTTTTTTATCTCCAAGCGTAAAGTTACTCAGACAGAGCTGTTTTCCTATTTAGGGGTGACTTTTGACCATCAAGCATCCTGGACGAATATGGTGGCAAACCGCTGAATAATGCTAGAAAAAAGTACAAATGCCATTTGTTCCTTCTCAAAAAAAGTAGGAACTAGAAACCCCGACATTTTAAAAGAGGTTTATGGGTAAAAAAAAGTCGAGTGCAGTAGCTGCATACGGCGAGGGAGTGTGGGGTCATGTCAATATAGAGGGTATACAAAAATTGGAGGCTAGTTTCTGGAAATCAATGATGAGCCTTCCTAGTAGCTACGCCAATTTTAAATTACACTATGAGCTAAACATCTTCTATGTAGCTGACCAGATAAAAGCGGCTCCTATTATTCTTTGGCATTCAATATGGTGTAGAGACACTGTGTCCCTTACCCAACAAATAATAAAGGGTTGCCTAGACTTAGATCGCATAGCAAACATTAATTAGTTGATGTATGTGAAAAAGATCTTACATGCTCCAGATCTAGGGAACTTATTTAAATTACCAGAAAATTGTCTAACTGTCCCCAAAAAAGTTTTAAAAACAAGTTTTTTAGCTGTGGCCAATGATATGAGAATGAAGGTAAATCATAACAAATCATTTATAAGGCAATACCTGGAGGAACCACTGCAGGATGAGGGGCTATCTTCGTATCTGAAGTTTGTAACACTCCCTCAGCACAGATTTATTCTATTAAGATTTCGCCTTAACTATATCCCATGCATATTGGGCTATCCCGCAGGTATTTTTTCCGCTAATGAACTCCCTTGTTGCCCTTGTTATGAGCTTTCTCTCTAAACTGATTTGCACATCTTGTTCTTTTGTAAATTTTATTCAAATCACCGGAAAAGGTTTTTAATTCCTCTTTTACGTAAGCTTAATTTTAGACCATGTCTCCCGGTCTTATATTTTTTACAAATGCTGCCTAATCCTTTAACCAGTTTTAGTGTTGTTTCCTTTTTATGTTCATCCCTGCGAAATAGCAAAACTATTATGTGCTGTCATGAATGTTTTTTACTGTTTTTATCTGCGATTTGTGAACTTTTATGATTAATTGTGTAGTAGTAGAATAAAGTAATTTTGATTGATAGATTTGGTGTATGTAAATCAGGAGAGTCATTTAGGCAACAATGTGCCAGCCCCAGTAGGCACAGCATGTGGTTCATGCCCCTCCTCCCATCCTGTACTCAAGTTAGGACAGGGACGCCTTGCCATGGAAAATGTTGATTCTGAGTGACAGAGTTGAAACTCCTCTTGTTAAGGGTAGTGGTGGGGGCTATAAAGAGAGTTCTGCTTTTGTCCCTGCACTGGGTGGCCCTTATGGTCATTAGGGCTCTATTATTCTCCTTCATGAACCCTGAACTAAACCAGAAAGCAAACCTTTGCTTTACCTCTAACTTGCAGATTTGCCACTCATTGCAGGGGCGTTGTCAGCAGATGACCTCACTAATGTGTTTATTGGGCCTTAGTGCCAGCGAAGTGTAGTCTTTATATTACCTTAGTCAAAGGAGGGCTGCACAGAAAGTATTTCTGTTTGACAGTGAGCTTAAATGTTTGCTCATGTACTTCTTTCTTGAAAAAGAAAAAAAGTCCCTTTCGAATAAAACCAGTGAAATTGAAGGTGTCTATGGTCTGTCGTTAACACACCACAGTGATTAGTGGACTGTCTGCTGTGGTGTTTTTGCTATGACCTAAAGGCTGCATTCTGGACAGGATCAACCCAACTGTTTCTCTTTCTGATGTAGAAACATGGATCATGGAAGAAAAAACATCTGTTGAGTACAGTGCTACAAAATGCACTATGTGACAACTCAAATTGTAAGCACATTTCCTTTCTTTTTCACCTCTTGCAGTAACGCTCTGCCCTTTGACTCTGTTGAACTAATATCTGCAGCTTCCTTCATTTATTCTCACCCAGCACATCATGACTTCAAATCTAACGTCAATATTAATACCTCTCTCACCATTACTTCTCAACTGATGATTTTGATAGAGCGCTTACAGCACTCTAAATTGTATGGGTGCATTATACTCATGGTTCAAACACACTCGCATATATTTTTTTCGTTGTGAAGTGTATTATGTTTATTAAATGCATTAATACAATATCTTAAGCATAATAAATGTAGCGTGCACCTTTAATTTGAATTTACATGTATTAAAGACACTACCATTCCTGTATGTATAATGTGCAAGATGAAATTATATTCATACCAATGTAACTGTGTTTAAGCTGCCTGCACTGTAGGCCCAAAGCTGCAAGTTATTGACAGGTTCAAAATCCTTGGTTACTAAAGAAATAATTAAATGAATCTATTGTGTGTGCCAGAACAGTATGCTCTCATCCCACTACAGGTACAGGAATTCAACCTCGTTATTCCTAGTTTAAGGAGATAACTGGAATGTCTTTGAAGAGTCTGAGATGCAAGAAGGGAGGATATCTTCTGTGCCTGGCCTATCTGAACCTCAGGCCACTGGAAGACAAGAAACACTTAATTGAAGAAGTAATGGAAAGTTACGGGGGCACCTTACAAGTGAATAATTTGTCATGTGATACATTTAGGAGGGGCTGAGTTTTGTCTTTTTGTATTATGCGCAAGGACATAGGATCCGACTTCTAGATTTTCAGAGGAGAAGGAGCATCTTAAGAGCGAGCTCCATAGCTTTAAGCTATCTTGACCCATTTGACATGAGTGCTTCTGAGTAAGTCTACATGTGCTGACACCTTTGTGAATTGATATAGGGGAAATAAGCAGGAATCTCAGGGAGAATAGTGTAGGGAAAGATAACTCATGCTTTCCTTCCTAATGAATAAGGAATTAGACTCCACCTGAATTCTGTATTGTATGTTAATTCTAGAATTTGTCACATTATGCCTTCTGTGCCGAATTCATTATATGCGTAGGTTCGGCTCCGTATTGATCTTTATGTATCTATAGTCGCTAATTCTCAGATGTGTTTACATCCAATTATTTTTGGCCTTATAATAAAATCCATGAACTGGAATTCGGAGTCTGTGGTCTTTTACGCATGACTAAATTGTAAGTATAATCTTGAAGTGTTTATTCCCCTCAACCACTTTCAGCAGGGAAATAAAAGACAATCAGTGCTAAATTTGGAAGGAAAGGCAAGGACTAAATTTAGCGTAATCAAATGGTAGCAGAGGATGGTTTGCCTTTAAGGTGTGGGGAAAATAAGGGATTTAGAGTAAAAGTGGAGGACAATTTGGCTCTGGACTTGGAGTAGAGGACGGCGAGAAACTAAGATTGACGGAGGTCGGCGGATGCTGATGGTGCGGCGGAAGCAGTGGTAGCCTGAGTATGAAAATTGTGTGGTGTGCTAGATTGCGGTGATGAATTAATTGTGTGTTTGTTGTCTTGCGAAGTAAGAATGCAAGTCGAGTGATTGTGGGTTAATCGGTTTACTCTTCTGGACACGTGTGGGTCAGGAAGTTTTGGTGAGCGGACTCAACAGAAGTCCAAGATCCCGGGATAGTTTGTGTATGTGATCGTCCGATCAAAATTGTGGGTGTCGTGCAGCGCTATTGGCGATCCACTTGTGATAGGGAAATTTGTGCGAATGTAGGAGTAACGTTGCGGTGGAAAGCCTCAGGTACCGGGGTAACGGCGATTGGGTGACCAATGCAGGTCGGGGGTCACAGCGGATGTTCTTGTATTGACCTTCTTGCGGATGGACAACTACTTGTTTATGTGACTCTAAGTTATTGTGGCTGTAGTAGGAAGCAGTTACTCGGTTAATAACTTTTGGTAATTCAGGCACTTGTGTCCGAATGTGTGTGCAAGTGTACAAAGTGAAATTGTGAAGGAGGGTGAGCCGCTGCAAGGAGGGAGATGTGTTTTCAGTGCGAGCTGCACTGAGATTGGCGCTGGGATTGGTGGAAGTTCGTCAGAAGTTTATTATTGAATTCCGGATTGCAAATAACTGATTTTCACAATGATATGTTTCACGGTGTTGCGTGATTTGTGTAGAGGCGACACAGGGGTGGTAACTCGGGTGGGAGAAGAAGCTCACACCCGAGGATACCCCAGCAAATTATATGGCAACCAATGTAGGACTTCATACTATAGTGTGGCTGCAAAATTGGCATAAAATCACAGAGAAAGAGGGAGAATTGGCTTTTCCTCGTTATGGGTCATTTCGGGTGGAGGTGCTATACCAGCTGAGAGGAGTGATGTCTTCTCTGAAGCCTCCGCCTAGACCAATGCAATTTGAGGCATTAGATGCATGGATGAGAGCTGCAATGGCAAAGAGAAGAGAAGTTTCACAGGGAACAACGAAAAAAGCAATGAAGGCATATCAGGATGCTAGGTGGGATGCACAGCTGAAGAGGTGGAGAGTAGACACTATAGAGGGAGAACGCTTATATCCATTCAGGTTGCTAAAAGGGAGGTCTGAAGGACAGAGTAAGACAGAAGAGGACAGAGATACAGATGATGGCTTTCTAGAGAGATTGTTAGCAGAACAACCTCCCCCTTATGACTCCAGATCAGAGCTGGAGAGAATGCAGCAACCTGGAGAAGCTTTAGGGGTAGGCTGAACAGGTTCAGAAGAGCAGACAACAGGAGTAAATGGGAGAATGGCAGTTGTTATAAGAATTCCAGGGGGGGGGGTCTGGAAGGCCAGGATATACAGGACCTGAGCACAATGGAGGTGCATGTGCCATGCAGTTACCAGACTCTCTTACTGTACTAGTTACAATTGGACCCGTGGTTTCGAACTATAACCCAAATGAGGGTGCAAGTGAAAGTCAACGGCAGACCAGAGAAGGGGAAGAAACTATGTCAGAAGGTAGTCTTACAGTGAGTGGAACAGGGATGGCTCAGATACCAGCGGAAGATAGTACTCCATTGCAAGCCACTGCTGATCCATCAAGGATGGACAGTGGGTCAGAATGGAGATGAACAGTAGCTTTGGCAAATTCTAGGTCAGATATCAGAATGTGGGTTCCACCAGTGAGGGAGTCAATGCTACAAAGAGAAGAGTGGGAGATGAGACGAGAGACACCTAGGCTACTATTCAAACCACACGGTTTGTGCGAAGGTAACCATTGGAGAAGTTGAAGTTGTGAGAGAGAAAGTCGTCCAGTATTGAGAATGGAAGAGAGTGCAGGTCTAAGGAAGGCACAAAGCTGTAGCAGGGAAGAAACAGGATGTGAGAAGGGTCAGAGAAACATACAAGGGGTAATGAAGGCAACATTGTTAGACGTGGTAAGATTGAAAGTTGAAATAGATGAAGTGATAGAAGGAAATCTGCCATTGGACAGGATTGAAACATATGACTTAATCGAGTTGCTATTTGTAGTTAAGGATGTTACTAAAAAGACAAAGCGAAAAGGTTGGTAAAGTTGGCAAGACTGTATGGATTTGGCCAAAACGAATTTGATGCAGGGAAGCTGCAGATTGAATTATACTGATCAAGATTTAGAATAAAAGAGAACAACAGGGTTAAAGGCACAAATTAGAGACTTGGTCATAGCAACATGACCGTGGAGGGAATTGGATAAATGGGAAGAAAGATGGGCTAAGAAGAAAAGTGCCAAGAAAGTGATAGGAGATATTTCGCCTCTAAGTGGAGGAATGGGAGCAGCAGGGAACTTCCCTTTGAGAGAAGTACAGACTTAGTGGTATGAATGTGCGAAAAAACAAGGACGCCCTGATATGGATAAGGTTCCTGGGTCAGGGTAAATAATGTGTAGTCATACTGTTTGCCTGGGTGCGTTTCTTTACATACAGACTTAGTGGTATGTACATGTGCCATGGAGCAGGGGTGATTTGGCAGCATTCACCAATGACTTTCCTCTGCTGAGGGAGAAACTTGCAGACTGGTACAAACAAATTATTAGGTTTGTTAAGATTTCGAAGGTGTTATGGATTGATTTAAATACCTTGTTTGACATAGTGGTTCCGGGTGATCTATGGACGACATTTAAGATTGCCGTTGATTGGCCTGCAGTAGAACCGGCTAGGGATGCGGTGATTAATGGTCCTTCAGCTGAGGTGATGAAGAAATATGAACAAGTGATTACTTGGTTGCAGTGTAAAGTGGCCCCGCAGACTGTAGATTGGCTTAAAATTGATCGTACTACTCAAGATCCTAAAGAATCGGGACATGATTATTATGAGGGAATTTTAGTGGCATTTAAACAACATAGTGGATTGGATACTGTTGAGCCAAAGGATATGGGACAGTTTGTTTCAAAATTTGTGTTAGGATTGAGTTCTGATATCAGTTGATGATACAGCACCACTCGATATTTTGGCAGAATGAATCTGTCGATGAAATTTTGCGTTATGCAAAATGCTGCAGTGAACATTTAGAGGCAGCACAAAAGAAAGCAAAGGAAAAAATAATGTTGGAACAGTTGAGGAATGCCAAAAGGCCTGACTGGGGGCAAGGAGTTGGAGGAGTGATGGGTCGAGGAAGAGGAAGTGGTAAAGGAATGAATCAACAGATTGTGCCACAACCTGGACAGGGTAGAGGAAGGGGTGCAGATGTCGGTATGGGAGCTGAGTGGGTGGCAAATCAAAAACGTGTCACCGCCTGCCACTATTGTCACAAAATTGGGCATTGGAAGTGTGAGTGTAGATTGAATCCAGCAAATCACTTGCAATATGAGGGAGAGGGACAAATGTTAGAAGGTGTGAATACTGTGACACGACCTAGATCCATGTATGGGGGAGGTTGTGAGTAAGTATGGGCGGAAAATTCGTGCCGCTCACGGAATTTGCAGATTTTCTGCGATTTCGCGATCCGCTCGAAATCGCGGCAAAATCCGCGAATTCGCGAGCGGGACAAATTTTGCTCAGGAAGCACTTACAGGGTTACAGCAGGTGCCCAAGTTGAAGCTAATTTCTTTTGTAACCATTTACAAAATGGTTACAAAGAAATTAACTTCAACTTGGGCACCTGCTGTAACCCTGTAAGTGCTTCCTGAGCGGCGCCTCGTTGCCTACTTGCAACTATTCTCTGACCCTGCTCTGACCCTCGAAGCAGGGTCAGAGAATAGTTACAAGTAGACAACAAGGCTCCGTGAACAGGAAGCACTTACAGATAAAGATAAAGCAGGTGCCTGAGTTGAAGGTCAAAGTCAGTAACTCATTAATCAGCCCCCAAAAATCATGCGCTTTGTCGAGGCTGGGCAGGTGTGCTTTCTCCCCATATCTACAGTCAAAAATTAGCTATGATGCTTGATTGAGGCCTTTGCATCCTTGACTTTCACGAGTGCAATCCCCATGCAGTTCCTGTAACCAGTAGATTCTTTCTCCTCATCTGCTGCTCTGATCTGTGCCTGACCTTTTATACACACAAGAAGAGGCATGTGAACTCGCAAAGAAGCCACCCCTATTTGCCCCCCCACACACTAGCGGTGTGCACCATCTTCCCGCCCTTTACACACTATGATGGACATCTCACTCGAGGGACCCCGGCGCCCTTCGGCGCGATGGCAAAGTTAATCAGCCCCAAAAAATCGTACGCTTTGTCGAGGCAGGTCAGGTGTGCTATCTCCCCATATCTACCCTCGAAAATTAGCTATGATGCTTGATGGAGGCCTTTGCATCCTTGACTTTCACGAGTGCAATCCCCGTGCAGTTCCTGTGACCAGGAGCTTCTTTCTCCCCATCTGCTGCTCTGATCGGTGCCTGACCTTTTATACACACAAGAGGCATGTGAACTCGCAAAGAAGCCCCCCTCATTTCCCCCACACACACACCGTCTTCCCGCCCTTTATGCAATCGAGAGTGCAACAGTAACAGAAAGATCAAGTCAGATTGTGAAAACTCTTGATGAGTCGGAACAATCAACTAAGCAAGAAAGAATAAACCAAACAGCCTCTGAAGAGAATGCAGACTTAGAGATAGACAACATTGTCGATGTGAACTTTGAACAAGAGCAGAGTGAACATCCTGGTGCCGGATCATCAGAAGAAGAGAGGAGAGCAGATGCTGCAGCAGCAACGTGGCCAACAAAGAAGGAAAGGCTGAACATAAGGCTTGCATCTGAGAAAAATCTCGCTCAGGTTCCTGAAACATCTGAATCTGATCTAAGTGAAACCGAAGAAAGACCAGATGGTCTAAGACGATCCAAAAAGGAGAGAGTACCACCTCGAAAGTATGCATCTCCTGAGTGGACATATCTAGCTGCAGATGCAGAGACCAGAGAGATCTGGGAGGTTGGGGACCTGCATAGTGAGCCACTCAGTTAAAAAGTCGCTGGAGTGAATGCCTTCGGAATTCTGACTCTGACAGTTCCCGATCCACCAAGGCTGAGTGGGTTACGCTTTTGATCCTCAACCAGGTTGCTTTCCCTACGTTTGGTCGCCAGCCAACCGCACAAGAAATGGGAGAAATCCGTGCTGAAATACTACAGCTTGATGAAGATTGAACTGTAGAAGAAATGGTATTAGCCTTAGAAAGAAGATAACCTAGCCCAAAGAGGAAGACGTTTTAAAATTAGGGACTTTCCAATATAAAGAAGAATTGAGGGTTTAGGCTGGCTACGTCTCTTCAATAGGCTTAGTATCGTTGAACTAAACATTGCAAAAATCAAATGAAAAAATAAAGAGATATTGTAATAATCGAATTGAGCAAGGTAAAGAAGAACAGAGACTTTGTTGAATTCAGTTATGTTTCAAATCAAAACAGTGATTCAAAATGTAGTCCGAGAAGTCAGAACGCAAAGCAGAAATGCATAATTGGTACCCTTATTGTTGTGGCCATTATTGTCATAGCTGTGGTGATTGTTACATCTTTGGTTGCATCTCACGATGCTGAAAAGAATGAAATACATCTACCCCATCTACCGTAGACGTAAGAGAGGGTGCATCTGCCAAGGATAAAGACCTGATTAAAGAAACTAGTCGGATGCTACACGTAGATTTGTCAAAAGGAGATTTCACCCTGAATGCACATGCTCGGTTGTTGTATAAATATGTGAATGCAATGGAAGTGAAAGATTGTTATGTATTTATGCAATTACCAGCATCAGTAGAAGAGGGCATCCGATATCATCACTTACCGTTGACTTATGGCATCACATGTAGTGTGTTGCTGAGCATGTTTTATAGTAAGGCTCATTTTGAGTACTATTTCTCAAATTATGATGTGGTACTCTCAGAAGTTCCAGTCCTGAAGTACATGAATAAGTATGATTACTATAAGGAGGTAGAGAGGATGTCTACATAGTTTGTGCCTACTATTACTTTAGATACATCATATGCTCATAGACACAAGTTGACTTGCTTGTTAACTGACATTGAAAAGAAATTTGTGAATCAAATAGAAGAACGACATAGACAGACCTTATTTAGACCGAACCCAAAGAATAATGTTATCCCATGGACACAGGAAGAATTAAATCATAGGCAAAGGGAAGTTCTCGTCCATTAGCTTTAGACTTCCAGCAAAAAGGAAAGTTATGGATTAGACACCCGTCCACTTATTATGACAAAATATTTGTGGGTGAAAGTGATTGCGAACACATTTTCTTAATTGAGGAGGCAAGTTATTGGATAAATTAACCATAGTACTAAATGTGTGTTTTGTGTGTGGAAAAAGTGCTTATGTGAAACTGCCCAAGAATTGACATTGCCCACGAGAACACCAATGTGTTACTTCAGTTTAGACCACCAACATGGAGGTCATGCAGAACGTAATGAAGTGAGTTGACTCTCTAGTGTACCAGCCTGTCCCGCGGTATAGCCACGCCCCTTCACTTCCGACTGCCGGGAACATGACTGAGCCACGAGTAGGATGGCGGTTACCTCCCGGCAGTGTTTGGGGTAGGTCCGCCAACGGTCTTGTGGTGAGAGCACATGAGTATTGATGCCTGCTCAGAGTACACGCATTCTTTAATCCTGGAATCCCTCTTTTGGTGTGTTTTGTCTGTTGAACCACAAGACAACGGACACACTGGGCATGACTATGATGGGTTTGACATTTTTGTGATATTAGCAGATGGATGATGTGATTACCGAGACCCCACGGTGCACAGACAATGGGTGCTTGTATTTAAGTTCAGTTTGTCACTTCGCTGAGGACAGTGAGAACATATTGCAGCCTTGGTTTGTGTGTCGCATTTATGGATACCGTTGGGGCTGCCCATTTTGGATCCGCAATTCAGCCTGACAACCACAACCATGGATGAGGGATTGTGATCCAATTACGTCCTCTGATTACGTACCCCATGTACTCCCACCTCCTTTGGGACACTATCCGACAAGGTGTCTTTACAGGCCGGGAGTCAATGTTTTGAGTCAGTAACCCAAGTGGGGTGAGTTCTCTATTTCTCTAGCTACCATAGGAGTACAGGCTCCTTAATAACCATTTTTACCCATTTCTCCTCGCCGTCTCTTTGCACGAGCATTTCACAAGATCGTAATGCATGTTTTTAGATACCATTATTATCTCATCATTGTAATATCATATGCACAGAGTATGACGAAATTCAGCAGTGGACTGGCATTTTGAGATTTTACAACGTCCACTTCCACCTAACCACTGTGTTTTTTCTTACCAGGTTGACTGAACAAGTTTACAGGTACCACACTTAGGGTGCCGTTCGTGGTTCCTCATTGTTACTTAACTAGACAACCACCAACTGTGTAGAAATATTGTTTTGGTCCTGAAGAATTGCGGTCAACTTGACCCGATGGCAAGAAACATGTCGACCACATCTTTGTGTGTAATATCCTGTAGCATTACAACAGGGATACGCCACAACATGTAGCCAACTTCTTCTCCCTCTTTCTTTGGTGACTCTTAGGAACTGCATACTCTCTTTCTGTAGCCAAAATTTACAAAGGGCGATGATACACGCCAATTAAAAATATGGGTAGAGAGTGGGCGAGCTTTAAGTCCATACCTGAATACAGCATGTCTCGAAGAGACAGCACAAGCACTGCCTAGGTGAGACCTAAAATAGAGTTGCTTCACAAAAGGTTGCAATTCGCAAATCTGGGCCACTTATTTTCGGGGTACTCAGCATGGGCGTCTACAGGGGGCAAGGAGGGGCGGTTGCCCCTCTCTGGAGTGCCCCTCCTTGCCCCCCTGAGCACGCCCATGCTTTTGCGGACGTTGTTTGTCTGTAATTCTGGGCCCTGCAGGGAGCAGTTCTGTTCCCTGCCAGAGGCCTCAACTCTCTGATGGGGCACTTCGCACTCCTCTTGGCAGCCCCTCCCGCCCATTGTCATTCTTTCTGTGGCTGATTATCACATACAGAATGACAATGGCCAGTTTGAGCTGCCTCTAAAGTGCCTTAGCTTAAAACAGAGGTATTCAAATGGTGGGGTGCACCTCCCTGGGGTCCGTGGCTGCATTCCACCCACCCCAGTTCACACCCTCGAGGGCTCTTACAGCCCCCCGCAGCGTCCCTTCCACTTCCCCCACCTACCTCACTGGCAACGCTCCAGACTAGCTCACTATCCAGCTTGTATACCAACAGCCGAACTACCCGGTTCCTCACCCCCCAGTTCCTCTCCCTTGCCCACGCCCCGTCGCCTTTACCCTACCTGACTCCAGCTTTTTCCCCACAGCACTGCTTGAACCTGACAACCCTGTCCTGAAGACGATCCCGACTCACGGGGATCGAAACGCCTTCGACATCACAGCGCAACTTTATGGCGCATTTAACGTCTTTGGCTCTTGTAAAATTGTTTGATACCATTATCTAAGTGACTAAAACTGAATCTTGCGGAGCCATCACTGTATATTTCCTTTGTCACCTTGCGCCGTTCACGCTGTTCACGTTCAGCGCTTGCATCATCACCTTTCACCAACTGTATATATCACCACTCACCAAGTGCCTTTGGGTTGTCACATGATTTCCTCTGTACAGTGCTGCCTAAACTCTATCCCCATGTGAAACACCCCCGTCTAAATTGGTGAATTACAAGCTCTTAAACCTTATGAGCCTCCTTGTTTCTTTTCTATGTAATGCTGACTGCATACATCATCTAACTGTCTTAAATTGATACCTGTTGGGAATTGTTGTTTTATGTATATGCATTCCAAGGGGGGCGTGAATGCATCTTCAACTAGTTGATATTTTTCACAAAGTGTGTGGAGCGCTTTGCTTGCAAGAACCTGATTTCAAGTTAGCACAACAGAGTGTCCACCCCCCCATATAAAGGGAGTGACTGTGGGTGTGTCCTTCAGTGCGCCCCCCAGGCTGGGGCACCACAGCATGCAACAGTCCTAGAGTTGCGTGTCACTTGGAGGCACAATCCCTCTGTATGCGAAATTGCCATCAGCCCCTAAAGAACCCCCCTTTGCAAGGCAGCTCCAAATGAAGCTGCCTTGCGAACAACCTGCTCTATGTCTAAGCGTGTGGGCCAATCCAGCCGATCATGACGAGTGCTTGAAGAGCTCGCACTCCTGCATGCATGCACAATACTGGTGTGTGAGAGCCGAAACTCGGGGCATGAAGGAGATCAACTAGGTTCACCATCAAGGTACTGTAAAGGAGGAGCAGCGCTATCTCCACTGCTGTCTTGCAACCTTGTAAGGCTGCATTTCAATACTGCAGTCGAGCACCAGAGTCCCTGAGAAACACTGCCAATCTCATCTCCAAGGTACCGGGAGTGGTATGAGCCAAGAGGGTGATTGTGGTACGCTCATTACAGATGAAGCGCTTGATTTTATGAGATGCAACATAAGCTGTCTTCACTGTATTGTGCAGCGCCTCATGTTCTGTGCTCTGTTCACCTGGATTGGAAAGGTGAGCAGTAGTGGATGTAAAGAACAGTAGTGTGCACATGTGTGCGCTGTCGAGGGGGTTCCCACCACCAATTATGAAAGATAGATCAGTAAAAGGATGGATTGATGAGTGAAAGGGTGGATGATGGACGAGTGAATGGGTGGATGAATGAGAGAAATGATGGATGGATTGATGAATTAATAAGTGAAAGGGTGAATGGATGGATGGATCACTGAATGGATGGATGGGTGGTAGAGTGGATGGATGAGTGAAAGGGTGGCTTGGGTGAAATGGTAAATGGTTGTATGGATGAGTGAATGGAATTCATGAGTGGAAGAGTGTGTGGGTGAGTGAGAGGATGGATTGGGTGAAAGGGTGGATGGATGATGGCTGGATAAGTGAAAGGGTGGCTGGATGGGTGAAAGGGTAAGTGGTTGGATGGAGGAGTGGATGGATGGGTGGAAGAGTGGATGGATGAGTTAAAGGATGGCTTGGGTGAAAGAGTAACTGGTTGGATGGATGAGTGAATGGATCGATTGGTAGAAGAGTGGATGGATGAGTGAAAGGATGGATCTGTTGAAAGGGTGGATGGATGATGGATGGATTGGGTGAAAGGGTGGATAGAGGGATGGATGAGTGAAATGATGGATGGAAGAATAGACGTTGGATAGGTTTGCAAATGGTTGAAAAGATTTGGATATGGATGGGAACTCAGATGGAAGGACCGAATAAATGGTGAAAGACTGAATGGTGGATGACAAAATTAATAGATAACATAAAGTACATTTGAAATGGTGGTTGTCAGGGGTTTGATGGAAGGATGAATGGCTAGATCACTGGACGAGAAAGCTCTTCTGGGGAGGGTTGTGATTACTTACTTTGCTTTCTTGGTGCCATGAGAGATTTAGTTCAATGTGGGAGGTATTTCAATTTTCTGGCGACTTCCTTGCCTATGTATTACTATTCTGTATTTGCTGTGTGCTTATGAGTGGGGTCCATACATCATGCATACAACATTTTGAGTGACACCCAACTGCTACTTGAATGTTAGACTAGTAATTGTAAATGTTTGCATGCGTTGTTTTTGGTTTAAGTTTTTAGGGAGAGCCTTAAATGCCATAAACTGTGCTTGAGATGTGTATTGTGTTTGTAACAATAGGCAAGGTGTCAAAAATAAACTATGTAATAGTGTATTGACCGTGCCTTCTTTAAGAAAGTTGCTGGGAAAAACACCTTTGTGACTTCCGTCAGCTAGTGCAACTCTCTAAGAAGCCCCGTAAGCAAATTCAGATTCCATATTTTAAGTTCCACTTGCTGAAACACCCATAATGCGTTCCCTGTAGTGGGTTCATCACAGCAATCCTCCCTTTAGTTCACCTATGATTGCCGCGTTACATCTCACAATGGCACTCAGATATGAGATGCTAGTAACAAAGTATATCCGAGCAGATCTTCCTGAGCACTTCTCTCACCATACATGTTTGCTCAAGCCCATGAGTTGTAAACAAAATATCAGACTGGCTAACCCAGTGCAGTAACAATATAAATAGATTATGATCATATGAAATACCTCAAAAAGACCTGCACAGTTGCTCAAAGCTGGGCTCATACCAAAAAACAGTGAAGTGCACGATTGTCTCAACCTAATGTAAACTTATTTTGACTTGTACTCAAGTAGTTGTCTGTTTAATTACTTTTATACTATCGCGCAACTTCCTCTGATGTGTCTGTAAAACGTACCTTTTGTTCCGAAGATTTGTCCTGAATTTTGACCTTCTGTCCTGAATTTTCATCCTGAATTTTGACCCTTTGTCCTGAATTTTTACACTTACTGTCCTGAATTTGCCACCATGTCAGTTGGTCACCCTACATTAACTGTTGAGTTCACTTTGGGGTGCAGCGTTCACACATGACATCACCAAAAGTACAGAGTTCACCCGAACGTGTCTGCAAAGCATTCACCAATGCATCCATGGTGCTTACAATGTGAAACGCTCGGATGCGCAGATCTGGACAGGACTGAAGCCCAGAAGCATGACTGAAGCACGCACCTCCACTAGCAGGGAAAAGATATACTATGATCTGCGTAGGAACCATGAGCCTCCTTCCCCGCCACAAACGTCTTCGTCACTCCCCATTCCAGCACAGGAATTTCTCAAGAAATCTTCTGCATTTGGGGGGCCCTTTTGTTGCCGATCTTCATCTCACATTGAAGTGACCCCTCAGCCAGGGCTTTAAATGTGCCGGGTCCCCCGGGTCACAGAGGAGATTGCAACGGGTCCTTAACCGGCTCTAACGTCATGCCCTTTATTCTGACATAAACGCTGATCGATTTCTAAATTATAAATGTAAAAAGGCAATCCATGTAAGCGATTTAGTTCCTGTTTGTGTTTGACGTTTTACTTAATATTTCATTCCCTTAGAGTATTAACGATTTCCCAGATTTTGTGTTTCTGTATTTTTTCCATGGTAGCATATTACGCTTGTAAAGCGCCTACTTTGATCTGAACACCACCAGGTGCTAAGAACGAGCCATGGTTAAATGCTAAGCATCTGAGAATGTGATTTTTATGACCCCTTCTAGAGGCCCAGAACCAGCTGAGCATGCCCGCCTCTGAATGGTTTCAGCGACCCTCCCTGCCCCCACCCTTTGTTTTCTTTTAGATTGGTGCCACCGCTGTGATATCCTTGCCTGAAGGCAGGGATTTCACCTAAGCACTTGATGTGTTGTGAATGTGAGCATGGGGTGGGAGTGGGAAGATGTGCACATCATGGGGTAAGGGATGGCCAGTGCAGGTGACGCATCAAAGCCCAGGGTTGGCTGACTGTGCACTTGTATAGATGTGTATTCCATACAAGTGCACAGACAGCAAACCCTGGGCTATGACGCCAGCAGGAATTACTTTACAAAGGAAAAGCATCACCTGCACTGCCATCCCTTTTCCCATGCTGTCTGTGCACTTGTATGGAATACACATCCACGCCTCTGATCACCAGATCAATGGTGAACAGGGTCATGTATCTGTTTCTTTTTGCATCCAAGGGCACTGACGAAGAAGTAGAGGAGGCCCTGGCAAGGAGAAACCAGGAGACATTTGACCCACATCTATTTACACAGTGAGACCTTCTGGAGAGGCTGGATGCCAGGACGACAGTGCTGCTGATCAGCCCGACTACACTGAATAGTATCAGAAGAGCAGTCAGCAGTTTTTAAGTAACTTTTATGCATTCTACAGCATCAGCATTACCCACTGGTTACTCTAAGTCACGGTACTCATAGTAAGGCCTGCGGGCCGTCTGCGGCCCGGCAAGCCTGCCTTGACGGCCTGCGGACCTTGCAGACATCGTACCTGTGTTTTAAAAAAAAAATGAAAGAGTGTTCCCAAACACTGCAGGTTGCACCAGCACGACTCTGAGACTCTGCTCTTTGGGGGCACGGCGATTCCAGGGATAGTCAGAGCGGAGCTGCAGGGGTCTAAGAAGAGGTGAAATACAACAAAGCCTCATTAACATGCAAATGGTCTTTTAAAGACCTGTGAAGTGCTCTGGTGCGGCTCTGTGTGTGCCCGGGAAGCTGTCTCAGCCCGGGCTGACACACACAGGGTGAGATGACAGAGGGTGACAGAGGGTGACAGAGGGAGGTAGAGGGTGACAGTGGGAGGTAGAGGGAGGGAGATAGAGGGATAGGGAGGGAAATGGAGGGAAGGAGAGGGAGACGGAGGGAGAAAGAGGGAGAGAGGCAGAGGGTAGGGAGATAGAGGGAGACAGAGAGAGAGAGAGACAGAGAAAGGGAGACAGAGGGAGAGAGACAGAGGGTGAAAGACGGAGGGTTACAGACAGAAGGATGGAGACAGACCGAGGGAGACAGACAGAAGGAGGAGGGTGAAAGAGGGAGGGAGACAGAGGGTGACAAACAGAGGGAGACAGACAGACAGATGGAGACAGAGGGTGGGAGACGGAGTGAGAGGGGGGTGGCAGAGGGAGGGAGACAGAGGGAGAGGGAAGGAGAAGGAGGGGGAAGGAGGGAGGGAGAGGGAGACCGAGGAAGTGAGAGAGAGGGTGACAGAGGGAGACAGAGAGAGTGATACAGAGGGAGAGAGATGGAGGGAGAGGGAGATAGAGAGAGAGGGAGATAGAGAAAGGAAGACCGAGGGAGAGGGAGACAGAGGGAGGGAGACAGAGGGTGACAGAAAGAGGGTGACAGCCAGAGGGTGACAGAGGGAGGGAGATAGACAGAGGGATACAGAGGGTGAAAGACAGAGGGAGACAGACAGATAGAGACAGAGGGAGGAAGACAGAGGGAGAAGGAGGGAGAAGGAGGGAGGAAGAGGGAGACAGAGGGAGTGAGAGATAGGGTGACAGAGGGAGGGAAAGGCAGGAAGACAGAGAGAGAGAGGGAGACAGAGGGAAACGGAGGGAGGGAGAAAGAGAGGGAGACAGAGAAAGTTAGACAGAGGAAGAGGGAGACAGAGGGTGACAGACAGCTGGAGGGAGGGAGACAGAGGGAGACAGATGGAGGGTGACAGGGAGGGTGACAAAGGGAGGGAGACGGAGAGTGACAGAGGGACGGAGACAGAGGGAGACAGACAGGGAGGGAGACAGGGAGAAGGAGGGAGGGAGGGAGAGGGAGACAGAGAGAGTGCGAGAGAGGGTGACAGAGGTAGGGTAAGAGAGGGAGACAGAGAGAGAGAGGGAGACAGAGAGAGAGAGAGGGAGACAGAAGAAGACAGAAAGAGGGAGACAGAAGAAGACAGAGAGGAATTCAGGGGGAGGCAGGGGAATGGAGAGGGAGACAGAGAGAGGGAGACAGAGAAGGAGACAGAGAGAGGGAGAGGGAGACAGAGGGAGATAGAGGGACGGAGACAGAGGGACGGAGACCGAGGACAGAGAGAGGGAGATAGAGGGAGGGAGACAGAGGAAGGGAGACAGAGGGATAGGGAGGGAAAGAGAGGGAGACGGAGGGAGTGGGAGACAGAGACAGAGGGAGAGGGGCAGAGGGGGAGGGAGACAGAGGTAGAGGGAGACAGAAAGAGAGACAGAGAAAGGGAGACAGAGGGAGACAGAGGGAGGGAGACATAGGGTGACAGACAGGATTACAGACAGGGGGAGGAAGACAGACAGGGGGAGACAGACGGAGTTAGAGAGACAGAGGGAGGGAGACAGACGGATGGAGACAGAGGGAGGGAGACAGAGGGAGAGAGAGGGTGACAGACAGAGGGAGGGAGACAGAGCGAGAGGGAGGGAGAAGGAGGGAGGGAGAGGGCGACAGAGGAAGTGAGAGAGAAGGCGACAGAGGGAGACAGAGAGAGTGAGACAGAGGGAGAGGGAGATAGAGAGAGGGAGGCAGAGAAAGGAAGACCGAGGGAGAGGGAGACAGAGGGAGGGAGACAGAGGGTGACAGAGGGAGGGAGACAGACAGAGGGAGACAGTGGGTGACAGACAGGGTTACAGAGGGAGGGAGACAGACAGAGGGAGGAGGGTGACAGAGGGAGGGAGAAAGAGGGTGAAAGACAGAAGGAGGGAGACAGACAGATGGAGACAGAGGGAGGGAGACAGAGGGAGGGAGACAGAGGGAGAGGGAGGGAGAAGGAGGGAGGGAGAGGGTGACAGAGGAAGTGAGAGAGAGGGCGGCAGAGGGAGACAGAGAAAGTGAGACAGAGGGAGAGGGAGATAGAGAGAGGGAGAGAAAGGAAGACAGAGGGAGAGGGTGTCAGAGGGAGGGAGACAGACAGAGGGAGACAGAGGGAGGGAGACAGAGGGATACAGAGGGTGAAAGACAGAGGGAGACGGAGGGAGACAGACAGAGACAGAGGGAGGGAGAGAGAGGGAGGGAGAAGGAGGGAGGAAGAGGAAGACGGAGGGAGTGAGAGAGAGGGTGACAGAGGGAGGGAGACAGAGAGAGAGAGGGGGACAGAGGAAAATAAAGGGAGGGAGAAAGAGAGGGAGACAGAGAAAGGAAGACAGAGGGAGACATAGGGTGACAGACAGCGGGATGGAGACAGACAGAGGGAGACAGACAGAGGGAGACAGAAAGAGGGAGGAGGGTGGCAGAGGGAGGGTGACAGAGGGAGGGAGACGGAGAGTGACACAGTGATGGAGACAGAGGGAGGGAGGCAGGGAGAAGGAGGGAGGGAGAGGGAGACAGAGGGAGTGAGTGAGAGAGAGTGACAGAGAGAGAGAGGGAGAGAGGGAGACAGGGAGAGGGAGACAGAAGAAGACAGAGAGGGAGTCAGGGGGAGATAAAGGAAGGGAGAGGGAGACAGAGAGAGAGAGACAGAGAAGGAGACAGAGAGCGGGAGACAGAGAGAGGGAGACAGAGGGAGGAAGACAGAGGGAGGGAGACAGAGGGACGGAGACAGAGGGAGACAGAAGGAGACAGACAGAGGGAGGGAGAGAGACAGAGAGAGGAGGGAGACAGAGGGAGGGAGACAGAGGACAGAGAGAGGGAGACAGAGGTACGGAGACAGAGGGAAACAGAAGGAGACCGACAGAGGGAGACAGAGGGAGGGAGTGAGACAGACAGACAGAGGGAGACAGAGTGAGAGAGAGACGGAGACGGAGAGAGAGAGAGAGACAGAGACAGAGAGAGAGAGAGAGAGAGAGAGAGAGAGAGAGTGAGTGAGAGATATTTGTGTATGCTGGTCTGGTGGCTCAGTGGACGAAGGGACCTGTGTTCAACCTCATGGTCACAGTTTTTTTGTGGCTCTAGCCCCGCCCCTCTCCCCCACCGACCCCACCCCCACCCCCACCAGTCCTGCCCTGGGCCACAAACCACACTGTAAATGTAGCCCCCGAGAGAAAACTTGTGAGTATCCATGCTCTAAGAGAACGGTGTTCTAGACTTACATGCATGGAAACGTCAAGGAGGACAGTTCCCTCTGAATATGCAAATGTAGTGTAAGCTCATAGTATTCAGCTTTTGGGGTGCCAGGGGGTACCTTTAGGATTCAGGTTGGGTGTGTGTTTTAGGGTGCCAGGGAGTAATTTTAGGGTTCAGGGTGGGTTAGCGATATGGGTGCCAGGGGGTAATTTTAGGGTCCCGGGCGGGTATGAGATTTGGGGTGCCAGGGGATACTTTTAGGGTTACAGGCAGTTATGGGTGTTGGTGTGCCAGGGGGTAATTTTAGGGTTCAGTGTGGGTATGAGTTTTGGGGTGTCAGGAGGTAAATTTTAGGGTTCATGGTGGGTATGAGTTTTGATGTACCAGGGGGGTAATTTTAGGATTCAGGGCAGGTATGGGTTTTAAGGGGCCAGGGGGTAATTTTAGGGTTCAGGGCTGGTGAGAGTTTTGGGGGCAGGGGTAACTTTAGGGTTCAGGGTGGTTATGGGTTTTGGGGTGCCATGGGGATAATGTTAGGGTTCATGGTGGATATGGGTTTTGGGGCACCAAGGGGTAATTTTAGGGTTCCTGGTGGGTATGGGTTTTCGGGTGCCATGGGGTAATTTTAGGGTTCCAGGCGGGTATGGGTGTTGGTGTGCCAGGGGTTAATTTTAGGGTTCTGTGTTGGTATGGGTTTTGGGGTGCCAGGGGGGAAATTTTAGGGTTCTGGAAGGGTATGGGTTTTGGGGTACTTGGGGGAGGTAATTTTAGGGTTCAGGGTGGGTATGTTTTAAGGGTACAGGGGGGTAATTTTAGGGTTCAGGGAGGGTATGGTTTTGGGGGGCAGGGGTAATTTTAGGGTTCAGGGTGGGTTTGGGGTGCCAGGGGATAATTTTAGGGTTCATGGTGGGTATAGATTTTGGGGTACCAAGGGGGTAATTTTAGGGTTCAGGGTGGGTATGGGTTTTGGGGTGCAAGGGGAACAATTTTAGGGGTCAGGGCGGGTATGGCTTATGGGTTTTGGGGTGCCAGGGGGCTAATTTTAGGGATCAGGAATGTATGAGTATTAAGGGGCCAGGGTGTAATTTTAGGGTTCATGTGTGCTCTAATTGTTGTCCAGTTTCAAATGCAGAATTCACCACTTTCTTTTCTCAGCTTGGCCTGAGCATTACTCAATCCTGTTTGTCTGACATTTAAGCCCTGCCCGTATTGATTAACATTAGCCACGCCCCTTCATTTGCCAGGTTAGCCCCTCCCTGGAAAAATTTCTGCGGACTCCCATGGTACTCGGGTCTGTTTTTTTTGTCTCTCCCCTGCTTCATCACACGTCCAGCAGTAAGCATGGGCTTTGGGCAGGCTCCATCAACGTAGTGCGCACTGGATGGAGGTTCTGCTGAACATATGCATGCAAAAGATGGAAGGAACATCTGTGGTGGAAACAGTTTTAGAGTAATACATTATATGTTAGTAAGCTTTTAAATGAGATCGTAATTCTAAAATCAATGATTGTGACTGTGTTCCTCCGCTGCTGGCGCTGAGAGGGACCCTCGTCACAGAGACACTCAGCGCTGGCGGAGACAATGGCTACATAACCCGCTAGAAGATGCTTGGTCCCCGGGCGAGGACACGCCAAGATTCATCGAGGCAGGCAAGCGTGCCACTGACATCAGGAACACCGCGCTGTGGGTCTTCTCCGACCAAGGGAACTCCCAGCACCCCGCTCACGCGCCCTCGCTTTGCTATTAGACTTAGCACTGGAACTGAGAAATGACAGAAACACGCCCGTACTGTGTGTTTTTAAATGAGCGCTGTGGTTTCCGGAGTTCGAAGTGATACCGTCCGCAACTCGGTCTCGGTTTGTGACGAGGCGGAGGCAGGCAGCATCTCTGCACGCTAGCTGCCTTAAGCGTAGCAGCGTGCAGTCTAAGGTGTGCAGGGCAGCCCGTCAGCATCCATCAGTCTGCGGAGGACCAGCGAGGGCGAAGCAGCCAATCCCGGCACGGTCGATGGGCGAGGCCTGTCTCCCTGTCTGTGCCGATGCGAAGCACAGGGTGTGGGGCCAGCACTACAGCGACACCGTTATTTCCGGCAGCACCACACCATGCACCTCGCGCTATCACAGAGCCGACAGACTGCAGCCTTCCCTCGCAGCGCTTCCGTTTTATAGCATCGCTGTGGAGAGGACCACAAAGGAGGAGAGAGAAGCGAAACCTCCGACAACAATACACGGTAATAACAATGACTGGCCGTGCTGCCTTCACTCTACAACGACGGGCCAGTTCGGCACTGAATAGTTGTTCATTGAATGCATTGTGTTATCTGCCGTAGACAGTTCATTGCTTCCTTCTCACTTCATGCGGATGTACACAATGCAAGCTAGATTACTGTGCTCTGGTTTAGTTGACGCATGTAGAGCACAGGGAGGGGATTCCGGGCATCTCGGATAACTGTGCCTAATAAACAATATAGTTTGACTTTATGAGATTCACATTAGGGCTGAAATTATATTTCTCATGTTTAAATTGTCTGCAGTGCAGGTGTTTCATGTCAACTGTGTTGCCGGCAAATAGTTCAAGGGTCCGAATGCTTCACACCTAAAATGAGAATGCACCAGTTTGCACACCCCTCCAAGGCGTAGTGACGGAGAGCTTTCTATAGGCCCTTCTGTGCTGCACCTGCACCTGGCCAAACGGATTTTATTGGATCAAGTCAGCAATGCGTAAATGGATACTTAACAGGGCAGATGGGTTAAGCTAGGAGTACCCTTCATCCTGGTTCTGCTCAGTTCAGGCCCTTATATGTCTTTTCTTGTGGACCCATCTGGTTCCGTGTATAACGTTTCGTACATTTGTACAGTCCACCTTTGATGGATATCTGACAGGAGCTGACATGCAGCTTTATTTCTGGACCTCCCACCCTGTGGTCTGAAGATCCGGTGTATCGCGTGGAACTTTCCTTCAAGTCGTGGGAGAAGATTACTGACCGCTTGGGTTACCGAACCCTTGCACTTTACTGGACCCCAATGGGGTAGTGTTACGTATTTGGTGGGCCACCTCCATATTGACTGGTCTGGGTGGGGGGGAAAGCGGGGGGGGGGGGGGTAGGATCAAACTGCAGACTCCCCTCTGGAGGAGCAAGCTGCTCTGACATGTGGCAGGTCTAAATGGGCTCGTATGATGGGACGTGAATGACATCGCTCAGTTGGGACTGGAGATGTAAGGCCGGGATCCCCTACATGCCCATTTTCTGACTTACAAGAAGATTTTCACTTACACCACACTTAGGGACAGATTTACATTTCCAGGCCCATCCCTGCAAATCAGCAGGGATGCGCCACGAAAGATGAGTGATTCAAGTTTCCCCTTGCGCCTCCACAGATGTGTCGCATTTACAATGCGGCGCATCATGGCACAAGGATAAACAGATGTGTTTCGCATCTGCCGGAGTAAGATTGGTGCAGTGCTGGAGTTGTGTCGCGGGCGCGACGCAACTCCAGCACTGTTCCAACCTGGCCTATCCTCAACATGGTGACCTCCCACACTGCTTGCAGACTGCAAGGGGGTACCGACGGACAGAGCGGGGCCTCAACCACCGAGCAGTTGCCGGGTGAGGTGAGGCTTACTCCCACAGCAAGTTGGGAATCAAGAGATAGCTCTTCCCTACATATACATTGGATTCATGTCTGGTAGGGTGGTAACAAACCACTTATCTACTCATTCTTCTATGTGAAAAGCTTTATATGTAACACATTTCACTAATAGTATTTCTGTCCTGCAGTAGCATTTAACATCGATTAGGTCCTGAAGAAAGCCGGGCTAGCTAGCCAATTCGGCTGAAACATGTCGACCTCACTCTTTGCCAGGAGATAGTAAATTTGTTCCATACTATCAGGCGGTTTTTACTTATGGCATTTGGGCAATATTCATTAAACATATTTTTTTGTTCTTCTAGTCATTTTTATTTTTCGCACTTTTTCACCTGCACTGCACTCCATCAGTTGTCTCATATCTTGAACAATTATTTTGGCTGAGATCACTGGGAGTATGAGGTCAAGTATTCACTCATGTTAGCCTTGGAGCAACATTGGCTACATTTGACCCTACTCTCACAGGTTTCCAGATGACGAAGCTCCGCCAAATGGGTGGGCTGATGGAGACTATACTCATGTCAAGCGTTGGGCAAGCTATTAGAACCTGGTGAACAGTTTTCTTTGGAGCATCTAGAGGTTTTTTTGGCGCACTAACAGACTGACTTTCTCCTTGTAGTTGTGCGCGTCACGCCTTACGCCTGCTTCAAGCAGGCGCAAGGTATTATTGCAACGGCGTCGGAAAAATGACAGAGTGAAATCTCGTAGAGTTCACTCAGGCACTTTTCTGAAGTGTTGCTGCAACAGAACGCCCCCCCCCCCCTCCCTCCTGCGCCAGAACGCTCACATAAAACCTGATGCAGGTTTCCTTTGGTGCAGGGCTTTACAATGTGATGCATCTCCCTAGATCTATCACAATCTAAATAGGGCGCAACGTGGTGCAAAGTTTACACCACCGCTGCGTCACAGAAGTGACACAACGGCAGCGCAAATGTGGCGCACTGGCTCGTAAATCTGCCCCTTAGTTCTTTCTGTTTCTTTCAGATTTTACATGCCTTATCTTCTCTTCAGCTTGCTTTGGTGAAGGTCCCTGAATATAGCCCTACGGAGGTTAAGGTCCTCAATTCCCCCTTGGGTCAAGGGGGAGTGTCGCAGATTTATCGGTCCTGGATCATTAACTCCAGGGACTTGATCCTACCTCTTCGCATGCATTGAGATGCCTGGTTGGGGGCTGTGGATAATGGGGAATGGAGGGAGGCACTTATGGCGCCACGGGAGCTGGACATCTCCTCCCGGTTCCCTGTGATCTAAGTTAATGTACTTCATGTGATCTACCTAAAGCCGGAGCAGCTGTGGAGGGCTGCTAGGCTTCCTGCGCTTGCATGTCATTGCTGCGGTGTTGACACCACAGATTTCCATCATGTGATTTGGTTGTGCCCCGTCATACAGCGGCAGGGGTCCCAGCTTTTAGGGGTTCTTCTCTGATGTCTTTGAGTTGACCAATAGATTGTTTTCCTCAGATCGTGGTTCTGGGGCTGCTAGCGGAGATGGGAGGCAGGAGGTCTGAGAGGTGTTTGGTGGGCTTGTGAACCTTGCAGGGAAAACTTGAGATTGGATTTCTGCATCTGGCCCTGACTTGCTTGCATGGTAGAGAGTCATGGACTGGTATACAAAGATGGAGGAGCCTGTGTATGCTGTATGTGGCTGCCCTCAGAAGCATCATAAAACATGGGGTTTGGTGCGACCATTTTGGGCTTCTGGGATTGTGATATAAATCCTTATACTGTTTTATGCACATAGGTCGCTGATGCTTTTCTGTATTTGGTGGTGTTTATTTTGTTTATGGCTGTACCTTATATTTTGAAAAATCAATAAAAATACTTTACAAAAAAAATAAAAAATCTAGGAGTACTTTAGGTTTACTCCAGGCTGGCTTCTGATATTAAAGAGTAAGGCAGGAGTACTACAAGAGTAAGTCACAGTGAACTTAATGTGGTCAGGGCTCTATGTGTCTTCTCTCTTTACTCTCTTCGCATACGGCTAAATAATAAACAATAATCCAGATGGATTGTCAAACATAGTCTTATTTTCCAAGGCCAAAGTTATTTTTTAACATTACTGATAGACATTTATGTTGGGTATTGGAGAGTTTGTGGGTTATGTAATCCCCAAATGTTTCATCTGCTGAAGGCAATATTGTCAATTCACAAGAGAATTGCAAGGCGCTTTGTACACCTTCATGGATTCCAGAATTTCATATAGGATAAGTGGGAGAGTTGGCTGGGAAACCTATATCTATGAACACTTCTTCCAGTCTGGTGGGCCTACCTCTCAGAAGGTAAAACAGGTTAATTGGAGGGGCGTGGCTAGCAGCCGATCATGGCGGCAGCATAAGGGACGAGCTCCGCGGCTGAAGCGGCCTCTTCGTCGATCCGACACAAAATCCGTTACACCTTCAAGCCCCAAAGGCAGGCACCGGATCCCAGGACCGGGCGGAGTGAGCAGCGACAAGCAGCGAGAAAATCCGACGTCCGTAGCCAAAGATACGTCGAAGCCTCCGACCGGCCTGCCAACACCTCCAGAGCCGGGACCTTCCTTGGCTTTTCACCCCGCCGGAAGTGCATCCTGACCGGAGAACTTGGACCGGAAGTGCCCGCGCGGCGGTGGCCTCGACAATTCGACCACACCTCAGGAGGTCGGAGACGGCGGCTCAGGCAAATCAAGGTAGCAGTGCCCAAGGGAGGGACCGCTGGAATCCTGACAGCATCGGAGGTCATCTCCTAAAGTGCCGGGAGCCTGGGCATCGACAACGGAGTGAGTACCCGCCATCTTGTGACCTGATCGTCGCTACGCACTTGGCGACCTACGGTGCACCTCCCGCCCCGAAGAAGCTCGCCCGACCTGTTCGTTGTTGTATCGGACTGGTCTGGGGGCCTGCACTGATCCCTACATCCTGGCGCGTAGGGGCACGAGGAGCACAACCTTCGGCGACATGGCGGGGAAAGGCCCTAAGGGCGGCGTCACACAGACTCGCATAGATCGTTTCACCTCCGACAAGCCCACCGGATCCCCGGCAGGGAAGGAACAGACCGGTAAAACAGCCGACTCCCCTGGGGGAAAAAAGGCCACGCTGGACGACGTCATGGTAGCCTTGGCACAACTGCAAACAACTGTTGGCGGAATCTCCACGGACGTCACCCTACTTAGAGCAGACCTCCACAAAATGTCGGAGAAGGTCAAGAGTATGGAGGTGATCACAAAATCTCTGGTGGAAGACGTCGCGGAACTCCAGCGAGAAATGGGAAAGATGGCGCAGGACAATAGAATGCTCAGGGAGAAGCTGGATGAGCAGGAGGGGCGTTCCAGGCGCAACAATATCACCAACGAACTAAAGCCAAAGGGACTGTCCAACTTCTTTTCGGTGGAGAGGGCCCATCGAGTCCCGGGTGGCCAAACGAAGCCAGGGGCTAACCCGCGACCCATAGTGGCACGTCTGTTTAACTTCCGTGACCGGGACACAATCCTACAGGCAGCCAGGTCCTCCCCTCCCCTCAAGATCCAGAACGCCACCATTGCCATCTTCCCCGACTACACCGCGGAAGTCGCCCGTCGGCGACGCACGTTTTTCGACGTGAAAAAGGAACTGAGGTCCAGGGAATTGCCGTATTCCATGTTATTCCCCGCAAGACTGCGAGTGGTAGCGGAGAACAAAACCTGGTTCTTCGACTGCCCCGAAAACGTGCAAGAATGGCTCGAGGGATGGCGACCGGGTCAGAACCACAGACGGACGAATCGCTCCAGAAAGGATCGGGCCGACGGCCATCGCAGAGACTCGCAGGCCTCCGGCGGGAGGCCGGACAACAGTGACTCTTTGGGAGCTGAGGGCGGCGTGGACGAGACTGAGGAACAATGAAAGCTTGGGGACAATTCATTCATACTTCAGCATTGAGACTATTAAGCTGTGAAGCGCTTCCCGCCATTGGACACTGGGTGAAGGGCCTCCGGGGGTGTGAATGAGAGACTGCCGGCTGCGGAGAGTCCCTCACCCCGACGCGCAAGTACACTGGTTTGGGGATGGGATATGCACTCTGCTAAGTTGGGGGGGCGGGCAGTTTTGAGTCCGTGTAGCAGGGGGGCAGGGAGGGGGGAAGAGTTGAAAAAGTTATTTCTATGGGACTGTTTGGTCCTACAAGTTTATGTTTTATGCACACTTCAGTATCTAGGCATGTTCTATGTAACCAAGAACTACTGGCACACTCGGGGCGCAGGGAAGTCTGATTGGGAGTCTAGCAATGGCAGCAACAGATAGCCCAACCACGAAGAACTCACTGATTGTCATGTCCTGGAACGTGAGGGGCCTGGGGGATAAGATCAAGCGAGGGCTAGTGCTGCAGGGGATAAGGAGACGGGGCCCGGCTCTCATTCTCCTGCAGGAGACACATTTGTCGGGAGCGGCCACGAAGGCCCTGGATAGGAGAGGCTATCATATGGTAGTGCATGCGAAGTTCACCTCGGGGTCCCGTGGTACTGGCATCCTGCAGAAAAAATCCTCCAAGTTCATCGTCAAGTCTACAGCAACGGATGACCATGGCAGATTCGCGGCAGTGCATGGCCAGTGGGAGGGGAAGCTCTTTAATATAGTCTCTGTCTATATCCCACCAGCTCTACACTCTGAGGCCTTGCCGGATCTGGGCAAATTCCTGCTAACACTCCCTGATGGGGAACTACTACTAGGTGGGGATTTCAACATGGCACTCACAAACTCAGAAGACCGCTTTCCCCCACGCGCGCACGCAGTTGGGCCCAACAGGCTCCAGACATTCTTGACTGCACAGGGGTTGGTGGATGTATGGCGCGCTCTGCACCCTACTCAGCAACAATACACATACTACTCGGCCACACACAATAGCCTGTCCAGGATAGACTACATCTTCACTTTGATTAATGGACACCTTACGATAGCCGAAGCCGAGATACTACCACGGGGGGTCTCCGATCACTCGCCACTCACATTGACACTCACCACTTCGACCATGGCGCGGCGCAGATTATTCCCGATTTTCCCGGGCTACCTCAAAGTGCCCCGAATTAATAAGGATCTTAAGAAGGTAACCCAACAGTACTTCGAAGAAAACCAATCCTCGGTGGCCTCCCCCTCCATACTGTGGGAGGCATATAAAACAGTGTTTCGGGGTCAGGCCATAGCAGTGATAGCGAATCACAAAAAGACGCACAGGCGGGAGGCCCTCGAGATAGAACTAGGCCTGGAACGGGCCAACACGGCCCATATGGCGAACCCCTCTGACGACACGCTTCACGAACTCCAGATCCACCAGCGCCGCCTCACAGATCACATGCGCAGGGTCACGATGTCGGACATTGCGGCTACACAGCACAGGGTATACGATATTGGAGACAAGGCCAGTAAATTGCTGGCATGGTTAGACAAAAGACAGGGGGGGGGAAGAATATCTTACAGATTGTGGACCCACAGGGCAACAACCACACCCGCCCCGATGAGATAGTAAACGTCCTCGCCGATTATTTCGCCTCAGTCTACACCCCAGAGATAGTGGTAGAGGAGGGGGAGGTGCAGACTGCCCTTAACCATGTTCCCTTGCCAGAGCTGACACCTGAGATGTCCGAGGACATAGACGCACCTCTCACGGTGGAGGAGATTCAGATGGCCATAGGCGCCCTTCATCCAGGCAAAGCGATGGGCCCCAGCGGGATACCCATTGAGTGGTTGAAAGTCATGGCCGAATCCTTAAGCACACCCCTACTCAATATGTACGAGGATTCTAGAACACAGGGAACGCTGCCGCTCGATCAGCGTATGGCTACTATTGTGGCGATACCAAAGCCAGGTAAGCCCCCCAACGAATGCACCTCATATAGACCGATCTCCCTTTTGAACCCGGAGGCCAAAATTATTGCCAAAGTGTTGGCGAACAGGATCTTGCCAACTCTGTCACACCTGATCCACCCGGACCAGTCCGGATTCATGCCACACCGCAGCACTGCTTTAAATCTCCGCAGGGTGCATGGCGTGTTGGCGCGAGTTCCACTACTGCAAGAACCGGCTGCCATCCTCTCCTTGGACGCCAAGATGGCGTTTGATATGGTGGAATGGAGCTACCTCTTTGCAGTACTCACGCGTATGGGTTTTGGCCCGGTGTTCCTTTCCTGGATACGAATGCTGTACAAGGACCCGGTGGCGCAGGTGACGGCCAACGGCCATATTTCAAACACCTTCCCCCTAGGCAGAGGCACTCGACAGGGCTGCCCGCTTTCACCCCTGCTCTTCGCCTTAGTTTTAGAACCACTGGCGGTTACGATTCGTACCACCCAGCTCCTGAAAGGGATACAATGGACCCCGTTATGGGAGGACAGAGTGTCCCTCTACGCAGACGACATGCTGATCTATCTCACAGATCTGGAGGGGAGTCTCCCTAACCTCCTGGCTCTTTGTACGGCTCATGGGCGAATCTCGGGTTACACCATCAACTGGGCTAAGTCCACCATTTTTGAACTGCGAGGCCCACTCCCGCCTCTCCCGGATTCCTGCCCACTGGAACTGGCCCACACGTCATTTAAATACCTGGGGATTCATATCACCCGTAACGAGGCAGATTTCTCACGCCTCAACCTACTACCCCCCTTAGCTCATCTCCGAGGAGACGTGCGACATTGGAAGGATCTCCCCCTAACACTCCTTGGCCGTGCAGCACTATTTAAAATGATGGCTCTGCCGCGCTTCCTATATGTGCTGGAGAACGCCCCGTATCTGGTGCCGGATGGCTACCTCCAGAAAATAACGGCGCAAATCTCGGGCCTGTTATGGGGCAACCAGCCAGCCCGCATTTCCCACACTAAACTGAACAGGGGGTGGTACGACGGGGGCATCGCCCTCCCGAATGTACAGTTGTACTACTGGGCGGCCCAACTCAAAATCCTTAACCAATGGATACATGCCCCGCAGGAAGGCCCAGCGTACAAGGCCGACAGGGCACAACTGGGTGCCAACACCTTATTGGCCCCACTGTATCACCGTGGAGTGGCGGCAAAACTCACGGGGCCTACGAAACACACGGTCCGTATATGGTACAAGGCGCAGGCAAAGTTGAAGTGGGATGGCGTCATAACGAAACTTACACCCCTGTGGGACACAAAGGCGTTGGGCCATTTGCGGCGCTCCAAGGGCTTCGCACAATGGGACAGCATCGGCATATCCACGGTGGGGGACATGTGGACGAGGGAAGGAGTGATCTCATTTGCCACTTTGCAGGACCAATATGAGTTGGGGAACACAGAGCTCTACAGATACATCCAGGTCCGACACGCACTACAGGCAGCGATCTCACCAGACGCACCCCTGCCCGAATCCTCCCCTCTGGAGGATCGGCTACTTACTGACTTCATGCAAGAAGGGGCGACATCGCTGACATACCGCAAGCTGATTAACAATATGCCTGATCCACTGGGGAAACTGAAGGACAAATGGATGGCGGAAGTGGGTGACCTGGACGACAATGACTGGAACGCAGCCATGGCATCCCCCCGTGAAGCAGGCATATCATCTAAATTTCGCCTAGTGCAGCTAAAATTTCTTCACAGAATCTACTACACCCGTACATTACTCCACAAACTGCACAGGGCGGATCATCCATATTGCCTTAGGGGCTGCGGGGCAGAAGGGACCTTCATACACACGGTGTGGGAATGTCCATTGTTAGTCGGCTACTGGCAACGGGTAATACGCACGATGGCCCAAGCTCTTCATACCACCCTCACCCTAGACTCACGGCTCTGTCTGCTAAACATCTGGGAGCCGACTGACCTCACCTTTCATGCAAGAACCTGGGTCACAGTGGGGATGGTAACAGCGAAACGGGACATAGCACAGAAGTGGGGGTCGGCTGATCTCCCCACGCTACCCCAATGGCTCCGCAACATGGACATGCTCATGTTGACTGAAAGGGCGGTGTACAAATTGAGGGGTAACCCACGTAAATGGAACGGGGTGTGGCAATCCTGGAACGCATACAGGGGGGATATCTGCGAACCATTGGAGGAAGATGATGACGGAGGGTCAGAGAGTGACGAGGAGCGTTGATTGGGTTGTAACTAGGTGAATAGGGCGAGCGCAACGGAGGTGGGTGGGTGCAGCCGTGGGAGGTGGCATGGGAGGGAGTGGGAACTAGGGGGCTAGGCAACAATACAATGCTCTCTTTACAGATGGACTGTGCTGCGAGTGCCGAAAGCTACTACTTCAAGTACGTGCCGGACTAAAGTGTGCTGTTTTTACTGTTTTATGTTTATTGCAAGGAGCGAACGGCAAGACTCAGACGGATAGTAGCCAACAAAACACAAAATTGCAAACTGTATTTTTTCGACACAAGTATATTCCTATTCATCACATCGTCGACGAAACTCGCAATGCTATATACTACTGTGGATGTTATAAGTTTTGCCTTTGTGAATGCTGTCTCACCTCATTCACCTAGTAACTTATGTATGGAAATGCGATGGATGACAATGTACCTACCATCTTTGTTTTGCACCAAAAATAAAAATGTAAAAAAAAAAAAACAGGTTAATTGAAAACAGCACAATCCAATCTCTTCAGCCCATCATATTACATAACTTTGGGTCAGATGTACGTAGCAACTGCTTCAAAAAAGCAGTCGCAAATTAGGCACCAACTTTTTGCAACCTGTATTTTATTTTGTGAACCAGCCTCTGTACTAATTGGTCAGTCCACAAAATAACGAGTCGCAGGGGAATACAAAATGACCAGCTTAATTAATATTCACTAGGCAGGTTGCAATTTGCAACCCGCTGTGAATGTCTACAATCACAGGACTGTTTTAACCTGTTTACCGCAGCGGACTTTCTGCTGCGGTGCGGGCTTTCTACGCAGTGGGCGGGGCTGCGTCGACCGTTGGTTGTGCGCAGCACCCGGAAGGTGGTGCTCTGGGTAATTACTCTGATGTTCTATGAATAAGTTGTTATTGTTGAGTGCTTTCTTGCTAGTAGTAGTGATGTGATGGAGCTAATTCCCAGCTCTATTGGTTATCTGGATTTAGCACCATCCTTTTCTAGTTTTGCCTCTTATATTTTATTATTAATTTTGTATTGGTGGTATCGAAACAGCCACCAGTTCCTAGAGCTCCATGTAAAAGGGAGCCCTTCACCTTGATATTCACTTGTGATCGTGGTCATTACGAAGCTAGATTTCATTAACAAAGGTAGGGATTTTTGTCCAGTTCTGGGAGCAGAATCTTAATTCCCCAATTAAGAGTTGCTGTTGGTAGGCCATGTGAAACATAAAGTCACTTTGTTTACAAAAGGTACCTCTTTGAGTTCCTTTTGTTCCCCATTCTTTGATGGTTTAAAAGTTATCGCCATGATATCTTTAGTTTCTAAGCCTTCCAATGCTGGCAACGCATCTAAGAGCCTTACACTATTGCCACAATTCACTTGGTTATCTTTCCCTTAAAATTGTATTCTAGTTGAAAGAGGAATTTTAAATGTTCACTTATTGTTTCTTATCTCATTATAGTGGCAGGAAGGCTACTTAAAGGTTTGTTTTATATGATCTCAAGCCATAATAGCAGTGAGCTGGCTTGAGGATAAGGCGCAAAATTATTTTTCCTCAAAGTTGTTTTATGTGCTTTAGCTGAAGTGTTAAATAGGGGAGATTGTGTTTTGCTATGTCAGGTGCATCTCGGTTTAGACTCTAACTATGCTCATGAAGCTGTTCAGCCTGTTTGTTTTTGCTTAATTTGTTATTTTTTTTTCATACTCCGGGTCCCTTTTTGGGTTGTTCCATCAATTTATTGACTATTGAGTTGGTAAGCTTTACTTAATTCTGAATTTATGTACAAGGAGGTTCCTTGTGGTCCAATGTATTAATGCAGATTGAGTCCCTTTTAAATGTGATTCTGCTGATCATAATTCGGAAACTCATTAGATAATTTTGTTTCCACAGTGTATCATAAATTGGGATGGAATTTATAAGAGAAGATTGTTCTTCCCTTGCCCTAGTATTGATGGTTACTTATTCTTCTTTTTGTTTTCAGTCTGCTTTTTTGTTTTTTCTAGTTTTCCATAGCTAAAACAGGCAATTCCAAAATGGGAGATGCTTCATCTTCCACTTCTGGATGCAATGAGTTTTCATGCTTCAAATGACTTGTCAGTTGTAGCCCTTGTTTGGGTTAATTTTTGGAAAATTTAAGTCTATCTTGTAACATGGCGTACTACAGGTTCCGGTTTTGGTTCTTTTATTAGTTTAATATTGTCAGGAACCTCCTTGTCCCATGTTCTGACTTGGGTGTTGGTGTCTAATGCAACTCTCTTAAAGTGTTCTATTAATGAACTCATCTCCTCCAGAACTGATGTCAGATCATCTATTAAAGAAGTGCAAGTACAGTGTCCTTCTGCTTTCACAGCTTCCATTTCGGCACAGTCTATTAATTTGTTTAATCTTTCTAGTTTAATATCAATCGCTGACGTATACACTGGTAAGGTCTGCAGCAGATCTACTTGGATTTCCAAACAAGCATCATAGCTGAGTCAGCAGTCCCCCTGCACCTCAGAGCCTCACCATCACTCCAGCAGTTCAGGAAAGACCTCGAGACCTGGATGTCCAATCAATAGGAACAGGTAGCGTGATCCCGCAGCATTAGCCCATAGCGCCTCGAGACCCTCACAGGTGAAGCAGCCACGCTTCACAAATCCTCATTGATTGATGGATTGATTGACTGATGAACGGTACTGTGACAATGGAAGCCTGAGCATAAATCAAGTAAATGGACTTCCACATATGTGGCCATGATTGGTCTGGGAGAATATTGTTGATCTGGCACTGTACAAAACCCCTTAATAAATATACTGACCACTACCATGCGGACAAATTCTTTCCTGATGCATTCCTGATGGTCCAGTAACCCATGCATGATCTTATGGCTGGGGTATTTGTGAGTAAGAAGATTCTTCACAGTTCACGCTGAATTGGATTTAGTAAATGCAGCTTCTTTTGATATAAAATAAAAATGTTTCCATGATTTGTAGTGATGTAGTTGAAGAGCAATGGTTTTCGTCTTTGCGAAAAACTAAACTGGGATACTGCATCGTTGACCAGTTTCTTAGTGTTAGAAATGGGGGTCTCTAGTTAGCAGAGGTATGCACATTTCTCCAAGTAGGGACCCTTCCTTCTAGTCAGGGTAAGGTATTACACACTTTAGATAACCACTGTTCACCCCCAGCTTGGCATGAGCAAACAGGCTTTTCCCAAAGGCAAGGTGTGAAGTATTTGTACTCAAAACACACAATAACAGAGAGAATACACCACAAATGGACACCACACCAGTTTAGAAAAGTAAAGTATCTTTATCTAAACCAAACAAAACCAAAATGACAAAAATCCAACAGACATGTATCAAAATATCCCTTTTAGAACAGTTACTTCAAAAATAGCACTTACAGAAACACATTCCTCTACATGGGGCTATACCGACTTCGTGACAGGCATAAATCCAAAGTACAGCGCCGACCGCAAGGTGCGCAGTGCCGGGCATAGATTCACACGGACCCCCAAACAACAGTACCTAGGAAATAGAAGTCTATGGATGATGCAGAGCATCATGGAGTTGTGAGGCTTCGGCGTCAAGGTTGGTTCCCTGCTTTCCATGGGGGAGGCAGTGCATTGAGTCCATGAGGAGGCGAGGCGTAGAATCCAGGGCAGGGGAAGTTAGGCCGTGTCGGCAGTGAGGTGGCGGTTTGGATACACAGTTGAAGAGTTTGTGAGTCACCCTCGTCGGTTATCGGATTCGCAATAGTGGGATGCTGGCAGTGACAACATTGTGCGAACACTGGCATTGGGAAGGCCAATAATTGCAGGCATCAGTAGGCGTCGGAGCTGTGGTGCAGGCGGGGTGGTGCGTCATGCACTTCACGAGCGGCGGCCTCGACTTGGTGCAGGTCGCGTCGTAAGTGGTAACATCGCTGATGGCGCCAAAGTTGTTTGTCTTGCTTTGTCGCACCAACTACAATACTCAGGGCCCAGGAACTGGAATTGGTGCCCTTTTGAACACAGGAGTTCCAGACGAGTCCATGTTCTTGTCAGTGGGTTGCAGGTGAAGTCTTTGTGGCCTTGAGACTTCAGAACAGGAGGCCAGCACACACAGGCCCTTGGAGATTCTTCTTCAAGAAGGTTCACAGCAAAGCTCCTGTCTTTGTCCACTCCTTGGCCGAAGCAGCAGCTCCAGGCCAACCTAGAAAGCACACACAGCAAAGGGGCAGTGCTCCTCCGTACAGCTCTCCAACTTTTCTCCTTGGCAGAGGTTCCTCTTGAGTCCAGAAGGGATCTAATTCTCTTGCGTTTAGGGTCCAATACTTATAACCCATTTTCTCTTTGTTCTCTTTGTGGCAAGGGTCTGTGAGCCCAGTCCAAACCAGTTCCATCTTTCTGGTGTAGCTGGACCACGGGGTGGACACAGCATTGTGCAAAGGAGACACATCATATTCAGGTGAAAGTGAAACTCCTCCCCCCACTCTAAATGCAACCAAGGTCTATTCAGCTCAGCTATATGTCACCCAGGAAATGCAGGACACACCTCAACCCCCCTTGTGGCTATCTAAGTGAATGCACATCACCGGCTCCAGACACTCCAAAACCAGACAGCCAATACACAAACAGCAGAGGCACACAGAATGGTTAAACAAGAAAATGCCTACTTTCTAAAGCTGTGTCTTTAAGCATTTGAATTTCAATCGGATCAGGTCATGGGGTTAGAACCACACTTGTTTCCTGGAGTGCACATGCTTATAAAATTACGTTCGGAAAGACTTGAGTCAAACTGAATGCTGGCAGTGGCGAATGGATTTGCACGTTATGATGAGGCTGCTGGTTTCGGCTTTGAAGGTGATGCATTAGTTTACAAGTCACATTGCACTAAAGGGGTTGGTACTAGTCTAAGTGGGAGCTTTTATGGATGGGTTCACGATAGGATGTTGCTTATGCAAGTATGGGCAAGGTTTTGGGATCATTATTAATTTTTCATGCACTGGATTATTTTTAACTTTTGAATTTGGGCAAGGGATAAAGGGGAGGAGGGATAGAATCAGCACTCTGAATTTCTGGTTCACGATTGTTGGTAAGGGGTGAATAGAGGGCAAAATGATCGGGGTGTGGAGTTTCATTTACATCCCTATTTTATTTTTAATGTAGAGAGCTTGTTTTGTTCAGATGGTTGAGATGTCTGTTTCATTATCCATTTCAGTGACCCCTGACGAAGGGGCCTTGCGGCCTGAAATGCATTGGGTGATAAGAAAGAAATACCTTTGATGAGCAAACTTGTCGTGTATGATTCATTCCAACGTGTCGCTGTTGAAGGCCTGGCGGGCATACAGGAGTTAATGAATCATCCTGGAATTACTCTGTTCTCGCCGTGATGCTGGAAGTATGGATGAACTGTGGATGAAGGCTTTGTGATTATAGCTCGGTTTACTTTGAATACGAAGATTATGGCTAAAAGAAAGAAAAAAAAGTTGTTTATGATATGGAAATATTCCTGTTCTCGCAATGTGACAGTTAGGAGCGCAATTACGTGCCCTCTAGGAAATTTTTTAATAGAATTGTGATCGTTGGGACAGATCACTGTTCACACACAATAATTTATAATAATTTCTCCACCAAGTTTGGCAAATTGCTAGAATTAAAAGGGAAGGAGTGCATTCTTTCATCTTTTCTCTTGCTACTTTGTTTAAAAGTGGCATTTTCAAACACACAATTTATTAAATTGTGAGTTCAGAGAGCTTAAACTCAATTCCTCCATCTTGTCCCAATGGAAATTTATACACCCATGTTACCCTATTGGACAGATAGACTTTCAAATAGTGAAAAACGAAATTGGCAGCATTTCACAATCAGGACGTGTAAAACACAACGGTATATGCCCAACCTTTCACATTCACTGCACCCTGCCCACGGGGGTACCTTGGGCCAACCTGAGGGGTGCCTTAGATGTAAGAAAGGGGACGGTTGGGGCCTGGCAAGTAGATGCACTCGACATGGCAGTTTTAAAACTACACACAGACACTACAGTGACACGTCTGAATTACACTTCCAGAGCTACTCATGTGGATAGTGCTGCAGGCCCACATGTGGCATTTTATGTACAGGCCCTGGCACACTTAGTGCACTTTACTAGGGGCCTACCAGTAATTCAAATGTGCAAATTACTAACCAATAAAAATAGAACTTTAAACAGGGAGCACTTACACTTTGAAACTGATCAGTAGTGGCAAAGTGCCCAAAGCGTCTAAGCCAGCAAAAACGAAATCCAGTTTACCAGAAAAAATCTAGGTGGTTGAGGCAAAAATTCAGGGGAAACCACACCAAGGATGCTAAGTCTAACACTTAGCTTGATAAACAGTTAAAATATCGTAATAGTCCAAGAATGAAGGCAGCATCTTTCATGTTCTTTGAAAAGTGTATGTTCCTGCTGTAGAAAAATCGATTTATGTGCAGATTAGCTCTCCTAGATAGCCACCGCGGGCCTACAGAATATATGCTAATCCCAGCTCAGAGTGGTGCCGAGATCTCTTGCCCCCACTAGTCAGTTCTGCTTCCAACGGAATTGCTTGTATGGGGGAAATTGAGGTACTCAGAAAGCATATTTTAATATTTTCCCCTTTGTCCTATTGGACAGCTTTTCATGAGCGAAGCATTCAGCTTTAACAGTTTAGCAGGAACTTTGAATTCATAGACCTTTAACAGGAGATCAAGGTGGCGCCCCCCAGCGGCATTGTAAAACCTGCGGATCCCTATTCGGTCGGCTCTGGATTTACACTGTAACTGTTTTATAAGAAGCGATTTTGAATTATTTTGGACTATAGTTACCCTAAGAAGTTGTAACTTTTTACCCCAGAGCTGTTACAGTACATTTTTTATTGAATTTTGAAAAAACGCATAATTTTTACCTTTATTTACATTTATTTTCAAGAAAATATTATTTGTGTAGTCGGATAATATTGCAGTCGCTGTTGCAGATGACATGATCCTCAGCATCAAGCAGGGTGTGAATCTTATTATTTGTGTTGAGATTCTTTCCTGGGGAGGCGTGCTTACCTGCTGGAGTGTAGATGGACAAGCATGATGGTATAACCAAAATAATAGGGGGGGGGGGTAAATATCTTTTCTTTTTGGATGCATTTCGTTTGATATTTGAGCACTCAGCACCCTGTCAGTATCCAACAAAACTTTGAACCAGTGGTCAGTATGATGAGATGTGAGTAGTTTGAAAAGGGCTTTAGCGATGCCTAGAAAAATTCATTTATGCCATATTACTGTACGGCTGATCTTGTCAAGATCAGATATAGAGAATTCTATAAATGGTGCAAAAATAGGTTGATGTTTTAATCAGGTGTATTGTTTCGACGATTAGGTTTAACTTCATGATGTTGGAAAACGTTTTTCGTGAGTCGGCTTGCTCCTTAGGTAGTATTCTGTTGTCATTTACCCAGTTTTGTAGGTGCTCTAAGGCATTGGGCAACTACATTTCCAGAGGGTAAAGGAGGGTAATTTGGTGATAGTTTTGTGGGCTATCTGTAGCCTTGTTCTTACAGATTGGGAAGAGGGTGCTTTCTCTTTAAGAATAGGGAATCACACCAGTGCAAAATCAATCACTAAATAGCAGGGAGGGGAACCTGCCCCATTCAGATCCCTTTCCAAAAGGGATATTGTCATGGCATCCTGGCCCTGTGCTGGGGAAAGGGGTGAGAGTTTGACGTATTTTACTATATAAAAATTTCTTGGGAGGTCAATACTGTTTGGTAAAGTTGATAAATCCATTCAATATGCTGGCATTAGCGGCATACAGGTAAGTGGCTTAATGCTGCCATGCTTGGCTGGCTTTAGCGCTGGTAGCGACCAGTGCCGCAAACTTTGTTGGCCCCCCCTCCCAAAACCTCCTCCGGAAATGTATTCACTACCATGCTCCAATAGCCCCTCTCTCACATGCATTTGATTTGTTTTATAGCGCTACTGATACCAGTCAGAGCACTTTACATCACACACACATTATATAGAGCCAATGAATCATACTTATGTAAATTAGTCCATAGGAAATGCTACATAAGACAATGAATACTACAAGGTGTAGGAGTGACAGATACTAGTATGCAGTATATTTTAAGAATTTGGGGCCTTGAGAAGCACAAACTCAAGATTTAAAAAGTACCACAGTGATTGGCTTTACCACTTTTAGCAACATTAGGATAATGAAAGACTGGGGAAAAAACAACTTTCTCACTTATACCATGGAGCTTGCGTGCAGCTCTTTCATGGCGGTTCATATCTCAATGTGCTATATTAGGGTAATAATTTATGAACTGGAAAATGATCTCTGTGGCAAAAGCAGAAATGACTGATCTAGCCACATAAAACACAGTATGGTTGTACACGTTCTTTGCAGCAGGCATATTAACCCTCTCTGCTAATTTATCATGAGTGGAAACTGCCACCAGACAACACTCGTTTTTTCTCCAGCAGGAACATTGGTCACCAGTTATATTGACATTTTTATTGTTGCCTCGATAACTGCAAGACGCATAAGGAACTCTGCAGCAGGTGCTATTGAAATCTGTGTTATTTCTAAACACGGCCCCACCCCCGAAGTCAGCGCCGGGTACTACTGCACCGGTCGCACCACCCTAGTGCCAGCCCTGCTGCGAGGTTTTCTCAGCATTGGAGACTTCACATCTAATAATGTGAGAGACAGAGAGTTTTCTAATAACGTGCCTGTATCTAAGTGGATAAGTGTCATCTTTTGGGGGACCGTGTGTAACACATTTGAATTTTATTACGCATTTTCTATAATTCATGCTCTCTGTGATGCCAAACTATACTGGGTTATATGATAAACTTCAACAGGGTCCTACAACAGTTGAAATAATTATTTTCTTGGACCCCAAAAATCCTAAATCCTAAAGAGACTGAGTCAGGGGTACAGGCAGGCAGTGGAAGAGAAGTTTATAGAGTAAGAGGAATAGAATAGACAGAGGCCAAACAGAGTCCTCATTCATGGGGTGAGGGGCTCAGAATGTGGAGGCTCTGGGCAATTGCCCACTTTACACATGCATTAAAACGTCTCTTAGTGGGATTTTACTTAGAGATACTTCTTTTAGAGTGAACCACATTTTGTTTTCTTGAGCAGAGTTCTACCTCTATTCAATAGGTTTTTTATTGAAAGTATAGTTCTTTCTAGTGTTAAGTTGAACTTTTAACATGCAAACGGGCAGCCTTGTTTACATTAATTCAATGTCTTCTCTTAGCTTGGCTTGGTAAATTTGGGACAGGCTTTAACAAGGAACAAGTGTTTTTACATCGTACACAAGGTGGCTTTCACATGAGGTGCTCAAACCATTTGATTATTAGTCGGAGGGTTGTCTCCTGCATGTTCTTAAAGACTTGAACCAGGTGGTTTTATGCGAGCTGTGATTGAGGAAACTATTTTTGCTTTTTCCAATTGTGGGGTACTTAGATGTTACCATCTCTTAGATTCCACGGGGGTGGTGGGGTGGTCAGAATTACTGAGCCAGTTATGCCGAATGGTTGCTTAGATGATTTGCCAATAGCGTCATATGTGTTACATTATTGAAAGTGTGTAAGAAGTAATCAGAGAGTTGATTGTGGAACCGCTATGCGTTTTGTGACATGTGGTTGCTGCCAGAATGTCTTCTTTCATTTTCCTGTTTAGTACCACACACATTATTTTCTGCGGGACGGTCAGAAGTTGTCTGGGGACATATTTTGTTTTTTAACTAAAAACAGAAATTTCGGTATGTTCTAGGCCCTTTTCCTTTCTCTGTTTTTGTATGCTCTTTCTGTGATAGATGCAAAGAAATTGTACACGTCTTGAAGACTATATTGTCCATGCAGAAGCCTTTCAAACTCAACTAAAGGATCGTGGATATTCCTTAAAGTTGCTAAAACATGCTATCAAACGAACCCACTACACTCCAAGGGAATGCTCACTACTCAAGAAAGACAAAAAACAAGATGATAAACTGGGCTGCGTTTCCACATTTGGTCCTCAAACAAACAAATTCCTCCAGATTATATTGAGAAACTGGCATTTGCTGAACAACATGGAGCACACATTACAAACTCCTCTGTTTGCTATAAGAAAAAAAACTAGCGTAGGTCAACAAATTGTGTGTGCTGAGATCGCTTCCACCACTAAGAAAAGAGATTTGTTATCCCAATGGAACTTGAAACCTATAGTAGGACACCACAAATGCGGCAATTGTTCTGTGAGCGACACAACAATTGAATGATCAGAATCGTAACATCAAATGGATGCAGAAAGATTTCTCTAATTGCAAAACAAAAATGTGGAATATGCAATTTTTTGTCCTTGTCAAAAATTGTACATTGGAAAAACGAATCAGGAAATAAGACAGAGGCTAATGCAACATAGATCACGGTTTAAAACAAAAGTAGTCACAGCCCCTATGGTCAGCCATTTCATGGAAGTTAATCATAGTGCACGAGATTTCAGATGGACAGTACTGTGTCATCAATCACGATCTTAGAGGAGGCGACACTGAAACAATACTCTGAAGAAAAGAAGCCTATTTAATTTCGAGATTCAACAGTACAATAAATGGTCTTAACGAAATATGGAAAATAGGAAGAACATAAATTTACATATAGGGATATTTCTGACATAATGGTAAAACTTGGTGTGGTCCAACCAATCCCAATATTGATCAAAATGTTTGCGAATGAGTGCCATTTCATTAAGAAAACACAGGGTTGGTGTTTCACAATAGCACCAGGCTGATGGGCTTCTACTGGGAAATACATACTACAAAGCACAGAATTTTTTTGGGCAAGACGAAGCTATTTGGTAACACATCTGAACAACCGAATTGGGATACAGAGAAAAACATGTAACATTTGAGGTAAACGCTGCCGCGGAATGGCTCTTAGAATGAACTGCTGCACAGAAGTATTGTATTACTAATCGTTCATCCGCTTGTTTTGCAGCGCGGTTGAACACAATGGTGATTAACCCTGACCGTAGAATGGCAACATTGTTTCATTCAAAGTGCCTCTCTTAAACAAACACTTACGGCGTGCAGCCTTGTTGTCCCATTCGGAGAACCTGACTAAAATACCTTGTCATGTAAGTGTTCGATATCGCACATTGATGGTTGGGATAAAGCCTGATAGGATTATTCGAAAGAGGGGTGGACCTGAGTCACTCAGAACGTAAGTGCAAACTCCTCCAAAGTGCACGAATTTACATTCATTTTTTTTTATTTCAAAATATTTTATTGAAAAATAATTTTACATAGATGCAATAGGAAGCACTCAAAATTGTAAAGCCTGCTTTATAAAATTATAGCAAAACATGTTTTTGTCCTCAAACAGAACAGCTAAACTACTAAATGTCCTCCCCCATTTTTTATAAAGAAGACTTGACTTCACAGATTCAAAATCCAGGTACCTCTTCTCATTATTGAGAGTCAGAACGTAGTATAAATATCATTGAGAGAGATTTGTGTAATTCTAACGAAATGTTTCTGGAATTTATATATTTCCAGATCATATCCAGTCTCAAGCCCTGAAGAGAACCCTGAAAATTATATAGGGACTTGAAACGTGTCTGTATTTACCCCCTAGTGGGTTAATTGAATGATAATTGTCTAAGTTGAGCATTGTACTGTAAATGATGTATGCCCGCTAGACTTCCAAATGAATACCAAGTAGTCCAACAGCCTTTGTAGTGTTTTTGAGAAATTGTGTATTCATCGTTACTCAATTGGCTGTTGTGTTCTAAATTATCTTGACTGGTACATTCTGATTTAATTTGTTCATGATCTAATTTGGTTATATTTTGTATATAATGTATGTTTTATGTTAAACACTGAACACAGTATGTACACAAGAAAGAATCTTCATTGATGTAGTGTGTCTTTTGGAAAGGCATGTCTTAACAATGTCTTATTAAGATAAACATTTTTTTTTTTAAGTAATTCAATTGCGAAAGACCAATCGAAGCAGATACAGGCCTCAGTCTGTTTAATGTTTAACCCCTTTGCCGCGGCTGCGATTTCGCGGCAGTGCGGCACTTCCGCAAAACGGGTGGGGCCGGGTCGGCTGTTGAACGTTCGCAGCACCAGCGAGGTAGTGCTCACAACGGCCAACGGCCAACGGCCGACGGCAGCAGGGAAGGAGTTAAACAGCAGTATTGAATAGCAGATCAGGATTTGTGTGTTTATAAAGTTACCGTGATCTTAGCATTCAGATCACACACAAAGCTTGTCACGGAGGAGTTTTTGTAAGGGGACATCTTCGATTTCCAGCAGTTGTTAGCAAAGGTGGGGGGGTTGCATGTCTAGTTCTAGAACAAATAACGAATAACCAAAAAAAGTAACTCCTAGAAAATTGGAAACAATGTTAACCTCATAGAGGAAATTAAAAAAAATCCTCTTTTATATGTAACCCTCACCCACCAGGGTTACCCCTTGGTGGCATACTTCATCATAGGGTTCATCCCTACCTGCCACGGAAAGGGGTGTGCTAAGACTGACGGTTGTGTGGCAGCAATGATAGTATGTTTTGCCTATACCAATCAATCAATGGGGAGGGACTAGGGATTTGAAGGTCTGTTTCATTCCCCAGGGAAAGTACGAGGTTTATCAAAAAGGAAACAGACACTTGTAACACTAGGCCATTGGTCATATAAATTTAGAGTAACCTCAAAAACCCTATGCCCGTGTGATTATTGCGGTATATATTGTTCATCCGCCCCCGCATATGGGTTGTTGGCCGTTATCATCGGTTACTCTAAGTTAGTGATGTTGCCAGCCTCAACCTGAGGCACCTCTGGCATATAGTGCAGTGTCCAGAGAAGGAGAAAAAAGTGGTGTGTCAAAAATTAGAGAAAGAAAAAGAAAAAAGGGTTTAAAAAACTGAGGAATCACCCTGAGTAATTTTATTTAATGGTGTGATTTCCAGTTTGTTAAAAGGATCTGTTACTACTAAATTGATCGGGTAACTAGATCATAGTAGTTGAAAAACACTTATTACACAAACGTCGACATGTTTCTGCTCTGTCGGCCCACAGGGGTCTATAGAGCATTCGTCAGGACTAACAATAAAAATAGACAAACAATGTTCGGATTACTCACACCTTTTGTGTAGTATTGCGTTAAATAACCTGTATACTTTGCAGGGTATTGACTCCTCCGATTTCTTGTAAACAGAAAGTACTTGCTTGCGTCGGGGGGCCCTCAGGACTCAGAGCCGCGTGTGCTTGTGGTCACGTCTAGTGCTGACTCTGCCCCCGGAAGTTAGTGAATCCGGCCGGGCGGGTGTTTTAAAAGGGCAGGCACTCTTGGCTCACGTGTTAGCGAGCGTATCTAGATGGATTGTTTTTTATAAACACAACTTTATTGCTCGCATCAAGGAAAAATGATATTTTGAACTAGGCAGTCACTTGTATTATAGATGGTACGGGCACTCTGGGCTCATGTGTTAGCGAGCGTATCTGGATTGATTGTTATTTATAAACAAAACACTATTGATCGCATCAAGGAGAGATGGGATTTTGGCGAGTGTTGTTTTCTGGGCTAGACAGTCTCTTGTATTAAAGATGGTACGTCATCTAGAGATTCAGTGCAATGGAATAGATGGTCCATCATTTAGAGAATTGGTGCCACGGAATGGAGTCATTAAGGCCATTTTCATAAGTTCTGAGGCGTTCGACCCACCTCTGTTCTTTCTCGAATAATGTTCTTTCACATCTCTGGGATTTGTCGGTTAACATTTCAATTACTGACCAATGGATGTCATCACAGGAATGGCCTGCTTGCACAAAATGGGTACAAAGTTTTGTGGTGTTCTTTTTTAATCTTATATTACTGCGATGTTCGCCAATCCTTGTTTTTATTTTTCGACATGTCATCCCGATGTAACGTTTTCCGCAGGGGCAGGTCACTGTGTAGATGACATGAGTCGAATTACAATTCGTGTGTTGACGTTGCTGCCAAACAAAGGTGTCAGAAAGCTGTAATGTTTTGGTAGCAGTTGTAGTTTTGCATGCTACGCACGACCCACACGGATAGTGTCCAGTTACTGGTGACATAGTTATATCCCTGGGCAGACTTGCTTGCAGTTTTTTTGGCGGCGGTCGAGTATGTACCAAGACATCCTTGATATTTTTTGATCTCTTGTTGGCAAACCTTGGTTTGGGCCAATTGAAATGTCCGGTGTGAAGGATATGCCAGTTTTTATTTACTAGCTTCTTTACTGCGTAAGACGCCTGGCTGAATGTTGTCACACAGGTGGTTAGATCGGGTATTATTTCTTTCTCAAATGTTTGTAGGAGGCATTCTCTCGGTTGATTTGTAGCTCGTTTTTTGCAGAGTTTGATTGTTTTCTCCGTATAGTTTCTTTGTCTCAGTCTGTCACATAATTCATTGGCTTGCAATCTATAATCTGAGTTGTTGCTGCAGTTCCTCTTCAAACGTAGAAACTGGCTGTAGGGAAGATTGTCCCTCAATGGTTTGGGATGAAAACTTTCATAGGACAGAATGCTGTTCTTGGCCGTAGGTTTCCTGTACGTTTTTGTGTGTAACTCATTATCCTTTACGAATATGGTTATATCGAGGAAGTCAAGGTTGCAGCTAGTGGCTGTGTATGTAAATTTTAGCCATGGGTCAAGGCTGTTAAGCCAGTTCATGAAAGTCTGTAGGTCCAATTTTTTGTCCCAAATCATGATGATATCATCAATGTATCTCTTCCAGTATAAAATACTGGAAGAGAAGATGTTGTCTACATTGATTATGTTGAGTTCTTCAAAGTGACTGACATAGAGCCCTGCCACCGAGGGGGCGAAGGCGCTCCCCATGGATGTTCCATGGATCTGAAGGTACATATCATCTCCAAAAGCAAAGAAGTTCTCCTTCAGTGCTAACTTACAGCACTCTAGAATGAAATGTCTTGGTGTTTTGAATTCCCAATCTTTAGAGAATAAGACGTCTTCCAAAACTTGCATGGTATCGTTTTGAGGCAGACTAGTGAAGAGGGCTTCAACATCTAGGCCCACAAGAAGCATGGTTTGTGGATTGAAAGGTTTTTTATCTATTTGTACCAAAAGGTCTCGTGTGTCCTTTAAATATGCCGGTGTTTGTTGGACAAGAGGCTTTAAGAATTCATCGGCAAATTTGGAGAGTGGTTCCAATATAGAACCAATGCCCGAAACTATCGGACGACCTGGTGGTGGGCTTCTGTTTTTATGAGTTTTTGGCAGAGAATAAAAATAGGGAGTAATAGGTTCCTTCGCCATCAAAAAGTCAGCCTCCTTCGGTGTGATCCAGCCTTTCGTCTCTGCTTCATTGACCATAATCGCAATGGTGTTCCTGAGTCTCTCAGTGGGGTCTGAGTCTATCTTAAGATAAAACCTTGTATCAGATAACAGAGCTAAGCACTGTGAGTCATATCCTTCTTTGCTTAAGATAACAGTTCCACCCCCCTTATCTGCTGGCTTGATCACTATTTTTTCATTAGTTTTTAATGCTTCCAGAGCCAAGCGTTCGTTTTTACTTAGGTTTTCGTAGGGTTTTTTTATATTGCAATTTATCTACTCCGTTTAGAAGTGCCTGCTCGAACGTCTGTAGTTCTGGGTGCACAGTTGAGGCTGGTGGATTAAAAGTGGATTTGTTCCTCAAATTAGTATCACCCTGTTCTGTCATCCCAATGTTGGAATTCTGATTGGAGAAGAAGGCCTTCAGTTTCAATGTCCTGCAGAATTCGGCTAATTCGCTCTTCAATTTGAAAGTGTCAAGCCTGGGGGTAGGAACAAAGCCCAGTCCCTTGTTCAGGATTTCGATCTGTTCTTGTGGTAAATCAATACCCGAGAGGTTGATTACTAGGGATTGGTTTTGCTGGTTGAGGGGTGCGATGCTGCCATGCTGCGTGTCTGCACATTCCTCTGTTGGTCTTGCCATCTGAGGGATTTTTTCTTGCCTCTTGGTTGGTTTTGGCCTCTCGATAAAAAATGAGGTTCTTTTTGGGTGGTGTGCAGATTATGCCCCATTTGCTGTTCTCCCATGTTTGGCATTTGTTGCATGCCTTGATTGTATGGATCCATCCAACCTCCATATGGTGGAACAAAAGGCTGGTAATATGGCATGTTGTACCCGTGAAAAAATGGTCTCTGCCATCTATTTCCTCTCCTCGGGCGATTTTGTCTATAATTACTCCTGCCTCTCTTGGGAAAAAAACCATCTGTACTATTGAAGGAATTATTGGAGGAATTATTTGATTCGTTGTCAGACCCTGTATCCTGAGGGGAATATTCCTCCACAGTATATGGATGCATCTTTTCTTGGTTGAATTTCTTTAAATCTTTCCCAAGTTTGTTTAGCTTACTTTGTGTGAGAAATTCTCGAGTTTCTTCTAATTCCTTATTGATTTCATCCAGCCTTTGTTTGTATACTGCAGGATTAATACCCTTCTTCAGCTCTTTTTCGCAATCCTCAATCTCTTTTAGGAGCTTATCTGATAATCTTTTTGCAGTTTTTACAATTAGTACTAGGTAATCAAGAGTACACTTCCACGATATTGAGGACCAATCTCGTCGGAAGGCTAGGTCGCTCAAGAAAATACGTGGGGCATTGTTGACCCAAAGGCCTCTTGGGGCTGCTTTCACTCTCAAATATTCTGTCATAATGATTCCATGTATAGATGTTCTCATCTCTTCTCTTTTTTTCTCCGTCAATTTGTCCCAATCATCAGCCTGTGCTAATGCTTCCGTAAGTTCAGTGTTCTGTAAGAGTGATTGTCCTGCCAGAATTTCATCTATATCATTCGCGTCAAAGCTCAAACCAAGATTACCCTCCATTTAGAGTTTCCGGGTAATATATAGATATACTTCAAATGCGTATATAAGATATTTAGTCCCGCTGCTGTCCGCAGCTTAAATATCAATCAATCAATGGGGAGGGACTAGGGATTTGAAGGTCTGTTTCATTCCCCAGGGAAAGTACGAGGTTTATCAAAAAGGAAACAGACACTTGTAACACTAGGCCATTGGTCATATAAATTTAGAGTAACCTCAAAAACCCTATGCCCGTGTGATTATTGCGGTATATATTGTTCATCCGCCCCCGCATATGGGTTGTTGGCCGTTATCATCGGTTACTCTAAGTTAGTGATGTTGCCAGCCTCAACCTGAGGCACCTCTGGCATATAGTGCAGTGTCCAGAGAAGGAGAAAAAAGTGGTGTGTCAAAAATTAGAGAAAGAAAAAGAAAAAAGGGTTTAAAAAACTGAGGAATCACCCTGAGTAATTTTATTTAATGGTGTGATTTCCAGTTTGTTAAAAGGATCTGTTACTACTAAATTGATCGGGTAACTAGATCATAGTAGTTGAAAAACACTTATTACACAAACGTCGACATGTTTCTGCTCTGTCGGCCCACAGGGGTCTATAGAGCATTCGTCAGGACTAACAATAAAAATAGACAAACAATGTTCGGATTACTCACACCTTTTGTGTAGTATTGCGTTAAATAACCTGTATACTTTGCAGGGTATTGACTCCTCCGATTTCTTGTAAACAGAAAGTACTTGCTTGCGTCGGGGGGCCCTCAGGACTCAGAGCCGCGTGTGCTTGTGGTCACGTCTAGTGCTGACTCTGCCCCCGGAAGTTAGTGAATCCGGCCGGGCGGGTGTTTTAAAAGGGCAGGCACTCTTGGCTCACGTGTTAGCGAGCGTATCTAGATGGATTGTTTTTTATAAACACAACTTTATTGCTCGCATCAAGGAAAAATGATATTTTGAACTAGGCAGTCACTTGTATTATAGATGGTACGGGCACTCTGGGCTCATGTGTTAGCGAGCGTATCTGGATTGATTGTTATTTATAAACAAAACACTATTGATCGCATCAAGGAGAGATGGGATTTTGGCGAGTGTTGTTTTCTGGGCTAGACAGTCTCTTGTATTAAAGATGGTACGTCATCTAGAGATTCAGTGCAATGGAATAGATGGTCCATCATTTAGAGAATTGGTGCCACGGAATGGAGTCATTAAGGCCATTTTCATAAGTTCTGAGGCGTTCGACCCACCTCTGTTCTTTCTCGAATAATGTTCTTTCACATCTCTGGGATTTGTCGGTTAACATTTCAATTACTGACCAATGGATGTCATCACAGGAATGGCCTGCTTGCACAAAATGGGTACAAAGTTTTGTGGTGTTCTTTTTTAATCTTATATTACTGCGATGTTCGCCAATCCTTGTTTTTATTTTTCGACATGTCATCCCGATGTAACGTTTTCCGCAGGGGCAGGTCACTGTGTAGATGACATGAGTCGAATTACAATTCGTGTGTTGACGTTGCTGCCAAACAAAGGTGTCAGAAAGCTGTAATGTTTTGGTAGCAGTTGTAGTTTTGCATGCTACGCACGACCCACACGGATAGTGTCCAGTTACTGGTGACATAGTTATATCCCTGGGCAGACTTGCTTGCAGTTTTTTTGGCGGCGGTCGAGTATGTACCAAGACATCCTTGATATTTTTTGATCTCTTGTTGGCAAACCTTGGTTTGGGCCAATTGAAATGTCCGGTGTGAAGGATATGCCAGTTTTTATTTACTAGCTTCTTTACTGCGTAAGACGCCTGGCTGAATGTTGTCACACAGGTGGTTAGATCGGGTATTATTTCTTTCTCAAATGTTTGTAGGAGGCATTCTCTCGGTTGATTTGTAGCTCGTTTTTTGCAGAGTTTGATTGTTTTCTCCGTATAGTTTCTTTGTCTCAGTCTGTCACATAATTCATTGGCTTGCAATCTATAATCTGAGTTGTTGCTGCAGTTCCTCTTCAAACGTAGAAACTGGCTGTAGGGAAGATTGTCCCTCAATGGTTTGGGATGAAAACTTTCATAGGACAGAATGCTGTTCTTGGCCGTAGGTTTCCTGTACGTTTTTGTGTGTAACTCATTATCCTTTACGAATATGGTTATATCGAGGAAGTCAAGGTTGCAGCTAGTGGCTGTGTATGTAAATTTTAGCCATGGGTCAAGGCTGTTAAGCCAGTTCATGAAAGTCTGTAGGTCCAATTTTTTGTCCCAAATCATGATGATATCATCAATGTATCTCTTCCAGTATAAAATACTGGAAGAGAAGATGTTGTCTACATTGATTATGTTGAGTTCTTCAAAGTGACTGACATAGAGCCCTGCCACCGAGGGGGCGAAGGCGCTCCCCATGGATGTTCCATGGATCTGAAGGTACATATCATCTCCAAAAGCAAAGAAGTTCTCCTTCAGTGCTAACTTACAGCACTCTAGAATGAAATGTCTTGGTGTTTTGAATTCCCAATCTTTAGAGAATAAGACGTCTTCCAAAACTTGCATGGTATCGTTTTGAGGCAGACTAGTGAAGAGGGCTTCAACATCTAGGCCCACAAGAAGCATGGTTTGTGGATTGAAAGGTTTTTTATCTATTTGTACCAAAAGGTCTCGTGTGTCCTTTAAATATGCCGGTGTTTGTTGGACAAGAGGCTTTAAGAATTCATCGGCAAATTTGGAGAGTGGTTCCAATATAGAACCAATGCCCGAAACTATCGGACGACCTGGTGGTGGGCTTCTGTTTTTATGAGTTTTTGGCAGAGAATAAAAATAGGGAGTAATAGGTTCCTTCGCCATCAAAAAGTCAGCCTCCTTCGGTGTGATCCAGCCTTTCGTCTCTGCTTCATTGACCATAATCGCAATGGTGTTCCTGAGTCTCTCAGTGGGGTCTGAGTCTATCTTAAGATAAAACCTTGTATCAGATAACAGAGCTAAGCACTGTGAGTCATATCCTTCTTTGCTTAAGATAACAGTTCCACCCCCCTTATCTGCTGGCTTGATCACTATTTTTTCATTAGTTTTTAATGCTTCCAGAGCCAAGCGTTCGTTTTTACTTAGGTTTTCGTAGGTTTTTTTATATTGCAATTTATCTACTCCGTTTAGAAGTGCCTGCTCGAACGTCTGTAGTTCTGGGTGCACAGTTGAGGCTGGTGGATTAAAAGTGGATTTGTTCCTCAAATTAGTATCACCCTGTTCTGTCATCCCAATGTTGGAATTCTGATTGGAGAAGAAGGCCTTCAGTTTCAATGTCCTGCAGAATTCGGCTAATTCGCTCTTCAATTTGAAAGTGTCAAGCCTGGGGGTAGGAACAAAGCCCAGTCCCTTGTTCAGGATTTCGATCTGTTCTTGTGGTAAATCAATACCCGAGAGGTTGATTACTAGGGATTGGTTTTGCTGGTTGAGGGGTGCGATGCTGCCATGCTGTGTGTCTGCACATTCCTCTGTTGGTCTTGCCATCTGAGGGATTTTTTCTTGCCTCTTGGTTGGTTTTGGCCTCTCGATAAAAAATGAGGTTCTTTTTGGGTGGTGTGCAGATTATGCCCCATTTGCTGTTCTCCCATGTTTGGCATTTGTTGCATGCCTTGATTGTATGGATCCATCCAACCTCCATATGGTGGAACAAAAGGCTGGTAATATGGCATGTTGTACCCGTGAAAAAATGGTCTCTGCCATCTATTTCCTCTCCTCGGGCGATTTTGTCTATAATTACTCCTGCCTCTCTTGGGAAAAAAACCATCTGTACTATTGAAGGAATTATTGGAGGAATTATTTGATTCGTTGTCAGACCCTGTATCCTGAGGGGAATATTCCTCCACAGTATATGGATGCATCTTTTCTTGGTTGAATTTCTTTAAATCTTTCCCAAGTTTGTTTAGCTTACTTTGTGTGAGAAATTCTCGAGTTTCTTCTAATTCCTTATTGATTTCATCCAGCCTTTGTTTGTATACTGCAGGATTAATACCCTTCTTCAGCTCTTTTTCGCAATCCTCAATCTCTTTTAGGAGCTTATCTGATAATCTTTTTGCAGTTTTTACAATTAGTACTAGGTAATCAAGAGTACACTTCCACGATATTGAGGACCAATCTCGTCGGAAGGCTAGGTCGCTCAAGAAAATACGTGGGGCATTGTTGACCCAAAGGCCTCTTGGGGCTGCTTTCACTCTCAAATATTCTGTCATAATGATTCCATGTATAGATGTTCTCATCTCTTCTCTTTTTTTCTCCGTCAATTTGTCCCAATCATCAGCCTGTGCTAATGCTTCCGTAAGTTCAGTGTTCTGTAAGAGTGATTGTCCTGCCAGAATTTCATCTATATCATTCGCGTCAAAGCTCAAACCAAGATTACCCTCCATTTAGAGTTTCCGGGTAATATATATATACTTCAAATGCGTATATAAGATATTTAGTCCCGCTGCTGTCCGCAGCTTAAATATCAATCAATCAATGGGGAGGGACTAGGGATTTGAAGGTCTGTTTCATTCCCCAGGGAAAGTACGAGGTTTATCAAAAAGGAAACAGACACTTGTAACACTAGGCCATTGGTCATATAAATTTAGAGTAACCTCAAAAACCCTATGCCTGTGTGATTATTGCGGTATATATTGTTCATCCGCCCCCGCATATGGGTTGTTGGCCGTTATCATCGGTTACTCTAAGTTAGTGATGTTGCCAGCCTCAACCTGAGGCACCTCTGGCATATAGTGCAGTGTCCAGAGAAGGAGAAAAAAGTGGTGTGTCAAAAATTAGAGAAAGAAAAAGAAAAAAGGGTTTAAAAAACTGAGGAATCACCCTGAGTAATTTTATTTAATGGTGTGATTTCCAGTTTGTTAAAAGGATCTGTTACTACTAAATTGATCGGGTAACTAGATCATAGTAGTTGAAAAACACTTATTACACAAACGTCGACATGTTTCTGCTCTGTCGGCCCACAGGGGTCTATAGAGCATTCGTCAGGACTAACAATAAAAATAGACAAACAATGTTCGGATTACTCACACCTTTTGTGTAGTATTGCGTTAAATAACCTGTATACTTTGCAGGGTATTGACTCCTCCGATTTCTTGTAAACAGAAAGTACTTGCTTGCGTCGGGGGGCCCTCAGGACTCAGAGCCGCGTGTGCTTGTGGTCACGCCTAGTGCTGACTCTGCCCCCGGAAGTTAGTGAATCCGGCCGGGCGGGTGTTTTAAAAGGGCAGGCACTCTTGGCTCACGTGTTAGCGAGCGTATCTAGATGGATTGTTTTTTATAAACACAACTTTATTGCTCGCATCAAGGAAAAATGATATTTTGAACTAGGCAGTCACTTGTATTATAGATGGTACGGGCACTCTGGGCTCATGTGTTAGCGAGCGTATCTGGATTGATTGTTATTTATAAACAAAACACTATTGATCGCATCAAGGAGAGATGGGATTTTGGCGAGTGTTGTTTTCTGGGCTAGACAGTCTCTTGTATTAAAGATGGTACGTCATCTAGAGATTCAGTGCAATGGAATAGATGGTCCATCATTTAGAGAATTGGTGCCACTGAATGGAGTCATTAAGGCCATTTTCATAAGTTCTGAGGCGTTCGACCCACCTCTGTTCTTTCTCGAATAATGTTCTTTCACATCTCTGGGATTTGTCGGTTAACATTTCAATTACTGACCAATGGATGTCATCACAGGAATGGCCTGCTTGCACAAAATGGGTACAAAGTTTTGTGGTGTTCTTTTTTAATCTTATATTACTGCGATGTTCGCCAATCCTTGTTTTTATTTTTCGACATGTCATCCCGATGTAACGTTTTCCGCAGGGGCAGGTCACTGTGTAGATGACATGAGTCGAATTACAATTCGTGTGTTGACGTTGCTGCCAAACAAAGGTGTCAGAAAGCTGTAATGTTTTGGTAGCAGTTGTAGTTTTGCATGCTACGCACGACCCACACGGATAGTGTCCAGTTACTGGTGACATAGTTATATCCCTGGGCAGACTTGCTTGCAGTTTTTTTGGCGGCGGTCGAGTATGTACCAAGACATCCTTGATATTTTTTGATCTCTTGTTGGCAAACCTTGGTTTGGGCCAATTGAAATGTCCGGTGTGAAGGATATGCCAGTTTTTATTTACTAGCTTCTTTACTGCGTAAGACGCCTGGCTGAATGTTGTCACACAGGTGGTTAGATCGGGTATTATTTCTTTCTCAAATGTTTGTAGGAGGCATTCTCTCGGTTGATTTGTAGCTCGTTTTTTGCAGAGTTTGATTGTTTTCTCCGTATAGTTTCTTTGTCTCAGTCTGTCACATAATTCATTGGCTTGCAATCTATAATCTGAGTTGTTGCTGCAGTTCCTCTTCAAACGTAGAAACTGGCTGTAGGGAAGATTGTCCCTCAATGGTTTGGGATGAAAACTTTCATAGGACAGAATGCTGTTCTTGGCCGTAGGTTTCCTGTACGTTTTTGTGTGTAACTCATTATCCTTTACGAATATGGTTATATCGAGGAAGTCAAGGTTGCAGCTAGTGGCTGTGTATGTAAATTTTAGCCATGGGTCAAGGCTGTTAAGCCAGTTCATGAAAGTCTGTAGGTCCAATTTTTTGTCCCAAATCATGATGATATCATCAATGTATCTCTTCCAGTATAAAATACTGGAAGAGAAGATGTTGTCTACATTGATTATGTTGAGTTCTTCAAAGTGACTGACATAGAGCCCTGCCACCGAGGGGGCGAAGGCGCTCCCCATGGATGTTCCATGGATCTGAAGGTACATATCATCTCCAAAAGCAAAGAAGTTCTCCTTCAGTGCTAACTTACAGCACTCTAGAATGAAATGTCTTGGTGTTTTGAATTCCCAATCTTTAGAGAATAAGACGTCTTCCAAAACTTGCATGGTATCGTTTTGAGGCAGACTAGTGAAGAGGGCTTCAACATCTAGGCCCACAAGAAGCATGGTTTGTGGATTGAAAGGTTTTTTATCTATTTGTACCAAAAGGTCTCGTGTGTCCTTTAAATATGCCGGTGTTTGTTGGACAAGAGGCTTTAAGAATTCATCGGCAAATTTGGAGAGTGGTTCCAATATAGAACCAATGCCCGAAACTATCGGACGACCTGGTGGTGGGCTTCTGTTTTTATGAGTTTTTGGCAGAGAATAAAAATAGGGAGTAATAGGTTCCTTCGCCATCAAAAAGTCAGCCTCCTTCGGTGTGATCCAGCCTTTCGTCTCTGCTTCATTGACCATAATCGCAATGGTGTTCCTGAGTCTCTCAGTGGGGTCTGAGTCTATCTTAAGATAAAACCTTGTATCAGATAACAGAGCTAAGCACTGTGAGTCATATCCTTCTTTGCTTAAGATAACAGTTCCACCCCCCTTATCTGCTGGCTTGATCACTATTTTTTCATTAGTTTTTAATGCTTCCAGAGCCAAGCGTTCGTTTTTACTTAGGTTTTCGTAGGGTTTTTTATATTGCAATTTATCTACTCCGTTTAGAAGTGCCTGCTCGAACGTCTGTAGTTCTGGGTGCACAGTTGAGGCTGGTGGATTAAAAGTGGATTTGTTCCTCAAATTAGTATCACCCTGTTCTGTCATCCCAATGTTGGAATTCTGATTGGAGAAGAAGGCCTTCAGTTTCAATGTCCTGCAGAATTCGGCTAATTCGCTCTTCAATTTGAAAGTGTCAAGCCTGGGGGTAGGAACAAAGCCCAGTCCCTTGTTCAGGATTTCGATCTGTTCTTGTGGTAAATCAATACCCGAGAGGTTGATTACTAGGGATTGGTTTTGCTGGTTGAGGGGTGCGATGCTGCCATGCTGCGTGTCTGCACATTCCTCTGTTGGTCTTGCCATCTGAGGGATTTTTTCTTGCCTCTTGGTTGGTTTTGGCCTCTCGATAAAAAATGAGGTTCTTTTTGGGTGGTGTGCAGATTATGCCCCATTTGCTGTTCTCCCATGTTTGGCATTTGTTGCATGCCTTGATTGTATGGATCCATCCAACCTCCATATGGTGGAACAAAAGGCTGGTAATATGGCATGTTGTACCCGTGAAAAAATGGTCTCTGCCATCTATTTCCTCTCCTCGGGCGATTTTGTCTATAATTACTCCTGCCTCTCTTGGGAAAAAAACCATCTGTACTATTGAAGGAATTATTGGAGGAATTATTTGATTCGTTGTCAGACCCTGTATCCTGAGGGGAATATTCCTCCACAGTATATGGATGCATCTTTTCTTGGTTGAATTTCTTTAAATCTTTCCCAAGTTTGTTTAGCTTACTTTGTGTGAGAAATTCTCGAGTTTCTTCTAATTCCTTATTGATTTCATCCAGCCTTTGTTTGTATACTGCAGGATTAATACCCTTCTTCAGCTCTTTTTCGCAATCCTCAATCTCTTTTAGGAGCTTATCTGATAATCTTTTTGCAGTTTTTACAATTAGTACTAGGTAATCAAGAGTACACTTCCACGATATTGAGGACCAATCTCGTCGGAAGGCTAGGTCGCTCAAGAAAATACGTGGGGCATTGTTGACCCAAAGGCCTCTTGGGGCTGCTTTCACTCTCAAATATTCTGTCATAATGATTCCATGTATAGATGTTCTCATCTCTTCTCTTTTTTTCTCCGTCAATTTGTCCCAATCATCAGCCTGTGCTAATGCTTCCGTAAGTTCAGTGTTCTGTAAGAGTGATTGTCCTGCCAGAATTTCATCTATATCATTCGCGTCAAAGCTCAAACCAAGATTACCCTCCATTTAGAGTTTCCGGGTAATATATATATACTTCAAATGCGTATATAAGATATTTAGTCCCGCTGCTGTCCGCAGCTTAAATATCAATCAATCAATGGGGAGGGACTAGGGATTTGAAGGTCTGTTTCATTCCCCAGGGAAAGTACGAGGTTTATCAAAAAGGAAACAGACACTTGTAACACTAGGCCATTGGTCATATAAATTTAGAGTAACCTCAAAAACCCTATGCCCGTGTGATTATTGCGGTATATATTGTTCATCCGCCCCCGCATATGGGTTGTTGGCCGTTATCATCGGTTACTCTAAGTTAGTGATGTTGCCAGCCTCAACCTGAGGCACCTCTGGCATATAGTGCAGTGTCCAGAGAAGGAGAAAAAAGTGGTGTGTCAAAAATTAGAGAAAGAAAAAGAAAAAAGGGTTTAAAAAACTGAGGAATCACCCTGAGTAATTTTATTTAATGGTGTGATTTCCAGTTTGTTAAAAGGATCTGTTACTACTAAATTGATCGGGTAACTAGATCATAGTAGTTGAAAAACACTTATTACACAAACGTCGACATGTTTCTGCTCTGTCGGCCCACAGGGGTCTATAGAGCATTCGTCAGGACTAACAATAAAAATAGACAAACAATGTTCGGATTACTCACACCTTTTGTGTAGTATTGCGTTAAATAACCTGTATACTTTGCAGGGTATTGACTCCTCCGATTTCTTGTAAACAGAAAGTACTTGCTTGCGTCGGGGGGCCCTCAGGACTCAGAGCCGCGTGTGCTTGTGGTCACGTCTAGTGCTGACTCTGCCCCCGGAAGTTAGTGAATCCGGCCGGGCGGGTGTTTTAAAAGCGCAGGCACTCTTGGCTCACGTGTTAGCGAGCGTATCTAGATGGATTGTTTTTTATAAACACAACTTTATTGCTCGCATCAAGGAAAAATGATATTTTGAACTAGGCAGTCACTTGTATTATAGATGGTACGGGCACTCTGGGCTCATGTGTTAGCGAGCGTATCTGGATTGATTGTTATTTATAAACAAAACACTATTGATCGCATCAAGGAGAGATGGGATTTTGGCGAGTGTTGTTTTCTGGGCTAGACAGTCTCTTGTATTAAAGATGGTACGTCATCTAGAGATTCAGTGCAATGGAATAGATGGTCCATCATTTAGAGAATTGGTGCCACGGAATGGAGTCATTAAGGCCATTTTCATAAGTTCTGAGGCGTTCGACCCACCTCTGTTCTTTCTCGAATAATGTTCTTTCACATCTCTGGGATTTGTCGGTTAACATTTCAATTACTGACCAATGGATGTCATCACAGGAATGGCCTGCTTGCACAAAATGGGTACAAAGTTTTGTGGTGTTCTTTTTTAATCTTATATTACTGCGATGTTCGCCAATCCTTGTTTTTATTTTTCGACATGTCATCCCGATGTAACGTTTTCCGCAGGGGCAGGTCACTGTGTAGATGACATGAGTCGAATTACAATTCGTGTGTTGACGTTGCTGCCAAACAAAGGTGTCAGAAAGCTGTAATGTTTTGGTAGCAGTTGTAGTTTTGCATGCTACGCACGACCCACACGGATAGTGTCCAGTTACTGGTGACATAGTTATATCCCTGGGCAGACTTGCTTGCAGTTTTTTTGGCGGCGGTCGAGTATGTACCAAGACATCCTTGATATTTTTTGATCTCTTGTTGGCAAACCTTGGTTTGGGCCAATTGAAATGTCCGGTGTGAAGGATATGCCAGTTTTTATTTACTAGCTTCTTTACTGCGTAAGACGCCTGGCTGAATGTTGTCACACAGGTGGTTAGATCGGGTATTATTTCTTTCTCAAATGTTTGTAGGAGGCATTCTCTCGGTTGATTTGTAGCTCGTTTTTTGCAGAGTTTGATTGTTTTCTCCGTATAGTTTCTTTGTCTCAGTCTGTCACATAATTCATTGGCTTGCAATCTATAATCTGAGTTGTTGCTGCAGTTCCTCTTCAAACGTAGAAACTGGCTGTAGGGAAGATTGTCCCTCAATGGTTTGGGATGAAAACTTTCATAGGACAGAATGCTGTTCTTGGCCGTAGGTTTCCTGTACGTTTTTGTGTGTAACTCATTATCCTTTACGAATATGGTTATATCGAGGAAGTCAAGGTTGCAGCTAGTGGCTGTGTATGTAAATTTTAGCCATGGGTCAAGGCTGTTAAGCCAGTTCATGAAAGTCTGTAGGTCCAATTTTTTGTCCCAAATCATGATGATATCATCAATGTATCTCTTCCAGTATAAAATACTGGAAGAGAAGATGTTTTCTACATTGATTATGTTGAGTTCTTCAAAGTGACTGACATAGAGCCCTGCCACCGAGGGGGCGAAGGCGCTCCCCATGGATGTTCCATGGATCTGAAGGTACATATCATCTCCAAAAGCAAAGAAGTTCTCCTTCAGTGCTAACTTACAGCACTCTAGAATGAAATGTCTTGGTGTTTTGAATTCCCAATCTTTAGAGAATAAGACGTCTTCCAAAACTTGCATGGTATCGTTTTGAGGCAGACTAGTGAAGAGGGCTTCAACATCTAGGCCCACAAGAAGCATGGTTTGTGGATTGAAAGGTTTTTTATCTATTTGTACCAAAAGGTCTCGTGTGTCCTTTAAATATGCCGGTGTTTGTTGGACAAGAGGCTTTAAGAATTCATCGGCAAATTTGGAGAGTGGTTCCAATATAGAACCAATGCCCGAAACTATCGGACGACCTGGTGGTGGGCTTCTGTTTTTATGAGTTTTTGGCAGAGAATAAAAATAGGGAGTAATAGGTTCCTTCGCCATCAAAAAGTCAGCCTCCTTCGGTGTGATCCAGCCTTTCGTCTCTGCTTCATTGACCATAATCGCAATGGTGTTCCTGAGTCTCTCAGTGGGGTCTGAGTCTATCTTAAGATAAAACCTTGTATCAGATAACAGAGCTAAGCACTGTGAGTCATATCCTTCTTTGCTTAAGATAACAGTTCCACCCCCCTTATCTGCTGGCTTGATCACTATTTTTTCATTAGTTTTTAATGCTTCCAGAGCCAAGCGTTCGTTTTTACTTAGGTTTTCGTAGGGTTTTTTATATTGCAATTTATCTACTCCGTTTAGAAGTGCCTGCTCGAACGTCTGTAGTTCTGGGTGCACAGTTGAGGCTGGTGGATTAAAAGTGGATTTGTTCCTCAAATTAGTATCACCCTGTTCTGTCATCCCAATGTTGGAATTCTGATTGGAGAAGAAGGCCTTCAGTTTCAATGTCCTGCAGAATTCGGCTAATTCGCTCTTCAATTTGAAAGTGTCAAGCCTGGGGGTAGGAACAAAGCCCAGTCCCTTGTTCAGGATTTCGATCTGTTCTTGTGGTAAATCAATACCCGAGAGGTTGATTACTAGGGATTGGTTTTGCTGGTTGAGGGGTGCGATGCTGCCATGCTGCGTGTCTGCACATTCCTCTGTTGGTCTTGCCATCTGAGGGATTTTTTCTTGCCTCTTGGTTGGTTTTGGCCTCTCGATAAAAAATGAGGTTCTTTTTGGGTGGTGTGCAGATTATGCCCCATTTGCTGTTCTCCCATGTTTGGCATTTGTTGCATGCCTTGATTGTATGGATCCATCCAACCTCCATATGGTGGAACAAAAGGCTGGTAATATGGCATGTTGTACCCGTGAAAAAATGGTCTCTGCCATCTATTTCCTCTCCTCGGGCGATTTTGTCTATAATTACTCCTGCCTCTCTTGGGAAAAAAACCATCTGTACTATTGAAGGAATTATTGGAGGAATTATTTGATTCGTTGTCAGACCCTGTATCCTGAGGGGAATATTCCTCCACAGTATATGGATGCATCTTTTCTTGGTTGAATTTCTTTAAATCTTTCCCAAGTTTGTTTAGCTTACTTTGTGTGAGAAATTCTCGAGTTTCTTCTAATTCCTTATTGATTTCATCCAGCCTTTGTTTGTATACTGCAGGATTAATACCCTTCTTCAGCTCTTTTTCGCAATCCTCAATCTCTTTTAGGAGCTTATCTGATAATCTTTTTGCAGTTTTTACAATTAGTACTAGGTAATCAAGAGTACACTTCCACGATATTGAGGACCAATCTCGTCGGAAGGCTAGGTCGCTCAAGAAAATACGTGGGGCATTGTTGACCCAAAGGCCTCTTGGGGCTGCTTTCACTCTCAAATATTCTGTCATAATGATTCCATGTATAGATGTTCTCATCTCTTCTCTTTTTTTCTCCGGCAATTTGTCCCAATCATCAGCCTGTGCTAATGCTTCCGTAAGTTCAGTGTTCAGTGTTCTGTAAGACTCTAAATTTATATGACCAATGGCCTAGTGTTACAAGTGTCTGTTTCCTTTTTGATAAACCTCGTACTTTCCCTGGGGAATGAAACAGACCTTCAAATCCCTAGTCCCTCCCCATTGATTGATTGATATTTAAGCTGCGGACAGCAGCGGGACTAAATATCTTATATACGCATTTGAAGTATATATATATTACCCGGAAACTCTAAATGGAGGGTAATCTTGGTTTGAGCTTTGACGCGAATGATATAGATGAAATTCTGGCAGGACAATCACTCTTACAGAACACTGAACTTACGGAAGCATTAGCACAGGCTGATGATTGGGACAAATTGACGGAGAAAAAAAGAGAAGAGATGAGAACATCTATACATGGAATCATTATGACAGAATATTTGAGAGTGAAAGCAGCCCCAAGAGGCCTTTGGGTCAACAATGCCCCACGTATTTTCTTGAGCGACCTAGCCTTCCGACGAGATTGGTCCTCAATATCGTGGAAGTGTACTCTTGATTACCTAGTACTAATTGTAAAAACTGCAAAAAGATTATCAGATAAGCTCCTAAAAGAGATTGAGGATTGCGAAAAAGAGCTGAAGAAGGGTATTAATCCTGCAGTATACAAACAAAGGCTGGATGAAATCAATAAGGAATTAGAAGAAACTCGAGAATTTCTCACACAAAGTAAGCTAAACAAACTTGGGAAAGATTTAAAGAAATTCAACCAAGAAAAGATGCATCCATATACTGTGGAGGAATATTCCCCTCAGGATACAGGGTCTGACAACGAATCAAATAATTCCTCCAATAATTCCTTCAATAGTACAGATGGTTTTTTTCCCAAGAGAGGCAGGAGTAATTATAGACAAAATCGCCCGAGGAGAGGAAATAGATGGCAGAGACCATTTTTTCACGGGTACAACATGCCATATTACCAGCCTTTTGTTCCACCATATGGAGGTTGGATGGATCCATACAATCAAGGCATGCAACAAATGCCAAACATGGGAGAACAGCAAATGGGGCATAATCTGCACACCACCCAAAAAGAACCTCATTTTTTATCGAGAGGCCAAAACCAACCAAGAGGCAAGAAAAAATCCCTCAGATGGCAAGACCAACAGAGGAATGTGCAGACACGCAGCATGGCAGCATCGCACCCCTCAACCAGCAAAACCAATCCCTAGTAATCAACCTCTCGGGTATTGATTTACCACAAGAACAGATCGAAATCCTGAACAAGGGACTGGGCTTTGTTCCTACCCCCAGGCTTGACACTTTCAAATTGAAGAGCGAATTAGCCGAATTCTGCAGGACATTGAAACTGAAGGCCTTCTTCTCCAATCAGAATTCCAACATTGGGATGACAGAACAGGGTGATACTAATTTGAGGAACAAATCCACTTTTAATCCACCAGCCTCAACTGTGCACCCAGAACTACAGACGTTCGAGCAGGCACTTCTAAACGGAGTAGATAAATTGCAATATAAAAAACCCTACGAAAACCTAAGTAAAAACGAACGCTTGGCTCTGGAAGCATTAAAAACTAATGAAAAAATAGTGATCAAGCCAGCAGATAAGGGGGGTGGAACTGTTATCTTAAGCAAAGAAGGATATGACTCACAGTGCTTAGCTCTGTTATCTGATACAAGGTTTTATCTTAAGATAGACTCAGACCCCACTGAGAGACTCAGGAACACCATTGCGATTATGGTCAATGAAGCAGAGACGAAAGGCTGGATCACACCGAAGGAGGCTGACTTTTTGATGGCGAAGGAACCTATTACTCCCTATTTTTATTCTCTGCCAAAAACTCATAAAAACAGAAGCCCACCACCAGGTCGTCCGATAGTTTCGGGCATTGGTTCTATATTGGAACCACTCTCCAAATTTGCCGATGAATTCTTAAAGCCTCTTGTCCAACAAACACCGGCATATTTAAAGGACACACGAGACCTTTTGGTACAAATAGATAAAAAACCTTTCAATCCACAAACCATGCTTCTTGTGGGCCTAGATGTTGAAGCCCTCTTCACTAGTCTGCCTCAAAACGATACCATGCAAGTTTTGGAAGACGTCTTATTCTCTAAAGATTGGGAATTCAAAACACCAAGACATTTCATTCTAGAGTGCTGTAAGTTAGCACTGAAGGAGAACTTCTTTGCTTTTGGAGATGATATGTACCTTCAGATCCATGGAACATCCATGGGGAGCGCCTTCGCCCCCTCGGTGGCAGGGCTCTATGTCAGTCACTTTGAAGAACTCAACATAATCAATGTAGACAACATCTTCTCTTCCAGTATTTTATACTGGAAGAGATACATTGATGATATCATCATGATTTGGGACAAAAAATTGGACCTACAGACTTTCATGAACTGGCTTAACAGCCTTGACCCATGGCTAAAATTTACATACACAGCCACTAGCTGCAACCTTGACTTCCTCGATATAACCATATTCGTAAAGGATAATGAGTTACACACAAAAACGTACAGGAAACCTACGGCCAAGAACAGCATTCTGTCCTATGAAAGTTTTCATCCCAAACCATTGAGGGACAATCTTCCCTACAGCCAGTTTCTACGTTTGAAGAGGAACTGCAGCAACAACTCAGATTATAGATTGCAAGCCAATGAATTATGTGACAGACTGAGACAAAGAAACTATACGGAGAAAACAATCAAACTCTGCAAAAAACGAGCTACAAATCAACCGAGAGAATGCCTCCTACAAACATTTGAGAAAGAAATAATACCCGATCTAACCACCTGTGTGACAACATTCAGCCAGGCGTCTTACGCAGTAAAGAAGCTAGTAAATAAAAACTGGCATATCCTTCACACCGGACATTTCAATTGGCCCAAACCAAGGTTTGCCAACAAGAGATCAAAAAATATCAAGGATGTCTTGGTACATACTCGACCGCCGCCAAAAAAACTGCAAGCAAGTCTGCCCAGGGATATAACTATGTCACCAGTAACTGGACACTATCCGTGTGGGTCGTGCGTAGCATGCAAAACTACAACTGCTACCAAAACATTACAGCTTTCTGACACCTTTGTTTGGCAGCAACGTCAACACACGAATTGTAATTCGACTCATGTCATCTACACAGTGACCTGCCCCTGCGGAAAACGTTACATCGGGATGACATGTCGAAAAATAAAAACAAGGATTGGCGAACATCGCAGTAATATAAGATTAAAAAAGAACACCACAAAACTTTGTACCCATTTTGTGCAAGCAGGCCATTCCTGTGATGACATCCATTGGTCAGTAATTGAAATGTTAACCGACAAATCCCAGAGATGTGAAAGAACATTATTCGAGAAAGAACAGAGGTGGGTCGAACGCCTCAGAACTTATGAAAATGGCCTTAATGACTCCATTCCGTGGCACAAATTCTCTAAATGATGGACCATCTATTCCATTGCACTGAATCTCTAGATGACGTACCATCTTTAATACAAGAGACTGTCTAGCCCAGAAAACAACACTCGCCAAAATCCCATCTCTCCTTGATGCGATCAATAGTGTTTTGTTTATAAATAACAATCAATCCAGATACGCTCGCTAACACATGAGCCCAGAGTGCCCGTACCATCTATAATACAAGTGACTGCCTAGTTCAAAATATCATTTTTCCTTGATGCGAGCAATAAAGTTGTGTTTATAAAAAACAATCCATCTAGATACGCTCGCTAACACGTGAGCCAAGAGTGCCTGCCCTTTTAAAACACCCGCCCGGCCGGATTCACTAACTTCCGGGGGCAGAGTCAGCACTAGACGTGACCACAAGCACACGCGGCTCTGAGTCCTGAGGGCCCCCCGACGCAAGCAAGTACTTTCTGTTTACAAGAAATCGGAGGAGTCAATACCCTGCAAAGTATACAGGTTATTTAACGCAATACTACACAAAAGGTGTGAGTAATCCGAACATTGTTTGTCTATTTTTATTGTTAGTCCTGACGAATGCTCTATAGACCCCTGTGGGCCGACAGAGCAGAAACATGTCGACGTTTGTGTAATAAGTGTTTTTCAACTACTATGATCTAGTTACCCGATCAATTTAGTAGTAACAGATCCTTTTAACAAACTGGAAATCACACCATTAAATAAAATTACTCAGGGTGATTCCTCAGTTTTTTAAACCCTTTTTTCTTTTTCTTTCTCTAATTTTTGACACACCACTTTTTTCTCCTTCTCTGGACACTGCACTATATGCCAGAGGTGCCTCAGGTTGAGGCTGGCAACATCACTAACTTAGAGTAACCGATGATAACGGCCAACAACCCATATGCGGGGGCGGATGAACAATATATACCGCAATAATCACACGGGCATAGGGTTTTTGAGGTTACTCTAAATTTATATGACCAATGGCCTAGTGTTACAAGTGTCTGTTTCCTTTTTGATAAACCTCGTACTTTCCCTGGGGAATGAAACAGACCTTCAAATCCCTAGTCCCTCCCCATTGATTGATTGATATTTAAGCTGCGGACAGCAGCGGGACTAAATATCTTATATACGCATTTGAAGTATATATATATTACCCGGAAACTCTAAATGGAGGGTAATCTTGGTTTGAGCTTTGACGCGAATGATATAGATGAAATTCTGGCAGGACAATCACTCTTACAGAACACTGAACTTACGGAAGCATTAGCACAGGCTGATGATTGGGACAAATTGACGGAGAAAAAAAGAGAAGAGATGAGAACATCTATACATGGAATCATTATGACAGAATATTTGAGAGTGAAAGCAGCCCCAAGAGGCCTTTGGGTCAACAATGCCCCACGTATTTTCTTGAGCGACCTAGCCTTCCGACGAGATTGGTCCTCAATATCGTGGAAGTGTACTCTTGATTACCTAGTACTAATTGTAAAAACTGCAAAAAGATTATCAGATAAGCTCCTAAAAGAGATTGAGGATTGCGAAAAAGAGCTGAAGAAGGGTATTAATCCTGCAGTATACAAACAAAGGCTGGATGAAATCAATAAGGAATTAGAAGAAACTCGAGAATTTCTCACACAAAGTAAGCTAAACAAACTTGGGAAAGATTTAAAGAAATTCAACCAAGAAAAGATGCATCCATATACTGTGGAGGAATATTCCCCTCAGGATACAGGGTCTGACAACGAATCAAATAATTCCTCCAATAATTCCTTCAATAGTACAGATGGTTTTTTTCCCAAGAGAGGCAGGAGTAATTATAGACAAAATCGCCCGAGGAGAGGAAATAGATGGCAGAGACCATTTTTTCACGGGTACAACATGCCATATTACCAGCCTTTTGTTCCACCATATGGAGGTTGGATGGATCCATACAATCAAGGCATGCAACAAATGCCAAACATGGGAGAACAGCAAATGGGGCATAATCTGCACACCACCCAAAAAGAACCTCATTTTTTATCGAGAGGCCAAAACCAACCAAGAGGCAAGAAAAAATCCCTCAGATGGCAAGACCAACAGAGGAATGTGCAGACACGCAGCATGGCAGCATCGCACCCCTCAACCAGCAAAACCAATCCCTAGTAATCAACCTCTCGGGTATTGATTTACCACAAGAACAGATCGAAATCCTGAACAAGGGACTGGGCTTTGTTCCTACCCCCAGGCTTGACACTTTCAAATTGAAGAGCGAATTAGCCGAATTCTGCAGGACATTGAAACTGAAGGCCTTCTTCTCCAATCAGAATTCCAACATTGGGATGACAGAACAGGGTGATACTAATTTGAGGAACAAATCCACTTTTAATCCACCAGCCTCAACTGTGCACCCAGAACTACAGACGTTCGAGCAGGCACTTCTAAACGGAGTAGATAAATTGCAATATAAAAAACCCTACGAAAACCTAAGTAAAAACGAACGCTTGGCTCTGGAAGCATTAAAAACTAATGAAAAAATAGTGATCAAGCCAGCAGATAAGGGGGGTGGAACTGTTATCTTAAGCAAAGAAGGATATGACTCACAGTGCTTAGCTCTGTTATCTGATACAAGGTTTTATCTTAAGATAGACTCAGACCCCACTGAGAGACTCAGGAACACCATTGCGATTATGGTCAATGAAGCAGAGACGAAAGGCTGGATCACACCGAAGGAGGCTGACTTTTTGATGGCGAAGGAACCTATTACTCCCTATTTTTATTCTCTGCCAAAAACTCATAAAAACAGAAGCCCACCACCAGGTCGTCCGATAGTTTCGGGCATTGGTTCTATATTGGAACCACTCTCCAAATTTGCCGATGAATTCTTAAAGCCTCTTGTCCAACAAACACCGGCATATTTAAAGGACACACGAGACCTTTTGGTACAAATAGATAAAAAACCTTTCAATCCACAAACCATGCTTCTTGTGGGCCTAGATGTTGAAGCCCTCTTCACTAGTCTGCCTCAAAACGATACCATGCAAGTTTTGGAAGACGTCTTATTCTCTAAAGATTGGGAATTCAAAACACCAAGACATTTCATTCTAGAGTGCTGTAAGTTAGCACTGAAGGAGAACTTCTTTGCTTTTGGAGATGATATGTACCTTCAGATCCATGGAACATCCATGGGGAGCGCCTTCGCCCCCTCGGTGGCAGGGCTCTATGTCAGTCACTTTGAAGAACTCAACATAATCAATGTAGACAACATCTTCTCTTCCAGTATTTTATACTGGAAGAGATACATTGATGATATCATCATGATTTGGGACAAAAAATTGGACCTACAGACTTTCATGAACTGGCTTAACAGCCTTGACCCATGGCTAAAATTTACATACACAGCCACTAGCTGCAACCTTGACTTCCTCGATATAACCATATTCGTAAAGGATAATGAGTTACACACAAAAACGTACAGGAAACCTACGGCCAAGAACAGCATTCTGTCCTATGAAAGTTTTCATCCCAAACCATTGAGGGACAATCTTCCCTACAGCCAGTTTCTACGTTTGAAGAGGAACTGCAGCAACAACTCAGATTATAGATTGCAAGCCAATGAATTATGTGACAGACTGAGACAAAGAAACTATACGGAGAAAACAATCAAACTCTGCAAAAAACGAGCTACAAATCAACCGAGAGAATGCCTCCTACAAACATTTGAGAAAGAAATAATACCCGATCTAACCACCTGTGTGACAACATTCAGCCAGGCGTCTTACGCAGTAAAGAAGCTAGTAAATAAAAACTGGCATATCCTTCACACCGGACATTTCAATTGGCCCAAACCAAGGTTTGCCAACAAGAGATCAAAAAATATCAAGGATGTCTGGGTACATACTCGACCGCCGCCAAAAAAACTGCAAGCAAGTCTGCCCAGGGATATAACTATGTCACCAGTAACTGGACACTATCCGTGTGGGTCGTGCGTAGCATGCAAAACTACAACTGCTACCAAAACATTTCAGCTTTCTGACACCTTTGTTTGGCAGCAACGTCAACACACGAATTGTAATTCGACTCATGTCATCTACACAGTGACCTGCCCCTGCGGAAAACGTTACATCGGGATGACATGTCGAAAAATAAAAACAAGGATTGGCGAACATCGCAGTAATATAAGATTAAAAAAGAACACCACAAAACTTTGTACCCATTTTGTGCAAGCAGGCCATTCCTGTGATGACATCCATTGGTCAGTAATTGAAATGTTAACCGACAAATCCCAGAGATGTGAAAGAACATTATTCGAGAAAGAACAGAGGTGGGTCGAACGCCTCAGAACTTATGAAAATGGCCTTAATGACTCCATTCCGTGGCACCAATTCTCTAAATGATGGACCATCTATTCCATTGCACTGAATCTCTAGATGACGTACCATCTTTAATACAAGAGACTGTCTAGCCCAGAAAACAACACTCGCCAAAATCCCATCTCTCCTTGATGCGATCAATAGTGTTTTGTTTATAAATAACAATCAATCCAGATACGCTCGCTAACACATGAGCCCAGAGTGCCCGTACCATCTATAATACAAGTGACTGCCTAGTTCAAAATATCATTTTTCCTTGATGCGAGCAATAAAGTTGTGTTTATAAAAAACAATCCATCTAGATACGCTCGCTAACACGTGAGCCAAGAGTGCCTGCCCTTTTAAAACACCCGCCCGGCCGGATTCACTAACTTCCGGGGGCAGAGTCAGCACTAGACGTGACCACAAGCACACGCGGCTCTGAGTCCTGAGGGCCCCCCGACGCAAGCAAGTACTTTCTGTTTACAAGAAATCGGAGGAGTCAATACCCTGCAAAGTATACAGGTTATTTAACGCAATACTACACAAAAGGTGTGAGTAATCCGAACATTGTTTGTCTATTTTTATTGTTAGTCCTGACGAATGCTCTATAAACCCCTGTGGGCCGACAGAGCAGAAACATGTCGACGTTTGTGTAATAAGTGTTTTTCAACTACTATGATCTAGTTACCCGATCAATTTAGTAGTAACAGATCCTTTTAACAAACTGGAAATCACACCATTAAATAAAATTACTCAGGGTGATTCCTCAGTTTTTTAAACCCTTTTTTCTTTTTCTTTCTCTAATTTTTGACACACCACTTTTTTCTCCTTCTCTGGACACTGCACTATATGCCAGAGGTGCCTCAGGTTGAGGCTGGCAACATCACTAACTTAGAGTAACCGATGATAACGGCCAACAACCCATATGCGGGGGCGGATGAACAATATATACCGCAATAATCACACGGGCATAGGGTTTTTGAGGTTACTCTAAATTTATATGACCAATGGCCTAGTGTTACAAGTGTCTGTTTCCTTTTTGATAAACCTCGTGTTTTGCCTATACACCTACACTGATTGCAATGATGTTGGAGTGTTTTAAAAAAAAAAAAACTAAGTTACAAATATCTGCCTAGTGGGAAAAATAATATTTTATTTATTGGAGCGCAAAGAGGCACAGACAGGTTGGAGTTAGTGACCCTTGATGAATGTTTGACCTCAGGGCGGTGTTCCTACTTTGGCACTGAGTTGGGAGAAAAAGCAATGCAACTCTGGCATGAAAGGCGAGTGTGGTTACTTGCAAAGAATCAAGTAACCCCTAAACAATTTTTTACTACAAGTTAAATTATAACCTTTAAGATTCACAATAGCCGAGAGGGATCTGGACCCTGAGGAAGGTCAGAGACCCGTAAGGGCTGTAGTGATTGGCTGAAACAAGTCAGTAGGAGCGGACAGGGTGATGGAGATGAAACTCCTCCTACACACCCAACACGTACTTTTCAACCCTGTCAAGTGGGACCATTAATAAAGTAGTAGATAGACATTCACTTAGGCAGTCTTAACACTATTTCTTTCTGTATTTGGGATCCCTCATTTGGAGAGCTGTCTCCTTTTCTCTTTTCTTCTCTCCAAAAAAATCATCGCTCCACTCCGAGTGTTGGACTGCACCAGGGTGTTTGTAGCGGCCGAATTAAGAAGCATGCCACTACATAGTGAGTGAGGGCAGTCTTAGGAAAACCCTTGGGCTTTTCTGTAAGGTTCTGGTTTTTGTTTGAACTCACTCCCATTTGGTTCTCTACCCTATAATGCATTTCACTTCAAATAAATCTTTCATTGGATAAGATCCATTTTGTAGCTGTCTGTCTGATACAGCATTTTTACTGTCCTTCTCTTTGTGCAAGGTCAATATTTTATGGGGAACAGTGTTTACAATGCAACTTTTACAACGAAGTACCTTTACGACGCAACCATTACAACACAAGTCATTACAACAACTTGCGCTGGGGGGCGCTCTAGGATAGGCAATAGTTTTAATTTACTATCCAACACCTTCGCTACTATCCACGGGGACTGGAGTTGGAATAGTAAATTAAACTATTCACTATCCAGCGCCCCCCAACGCAAGTCGTTGTAACGACTTGCGTTGTAAAAGTTGCGACGTAAAGGCATGCGTTGTGAAAGCATGCGTTGTAACGACGTACATCCATATTTTATTCACTCCCCTAGGCGATATGGTTAAAAAATGGGGATAACGCGAAACTTCAAGGGTAAGTGACTCTTAGTTTCTCTGGGCGACTAGTTTCAAGCCCTAACCCAAGGCTTTTCATCAGGACCTAAGGGGGTTACTCCCTGTTACCACTCATCCAGTCATCAAATGTCTTAATAAGTGAAGAAATGAATTTAATGAAAGTACATGTAATAAAAGTATACAACACCTATTTGGTCTGTTATTATGTTTTTCTACGAAGGTTGGGAAAGAAAAAAAGACATAAAAAATATGCACGGACCATGGGCATCATAAATGCATTATGTGTTGTCCAACATGCATTAAAGTGAGTGGACAGTGATATATTTTTCTCATATTCTGAATATGTAAAAATAAAGTGAACAAAATGTTGTTTCAATGAAAGGGTCGTTAGACACACAATACATAGACACATAATTTGCCCCCAAGTGGAACAATACTACACACAATACATTACATACATGTAAATATGCCTAAGTGAGGCCTCATGAGTCCATGCTGGGAAGAAGGGACGCCTGTAGTCATACTCTGTAGGGAAACACAGTATTCAAAACGGGATAGTTAGATACAACAAAAAGGTTAGAAAACCTCCTATCATTAGAAGGAGAGGTCCTCTAAACCTTAAGTTTCCGACTTCTAAAATTGTCATGCTAGGACTTACTCTGTCAAGGCTACTCCCTTGTTGTGGGATTACCCGTTCGCCTGTGGCTCGGAAGATGCCGGAGGGGCTTTGTGTGTCCTGTAATATACCGGGAGGACGTGCTGCCGTTGGTGTCCTCGAGGCGATGCAGCTCTAGACCGCTAAATATATTGACGGGTGGAGTTCTGTCTTTGCCTAGGTGAAGCGTGTTCCCTAACCATGGGTTCACGCCTGGGCTCCTCATTGGAAAACATGTTTACTGTGACACTATATTAAAAAATGCACAATGGGAAAGAATCCACACACTGTGAAGAAATCAGAGCAGTGGAGTTATTGGGATCATTTCTTTTGAGGTTTTCTACTCATGGAAAAGTTAATTATAAAAGGGGGAGGACAATTGTAATAGGGTTGCACCCAGGTATGTCCAGGGCAGAGCTTGAAAAATTTAAGGAAATAGAAATCATGATACAGTGCACTTTGTTATTGTCTGATACCAGTCGCTGCTGAAGCCTCTGCCCCGTGGTATACAAAGTTGGCGAAAGTGTATCGATATGGGTGCAAACATCAAAGCCAGGTACATGGTCGCCCCGGGGGGCCATCCATTGTTGTGAAAACACCATGGGAAATGGTCACAATGCTGGGCAATTTCTAAGGTGCTGAGGTGGTGACTGATGGATATAGGGTTAGTCATGTAAATTAGCACCAGGCGTATTGAAGTGTCGCGAGGACTGTTTACAATGCAGTAGTTCTAGAACAAAGGAATATTAAGAAAACCAACAGGACACAACTGGCAGGGGCCATGAAATTACCGCCATTTGTAGCGGACACAAACATACACACATTCACACAGACACTATATGTGTAGAGATGTAGCTTAGAGGCATGCTTGTTTTAATTTGAAACACAGATTAGCAACTTAAATATACTGAACAAACGCATCCTTTTTTAGGTCACCCTAGAGACCGCTTTAACTGTTGACCAGCCCCATGCTTTCTAAAATCATAATAAAAATACAAAGATATGTACGCACATTCAAGGGTTTCAGGTTAGCTCTCTTTAGCAATTAGTCTCTTTAAGGGTTATTCACATTTTGCTTTCAACCACTACAGCATACAACTTAGGGAATTTGGTTAGCGCAGTCTATCCTTTGGCCGCCTTGCACTGTAAGTGACAGCATCTTACCTGCCACCTAAAAAGAAGTTCACTTCAGAGGTGCTCTTAGACTGCTGGGCCACTCATCTAGTTTTATATTATTTTTTTTATATGTTTATTTTGCATATGTTTGACCCAAAAAGTTATAAAAATGTGCATGTGTTTGCCAAGACCAGTAGTATTGACTTTGCCAATGCTTGTTTTGAAATGTCACACTAATCTCATGTGAATGCTTCTAATTTGTACTTGGAGCGTGCTCCGATGTCTCTGTGTTTGTGTGGACGAAGGTTTGATCTGTATGTGTGCATCACTCAAGCACACATCCACCAGTTTATCACAAACACATTTGAATAGGTACTAAGGGGGCATATTCTTAAAGATTTATCGCCGAGTCAACAGCACTTTATCGCAGTCAAAGTGTGATAAATTTATCACCCCATTCACAAGCTGGTGCTAACAGCCCATATCACCAGTTTACCTGCGATAGCAGCCGCAAAAAAAATCGTCACAGATGACCCTGGCAACTATCGCTAATGAGATGCAGAGTAGGCGTTCCCGTGCAAAAAGCCACGACAACACCACTCAGCAACATTCTCTACGACCAGCCAGATCGGATATGAGAACCCAAAACAGGCGATAAGGCGCGTTAGCAGCAGAAAATTAACACCTGCTCTGACCTGGTGTAAAGTCGGACGACAGCCTGCACCAGAAAGGGAGCCCAGCCCAGAGCTACACTTGAAGAACTGATGCCATGGAGCCACTGATCATGCAGCATGGAGCCCCAACAGGGCCACAACATCCACCATCACCCCCCCTCTTCCCCGGACATCCACCCCCATGGCAAAGACATGTCACATCAACTTCATGTACCAAAGAATCCGCCTGATGTCGCACAATCACAACAGGTAACATGCATGTGTCGTCACAAAAATGAGCATTACACATTCACCTTTGAATTACCAAACGAAAATGTATTAAAAAAACACCTCAGAAGAACATTAATGAAGACACATGGCGGCACAATCTATAGGTAAGACAAAAATCCAGATAAGAAGGTGTGTCATGCGCTAATCAAAGGACAGAGAGAGAGCGAAGGAGAGAGAGAGAGATATACAGAGAGAGAGAAAGAGAGGGAGAGAGAAAGAGAGGGAGAGAGAGAGGAGGACAGAAAGATAGGGAGGGAGAGAGAAAGATGGGAAGAGAGGGCGGGAGAGTGAAAGACGGAAAGAGAGGGAGAGAGGAAGACAGAAAGAGAGGGGGAGAGAGAGACACAGAGAAAATAAGAGAGTGACGGCGAGAGAGAGTGCCGATACTGCGCACCCAGGCCTCGCTGCTCACCTGCTGCCACCGGTGTGTCTCCAACCATGTGCCGGTATGTAGTGCAGTTCACCAGGTCCCTCATCTGAAACAGATCCCTCATCTGAAACAGAGTCCAGGTACATGAATGGCAAAGTACATACAATTGCACACGCCATCATCTCCTGTCCGCCTCTGCGCACCCAGGCAGCTGCACCTCAGCCCCTCCTCCTGCCCAGTGGTGCATGCCCACCCCTGTGCACCCAGGCAGCTGCAACCGAGCCCCTCCCGCCGCCCAGTGGTGCATGCCTACCCCTGTGCACCCAGGCCTCATTGCTCACCTTCCGCCACCGGCGTGTCGCAAAGAGAGCCCACCACGTGCCGGTGCAAGCCCCAAGCCCGGGGCCCACGAACATGGCACCCTCCACATCATGCAGCCCCATTCTGCAGGCCACCAGGTCTCACACTTGATTATGGGTCTTGATTTCGCTATGGCGGTGGACATACCAGTGCACAAGCGATCATCGCAGGCTGCACACCCGCTCAGCCCTTGAGGTGCCACTAACTCTGTGACCCACGAGGCATCGCCACGTGGCGGTATGCACGCACTGAAGCAACACTGTACAGTGCACACCATCACTTTTCTTCTTGTTTGCCACAATAATTGAACTTTTTCCTGCTTGTTAACTATTAGACGTGCGTCTGGATAAAAGGATCCACCCAGGTATCCCACACTTGTAACTCATATCAGAAATGGAGCGAAGTTTCACTCCAATCCAGAGCACAGCCAGCTCCCATATATGCCATGTTATGTCCATTTGTTCAGATAATTATTCAAAGTACTCCAATCAATTCCATCATTTGAACTTTATTTAGGTGTTATTCCACACGCATGATGCTATCACATTTAAAACAGCTTCTCATGCTTCCGATATGCCCATTCAGGCCTTTTTCTGGGCTCGCGATAAATACAATCAACATCCTCAGATTTACAATGTGCAATACCCAATGCATTTCGGACCGTTAATGGGGTCCTTCTTCAGGGGTTCACTGTGAGTATAAGAAAATACAGTTAACATCACTATTGGCATATGTATAAAATAATGTCATATTTATCAAAAACCGACTTGTTATCCCTTGTTTGCTGTCACCCAATACAGCGTTTTCCCCCTAAAAATCATCAGACGCTGCATGAATTGTAATCAGAGTGAGCTTCTGCCATGCTATTTCCACTATACTGTATGCACGCACTGCCCGCTGGCTCAGGCCTACACTGCGGTCTATCAGGGCTCACAAAGATCGTCACCAGTCCTGACCGCCAGGACAGGGCATCATCGCAGGCTGCACACCCGCTCAGCACGTAAGGTGCCCCTACATCAATGCACCGAAAGTCACCGTCCCGTGGCGGTGTGCCTGTGCCGGCGGTAGTGTATCTGGGGCCATCAAGTCTGTGCCCCGCAAGTCATGAACCATCTATGATTGAGTATCGTGGTGCGGACTACAGCATGTCACCTCTGGCCCTGGGGAATGTGATGTTGTAGGGCCCTAGGCGCTTATGCCTACATTAACACCACACAGATACACCCAGATAGAGAGTAGAAATGGCGTCGAACACGTGCACATGTCTCTTTTTATTGGCAGGGTCAAATGTCCTCTGACGCGTGTGCTGGATGGGTGTGGTGTGGGTGTAAACAAGCCATTAGGGAGTGGTTGTGGCATGCTGACAACTAGACCTGTGATCTGCAGATCACTACAGGGAAGACCTGGCACATGTAGCGTTGTGTTCCCCCCCCTGTGAGCATGAGCGGAGTGGGCTGGCCTGGCGTATGCCAGTCCAGCGTAAGGGTTTGAACAATGACCCGGGGCTCTGGGAGTTGTTCCGTACTGGGCTGGACAAGGATGTAACTAATGCGTGTGTCCCTGTTGTTGTGTCGTCGCCCCCTGACTGCATTCAGCAATGTGTGACCCAATCCAACGACATGAGCAACATTGACATAAGGGGGAATGACTGAGCCTACATTCATCCATACTTCAACACTTGATCATAGACATGAGGCATCTGTGTGATTCTGAATGTTTAATGCACATTCAGTGAAGTGTTGCAGCTGGAGTTGTACAGGGCAATGCAAACTCCACTTTACAATAATGGCCCGTGGAGGGCCAGCCAGAGTCCTTCAGGGAATGACAAGTCCAAAGGAAGAGGAAGAGTTCAGTCTGCAGTCTGTTTGCTGTGTCATTGGCGATCAAATAGAATATCGCAGTCCATGTCGAGGTCCAAGGTGAGTGTCGCTGAGTGTATCTGGGGACAGTGGAAGGTGATGTGGCAGAGGGCAGAACCAAGCAGAAACCGGCCATATGGCGGAGATGACTGCTACAGTTTTCTTCTTACCAGTAAGGCGGTTTCATCCGCATCTTCATCCTCTGCTGTCTCATGTGCCTCACATGTGGGTGGTGGTGTTCTGTCTCCAGCACTGTGTGCCAGTGATAACTTATGTGTCAGAAATGGAATGTATGCAACTCTGTGTGGCACTGGCACTTCAGGGGGCGGAGATGTGGATGTAGTGGTAGCAGCAGCATGCATCAGACCAGGCCTTGTAGCAGCAATGCATTGATGATAGTCCTGAGGTCATTGAGAAATCCAGCTACCTCTCGCTGGTGTACAGCCATGGCAGCCGCTATTTCCGCCTGCGTCCGCTCCATGGTCTCTATTAACCTCCACATGTGTCCCAACTCCTGTGTGACATCGCTAGAGCCACTCTGACTGGACATTTGTTCTAGTCTCTGAGTCAGGGCTCCAGCGATGTCAGCCATGGTCCATTGGAGAGCATGGAGCAGACTGTGGGTGTCCGTTAGGGACCATCAGTGGTTCCTGATGGGACTTAGACACCCACGTATGGCATCTAGTTTGGCTGCCATGCGGTCAAAGCCCACCCACACCTGTTCAGCCAGATTCTCCTGGCACTCCAACACACGGCAAAAGAAGGCCATCTGTTCTTCGTGGGGGTCCTGGAAAGCAGCTGTGGTGGTAGGTGCTGCCTGATGCGTGGTCTGTGCAGGCGGTGGGGTCTCCTCGTAGCAGCTGAGCTGCCCTGCTCCTGGAGGTGGGCTGCGGAAGCTCTCCACAAACTGTTGGAGGGCTTCAGGGTCGAGGCTCCGGTGGTCCTCTTCATCATCAGAGAAGAGAGATTTGGGCTGCTCTGCAGGAGGTGTTGATTCTCCCTCTGCAATGTGAAGGGGAGATGCAGTTTAACAATGTGTTCACATGTATGCTGTCGCATTGTACATGTTTTCATACAGACTGCATGACTGTGTACATTGTGGCTGTTTGGGAGGAGCTGCCTATTTGATGGGGGACATTGGACATTTCGAAAACATAACGGATGTGTGTTTTTACTTGTACATTATCAACTCACATTTCCCTGCAATGCCAAATGTGATTGGCCAGTTTCTACACACAAGCGGCACTAGTTGTGTCCTGTGTTCTGTTGTGGACTTGTTGTGGTTTGTACCACATTGTTGTCAATGGTATGTTCTCTGCCTTTGCTTCATTTTGTTCCAAAGTGCTCCCAAAATACAGGGGGACCTGCCTCTGCACCTCTTTGTTTTTTAAAAGAGGCGTCTCAATCTCCATGGCTTGCCCTACTGTTACTGTGCCCACTGGTTGGCCATGCAGTACCATAGGCTGCATTCAAGGGGGGAGGGGGGAGGGAGGCAGGGAGGGAGGGAGGGGAGAGAGAGAGAGAGAGAGAGAGAAAAAAACTGGCTGCACCACTGTCAAGGCAAGTTGCTGCATCCTTTTTCAGCTCACGGTTAATCGTGGACTCCTCACATGGTAGACTGTCACAGATGTACCCAATGCCTTTGCATGAACATGTATTATTCAGTAAAGTGTTCAGCACAGTATACTCTGAGTACAGCAATAATGAAACTAGGGAAAGTAGAAGTAACGTTTATCAAAACAACACTTCCTGTTTTTTTAAAACACAAAATGAATTAGTACACCTATATCACATTTTCCTCTTCTGGTTGTTGAATAGAAAAAGTACTTTGTCAGTCCTACACACTAAACGTGCTTGTAATAAAACTGAATGTTATAATGAAAGCTCTTTTTTAGTGGTGTGAATTTGATGGCAGTTTACCTGGTACACCTCCATGTTTTGTTTCCAATGAGCCACAGTGCAAGATATTTGTTGAAGTAGGGGTATGAATTGGCAGGATCCAGAAGTATAAGTGAGCCCAGCTGCACTATGGTGTGCCCCTTATTCCAACTCCCGCCAAAGTGTAAAGCTTTGATTCTGATCTGAGTTAAACTTGGTCTGTGCTCAAATTGCCGTGAATGCAGCACAAAACTGTGCAGTTCCTTCCTACCAAATTGGAAAAGCCAATGGAATAACTCTGCTAGCAGTGGGTTGTCATGGTGGACCCATTTACACAGTTTGTGTCAGTGGACATACTGACATTGTGCTTTGTGGGCGGAGCGGTTTCACATCTTTAGCAGCTTATGTTCTGTGCACATATTTTTTTTATGATTCCCAACAATCGCTGTATTTATTAACAATGTTCGAATTCCAGAATAAATGAAAAGATAGCAGAATGCTACATTTTTAGAATGTGCTTATGCTTGCAACAATATTAGCATATTTCACACCGTTAACCATATTTTTGTAAACAGCTTCACATTTCTTCAGGACCATAATCTTAATGAACAGACACGGGTTTCCCACTGAATTACTGGCAACGCCAAAAGTTTTGGCATCTAACTGAAAGTACCATTTCATTGTTCTCAGTCATCCATCCCTCAATGCAGCTTATCACTCAATCTTGCATTCATGCATCAACTCATCTACCTATTGACCCACTCTTGCATTCAGGCACTTGCCCTTTCCTGAAGTGCACAAAACATACCAGTCAGTGGGGAGGCACTTTTAATTACAGCCAGATCTGTTGGTCTTTCCAATGATACATTTATATTTCTTGACTCACTTGTGTCCCTTGCCCAAGGAATATCACTAGGACCAAACTCACCCCTCCATATAAAACTTAGATGGCATGGACGCGCAGCAGACGCACGCACTGGGCGCGCCAAAGGCAAGCCCGTCTGCGCCCGTCCATGCCACGACCGGGATTAGGGCCAGACATGCTGCTCCTCTAAGACCAAAAAACCTCCTCACTAGGGACCTCATACTATCACTTAACACCGGTCCAAACACATGCAGTCAGACCCTGAATGTGGCCAACTGGGAGGGGCCGATAAGCTGTAACCAATTTAAGGGATCCTTTGGGTCCTGTCAACCGGCATTGGGAAATGGACTGTTTAAAGGCCTACGTGGGGGGCTTATCAATCCCAGATCGATGTGCAAAGATGCACTGCACATTTATGATCTAATAACGGAAGGAGATTTGGATTGTCTCTTCATAACTGAGACCTGGCTAAAAACCTGGTGTAACCCAGACATTGTGAACACTCTCCCTCCTGGCTATCTAATTTCAAGGGCTGACAGACCTGAACAACACGGAGGAGGCCTTGCAATAATCTAACGTGACACCCTGAAGTGTCTAATATACGATCTTCCGGACCTCAAAGGAGCAGAGAGTATGGACTTTTGTATACAGGTCCACAACTCGTTTACCTTAGCAAGAGTTTTAGTGTACCGACCTCCAGGGCAGCAAAATGGGTTTCTGGAGAGCATTGGGGAAGTACTCAGTAATCTAGCCCTCAGATTTTCTAATTTTACACTATTAGGTGACATTAACCTGCACCTTGACTCCCGTACAGATCCGGCTGCAATTTGCTTTAAGGACATAATGAGCGTCCTAGGCTTAACACAGCTTACTCTAGATACTACACATAGGGCAGGTCATATCCTCGACTGTATCTGCTCCAATTTAGAAACACTTGAGGTAAAGCATCCCTTAGTGCAAACATGGACAGATCACAAATGTATCCCATTTGAAATGATAGTCAGGGATAGCACAGTAGGCAAAAGCAAAGCGAAACCGACAACGCCCCTACAGGGAAAACCCTGTTGTAGAACTATTATAGGGCACCCCGATTTCCAAAAGAAAGCCTTGGAAAAGAGACCTACCTTGATAGGAGACCCGATCAGGGACAATCAGCTGTTTGGGGACTGGATGATGGAACTCAGTAAGGAGCTAGGTCCCACAGCTCCCAGAAAGAAAGCACGGAATAAGAAAATGTCCGCACCATGGTTCTCGCTGCTCCTAAAAGGAAAGCAAGGGGAAGTAAGGGCACTAGAGCGAAAATGGCGGCGAGATTACGAGAGTAAAAATCTCAGTAACTACAAATCCGCTCGGCGACAATACCATGGCCTGATTAAGACTGCCAAAATGGATTTCTATACGGAAGCCATAAAAATAATGATAACAAACAGAAAGAGATCTTTAAGATAGTTAACACCTTTATGAACCCCAAGGCCTTGTTGCAAGAAATTCCCCCCTCTCAAAGTCTCTGCAACACCATAGTCGATTTCTTTGAAGAAAAAGTTCATATTCTAATCAAAGACTCCCCCCCCCCCCTGACCCCATTGAACCTCAATAAGAAAACTAAGGCAGTGACATACATGGCCAGCAAGAACTGTTTCTCTCCCATCAATCTGGAGGAAACTTGTAAAGCTCCACAGAGTCAGATCTCCTTTTTACTACGGAAACACTACGGGCTGCTATGGACCATGGCAAGAAGGCCGTCCTGGTACTATTAGACTTGTCCGCGGCCTTTGATACGGTCTCACACGAAATACTCATAAACCTTTTAGCCGCATCAGGTATAGCAGGAAACGTGTTGGGCTGGATCAAAGACTTTCTGAAAAACAGGCGGCGAGTGATCACGTTGGGGCATTTCAGCTCAGAGGAAAAAAAACTTACCTCGGGGGTCCCTCAGAGATCCTGTCTGAGCCCGACAGTGTTTAACATATATATGACCCCCCCTGATTGAACTGATATCATCCTTTAAGATTAACACCATCTCTTATGCGGATGATACGCAGCTCATCCTGGTGCTGGATGAGGATTCAACAGAAGCGGAGGAAAATTGAAAAAACTGCCTCTCAGCCACTTTTAAATGCATGAGCAATAATCACCTGAGGTGTAACTCAGGGAAAACTGAAATCCTGCCTTTTGGCCCATATAATCTTTTCAGCCCCAAGCAGTGGTGGCCTAAAGACGCTACCGTTCCCCCTAATACAATAAATGTAGTCAGAAACCTAGGAGTCAAGTTCGATGCTGCCCTGTCCTTCAAGCAACAGGCCCTGGCCGTGGCGGGTTCTTGCTTTAGCATCATCAAAGGGCTGAGGAAATTCTTCGATTTTTTACTACTCCCAGCCAGGCGTATGGTAGCAGTTGCCCTCATAACATCTCGGCTAGATTAAGGCAACAGTCTATATGCAGGTACAATCAAAGCGGTCACGCACAAGCTGCAAATGGTCCAGCATGCAGCGGCCAGACTGGTGTTGAGATGGCCCAGGAAATCATCAGCCACTGCGGCGATGGATGCCCTCCACAAGCGAGTACTGTTTAAAGTCCTATTAATCACGTTTAGGGCTTTTCATTCACAAGGGCCTAGATATCTTTAAAAGAGTTTTAAACTATACTTCCCATCGCAAACTCTGAGATCCTCAAATGCAAACTTGCTGACCATTCCTTCCTTTAGACTGACCACCAGGGGGGGGGAAAGCTCCGGCAGTTCTAGGGTCAAAGGCTTGGAATAAACTCCCCTTGCACCTTTGTCAAACCAGCTCTGAATCAGTGTTTAGGAAACTACTAAAGACCTGGATCTACAGCCTGCCCGATAGGCAGTGTAAAAGCCTAATCTGATTTGTTGGGTGCACCACGATGAGCAGTTGAACCGGCTCCTCCATCCGTCTGTTTTTTTTCTCAGCGCCAAGATGCTCCTTGGAGTGATTGTCACGCTTTACAAAAAAACCCTTACATTACATTACATTACTAATCTTTGTTTCCTTTGATATTTCCTTCCTCTACTTTCCCTGATCTTTGTTCTCTGAAGATCTGTATTTGATGTAATGCACTGAATTCTTCTTACATCATTTATCTGGCTTGATATATGTTAATACATGTACCTTGCATCGGTAGTATCAGTACATAATGTGACCCGGTGATGAAAGGTGGAGCCTATCATTTGTTGGGGACTGGAATACTTTTATCCAGAGCAAGAGAAAGAAAAGCACAAAATGGGAAAGGAAGGAGAAAGACAAAAATGGACAAAAGACTGACAAAGAGAGAAGGCAGGGGAGAAAAAGAATCTGCAAGAGTTAGATATAGAAACAGGTAGTGTCTGGTGGTTGATTAACGAGGCATTCGATGGAATCAAAACTACCCAGCCTTGGTATTTAGCACCCTGACATTTGATAGCGTTAGCTCCAGGCTGCTGAGCATAACTTTCTATTTTTTTTAATTTTTACAAATTAAGCTCTGTAAGTGTGCTGTGGCTCCTGCCTTTGTCACATTTGCGGAATAGAGAGACATGCAGTTCCTGTGTGCTTGTGATGACATTACTTTTTTTTTTAGAGTGTGTGTCGTTTATAAAATGCTGATTGGGTTTTGGTTATTTCACTTCATAAGATTTCTTGCACATGTTTATGATGGACAATGTCTGTGGAGAGAGCCCCAGTATGAAAGGTGTAACTTAGCCGAGCCCCTGGCAGCATCACAAGAGACCCCCTTACTTGTTTTGCAGGTACCTAGGGTGTCCCTCACGCCTGCCAAAAAGGAAAGAGCCAGAAGAAGACTGCAAAGGTAGCCCTGCTCTGATTCACTGCACATTTTAAGGTCAAAAGTGGCACAAGGACTTATTGGGACATGGCTTCCTGTTGACCCTGCAGAACCAGTATTAGCACTTGTTCTTACTCTGCTTTCTGCCAGTAGGGGACAAGTACCAATGTTTGAGAACCAGGATTTGTATTTGTTGTGACCAGTATTGGACCAGCATTGACCCGCCAAATCCAGATTTTGTACTTATTTAGAACAGACTTTGCTATTCAGCTGAAATATTTTGTCATAACCTGGATTTTAAAGTCGGTCAAAAACCTGGATTCTAGTACATTCCCCTCAAGCCTGACACCAAGGCCTGAAGAAACTCGACACGCAGTGCCCTGAAAGGCGAAGATGAGCAGGTCTGCTGGGCCTCTAGTGCTGTTCTACTCGAAGTTGGGACCTGGATCTGAGTAACTTTAAGCTGTGGTGCCATGCAGGAAGATGAGAAGTGAATCTGCTGCTACTAGTACTACCCACAACCTGAAGAGTAGAGCAAAGGCTTGGCCGAGACTTTAAACTGCAAGGAGAATTGACTGAAAGAGGAACCAGCCCAGGAGGCATGAGGACCTGCAGCCCAGCTGACCTGGATCAAATACCCACACGTAAGCTTCAGCGCTTGATGTGTCATGCAGGCTTGCATACCTGAATAGCAACAGATCTCATGAGACCCCCCTACTTCAGGGCTTGTATAGTGTGCTGGAGTGTGAAGATATGTGGCCTAAAGGACACCATGAATATTTTGTGGCCTATAAGGGCTCTTCTCTCTCAGCTCCTATCTTTTCTGGCATTCTAGCCGTCACAAATATTATGACTGTTCTATTCTGGGTATGCCCCTTCTTGAGTGACATATGTTAGTTAATTAAAAGTGAATACCTATGGATAGTATAGAATGCATATTTAGTTTATATTATTTCTTTGTGCAGCGTGATTATTACGTTTTTTAAATATAGTCACAATATTTAATCAAAAAGGTGACTGTTATGTTCCACATTATGTGTTATTGGTTTTAGATGAGTTTTAGAAGGTTGATAACTATGGGCCAGATGTATGAAGCTGAAATGGGTTCGCAAACGCCGAAATTCTCAGAATTTCGGCGTTTGCGAACTCATTTGAGCAAAATGGTATGTATGTAGCAAATTTCAGTGCAAAATAAGGAATCGTAAATTTGCGATTCCTTATTTTGCGATTGCATTTAAGGAATTTCAAAATTTGCGATTCCTTAAATGCAATGTATGAAGCAAAAAAAAAATTCTAATTGTCCTTAAGGAATCGCAAATTACCACCAACTTCAAGTTGGTGGTAATTTGCTAATTTCTTGAAAAATGCCCATTTTTGCATTTTTCAAAGTGCCATGTGATTCACATACATGCCCTTAGGGCATGTATGTGCACCACATGTGCACCCATGCTTATTTCAGGGGTGCAACAGAGTGTCCTTTGGACCCCCCTGCACCCTTGAAATTATTCTCACTTTGCGATTAGCAAATTGCGAATCACAAATTGAGAACAATTTCACATTCATTCCTATGGGCCTCCTGGCCCATAGCAATGAATGGGAAATTATTCCTTAATTGCGATTAGCAATTTCCTAATCGCAATTAGGAATTTTAAGAAATCGCAAAAAAATAGCGAATTTCTACATACATACCATTTTGCAATTCTCAAATAGCGAATCCTTAAAAATCGCTATTTGAGAATCGCAAAATTGTATCTTGATACATCTGGCCCTATGTGTTCCATTTATTGTTATTATTCAACAGAACACATTCATGTGGAATGAAAAAGAGTAAAAGGGCATCAGGCCACTCTCTGCTAACTGTTTAATCTGAGAGTTTGAGCAACAGTTAAATAATGCTATAAAAGCTGAGCAGAAAATGTTAGGTGTTAAGAGAGGGACCTTAATTCCAATTGACAACGCTGCAGGCAGTGCAGAAGCATATCACTCATTTTAACTGAAGGGTGCCGGGGAAGGAGGCAGCTGGCTTCCGATTGTTGTGATTGTCAAGCTCAGTTGCTCATGTGTGAAAAGAATAGTAGGCTTTGCTATCAAATTGAACACCAGCCTTCTCATTGAAACAGGGATGTGGGTGTGAATCATCTCTGAAACTCAAAATAATTTTTAAGTTTCTGCTGTGCTAGAATTAGCATAGTGCTTAGGAGTAGCAGAACTAAGGTAGAATTGCTATAAAAGCATACAGCAATTATGTTGAGGTTTTTCCTTTTATTCATGTTTTAGTAAACAATGCTGCAGCCATTTTATTTGTCTTAATTGTAGTTGCAATTCATATCTTGGGCACTAGATTAGGGTTTTGATTTGAAAGGAAATCTTTAAAAAGTATTCCTCATTTTCTAGTGTTTGTCAGTATAATATTCTTTATTGAAATGGGTTTGGAGTTCCACTAACTATCCTTCTAATCTCTCATGGGATTCACCGTTAACTGAACAACAACTCATTCAAATATTGCTCAGTAGAATGGTTGCAGCCCAGCTGGTTTACTGTTTTGGGTTGGCATTTTGACTGAGTCCTTTGTGCCAGAGGGTATAGAAAAGCAAACCCTGTATTCTAAAGTGATCTGGAAAACGAACAGTTTGGCGCCTGAACTCCGTGCACACGTTTTCTAGTTCCTTGAGCAATTGTGGAGGGAACAGTCAAGAAAATAAGTATTACAATTAATGGAAATGTCTGTTATAATATTGGGTACCACCTTATGGCGAGCTAGGTGCTTTCTGTTTGCTATAGGTTTGTTAGGCTCTTATGGAAAGTTATTCTCAATTTGTCATTTGTGTTGCTTGAATCATATTAATTTAATCCTTTTGTTGAAAAATGCACAAGCACCTGTTTTGATAGGGGAAAACTCCAGGGTACCAGTCACAGTCACCAGGCACGTCTCCTTGTTAGGGGTGTCCCCAACACTGGGGCGGGGTAACATTTGTTGTAAATAAATATGGTTCCTACCCCTTTGAAATATTTTATTCATTGGTGGAGTTTGATGCTGTAGATCTCAATACCGAGAATTTTCTTACATACAAACCTGCACAATAACAGCTAATTATAAACATTATTGTGACGTAAAGGTCCTGCTAGAAAATCAAGAACACCAAGCATGGTTTGGTGGTCAACTTCTGCATGTAGTGCAGAACATTAGAATGGACCCCATAAGTAATGATGGGGTCACCTGGTCTGTATTGGCTGGGTATACGCCTTATTTTGATTCAGGGAGCCTGACACTTGCAGAAGTAAGACAGTTACTAACACAAGTAATGGCTCTCTACAGACAACTTCAACAGTATCTCTTACGAATCACTGCTATGGAAGCATGTGCTCCTTAATCAGCACACCATATGCATGCCACAGTACAGTTAATCAGTCCACGGACTATTAACGCTATTGTGAGCAAAGCACCCACAAAGTGAGATGAAATTCCATTCTGAATTTCTCCCATAATCAGTCAATTGGAAGAGGTCTATCTTCGTACAGCACCTATGATAAGCATAGAATCCTAACCATGTTGCTTCCCTTTGCAATGGTACCACCCACAGAAGAGTTCAGCACGTGTGCCAGTGCATTTGTGAATATTTATACTGCTATGCATGGCACAGGCTCATTGGAGATGCTGCCGGTGGTGTTGAGACAGGTACGAAACAAGCATTGAAAATGAAATAGGTCTCACCTTTGATTAAGTGAAAGCCATTTCCTTTACAAATGGTATTGTATAGCAAAGCAATTGGCTGCAACTTTATAAAAGGCGACACCTATAGCATTTCAATGCTTGTTATTTACATTGGCTCTCCTGAGTCAGCGTTTGCGACACATCTTCAAAATATAAAGGGGACTGTCTGCCGTCTAATAAGGCGCACTTTTCAGGCTAACTGTCCCACCCCGGGGGACAAGAAACACCGAAGATTTCCGGGAGCAACTGGGAGGAGGAAGTTTACGGGGGCCGCTCTGAAGACTGAGTGACGTGACTTGACGGAGAACGCCTCTCAGAGCTTTGCTGTCCACAATCCCGAGACCTCAACATGCCCCTCGCCAGGCCTAAAATACGCACTCAACCCTGTGCGTTGCTTTACATGCAGCCTCTTTTGGGTTCGCATTCTCTATCACTCAGAGTACCGGAATGCAAAGAAAATAGGAGTGGGTGAGCAAATAACACCAGCCGCAGGGCAGGGTGATATCTCTGAACACAGTGAAATACACCAACCAACCCCGGGACAAGCTGGTTTCTTTTAAGCTTGTGAGATCCACCAATCACAGCGCAGGATGTTAAAACAATCCCGGGGCAGGCTGGTTTCTTTGAAGCTTGTGAGATCCACCAACCACAGTGCAGGATGTTAAGACAAATACCATTCTAAACTCCCGACATTGTACGCAGCCAATCTCCAAAACTTGAGCACAACAGATGTTTTCTTGCAAGTACAACCACTTTGTTTAGTAATTCTAATAGTTTTAAATGCATCACATACGCAACATCGTGTGAAATCGTAAAAAAAATATTGCAGCAAGCACCACGTGCCTCTAACGTGTAACAATAATATTTTAAATGACAAAATGCTTCCTACATGCAAGACAATGACAATGTATAGTAACAACGACAAGATATAGTAACAAGATAGCAGAGCACAATGTTGCAAGTAACAAAATGCAGCCCACACGCAAGACACCGCGCCTCAAGACTATACTCAAAAGATAGTGTGTAATGAATAAAATGCATTCCACACGCAACACATCACGACTGAAGCGTATAAAAAGAAGATTGCAAATAACAAAGCAGATATGAAACAAACATTCAGTTAAACATTACCCAATAGTTGTAAATGCACCCCACACACAGACACATGCAAAAGTTAAAAAAAAAGTGCCACGAGTAAATATTAAAGCCGCCGTCTCACTCTGCCAGTAAAACATCCAATCCCGGTTGGCGTTGCCTAAAGCGGACAGGGTGGCAACCAGGAGGGACTAAAAACCGTCCAGTGCAATCAAGAAAGCATGTTTGGCATAATTAGTGATGAAAACCGACGCACGCCAATGACAATTGAAGAAGCGGACACAGGACTTCTGGAACTGTATTGATTCCAAGAAGCCCTTTCATGGCGAGAGCAGCGCATGTGCGCTGCTTTCGGCAGGCGAAACCTAATCAGCTGCTTGATTGAGGGATGAAATTGACTTGAAATTTTAAGACAGTCTCTTATTTAGCTCTGAGTAATGTTTGCCGGGCAACTGCAGGTCTGGAAGAACACCAGCGGTCAGCAGCCATTTCCTCATAAGGAAAATGAACAGGAAGTTCCAAGGATTATATAAAAGTTTACACCTCTGTGGGCTCTGATATGTTAGGTTCGGGGCTAGTAAATTGCACCTCGAAGTAAAAAAAGAGTGTGAGGGTTCTGGGAAGGAGAAATTCATGCTAGAGACTAAAAAGAAGCAGAAAGCAAAAAAAAAACAACGACCTGATCTCCCTCAAGGCAGAAGTCTAATAGGGGAGAATATAATTTAAGGTACCATGAAAAAGTCAAAATCCCAGACCAGTAGCAGTACTCTGATAGCCATTCTTTCTGCTATTTTCAGCACTTTGAGGACAGTAAAAGGGCAGGCTGAGGCCCATATTTATCAGTGTTTTGCGCCGTTCTTGCATCGAGCAAGTGAACGTAGGGCAACACAGATCCTATGAGGTTTACCAAGACAAGCAAGGCCACCTTTTGTGGCCCTGTGCGGTTAAGTAAATCTGGAGTTGCGCAAAGCAGCGCAGGTCACTGCCTTGCATTACTCTGACCTGGAAAGGCTCCCATGGGTGGAGTGTGGGTGTTCCCATGCATCCACCCGTGGATTTTGGCACATTCCCTGATTTACTTGGACTGGAAAAAACTGGAAATGTATTAAAATGCTATGCGTTCTCAGGGGAGGCGTAACAAGGACAAATATCTTTAAAAAGCCTCTGAGGATTGTTTTTGTGCTGGAAGGTGTCCCTTTCTGCACTGCAAACACAAAGAGATAATAGACGGAGCACTGGAACATTTCCGACACTCACACCCAGTCACAGATCTGCGTTAAATCCACCATCATTCTTTAGCCCACTCCGCCACCCCATTTTAGACCCAGCCATATGCAAATAAGTCTTGACCCTGTGCCTCATGGGAACAGTCCATCTCGAATTGCTAAGCCAGGTCTTCCCTGGACAGGAAAAAGTATCCTGGGACCAGTTTCGGGGTGACATCCCTCATAAGTCAGGCTAGTTTGAACCCATTGGCAAAGTGTATAAGGGATCCACATCTGGGCATCCTCTGCCAACTTAGATGTGAACAAAGCAAACACAAAGAGATGATTGACGGAGCGCTGAAACATTTCAGACACTCACTCCCAATCACAGATCTGGGCTGAAGCCATCGTCGTTCTTTAGCTCACTTCACCACCCCAGTTCAAACCCAGCCATATGCAAATCAGTCTTGACCCTGTGCCTCATGGGAACAGTCCAGACTGTACTGCCAAGCCAGGTTTTTCCTGACTGGAAACCAGCATCCTGGCACCAAATTCGGGGTAACACCCCTCATAAGCCAGGATAGTTTGAATCCAGTGGCAAAGTGAACAAGGGACCCATGTCTGGGCATACTCTGCCAACTTAGAGGCGAACAAAGCAAACACAAAGAGATGATGGATGGAGCGCTGAAACTTTTCAGACACTTACCCCCAGTCACAGATCTGGTTTCAATCCATCATTGTTCTTTAGCTCACTTCGCCACCTCAGTACAGACCGAACTATATGCAAATCAGTCTTGACCCTGTGCCTCATGGGAACAGTCCAGACCGAACTGCCAAGCCAGGTGTTACCTGAACTGGAAGCAAGTATCCTGGGACTGGTTTCGGAGAAGCACCCCTCATCAGCCAGGCTAGTTTGAATCCAGTGGCATAGTGAACAAGTGGCCCATGTCCTGAACTTCCTGATTCAGATTCTGACTAAAATGCAGTTACCCTTGCACCACAGAGCAGGGCTGCCTGCTTTGGCGCAAGGCAGCCTATTGTGCATTTAATGTTAAATATGGCACATTCCTCCCCTCTCCCTTTCATGCAGCACAGGGTCTAGCAGCAAAACATGCCCTGCAAACTATGAATACTTCTGGAACAGGACTTAGATGGTAGCATTTCTGGACATCACAGCAGAAGCGACTATAGTTTGCCAATCTCTCAAAGGGTATCTGATGTTAACCCCAACTAAAAAATACATAAGGTAGCACTACAGATTGAGGGGGACATTCTGTACAGAATAAACGCTGTATTCTGGCTGCATTTATTGGATGCTTATGATATAATTCTTGAAAAGGGTGGCTAGCCTCTGCCTTTCATAAGGGACGTACATCAAGGTGAGGAGGTAAAAACGCAGGGATTTTCCTCCTTAGTATTTGAAGAAATCATGGAAAAATATGCACATGAGTGCACATTGAAGCAGGCTCCTGTGTTATATAGAAACCAAGTGAAGTGGGACAAAAATCTGTTCCACATGCAGTTCCGCCCAGGTTCCTTTGAAGCCAGGAGCTAAATGTAATGTGAAAGCTATAGTCGATCAGCTACAATATCAAGGTGTAATGGTCCCATGTAGTTCTACAATGAACACCCTTCTTTTTCTGGTATTGAAATACCATGTCTCATTTTGAATTTAGATTATAGAAATGTAAATGAACATGCGTGCATACATGCTGTATAAGAGTCGTGCAAGACTAATGATGAACTTAGTGATGAAAATATAAAACAGATTTGGACATACCTAGTGGATTCTTTAGTCGAAATATAAAGCCTGAATATTAGTTTCTAACTGCTTTTACCTTCAGTGAATCTTAGTATGCTTATACATGTTTGCCTTTTGGGTATAAGAAAAGCTCTGGGCTTTTTGCAGCAAGAATTATGGAGCTCTTACAAGAGGATCCTGAGGCGCTATCATACATTGATAATATGTATGTTACATACAATGCCCTGACGGAAAGGGTGGACCAAATAGTGACTCTTTTGACCCGACATGGGTGTAGAATCAATGTTAAGTGCCATATTTCAATGTGAGTTTTCTTGGGTGTGAGCTATCCAGTGAGGGTAAAGAATTGGCACCCGACTTTCTACAGAAGTGTGATACTGTACAACCTCTGAACACATTGAGGAAGTTACATGCCCTGATGAGATTTCTGAACTTGAGGTGGGCTTTCTTCCTTCATTATGCTATAACACAACCAAATTAGACATTATAAACATTTTAAGCTAATAAAATGCTATGGCCACTCAATAATGTGAGTCCTGTTAATGGCCCTTACAGTTGGACCTCAACACAAAGAACAATGGCTAGAAAAGAGACATCATAAATCCTTTTAAGTCTATCGTAAATGGAAAGCACCCCATGTTCTGTAGGACGACTCCTAGATTGCTAATTAAAGCCTTTCATTTGTATGACTGTCAGAATCATATGTCCTTAGGTTGATATGAGAAAATACACAATGCCATCCTTTATCATTAATATAAGATTCCAATTGAATTCTATTGCTGGACAAAAGACAAGCCAGCATTCAGAACCTTCAATTGGTCGAATCTGTCTGCTGTGGAAGCAGTGAAGATGAAAGCTGTGCAGTGTCACATGTGACGCTTTGGAGAGGCAGCACAACTCCTCAGTGGCAGCCCGAGGGAACCACGGGAAGGTCGAACTGAGCCAGGGATCACTGGGGCACAACCCTCTTGCCATTTGCTGCCTACATTCAGTGCTAGAGTCTGAGACCGATGGGCAGGTGGACCATAGGCCTGCAGCAGTTACAGCACATTAAAAGGATCAAAAACAGGGGAGTGCATCTGGATTAACCCCTTCAACTGCCAGTCAGCTAGTTCACTAGTCGACAGCTTCAGAAAACAAGGTGGAGTGCTGCTAAGTACACCCCATTTTGCACCATTCTTTAAAGCAAATGCGGGGGAGGAGAGGTTTGGGACGAGAGAACCAACAGCAACAATAACAGGTAATGGCTAGGGAGTGCATCATACCCCACAAAGCTACCGCACCCCACAACCACCTGAGTGAAGCGCTGAGGAGCAGAAGCCACCATCTACAACCACCAAGCAGGTAAGCCGCGGAAGGGGCCAGGTTTGCGCATGCCCCTATGTGGTTACCCAAGGTCCCACCCCCACACTAACCCTTGACTGACACTGGCACTCTGACTGCTCCATACTGCCCCATGCTCCTAGAGGAGGGAAATTGGTGCTGGGGGTGTATAGGGGTTTGTGGGTGTTTGATGCTCATGCGTGCCTATAAAAAAAGGTAGCCTCAGTGTAGCTTACGGTTTGGTAATTTCAGCCCCAACATCATGGTTATTGTTGCTGCTTGTCTTTCCTCCACAGGAGTAGCCACAAAGGCCAGACCAGAATGACCAGCAAGAGTCCACTTCTTCAACTCCAAATACACCAACAAATTGTTTTTGACCACTTCAGTGCTTAGCTAGCAGAGTCAAATTCTCAAAACCACAAAGGATCACATGTGAAACCAAGCCCAATTGGGCCCACGCGTAGATATAAAACTCAATGCAAGTGCATCATCATCCTCAAGCCCCCAACCTTCGCTGTAATTGGCAGAAAGAATCAAAGCTACAAAACATAGGCTGCAAGCGCCTGCTTTCTTCATTGGGGTACCCAAGACCCAAGAGAAGTGTGGCTCAATGATTAGAGAGGCAGACCCTGATGCAGAGGTCTAGCCCGGGACCAGGGTTCAATTCCCCGCCTTGGCGGGTCTTGGGCTCCAAAAAAATTCCACGGACCTGATAATTCTCGCCTTGGTGCCTATTCCAATCATAGAGTCCCACTCTGCAACTCTGGGCAATAGTTTGCTTAATCTCCACAATGGCCCCCACAACGCTAAGGATGCCTGACCTTCACCCTGGGGGTGACCAGGAGTGGACGCCTCACAGGGAAAGCCAGGAAGGGTTCCACAGCGGTATTCGTACAAGCGCCTTGAGACCCTTGCGGGTGAGTAGTGCGCTATACAAGTATCAATTTACAATTACAATTTACAAGATAATTCATACTAGCGGAAATCCAGATAAATTAATCGGGGAATCAGTGGAATCCTTTTTCACCCCCCTCCATTGCATGAGAAATTTAGTTTCTTCCAAAGCTAATTGAAAAGGACTAAGGTCATGACCAAACTACCAAAACCGATAAGCAACCATCCCCCAAAAATAATTCAAAAATAAAAACATGTATAGAGATGTGAAGCAGAAAACACACTAAACATTACAGGCTTCATTTATGAGGCCCTACCGGCACTTTTGCGCCACTGGAACATATGTTTTTTGACGTTCTGGTGGCACAATGTGCCACTGGCATATTTATAAGGCCACGTAAAGCCATGTTACTTGCCTTTTCATGGCCTTATAAATATGCACCCCTTTCACGCAAAAAATGGCACGAACGGCAACATCCATGGCTTTTGACACTGCCCCAGATTTACGAAGAATCGTAATTCTGAGGCAGCGCCATAAACAAACGAGGCGTAAGGAAGACACAACGAGGAGAAATATCTTTATTTCTCCTCGTTTTTCCTCTTTCAGTGTGTGCTGCATTCTGCAGCACACATAGAAAGAGAAAAAAGCCTCTTGTGATTGTTTTTGTGCAGGAAGGTTTTCCTTCCTGCACAAAAATAATCATCCCCACAACACAGGCACTCTTGCACCATGGTGCAAAGGTGCCTGCGTTGGTGCACAGCAGCGCATTGTGTACATGCGCTGGTGAAAAGGACAGGAATGCACCGTAGCTCTTAGATACAGCGCATGTCTGCCCTTTTCTTTTTGCCATAGGGCAGCGCAGCAGCAAAGCCTGCTGTGCTGCCTATTTCATAAAACCCATTAATGAGGCCCTCCACCTATAACCAACTGCAGGCACCAATGTATGATACCTTCTATAAAGCCAAGGTGCCATGAACATGATTGTGCAGCATCCCTAAAACTACCAAAGCAGAACCCAAGATTTCCACCCCTTTCACCATCTAGTTCAACAATAGTTTCCTAAATCATCTGAACGCTGTCGGCCCTTATCCCAAACTGAGCACATTGCACACTACAAAAACATCTTGTGATGACTATGATGCGCCAACCACTGAGGAAACAACCTAAGATAAGGACCACAATGAGCAGTTTAACTTGCAGGGGTTCACTTAGGATGATGATCAGAGTGTCTACCCAACAACTGATAAGGATTTTTCAGAATCCAGTGTACTTGGTTTCTGGGAAGCAATAGGTGGAGAGTATTTCTTACCAAATAAAAAAACGATTTTAGAAGATCACCTAACCACAGATTCACAAATGGAAGGCTCAATAGGATCAATTGAAATGAGCCTCCAAAAAGCTGTGCCCACTAATAATTTGTGTATAAAAAGAAACTGCTTTGCCATCTACTACTTGTCTATGCTCATTATTATTTTAACCTACTGAAGTTCCAGTTATTCTCCAGTTCATAGTGTATGATTTTAGAACCGACACTCCCGTCAATCAAAGTTACTTACCTGTTCCTACTAGTAAACTGACGAGTAAATCAACATAGACAATGGTAAAGCTGTTCATAGTGGAGATCCACAGTAAACCAAGAAAACATCACCATCTGTACATGGCAAGGCAACCATAGATCAGAACCAACTTCCACTAACTTTAGATCAGCCAATAGGACAGCAAACAGCAAAAGTTTGCAGTTGGCAGGAAGAGATGAAGAAACAAGCACTCATGACCCGCAACTTTTCATTTCTCCAGTTCACCTATCTTAGAGGCCACGATGCATATTTCTTCGACACTGTTCTTCATTAAGCTCCAAGCAAGGATCACACCTCAGATGATCCAATACCCAAGAGCATTACTCAAGAGCGACCGATGACCCTGCTGGCAGGCAGGTCGCTCCCCACGATGCTGCACGGCTCTGCCTACATTGTTTTTGCCTAATCTTGTATTTTCTCCTGTGCCTAACTTGCTTTCTTGCCCAGACTTGTTTTTATTCCCCTGTGCCTGTACTTGGTTTCTTGCCCAGACTTGTTTTTATTCCCCTGTGCCTGTACTTGGTTTCTTGCCCAGACTTGTTTGTATTCCCCTGACTGTACTTGCTTTCTTGCCCAGACTTGTTTTTATTCCCCTGTGCCTGTACTTGCTTTCTTGCCCAGACTTGTTTTTATTCCCCTGTGCCTAACTTGCTCTCTTGCCCAGACTTGTTTTTATTCCTCTGTGCCTGTACTTGTTTTCTTGCCTAAACTTGTTTTTCCTTCCTGTGCCCAGTTCTCCCGCGGCCCCCGCCTGTTATTCCCGCTGCTGCGGCCCTGCGGCCCGCCCACCTGCAATCGCATTTGCCGCCCCGCTCTCGCCTCCCAGCTGCTCCTCCCTCCCACATCCCCTCATATGGAAGCCGCTACCCGGCCGCGCAGCGGCCGAGCTCAGCGGGGGCGCCGCTGGCGCACCTAAGGCAAGCCTGTCTGCGTCCGTCCGCGCCTGGACCGCGCCCAGAGCCAGAACCCCTGGCCCCCGCAACCCCCACTGCACCCGACCCAGACTCAGCTACGACGCCGACTCACTCCATGCTCTCAACACCGGCCGAGACCAACGCTGCAACCAGGCCGCCCCGAAACACACCCCCAGACCCTTCTCCTGCCACAGCTGCAGATTCACCTGCGACAGAACCATCAAACCACCAAGAACCAAACCCAACCACCTCCGCTGCATACTCCTCAACACCAGCTCTGCACGCAAACACGCCATGGAGTTCTGGGACCTGCTCGACACCACAGGCCCGTATGTAGCCTTCCTGACCGAGACGTGATGGAACGACTCCTCTGCACCAGACATCGCCGTAGCCATCCCAGACGGATACAAGATCACCCGCAGGAACCGCGCCAATGGCATCGGAGGAGGAATAGCCATCGTCCACAAGTCCACCCTCAAGGTCACCACCCACGCAGACGACTCCCTCAACACCGCCGAACACCTGCACTTCCGGATCCACACTGACCCCAACACCACGCTCAGAGGAACTCTCATCTACAGACCCCGGGCCCGCTTCAGCGACTCCATCGCCGACCTCGCCAGCACCCACGCACTCGCCTCCACGGACTACATCCTCCTTGGGGACCTGAACTTCCACCTCAAGTTGAGGTAAATATCATTTAAAATAACTAGATAGCATGCATATGTGTGCAGTGTGTATATCACAAGTGGTCTCAGTTGTAATGAACCATTTTCCTTTCACTTTAAACGCATGAAATGATTACGGCACCGTTTAAATGTATCATGAGACTCAATTGTTTGATGCTATTTGTTTAACCTTTGAGACTATATTTTTTGAGAAGCACGGTGCACATGTTTAAATGTATATTATGTGCATGCTGTATACCACGTTGGAGAGGTTTCTATTGAGCACACGGTTGTTATATGGGGTCTTGAAAGGCTCTGTAAATAAGCTATCAAATTTAATTGAAGTGGGGATGGTAAAAAACGTTTTTTGTAATATTTCCAGCCCTGATGAAGCCGAAACGCGTTGGCATGGGATTGGAATCGAATGTGTAAATAAAAGAAGAAGTTTTGAAGAGCCTTGGGACTATTTTTGATATTACTCGATTGCTGAATCTTTAACTAAGAGACTTATTGTGATAAGTGGAGTGCTGCAGTGTCATATCTTTGTTAATTGTACCTAAACGGCTGATCAGGTGGTGGGAAGTGAGGTGCTATCTTCCCCAATTTTATTGCAGGCACCCGTACGCTATATAGAAACAGGGAATCATATATGTAGTGTATTGCTTCTAGAGCGCCGCAAAACTCCTTAGCACCTAAAACAACGGCAACTCCTCCATGCTGATCGACAACCTCGCCAACCTCGGCCTCAGACAACTCGTCACCGCGCCCACCCACCCCGCGGCCACACGCTGGATGCCATCTTCTCCACAAGCACCCACGTCACCTTCAACCACACAACCGAACCCCACTGGACCGACCACCGCTGCATTAACTTCACCTTCAAAAAACCAACCACGCACCATCGCACCCAACAGCTGTCTCGCCGCTGCTGGAGCAAAGTCACCGAAGATCAGCTGATCACCACCCTCTCCAAGAACCCACCCACCGACCCCACCAACCCAGACGCCGCAGCCCGTAACCTCAGACAGTGGATCAACGACTGTGCCAACACCCTTGCCCCACTAAAGAAACCCTCCAACAACAATGCCAGCAAGAGAGCCACCTGGTTCACCGACGAGCTCCTGGCCTCCAAGCGCGCACGCTGGAAACTGGAGAAGAAATTGCTCCACGAACGCACACCGGACAACTACGCAGTCCTCAAGGATGCCACCCGCAGATACCACCACCTCATCAGATCAGCCAAGAGATCCTCCTTCAAAGACCGCCTGGATAACAACGCACACAACAGCAAAGAGCTCTTCCGCATTGTAAAAGAACTCTCCAACCCCAGCGCCAACACCAACGACATCCCGCCCTCACAGGAACTGTGCGACTCACTGGCCATCTTATCCACCGCAAGATTGCCGACATCCACGAAAGCTTCAACTCCACGACCGACCCGACCACGCCAGACTCCACCCCTCTCCGGAACACCAACAGCACCAACCGCCTGACCTCCTGGTCCAACGTCAGTGACGTCGAGACACGCAAGGTCATGAACTCCATCCACTCAGGATCACCGACAGACCCGTGCCCACACCACATATTTAACAAGGCAGACACAGCCATCGCACCCCAACTACGGAAGATCATCAACATCTCCTTCGAAACAGCAACATTTACCCGGAAAACTGTAAGCACGCCGAAATCAATGCCCTCCTCAAAAAGCCCAAGACGGACTTCCGGCCCATCTCCCTGCTCCCGTTCCCGGCGAAGGTCATCGAGAAAATCGTCAACATGCAACTGAACCGCCACCTCGAAGACAACAACATCCTAGACCCGTCCCAATCCGGTTTCAGACGAAACCACAGCACCGAGACAGCCCTCATCGCCGCCACAGACGACATCAGCCCTCATCCTCATGGACCTCTCGGCCGCCTTCGACACGGTCTGCCATCGCACTCTAAAAACACGCCTCCAAGAAGCCGGTATCCAAGAGAAGGCTCTCGAATGGACCACATCCTTCCTCTCCGACAGATCCCAGAGCGTCCGCCTCCCACCTTTCCGATCCGAAGCCACCGACATCATCTGCGGCGTCCCCCAGGGCTCCTCCCTCAGCCTGACGCTGTTCAACATCTGCATGGCCCCCCTCGCACACGTGGCCTGCCACCACAACCTCAACATCTTCTCCTATGCTGACAACACTCAGCTCATCCTCTCCCTCACCAAGGACCCACGCACCGGCAAAACCAACATCCACGATGGAATGAAGGCCATCACCGACTGGATGAGGAGCAGCTGTCTGAAACTGAACTCGGACAAGACGGAGGTCCTCATCCTCGGACCCAACCCTTCAACCTGGGACGATTCCTGCTGGCCAACCACTCTTGGGACAGCACCGACACCCACCGACCACGCACGCAATCTTGGATTCATCCCCGACTCCTCCCTCTCCTTGTAGCAGGAGGAGGAGACAGCGTTGACCTGTTTGGACAACACCCTCCGCATGCTCCTCAGGATCTACAAGTGGATCCCGACCGAAACAAGATGAGCGGTGACACAGGCCCTCGTCAGCAGCAGGCTGGACTATGACAACACACTCTACGCCGGAATCCCAGCCAAACACCTACGACGATGACAGTGCATCCAAAATGCCTCTGCCCGACTGATCATCAACATCCCCGCCGCAGCCACATCACCCCCCCCACCTGAGAAACCTACACTGGCTCCCCATCTACAAGAGGATCACCTTCAAACTCCTCACCCACGCACACAAAGCACTCCACAACGCCGGACCAGCCTACCTGAACAGCAGACTCAGCTTCCACACCCCTCGCCGCTGGCTCCACTCCGCCAGTTCGCCCTCGCTGCCGTCCCCCGTATCCAACGAACAACCTCAGGCCGCAGATCCTTCTCCTACCTCGCCGCCAAGGCCTGGAACACCCTTCCTACCCATCTACGGTAGACCTAAGACCTACTCGCCTTCAGAAGACTCCTCAAGACCTGGCTCTTTGAACAGTAGCGAAGCTTCCACCCCCCCACCCCCTCAGTGCCTTGAGACCCTCATGGGTAAATAGCGCGCTCTACAAATAGATTGATTACTAAAGGAGCCGTTTCAAAGGATGAAAACTAAAAATTAGAGGGCAAACTTTACCCATGTAATTATGACAGAAAGGAAGAGTTTGCTCCCTTCAAACCCCAAAAAACTGCAAGAGACTAAGTTAATTTATTAAAAACAAAAAACAAGAGCAGCAGGCCTCCCAACTAAACAACATGCAGGGCCAATTGAACTTCTCAAGCCCAAATAATACCCTTTGTTATTTTTGAAATCCACCAAAATTCTCTAATTTTCTCGTCAACCACCCAACTACCCCTCCATGATGAAGGAAGACAAAGTCCAACGAATCACTTCCAAAACAACTTCTTGACCAACAAGTCCAATAAACACCACCTCAAGTGAGACTAGGATGAAAATCAAAGAACAGTAATCCAGAGTAAATTAACTACAAACAGATTCCCGTTCACAGGATTCAAGAAACAATATTTTTTTTACTGTAAGCTGTCTCTACAGTCCATTACCAACCCATCATGGGAGACTCTCACTTATAAATTAATTACAATCTAATCAACTCTAGGAACACATCGGGACAACTGGACGCCCTTGTTAGAGACAACAGTGAATCTTGTCCATCAATCCCAATAGAGGAAAAGGGTGACTGTGAAGCACACATCAAATTGCAAATCCTAGCTCAATCTCTCCAAGCAAATTTGTGGAAATCTAGGGAAAACTATCTGACACATCAAGAGACCGCCATACTACTAAATCCGTTGTACATCTCATGGGGGCTACAAGCTGATCTAATTCGCAGTAATATACTCAAGTTATTAAAATCACAACCTAGCATTTTCTGACAATCAGCAATGCATTTATGCCCTGCCAACAAGGAGAAATCAACAAAACAACAAAATTGATGCTAAGGAACAAAGATTAACTTGAATCTATCATATCCCAGAACAAAATTTCAATAATTGGGGAATACATATTTCCAAGCCAGAACCTAAACACTTTCCAACTGTTTTCAAGACCTGACCCACTAATTAAATATAGCGTTCAAGATTTTAGGGAATTTTGGCAAATCCCACCCATCCACGAAAACCTACATCTCAAGATTGCCATTCACATGGATTTAATGTCTTGTATGGAGGATCTGTCATAACCAACACTCACATAAACTCCACAGAACATTTCTCCTATTTCCAGGAGGTTAATGCAAGTATAATTAACATCAGCAATTACTGGAACAGGCTTTCCAGGCTAAAAAAGGCGGATCAATTGCTCCAGGACTGATCCTAGCTACCAGAAGCATTATCCAAGAACAATCTCCCTCATACAAGCTATAGGTTCGCAAACCAACATTCCTAACCATCATTCGATGAAAAATTTAACGGGTCTCAAACCCATCAAATCGAGGAGATGCAAATGTGCTTGTGGAACATATCAAGATGGAGTCAACCCACCACCCAAGAGGATGCAGTCAAGCACCTGACTACGTTTGACATTGTATGCCTACACGAAACATAGATACTATAAGCACCACTTCTCACGGGCAACAAAGTCCATCATAATCCTTCCCAAAAAGTATAAGAGAAGGGAAATTCAGCAGGTGGCTTTGCAATTTTTGAAAAAATCTGCCCTTCTCATTCAAACACAAAATTTCAACACCGGAAAACCATGGCACTTGACCATCATAAATGTGAAACTGTGTAAATTAATAGTACTAGACATATATTTAAAAAAAATGCCTAAATCCCTCCGCCCAATGGTGGATTGCCAGTAGAACTACCATCTGGATTTTCGCACAGCAAATTTAGATATAGGATATATAATCAATGTTAATCTGTTATAGTCCAATTTTGATGCCAAAGCAACTAGAGAGCAAGACCTAATCTGGCAACTTCTACCCCATGCTACCACCCACAGAGATGAGCCAAACAACTAATAGAAGCCCTCCATTCCATGCCAAGCCTAAGAGCAATAAATTCAATCAATTAGCAACCTTCACTATGTAAACCTAAAAGGCAATGCTGTGCTTGGCTACACTATAATCAAAGCAAACACAAGTAGATGATGGACAGAGCGCTGAAACTTTTCAGAAATTCACACCCAGTCACAGATCTGGGTCGAATCTATCACCGTTCTGTAGCTCACTTGCCACCCCAGTTCAGACCCAGCTTTATGCAAATCATTCTTAACCCTGTGCCTTATGGGAACAGTCCTGCCCGAACTGCCAACCCAAGTCTTCCCTGGACTGGAAAAAAGCATCCTGGTGCCGGGTTTGGTGTAACACCCCTCATCAGCCTGGCTAGCTTGAATCCCGTGGCAACGTGAGCAAGGGACCCACGTCGGGGCATACTCTGCCAACTTAAGGTGAACAAAGCAAACACAAGGAGATGATGGACGGAGGGCTGAAATGTTTCAGACACTCAGCCCCAGTCAAAGATCTGGGTTGAATCCATCACAGTTATTTAGCTCATTTTGCCCTAAGTGGAAAGGGTATGGGTGGGTCCCGTGCTCACTACGCCACCAGTTTCAAGCTAGCCTGGCTGATGAGGGGCAATACCCCGTAATCAGACCCAGGATGCTTGTTTTCTGGTCCAGGGAGGATGTGGCCTGGCAGTTCGGGCTGGACTGTTCCCATTGGGAGCAGGGCCAAGACTGATTTGCATTCTCCTGGGTCTAAACTGGAATTGCGTTCCAAGCAAAATAAAGATGGATTAAACCCAGACCTGTGACTGGGGGTGACTGTTTGACAATGTTCAAGGTTCCGCCCATCATTTTTTTGTGTTCCAACTACACTATAATCTCCCTTCATCTCATAAGCCAACTGAAGGAATTTCAATAGGACATCGCCTGGAAAAGGATCACTTTCCACAGAAGGGAGTTCTTGCCACCACCAGTTGCAATCTACTGAGGTCCAGGTTTATAGAGAACGGAATTGAGGCCCCCAAGGCAACGCGGTTTAAATGTTCATCAAAGGTGGAAGAACAATAGAGGCACATGTTCCCGGGGCACTCCACAATTTCTTTTTCCATAATCTCCTCAGATAATTGCCTCTACAGCCACAGCATATGGGAGGAAGCAATGAAACAGTTAGGCATCCTAATGTCCAAGGACATCCCCATGCATAAAACACATGCATCCACTCCAGACTATTAGCTAAACTCCTGGGGACATATTTACAAGCCCCTATCGCCACCACAACGTCACTTTTCACGACGTTGTGGTGGCGATAGGGGCTTCACCTTACTTAAAAGGCAGTATTAAGTCATTGAACATGGCTTAATGCTGCCTTATAAATCAGGCACCTTTTCACGCTATACTTAGCCTGAAAGGGGAGGGAAATCGGTGTTGCAGTGGGCATTCCACTGCATCACCCATTGATTTTGACGATGCCCATATTTACAAGGGTGGAGTAAATATGGGGCAGCACCAAAACTAAGACCAGGCAAAACCTGGTCTTACCCTGGCGCAAAGAGGAGAAATGTTTAATTTCTCCCCATTTTTGCTGTTTCCATGTGTGCTGCGTTGTGCAGCACACATGGAAATAGCAAAACACCATTGATTGTTTCTGGGCAGGAGGGTGTCTTACATACAGCATGTTCCTCCAAAACCTCAAGTACTATTTGGTGATGGATTAACAAGCTGCTGCTACCAACCAACTGTCCTCCAGTAAACAGTGTAAATGCTGGGGTATAGCATCTTGTACAAAACAAACAAGACCTCAAAGGGAATATCGCCATTGACTTTGTCTTCCTTTAAAAAACTCATCAGGAGACGCTCATTACGACAGCAGTAATAACCAAAAAGACTGACAATAAGGAACAATGTGTAACAAGTCTCCCAGCCAAGCCGCAAAGAAAATCCCCGGGCTGGGCATGTAAAGAGATCCTACATGGTTAATTGTGAAAAGTTAGAACAACGGTGCACCCGGGCCAAACATGATTCCAGTACTCCTCTTTACGACACATCCCACCTTCAAGTTAAATCCACTAATTAATGTCTTTGAAAACTGCTACCTGTCTTTTACAATACCATCTCCCTGGCAGGCATTCTATATTTATCACATACACAAAAAGGGGAAAAGGGATGTTTCATCAAACTATAGGCCACTTGCCCTCCTAGATGTTGAGGCCACATACTTTGCCTCCCTAAATTTGGCTGATGTGAGAGAATGTATGGAAACATGTAATGTGATACTCTGGTTTCAAATGAGAATCAGGAGAAATAGCGTAACAAATAACAACATTTTGGCCCTTGCTCTGCCTGTCAATAACCTACATTTACAACAAAAGACCCCTCCATTTATACTTCATTGATTTCAAGAAAGCACTTGACAGCATTACCAGGAAGCTGCTATGATCCATACTGACCAAACAGAGGAACCCCACCAAACCACTAAATGCAATAATAGCCCACTTTTCCAACAATTGTAAACAAGTCAAGTTAGATGCAGTTGAAACTGTGTCCAAAAAGGTGTTTATTAATAAAGGTTTGAAGCAGATATGCATGTCGACCTCCACTTTGTTTAACCTATTCTTTGCCGATATGGAGGCAACAATAAAAAATCACAGAGCATGTCTACCAAATCTAAAGAGACAGCCACTGCTATTCCTACAATTTGCCAATGACATTGTCCTACTTGATCACTCCGTCAAGGCCTCCAACATTCCCAGGACAATTTAGATTATTCACAGCCTGCTGGGCGGAAAACCTGGATTTTATTAAAGACACAGAGGCTAATATTATGCAAAACTCCTTTATTTTCAAACCTCAGCAGTAACAATGAAGAGAATATAGAACTTCGAAACATTCTAGATATAATATAAAGTCCATGAGCACACAGCCATCTTCCTTCTTTGTCCGATGCTGCAAACCAAAAGGATAAACTCAGCAAAAACAAAATAAAATGAAATATGACGTTGAACGAGTCGATTCCATTAATCAAATGTAGGAATTCTATTCTGAAAAAGAAAAGAGATACAAGGTGTCAAAATATAAAACCCATAGGGAGGGTCAAATAGTGTAGGGATAATATTAACCTCTGTGTCTTTAATCAAATCTAGATTTTTTAGCCCAGCCGGCTGTGAAAAATCTAAATTTTATGGCATGACACGGAGGCCAGCATTATGCAAGTTTAAAGTTTATTGATTGGTCATAAAGTAACACTTTTTAAACATACTCTCATTTGACCGGTCAGCGGCTCTTAGAATAACTTGGAGCCCTCCACCGAGCATTAAAGCTTTAAAAGCTGTTTCACCCCTAAGGGAGTGTGCATTGAAAACTGAAATATCAGCACCACTTTCACTCATCACTTCTTTAACCCGTCTCGTGAGTGTGGGAGATGAAACTGCTTTATGAGGAGATCTATGAGAGATCAACAGTGGAGTTTCAGTTCCCCTTAGACTTACAGTTCTCTTTTCATATTCTTTAAGACATTTGACAACACACAAACTTTCAAACAGAGGAAAGAAAGGATAGAAGATAGAGGACAACATCGTCTTAGTCCTCTTCTTAAGGTAAAAATAAACTCCCTCAGGCTGGTAAGCCCTGCTAGTAATGTCTAAAGCCATAACATCCGATGTTCGCCTGAAGGAGACCAAGCAAAGTAACACAGTAAGCTTATAAGAAATGCATTTGAGAGAGAGATTAGCGTTATCGCCCCAGGAGGAAATAAGTTGTAATATGTTTCTTACGTCCCTGAATATTTGGGAGTTGGAGGATTGAGAACTCGCATGCTTCTCATAATCTTTTTTGTTAATAGGCTTTGTCCACCTGACTCACCATCGATTAAGCAATGACCTGCAGCTACTGCTGACCTATAGACATTAACCGTTCTGTAGCTAAGGCCAGAAGCAAAGAGTTCCGATAGGAAATTGACTACATGAACTAAATCAGTTGAAACGGGATCGTAATGTCGTTGAAGACAACAGCGAACCCATTTATTCCATGCAAGTCGATATGCCTTCCTTGTTCCAGATGCCCAAGATTTAGATATGAGTTGGAAAGCATTGTGCAAAAGGCCAGGGATTTGCAACTGTCATCTGAAAGCATGTAAGAGAAGTTGCAGAAGCATTACAAACGTCGGGAAGGCATATGGCCTTAAGCCTTGCCAGTTCTGGAGGAAGGCATCCACTCCTGTTGCCTGAGGGTCCGGTCTCCACCTGAAAAAGTTCGCCATCTGAGTGTTTAATCTGTCTGCAAAGAGGTCTGTCCGGCAGGGGCCCCATCAGTCTTTGATAATCAAGAATATCTCCCTGTTTAACTTCCAGTTGCTGGAGTCCCTGAAAATCCTGGAGAACCAGTCCGCTACACCATTGTTCAAACCAAGAATGTGTTAAGACGTGACTGACAGCCCCTTGTTCAAACAATAGTCCCAGAAAACCTTTGCTATTTCAGTCAGACCCTTCGAACGTGGTCCCCCCATCTTGTTGATGTATTTCACTGCAGAGACATTGTCCACGCGCAGCATTATACAGCATTTCAACAAATTCTGGCTGAAGCTTCGAATCGCAAAGGAATCTGCTAAAAGTTCTAGGCAGTTGATATGTAATTTCTTCTCCTCGCATGTCCACCGCCCTCCGGTGGAAGAGTTGGCACATGCGACACCCCAACCCTCTAGACTCGCATTCGATTCTGTTATCAAATCTGAGGTTTCCGTGAAGATGGCTGTGCCATTCCAGGCTTCTGCATTTTTCAGCCTCAAAGATAGTTCTTTACTTGACTCTGTGTCTAAAGAAGTCATCTTAGTGTAAGACAGAGTCGATTTCAGAGCTTTTGCCTAGAGTCTCTGGAGGGCCCTGTAGTGTAGAGGGCCCGGAAAGATCGCCTGAATGGTTGAGGAGAGGAGACCCTGGATTATGGCTAATTGTCTCAAAGGGAAGACTTCCAGAGAAATTATCTTTTTTAATTCCTTTCTGAGTTTCTTTATCTTTTCCCTTGGTAATTTCAATTCTCCCGATACCGTGTTTACCATGAACTCCAGGAATTGGGTTTCCTGGGTTGGGGTAGTGCAAGATTTCCTTGTATTTATGACAAAGCCTAGATATTCTAGAAGGCGGATTGTAAGGTCCGTGTGGTGCGAAATTGTCACCTTAGACTGACACATGATAAGGATATTATCTAGATAAATTATTAGTCTTACACCCCTTTCCCTCAGCCATGCTACTACCGGACGTAAGACCTTGGTGAAGCACCAAGGGGCTGAGGATAGTCCGAATGGAAGACTGCAAAATTCCCAGAGTTTTCCCTCCCAGGTGAATTGGAGGAACTTCCTGGGTGGGGGCCAAATTGGAATGGTCAAATAGGCATCTGGAATGGTCAAATAGGCGTCCTTTAAGTCTAGGCGTGTTAGCCAGTTGCATTTTCTCAAGACATCTCTCGGAAGGTGTATACCCTCCATCTTGAAGTAGTGGTAAAATACCCACCCGTTTAGACTTTTTAAGTTTATGACAGGTCTCTGTGTCTTGTCTTTCTTTTCTACCAAGAAAATATTGCTGATGAAACCTGTCTGTGAGCTCTCTATTATAGCTTCTTTGGCATAAAGATCCATTACCTCCTGAGATACTAGTTTTTTCTGTTCTAGGGAAAAAACTGATCTCGAGGTGTGTTTTTGATTGAAAGGAAATGTCTACAAAATCTATTTTGTAACCTTTGACGGTTTGTAGGACCCACGGGTCTTGAGTTATCAATGTCCAGTTCCCAGAGAAAAGGGCTAGTCTCCCTCCCACTTTTACAGGGGTATCTGAATAGTCTTTCGATACACATACCTGTTGAGAAACCTCTGCTTCTTCTCTCGCCACAAAATGATCTTCCCCTGTTGCGTTGCCTCTGAGGGTAGAAGGTTTGGTTCCCGTAGAATGATGTCTGTTGGAACCTAGATCCTCGTCCCCGAAAAGGTCTTGAGATGGATTGGCCATGGCCAGGGAATCTACTCCGCATTATCCTGGCCCCTCTAAAAATTTTGTCCTGGAAGACTTTTTTACATTTGCGTTGGGATTTTTGTATCGAGCTGAACGCCCCTACATATTTGGCCATATCACGGATAAAATCTTCTCCAAAAAGGAGCCCTTTTGAGGTAGGTCCTGCCTCCTTGTTAGCCAATTCTTTTAGCTTACGATCGATTTTAAGGAGTATCCCCTTACAACATTCACTTGAAATGGCAGTGTTTACATTGCCAAGGAGGCAGATGGATCTTTGGACCCGCCCACGTAAATCGTTGGGATCAATAGGAGTACCATCAACATATGTGTTTTCGGCCAGGTCAAAAATTTTGGTTAGGGGACCAATTATATCAAGCAGACGGTCTTGACATCACCTAAGACCTTTGTCTATGCCGTTCCTTGGGTCCTTTGCACCTTTGGCTATAAAAGCGACGACCTTAGGGTCAAGTTCAGAGGTGGAAGTGATTTTGTCTGGAAGGAATGGAAGAGGGCATTCTGATCTCAATCTGGATCTTACTTCTTCTGGGATTTCCCTTCTTAGCCAGAAGCTAATATAATCTGCTACATGTTGGGACAGTAGCCATTCGGGAGATAGGGGATGTTTGATTAACAATGGATCAAACAGATTGTCTCTGAAAGGGTCAGTGATACCCATATTTTGATCCTGAGGCCTTACTTGCCTCTTCAGAGTTTTCCATTGAATTGTCTCCTTGGACCTCAATGTCTGAATCAAAAGGTGAAGAACAGGATAGATCTATCTCTGCCTCGTCTTGTTCATCGCTATCGATATGTATAGGGAGTTGTGGGCCTGTCTGTTGCCTCTCTGTGATTCCTGGGGCATCGTTCTGGTCTCCGTCTAGGAATCTAGATCGATCCATTTTCGTTAACATTTTTGTCTTTTTGGAAGTTAAGCTAGGGTGCTCTGCTGCTGCTCTTTTCTTTGGGACCTTAACTGCCCCTTCTTTTGCGCCAAAGGTGTGCGCACCACTAGTAAAGGGCCATGCCGTTGTGAGCATTTCAATTCTTTTGTTAATGGTGTCATTACATTTTTTTAAATGGTTTAATTAAATGAGTCCATGGCTTTCCCCATGGCCTTGGAAACCATTAACTCTATTAACTCTAACCATTAAATCTAATTAGCTTGAGTCCAGCCATGCATGGCAATAACATGAAGCATACTATCTAGAAGGAGGCGGAACTCCGGTCCCAACTGGGGATGTTAGGGTTGTCTGAGAAGGTGTGTCTGAATGCACAATCCATGGCATCCATGCAGCCTGAGACGTAAGTTGAAAGGACCTAAAGCCTAGACAAATGGTCCAGGTACCTGCCAAAAAGAGGAAGGGCAGGAGGCATGGGAAACCCACTCCTAAAACTCCCATGGTTCAGAGGAAGCTGAACATAAGGGTGAGACACAAGAACCTAGATGGTAGGGGGGGGGTTCATTGCTGCCCTGGAAGACCTACCCAAGCAGGTCGGCTGGCAAGCTGACAGGGACCATCCTGGCCAGAGTTCTGCCTAACACACAAATATTGACCAACTCTTGAGGGCCCTACAGCGTAGGCCAAGGCCCAGGCATCTGGTGACACCTCTGAGAATCACCTCATTTTAAGGGGAGAATGATCTCCTGTATAGCGAGCCTAAGGTTGCTGAGCCTGAGGCAACTCATGTTTTAGTGATCCCCCAGTGCTACAGGGCCTTCCTACTGGGATTGACTCAAAATGTACACCTGGCAGGACATCTAGGGCAAGACAAGACCTTTTTGAGTCTTGTCCCCCACTTCTATTGGCCCTGGATGAGATTGATCTCAGATGCATTCGGCAGGCTTTGTCCTACCTTCCAGGCCAGTGGAAAGACAGGGGGAAAGTGAAAAGCTCCCTTGGTACAACTTCCTGTCACAGACACCCCCTTTTAGTGGGTAGGCGTCAACATTGTGTGGCCCCCAGATGCCTAGACAGCCTAGGCCAAAAGATTTATCCTGGTCTTGGTCGACCATGCCACCCGGTACCCGGGGTCAATACCTCTCAGGACTGTGACTGCACCTGAAGTGGCCAAGGGACTGATGGGGAAATTTACTCAAGTTGGCTTCCCCAAGAAGGTGGTGTCTGATCGGGGACCCAGTTTCATGTCAGCATACATGAAGTCTATGTGGGACTAATGGGCATGTTGAAAGGTTCACAAAGGCCCTCAAAGGCATGATCATGGGCTTACCATAGCCCTTGAGGCAGAGGTGGGACAACCTCTTGCCATACCTGTTGTCTGTTTACAAGGAGGTGCCTCAGAATTGAGTAAGATTCAGTCCCTTTGAACTTCTGTATGGCCACCCTGCCAGAGAGCCTCTCATCCCTGTGAAGACAGGGTGGGAGCAGGCTCCCAAGAACTCTCCCAATGTTGTCTGCTGCATGCTGGCTCTCAGTACTCAGATGACATGGGTTCTGGAAAACAGCTACTGAGAACCTGGAAGCTAACTAGGAAGTTATAACACTGTGGTATGATCAGAAGACCACTTTGGTTGAGTTTCACCCCGGTCAGAAAGTATGGTTGATGGAACCAGTGGAACCTTAGGTCTTGCAGAACTGATTAAATGGGCCCTATCAGGTGAAGGAGTGCATAGAGGAGGTCACGTACGTGGTAGATCCCAAGACCACTAGAAACCCATTGAGGGTCCTCCATGTCAATCACCTCAAACGTCACTTCGAGATGTAGGAGATAACCATGCTCCTATCCACATGATATGGTGGAAGATGAGAGTGAACCTCTCCCGACCTCCTATTGTCCAAGGAGTAGGATGGGTCAGTGGAAAGAATTGTCCTTTCACACACCTTGCTGCCAGGTTCTTGAAAACATTTGTCTTAACATCTGGGTACTGACAGATTGACTCCACTGAGGGGTTATGGAGAGGTCTGCATTCTATACCCTAGAGGAACAACCAAGTTTGAAATAATGCCCCTGCCACCTTCCAGAGGTTGGTCAACTGGGTCCTGGATGGAATGGAGGCTTTCAGTGGCAGATTTCAGTGTTATATACCTAAATGATGTTCCGGTCTTCAGCTCCAGCTGGGAAGACCACCTGTTCCACTGCCATTGAATACAGATTTGTGAATGGAGGTGAATCTTTCACCATTTGTTTTTTTAACCTTCTAAAAGTGGTACTTTCAGAACTGTAATTTAAAATCCGACTTCACCATGAATTAGGACTTCAAATTAGGGACCCAGAGACACCAAACATGAACCAGTTATCTCTTCCCAATTGGACATTACACTTATAAAATGTAATACAGCAGCTCCAATGTTATTCCATGGGAGAGAAAGGCCTTGTAGTAGTGAAAAACAGTTTTTTTTCACTACCTGGACATGTAAAACTTAAAAGTACATGTACAATTTTTTTTAATGCATTGCAACCTGCTCTCTGGGCTTTTAAGGGCCTAGCCTATGGGTAACATATATATATATATATATATATATATATATATATATATATATATATATATATATATATATATATATATATATATATATATATTCACTGAAAAAACCATAGGTTTCACACCAGTTATAGTTAGGAATTAGCATTTAAAAAACCTATTAAATTCACTGAAAAAACCATAGGTTTCACACCAGTTATAGTTAGCTGGAAATTTTACTGATATAAAACCATTGAAATTCCCACGTTATAGTTAGTCGGACTCACTATAACTTGCGCGTGCAATGCACTGCTGATGACATCACATATTACATCACTCATGACATGGTCAGTGACATCACTCATGACATCACTGATGACACCATCCAGTGAATATGTGTCTTTCTGAAAAATAAATATTAGTGAGTTATGTTTAAATATTTAAATACATATATTAGTGTTTCACATTGTGTATAAGTAGCTACATGTGTTGATAAGTAGCTACATGCGTATGTATATGGGTTATTTGATATTTTTATTAGTATCAGTTTGAGTGTCTATATGGTTTGGTGGGGGTATTACTTAGCACATAGATGCATGAGTGACTGACTCTTTGTTTGTATGTGTTTTGAAGACAACATATGTACAGGACTGTATGGGTGGATGAGTGTCTATATGTGTTTGTTAGTGAGTGAATGACTGTCTCACTAGTGTCTTTATCAGTAACTACATATGTTTTAATCTAGTATATGTGAATATTGATGTATATAAGTGAGTATATGTGAGAGTAAGAGATTGTAAGAGTTCCTGTTTAAATAAGTATGTGTTTCTATAAGTGATTGTTTAAGAGAATAAATATGTGTAATTTTAAATAGAAGTAAGGTGGAAGTGTGTGTATAACTCTATATTCAAATAAATGGATGTCCAATAGTTTATTTGCACGTGTGAATATGTGTGTGAGTAACTTTTGGATGAATAACGGTGTGTAACAGGATGTATAGGTGTATCACTTCATATGATGAGTGAGTATATGTATGAGTGACTATATAGAACTGTTGGTGAATGAGTGGATGTGTATATAGATAGTGGAATTACTGAATTGCTTGTTGTAACTGATATAGGTATCTCCATTTTTTTAAAATTTCAGTTTCTATTTTTGAATATGTGTCTCAAGGGTTACATTATAGTGAAAGGAGGTCTGTCACTATGTCACAAGGATGGTGTCATAAGTGATGTCACTGACCATGTCATGAGTGATGTAATATGTGATGTCATCAGCAGTGCATTGCACGCGCAAGTTATAGTGAGTCCGACTAACTATAACGTGGGAATTTCAATGGTTTTATATCAGTAAAATTTCCAGCTAACTATAACTGGTGTGAAACCTATGGTTTTTTCAGTGAATTTAATAGGTTTTTTAAATGCTAATTCCTAACTATAACTGGTGTGAAACCTATGGTTTTTTCAGTGAATTTCATAGGTTTTTTAAATGCTAATTCCTAACTATAACTGGTGTGAAACCTATGGTTTTTTCAGTGAATTTCATAGGTTTTTTTAATGCTAATTCTTAACTTTTTATTCATACTCATACCTATGTGTTTTTTAGTGAATTGCTAAAGTATGTTTTTGTAAAAATGAACACTATAATGTATATTGAGATAATATTTTTAATTTAAAATATTTTTTTTTATATTTCGCTTTCGGTGCGCGCACCGGTGCGCGTACCGTCAGCGCACTAACAAAAAAAAGAAAAAAAAAATGAAGGAGGGACTGTGTAATAGATAGTAAGACAGATAAAAAGTGTAAAAGGAAGTAACTGAGAAAAGAAAAATGAATAAGGGAGCAAAAGAAAGAAGAAATAGGAAGAAGACTAAAGCAGAGGTTAAGGGAGATTGTAAATGGATGTTGAAAGTAAAAAAAAAGGACAGTTAAGTATGAGAATGTCAGGTAGTGACGGAATCAGAGGAAAAGAATAGCAGTGATTGAGGGAAAGTAAATATCAGTGAATATAAGTAAAGAGGGGTGAAAGAGGGTACATGTAAGTGAATAAGGGTAACACATGGGGAGTAATAGAGACAAAGAAGAGAGAGAGTAGTACGCTTCCCGGTAAGCTTAACGGTGCGCGTACCAGGCGCTCCCCCCGCGAAAAATTAAAGATTTTTTTTTTTTTTTCACGTTTATGAGCCTCCTAAGCCCCCCTCAGAAAACCTAGAGGGTCAAGAAGTCTCTACAGTTCCCCCTTCTATCCATTCCGAACATTGTTTACCCTCCATCTTGTGTCTCGATTGTTCCGAAACACAAAATGGAGGACTCCCGTAACGCTGCCAGTGCGCGTAAAGGTGGGAAAGTAATTTACGGAAAACCCAATGGAGACACTTTCATCAAATATAGAATACGCCCTACTACATAGCAGTCCCTACCATTTGCCCAAATTTGGTGAAATTCCATTGAGACATTTAGGCTACAGGCCTGTCTAAATATCCTGAGGTAAATTACATGACAAAAACACACTTGTAATGTTAGAATTTACAACCAATTAAAAAGTATCTCTCATTTTCTACGATTATTTCCTGACGTTTGATTGGTTAAGTACAACAATATATATAAAAGAAGAGAGGGAAACACAGCCATTTTGACTACTGCTTCCTGAAGTACACTTGAAAACAAATTTCACTGACAACTTCAACTAATTTCTCTAAGGTAACTTCTAATTATGGAAATATATTGTACACTTTAAGTTTATTTCTTAAAAAATATTCTGTTAGTGATATGCTATCCCTCTTTAATAGTTAGAGATAGAGATAGACTTCTCTGTAATAGTTATGGATTGAATTAGGCTTCTCTGGTATACTAGCTCTACTAATATAGTTAATTTATATGCAATTTTCAGAAAGAAAATGGAAGGAGAAAATAAGGCAAATGATACTTCTATCAAAGTAAAGGTGGAAAAACCAGAAGATGAAAAAAAAGAAGTTGATTTCATGGATGACTCTTTGGATGAACAGTTTATAGAATGTTTGGAAGAAATTGAATCATGTACATATAATTATGAGGAAATTCCGGACAATATTATGTTAGAAATTTTATTAAATTATGAAAAAGAATCAGAGGAATAAATGTATCTTTAATAATTTCAATTGTTTCAGACAATATTCTTTTTTATATGTAATTCATAAAGTATTACCATAAATGTTTAAAATATAAAGTGAGACTTATAGTATACTGTTCAACTATTTTTCTGTTACATAGTAAGTTTACTCATAGTTACTACCTTTCTCCCACTATATTATCTCATATGAATATTTTACACCTCATTTTCATAAGTGAGCAGGATAGACTACTCATGATCCCCTAGAAATTCTCAGGGAGTGCCTAAAAGATCTGTTTCTCCTTTCCAGACAGACTATATTATGAATTCCATATACCACAAAAAATACAATAACAACATGCAAGATGTCTACAAAGAAGATGGTGAACATTAAATTTAAGTCTCTTCATTAGTACCTACATGTAGGTACTTACATAAAATAAAAAAATTCAAAAAAAAACAATTAATAAACATACAATTTTTTGAAGTGATTATTTTTCCATAGTACCCTCCTCGATACGCTCCCCGGTGCGCGCACCAGGCGCTTCCCCCGCGAAAATCGAAAAAAAAAAAATTTTTTTTGAGGCCCCGCGGGGCCCTTTAATGGCCCCCATATCAAACCTAGGGGGTCAGGGGGGGTCTACCCTGCCCCCTTATGGTCAATTCCACCCTTTGTTTTTGCCACCTCTTATGACTAGATTTTACCGATAGACAAGATGGCGGCCGCTCCGGACTGTTTAGAATGTTTACAGACAACTGAGAGCCAATCAGCTTTCTGCGCGCAAGTCGCGTGTCGCGCCTGGAGCGCTCTCCGGTGCGCGCACCGGAGAGCGCCTATAGATATATATATTTTTTTGAACCTAAATTACTCAAAATCCACTGGAGCACATATCTTGAGACATAGCAAAGGCACATCGGGCTACCAGTCCCTACAATTTTGCCAAGTTTGGTGGAAATCCATTCAGCCGTTCGGGCTAAAAGTGAAATCGACCGCCCTATGGAAATTAACATGGGGAAAACGCGTTTTGGGACCCCCCTTTTATCTCGGCCCCCGCTTGACGAATCCCCCCCAAACTTTCAGGGAAGGACCGGACCGCCATGAGACCATTTTCCTGAAAATTTCAGGCAGATTCGTCAACCGGCGCCAAAGTTATTCAAAATAGAATGTTGAGATTTAACATTGAAAATTATCCTAACTATAACTACCTACTGGCGACCGCCAGTAGGTAATATATATATATATATATATATATATATATATATATATATATATATATATATATATATATATATATATATATATATATATATATATATATATATATTGAAAGCACCTTTCTTTTGAAAGAATCGAGTCGCACACATAACGCGGTGTTTCAGCTGATTTATTTGACAAACTCCTTTTTCCTAATGCATTTCTACCGTAACTTCGGTCTTCTTCAGAGGAGGAGTGTGGCACAAATCACGAGCAGCTTTGCAACTTTTAAAGGCCATATCGGTGCTTCGCATTAATTGTCCAGCCCTTTGATGGGCGTTTCATTTCACTTCGAGCATCCTGGTCTTTGTAGTTGTTTGACTGCTGATGGCAGGATCCCTTCAATGGGTGTGTGTTTTTGCCGTTTAAACAAAGCTCCGCGTTACCCCAGCAGTACTTTTCCGACGATACTGGGGCCAAATCCACAGTCCAGTCTGTGGCGGCTGCCACTGCCCAATGCCTTGCGGCGGGAAAACTTCACAGGGTCCAATTGCGGGCAGTTACGGCGCTCCTTACTTGCCTGTGCGGTGTTCCACGGCAGGACCAAGCCGTATTGTATTGAAAGCACCTTTCTTTTGAAAGAATTGAGTCGCACACATAACGCGGTGTTTCAGCTGATTTATTTGACAAACTCCTTTTTCCTAATGCATTTCTACCGTAACTTCGGTCTTCTTCAGAGGAGGAGTGTGGCACAAATCACGAGCAGCTTTGCAACTTTTAAAGGCCATATCGGTGCTTCGCATTAATTGTCCAGCCCTTTGATGGGCGTTTCATTTCACTTTGAGCATCCTGGTCTTTGTAGTTGTTTGACTGCTGATGGTAGGATCCCTTCAATGGGTGTGTGTTTTTGCCGTTTAAACAAAGCTCCGCGTTACCCCAGCAGTACTTTTCCGACGTTACTGGGGCCAAATCCACAGTCCAGTCCGTGGCGGCTGCCACTGCCCAATGCCTTGCGGCGGGAAAACTTCACAGGGTCCAATTGCGGGCAGTTACGGCGCTCCTTACTTGCCGGTGCGGTGTTCCATGGCAGGACCAAGCCGTATTGTATTGAAAGCACCTTTCTTTTGAAAGAATCGAGTCGCACACATAACGCGGTGTTTCAGCTGATTTATTTGACAAACTCCTTTTTCCTAATGCATTTCTACCGTAACTTCGGTCTTCTTCAGAGGAGGAGTGTGGCACAAATCACGAGCAGCTTTGCAACTTTTAAAGGCCATATCGGTGCTTCGCATTAATTGTCCAGCCCTTTGATGGGCGTTTCATTTCACTTCGAGCATCCTGGTCTTTGTAGTTGTTTGACTGCTGATGGTAAGATCCCTTCAATGGGTGTGCGTTTTTGCTGTTTAAACAAAGCTCCGCGTTACCCCAGCAGTACTTTTCCGACGTTACTGGGGCCAAATCCACAGTCCAGTCCGTGGCAGCTGCCACTGCCCAATGCCTTGCGGCGGGAAAACTTCACAGGGTCCAATTGCGGGCAGTTACGGCGCTCCTTACTTGCCGGTGCGGTGTTCCACGGCAGGACCAAGCCGTATTGTATTGAAAGCACCTTTCTTTTGAAAGAATCGAGTCGCACACATAACGCGGTGTTTCAGCTGATTTATTTGACAAACTCCTTTTTCCTAATGCATTTCTACCATAACTTCGGTCTTCTTCAGAGGAGGAGTGTGGCACAAATCACGAGAAGCTTTGCAACTTTTAAAGGCCATTTCGGTGCTTTGCATTAATTGTCCAGGCCTTTGATGGGCGTTTCATTTCACTTCGAGCATCCTGGTCTTTGTAGTTGTTTGACTGCTGATGGTAGGATCCCTTCAATGGGTGTGCGTTTTTGCCGTTTATACAAAGCTCCGCGTTACCCCAGCAGTACTTTTCCGACGTTACTGGGGCCAAATCCACAGTCCAGTCCGTGGCAGCTGCCACTGCCCAATGCCTTGCGGCGGGAAAACTTCACAGGGTCCAATTGCGGGCAGTTACGGCGCTCCTTACTTGCCGGTGCGGTGTTCCACGGCAGGACCAAGCCGTATTGTATTGAAAGCACCTTTCTTTTGAAAGAATCGAGTCGCACACATAACGCGGTGTTTCAGATGATTTATTTGACAAACTCCTTTTTCCTAATGCATTTCTACCGTAACTTCGGTCTTCTTCAGAGGAGGAGTGTGGCACAAATCACGAGCAGCTTTGCAACTTTTAAAGGCCATATCGGTGCTTCGCATTAATTGTCCAGCCCTTTGATGGGCGTTTCATTTCACTTCGAGCATCCTGGTCTTTGTAGTTGTTTGACTGCTGATGGTAGGATCCCTTCAATGGGTGTGTGTTTTTTCCGTTTAAACAAAGCTCCGCGTTACCCCAGCAGTACTTTTCCGACGTTACTGGGGCCAAATCCACAGTCCAGTCCGTGGCGCCTGCCACTGCCCAATGCCTTGCGGCGGGAAAACCTCACATGGTCCAATTGCGGGCAGTTACGGCGCTCCTTACTTGCCGGTGCGGTGTTCCACGGCAGGACCAAGCCGTATTGTACATATATATATATATATATGTACATATACATATATACATATATATATATACATATATACATATACATATATGTGTATATACAGCACATGGCAGTTCACATGAAAATTTGAAAACTTGATTACATACCTGTTTCAAGAAGAGGAAGCAAGTGTCCGTTTCGCTGTTGTTGGAAAAAAGAAACACTGGAGTGTTTGAGATATATATATATATATATATATATATATATATATATATATATATATATATATATATATATATATATATATATATATATATATATATATATATAAAACCTACTGGCGGTCGCCAGTAGGTATTTATAGTTAGGATTTTTTTTCAATGTTGAATCTCAAAATTCCATTTGGAATAACTTTGGCGCCGGTTGACGAATCTGACTGAAAATTTCCTCAAAATGGCCTCGCGGCGTTCCGGTCCTTCCCTGAAGGTTTGGGGGGGATTCGTCAAGCGGGGGCCGAGATAAAAGGGGGGTCCCAAAACACATTTTCCCCATGTTAATTTCCATAGGGCGGTCGATTTCACTTTTAGCCCGAACGGCTGAATGGATTTCAACCAAATTTGGCAAAATTGTAGGGACTGGTAGCCCGATTTGCCTTTGCTATGTCTCAAGATATGTGCTCCAGTGGATTTTGAGTGATTTAGGTTCAAAAAAATATATATATCTGTAAGCGCGCCCCGGTACGCGCTCCGGGGAGCGCCCCGGGCGCGACACGCGAGGTGCGCCCGGAAATCTGATTGGCTCTTGGGTGTCTGTAAACATTCGAAACAGTCTGGAGCGGCCGCCATCTTGTGTCTCTGTAGTATCGAGACACAAGAGGTGGCCAAAACAAAGGGGGAAATGACCATAAGGGGGCAGGATAGATCCCCCCTGACCCCCTAGGTTTGATGTGGGGGCTTAAAAAGGGCCCCGCGGGGCAAAAACATTTTTTTTTTGTTTGGCGCGGGGGCGTGCCCGGTACGCGCACCGGGGAGCGGACCGGGGAGCGTACCATGAGGAAAAATGAATGATAGAGTTTTTTAAAAAATGTAGCCTTTTTTTTAGAAATTGGAGGTAGTTCTGAAAAGAACTGTTTTTTTTCTTCTTTTTGTTGTTATATTTTTCATATTGTTTTTTTGAACATTTTGTACTTTTTTTGGATTTTCTGAACAGTTTTAGATTTTTTTTGTATTTTTCATGGGGAAAAACAAAAAAACAGGGAATTGAAAATGGCTCAACTGGAGCAAAAAACTAAAAGAAAAGAAAAAATTAGGGTTTATTGGGGCATTTATGGTTGTCCCCAGCAAGGACGATGAGCTTTACGCTCTGTTCTCCGTAGGAGATGGTCTTCCCACAATATTTACAGATAATTCTGAAATCTGCAAATCGGGGCTGAATGCACAGCATCGTCTCACTTTCCTCTGGTGCAGACGCAGTGGGTTGTTTCCTTTTTGAGCTGGTTCTTGTTGATCGGGAAGGGTTACTGGCCAGTTCCTTCATTTCTGCAGCAGAATAGTTTATAGGATGTTTGCGCTGCATGTGGCGTATCATTGTGTAGTTCCCAAATGAATATTTTTTATTTGGGTTTCCCCTGGAAAGTTCCATGCCACAAATTTTGCAACTGACCTTGGGTGCATTTACTTTTTTTTTCCCCTCTGGGAGAGTAAAAAACTCCCAAATAATGTGTGGTCTTGGCTGGTATGGGGTATTGCGTTCTTCCAGCCATCTTGAACTCCCCTCCTCCTCCTCCTCCTCTTCCTCTTCTTGAAGACCACCAATGATATCTTGAGGAGGTCCTTTTGGTGGTTGTGGTGGTGGTGCAGATGCACCAGCTGCTAAATTTTTTTATTGAACCAATGAAAAGTGTTATTTTCAGATCACATGACCAGGGGCTTCATCATTATGAAACCAAAACTGTTATGAACCAATAAAAATTGTTATTTTCAGGTCACATGACCCGACGCGCTTACGCTACGCGCCCCGGGGCGCGCCCCCGGGTCGCGCCCCCGGGTCGCGTCGCGTAAGCGCGTCGCATGTTTACGTTGCCCGATCGTATTCGCTCGAGTGCTTCCGGGTGCGCTTACGCTGTGCGCATCACACGGATGCGGCTACGCGATACGTCACGATCATGTTTTCGTTCGCGATATTGGCGCTTACGGGACGCTCCCCGGGGCGCTTTATAAAAGTACGCTTTTCGGGGCGCTCCCCGGGGCACGCACCAGGAGCTCTCCAAAGCAAAAAAAAATAAAAAATTGGGAAAAATTGTTGGGACTGGTAGCCCTATTCTCAATTGGTTTTTACGAAAATTAACTTTGAAAAAAATATATATTGTGCTACATTGGGCTATATATATGTTAGAGCCAAAATGTAGCCCAAATGTAGCCCAATGTAGCCCAATGTAGCCCAATGTAGCCCAAAGATGGCCACCAGAGACAACAACAAAAAATGTAGCCCAAATATCAGCCAGATGTAGCCCAACTGTAGCCCAATGACAGAATGTACCAGAGTGTTCTAAACAACTAGAGCGCTAACAGTCTTACTTATAAAGTGAGACTTATAGTTAGGAATTAGCATAAAAAAACCTATGAAATTCACTGAAAAAACCATAGGTTTCAGACCAGTTATAGTTAGGAATTGGCATTTAAAAAAACCTATGAAATTCCCTGAAAAGACCATAGGTTTAACACCAGTTATAGTTAGGAATTAGCATTTAAAAAACCTATGAAATTTACTGAAAAAACCATAGGTTTCACACCAGTTATAGTTAGGAATTGGCATTTAAAAAACCTATTAAATTCACTGAAAAAAACATAGGTTTCACACCAGTTATAGTTGGCTGGAAATTTTACTGACATAAAACCATTGAAATTCCCACGTTATAGTTAGTTGGACTCACTATAACTTGCGCGTGTAATGCACTGCTGACGACGTCACATATTACATCACTCATGACATGGTCAGTGACATCACTCATGACATCACTGATGACATCATCCTTGTGACAGAGTGACAGACCTCCTTTCACTGTAATGTAACCCATGAAACACATATTGAAAAATATAAATTAAAACATTTTAAAAAATGGAGATACCCATACTAGTTACAACAACCAATTCAATAATTCCACCATCTATATACACATTCACTCATTCACCAACAGTTCTATATAGTCACTCATACATATACTCACTCATCATATGTAGTGATACACCTATACATCCTGTTACACACCGACAGTCATCCAAAAGTTACTCACACACATACTCACACATGCAAATAAACTATTGAACATCCATTTATTTGCATATACAGCTATGCACACACTACCACCTTACTTCTAAGGAAACTTACACATACTTACTCTCTTAAACAATCACTTATAGAAACACATACTTATTTAAACAAGAACTCTTTCAATCTCTCACTCTCACATATACTCACTCATATACATCAATACTCACATATACTAGATTAAAACATATGTAGTTACTGATAAAAACACTAATGAGACAGCCACTCACTCACTAACACAAGCATATACACACTCATCCACCCATACAGTCCTGCACATATGCCGTCTTCAAAACACATACAAAAAGTGAGTCAGTCATTGACGCATCTATGTGCTAAGTAACACTCCCACCAAACCATACAGACATACTGATACTAAAAAAACATCTAATAACCCATATACACACACATGTAGCTACTTACCAACCCATGCAGCCATTTATACACAAAGTGAAACACTGATACATATATTTAAATATTTAAACATTACTCGTTAAAATATGTATTCACTAAGATACACTTAATAAGCCAGTTAACCAATCATTTTTTTTAAAAAAAAACATCCATTTAGACACTTATTTAAACATTTATTCTTCCATCGACCTTTACATATACATATATAAAACATATTTATTTTTCAGAAAGGCACACATTCACTGGATGGTGTCATCAGTGATGTCATGAGTGATGTCACTGACCATGTCATGAGTGATGTAATATGTGACGTCATCAGCAGTGCATTACACGCGCAAGTTATAGTGAGTCCAATTAACTATAACGTGGGAATTTCAATGGTTTTATGTCAGTAAAATTTCCAGCTAACTATAACTGGTGTGAAACCTATGGTTTTTTCAGTGAATTTAATAGGTTTTTTAAATGTTAGTTCCTAACTATAACTGGTGTGAAACCTATGGTTTTTTCAGTGAATATATATATATATATATATATATATATATATATATATATATATGTATATATGTATATATGTATATATATATATATGTATATATATATATATATATATATATATATATATATATATATATATATATATATATATATATATATATATATATATATATATATATATATATATATATATATAATAAAGGAAGGTTGGGAACTGGCAAAAAATCTGTAGTCCTAAGTCCAGTAAATATGAAGTCAGCAAAAACAGGTCATCTGAAGGAAAAAAGTTTTGGGGAAAGATGCCAAGGATACCGGGTCTAACATATGTCCTCTCGCAGCTGAAAGGGGGGAGACCTACCTAAACCCTTTGGGAGTTCTCTTCACTAGGGCGAACAAACCTAAAAGGGATCATCAGAACTGGTGTGGCCTGTTCTAGGAAGGTGTTCCACTGTAAATTCCATTCCCTGTAGGGTGATGGACTACCACAACAGTTTGGGCTTCTCAACCCTTATCTGCAAAAACCATCTAAGGGGGTCTTTGCTCTGTCTGAACCAGGAAGTGAGCACCAAACAGATATGGTCTCAGCTTCTCCAGTGCCCAGAACACAGCAAAGGCTCTCCAACTCTATTCCCTTGGAAGTAACAGGTTGATCCAGGCCCTCTTTGTTTAGCTGTGAGAGCACTGCCCCCTATGCCATGCTCTGAAGCGTCGGTCTGCACAATTTAATCTTTGGGGAAGTCAAGAGCCTTGAGCATGGGTGCTGTGCACATGGTCTCCTTCAGGTTGTCAAATGTTTTCTGGCACGCCTCCATCCAGATCACCTGACATGGCTGCTTCTTGGAATTCAGCTCTGTCAAGGGGGCAACAATGGTGCCATACCCTTTGACAAATCTCCTGTAGTAGCTAGTGAGGCCTAAGAAGACTCTCACCTCTGTGTGGGTCCTGGGGCATTCTCAAGCCAGAATGGTTTCAATCTTGGCCTGGAGGGGATGCACTTTGCCTCCTCCCACTTGATGACCCAAGTAGACCACTAAACTCTTATTGGCCTTGAGAGTCAGGAATGCCCTCTGCAGAGTCTGAAGGACTTCACTGTGGTGGCGCAGGTGGTGCTTCCAGTTATAACTGAAGACCCCAGTGTCGTACAAATAGGTGGTACTGAATTACTCCAACCCATTCAGGACCTGGTTGACCAACCTCTGGAAGGTGGCAGAGGCTTTCTTCAACCCAAAGGGCATTACTTGGAACTGGACGTGCCTATCTGTGGTAGAGAACCCAGAACTCTTGTTGGCCCCCTCAGTCAAGGCAATCTGCGAGTACCCAGGCATTAAATCAAATGTGCTGAGGAATTTCCCAGGCCCCAGCTGATCTATGAGCTCTTTGGCTCTGGGGAAGGGGTGTGCGTCAGTCTTGGTTAGTGCAATGAGCCTCGGTAATCTACATAGAACCTAAATTCTGGAGTGCAAACAGGAGGGGCAGCCTTGGGAACCAGCAACACTGGACTGGACCAAGGGCTGTTTGAGGGTCCAGTAACCCATAACACCAGCATCTTGGAGACCTCCTCTTTAATGCTCGCTCTCACCTTATCAGACAACCTGTACATTTTGCTCTTCACAGGTGTGCTGTCCCCAGTATCAAAATAATAGGTACACCATGTAGTAAGCATGCGCGGAAAATCCGTTACGCTCGCGGATTTTGCGGATTTTCGGTAAATTCGCAATCCGCGAGATTCGCGAATTTCCCGCAAAATCCGCAAATCCGCGAGCAGCAGATTTTATGGCTTGCTCGCACTGTTCGCGTGAGTTCGCGGCTTCCCAGTTCAACTTCGCGCCCCGCGAATAAGCGCTAAATTGCAGAAATACGATCTTAGCAAAACTGAAACTACTTACCAGGTTCAAAAGTTCAAGCTCATCATTAGTAGCCATTTCCTGTAGTGCTTCCTGAGGGGCCCCTCCAGAGTTCAGTTGCCTACTTGCAACTATTATGTGACCCTGCACTGACCCTCAGAATAGTTACACAAAGGTCCTGAATTACAGCTAAGGCAGACAAGCAGGAGCCAGGCTGGAAGTTCAAATCCAGTGACACATTAATCAGCCCCTAATTCATTATTGTCAGTTGGGGCAGGGCAGGTGTTGTAACTAATTTTGCAACAATGAAAGCACTTAGCAAGTGCAAAAGATCACTAATCAGGAAGCACTAAGGAAGCAGGTGCCAGCTAAAAAAATATTCTGTGACACATTAATCAGCCCCAAATTAATTCAGGTCACTTGAGGCAGGGAAGGTGTGCTTTGCTTTGCCGAAAATAATGTACACTGGACAACCAGAGGGTGCGGTGATGAAACAGAGGGTGGCATGGGTGGGCCAGAGGGTGGCATGAGTAGTCAGAGAGTGGCAGTGGTGACAGAGAGTGGCAGTGATGAAGAAGATTGTCCCAAACAGGCTGGACACGTAGAAACAACAAGTTGGCAAAAATTGCGACCCGACAGGTAAGTTCGCGTTTGCGAAATTGTACAAAACCCTCGCGAACTGGCAGAAACCCGCGCGAACACAAAAAAAAAAAATTCGCGAGAATTCGCGGATTTTGGGGATTGCGAGTTCGCAAATCCGCATAATTCGCGAACGCGAGATTCGCAAAATTCGCCCATGCTTACCATGTAGTACGTCCTAGGTTAAGGGAGAACCAAAAGCTATCTGCAGTCTCTCACTTTGTCTATGGTCAGATTAGGGGAGAGGCTGACACCCTCCACTGACCTATCCTGCTCCTTAGAAGAAAAGAGGTTGGGGAGGGTTAACTCTCCTCTTCCATCTCATCATCTGTGACTAGGACCTCTGAAGTGGGGTTTGAGACATTGACATGTAGGACCTGTCTTGAGGTCCACCAAGTAGGTAACATCACTGTTGGGATTTTACACCTCATAAGGCCCAGACCAGCAGTCAGTCTTTATGGCTCTGTGCTCCACAGGCTTCATAACCCACACTTTTTAGCCTGACTGAAACTCAACCAGAGTGGTGTCCTGGTCATACTGCTACTTCTTGTCCTCCTGGCTGCCTTCTAGATTTTTCTGCGCTTTCTTCCAGAAGTGTTTCATCTAGTTGTGAAGTGCCTGCATGTAGTTGCCCACGTCCTGGGGACCTTCCTGGGAGCTTGTTGTCAGCCCTTCTTCCAAGCACTGAAAGTATTGCATACAAAGAACAGATTGGGCATTGTAGATGGCCCAGCTGGAGCTTTGCGTTGGAGGTCCCTCATGAGGTATCGATGCTGCTGTGCGAAGAGATGGCTAACACCAGCGCATGCTGATTATCCGAGGGAGTGGTGTAGTTTCAGTGTGAATGGGCCCATTTGTGGTTGCGAAGAGCTCAAAAGCTTGATTTCAAGAGCTCGAGAGCCACAGCAGGGGTCCAGGAGTTGGGAGGCACCACTTAAGGTCAGGATCTCACTGAAGACAGGTCCATGGGCTGTTGTGGAGCCTTTTGTGTCCCTGAGGCACAGACAAGTAGGCCAACAGACTAGCCCTTTGAGTCACTCTGAGGTCCTGGGTTCAAGATAAAGTTAAGTGTCCAGTTCTTCTTACCCAGGCAAGAATGCAGCTTGCAGCAGGTCAGCACAGCAGGGCAGCAGTTCTTTTGGCACAGAAGTCCAATAGAGTGGCAGTCCTTCTAGTAGCACAGCAGTTCTTCTTTCTGGCAGAGCTTCCACGGTTCCAGAAGTGTAGTGAAGTGGTGGAGTCTGAGGTCCTTGTTCTATACACAGTTGTGCCTTTGAAATAGGAAGTAGCTTCTAGAGGCATGCCTTGGAAGTGGACAGATTCCCTGGCTCCAGACCAACTACAGTGGGGTTCATATCATTGTGTGTGGAGACAGGACACAGCCCATTCAAGTGTAAATGGGGCAGTGCCCAGCTCCTCCCTTCCATCCTGCCAATGATGGCCCATTCAGTCACACTTAAACGGCCATTGTGTGTGGCTGTCTAGGAGGAATACACAATGCCCAACTGTCTCCCATACCCAGTGATGTGACCCAGAGACAGGCTGCAGGCACCAACTGACCACCTTATTTTGGTTCCCGCTATTTATTTTAGCAGATTGAGGACCAATGGAAATATTTATTTTTCTTGGTCCTGGCTATTTCTTTGAAATTACTTACATTTTTTTTGCACATGTTTCATAACATTTAAATGCATGCCAAAACATAAAACGATAAACTTGATAGTCATAAAAAAATCAAATGAAATGAAAACAATTATTTTAAAAAAGAATTATTTCTAAGGCTTAACAATAAGTGCATGAATCACACCATTGCTAACAGGAGAGATTGTAAACAAGTGCATGAATCACATTAACCTAAAGTGCAATAATCACATTATACATACAATTTGTCAAGATCCACGTCTTACAGGAACTCTATTTTTAACAACTATTTGACTGGCTTCATTAGAGTTCCTTGTACCATGGGGCTAAGCTCAAGGTCTTTATGGGATATAATTTGAGTTCATTATCCCTATCTAGCACTAGGGCTACATTTCATGTATGGCCCTCATGGGATCTTATATAGAAAAACACAGACGCGTTTCAAACCCTGTATTATCAAGGGATTATCTTCAGTGCAAAATGACTCAGTGTACTCTGTGTCGTTACTTGTGTCTGTATCTCAGAGTTTCTTCTGGTTGGGGTATTTGGGGTTTCGTATAGTCACTCAAGCTGCAAAATCCAACACTTTCCCTACTGTTGCAGTGTTTGGAATGAGAATAGTAAATTCTTCCCCTCCGAAATCCAACGCTTTCCCTACTGTTGTCCTGTTTGGAGTGAGAATAGTAAATGGGGAGAGGTTGGGGTCTAACGGCTAGAGTAGTTGATCTCAAATCTGGGGAACCGGGTTCGAGTCTCTGCAATGACGCTCAACATCCTGTGATTCTGGGCAAATCACTTAATCTCCCTGTGCATAACAAAAATTAATGTGTCCTTGTGTAACGCAAATGGTGCTCATGTAAAGCGCTCTGAAAACTCAGCGGAAAATTTTTTAACTCCGCCGAACTTCAATGCTTCCCCTACTGTGGCGACGACTACCATGAAGGGAATTCTCTGTGCTGGACTTTTAGGGTAACTTTTCAGCGGGACTAACCTGGCCCTTGTATCTGACCCACGCTCCATTCCTGTCAGCCTGACCCTTTGACTTTCCCCTGGTCTAGTGCGACTAGATGACTGCGAGTGGTGCATTGTACATTTATTTGCTACTTTTACCAAAAACTTTAAACTGAATATCTCTGGTTCTCCTACTTGGATTTTTGTTGGTCTGATAGCATTTTATTTATTAAAGTTTAATTTGGATTTTTCTTGTGTTGTGTTTTCACTTTAATACCTGTTGTATTTTGTAAATACTTAACACATTGCCTGACTGATATGTGGCCAGCTAGCAGAGGGTTAAGCACAGATTAATTTAGTGACTTTTGTGGTTCACCTTGACAAGGACTGTGGTTGTTGCCTGAGTGCGGCTTCCAAACCCCTCAACCAATAACCCTATTTCTTAAATTCATATTACACTAGAGTGGAGTAATATGGCTCATGAGTTAAAGGCTTTATGAAAGAGTCTATATTACGAACTAATCACGCCATTTGTGTATGTAAAGAAGGTTTACAAAGGAAAATGGCTTTTGGTATAAAGCTGCAAATGAATATTTCACATTGGTTGCTTGATTAGATTTTAGGAGCCCCGCAATATTTATATTGGCTAATTAAATTAAATGAAAAGAAATGTAATTACTATCCTCTGGTCAAACTGTTACTAACCATCATTTGTTTTTATGGTGTTTTTCTGTTCAAATGGTGGGCTAATTCTATAACTCAAATATTTATAAAGATGAACGATAGGTTATTCTTCGTTATTCTACAACTGTGTGCTTAATTAGTTAAAATATGTTTTTAAAACTTGGGAACTGTTTTTACATTCATATTTTCTTTTATTTCAGACTCAGGCTGTATAAATAATGAAGGCAGATGTAAGTGGTAACTCAAACAGGACAAATTTGACATGGAGCAAAAGGAGCTACACTATTGGAGCTGTCTCCAGCTTCTTGTCAACCATTGTGACCTTTCCCATCTACAAAACCATTTTTCGACAACAGATCCATGCATTTGCCATGAGGGCGGCCATGCGACAGCTCCGACAGGAAGGCCTTCGCAATTTCTACAGGGGGGTATACCCACCACTAGTGGCAAAGACAATCCAAGGGACCTTGCTGTTTGGCACACATGACAGCTTTCTAAACTTGTTCTCAGGAAATCCATCTGGGCCTTACACACTCAAAGACCGTTGGACGGCAGGATTCTTTTCTGGATCTGTCGAGGCTTTCATCCTCAGCCCTTTTGAACGAGTCCAAAATATTATGCAAGATGGGAGGAAGGTTACCAGTTTTCCAAATATCCACAGTATTTTACGAGAATTTAACTCCTATGGTCTGAAAGAAAGTTTGACCATGGGCTACTATCGCGGGTTATTTCCAGTTCTTCTAAGAAATGGTCTGGGAAGCGCCCTGTATTTCTCTTTCAAGGACCCATTGCGTGATAGCCTATCAGAGAGAGGCTTACCTAGCTGGCTGCCTGCATTTGTGTCTGGCAGCATCAATGGTATGGTGACCTGCTTGATGCTATATCCTCTCAGTGTGCTCATTGCTAACATGCAGTCACAGACTGGCCAATATTCCATCAGCATACGCCAGTGTATGAGGACCATTTGGGAGTCAAGAGGAAGGAAGATATCACTCCTTTACCAGGGGGGCTCCCTCATAATCCTGAGATCCTGCGTGACATGGGGTCTTACAACAGCCATCCATGACTTCCTGAAAGCAAACAAAGATCAAAAGAGCACGAAACAGTGAGGATCATCGATGCTTCACTGTTTTGTGAACTATTATTTGTGATCATTGGTCAAACTTCAGGGGTATCAACTTTTGAAATGCCTCTTCAATATATCTTCTAGGATTTTTATATGCCCACGGATGCAGCTATTTAATGTATGAATATACTTCCCAAACTGATATGTGATAAATAATATATTAATGCTGACAACATTAATTTACACTTTAGCCAGAAAACTATGCATTTTATTCCATGTCCAACAAAAATATTGTTTTTAGGAGTTACTGTGCATAGTTTGACTTCTTGCTGTTGACTGTCCTCCATTCCAAACCACAATATTGGTTATGAAATCCAGTGAAGGAGCAGTGGTGCAATTCAAACCCATATTAATCCTCTTTTTTCAACTAATAAACCAAATCGTAACATCTAAATGATATCTTATGTAAAACAAAACATTGTATTCTGAATCTGTGGACCACATTTTCATATTTTTACAGTTTGGCTGTGGAGAGCTCACACCGTACGAATATCAATGTGGGCAGCCTAACAAAATAAGACTCGAGGAGGTTGGATATGGGTCACAGAAGACAGTTGTTTTTAAAGTAAAATATACAAAATCAAGCATAATGGTGCATTTTAAAACATGGTAACCTGTCAAATAAGAAAAACAAAACCCTTTTATGTTAAAAAGAGTAGTTAAAGGTTCTTAACTACATACATTCACAAAAATGATCAATAATGTTAATAGGAGCAGTCAAGGATTCTTCACAAAATTAAGTCACAAAAATTATCATTAATTTTTAGAAGAAAAAGAAATCCATCAAATGTAAATATAATGGGGGTTGAGACTATATTCCATGTCCATGTAATGAACACCATAAGGTATTGTAAAGCTCAGTTTCTTTGAAATAATAAGCTACACATTTAACAAAATCTGAAAGTTAGGTGGACAAGAGAAGGAGAATCTCTCTAAGCAGTATTACTGAGAATACTTTGAGGCCCATTTAATTGTTTGAAGAGGATATTTAGAGGAAACAAACGCACAGTGGAATAGGCACTGTTCCCCATTACACTTACAAAAATGTGGGCTGTAGTTGGCTTCATCGTGGGCCCCTACATTCCCTACACTGTAGGAGGTCCAGCAATATTATATCCCCACGCCATCGCCAATTCAGCCATGGACAGTTGTGTATTTCTTCGGTGGCTTTAATGAATTGTCAGTGGAAGTACTTGCTCTATCACAAGTTTTTGAGTTTGGGTTCCAACAACACATTTTCAATGGGGACGCCATCATTTGGTATTCAATGTCAAGTAGCTTTGCTAAAAGTGACAACGTTTTTCCTATAGAGCACTTGCATATGGGAAAGTAAGTTAGCAAAAAAGTAGAAACCGAATGAAATGTTTCCCTGGGGAATAACATTACCATTAGATGACTGCGTAATTGCCACACACATACAATAGTGTGCCCTCACACCAATCAGCATGACATTTCCTTGAAAGCCTTATTTTCTTTTTCAAAGATATTGATATGGTTATCACTTGGCTTAAATCTGAATGCCTTGATTACTAAAAGAGTAAGTCAAAGCAAAATGTTTGTGAATTGGGCCCAACATATTTAGTATCAACCTGCATTCTTTAATGGTCGATATCAGACTAATTCCAAAATCTGAAAATTTAGTGCGTCAGCGCATGGCAGCAGTTTGTGCGCCAGTGCAGGAAGGAGCACAGAAATGTGACATATTGTTGTAAATATGTTGCATCTCTGTGCTTTCCAAACTAACACAGCACTGCGCAGCAAAATGATGTGCTGCACTGCGCAATCCTAGTTTCTTGTAAATCTGCCCCACTGTATTTTACTGCTACCCAGTCTCTCTTCCCATGACTCCCAGGCAGAAGCAGTGCAGATTGACAGAAAATAGTTAAAACAAAGTATGAGAGAGTATGACGCTTTGTGTCTATTTTGTAATCCTGCTTGTAGTATTGTTACACTATGTTTTTAGCATTAAAACCCAACAGATATAGAAGAAAAAGTATACCTGCATCACTTAAATTAATTTGAAAATATACTAACTACAACTTCTGCTTTTCAGAGTACGCAAAATAAATAGGCATACATATATATAAGTGCAGACAATGGATATATGTAGGTAGGTCACACATATTAAAACTAAACACAACAATTGAGTGAGACTTCATTATAACGTCAGGTGGTATATAGAAGAAAGAGTATCTGCAGTATTAACATTTGGATGGCGTCATGTAGGGGACAGGTTTCAGGTTTTGCTCACATGTAGGTGGATGATGACCAGATCCATTGCCAATGGGGACGTTCCTAGGATCAACAAAACATAGGCCACACCTTCGTCCAAGAACAGCGGCGAGGTCGCGCGTCGCGTTCCTAGACAAGTCCCAAGCTGGAGATTGCCCTTGCAGGATGTGTAAGTCAGTAAGCTTCAATGGCTAGGAGATTTAGAAACAGCATCTGTTTTGTTGCAGACCCTGAAATGTATATTTGATTACAATATGCACTGTACAGAAGAATAAGCCACATACATGACATAGCTCTCTCAACCTTAAACACAATTGCTCTACATTGGACTAAAAGCTGCTGCTTACAAAGCTGCTGTGGGTTGAAGTATGCAAAAACCACAGTTGGTGGACAGAATGCAGAACAATGTCATACATTCACCCCAGTACAGAGATCTGGGCCTAAATCCATCGGTTTTTTTGCACTCCACACCACCCCAGTTCAGACATGGCCATATGCAAATCAGCCTTGACCCTGTGCCTCATGGGAACAGTCCAGCCCGAACTGCCAAGCCATGTCTTTCCTGGACCGGAATCAAGCATCCTGGGACCGGTTTCTGGCTATCAGCCGTCTTGAGCCAGGATAGCTTGACTCCAGTGGTGTGGAGAGCACGGGACTCACGTCTGAGCATACCCGTCCCACTCAGGGTGACAAATGCAAAAACCACAGTTGACATTGAACTAAAAGCCGCTGCTTACAAAGCTACGTGGGTTGAAGTAGAACATCCAGTTAAAGTAAAGGTTATCACTCAATTCATGGGTGTTTTCTCTGTGTCCTAATTGTGCTGCCATCTCTATACTCAACCTTATCATGTATGTATGCCTCCCTTGTGGCCAACAGTGGGCAATGGCAGCAAGTGGTGCTTCGTACAAGAAATAAAGGAATCCATACAGTCTACAGATAGCAAACAATATGCTGCCAGCTAGTCTGCAAAATATTCGATTCATCTTCATGGTCAGTGCCCAGAGCTTCCAAAACCTTTAGATGAAAGTGTTTTTAAACGTTTGAGTTTTTTATATAAATAATGTATGCATTCCTATTTCTTGTAGAGACATTGAAAAGTTTTAATTGCACTAATAAAGCTCAGGGCAGTGTGCTAATGATATCTGAAGCACAATAGGGATCTTTGGCTTCTCATTTTGAACATTTTTTTATTATTACAAAAGAATAATGCATGTCTTAGATATTGTTGCAAATGTGAATGACGTTTGTTTCCATTTAAGCATGCAAGTACGAAAAAGGCAGAAAATAAAATAAAAACCTCTGGCTACATCAAAATTCCTAAACGTTTATAGTTTTTGTTTTTACATCTGCATTCAGTGAAAAATCATTTGACATAGGGTAAATGGCATGGTTAGAAAGAGGTATACATAAATACATTTTCCCTAAAAAGGTGGCAAGTTGGAGCATATGCCTGAGCCGAAGCCATTTTTCCTAACCAGTTCTCTCATAAAACTGAATATGCAACAAGCAGATATGCTTTCAAATCGTGTTTTCGGATGAAACAAAGTGAGCAAAATATATGTCAAGGGAGAAGTTTCTACAGAGGGCCAGGAGAAAGTATACAATTCCTTTTTGTCGTAAGTGAAGAACCTTTTTAAATATGATACTTTCAAATGTGGGAAGTTTCTCTACTATGCGGTCTTTCACCCAGGTCAAAGGAACTAGTGCCGGGCTGTGTGGATATTAGGGATGCTTGATGCGGATAATTGACTAATCATTGTTAGCATAAGGTGTCCATGGTCTCTTGCCTCTGAAACATTATTATGTTTTTCCCTGAGGTTATTATCTATCCCGGGCAAGGCCATTGCAGACCCCGAAGGGATGCCTAATGTAGCATTCTTATCTCTCTGTTCCATTAGAATTGTTATGGTTCATTCCTGCTCCAACATTCTGTATGTATGACTATATGCAGTTAAGACTAAGTATCTGTTGGTGGTGGTTGTCTAAGCTGTCTCCCATCAATAAACTTCTTTCAAGCAACCTATCTGCCTAAGTGGATTACATCATAATTTTGGCGACAATCGGGATCGAGAAGAGAAGAGAAGAAAAGAACCCACTTTCTTCCAAGATTTTTTTTATTTCATGAAATGAAGTTGGGAGACAGCGTTCACCTTTGCAACTAAAGATAATAGAAGGTATTCATTTTCCTTTACTCTTTCTGTGTAAATTGATTGCACCAGCGGCAGTTTCTGTTATTCTAAGTGCTTTGATTGCACCAGCGGGAGTTATATATTCATCTTCGCTTTATTCTTCAATTATTTACAAGAAACTAAAAAGATTTAACTAAGACGCTAAACTAAAAAGATTTAACTAAGACGCTGATATTATCGGATGTGAAGCCTTGTCGAATTTTTAACTTTTTGACATTTTTTCATATATATTTCTTTACTTATTGAACATTTGTCTTGAAATGCATCTTTTGAAAACTTACTGAAGTATTCGAACGTGCAGCTCTCTTCAACTTTCTCCAGGCTATTACACAGGGCAACTCCACTCTGTCATCACAAGTCTGAGCCATCACTTGTCTACACGCATTACGTCTTCACGTACGTCTTGACGTGTGCATTTCAGCGGCCATTTTATTTTTCGTCAGATGTTCGTTTCCATAGCAACGGTTACGATCTCTTTCGAAAACCTTTGGCAAAGTCCATTTCTCGTTTCTTTGTTTGGGAAATAATTTTTTTTTGTATTTTCTTTACAGCGAAGCTCTGGAACAGTATTCTTTTCTAAATATATTTTGTGGTAAACATCTAATTTCAGAAGACGATTTACTACATCCTTTGTCATCACATCTGTCAACATTGGACATTACCTACTTTATGGACTACGGTGACTACTTTTATTATTTTTTTTTCTTGGTTATACTTTTGTCATCTTTTTAAAAAAAATATGTCTAACAATATCGCTTCACCTGCACATTTTTTGCCTGTAGCTGGTGATCCCAAGATGGAATGGGATCTATGGTATCCAACATTTCTAGCATATGTAGATGTAGTAGAGGAGGATGGATGTTCTCCAAAAAGGAAATTAGCGCTTTTAAAGAACTGTCTAGGTGGTGCAGGACTTAAAGAATTGAAAAATTTACCTCCAATTGAGAATGTAGGTTCTGGAGATTTAAATATTTTTGAAGTTGTTATAAAGCAAGTAGGTATTAGATTTGGAAGAAAGATCAATACTGTTATGGAAAGGTTTAAGTTTTATTCTAGAGTACAAAAAGAGGATGAGTCTATTGAAAACTACGTGGCTGCTTTGCACACTTTGGCTGGTTCTTGTTCTTTTGAGACTATAAATTTTGAACAAGTCTTAAGGGATCAAATCAAGATGCGCACAAAAAGTAAAAAGATCCAAGAACATTTGTGGATGGGTACTGAATCTTCTCTCAGTGCCATGTTAAACATTGCTAAAGGTATTGAACAATCAGAATTGTTTGTAAGTGAAATTAGAGGTCAGGAAGTTAAAAGTAAAGTAGTAATTCCTGAGGTTTCTTTAGTAAAGAATGTTTCCAATTATAGGAAATCTTCATCTTTTCCTGCTAAAAAAGAGACTTTTGGGAAAGAAAATAAAACTTTTGTTAAAAAATCCCAAATTGTATGTTACAGATGTGGAGCCAATGATCATGTAGGAAACTACAGGGGTTGTCCAGCATGGAACAAAATATGTATAAAGTGTAAGAGGCCAGGTCATTTTAACAAAATGTGTAAGTCTTCACAGAAAGTAAATTTATTGTCCTATGAAAAATGCGATTATCTTGAGCAGCCTTCTGAAATCAATACCTTATTGTGTGTTGGGGATACTGAATGCAAGGGTTTTCCCAGTGATATTATTTTTATCAATGGAGAAGAAATATCAATGCTTATTGATTCTTTTGCCTGGTATACTATTATAGGCAACAATGTTTTCAATAGATATTGGGGTACAACGAAATTGTTACCACCTGATGTACATCCTGGTGGGTACTCTGAAAAGAAAATTGATCTTGAAGGATACATGTGGGCTGATATTAAATTCAAAGACAGAACAACTAGAGGGAAAGTGTATGTTGCCACTAAAGGTGCATCTATCTTGTGTTGGCCTCATCAACACGATTTAGGCATTAAACTTAATCCTAATGCTTCTCCACCTGTATATGTAGTGCCACCCGAAAATGATTTTATTGTTCAAATGAAGAACAAGTTTTCTTCTATTTTTACTGATGATTTGGGAGTTTTTGTTAATTTTAAACACTGTATCATTCTTAAAGAATCAGCTATTCCCATTCGACATAGGGTCAGAAATGTACCTTTGGCATATCGTGACAAATTGAAAGTAATTTTGTCTGATCTTGTTGCCAAGAAGATAATTGAACCTGTTGAATCATCACCATGGGTTTGTCCAGTAGTTTTATCCCTTAAGAGTAATGGCGAACTTCGTCTATATGTAGATCTTCGCAGTCTAAACAAGGAGATCTGGATTGATAGACATCCCTTACCTCATATCCATGAGCTTATTTCCACTCTTTCAGGTGCTTGCGTATTTTCAACACTAGATTTAACTAGTGCTTATCATCCAGTAGTTTTGCATGAGGAATCAAAATTTTTAACCACATTTATTACACCGGAAGGTATGTTCCAATATTGCCGAATGCCTTTTGGCTTAGCCAGTGCAGCATCTGTATTTCAACGACTCATGAAAGCAGTGTTAGAGGGTTGTGAGGGGGCGATTGCCTTTCAGGATGATTTATGGGAAAAATTTCGAGGACCATGACAGGAACCTGGAAAAAGTCTTAAAATGTGTTCAGGAAAAGGGCTTGACATTAAAATTATCCAAATGCAAATTTAGACAAAGTAAAGTTGAATATCTTGGCCATGAAATTTCTTCTCAGGGTATTAAACCTAAACTTAATCACATTCAAAGCATATCAAAAGCACCAGCACCATCGAATGAGGAACAATTAGTTTCATTTTTGGGTCTCACCGAATTTTATAGTAAATTTGTTCAAGATTATGCTTCAAAAGTACACCCTCTGAGAATGTTGTTAAAAAAAGATGTTAAATTTGTATGGAACAATGATCAACAATCTGCATTTGACTTATTGAAACAGGAAGTCATCAATGCTCCTTTTTTGAGACCATTTGAGCTTGGTAAAGAATGTATATTATGTGTTGATGCAAGCAACGTAGGTTTGGGTTCTGTGTTAATGCAGAAAGACAAAGGGGAAGAATATGTGGTTTTGTATGCTTCTAGGACCTTGCGGGGTGCTGAGTACAACTATTCTACCATTGAGAAAGAATTATTGGCGTGCACCTGGGCCTCTGAACATTTCAGACAATTTCTTTGGGGAACAAGGTTTCGACTAAGGACTGACCACAAACCTTTGATTAAAATTTTGGCAGCTGGTGGTGGTAGGACTTTAACTGCGCGTTTAGCACATTTAGCTGCAAAATTGCAAGAATTCCAATGCATAGTTGAGTATGTTCCTGGACGTTTGAATGTACATGCTGACTGCATGTCCAGGTTATCTCTAATCAATTCTATTTGTAGTGACATTTTAAGAGGTGATTCAGATGTTGTTTTTAACATTGATGATGTTAATGGTTGTAGTATTGCAGGTTTGTCTAATGGTATTTCTGAGACCAATTGGAGAGAAGCAATGGGTAATGATACTAGTTTATCTTTTGTAGTAGGTTATTTACAACATGGTTGGCCTCAGGAAAGAAATTTGTCTGGTGATATTCTTTCTTTTTTTTAAGGTGAGAGATGAACTTATGTTTGATCAGGGTTTCATAATTAGATGTGATAAGATTGTTCCTCCGGTTGCTTTGAGAGAGAAAATTATTTCTATAGCCCATGAAGGCCATATGGGTATGTCTAGTACTAAGAGACGTATTCGTGAGTTCTACTGGTGGCCTTAAATTGATAAAATGGTTGATAAATGGGTCAGTTCATGTTCTCCTTGTGCTAAAAGTGACAAAACTGTTAAACCATTGGCTGTGGATATTTCTCCTATTGAGTGGAGAAGTGTAGCTCACTGGTTAGAGCAGGCAGACCCTGAAGCAGAGGTCAGACCGGGACCAGGGTTCAATTCCCGACGCGGCAGGGTCTTGAGCTCAAATGTCCACGGACTCGATAATTCTCGCTTCGGTGCCTGACCTAATCATGGGTTCACACTCCGCAACTCTGGGCCTTAAGCTTGCTTAATCTCCACAACGGCCCCCGCGGCGGGATGCCTGGCTTTCGCCTTGGGGATGTCCTGTAGGGGCTATCTCACAGGGAAAAGCCAGGACGGGTTCCCAAGGCAAGCTCTTAGAGACCCCTGGGTGATAAGCGCTATATAAATCCAATATACAATACAGTTTGTCACATGTCCCTGGAAAAAGTTGGGGATTGACATCATTGGTCCTCTTGATCTATCCACTCACAAGGATGTGTTTGCATTAGTATTGATTGATTACTTTTCGAAATGGCCAGAGCTGAAGATTGTTGACAAGGTTGGTTCTACTCAGATGATTCAATTTTTAGATGAGGTTTTCTGTAGGGAAGGCATTCCGGCAGAAATTGTGTCGGACAATGGTCCGCAGTTCATTAGTAAGGAATTTTTGTTTTTTCTTGAAAGGTGTGGTATTGTGCATAAAAGTGTGTCAAATTATAACCCCCAGGCCAATGGTCAAACGGAACGTTTCAATAGGGTTATTAAGCAATCCATTCAGTTGGCTATTAAAAGTAACTTGGATTGGAGGAAAACTTTGCGTGCCACATTATTGTCTTACCGTACCTCTCCTAAGATTTATCCCCGTTTGAGATGCTTAGAGGTAGGATACCTGGTTCAAAGCTCCTTCCCTGGTGGTTGAAGGTTAAGTTTCCTTGTGAGTCTTCATTGGATCCTTCCAAGGTAAGGGACAGGGTTTTGAAATATCAAGATAAGATGAAAAGCAGCTATTTGTCATTAAACAATTGTGGTAGGAAGGTCAAGGTTGGAGATTTTGTGCGAGTCAAGTTTGGTTAGGCTTTTGGCAATAAATGGAACAAGTGGTCTGATCCGTGTAAAGTTAGAGAAGTATTCTCCAAAGCAGTTAGAGTTGAGGGGGGTAAAGTATGGAATTTTAGAAGGATTTCTTTATGTAAAGGTTTGAATTTGGAAGTAGATTCACGCTCTGGTTTACTTACCACTAATAATGATTCGATTGTGAATCATTCTGACACCAAGTTAAATAGTTCTGTCAAGAAATATGATGTGTCTTACTCGGCCATGCTAGATACTTTTGGGTGTGAGAATCAACATTTGGATGGTTCTGTTCCTGTGATTGATAATTGTACTCGAGATGATGTTACAAGAATTGTTAACAATGAAAATGTTGACAATGTTGTCATACAAAATACTGACGTTTCTGAGAGGTGTGGCTCACTGGTTAGAGGCGGCAGACCCGGAGGCTGAGAACGGCCCGGGACCAGGGTTCGATTCCCGACGCGGCAGGGTCGAGGACCAGGGTCAGCGGACTGATAATTCTCGCCTCGGTGCCCACTTTGGGCAGTGATCACACTCGGTAACTCTGGGCATTAAGCTTGCCTCATCTCTACAACGGCCCCCCACAGACGCCGGGGATGCCTGGCTTCACCTTGGAGATACCCAGCATGGCACCATCTCACAGGGAAAGCCAGGACGGGTTCCCCAGCGGTCATTCGCGCCAGGATACTCCGGTAGTAATTGAGCGCGCTACAAAACACCTTACATTACATTACATTTACATTATCTCATTTTAAGGAAAAGTGTCCGGGTCAAACATTCTCCTGTAAAGTTGCGTGATTATTTTCATTGAGTTTTTTTTTTCCAATGTTTTTTTTTTGTTTTTCTTTTAGGGGGGAAGGTGTGTAGCATTCTTATCTCTCTGTTCCATTAGAATTGTTATGGTTCATTCCTGCTCCAACATTCTGTATGTATGACCATGTGCAGTTAAGACTAAGGGCCCCATTAGGATGTCGGGCGGATCGCCACCGCCATGGTGGCGGTGGCGATCCGCCCGACAAAAATGCCCGCCCGCCACCCTTTTCCCCCCCCGCCAAATTACAATGGCGGGGGGACCGCTGCGGAGCAAAACACCGCCCGCCACTTTTCCGGCCCGGTCGCCTTGCGCCCGGGGCGGAAAACGAGTAACATGCAGGCGGTGTATGTCAGACACCGCCCGCAATATTACAATGGGCTTTTTTAAATGCCTTTCCGTATTGGCATTGCCGCCACGGAAAGGCATGCGGTGTTCACTCTGGGGGCCCCCTGTGGGCCCCCAAAGTGAAGGCCAAAGGGGGGTGGCACACGGGGGGTACCTATGCTACCCCCCTGCCTTTGCATACTCGAAGAGGCAGGCCCCGCGCGGTGCCTGCCGCTTCGAATATGCAAATGCGTGCTTTTGTTTTTAACATTGTGGCTGGCGGAGCAGTGAGCACCGCCCGCCACAATGTTAAAATGAGGAATGAGCGCCGCAACTGTGGCGGGCGCATCCTAATGGCAATGTCGGGACCCCCGCCCTTTAAGCGGGCGGTCCCGAGTTCCGCTAGGATGGCGGGCGGGCAAAGCCCGCCCGCCATCCTAATGTGCCCCTTAGTATCTGTTGGTGGTGGTTGTCTAAGCTGTCTCCCATCAATAAACTTCTTTCAAGCAACCTATCTGCCTAAGTGGGTTACATCACCTAACTCTTCAGTTGCATTCTCAGATAAGGAGAACCAGCACGTGGCTGTACATTTTTCATTTAGGGTTGGGTGGAACCTCTCGAAGGGTAAGTTGAGAACCCGTTCAAGATATCACTAAGAGGAAATATGACTGGGATAAGAAGCCACAACAGAATGTTTCCTCCAGCATAATTGTAAATCAGTGTTTACCTTGGTCAAGAAACAACCATTTTTTTAAACAACCACTAATATTTTACACATTACCCTAATAAGTTAAGCCTCTCTGCGCCACAGTTATCAGGGGGTTGATCTGAGGGTAATTTGGTGACTTTGAGACTTCAACCTGACAAGGGTTGTGATTGTTCCTTGAGGTCAGTAGTCACCCACCCCAAATAGTAATATAATTTCTTGCAATTGTGTTCAGCAGTGGGATCCAGGACTTGTGTTTCACTGAACCAAGCAGTGGTTCAAGTTGAAATTAAAAATCTCTTTTTAAATTAACGGCAAAAATATACTTTTGGGATTTTTATTGGGATTTTGGTTTGTAAATGGACATTTTTGATTTTTCCTAAATTCATTCCTGTCCTTATTTTTGCACCTATGATGTTTGCAAGCATGGAGGTAGACCTGTGCATAATTGAGAGCCTCAGCATGGCAGACATGAGGTAGATGTGCAGGGACAGAAGGTTAAGGCTGAGCAGGGAATCCAGGAAGGAGGACTACCGCACTGCACTCAGAGCTTAGGAGGAGGTACGCATTTTACAATCCACCTTACAGTAGCATTAAGATGAGGAGGAGATGGAGGAGGAAAAGCAACATGACATTGAAGCGGTTTCAGTGCCAACTTAGTGTGCGTTCCAAAAAGTAGCCTCACCTGCATTGTTCAGAGCAGGGAGCAGATTATCAGTCCATAGTTTGCCCTAATCAGAACTGAGGGATAGACAAGCAGAGGGGGCTCTGAAATTGCAGTTAACTTCTCTTGCCATGAAGGATAAAATGGCAGCAGGAGCCTTGGGCCAGGAGAATAAAAAGTTAGCTCTGGAAACCAGGAAAATGCTGCTGGCCCCTGAGAGATGCCAGCAACATATGGACCTGAGAGCCAAGAGTGCCTTTGAGTCCAGAGGAGATGGTGACAGCGACAGAAAAGGGCTTAGGGGAGGCAAACCAGTCCGCATCCCCAAAAACCTGGTGCAGGGCACTGTGTTGAGGGCGACTCAGATGAGAGTTTTATGTCATACGAGGTGCCATATGTATGCATATAATCCCAGAGGCGGGCTGGAGGGGAGGGTGGGGCCATCATTGGAAGCACGTGCCCACTGGGGAAGGGATACCATATTGATTCCAGAGTAGCTGACCAAATGAAGTATGCCTTCATGAAGGAAGCGCTTCTCGCTAAGTTTGGTCTGACTCATGAGAAGTAGTGCCTGAAGTTCAGAGATTGTCAGAAGCAGTTTTGCCAGTAATGGTCACGATCTATGGATTCTTTCACTAATTCGGTGAAGGGCAGCAAAGTAAACAATTGTGATGGGATCTACAATTTGGTCATAAAGGAGCACATTTTAAGTAATTGCTTTACAGTGTTGTGTCAGCACTTGATAGATACCAAGGGGCATATTTACAAGGGGACATCACCAGCCGATTATCACTTTTAGCGACTTTCTGGTGGTAATATCCCCTTCTCCTTATTTACAAAGCAGTGTTAAGCCACTTTTTGTGGCTTAACGCTACCTTGTAAATGAGGCCCCTTTTCACACTTCACTTAGCATGATAGGGGAGAGCAATGGCGATTGCATTTGGGCGTTCCGCAGTAACACAGATTGCTTTTTGATGCTGCCTCATATTTACAAGGCTGGGGCAGCGTCATAAATGAAGACCAGGGAATACTTGGTCTTAAACTGTTGATATCAGTTGAAACTATTCATTTCTCCCCATTTTTTGCTCTTTCCACGTGTGCTGCATTTTGCAGCACACATGGAAAGAGCAAATCGCCTTTCCTTTCCCTTCCTGGAAATAAACAAGCACCCGAGCAGCGCAGGCACCCCATTCAACGCAAGAGAGCCTCCATGCACTGGAACTAGACAGCTTTATTAGCGCCAGCTCTAGGGGATACACAGGGGTGCGCCGTATTTTTGTAAATAGGGCACATCCCTGCATTTAAAAAATGTCGTAGCTCGGGGTTACCAATTTTGGCGTAACACCATGCTCAGACATTTTGTTGTAGATATCCCCCCAAGTTCCCTATGCACATAGAGCTTGGGGAGGAAGCTGAACTCTGGATCTGCACTAGAGTGTCCAATAAGTTACCTGGGAGAGACCACAGAGGGTGTGTCTTAAGTTTCCTTCCACAGAGGGAAGGGCAAGGCCCTAGAGGGTTTTGAAGGGAAGAATACCCATTCATCTTCAAAGCAAAGGATGAATGGCCTAATATATTAAAACTGTTGCATCGCTGCGATAAAACAGTGATGCAACAGTTTTCACTGTGCCCTCCTTGCAACAGAATGCATGCACCATATTTAATGTACTGCACTCCATGCCACAAGGAACGACAGATACGTCAGGAATCCTGACGTACCTGTCGGGGCAAAAGTCACGCATAGCTGCAGTTGTGTCGCAAGCATGATGCAACTCCAGCAATCCATTGCATAGGCCTGTGCCTATGGCACTGTATCACCCTCATGCCTACCATGAGGCAGCCATAAGGTTTTGACGCAGTGGCATCCTAGAAGTGTCACAGTGAAATCTCATAGATTTCACTGTGATTCACTGTGACACTTCTATGACCCTTTTTACGCGGGAATGCCCACCTTGCATACATTATACCTGATGCAGGTATAATGTGGCACAGGGCTTACCAAGGTGACTCATCTGCCTAGATGCGTTATGGCACAATGTAGCACATTGTTTACACCGCCGCTGCATCATGAAAAGTGACAGTGGCGTAAAGTGTTGCAAGTTTTTTGTGAAACTAAACAAGGACCCCCTGATAAGGATCAATTTCCTGGGTCAGGGAAAACAATTTATGTGAATACAATACCCAGGCAAATCTCTAATTACCACTAGCACATGAATACTGGCATTTGCCAAACACGAATAATGATGATCAACAACTGTTTTTACACAAAGATTTATAGTTTAATTCCTTTTACATAACATACTAATTGATAAAAATTGATACATGATTATAAACAAATGATAAAATATTTTAGCATTGTAGCATATGCATAATTTCATACATTCATCACTTAAAATATAAAAAAGCTAAATAGATGGTTTCCTGTCTACGCGTTTCGACACAGGTGTGTCTTCCTCAGGACTGTACCATCGTACTTCTATATGGTAGTCAAATTATGTGGCTGATATCAGATGCTTGGATAAAATAAGGTATGTGGATGTACCGGCAGAATGCTCTAAGTTTGTTCCTCCAGTATAACAATTTATATAATATTAGTTTCTGTAGGGTAACGTGTGACACTGGTTCAGTCAGGCGTCTCCGATTTGTTAATCTTTTATCAAAATATCACGTAATGTGATTTTTATGGGGCGCCGTATAACATTGATGCAGTCGGACGTCCCAGGTTTTGTGATTTTTTTCTGTGTTTATGTAGATTTAGACGAACCGGCTGCTAAAGGTTCCCGGCGTCTTTTATCTAATGGGAGACAGTCGGACTTCCCAGGTTTTGCGGTTTTTTCTGTGTTTATGTAGATTTAGACGAACCGGCTGCCAAAGGTTCCCGGCGTCTTTTATCTTAAGTTTAAGCAGTTTCAGCGGACCGGATACAATAAGATCCCGACGGTATCTGTATTTTCAGTCTTGGCTGAAAATACAGATACCGCCGGGATCTTATTGTATCCGGTCGTCTAAATCTACATAAACACAGAAAAAATCACAAAACCTGGGACGTCCGACTGCATCAATGTTATACGGCGCCCCATAAAAATCACATTTCGTGATATTTTGATAAAAGATTAACAAATCGGAGACGCTTGACTGAACCAGTGTCACACGTTACCCTACAGAAACTAATATTATATAAATTGTTATACTGGAGGAACACACTTTCAGCATTCTGCCGGTACATCCACATACCTTATTTTATCCAAGCATCTGATATCAGCCACATAATTTGACTACCATATGGAAGTACGATGGTACAGTCCTGAGGAAGACACACCTGTGTCGAAACGCGTAGACAGGAAACCATCTATTTAGCTTTTTTATATTTTAAGTGATGAATGTATGAAATTATGCATATGCTACAATGCTAAAATATTTTATCATTTGTTTATAATCATGTATCAATTTTTATCAATTAGTATGTTATGTAAAAGGAATTAAACTATAAATCTTTGTGTAAAAACAGTTGTTGATCATCATTATTCGTGTTTGGCAAATGCCAGTATTCATGTGCTAGTGGTAATTAGAGATTTGCCTGGGTATTGTATTCACGTAAAGTTTTGCAAGGCCTTCATAATTAAGGCCAGAAAGGTTTTAATGAGCCGAAGCCCAGACAGCCGTTCACCAGCCCTGGTGTTATGAAAGTTGGCGCACAAGAAAGAGGACTCTGTATGTCCCAGAAAGCCACCATAGCTACCAGGGGATTGAACTCAGGTTAATTTCATTGGAGGGTTCACCCTGACAAGAGTTGTGTTCATTTCTCCATCCCAAAAAATAATCTAATTTCTTACGCTAGTGGACTATGATGGGGCAAGGGTCTGTCACCAGAAGCTAAGAGCATGGCAAAGCAGAATGTCATGCCTACCAAGGGTACTTACAGGAGTCCTTGAGTCAATGAGTGAGATCTCTTTTTCCAGCAGTGAACAGAGGCCTTCTTTCTGCAGGGCCATCTTTTTCAGGTGGAGACTGCCCAGGTCAGGAATGTTGGTTGTGGTTCCAGATTTATCCTGTGCACTAACCGGTGACTGGAGAAATTCTTAAACTCAATCCGAACTATTACCTTGCATCCCCCCACCTCCTTCTGCAGCACTTCCTCTTTTCCGTACTATAAAAATGCCTAGGGGCTCCATTTTCAAAACTACAGAACTCTTCTGCTACTAGGCAGGTCTGACTCTAGCTTGTTGGCAACCCCCCTTTTTACAATGAACTCTTCTCCCATTTGACAGGGTCGAAACTGATTATCTTGCCCACTGGTACTGGAGCCTGGCTGTTTAAGTAGGTTCTAGGAATTATTATGAGAAGCCAGCCCTACCACCCCTAAGTTAAAAGAGGTAGTGCTAGGGTGGTCCTTTGTTCTGCCAACTCATCCTTTCCACTCCTAACTAGCGAATCCCTTCTAAGCTGTCAGCAGTTAACACCTCCCTGTCCTTCCTGGGCTCAGAGACATGCCAATGTCTTCTTAGCCATGATTGTAACCTCTCCCAGCCAATGAAGTGTATTCTAGATCTGGTGGTAAGATGTGTAGCAGAACTGGTTTTAAGCCAGTTTTTATAAATGTACTTTTCCATGCCAGTTATCAAACATCTGATTTTACCATTAAATCAGATTTTGAAAACTGAACTAAATTTACAACACTTTACTAGCATTTTCCTAGTCAAAAATACAAAATGAAATATTTTAATCAAGCCTAGGCTGATCCTATAGAAAATATAGCTGGACTTACACAGTGAAATAACTTTTTCACCTTAAGTCACTGTGAGGTCCCACTTTTCAAATATGGAGTGACACTTTTTTAGATAATAGTGACCCTGCCTTTTGTGTTTGCAAGGTACGGTTTAGGGTTGACGTATTAATATACAAAAAGGATTTCCTCCATGACAAAGACACTTTACCCTGCCTTGCATTACTGCATTGCTTTAAACTGCAGGCCAGTCAGAGTACAGGTGTCTTCCTAGCCTCCATATATTTTTGTCTTATATGTGAGGCAACTATATATTTTTGGCATATATGTGAGTGCGGTAAACACAAACTGCAGCCAGAATACGGCATTTAGCTCCCATGCCACTGGTGCTTTTGCTATGAATCTAACACAATCAAATTAAATGGATCACATAGATGAAACCAATTCTACCAATACCACTTTTTGTGACACAGCACACACACTGTGGTACTGATTAGCTGTGTTGAACTGAGTCCAATAAATATGGCCCATTAAAAGGCATGACATTTGAGACAACAATGCAGAAAAGGCAAATTTGCTAAATATACATATAGACAATATTCCAACTACAGTTTTCACAGAAATATATAGGGGTGATTGATTAATGATCTCCGAACAAGTAAGAACCAGGAGAAAGCTCATTGATACACTGCAGACATAACAGCATTCAGGCACAAGCATACATTCCTTTGTACAACTGCTGGCGAATTATAAGATGAACATACTTTGCAAGGAAATAATATTTTCAAAAATGCTGAAAAGCAGCCCTTTATAATATAATATAATCTTAAATATGGACACCGGACAGTAAAAAGTTGCACTAAAATTAAAGATATTAGGATGGATTACAAAACCCTTCGACTGGCACAGTTACATTTCCATGTTGTTAAGTGAGACAGTGCTTGGTGCAAACACCTATTGCCACTCTGATATGAAGCAGATTTGTGGTGGTGATAATGTTGATAAAAGTATTTGTGCACACTTGTTTTGTTGCATTTTGATTTGGTGGAGGTGTGTTGCCTTGTTTTTGTGCTGGTATATTTTTGTGATATTTACAACAAGGGGTGGTGAGGGACAGAGTCTCTGAATTAAACAGAATACTCTCACCCAGTCAAGAGATCAGGGCTAGATCCAACACCGTTTTTTAGCTCACTGCACCATCCCAGTTTCAGAACCTGGCTGTATGCAAATTAGTCTGTTCCTGTCCCAGTGCATGATGGGAACAGGGCAAACCAAACTACAAAAGCCAATTCCTACACTGGGAAGGAAACAAGCTACTGGGGACCGGTTTCTGGCATTTCAGCCTCTTCGGCCCGGCTTGCTTGAATCCTGATGGTGCAATGAGCAAGGGACTCACATCTGAGTATACCCTTCCACGCTTAGGGTGGACAAAAATATTTACAACAAGGGGTGGTGAGGGACAGAGTCTCTGAATTAAACAGAATACTCTCACCCAGTCAAGAGATCAGGGCTAGATCCAACACCGTTTTTTAGCTCACTGCACCATCCCAGTTTCAGAACCTGGCTGTATGCAAATTAGTCTGTTCCTGTCCCAGTGCATGATGGGAACAGGGCAAACCAAACTACAAAAGCCAATTCCTACACTGGGAAGGAAACAAGCTACCGGGGACCGGTTTCTGGCATTTCAGCCTCTTCGGCCCGGCTTGCTTGAATCCTGATGGTGCAATGAGCAAGGGACTCACATCTGAGTATACCCTTCCACGCTTAGGGTGGACAAAAATATTTACAACAAGGGGTGGTGAGGGACAGAGTCTCTGAATTAAACAGAATACTCTCACCCAGTCAAGAGATCAGGGCTAGATCCAACACCGTTTTTTAGCTCACTGCACCATCCCAGTTTCAGAACCTGGCTGTATGCAAATTAGTCTGTTCCTGTCCCAGTGCATGATGGGAACAGGGCAAACCAAACTACAAAAGCCAATTCCTACACTGGGAAGGAAACAAGCTACCGGGGACCGGTTTCTGGCATTTCAGCCTCTTCGGCCCGGCTTGCTTGAATCCTGATGGTGCAATGAGCAAGGGACTCACATCTGAGTATACCCTTCCACGCTTAGGGTGGACAAAAATATTTACAACAAGGGGTGGTGAGGGACAGAGTCTCTGAATTAAACAGAATACTCTCACCCAGTCAAGAGATCAGGGCTAGATCCAACACCGTTTTTTAGCTCACTGCACCATCCCAGTTTCAGAACCTGGCTGTATGCAAATTAGTCTGTTCCTGTCCCAGTGCATGATGGGAACAGGGCAAACCAAACTACAAAAGCCAATTCCTACACTGGGAAGGAAACAAGCTACCGGGGACCGGTTTCTGGCATTTCAGCCTCTTCGGCCCGGCTTGCTTGAATCCTGATGGTGCAATGAGCAAGGGACTCACATCTGAGTATACCCTTCCACGCTTAGGGTGGACAAAAATATTTACAACAAGGGGTGGTGAGGGACAGAGTCTCTGAATTAAACAGAATACTCTCACCCAGTCAAGAGATCAGGGCTAGATCCAACACCGTTTTTTAGCTCACTGCACCATCCCAGTTTCAGAACCTGGCTGTATGCAAATTAGTCTGTTCCTGTCCCAGTGCATGATGGGAACAGGGCAAACCAAACTACAAAAGCCAATTCCTACACTGGGAAGGAAACAAGCTACCGGGGACCGGTTTCTGGCATTTCAGCCTCTTCGGCCCGGCTTGCTTGAATCCTGATGGTGCAATGAGCAAGGGACTCACATCTGAGTATACCCTTCCACGCTTAGGGTGGACAAAAATATTTACAACAAGGGGTGGTGAGGGACAGAATCTCTGAATTGAACAGAATACTCTCACCCAGTCAAGAGATCAGGGCTAGATCCAACACCGTTTTTTAGCTCACTGCACCATCCCAGTTTCAGAACCTGGCTGTATGCAAATTAGTCTGTTCCTGTCCCAGTGCATGATGGGAACAGGGCAAACCAAACTACAAAAGCCAATTCCTACACTGGGAAGGAAACAAGCTACCGGGGACCGGTTTCTGGCATTTCAGCCTCTTCGGCCCGGCTTGCTTGAATCCTGATGGTGCAATGAGCAAGGGACTCACATCTGAGTATACCCTTCCACGCTTAGGGTGGACAAAAATATTTACAACAAGGGGTGGTGAGGGACAGAGTCTCTGAATTGAACAGAATACTCTCACCCAGTCAAGAGATCAGGGCTAGATCCAACACCGTTTTTTAGCTCACTGCACCATCCCAGTTTCAGAACCTGGCTGTATGCAAATTAGTCTGTTCCTGTCCCAGTGCATGATGGGAACAGGGCAAACCAAACTACAAAAGCCAATTCCTACACTGGGAAGGAAACAAGCTACCGGGGACCGGTTTCTGGCATTTCAGCCTCTTGGATGGGGCAGTGAGATAAATAACGGTGATGGATCAAGCCCTGATCTTTGGACTGGGTAAGAGTGGTCTGCTCAATTCAGACACTCTGTTCATCACCACCCCCTTTTGTAAATCGATTTTGGCCACTATAGGTGTGGCAGGGTATACTCAGACATGAGTCCCTTTCTCACTGCTCCATCAGGATTCAAGCAAGCCGGGCCGAAGAGGCTGAAATGCCAGAAACCGGTCCCCGGTAGCTTGTCTCCTTTCTGGTAAAGAATTGGCTTGGTAGTTTAGTCTGCCCTGTTCCCATGATGCACTGGGCCAGGGACAGACTGATTTGCATATAGCCAGGTTCTGAGCTGGGATGGGGCAGTGAGATAAATAACGGTGATGGATCAAGCCCTGATCTTTGGACTGGGTAAGAGTGGTCTGCTCAATTCAGACACTCTGTTCATCACCACCCCCTTTTGTAAATCGATTTTGGCCACTATAGGTGTGGCAGGGTATACTCAGACATGAGTCCCTTTCTCACTGCTCCATCAGGATTCAAGCAAGCCGGGCCGAAGAGGCTGAAATGCCAGAAACCGGTCCCCGGTAGCTTGTCTCCTTTCTGGTAAAGAATTGGCTTGGTATTTTAGTCTGCCCTGTTCCCATGATGCACTGGGCCAGGGACAGACTGATTTGCATATAGCCAGGTTCTGAGCTGGGATGGGGCAGTGAGATAAATAACGGTGATGGATCAAGCCCTGATCTTTGGACTGGGTAAGAGTGGTCTGCTCAATTCAGACACTCTGTTCATCACCACCCCCTTTTGTAAATCGATTTTGGCCACTATAGGTGTGGCAGGGTATACTCAGACATGAGTCCCTTTCTCACTGCTCCATCAGGATTCAAGCAAGCCGGGCCGAAGAGGCTGAAATGCCAGAAACCGGTCCCCGGTAGCTTGTCTCCTTTCTGGTAAAGAATTGGCTTGGTAGTTTAGTCTGCCCTGTTCCCATGATGCACTGGGCCAGGGACAGACTGATTTGCATATAGCCAGGTTCTGAGCTGGGATGGGGCAGTGAGATAAATAACGGTGATGGATCAAGCCCTGATCTTTGGACTGGGTAAGAGTGGTCTGCTCAATTCAGAAACTCTGTTCATCACCACCCCCTTTTGTAAATCGATTTTGGCCACTTTAGGTGTGGCAGGGTATACTCAGACATGAGTCCCTTTCTCACTGCTCCATCAGGATTCAAGCAAGCCGGGCCGAAGAGGCTGAAATGCCAGAAACCGGTCCCCGGTAGCTTGTCTCCTTTCTGGTAAAGAATTGGCTTGGTAGTTTAGTCTGCCCTGTTCCCATGATGCACTGGGCCAGGGACAGACTGATTTGCATATAGCCAGGTTCTGAGCTGGGATGGGGCAGTGAGATAAATAACGGTGATGGATCAAGCCCTGATCTTTGGACTGGGTAAGAGTGGTCTGCTCAATTCAGACACTCTGTTCATCACCACCCCCTTTTGTAAATCGATTTTGGCCACTATAGGTGTGGCAGGGTATACTCAGACATGAGTCCCTTTCTCACTGCTCCATCAGGATTCAAGCAAGCCGGGCCGAAGAGGCTGAAATGCCAGAAACCGGTCCCCGGTAGCTTGTCTCCTTTCTGGTAAAGAATTGGCTTGGTAGTTTAGTCTGCCCTGTTCCCATGATGCACTGGGCCAGGGACAGACTGATTTGCATATAGCCAGGTTCTGAGCTGGGATGGGGCAGTGAGATAAATAACGGTGATGGATCAAGCCCTGATCTTTGGACTGGGTAAGAGTGGTCTGCTCAATTCAGACACTCTGTTCATCACCACCCCCTTTTGTAAATCGATTTTGGCCACTATAGGTGTGGCAGGGTATACTCAGACATGAGTCCCTTTCTCACTGCTCCATCAGGATTCAAGCAAGCCGGGCCGAAGAGGCTGAAATGCCAGAAACCGGTCCCCGGTAGCTTGTCTCCTTTCTGGTAAAGAATTGGCTTGGTAGTTTAGTCTGCCCTGTTCCCATGATGCACTGGGCCAGGGACAGACTGATTTGCATATAGCCAGGTTCTGAGCTGGGATGGGGCAGTGAGATAAATAACGGTGATGGATCAAGCCCTGATCTTTGGACTGGGTAAGAGTGGTCTGCTCAATTCAGACACTCTGTTCATCACCACCCCCTTTTGTAAATCGATTTTGGCCACTATAGGTGTGGCAGGGTATACTCAGACATGAGTCCCTTTCTCACTGCTCCATCAGGATTCAAGCAAGCCGGGCCGAAGAGGCTGAAATGCCAGAAACCGGTCCCCGGTAGCTTGTCTCCTTTCTGGTAAAGAATTGGCTTGGTAGTTTAGTCTGCCCTGTTCCCATGATGCACTGGGCCAGGGACAGACTGATTTGCATATAGCCAGGTTCTGAGCTGGGATGGGGCAGTGAGATAAATAACGGTGATGGATCAAGCCCTGATCTTTGGACTGGGTAAGAGTGGTCTGCTCAATTCAGACACTCTGTTCATCACCACCCCCTTTTGTAAATCGATTTTGGCCACTATAGGTGTGGCAGGGTATACTCAGACATGAGTCCCTTTCTCACTGCTCCATCAGGATTCAAGCAAGCCGGGCCGAAGAGGCTGAAATGCCAGAAACCGGTCCCCGGTAGCTTGTCTCCTTTCTGGTAAAGAATTGGCTTGGTAGTTTAGTCTGCCCTGTTCCCATGATGCACTGGGCCAGGGACAGACTGATTTGCATATAGCCAGGTTCTGAGCTGGGATGGGGCAGTGAGATAAATAACGGTGATGGATCAAGCCCTGATCTTTGGACTGGGTAAGAGTGGTCTGCTCAATTCAGACACTCTGTTCATCACCACCCCCTTTTGTAAATCGATTTTGGCCACTATAGGTGTGGCAGGGTATACTCAGACATGAGTCCCTTTCTCACTGCTCCATCAGGATTCAAGCAAGCCGGGCCGAAGAGGCTGAAATGCCAGAAACCGGTCCCCGGTAGCTTGTCTCCTTTCTGGTAAAGAATTGGCTTGGTAGTTTAGTCTGCCCTGTTCCCATGATGCACTGGGCCAGGGACAGACTGATTTGCATATAGCCAGGTTCTGAGCTGGGATGGGGCAGTGAGATAAATAACGGTGATGGATCAAGCCCTGATCTTTGGACTGGGTAAGAGTGGTCTGCTCAATTCAGACACTCTGTTCATCACCACCCCCTTTTGTAAATCGATTTTGGCCACTATAGGTGTGGCAGGGTATACTCAGACATGAGTCCCTTTCTCACTGCTCCATCAGGATTCAAGCAAGCCGGGCCGAAGAGGCTGAAATGCCAGAAACCGGTCCCCGGTAGCTTGTCTCCTTTCTGGTAAAGAATTGGCTTGGTAGTTTAGTCTGCCCTGTTCCCATGATGCACTGGGCCAGGGACAGACTGATTTGCATATAGCCAGGTTCTGAGCTGGGATGGGGCAGTGAGATAAATAACGGTGATGGATCAAGCCCTGATCTTTGGACTGGGTAAGAGTGGTCTGCTCAATTCAGACACTCTGTTCATCACCACCCCCTTTTGTAAATCGATTTTGGCCACTATAGGTGTGGCAGGGTATACTCAGACATGAGTCCCTTTCTCACTGCTCCATCAGGATTCAAGCAAGCCGGGCCGAAGAGGCTGAAATGCCAGAAACCGGTCCCCGGTAGCTTGTCTCCTTTCTGGTAAAGAATTGGCTTGGTAGTTTAGTCTGCCCTGTTCCCATGATGCACTGGGCCAGGGACAGACTGATTTGCATATAGCCAGGTTCTGAGCTGGGATGGGGCAGTGAGATAAATAACGGTGATGGATCAAGCCCTGATCTTTGGACTGGGTAAGAGTGGTCTGCTCAATTCAGACACTCTGTTCATCACCACCCCCTTTTGTAAATCGATTTTGGCCACTATAGGTGTGGCAGGGTATACTCAGACATGAGTCCCTTTCTCACTGCTCCATCAGGATTCAAGCAAGCCGGGCCGAAGAGGCTGAAATGCCAGAAACCGGTCCCCGGTAGCTTGTCTCCTTTCTGGTAAAGAATTGGCTTGGTAGTTTAGTCTGCCCTGTTCCCATGATGCACTGGGCCAGGGACAGACTGATTTGCATATAGCCAGGTTCTGAGCTGGGATGGGGCAGTGAGATAAATAACGGTGATGGATCAAGCCCTGATCTTTGGACTGGGTAAGAGTGGTCTGCTCAATTCAGACACTCTGTTCATCACCACCCCCTTTTGTAAATCGATTTTGGCCACTATAGGTGTGGCAGGGTATACTCAGACATGAGTCCCTTTCTCACTGCTCCATCAGGATTCAAGCAAGCCGGGCCGAAGAGGCTGAAATGCCAGAAACCGGTCCCCGGTAGCTTGTCTCCTTTCTGGTAAAGAATTGGCTTGGTAGTTTAGTCTGCCCTGTTCCCATGATGCACTGGGCCAGGGACAGACTGATTTGCATATAGCCAGGTTCTGAGCTGGGATGGGGCAGTGAGATAAATAACGGTGATGGATCAAGCCCTGATCTTTGGACTGGGTAAGAGTGGTCTGCTCAATTCAGACACTCTGTTCATCACCACCCCCTTTTGTAAATCGATTTTGGCCACTATAGGTGTGGCAGGGTATACTCAGACATGAGTCCCTTTCTCACTGCTCCATCAGGATTCAAGCAAGCCGGGCCGAAGAGGCTGAAATGCCAGAAACCGGTCCCCGGTAGCTTGTCTCCTTTCTGGTAAAGAATTGGCTTGGTAGTTTAGTCTGCCCTGTTCCCATGATGCACTGGGCCAGGGACAGACTGATTTGCATATAGCCAGGTTCTGAGCTGGGATGGGGCAGTGAGATAAATAACGGTGATGGATCAAGCCCTGATCTTTGGACTGGGTAAGAGTGGTCTGCTCAATTCAGACACTCTGTTCATCACCACCCCCTTTTGTAAATCGATTTTGGCCACTATAGGTGTGGCAGGGTATACTCAGACATGAGTCCCTTTCTCACTGCTCCATCAGGATTCAAGCAAGCCGGGCCGAAGAGGCTGAAATGCCAGAAACCGGTCCCCGGTAGCTTGTCTCCTTTCTGGTAAAGAATTGGCTTGGTAGTTTAGTCTGCCCTGTTCCCATGATGCACTGGGCCAGGGACAGACTGATTTGCATATAGCCAGGTTCTGAGCTGGGATGGGGCAGTGAGATAAATAACGGTGATGGATCAAGCCCTGATCTTTGGACTGGGTAAGAGTGGTCTGCTCAATTCAGACACTCTGTTCATCACCACCCCCTTTTGTAAATCGATTTTGGCCACTATAGGTGTGGCAGGGTATACTCAGACATGAGTCCCTTTCTCACTGCTCCATCAGGATTCAAGCAAGCTGGGCCGAAGAGGCTGAAATGCCAGAAACCGGTCCCCGGTAGCTTGTCTCCTTTCTGGTAAAGAATTGGCTTGGTAGTTTAGTCTGCCCTGTTCCCATGATGCACTGGGCCAGGGACAGACTGATTTGCATATAGCCAGGTTCTGAGCTGGGATGGGGCAGTGAGATAAATAACGGTGATGGATCAAGCCCTGATCTTTGGACTGGGTAAGAGTGGTCTGCTCAATTCAGACACTCTGTTCATCACCACCCCCTTTTGTAAATCGATTTTGGCCACTATAGGTGTGGCAGGGTATACTCAGACATGAGTCCCTTTCTCACTGCTCCATCAGGATTCAAGCAAGCCGGGCCGAAGAGGCTGAAATGCCAGAAACCGGTCCCCGGTAGCTTGTCTCCTTTCTGGTAAAGAATTGGCTTGGTAGTTTAGTCTGCCCTGTTCCCATGATGCACTGGGCCAGGGACAGACTGATTTGCATATAGCCAGGTTCTGAGCTGGGATGGGGCAGTGAGATAAATAACGGTGATGGATCAAGCCCTGATCTTTGGACTGGGTAAGAGTGGTCTGCTCAATTCAGACACTCTGTTCATCACCACCCCCTTTTGTAAATCGATTTTGGCCACTATAGGTGTGGCAGGGTATACTCAGACATGAGTCCCTTTCTCACTGCTCCATCAGGATTCAAGCAAGCCGGGCCGAAGAGGCTGAAATGCCAGAAACCGGTCCCCGGTAGCTTGTCTCCTTTCTGGTAAGAATTGGCTTGGTAGTTTAGTCTGCCCTGTTCCCATGATGCACTGGGCCAGGGACAGACTGATTTGCATATAGCCAGGTTCTGAGCTGGGATGGGGCAGTGAGATAAATAACGGTGATGGATCAAGCCCTGATCTTTGGACTGGGTAAGAGTGGTCTGCTCAATTCAGACACTCTGTTCATCACCACCCCCTTTTGTAAATCGATTTTGGCCACTATAGGTGTGGCAGGGTATACTCAGACATGAGTCCCTTTCTCACTGCTCCATCAGGATTCAAGCAAGCCGGGCCGAAGAGGCTGAAATGCCAGAAACCGGTCCCCGGTAGCTTGTCTCCTTTCTGGTAAAGAATTGGCTTGGTAGTTTAGTCTGCCCTGTTCCCATGATGCACTGGGCCAGGGACAGACTGATTTGCATATAGCCAGGTTCTGAGCTGGGATGGGGCAGTGAGATAAATAACGGTGATGGATCAAGCCCTGATCTTTGGACTGGGTAAGAGTGGTCTGCTCAATTCAGACACTCTGTTCATCACCACCCCCTTTTGTAAATCGATTTTGGCCACTATAGGTGTGGCAGGGTATACTCAGACATGAGTCCCTTTCTCACTGCTCCATCAGGATTCAAGCAAGCCGGGCCGAAGAGGCTGAAATGCCAGAAACCGGTCCCCGGTAGCTTGTCTCCTTTCTGGTAAAGAATTGGCTTGGTAGTTTAGTCTGCCCTGTTCCCATGATGCACTGGGCCAGGGACAGACTGATTTGCATATAGCCAGGTTCTGAGCTGGGATGGGGCAGTGAGATAAATAACGGTGATGGATCAAGCCCTGATCTTTGGACTGGGTAAGAGTGGTCTGCTCAATTCAGACACTCTGTTCATCACCACCCCCCCCCCTTTTGTAAATCGGTATATTTTTGTGACGCATTATTGGATTGTGTTACTGAGGTTGTTGGGTTCTGTCCTATTTTGACAGTTTTGTTGTTCACTTCCTGTTATGTTTTCATTCTGTTATTATTTTGCTCTATGGTATATTATTGTGTTCTGTGACTTCCACACCTTTTCTGACTACGCTGTCACAATTAAATCAGAAGGGTTAAATACTTGAACCACAGAAAAATTATGCAAACTGTTTTTTTAAAAAATCTTCATTAAATTTGACTTGTCATATGTCATGTTAAGTGAAATAAACAGTTAACTAATAAATAAATAACAATTAATGGTCTGCTGTTACTTCCACATGACATACAGTATGACTTTGAACTGCACCAACCAAAATTCAAGAGGAAACTGATAAATGGGACTCAAATACCTGATTCTGCCTGTCGCAAATGGTGGGTGCAAACAGTGCATCAACTTTTTGCAAGCTGCCAGTAATTTTACTGTCCATCAGATAGGCTAATAATTCCCATTCTCATAGAATTGCAGAGAGCAATTTTCAGTTCCCCGTGTTTGGCTATGAACACCGGGAAGTGGGACGACAAGGATCAACAGAACACAATCCCTGCACTTGCATTCATAAACAGAAAACCTTTTTTTTTTTAAAGAAACCTATGTACTAATAGATTGCATCACAACATTCCCATTCACAGAAAGTCACAGAGCAACCTGCCTAAATAATAGTAATTAGGAAGATCAATATGTTTAACAAACCGGTGACTGGCTATCAAATATCATATAATATATATTTTTATATATAGAGATGTTCAAACTCAAAACTGCAAAACTTCTGACTCTAACACCGACAGGTCCTCTGCTTATTTAGGAAATGTTTCACATATTGATTAGTTTCCGATTAAGAAAACGTTGTTTAAAAATAAGTAAGCCTCTTCCTAGTACAGAATAAACTTATTATTTTACAGAGAGCATTCTGGACAGCAAGTTGTTTACAGAAATTGCAGTTTATGGGGCAAGATATTTGCTGGAATTGCAACACAGTGGTGGGAAAAATGGCACACGCTCTTTAATTGCATAATATCAAAAGAATGCTGCAACCAACTTGTAGACATATCCATTTTTAGATATATATACCTCCTCTGGAATTTATCTTCTGTTGTTTTAAGCATATCTTTCAGTACTAACTCGACTTGATTGAAGGAATCGGATTCCAAACAGATAGACCTTATGTTTGCACTGGGTACGAAGATGATTTTTTGCAACATTAAAACGACAAACTATGGCAGCAGATGCTAGCGCCCACCAGCACAGTCGCAGTCCAACCACCAAAGTGGGAGTTCACTACTGATCTGTAATGCTGGGTTTGTTGCTATGGCATCAACAAGAACCTCCCCAAACAACACAAAAAACAAATGTCTCCGATGTGCAGGGAATGTTCCCCCTTCAACTCACAGACATTTACATTTCTATAGGTTCTATAATAGGTTTCGTGCCTGCTATGAGCAAGGAAAATCATCGTTGACATGCTTACCCTAACTATTTAAGAAAATCATCAGTTCCAGCACATTCCAGCAGGATACTGTAACATAACCACATGAACAGACGGCAGTAACATCCGCCTCGATGCTTGTACATATGGATGATCATGGAGAAACCACAACACAGGAAAAAGGTTTATCTCAAGCACCTGCAATCGATTATAGCTGTTTATGGTATGATCAGTCAGATTATCCCTCCTCCCCTCTCACCTCCTGTCTACCTGCCACCTCCAGTCTGAGTTGCGCTACCTTAGGCGTGATTCACTGATATATTGACCAGTCTGCCCTAATATGTAAGTATGGGCCCATATGTGAGAGGTACTAGCCACGTCAGGTCTAGTGTTTATATGTTCCAGTATTCATATTTTACATCGTGAAGCCATCCAGTCGTTTTAGAGATCGGGCGGTCAACTAGGGCGTTGCCACAGAGTGCTCGCCTTTTATTATTGAGATAGCGGCCAATCACCTTATCGTTCTAAGGATCTCTGCGACGCATTCTAGTGAGGCCACCAGCTGGGTAGTCTGAACATAAAAATCTATGATCTTAGATATCATTGTTTCGGATTTCTTCCATTAGTTGTAGATGTCTGGACAGGACCATGCAAGTTGGATAACATCTCCATATAGAACCTTACAACTGCAACAGGTTTGGCCGGCGCAAGAATCCAATCAAAACAATAGTGCTGGTGAAAAGTATAATCTGTGTAAACATTTACTATGCATAAGCTTGGCTACAGTTTAAAGATATTGTGGCCGTTTCAGAGCAGCAAAATGCCAATCTTTCTTCTGTCCACTGGCTCCTGACATGCGTCTACCAGTGTCCACCAGTGTCTACCAGTGTCTACCAGCGTCTACCAGTGACCAGCCTGTCTCCGGACGCAGCGGTTGCTCCACCTTGTCTCCTGCATCTCTGGGTATCGTAGCGCTGCTCTCCCCACTGCTGCCAAAACGTATCTGTGCATTTAATCGATCTGTGCCTGCTTAGTTGTTTACTTGCTGTAGCGCCTCGCATTGCTGGAAATTAATTGTGCCTGTGTGTGTTCCTGGCGCTCCACCGCTCGCATTGCCTGCATTGCCCCCTGAGGTCGAGTATTGCCTGACTGTGCCCACGGCATTATTTGGCTTTATTTTGCATTATTTTAGCCCCAATAGCCCCATTATTGTCGTGTTTGCCTTTATTTTGGTTGCTCCCATTTGGTTGTGCCTCAAGCCCGTCCCTCCCCCCACGCTACCGCCTCCCAGCTGCCCCGCCCACCCACTAGCTATCAGGATCGTCCCGTCCGGCGTTTCATTGTGACCAGCCTGTCTCCGGACGTAGCGGTTGCTCCCCCTTGTATCCTGCATCTCTGGGTATCGTAGCGCTGCTCTCCCCACTGCTGCCAAAACGTATCTGTGCATTTAATCGATCTGTGCCTGCTTAGTTGTTTACTTGCTGTAGCGCCTCGCATTGCTGGAAATTAATTGTGTCTGTGTGTGTTCCTGGCGCTCCACCGCTCGCATTGCCTGCATTGCCCCCTGAGGTCGAGTATTGCCTGACTGTGCCCACGGCATTATTTGGCTTTATTTTGCATTATTTTAGCCCCAATAGCCCCATTATCGTCGTGTTTGCCTTTATTTTGGTTGCTGCCATTTGGTTGTGCCTCAAGCCCGTCCCTCCCCCCACGCTACCGCCTCCCAGCTGCCCCGCCCACGCTCCGCCCCCTCCACTCCCCATTTACGACTGATAGATTTGCGCGCAGCGTCCACGCACAGCGGACGCGCCCCTTGCACGCCGAAGGTGCGCCAAAGGTAAGCCCTTCTACGCCCGTCCGCGCCTGGACCGCGCCCAGCGCCAGACCCCCTGGCCCCCGCAAACCCATCACCTCCCGCATCACATACGACGCCGCAACCCTCTCAGCCCTCAACCCAGGCCATCCACCAAAGTGCCACCAAGCCGCCCCAGGACACACCTATGGACCATTTACCTGCCACTCCTGCAAGTTTGACTCCATCAGGACACACACCAAATCCACAAACCCCAAACAAAGCCCAGACACTAACCACCTAAAATGCGTCCTTCTCAACACCCGCTCCATTCACAAACACGCGATCGACCTTTGGAATCTACTCGACACCATATCCCCGGACGTCGCCTTCCTAACAGAAACCTGGATGAATGCCTCATCAGCTCCAGACATCACCATAGCCATCCCGGACGGCTACAAGATCATCCGAAAGGACCGCACCAACCAAACAGGAGGAGGCATCGCCATCGTCCACAAGAACTCCATCCGCGTCACGACCAGTTCAGACGATAACCTCACTATCGCCGAACACCTTCACTTCCAGATCCACACCGACCCCAAGACCACACTCAGAGGCACCCTCCTCTACAGACCACCAGGACCCCGCACACAATTCAGCGAAGACATCACTGACTTCATCACCCCACACGCCCTCCCCTCCGAGGACTACATTCTACTGGGAGACCTCAATTTCCACCTGGAAAAGAGCAACGACTGCAACACCACCACCCTTCTGGACAACCTCGCCAATCTCGGACTCAAACAACTTGTAAACACCTCCACCCACTATGCAGGGCACACGCTTGACCCTATCTTCACCTCCAGCAAGCACATCTCCTTCAATCACACCACAGCTCTCCATTGGACGGACCACAGCTGCGTTCACTTCAACTACAAAAAGACCACGATCCTCAACCACCCTCAACCAATTCTGCGAAGAAACTGGAACAAAATCACCACCAACCAGATCTTCACATCGCTTCTCCAAAACCCTCCTGCCAATTCATCGGACCCAAACCAAGCAGCCATCAACCTCACACAATGGATCACCCACAGCGCCGACAAATTAGCACCCTTGAAAAACCATCAAATCAAGCAAGGCAGCAAAAACGCCCCCTGGTTCAACGATGACCTTAAGAAATCCAAGAAGCTTTGTCGTACCCTTGAGAAAGCCTGGAAAAAAGACCCAAACACTATCACCCGAGCCACCTTCAAAAACGCCACCCGCAAACACCACCAACTAATCCGGGCAACCAAGAAATCAGCATTCAAAGACCGACTAGACAACAACGCCCACAACAGCAAGGAACTATTCAACATCGTCAAAGAATTTAGCAACCCCACCGCCAGCACCAACAACATCACTCCCTCCCAAGTCCTCTGCGACTCCCTAGCTTCCTTCTTCCACGACAAAATCGCCGACATTCACAACAGCTTTGACAACCAACCCGGAGACTAGTCCACCCCACCCACCTCTGAACCAAAACCCCCCTCGAACAACCTCTACGACTGGGACCCAATCACCACTGATGACACCATTCGCCTGATGAACTCCATCCACTCAGGATCCCCAACAGACCCATGTCCCCACCACATCTTCAACAAAGCAGACTCCATTATCGCACCCCATCTCCGAAACGTCATCAACTGCTCCCTCAACTCCGCCACTTTCCCAAAAAGCTGGAAACACGCTGAACTCAGCGCCCTGCTGAAAAAACCCACAGCAGACCCCACCGAACTCAAAAACTACCGCCCCATCTCGCTCCTCCCATTCCCTGCCAAAGTCATTGAGAAAGCCGTCAACAGCCAGCTCGCCGCCTTCCTCGAAACCAACAAATCCCTCAACTCCTCACAGTCCGGCTTCCAAGCCAAACACAGCACCGAGACCGCCCTCATCGCAGCAACAGACGACATTCGAACACTACTGGACAACGGAGACACATTCGCCCTCATCCTACTTGACCTCTCCGCAGCCTCGACACAGTCTGTCATAGCACCCTTATACAACGACTCAAGAACATCGGAATTCAAGGAAAAGCATTGGACTGGATCATCTCGTTCCTCGCCGGAAGAACGCAGAGATTCCGCCTTCCCCCTTTTAGATCAGAGGCCACCGAAGTCATCTGCGGCGTACCACAAGGATCTTCACTCAGCCCTACCCTCTTCAACGTATACATGAGCCCCCTCGCAACCATCGCGCGACAACACAACCTCAACATCATCTCCTACGCAGATGACACACAGCTGATCCTCTCCCTCACCAAAGACCCAAACACTGCCAAAACCAACCTACACGAAGGGATGAAAGAAGTAGCCGAGTGGATGAAGAACAGCCGTCTAAATCTGAACTCGGACAAAACGGAAGTCCTCATCTTAGGTACATCCCCCTCCGCCTGGGATGACTCTTGGTGGCCACCGGCCCTGGGAAACGCACCCATACCGACGGACCACGCACATAACCTGGGCTTCATCCTGGACTCCTCACTTTCGATGACCAGACAAGTCAACGCCGTATCATCATCATGCTTCAACATCCTACGCATGCTCAAAAAAACATTCTGTTGGATCCCCACCGAAACAAGAAAAACGGTCACCCACGCACTGGTCACAAGCCGGCTGGACTACGGAAATACCCTGTATGCCGGAACCACCGCCAATCTTCAGAAAAAACTCCAACGGATCCAAAACGCCTCAGCCAGACTCATATTAGACATTCCCCGCAAAGATCACATTTCCGGTCACCTGAAAGACCTTCACTGGCTCCCTGTCAACAAGAGGATAACGTTCCGTCTCCTCACCCACGCACACAAAGCCCTCTACAAACTTGGACCCGAATGCCTCAACACGTGCCTATCCTTTTACACCCCCACCCGCCAGCTGCGATCGTCCAATCAAGCCCTCGCCGCTGTTCCGCGCATCCACAGGGCCACCATGGGAGGAAGATCCTTCTCCTACTTAGCGGCCAAAACCTGGAATTCCCTCCCCATCCACCTCCGCCTTACACAAAACCACCTATCCTTCAGAAAACAACTAAAAACTTGGATATTCGATAAGTAATATTCTCCCCCTTCCTCAAGCGCCTTGAGACCCTCTGGGTATGTAGTGCGCTATATAAGTGTTGACTTGACTTGACTTGACTTGACTCTCATGGCTGCAATCCGTCCCAGTGGTATTAAATGCATTGTAAAGTTGAGCTAATCGACCCCAAGTCTCTTTAAATTGGACGACTTTAGTCGACGAGTTTGGGAGGTTCTGCATGAAAAATTAATTAACATTGAGACTCAATGGTGTGTTTTAATTTAATCTAAAATAAATAAAGGCGACTAGTTGGCTAATGCCTCCTTCTCCTTGTGTTATGGTACATGTGTCCCATCTGTGTCAATCCCCAGCAGTTCAGTGTTTCTAATCACTCAATGATAGCAGGATTGAAGGACAGTCTAGAAGATGGGTAAGGGGTAAGCATAGATGAGTAAAAGCTGATTATTTGCCCAGGACATATACCAAGCCTTGTTGGTGAAGATGATTGTATTGAAGTAATCTTTGGGATTGGGTAGTCATGTGGATAGTGTAGTGCATAGGGAGCCCTAAGCGATCAAATCAGAATCTGCTATAATGTGAGGCACGAGGGACAGTGGAGAGAATGGTATATTTCAAAGGTTACACAGGCAGCGAGGACATAACATTCCAGGTCTGTAGCTGGAAGTCCCCATTTCATAAGGTAATGACATAAAATCCGACTTTAATCTCACTTTTTCCCCAGCCCACATTAAATGAGTTAGACTCATTTGGAATTTGTTTGTTGGCACAGACTGAGATGGTTTTTGAGCGAGGCATTGCTATATTTATGAATAAATAAAGGAATTTAATTATGGCAATTCTGACAGCTATCAATAGGGGTACGCGTATCTGTCTGTCAAATTGGGTTGTAGTGTAGTTCCTATTTTCCCAATAGGCTCTGCGCATTGGAATAATATATCCTATTGATTTGACGTAGGGCTTAAGTAGACTAGGTTTCTATTGAATATATTAGACTTAATTGTGAGTGCCAGCTAGCTCAGAGGTCACTAGAAACTTTCTCGAATACACAAGAAGGGATTAGTTTCTGACAACCGCATAAACATGACAACTTTGCTTCCCCAAGAATAAAACTGATCTTCAGAGTCGTGGAACAATAGATAGATATTTCACTCAGTCAATCGTACATGTTTCATTTCATTGGAGGTGCAGAGAAATACAGAGACGGGCGTTTTCAATAAAAGATTTATTGAACAGTCTTCTTTCTCGTGCAAAAGAAATTAACTGCTACAATCGAAACACTGGTTGCAAAGTATAATGCGTACAGTAAGAAGACTATTATAAAATAATACTGTAAAAGCATGGAATGGCTCCTAGACCATAGATAAACACATACATAAATAACAAAGGCTAAAAGTACTCAACTGGTGCTTCTAAAACACACATACCCCAAATATACCTAACCAAAGTCTAGTACGAGGGAAGAAGTAAGTGAGGTGTAGCATAGGTTTAGTCTGTTTTTGCCAAGAATCTAACCAAGATTTCTGTTAGGATCTAATCAGCTCCGTATGAAGGAGGCCTGGTATCTCTGTCTCGGGACTCGATTTCCCAACACCCTGCGAGGGGAGCTTGAAAACACTGGAGCTGTATTCTTCACGAGAGAAAGGCAGCCTCTTTGTCAGTCTGTCAGCTGGAGGGTCGGCATCCTTCGGACCTTGCTATAGCGAGCTGTGTCGGGCAAGTAGATAGTCGAGTTGCTCCGAACCACCGTGTGTTTGCTAGGGCAAGTGTAGGCATATTTATACCTTGAAGGTGCCTAGTTTGATGTAAAGTCGGACATAATAACGTCACCAACGAACCCCAAGGGAATGGTAGTTCTTTGAAAACGCCATGATTTCTAGGACAAATAAGTAGTAGGACAAGGGGATGTCCCGGACTGCTGACGCCGAGTTTTCCAAGAAATCTTTGTGGTTTTTTGGAACTAGTGGAAGTAGCCATGCCTGTATTTGGACTGGGTGGGTTATGTCTAAATATGGGCAGGATTTCTATGTATATATAAGGGCAATGTGAATTGTACCTGTATAAGGGCATGAATCGGGAAAATGTATACGGAATCTAAATCAATACACAATACCCACTCCACTTTCTTTGGTAACTTACGCATGGTTCTAAAATGCTTCACAACAGGGGTTAGAGAATTTCAACTGCATACTCAAAGTTGTCTCTGAGAACTATTTTGTTATATATAGAGATTAAATGGGTGACCAATAATTCTTACTCGCACATCTGTGAAGGGCATAATAAATGTATGAGACTGATCAGGTAGTTTTTATCCCGAGTCTTTCAAGAACTATCTTCATATAGAGCTAGTGGAGGAATCAAATGCTTTCTCTGCCTCCAGAAACAGAAATCTTGGGTAGATTTGTCTTTATATGATTTAAAATTGAGATGGGGGAGCAGTTGCTGTGTAACACAATTCAGCTTTGGACAAAATTTGTTTGGCTGGGCAGGTAAACTCCTCAAGGGGGTGAGCCGATTAGGAAAATCTTGGGCAATGATTTTACTGTTCAGAGTCATGAGGTATAGTGGTTGATATGACTAGCATGGGTGGAAATCAAAAAGTTTATTAATATCCTCTTCCAAGAGGAAGGGAGCAGGGAGCGCCTTTTCAGTGACTCATTAAACATAGCTAGCAGATGTGGGCTGAACAATTCAGTATGTTGCAGCTGGATTCTTTTCACGATTTTTACCTTACCAATCTTTAGAATCCTTTGTCAACTGGACCGTTTTTGTCTGCTAAGAAGTGTAAACGGAAGAACAAATTCATAATAACTTTACAATTGACCAAATCAATCCAATTTAAAGGACCACTGACTACGGAATACATTTTAAAGGTTTATTACAAAGCCAAAAATAACTGAACATACTCAGCAAGAGGTTAAGAAAATAAATGGGCACTAATACAAACATAATCCTACGCAGAAGTCTCAAGCGACTTTTATCAAAACGAATCCAAAAGCATCAGGCAAACAATGACCGTCCCACTTAAAGAGTAGACCGCATCTACTCCATAGGAAAAAGAATGTTAGTCTGCCCCAATACTAACTCTAAAGTGGCATCCCTACTTAGCATCCCTCCCAGGCAAGAGAAAAGGTGTCAGCAGTGAAGACTTCCTAAGAAGTACACTCACTTTGCATAGGTAAGTAGCCTAAGCTACAGAGCTCATTCTAAAATGCTCCTTTGTGCTTACCTTCTAGTCCTCCTCTCTCTCTCTGCCCTAGTCCTCTACTGCTCCTCTTCTGCTTCACCCTCGGGGGTACTGTCCCTAATACAAAATCCCAAAAACAGTAAACACGCCCTAAACACACCCCTTCAGGCAGGTCTTCTCTCCTGTACTTTTCCATCGAAACTTCAACTTCATCCAAAAACCGTTGCTGTGTTCTTGGGTCCCAGACACCTTCGCCGCTAAAAGTTTTGTTTTAAAATTCTTGTTCACTCCCACAGTGCTCGCTTCTACCATCCTACCTCCTAAAACAAAAGGTTATTCTGCCTAACAAGACGTGTGTCCTTGCACCTGCAACAGAAATCCTGTGAACAAATCAACCTTGCACGCACACAGGTCTACAATCCAAATTTCGACTGAGAAAAGAAGCCTTCCCAAGGAAAATACATTTCGGGCCTACAATTTTCAGACAACCTAAAACACAGATAGGCCTCTACTGACAGTTTCATATGACTAGGCCTTTACACAATTAAACACATTTCTAACACTACATCATGAGCATTACATTCAATATTGTTTAAAGCATTACAATTAATTTAATTAATCAGCAACCTACATGTGCAATTTTTATATGGTGCCCGTTTAATCCTAATGAATCATTTTATACGTGAAGCAATAATTTCTGTGTTACTTAACGTATTTTCTCGGCTAAAGCACTACATCTGTCTGTAAATTATATAAACACACTCCTACATATTGCAATATAACTCAATTTAGTACTACATTTCTAATGTTCAGACGTTAATACAGTCCTCTAAATATGCGGGTGCGGACTGCCCATGATTATGACACACCCCTACAATTTTCAGAATAACATGGCGCTCTATCAAGTATATGCTTTGTAGAACTCAGCAGTGACCCCATCTGTCATGGGGCTATATTTGTAGCTATGCCATCTACAGCTTTGCTAATTTCCTCAATAATAAGGTGTATCACAGAGCCTGTCGGTCATTATTTTCCACCCATGTCGTGACCAGCTCCTCAAGGTATTAAGAGATTTGTGAGCAAGCTAGCCTTTGTTTGAAAACTGTCTAGTCTTTAATAGTATCCTGGGCATATAGTCAGTATATCTTCAGAGATGGTTACTTTGCTCCATCTCATTATTGATAGCAACATCTGTATCAGGTTTACTCGGCTCCCACATGAGCCAATAGGATCGACACCTCATATCAACTTGCCTGGGCATCTTAACCGAAAAAGGCCACCTCTGTGTTAGCCATTTCCCTGAATTCCATAATGGCAAGATTTTATTCCTCAAGAGTCTGTCCTTCCCCACCGGTTGCGATTTTCTTTTTTAACCCCTTCGATGCTGGTGACGGAACCATTGCGTCATCAGTCACGGTTGAGCTGTGCTGATGGCGGAATGGTTCCGTCATGACCACACCCAGTTAAAGGATGTCCAGCACCGGGGAGGAATCAAGGCAGCAGGCAAGGTGTTAATTCAGTGAGTTACTTTCTTGCCTGCTCAATCTGACCTTGCAATGAAATTAGTATGCTGGGCTGCTTGGAGATTCCCACAGCCAAAAGGACAACCATAAATGCCTACCATAATAATCATAATATGGAACCGAACCCTCCTTATTATCAAAGTATTCTTTGCCAGCTGCAAGTATGCTATGCCTACCAAGTATCACTGGGCCTCTATTGGATACCTCCAAGAGGCATTGGTTTGGGGCTGTGGCAGGGAGAACAAGGTAAAGTTTAATTGAGAAATGGTTGGATAGTGTGCAAATCAGATGTTGCGTCTCAGATCCCAAGGGCAACAAGTTTCTAGAGCACAGCTGAATTTTTATTCTTGGATCATGGGCTGTGTACAGTAGAATAATAGAAAGATTAAAAAGATGTTTGCTCCATGTCATGTTTACCTTTTCATAGATAATAATATTTTACATTCTTCACACTTTGGTTGATGGGAATGTGGGATTGTCCTTTATAGAGTTAAGCATTATGAGGCATTATTACAAGGAAGTAGCGGAATAGGGCGTTAGCCTTACTGAAACGCCACTTCAGAAACGCAGGGCTGCACCATATTTACAACAATATGGTACAGCTCTGCGTTTGCCCTGCGCTGGCACTAAATGTAGCAGCTTAGCACCAACGCAGGTACCCTTGCACCATAGTGCAAGGGTGTCTGCATTCAGAGAAACATTCTTTATTTGCAGGAGGGTCTTCCTTCCTGCATATAAACAATCTTTAAAAGACGTTTTGTAACTTTGATGTGTGCTGCTTAATGCAGCACACATAGGAGTTGCAAAATGTAATTTCTTTTTTTTATTGTTTATGTGCAGGAAGGGACACCTTCCTGCTTATAAACAATAAATGGCAATTTGCTGTTTCTATGTGTGCTAAAAAGCGCAGCACACATGGAAACAGCAAAAATTAGGTTTTCTCTGATCTTGATTTTGGTGCTGCCTCCTATTGCACCACCCATGTACATAGGGGGCAGCGTAAAAATTAATGGGTGTTGCAGTGGAACACCCACCACAACAATTGCCCTCTCCTTTCACGTTAAGTACAGCGTGTAAGGGTGTCCTATTTACAAGGCAGCATTAAGCCATGTTAAGTGGCTTAATGCTGCCTTGTAAATAAGGTGAAGCCCCTATCGCTATCACAATTTCACATGAAGGGACATTGTGGTGGCGTTAAGGGCTTGTAAATATGCCCCTAGGTTTAAGTTGCTTCTTCATTGGATGTTTTACTCTTATAGGTGAGTACACGCATCATGTAAATCTTCAAATGTTTCAAGAGAGTAAGAGTTATGATCATTAGCGTTGATCAATGTGATGAGAATGTCAAATAATATGTGGCCAACCACTAGATACTTCCCTGCTGCGATGGATACAACTTTTCTACACCCAAAAATCTATGGATTTGCAAATAATGATAGTCGCTCAGCCTAAATATGAACTGTAGATGCAAATTATGTATTACTAACCATTTAGCAGCAATTTGCATGGAGTTTGTCTTGTGGTTTGTGGGTTTCTTGCAGTAAACACATGTTTCCCTCATGCCTGACCAGGTATGACATGACCAGTTTGGATTTTGGGGAGTATTTAATCCCCTCACATTCCAAGACAATGGGTTGATCAGTTTACAACCAACAAACGCAAAAAGTTCCCTTGAGTTTCTATGTCCTAGAGTTTATAGAATATAAGATCTCCAAATAAATCCCATAAAGGTCTCACTGTAGTTTAAATGACACAATTATTCATGCACTCTGCACTCACAAACTTTAATGGAACCGCAAAAAAGCACTTACAGTCTAAAGCTATATATACTACGTAGCCGGGGTGTAAATATTGGTAAAAAGATTTTTTATTTAAAATTTCGAATTGCATGAAAGAAATTTCTCATTTAAAAGCACACAATATATGTATCTCTTTTGGTGGGTATTCATATGTATATCAACATGCTGTTATTCGTTTCTATACAGACTTATTGTTCAGACACTCACAAGAGATATAAATTCATAGTACATTTATAAATACACTCAAATAAAATAAAACCAAGTCGACGCGTTTCGGTGGATCTTTGCTGTGCGCACCACCTTCCTCAGGACAGTTAAAAACAGTTCTTTCATTTATTCACCACTCAGCCCCGTTGTTTAATTGCGAAGCTGATTCCAGACCCTTATTATTCGTAGTCTGGCTATACTGTGATGGATCTCAGTTTAGACCATTTCTATATTCAATTTTCAGTTTAGTTCCGCGTTTAGAATATTCCTTTCTATTCTTAAGGATAAATACTGGCACCGGTATAAGAATATATTCCAGTGTAGTTCTCCTCTTATTCGAGGGTTTGTTTAGTTTCTTTTTGTGCTTTTTGTGCTTTCATCAGGGAATTCATCAATTGTCCCAATCGCAACGTTCTGGTGCCTCCTCGTTCTTGTTTCCCGCGGTAAGTGCACTCTTCTCCACCTCTGCATTACAGCGTTCTGTCATATTTGTTCTCATGATTTGTCTCCCAAGCCATTGTTTCAACTGGTCTGAGCAAATTGAACCAGAGGTGATGGAAGCTCTGCTATGATGAATGTCATAAAATTCAAGTCGGTTGTGTATAGAACCTGTCACAGAAATATGTGTAGCATTAATCTGCACCATGGTTGAGGTCCAGGATCAGACTTCCAACATAGCTGCAGATGTGGCATTTGATTTTGCAGAAGAATATAAAAGGAATGTCTTGCATGATTGCGGCAAATTCAACAGTCGAATGAGCAAGTTACAGCTGACAGTTAGTGGTATCTGTGTGGTATCTGTTACTGGACAGATTATGAGGGGATTTCACAACAGAAATAAACTTGAGAGTTGGAAGTATCACAAGCAAAAAATTTGAATCACAAATAATATTTCTGACGCATATAAAGGACGAAAACCCAAAATGATGTAAAGAAACATAAGATAGAAGTGATTAAACAATCATGAACGATTATCTTCTTTCACACACTATGGAGGTAGGGTCAGAAGGAAAAACAGAGACAAATAGCTTTGCGCAACATAAAAGAATAACAGCAGAAGTGTAGAGAAAATGGGTGAAAATGGAGAAACCTATTCACAAATTGAAAGGTGCAGATGAAATTGCTGACCACAGTTAACATGTGGCCTTACCAGATGTACAAGCAGGGTTACGAATGAGAATCAAAATACTAATGCCACCAGTAACACTTAATCTACAGAGGTTCTAGCTGATTAAGCAGAACACAGAAAAAAGAACTAAAGCACTTGACCTAGCAGAAAAGTATAAGCAGTGAAAAGTTGAGAAGTCCAAAATTCCCAGACTTGACTGCCCAGCCTAAAGGGCAAAATTGGAATCAATATTCACAGATTGGGCCGAGTCAAGAGAACCAAAAACATAGGGGCCTATTTTCACTCTTCATTTTATACTCAATCAATCAGGGAATTTATAAAGCGTGCTACTAACCCGCGAGGGTCTCAAGGTGTTGGGGGGAGGGGGTAGAGAAGCTCAGGTCAGTAGAAGAGCCAGGTCTTGAGATTTCTCCTGAAGGTGCGCAGGGTAGGGGAGCATCTGATTTTGACAGGGAGCTCATTCCAGGCCTTGGCTGCAAAGTAGGAGAAGGCTCTTCCACCTGCTCTGCTTCTGCGGATGAGGGGAGTCTCTGCCGGGTTGAGGTCGGCGGAACTGGGTAGTGGAAGGAGACTTTCTTGTTGAGGTATTTGGTTCCGATGTTGTGAAGGAATTTGTAGGCGTGGGTGAGTAGTTTGAAGGTTACTCTCTTCTCGACGGGGAGCCAGGATGATGCCGAGGTTCCGTGTGTGGCCTGTAGGGGTGGGTGGACTCCTGAGGGCAGAGGGCCACCAGGTGTTGTTCCAGGCGGAGGTGGAGGGTCCTAGGATGAGGACCTCAGTCTTCTCAGAGTTGACCTTCAGGCAGCTATTTTTCATCCAGGCAGCGACATCCTTCATTCCTTCCTGGAAGCAGAGTCTGGTGTCCTCGGGTTCTTCGTGAGGGAGAGGATGAGCTGGGTATCGTGGGCGTATGACACTATGCTGAGCCCATGTTGCCTGGCGGCGAGGGGGGCCATGAAGATGTTGAAGAGTGTGGGGCTGAGTGATGATCCCTGGGGTACTCCGCAGTTGATCTCAGTGGGTTCAGAGAGGAAGGGAGGGAGTTTGATCCTCTGGGTTCTGCTGGAGAGAAAGGTTTGGATCCAGTTGAGGGGGGTTCCTCATATCCCAGCGTCGTGGAGTCTGGCTATGAGAGTGCAATGTGAGACAGTGTTGAAGGGTGCGGCGAGGTCTAGTAGGATGAGGGCTGCAGAGTGGCCCTGGTCAAGTAACATGTGGATGTCATCGGTGGCAGCTAGGAGGGTAGTCTCGGTGCTGTGATTTCTGCGGAATCCAGACAAGGAGGGGTCTAGGATGGAGTTCTCTTCGATGAAGGTGGACAGCTGAGCTTTTATGACTCTCTCTGTGACTTTGGTGGGGAAAAGGAGGAGAGAGATGGGCCGGTGGTTCTTCAGGTCCGGTCGGCCGCGGGTTTCTTGAGGAGGGGCTTGATCTCCACTCCTGCTTCAAGGAGATGCCGATTCAAAGGAAGCGTTGATGGTCTGTCCCAATTTGGGTGCAATGGCGGTTGTTGCCGTGTGGTAGATGTGCGGGGGCAGGAGTCCGTGGGGGCTCCTGAGTGGGTGTTCTTCATGGTCGCGGTAGTGTGTTCAGTGGTGGCGGGATACCAGGTTTATTTTATTTTATTTATTTTTTGCAATTTTTAAAGCGCTACAAATTACCCGTAGGTGTCTCGGCGCTGAGGCTAAGTCTAAAATAAACCAGTGATGAATCGAAGGGACAATAGTAAAGGATTTATGTATCGTGTCGATAGGAAAACAGCCAAGTCTTTAGCTGCTTTCTAAAAACTATTAAAGATGGACTGGTCTTTATGTTGAGGGGAAGGGAGTTCCACAGTTTAGCTGCTGCTATGGTGAAACACCTATCTCCCCAGTTAACTGTCCTTGTTCTAGGAGTTTGAAGCATGTGAGCTGTGTTAGAGCGCAACGTTCTAGGGGTTGCCAAAGGTTTAAAGGAACTTCTCAAGAATTTAGGTCCTATGTCTTTTATTGCCTTATAGACAATACAGAGAGTCTTAAACTTCGTACGGCTTCTAACTGGAAGCCAGTGCAGTTGGTCTAGATGACTGGAAACCGAGCTATATTTGGGAATCCCCAGAAGAACTCTGGCAGAGGCATTTTGTATTAATTGCAGTTTAGAGATAACCTTTTTTTGGGCATTGAGGAGGAGTGTGTTGCAATAGTCAATGCGCGAAAACACCAGTGTGGATATTAGTGTTTTTCCCGTGGCTATGGGAAGATACGGTAGTATTTTCTTTATTTTCCTTAAGATGTTAAAGGAAGATGAGACTACCGCATTCGCGTGGTGATGAAAGAGGAGCTTGTTGTCAAATATCACTCCCAGATTTCTGACTTTGCTAACAGGTTGTGGTGGAGTTCCCAATTCCTCAGGCCACCATGAGGGAGACCACAAAGGTTGAATCTTTCCAAAAAGCATAACTTCCGTCTTGGACGAATTGAGTTTTAAGCAGTTGGAGGCCATCCAACTGCTAATAGCCCTCATACCATTCTTGAAGTTTGCTGCCACAGTGGGTCCGTCCTTATGTATGGATAACACCAACTGGGTGTCGTCAGCGTACGTTGTCAGATTGATGTTATACTCTTTTATTACCCTCGCTAAGTCCGAAACATAGATATTGAAGAGGGTCGGACTTAGCGAGGAACCTTGAGGGACTCCACAGGAAAGGCTGAAAGTGGGTGAGGTGAAAGTGCAGCTTTATAGATGATTTTGTCTGCTGAGTTGTAATTTTTACGCCAGTGTCGTTCCATATTGCGACAGTATTGTCGCTGGAGTCTAAGATTTTCGGTGAACCATGGAGCCGAAGGGGTCTTCCTATTACATTTGTATATTTTTGAAGGAGCTAAAGTGTTGAAAGCTTCCTCTAAAATAGAAGTATAAGTGGTGGCTGCGATGTTAGGGTCGGTTATTTTATCCGAACTTGCAAAAGCATCAGTAAGAGTCTCTGCAAGTTGATTAAAGTCTAGATGTTTCCAGTCTCTAGAGATTACATGAGAGTTTGCAAATGTAGTATTAGGAGCTACAATTTCGCTTTTAATATCGAATAAAATAGCAAAATGGTCAGACCACGTTAAGGGGAGTATTTTGTTTTTGACGATATAAGGGTTGTTGGTAAATATACCGTCAAGCGTGTGGCCTGCTTCGTGTGTAGGTTCTGTAATCAGCTGTTCTAGACCTACAGCGGAAAGATCATGAATGAGCCGATCAGTGTCTTTATCTGACACTAGATCAAGATGAAAATTAAGGTTATGATGATCGGCTCGTTGTTGGTGGTGGTGGGGGAGGGGGTTTTGTCTGGCATCGGGTCACTGAAGTTGTCGTAGAGGGCCTTTATTTTCAGATGGAAGTAGAAGTTGAGCTTGTTGCAGAGTTCCTGGGATTGAGTGAAGTCCGTGGCTTCGCTGGGTGGTTTGGTGAGTTGCTGTATGATGTTGAAAAGCTCTTTAATGTTGGTTGCGTTGGTGTGGATCTTCTTCTTGATGAAAGTCCGCTTGGTGTTTCTTATGAGCTGGTGGTATTCCTTCAGGGCGCTCCTATAGCTGTTAAGGTCATCTGTGGTTTTCTGATTTCGCCAGGTTTTCTCAAGCCGTCTGCAGGACCGTCTGGCTTCTTGGAGTTCGGTGGTGAACCAGGCGGCCTTCAGGGGGCGTTATTTGATGGGCAGAGGGGTGCGAGTTTGTTGGCGCAGTTGGAGATCCAGCTGTGAAGTTCTTTGGCTGTGGAGTTGGCGTCAGTCGTGGAGCGGGGGGTCTAGGAGGAGGGTGGTGTTCAAGTGCTCCACTGTGATCTTGCTCCAGTTCCTTCATGGCGGGCGCAAGGCATTTTTGGGTGCAGTGGTGGTGTTTGTTTTTAAAAAAAAAAAAAAATTGTCCTCATATGCCAAAAGATATTCTCGAAGATCCTTCCCTTGTTACTAACCACTGAAACCGAATATAACCAAGAATGATCATATCCTCCGAAGATCTTATTGGAAGCACTTTTTGTAGATACCTATCCAAGATACTTCAACTCAGTTCCTCTAACTGACCACCATAGAACTGATCTTAGGGTACTTTAAACTACAAAAAGGCATATTCATTGGACCTTATTCTTAAAGCTTAAAGCTTGTCCAGCCAAGAGATACATGGAGTCCAAAAATGCTTTTTTCTCTTCCAATTTATACTATCTAATTTTAATGTATACTTAATTGAATTAATCCAATCCAAATAAGTCGGTGCAGTATCTTTTATCCATAATTTACATATTTCTCTTCGAGCTAATATAATTAAATAAAACAGCAACTTATTTGTCTCTCGTGAAAGGGATTCAAAATTCAAAACAATACCAAAAAATATGAGTAAGGTACTGACCTGTATATTTAACTCCAATATACTTTCCATACCTTTAGATACCGCACACCAATACTTATGCAAGGCAGGACATGTTAAAAGCATATGGAGATCGTCTGCTTTTTCCATCTTACATTTAGGACAACAAGGAACAGTCTCCTTCGAGAATTTAGCAAGTTTAGCGGGAGACCAATGCACTCTGTGAAGAGAGAAAAAATGATTGCGTTTTAAATTGGCGGGAGAGACTGTGGTATGTGGTATGTCAAAAGATACTTGCCATAACTTCTACAGATCGATGTTCTCCCCACAGATGAGATGGTAAATTGAAATCGCCGGCTTCTGCTTCTAAGATGGCCCAATACAGAGTTGCTGTCTTTATCTTCCCGCTATTTCCTTGAAGTAGATCCTCAACGGTGCTTGTGGTTCCTACTTGCAGTTCTATCGCCTAACTCCAGCTTCTTATTTGAAAGTATTTAAGTTGTAATTAGTGACATAAGAGATCTCAGTGGTGGTGTTGCAGGTGAAGTGTACGCAGTGGTGGTCCGTCCAGGGGGGCTGGAAGATGTGGCTAATGTGGATGTTGGTCCCTCCTGCAAAGATGGGGTCGATGGTGTGTCCTGCTCTGTGAGTGGAGGTGTTGAACTTCTGCTTCAGTACATTTAGTCCATTTCGTAGTACTATTCACAAACCTATGACGGTAAATTTCCACATCTCCTAGCTTTTCTATTGGGAGCCCCTCACACATGTAAGTACTGAGGGCCTGACCACAAGTGAATCGGTTAATTCTAACCCATTCATAAACTTTTGTTTATGCAGGGGTTGGTATTAAGAGTTTAACGATATTTAACACATCTTATAATTATGGTATGTGTTAAATAACTCTACCATCGTTAAATTTAGGCCTGCCAAGTCTGGCAAACTTTAATGGGGAAACAGCATACAGTATTTACCATATCATGCAGATTTTGGTGCTTTAAACATCAAAATCTGTATGTTATTCCCCACAAACCCAAATTAGATGCCAGTCAACAGACTTGATAAATAACTTACCTGTCTTATCGTTATTTATCAGGTTCAATCAAAATAGCACCTATACTTGTAATCGGGCCCTTAGTAGTAAATGTGGGAGGAACCTAGGCGAGTGGATGGAAAGGGGGTGTACTTATTACTTAATGGGTGGGGTTTAGGGAGAAGTGAGGTGAGGTTTAGGGAACTTTAGGGAGGGGTTATCAGCCTTATTCATGAAGGCTAAATCGGCTCGCAAAGGGCCGGATTCTGAGAATCCGGCCCTTTGCGAGTGCGATTTTTGCATTTGGGATTCAGCATCCCAAATGCAAAAATCGCTAATTGCGATGTCGCAAATGTGCGAGGAATTACATTTAAGGAATCTCTATTAGAGATTCCTTAAATGCAATTCAACATCCAATTTAAATTTGCGAATTCGCAATTTCTTGCCGCAATTTACCGCGAGGTCAGACCTCGCGGTAAATTGCGATAACTCAGAAAAATGCATTTAAATGCATTTTACTGAGTTGCATGTTACACACACACATTTCCTTTGGACATGTGTGTGTGCAACACCTGTGTGAAATTTCATTTGAGGGGTGCTACAGGGTGTCCTGTGGACACCCCTGGCACCCTTCAAATCGCAATCTTATTTGCGATTAGCTAATTGCTAATCGCAAATAAAGAATACTCCCCATTCATTCCTATGGGCCTTTTGGCCCATAGGAATGAATGGCGAGTTATTCCTTATTTGCGATTAGCAATTTGCGAATCGCAAATAAGGAATCAGTAGGAATCGCATTTTATTATGCGATTCCTACATGATTACCGTTTTGCGAGTCCTTAATAGCGAATCGCTATGATTCGCTATTAGGGGCTCGCAAAACGGCCCCTTCATGAATAAGGCTGTATGGGAGCTGTAGGGAGGGGCTAAGGGAGGAACATTAACCTACCCACAAAAGATTAAGCTTATTGCTGTTAACAAACAGCACTTCTAAAGTTACTATAGCCAAAAAACGACCCACAACAGTAGTAAAGAGCTCAATCTCAAAGCTGGAGTAGGTCCAGCTTCACACATAGCTAACCATTGGTACTGCAACACCTTCCTATATTAAATAACGGAGGAAGGCAATTGAAATAAAACCCCATAGGAAAACATATTAAATACAAAGTATTTCAAATAGTTGCAAATGTAAATAAATATAAATAAATGTCAAAAATATCTAAAAACAAAATGTATTTATTATTTAATTAGAAGCTATTTAACAACAGTATATTTCATTAAAAATAAACTATTTTAAATAGTTTCTATACATCAGTTTTATTCATTATTAATACATAATATTTTCTTTTACTTCAGGTAGAAATTAGATTTTCTAATTTAAACTTCAGCAAAAATAATTTGTATTTAATTTAGCATATGTAAATTAATGACATATTTAATTCTAAATTAAGTTAATAGTGCTGTAACATGCTTTTCCCTATTATTTACCATAGGGAGACTCTACAGTCGGGATGAAAATCGCCCTATAGTACAGCATAGGGGGAAATAATTTTTTTAATTTATTTTCATGATAAATTGATACTAATATTTCTATGTTAAATATGAATGTAAGTTAATTGTATATATTTATCTAAAATGTAGAACAAATAGCCTTGCTAAGTTAATTTGGCAATGGCCAAAAGTAGTAAAGGTATTCAAACATGTAAGAGTAAATTACATGGGTAAATTACTCACAAGTAACGTTTAGACAAGGATTTAACTAAAAGCCACCATAAAATATATTTCGGCGAAGAGAATTAAACAGTCCAGAGCACTGGTGCAGGAACAATTTTCATCTACATTTACATCTACATTTACCTTACTAAAATGATAGGTGGTCTAATAAATCCAGATATTACTGACTGAGCATATGCAGCAATTGTGTAAAAAACAAACATGTGTGTAGCTTGCATTTGTGTGTGTGGGAGGAAAGGCAGTAGATGAACTGGTTCTGTATGTAACTTTATACTAAAATGAGGTTCAAATAAGCATTATGAAGCAATGTTCTTAAATATGTGGTTAAAATGTGCTGGTATAATGGTGTATGCTCATTTGTAATGAGTACTATCTGAACTGAAATTATGGCTTGGTGCTGATAATAAATCATCAGAAACACTTACAGGTCAGCCATCTCAGATATTTTACTAACATTTTACGCCAGCTTTGAATCAAGAAACTGATGCAAATCAGCGCAAAATCTTTATTTTAAATTTACTTCGAGCACAAAACTTGGAAAGTCACCTGAAATTAATACAAAAAGAAGTCTAGTTCTGCTTTGCATTTCTTGCATTGGAGTCATACCATGGGTGGTACGTGGGAGTTGTGACTGGGACGTTATTGAGCAAAACTGCTTTTATTTCTTTGATATTTTCCGACTTTGCATGCCTGCTCCACTGTACGGCACACATCCAAAATTGAAAAAGTGTAAAAGTTTGGAAATCATATTAGAACATTGGAATGTTGCGAGCTCCATTGCAGACAATGGAGGGCTCCCTGCTTCTATGGGCCGGTAAAGGCCCGCAGAGCAACATTCCAATGTTCTACAAAGGCTTCTCGAAGCTTGAGGGGATTTATATCCCCTCGAGCTTCGAGAATCCTTTGTTTAATTTGTTAGAACATTCTGCCCTCTAATGGCAGAATGTTCTAACAGCCTTATAGCCCTTCGTAGCAGGGCTATACCGGCTATTAAAGTCTCGCTGTCTTGTTAAAGTCCCTCGCCTTCGGCTCGGGCCTTTAACGATTCAGCGGGCCTTTAATAGCCGGTATAGCCCGCTACGGCGGGCTATAAGGCTATAGTATTTTCCACTGGAAGGGTTCCCTTCCACTACAAAAGCTATGGTAGACATGGCACAGACACCCTTGCAATATAGTGCAAAGATATGTACATGTCAGTAGACTGCCTAAATGTTCGCCAGTTCGGAGAGAGCAGCACGGTGCTCTATCTCTATAGATATGGCACTATCCTGCTTTCTAAAGCAGTGCAACAAGCAACTTTGGTTACTTTGCTGCCTTGTAGTTAAAATACCCCTGAGAGTCTTATCTGGAGGACATCCCTTACCTACTATCTTTTCACGACCTATCAGGGACTGTTTTAATGGCAGATCTGGTACCAACAATTTAAATGCATTTAAAACTCTCAATATCCAACACCTATACTGTGCATTATTGTTCTGCCAAACACATCTGTATATTTATATTTCCTCAGAAGCATATTGCTCTTTTCATAAGGAGACATGATCAAATATAGGTAATGTTTGGTATGACAGCCAAAGTCTTTTCTATCTAAAACATTAAACCACAAAAGGCTCCATGGATTAATGTGCCACAGGAGCGTACCTCTTAATACTAAGGGGCTGACTACGATGAGACTCGGTAGCCTCTGGACACAGTTTAGAGGCTTTCCGAGGCTCATCACAGTTTCAAAACCAACAGCCTCATTACAATGGAAGCTGTCAGTTATGAAACCGGCCAGACATTCCGGCTGGGTGGAACTGGCATGTACTCCACATGGATGGAGTTTCACACCGTCTGGATTACGAAGCTCAGTTTCCGACAGGCTTTCCAGGCTGGGCTCTCTGACATGGCAAGCCTGACAAAAAGCAAGTTTAGGGCCCCCTAGCAGGGCCCCCTTCTTACTGCGCCGTGGGCAGGATCCTGAGGTGCCTACCACATGGTGCAGGATTGAACACTAACTCCCTTTTCTGTATAGGAGCTTGTGCTGCAGCAGGTTTCTGACTGCAGCACAATCTCCCGTACAAAAAAGGGAGCTGGTGACTGCACCATGTGCCGTTGCATCAAAATTAAGTGGTCTGGACTGCCAACCTGAGGTAGGTCGGACTCATATCCGTGACTGTGTCAGGCGGGCTGACATCGTAATAAGGCCCTTGGTAGTGGAATGAGACCTCATTACATTTTTCTGCTGAAATAAAAGATGTGTGACAACTGCAATAATAATCCTAGCATGTCATGCTTGATATCTGAAAGTATTTGGAATGGCAGTGAAAGTTGACATTGATTTTAATGCGAGGAAAAAATATTTTTTCAGATTTGGGTGTTGATTTTATCTATGATAGTGCATTTTAAATGGTCACTCCTTTCATTGTTTGATGATTGTTGAACTAGTATTGTTGCCTCAGTTTTTGTCCAAAACTAGATTATCTCTTGTCAATCTGATTTTCTTTCTTTTTTGTCTGAAGAAGAGTCACCACAGAGAATCCTGGCATAATTTTTTAACATTAGCAGGTTTATCAAATCCGCACTTTGTAGAAATGCCCCATCCCCCGTAACACGTGTAGAAACATGGTTTGACGTTATGTCCATGCGAGGCCTCGCGGACAAGAGAAGGTCAAAAGGGCCAGGGCTGCATTTAGAAAGGCCTACAAGGATTGCAAAGCCAAGCTGAAGAGGAGTCTTGGGAAAAGTTATTAACTGCCAGTCGGCAGCAAACCCGCTCTGCTTTTTGGAGCGTGGTTAACTCGCCTCTTAGCTCTTTCCTGGTAGGTGAAGGGGCTAACTTACAGGCTTCTTTGGGTTCTGGTGGCCTGTCTGCTGTTCTAGGGTAGGGGCCCACTACACCTTGCAGTGAACACATTACACATTGTCATGCTCTGCCCCAAATTTTATAATCTGCGACATACATTTTTACGCCCAATTTTAAAACGAATGACTTGCTCACAGGTCTTCCTTTAAGAATACAGCGCGTTACTGAGAGAAGGGCAGGAGGTTGTGGGCAGAAAGGAACTGGAGCAAATGAAGTAGAATTTTGTACTATTTCTGCTTCACAATCATGGGCAAAGTTTTTCATAGGTATTGCCCTTCCAGAGCATGGAAACTATTTCCAGGGTTTGCTAGTAGTCCAGTGGAATGGCACTGTTCTGTCACGTAAAGCATAACTGAGTCAGCCCTATACTAGCCTAGATGAGTTGATAATTTGATCGTGTAATTTTCTGTGAAGAACCTATACTTGGGTTTTTTATATCACTTATCTATTTATCGGAAAGTTCATAGCTTGCTGTCATGCAATCTCTTGCTGCAGAGTGTTCTTAAAAGAGTTTCTCAGATTTTTCTTAAATATTTATGAGAGAAGTGGTACTTATTTATTTTTTTTTAATTATTTTTTTATTTTAAAGTGTGTTGTGTTTAGGAAGCACTATATTCCTGACATCTTTACTTATAGCAACTCATTGCAAAGAGACCTTTATTGGTAGTATGCCACACAAAGGAGAATGTCAGACTGCCAGGATGGAAGGCATGGGTGGGTATGGTAGTGCAATGTATTTATATTCCTGTTGTAAGGGCCACCATATACCTCAAACTGAGGAAAATACTAACATAACAGATGTGTCTGATACAACACAGCTGAGATACACTCAGCTTTTCTGGCATAGTTTGGCACTGTATGACACGAGATATTAATGTTCCAAGATCAAAAGGTTAAGTACACTACAATGTCTAATATTCATGGTGCCATTTGAATTTAAAAAACTGGGGGGCATATTATCAAGGGATTAATCTCTGCTTTTTTGGCTTTAAAAGCCAAGAAAGCGGAGATAAACATATCTCCCTATCAGCAACAGGGTGCTAACATGCAAATTCGCATGTTAGCCCCCTTTTTCTCTACGCTTCCCCTTGCATCTCTAATGAGATGCAAAGGGGGTTTCCAGAGCAAAACAATAGGAGAAATGTTGTTAAGCGACATTTCTCCTATTATCAAGGATTTCGCTAACCCTGTTACTGATAAAAAAAGCAGCGCTAACCGCGGTTAGCACTGCTTTTTTTACACCTGGTATTTCCCTGATTTAGCCATGATATCCTATGGAAGGTGGATATCATGGCTCAGTTTGTGAGCCCCTATCATCAAGCTAACGCCAAACTTCGAGAGATTATTGTTGGTTTTCCAGCGATAATCTCTCATTTGGCAGTTAGCGCGAGGATTTTAATCACTTCTGAGATAAGCGTTGCTAATAGCACGCTATCTCAGTGATAAAAATCCACGCTACCCGGCGATAATTATCCTAGCGCTAAGTGCGCTTAGTGATAATTATCGCTGGGGCTTGATAATATAGCCCTGGATATTTAAAAGACAAACTTGATTTAAAAAAGTGTTAAAGTCGAATGCTTTGCTGTGGCATACAGTCCATCAAACGCCCCATGCTCATTTACCGCTGACCTGATTGAGGCAACACTACCTAATTACTGTGACCTTGCACAATGCGTTAAGTTTTAGGCGGTTTCGTCATGTTGATGCAGAGGCTGCTCCCGTAGGGGGCTCGAGAGCCGGCGCCATAACCAGCGCTGCGCCCCTGGACACAAACAAGCTGGTGGGGGGCCGCCTTTTGGCGCGCAAAGCAACAAGGAATAAGGAAATGCCCGGCCCCTTCCCCCGCGGCGGCTGCCGAAGAGGCACCGGCACCCCCGGCCAATGGAGGCCAAGGCAGGCTTCGAACTCTCCAATGGGCATGGGGGCTTACATGGCCTGGAAGGCAAATGGGGGAGGCATATAAGCGCTGCTCCCCCAGGCAAGCTCCTATCTTATCGGAGCGGGGGAGCAGCACCAGCGGCGAAGCGCAAATTCTTGTCCCACCCACCCACACCTAAGGAACAGCTATGTCGCAGGGCTGAGGAACAGGCAACGCAGGGCGAAGGGCGGTGTGCCAGAATAGGTCCACTCACCTTCAGATGCCTCACGGCTGGGTGAGTTGGCCTAAGGACAGGGGTGTAGGACCACTCACTCTGGGATGCCTCACGGCTGGGAAGGAAATTGGCCTACCAATGATGGGGGGGGGGGTAGCAAACGGAGACGGCGCTCGCAGCCCAGACCCCGCCTGAAGGCAGGGCACAACAAGAGTCAGACAAGGTAGCGAGGGGGCCTAACTCCGGGACAGAAGCTACCCCCTCCCCGTGCAAAGTGAGCGCAAAAACCAACCTACCAAAGAGAACGACCCAGAAGGGCCAAGAGACAATAACAAGGAAGTTTTGTCAGGACATGACATGCAAAATATGCAAAGTATATACCTGTTTATTTGTATTCCTAATAAACTGCGGCCAACAAATGACCACTATGTGACGAATGTGTACGTTGGCTTTTTCTTGTCCGGATAAGGAATACAGTATGGGCAAAGGTGGTATACATGTGGGAATGGGGCAGAGTGCGGGGGTTATTCCCGGGTGCATGCTGAACCAAATTTTACTCTAATGGATGGTATCGGGTTTAGTCCGATTTTACTTGAGCCCACCTATCAACGCCAAGGAAAACAATGCTAGATTGGATTCTAGATCAGAAAACTGTAAGCTTAATTTTAGTGTCCAGTGTTTGGGTTGCTTGGCTCATATGAGCATCGTGTTCCAAAGTAGCAGGTGCTTTACTGATTTATTTAATGTAAGTAGCTGACTAGAGCAGTTTTCGGAATTTAACTGCACCCTATCTGAAGGAAAACATGATAACAAACAGCCTGCAGTGAGTGTGTTCATGTGTTCATTAACAACATATATAACAAAGTGATGGAATCATTTGATAACGTTAGAGTCACTTTAATTAAAAATGTCAGGCAGGGAAACCAATTCATGGTTTAACAGCAACTTGGAAGCAAACCATTTAAAATAAAATGTCTGAAGAGAAATTGAAGAAAAATAATTCAGACCCTCTAGTAATTAAATTTAAAAGATAGGCTAATACATCTCGGTAATTGTTTAAAACTTTAAGACATATTTTAGAGGGAACTACCGACGCCATAAAATGGAATCACTGCACAAGGTCTTCGAGAAGTCAGTTAAAGGAGCTCAAAACAACATATCGCTGGAAAAGACATGTATGTATGTATGTATGTATCTATGTATGTATGTATATATGTTTGTGTGTGTTTCTCTGCATGCATGTGTATGTATGTGTGTATGTATGCATGTATGTATGTATGTGTGGGTTTCTCTGCATGCATGTGTATGTATGTATGGGTGTATATATGCATGTATGTATGTGTGTGTTTCTCTGCATGCATGGGTATGTATGCATGTATGTATGTATGTATGTATGTATTTCTCTGCATGCATGTGTATGTATGTGTGGGTGTATGTGTGTGTGTGTTTCTCTGCATGCATGTGTATGTATGCATGTATGTATGCATATTCTCAAAAAAAGTACCCAGCCAGGCTCCTGTCAGCAACCCAGATTCTCCACAGCACAGACGGAATCCAGACATTTCTTCAGAGTTGAGGTATTTTTATTTAATTTACAACACCATTAGTGCAATATAAGAGGACGGTCAATATGTTTCGGCGGATGCCTTCGACTGGACCATGTATGCATATATGTATGTTTGTGTTTCTCTGCATGCATGCATGCATGCATGGGTATTGATGTGTGTATGTATGCATGGATGTATGTATGTATGCATGTATGTGTGTGTTTCTCTGCATGAATGTGTATGTATGTATGTGTTTGCATTTGGACAACACAAACCTAGCTCGAGAGCTAATGAGTGCTGAACAGGAAGAGGGGCCCCCATGGAGCTACAATATTTGAGGCAGGTCAACAGTAGGCTGTTGAATCAGGTATAGTGCTGTTTGAAGTTGTGTCTCTTCAGCTTCCTTCTGAACTGTCTGAGAGTAGAAGCTGATCTTGTTATATTCTTGTGTATGAGATTGTTATGTGGGGTCATTGCAACCTGCTCTAGCTTCAGCCCATGCTAGGTAATGTCGAATGTGGAATGTTAATGGAGCGTTCTGCTGGTGATAGGAGTTGGGCAGTTGGCAGGAAAGGCGGCTGTTTGGTCAGGGATCGATGCTGTGAGCTCCGGTAAGTGCGGAGGAACGCTGCTGTTTTGTTCAAAACACTATTCAAAATAAATCACAATAAAGGGGACAGCTGTACAAACGTTGCTGCTACACCAAATGTCATCTTCCTCCTCTGCCCTTCTCCCTGCCTATGACCTCACACTTCAGCCATGTTCTGATCCAACGCCAATCAGGGATCGATAATCGATAAACAAAATACACACAGGCCCATAAAACAAACTTACTCAACACAACATCCGCTGAATTGACGCTGGGATGACTTTCAAGACCAATGAACACTCAAATCAGCTGTTCATTATACAGACTCGTATCTTACACACTAAATACATAACTGAGTCTGCATACCAACTTCTTTCCTCTGGTCGATGGAACAAAAGTTGAGAAGTTGATGGTAGTAATAATAACTAACTGTTTAACTATCCTTATTACTAAATACCCACTGAATCTAGATGTAAAGTTAATAAAGTTTATCACCAAATAATGCAGTGAATAAGAACCCGACATGTACAGATTTACAAAGCAAATAGTGCATTAATCACAGAGAGAGAGAGAAAACTTTTATCAATGCAAACAGTATCAAACTCATATCAAATGAACAAAATGCATGTGAAGGAGTGGATAGGCGAAGAGACAAAAGTTTCAGAGACAAAATACATTTGCAAATAATTCAGATAATTTAGCTAAATACTAACCTAAGGAAATAATGAAATACCACCCCCTGGCCACGGGGATAGTAGGAGGTTCCTCAAGATAGATTCAGGGAACAAAGATAAAAGGAATAGTGATGCAGGATTGGAACAGGAAAACAGGTAGGCCTCAGCAAACCAACGGACAGCGACAATCTCCCTCTAAGCTTCTTCCAACGCCACCTAACCACACCCTCTAGAGCACCCCAGTTATACCCTAAAACCTACATGTCCAACCCACATTTGCGAAAACTCCATGTCTCATTGGTTGATTCGGGGGGTGTTCTGTCACACCACCATAGTTACAATCGTATTTTTCTAACGTTCTTTGTTTTACACAAGTTAAACTACTTTATCCATGTCCGATGACTTCATATTTCCTCTTAGAAAACAACATGTTTCAGTTTAATACACATTAATTGTTCTCTGTAGACGCATTTTACGGAAGAAGTTTGTACTTTTATTTTGCTTCTCTTGGCCATCCTTCTGACTCTTGGCAGTCATACGAAAGCCTTGCGAAGGTTACTAGCTTCAGCCACCGAGATTTTGCTCTCAAAACTCGATTTTCTGCATTGTAATGTATTTCTCCCGTAACCCGTTATTATCATGCAGAATTATAGGCCCATGCGCTTCTCTATAATGAATAGAACACAGACATTTATTCATTTCACAAAATTTATTTTTCACTGTTTACTACCCACCATTGCACTATTCCATGTTGAATCTCTAGCAAAAGCATTAAGGTGCAAAAGCAGCAATATTTTATTTTACTTTAAAGGCAGAACACAAAATTGCTGCCTAGTCTGACATGCATTAGTCTCGTATTATTGCACGCATGTGCAAAGCATTTTCCTATTGTGTTCGTGTTGGTGCATATTAAACATACAGCACACTGTTAGCAAATGTTACTGGGGCATTAATTCGAGCGGTTTTATTTTCTCAAAACCGTGCTCCATCAATTCCCCCCTTAGATGGCATTTTTGAGCCATCACAAAATACCCATCATACCAATTGCCACCTTTATTTTATTTAAAGGTCTGTAGTTTTTTTTCTCTTCATCATTCTTTCATCTAAATCTTTCATTATTTCATCATTGTTTCCCTTCATGTCTTCCAATTCTATGTTTGTTATCTGAATCTGTCATTTTCTTCCCACATTTACACTTGCAACATTTATATGTCATCATTATTAATAAGGTGACTATAGCTATTGAAACAACTGGTATTAGTAATTTTCCTAATAAACAATTTCCAAATGTAGAAAACCATTTACTTATAGAGGAAAAACTCTTACCAAGTTTCTCCCAAGCACCATCAACCTCGAGTTGGGTTAAATCTTTATGTAATTCCGTAATATTCTTAATATACTCCTCAAGACTTTTACTCTCATGAGGGATATAAGTACCGCAGTGTTGAATTTTCAACATACCACAGACTCCACCCTCTTTTGCCAATAAAATATCAAGGGCAGGTTGATTTTGCAAAACCATTGATCTAATTGCAACCATTTCAGATTTATCATTAAGAACCCATAAGCGGTATCTGTTGATAAACGATCAACCACTGTAAACAATTTTTGAATTTTATGTGAAGGTATCAGTGCGCCAAAAATATCACCTACTATTTCTGAAAAACTTGCTCTCCTTTTGCGTATTAGTCCATGTTTTATTTCATTGAGTTTGTTATGTCTATCAACATGATAGACTTTAGGAAAAACATTCCCAAAATAGCAACTGCCCTGCCAATGTGCAGGCAACCTATAGTAGGCACTTTTCCCACACACATAATAAACTCCTGGAAAACAGGATCAGTTCCCCCTTTTAATCCCCATTCACCGGTTATTAACTAAGTATGTTTACATTCGCTAGTACCAATGAAATGATTGTTATGGTCAGTTTTTAGTGTAAGCAAATAAAGTTTCCCTTTATGATTCCAATCCAGGGACATTGCATCATAAGTCTCGCCTTTCTTTTAATTACGCTCTCTGAAAGTCCATGGTGGTATATGTGACTTCTGTTCAGCCGATTTTCTTTGAAAATCCTGCCTTCTATCTTCTACCATATTAATAAACTCCTTCTCCTCAGCTCGCAAACTACAAGTAAGATTATTTCTATGAGCATATACTATGTCTAAAGTCTTTATAGTGTGGAAAAATTCTCCCTTTTCTATTACTATAAACTTTATTCATGTCTTTTCTAATAGGAATATGTCCTTATTTGAATAATAGAATTGCAACTTCCCCGTCACGTAAAATAAACTAGTTAAAACATTGCACGGGACACCATACGTTAAGGGTAAGTGATGGTAAGTGACTTGCTCTGAGACAGACAAAGGTAATTGCATGCACACATAGCAATCTCTCTCATCCATTGTCTCTACGTATTCGCAAAGAAGTTTTGCAAAGACATTCAAAGAAAAATCATTAATCGATTTATCATGAGGATAAATATTTCATCTATCTGTTCTATATTAGTATTAGGTGTTTCTTCAGTCACAGCATTCACTCTTTCACTTATTACATTATTAGTATTATTTCTATTATTAGTCACCATTAGGACAGGCACAATAACAGTTAATATTAACCACTTCAACATTAGTAGTAAGACACTACATAAGCAAACTTTAATACACCTACGATTTCGACTAGATTTTGGATGTCAAGTCACTGTAGCTGCTGCCATTGTATATACTATTAAAAAAAACATGAAAAAACAAAAAAATCTCTAATAACTTTCTGAAAAACTCAAAAATGTCTGGAAAAATTAAAAAACCCTCTTCTACTGTATCCAAACCAAAATCCCTCTTCTAGTGTATCAAAAAACTTCAAGGCTTTCTTCTTTCCCCCTCTTTTTTTTATCAGAGTCTTTTCAAGTCTTTTTCAAATCTTCAATTCTTCTTTATTTTTCAGCTTATTTCAACTGGAGTTGATTCACCTTATTCTTTTTACAGTTCTCTTTAAGGAGGTTTCAATTTGCTCTCATCAACTTTCTCAGTGCCATTGCCAGCTTCTCTCTTTATTTGATCAATGCTCTCAATCTCTTCCAATATCACGTGAGTCCATTTTGGGGCTGTATATCTCTCGCTTGGAGTTCTTATTCTTTTTGTTTTTCTCACAAATTCTTTTTCTGATTCTTCTTGTTCAGTTTGACTTGAGACTTCATATATTTGCTCTGGCCTTCTCTTTTGAAGAGTGTATTTCAATATTTTCACTTCACTTGGCCAATTGTCTTCTTTTCTTGCTCTCTTTTATTTGAACCTCTTCTTCACCTTCAGAGAGGTTCTTTTATTCGGCCCTTCTCTTTCTTGTACTTTTTCTTTGTTTTCTGTAACTTTCTCTTTTTCTTGCTCAACAGCAGTCTTTCGAGACCCAGTAGCTGGTGCCCACTTTACTTGGCTTGTGCTCAGTTGTTCATCATTCACAGGCGCATCCAAATCTGTCACTCTAGATTCTTTAGCTTTGCAACCTCTAGCTTCTGGTTTCTTGCTTTTGTTCACCAGTTGCTTCTCACCTTCTGCAAGTGGACATGGGACTCTTCTTGTATGGCTCGCATGAGTCCACTTTGGCAAGCCACCACATTTCACTGTGGGCGTAGTCACAGAGTAAACTGACATGGTCTGTGCCATCTGGGTTCTAAACACGACTTCCTCACGTGTTTCTTGATGAGAACCCACTCACAAGGACTCAAATTATGAGCTTGATTCAGCTGTGTTGTGGTTGAAATTTCTACAACCTGAAGAGACACGAATGCACCAGATCAGCCAATCCTTTGTAATAATCAAGCACTAGATTATCAGAAATATTTATCAGTTTGTTTGCTGGTACAATTGGTTGTCTCGTTGCTCTTCCCATTAGGACTTCATGAGGACTCAATCCAGTCTTTTTTATCAGGAATGATTCTAAGACCCATCAATACTAGAGGTAAAGCATCTGGCCATTTCAGTGTTGTAGTTGCACATACTTTTCCCAGTCAAGATTTTACAGTGCCATTGATCTGCTCCACTATTCCAGAAGCTTCTGGCCGATAGGTACAATGCAGATTTTGCTCAATTTGTACACCAGAAGCTTCTAGAACTCTTGGGACATAAGGCATCTTCTACCTTTCAACAACAAGAGCGAACAAGTAAACAGACATAATTCTAACACATAACCAAAATAGAAAGATATATCAATACAGTAGAAATTTAAAAACATTTTTGTAAATAACTAAGAACAGAGGGTAAACATGACTATTTATTTTATGGCAAAATATTTCAATCTTGAAGGCAGCAACCTGTTCCGTCCATACTTTAGATGTATACATTGTCTCACCTCAATCATGTCACCTTGCTTGAACATGACTGGAGGTCATCATCCATGTCCTTCTATTTGCCAACATCTGTCACTTTCACCAGCCTCAGACAATTCCACCACTGGACAACCGACAACTTGACTGTATTTTCTTCCCACTCACTTCTCTCGCCATCTGTGGAAGTCCAAAGGCCTGATTACAAGCGTAGGTGCTATTTATCACACCTTGTGAATAATGACACCACTGGGTATTTATTTATCAAGTGCGGTAAATAGCACTTAATATGAGTTTCTGGTGAATAGTATGTGGATTTTAGTGTTTAATGCACCAAAATCTGTATGAGACAGTAAATGTCATATACTTTCCACCTTTAAATTTCAACAGGTTTGACCTGTGGAAATTTAACGAATGTTGAGTTATTTAATGCGTCCGATAAGTATTAGATGCGTTAAATAAAACCAAACAAGTAATTCTGGCTCAAGCATAAACAGGGTTTTACAAATAGGTCAGAATTCACTGAGCCACTTGTAATCAGGCCCTCAATCTCACTTCTCCTTCTCCCACTTTTGTTTTAGGTAACTTCACATGCACCAGATCCCCTTTATTAGACTGCATAACACTACATTATTTTCATTGAATCGAACCAGATTTTACTTTTGTGTTGACTCTTAAGCATCCTTTCTTCTTCATTTGTCACCTCATGATGACTCTCACACTAGGCACCAAACACTCCCTTCAACCTACCTAACCATGCTGGACATACATTTCCTACCTCTCAACACACTGAAAGGAGTAATTCCTGTGAAACTATGTGGAGTATTGTGGTAAACCCTCAGCGTAGCTCTCACAGCATCTGCCACATCTGCGCCACCCAGAAGAGCACCTCTGATGCATTCACCCAGTACTCTGTTCATACTTTCAACAAGGCCATTACTTTGATGGAGGTATAACCACAATGTTTGCGCTTAATAGCTGTTTCATCCAATAATTCCATCATCTCTAACAAAATATATCGCACTCCATTGTTCAATATCTATTCAGAGGGAAAAGCCTCGCTAGCAAATATATCATAAATGTGATAACACTTCTCGTGCCATGTTCTTGCACACATCTTACTTCTAACCCCTTAGACATACAATCCAAAAGAACATTTGCTAATATTTGAAGTGCAGGAAGGGATTGGAACAGTCCTACAAAGATAATTCATACCCTGTCCCATACTTTATCAGGCGATTTCACCACTGTCATGGCCAGAACTCTAGGTTTGACCTTTGTCATTCTTATATAATCAAAGTGAGAGATATAGAGGAACAGGTGACTTACCACAACAATAGTTAAATCAACCAAACACAAATATTTGGGGCACAGTGATAATATGGAACAATAATTTTTGTTCTGTGTTGGCTACCTTAGGCTGTGAAAACAGACCCAATTTTTCTGGAGAAAGAAACCTCACCTATTATGGGCATGACACAACTAACATGGCCGTATTGATGCATCCTTTTGTGTTCCCGCGGACGGCAACTGAATACGCCATAATCCTGAGGTATACTCGAGTCGCCGACCCCTCTGGCAGTAGCGGAACAAGCAGTGGCCTTTTCAGGTGGGGTATAAATAAATAGCAGTGGGCCTAAACCAACAAACTAGCACCTAGAGGCAAAAGCAGAGAGCTTTTATCCTCTGAGTGAAAAGCGGCAGTGGCAGACAGAGGAAACAGCCGGAAGACTTGCAGCCACCCTGAAGCTGCACGAGGGCCTGGAGCAACATGTAAATTCAGCCCTGGACCAATCGATTGCCAGCAGGATGTGTTCTGAGGCCAGGTGGTGCGACTGTCCACAGAGGAAGGAGCAGACTGAGAGTGACTGGGGGAGCGGCCCCCCATTGGCAGCGCCAGACTAAGGGCCCCCAGACTGTGGAGGTTACCTGCATGATCAGGTGAGGATCGTACAGCCCCCTGTGCGGTACTTTGAGATAGCGAGGCTGCTACTGTGAAACAGGCCTCACCGCCTGGCCGCGGCTGATGCTCAGTGGAGGGAAGGCTGCTCGGGAGGCCCAGAGTGAGAGATCACCCTGGCCTAGGAGAGCAGGATTGAGCCCATAAGGCCACTCAAGGTGGATGGAATAATAAAAAAATAAGATAGTGGAGGTGAGGTGCATACTAGCGACTAGGCACACTGATCTAGGGGCGCGGGAGAACAAAACAGGGAGAGGGAACTGTCCTAATAGCTGTCCCATAGCCAGAAAGAGAGAAACGTTCCAATAGACGACCCTTAGCCAGACAGAGGGAATATGCAATACTATTAATAGTGTTGGACACAAAGAAAGGACACAGAAAGCTACCAGATGAAAAGTCTGAGGGACTGTCCCCTATAAGTAAGCTGGACTGGGAAATCAGACAGAAGACGGGCCGGGTCACCGTGTCCACCGGGGGAGCCCAGGAGAGGTCTACAAATCATTGGCAGAAAGCGAGGATCCTCGCGGTGCTCAGCAGCATCCAGTTAATAGGAGGCAACTGAGCTACAGGACCCAACAATGGTGACGAACAAGGATAACAAAGTACAGACTAACAAAATCCTGAATTATGCACAGCCTTGCCCGCAAGGTTCAGACCAGCTGGAAGCACCTGCAGATAAACAGGGGGCGGTAATACAAGACCCTGCAGATTAAGACCCTTCACTGTCGGATATCCTGGCCACGATCCAATCCACGAAGGAGGACATGGTGCATATGATCGACTTGGTGGCAATCAACATTAACTGGTTAAGATGCAACCTGCACAAGGTGTCTGAGCGAGTGACCAAAAACCAAAAACATTTACATTTAGTGGAAGGTGGACATAGTTCAAAAAGAAGTCCAAGCTCTTATAGACGCAGGTCTTGAGCTGAAAAAAAGTGGGGCAACTGGATGAAAGAGTAGCGGATCCAAGGGCCATTCCAGAAGAAATAATCTACCATTCATGGGTTTTCCAGAATGGGCCGAAGACCCCTCCACAGAGCTGTTCTTGGTGAATGGATTGTTAAGAACCTGGGCCCCAAATGCCTTTAAAAAATGTTCACGTTGGAAGGGCGCACAGAGCAGTGGTTCCCCCACCTTGACCCGGCACGCCACCGATGGAGATCATAGACCACTTATTCAACTACTGGGACAGAAACACTATTCTACAGGCCACCCGGAGTGGATGACCGCGATTTTACGAAGGCTAACCTATCGCGGTCTACCCCGATTACACACAGAGAGTGCAAGAGCACTGGAAATCCTTCCTAGCAGTCAAGAGACGATTACGAGACATCAGAATAAAATACCGGCTCCTATATCCAGCTAAACTTCAAATGGCACACAAAGGGCAGGCCATGTTTTTTTTAAGCGGTGGAGGTGAGTGAATGGCTGGTGAAACTAATCAGCCAGACTCCAACTGGGTGCCCCTCACAGGGTCCTTGAGATAGGAAAAATGAACATTCCACTGGGAGAAAGATACGTTTAAAACTGTAAACTATATAAGGTACTGTTGGGTGGAAAGGTGGGAACTGCGATATCAAACAAATTGCTGTCGGCGGGAGGCCTCGCCCTCTCTTTCTCAGAGGCCTAGGCACAGCAAGAGAGCTGGAGGCTTTTGCCTCACACTCCCCTGTCTGCTCGACCACTTGCATGGCGTTAAACATTGGAGTATGGGATACTAGGCACCAACCTAAGCCACAAAACGGGAAACATCCTTTACAACGCAACTTTTACCACGCAGTGCCTTTACGATGCAACTTTTACAACGCAAACCTTTACAACGCATTGCGCTGGGGGGCGCTCTAGGATAGGGAATAAGTTTAATTTACTATCCAACACCTTCCCTAGTGTCCACGGGGACTGGAGTTGAAATAGTAAAGTAAACTATTCACTATCCAGCACCCAAAGCGCTAAGCGCTGTAAAGGTTTTCGTTGTAAAAACCGCGTTGTAAAGGCATGCGTGGTAAAAGCATGCGTTGTGATGTCATACATCCCCACAAAACCAATGCAACAAAGTGTGGAGCATGGCGCACTGGATACTGATGTTGTACAGTTTATGGGTTTGCTGGGGAATGGGGCGGCAGTGACCAGTCCTGACTCCCCATTCACAGAAGGGGATGGGACCTGCACTACTGCCGAAGGGGTGGGAGGCCAAGGGAGTTTCTAAAGTTCACTGAATTGAGTTATGGTGGGGGATGGTACATGATGTCCATGGACGTTACTGACATATCAGTGTCTTGTGTGGATCGGGGAGTTGGACGGGGGGGTACAGTAGATGAAGGGGGAGGTCGAATCAAACTGCATGCAATCTGGCAGATATGGCATCTACCATAACGAAAATGCTCACTTAGAATGTTCAGGGTGTAGCCACCCCACATAAAGGTCACTTTCATGCCACAACCCAGCAACAAACACTGGTAGCCGACTAGATTACTGGCTTGTATCCGAAGACATGGGGGCAGAAGTGGAAGGAATAATCTACCTGACTAGAGATCTCTCAGACCACTCTCTGGTTCTGCTTTGTGTTGGGAGTGAAGGACCGCAGCAGGCAATCCTGAGTTGGAGGTTGCAGGAGGAGACGCTATCAGATCCCCCTTTTGCTATGGCAGCCTCTAAAGTGATGACCCAAAACTTTGAGGAAAACTGGGAGTCGGTCTCCAGTAGGGCGTGTGAATGGGAACCCATGAAGGTAGTACTCAGAGGGGTGTGCATGCAGACAACGTATGGGGTTAAACACCAGCTAGAACAGGATATCCATAGACAAGAAAGAAAGCTGAATAAATTAGAGGAGGACCTCCACAAATCCACACATGCCATGGAGGAGTGGTGTGGGGTATGCACAGAGTTATTAGAATGTTGGCGCCGGCAAGAAAAGTTCACATATTCGGCGTTCTGCCAGCGCCTGCATATAGAAGGAGATAAATACAGATATATGCTAGCCAGGCAGGTGCATTGAGTGACAGCCAGGATACCGATATTACAGTTACAGGATACCAGAGGGCAGGTTGTACATAGCCAAAAAGCAATCCTTAAAATACTAGCCCCAAACTTAGAAAATGTCTATGAGAATCAGTGCCCCAAGTCACAGTGCATGATAGAGCACCCATTACTAAAGAGGAACTACTAGCAGCTATCAGCTGACTTAAAACAGGCAAAAGCCCAGGAAGCGATAGTTTCCCGGCTGAATTTTACCAATGGTTTGCTGTATTATTGGTAGATCGACTTTTAGAAGTATTTAATGAGGCCCTATCACTGCCGACTTCTATGAAAGAGGCAGTGGTAATCATGAAACCCAAGCAGGATAGAGATCCCTTATTACCGAGCTCCTACTGACCAACCTCTTTTTAAAATCCAGATGGGAAACTGTTGAGCAGGATCCTGGCAGCCCGACTTGTCCCGCACATGTCCTACCTGATCCACCCACACCAGGCGGCTTCATACCCAAACAAAGTACCATGCATAATCTACACCGTCTATCACATGTATGGCACTCACCGAAGCTCGAGGAGGATGACTATGCTTTGGCTTTCTTGGACTGGCCCTAAATATGGTCTGTCCTCCAGTAGATGGGCGTGGCACAGGGATTCCTGAAAGGGAGCAATTACTGTATACAGACCCGCATTTTCGGGTCTGCTCGGTGGGCCTAGTGTAGAAGGCGTTCGGGCTGGAGAGGGGTACCAGACAGGGGTGCCCTTTATCACCACTGTAATTTGAAATAGCCATGGAACTGCTGGCGATAGCCCAATGGGACCAGTTGAATACCTGGGGGTACAATTGGGAGCTACTAACCACGTGATCTCCTTGTATGCTGATGATGCATTAGTTTATGTTCGACAGCCGGCACAGTCAATACCCACCTTGCTCAAGGTATTACAACAGTTTGGAGAGGTATCCAGCCTAAAAACGAAGTTCTGGTGGGAAGATTGGGAGAGAAACCAGAAGATAGACTGCCGGTCGTAGGGCCCCCATGCTTGACCTCGAACCTTAGATATTTTGGGATTAGGCTAGCGCATACGCCCACCTTATACACAGAACTCAACATAGAATGGGTGGTGGAGGGGATCCTGGTATCTGTATGACTCTGGAGAGAATTGCCTCGATCCCTTATGGGCAGGATTGCTATTACCAAAATAATTATCCTACCACGATGCGTCTATAGGCTACACCACTCATTGTGTAAAATTCCCAGCAATTATTTTTAAATCCTGAAGGGCCGGATGATTGACCTCCTCTGGGGTGCAAAATTTAAAAAGGTTCAGCTTGAAATGATGTAGAGATGATGGAAATAAGGAGGCCTAGCGGTGCCATGTCTGCAGTACAACCATATGGCCGCTCAGCTCCAGCCTTCAATTTATTGGCTGGATGACCAGGACAACTAGGAAAAACAGCTACTGGCAGGCATGCACGAGGGAAAACAATTGTCAAAACTATTGTGCTTGGTGTCAGGGTCCCATCCTCCTATCCATACATTATACAGTTGGTGGCATAAATCTGGGAGACCATAGTGTGGAGGGTGGCACAACGTGCTCCCTATGCCCCAGACATGCCATTGTGGGCTATACAGCCCTTTTGCAAAATTGCAGAACCCATGTCAATACAGCGATGAAGAGCAGTTTTTTTTTAACAATTGGGGATCTAGATATCAATGGGCAATTTATAACCTGGGAAACAGCAGTAACCGACTTTGCACTGGGTAGAGGGCAATACCTACAGTATGAAATAGTCACCTGGGTGGCTCGAGAGGGGTGATCTTCCATTCCAGAGGAGCCCCCTACCAGTAAGGTCTCAAGTGTTGTTACACATGACACAGGGTAGGCGATTTATATCTCACCTATATCGGGCTATCCGGGATGACCTCCATGGGAGACCCTCCAAGTGCAGACAAGATGGAGAGAAGCTTTAGGGGACCCCTTGACAGAATGGGATTTTATCAAAATTCGGGAAATGGTTCAGAAAGTGAGCTCGAATGTGCAAATTAAATTAACCCAATATATCTTTATACATCAAGCTTACCTTACCCCCAAAATTCTTAACAAAATATACGCAGACCGCTCTAGTGACTTCCCCTATATAAGGAACAAGACGCTGACTTCATGCATATGGTGTGGGAGCGCGCGGATATAATAGAATGCTGCGAAATAGTGATAGCAAAACTAGATGGTGCCATGGAATGAAGAGTGAAAAGAGAGGGCCAGGCAGTGTTACTAGGATTGCTACCCACCCCCAAAGAAAAGAAATTAACAAGGAAGTTTGTAATGGTGGGACTGGTATTGGCAATGCGCCGTCTTGCCATAGCATGGCTGAACCCCACAACAAAACACACAAGGTGATGTACGGAATGTTGCACATTGGCAAAACATTCACCCCCAGTCACAGATCTGGGTTTAATCCATTGTTATTTTGCTCACCACGCCACCCCAGTTCAGACATGGCCATCTGCAAATCAGTCCTGACCCTGTGCCTCATGGGAACAGTCCAACCCGAACTGCCAAGCCATGTCTTCCCTGGACCGGAATCAAGCATCCTAGGACCGGTTTCTGGCTATCAGCCGTCATCAGCCAGGATAGCTTTACTCCAGTGGCGTAGTGACCACGGGACCCACGTCAGGGCATACCCTTCCCACATAGGGTGAACATCAAAGCACACAAGGTGATGGACGGAATGTTGCACATTGGCAAAACATTCACCCCAGTCACAGATCTGGGTTTAATCCATCGTTATTTTCCTCACCACGCCACCCCAGTACAGCCATGGCCATATGCAAATCAGTCTTGACCCTGTGCCTCATGGGAACAGTCCAGCCCAAACTGCCAAGCCATGTCTTCCCTGGACCGGACTCAAGCATCCTAGGACGGGTTTCTGGCTATCAGCCGTCATCAGCCAAGATAGCTTGACTCCAGTAGCGTAGTGAGCACGGGACCTACGTCTCGGCATACCCTTCCCACATAGGGCGAACCGCAAAACACACAAGGTGATGGACGGAATGTTGCACATTGGCAAAACATTCACCCCCAGTTACAGATCTGGGTTTAATCCATTGTTATTTTGCTCACCACGCCACTCCAGTTCAGACATGGCCATATGCAAATTAGTCTTGACCCTGTGCCTCATGGGAACAGTCCAACCTGAACTGCCAAGACATGTCTTTCCTGGACCGGAATCAAGCATCCTAGGGCCGGTTTCTGGTTATCAGCCGTCATCAGCCAGGATAGCTTGACTCCAGTGGCATAGGGAGCACGGGACCCACATCTGGGCATACCCTTCCCGCATAGGGCGAACAGCGAAACACACAAGGTGATGTACGGAATGTTGCACATTGGCAAAACATTCACCCCCAGTCACAGATCTGGGTTTAATCCATCTTTATTTTGCTCACCACGCCACCCCAGTTCAGACATGGCCTTATGCAAATCAGTCTTGACCCTGTGCGTCATGGGAACAGTCCAGACCGAACTGCCGAGCCATGTCTTTCCTGGACCGAATCAAGCATCATAGGAGCAGTTTCTGGCTATCAGCCATCATCAGCCAGGATAACTTGACTCCAGTGGCGTAGTGAGCACGGGACCCACGTCTGGGCATGCGCTTCCCACATAGGGCGACCAGCAAAACACACAAGGTGATGGACGGAATGTTGCACATTGGCAAAACATTCACCCCAGTCACAGATCTGGGTTTAATCCATCGTTATTTTCCTCACCACGCCACCCCAGTACAGCCATGGCCATATGCAAATCAGTCTTGACCCTGTGCCTCATGGGAACAGTCCAGCCCAAACTGCCAAGCCATGTCTTCCCTGGACCGGACTCAAGCATCCTAGGACGGGTTTCTGGCTATCAGCCGTCATCAGCCAAGATAGCTTGACTCCAGTAGCGTAGTGAGCACGGGACCTACGTCTCGGCATACCCTTCCCACATAGGGCGAACCGCAAAACACACAAGGTGATGGACGGAATGTTGCACATTGGCAAAACATTCACCCCCAGTTACAGATCTGGGTTTAATCCATTGTTATTTTGCTCACCACGCCACTCCAGTTCAGACATGGCCATATGCAAATTAGTCTTGACCCTGTGCCTCATGGGAACAGTCCAACCTGAACTGCCAAGACATGTCTTTCCTGGACCGGAATCAAGCATCCTAGGGCCGGTTTCTGGTTATCAGCCGTCATCAGCCAGGATAGCTTGACTCCAGTGGCATAGGGAGCACGGGACCCACGTCTGGGCATACCCTTCCCGCATAGGGCGAACAGCAAAACACACAAGGTGATGTACGGAATGTTGCACATTGGCAAAACATTCACCCCCAGTCACAGATCTGGGTTTAATCCATCTTTATTTTGCTCACCACGCCACCCCAGTTCAGACATGGCCTTATGCAAATCAGTCTTGACCCTGTGCGTCATGGGAACAGTCCAGACCGAACTGCCGAGCCATGTCTTTCCTGGACCGAATCAAGCATCATAGGAGCAGTTTCTGGCTATCAGCCATCATCAGCCAGGATAACTTGACTCCAGTGGCGTAGTGAGCACGGGACCCACGTCTGGGCATGCGCTTCCCACATAGGGCGACCAGCAAAACACACAAGGTGATGGACGGAATGTTGCACATTGGCAAAACATTCACCCCAGTCACAGATCTGGGTTTAATCCATCGTTATTTTCCTCACCACGCCACCCCAGTACAGCCATGGCCATATGCAAATCAGTCTTGACCCTGTGCCTCATGGGAACAGTCCAGCCCAAACTGCCAAGCCATGTCTTCCCTGGACCGGACTCAAGCATCCTAGGACGGGTTTCTGGCTATCAGCCGTCATCAGCCAAGATAGCTTGACTCCAGTAGCGTAGTGAGCACGGGACCTACGTCTCGGCATACCCTTCCCACATAGGGCGAACCGCAAAACACACAAGGTGATGGACGGAATGTTGCACATTGGCAAAACATTCACCCCCAGTTACAGATCTGGGTTTAATCCATTGTTATTTTGCTCACCACGCCACTCCAGTTCAGACATGGCCATATGCAAATTAGTCTTGACCCTGTGCCTCATGGGAACAGTCCAACCTGAACTGCCAAGACATGTCTTTCCTGGACCGGAATCAAGCATCCTAGGGCCGGTTTCTGGTTATCAGCCGTCATCAGCCAGGATAGCTTGACTCCAGTGGCATAGGGAGCACGGGACCCACATCTGGGCATACCCTTCCCGCATAGGGCGAACAGCGAAACACACAAGGTGATGTACGGAATGTTGCACATTGGCAAAACATTCACCCCCAGTCACAGATCTGGGTTTAATCCATCTTTATTCTGCTCACCACGCCACCCCAGTTCAGACATGGCCTTATGCAAATCAGTCTTGACCCTGTGCATCATGGGAACAGTCCAGACCGAACTGCCGAGCCATGTCTTTCCTGGACCGAATCAAGCATCATAGGAGCAGTTTCTGGCTATCAGCCATCATCAGCCAGGATAACTTGACTCCAGTGGCGTAGTGAGCACGGGACCCACGTCTGGGCATGCGCTTCCCACATAGGGCGACCAGCAAAACACACAAGGTGATGGACAGAATGTTGCACATTGGCAAAACATTCACCCCCAGTCACAGATCTGGGTTTAATCCATCGTTATTTTTCTCACCACGCCACCCCAGTTCAGACATGGCCATATGCAAATCTCTCCATGCATCATGCCTCTTCCTCTGCCGAGAGCATGAACCACTTGCTACTACTTTTTGCAACTGTTTTAGGAACACATTTTGTTTTGTTCAAGAGCACTTCACACGAGCGCTCGTGTTTTCACTCGCTCGAAGCTTAGGGGCCCATTAGGATGGCAGGCGGTGGCACCACCGCAGTGGTGGTGGGGCGGAAAAACAGCTTTTTCCGCCCGCAAGCAGCGGTACTCACGTCCGCCACATTAGGATATCAAAATATAGGTCATTTCCCGTCTGCCGTGGAGCGCCGCGCACCACCATCAAAGTGCGCCCGCAACCGCGGCGGTGTGAGCCAATCGAGACTCTCCACCGTGCGGAATGACGTCTGCCCGCTCAACAAATTAGGATGGCCCAAACAAGCAGACGCACCTCAGCGGAGACACCGCCCAACCTGAGCAGGCGAAACTCGACAGCGGAGCAAGGTAGCCGAGACCCGGTCATGAGCGCCATGGACCCAGCCCTCCATATGCATCCGGTGATGTACCTCCTACAACACTAACTTTAGATGGTCCGCCGCGGACGCTGCCGCATGTACGCAACTACACAAATACAACACACAACACTCAGGGTCCAATCACCACAGAGACACCCTGCTGGGGGTCACAACTCATCCACAAGGGCAACCACCTGAAAACAAGGCACCCCTCAGTATCCAGAACACACATCCACCGCCAACCAGCAGCAACGTCCCAGTCCCGGTCACGTCACCGCCGCGGTCAACACATACGCACTATGCAGAAGGCAGGGCCACTCCAAGGCAGTGGCAGGGCACAAACACCACAGGGCCACACCACCCCAAACCACACAGCAACACACCCCATCAAGTCACAGGCCAGGTGCTCATCCTGTGCACCCCCATGTACACCAACAAGCACTGCAGCAAGCACAATACACACCTACACCACACAACACACAACCGGGAGACAGCCTCTGCAGGAGTGGCTAACAAGGAACAAACAACAACAGTGCCACACACACCGAAGGCCCACAATCCTTGCCAGCACATATACACACAAACAAAAACACACCCTGGGTGTAGCCACAAACACAACACACACACAGGGATGCCACAACAGATGACTGCACAAGAACAACACACAAACACCACAGGAACACATATTGAACCCCAATAGAAACAGACATACACAGTCAGCCAAATTGGGGAAAGGCAATGGGAGCACAGACACAACAGAAGTTCACAACATCATCACTCAGGAACAAAACGCTCACACCATAACACATATCACACAATAAGTGCATCAGGACAAACCCACACTGCCACATCAAACCAACCACAGATGCACATCAAACACTAATCAACAAACACCACAGGACATCAGGGGATGCACATCAGACAATGCCAAGACCACATACACACAGCACTGCATGCACAACAAGTAGTGTTTGCATAACAAGCACAACAGCCACACACAGACATGATTGACACAACCTCATCACACACACCACAAACCAGCAAAGCACACTTACAACAGCACACCCAGGAAGTGAAGCAATACCACAGCCAACACACACACATCCAACACAACAACTATACATGCACCACCCTGGGATACAAGAGCCAAGCCATCTCCACCAGAGCACTGGGCAGCACACACAGCTGAAGTGCACATGACCACCACAGAATGACTAATAGCACAAGGACAGCACACATACACCATTGGGGCAATGTCCAGAGGGGAACAACACTCATGGCCCAAGAACTGCACCACAAAGCACAAGCTCACTAATGAAGTGATGAGGAGGCACACACACATGGAAACCAAGGGGACAGCTGACATCAAAGTGAAATACCCTGCATGTCAGTAGCAGACATGTAAGGGGTGTACCACACACAAATAGAGGGAGGGAAGACCCACAATGGCCAGGCAAACATAAGGGATGGATGAACAACACACATACCATGCCATACAGGAGTAGAAAACCCACCATGTGCCTGCAATGCATGGCAAACACAAACACAATGCCAGTGTGGAGCAGCAGGGCCACACAGTCTACACAAACACACCACAGACACATAGAGGATCAAACAAACACAACACTGATGTGCAACTCACACACGTTGCACACTTCTAACTTACCAACACAACAAGGAGGAGTCATACACAACAGCATGGAGACACCAACACACAGCACAGTGCACAACAAACAGCTCACACAAGTGCATACTATCTCATACACAAAGCAAAACAAAACAAACAACAGGCACACAAAACCTGGGTGACACATGTGTGTCTCTCACAATCCAGGGGCACACACACATCCACTGCAAACTTACACCCTTCACACTGCACACCTCTGCTACACCCAAGACCACACATCTCATGTAGGTCATGCACAGGTTAAATACAAACAGGAAGGCCAGTGTCCATAGCATAAGTGGAGAGCCCAACACAGCAGAGCAACAGGGTCAGTGTCCATAGCACAAGGGGAGAGCCCAACACAGCAGAGCAACAGGGCCAGTGTCCATAGCACAAGGGGAGAGCCCAACACAGCAGAGCAACAGGGCCAGCAACACACCCAGGTTGTAAACAATGGTCAGGAGTAGCACACCTGTATGAGACACAGGCGTATGAGGGGGATGTCAACTCACTCCTGGCTGTCATGCGAACTTGGACCTGGCTGTGTGTCGGGGACAGCAGGCCCACTTGAATGAGGTGACAGAGACCCAGGTGATGTGGGGCTAACAGTGGCATGGCAAGCTGGAGGGCAGTGTGAACCAGGTGGCATAATGGCACGTGGAGGTGGAGTCATGCAGACCTCTGACACAGTGTGGGTGGGAGAGGTTTGAGGGGTGCCCTTCCACTTCTTGGAAATATGGAATGGCTTCCCAGTCTTGGAGTTGATGGGAAGTGGTGATGACACAACAGGCACACACACCAAACTGTCCCACATCAGGTGCAGACACTGGCACTACCTCTGGTGATGTGCTGGATCCTGCAGAACGCTTGGTCTGACTACACCTCTGGACCACCTTACCCTCTTTGCCAGGTGTACCCCCTACAGTGCCCTCCTTTCCCTTTTTGCCAGGGGTGGTCTCTACAGTACCCTCTTTTCCCTTTTTGCCGGGGGTGGTCTCTACAGTACCCTCCTTTCCCTTTTTGCCAGGGGTGGTCTTTTACAGTATCCTCCTTTCCCTTTTGCCAGGGGTAGTCTCTTCAGTGCCCTCCTTTACCTTTTTCCCATGGGTGGTCTCTACAGTGCCCTCCTTTCCCTTTTTGCCAGGGGTGGCCTCTACAGTGCCCTCCTCCACCTGCTTCAATGGACTTGGAATTGGGGTTGATGTGGTGGGTGGATGTGTCCCTATGCTCTTCCTAGGTGTACCCCTGATATGCCACACCTCCTCAGTGGGCACAGACACTGCATGGGTAGGTCTGTGTGTTTTTTCAGTGACAGGAGAGTCTTTTGCTGGTGATGCCTCTGTGGCATCTGAGCCTGATGTCTGCCTCATTGCTCTTTTGGCCTTGCTCTTCCCTGACTGGCTCTTGTCTGTGCATTCAGGGCTGGCCCTGCTCTTCAGTGGGGATGGTGTCTGTGGGCGGGTGTGCTTGGGTTGTGTCTGTTGTGTGCTCCTTGTGCTGTATTGTTTTGGTGACGCTGGCGAACCGTCACTGTCATCTGATGTGGCCACTGACTGGAGGGTCGACAAAGGCACCTGAGCTGCAATGGGAGCATGTGCCTGTTGAAGGGCAGACGTCACTGTGGATGACAACGCCTGGACTGTACGGTGTAGCCCACCCACGTCAGAGTGTATGCCCTCCATGTATGCAACCACCTGGCCTAATTTCTTGTCATGGTCACTGAAGGCATTGAGCAGTACGGTCTGGCCCACACAAAGCTGGCGCAGGAGCTCTACACCCTCTACACTGAGGGCAGCAGGGGGGACAGGTGCAGGGGCAGCGGTGCCAGGTGTGAATGTGACTCGTCCCCTCTTAGTGACACGGATACGGGCAGCACCAGAGGAAGTGGATGGGAGGCTGGGCACTGGCCGCTTGGTGGTAGATGATGATGCAGACTCCCCATTCCCTGTGCCTGCCAACATGGATGCATTCCCGCAGGCATCAGATGATGTGCTACTCTGTGTCTCAGCCACGGAATCCTCCTGCATACTTCGGTCCCCCTCAGATGTGCTGGTGGGCTCTGTGTCACTGGCCTCCGCTGCAGCTATTGTGCTTCTCTCGCCACCACTGGTTTATGGCTCATTTTCCTCCGTGGTCTCTTGTGATTCTGCATGAGAGAGAGATACAGGGTTGTGTAAGTGTCATCATCTGGTCACACAAATTCAAATCAATGCACTACAGGAGAGGCCCAAATCTACATGGTAACCACCACACCCTGCAATCACTGTGCAGCAACACACAACATAGACCACAACAGTGCCTGTAACGCAGAATATATGCCATGAGTGAGCCCTGTTGATGCCACACAGCACTACACCATGCCCGTAGATGGAGTGTACCACACACACAACTTGCCCTGCCCTCACCTATGGACTTGATGTGGGTACAACACTTATTACCACTGACAGACCTTCAGGGAACCGAAGGGGACAACACACACACCTATAATGACATTACAGTCCACAATGCCAAGTAGGCCATAGCAAGCACCATGTGGTAATCTGGGGCACATTGTTTACAGATGTGTGGGCCTCAACGATGTTGGTGCATGCAAAGTAGGCATTATTGAAGTCACACTCAGAAAGTGGATACTGCTGTTCACCCCATCAGAGATTCCCCACACTATCCCAATGATGAATGACCATGTGGAGCCTAACACATCTGTCAATGCGAAAGTACAGCAGGGAAGATCAGCTTATTAGGGCCAGGGTGGCCCAATGCCTCATACAAGCACACTTCCCAGCAGCCACTCACATGACACAGCAAAGCAACACACGCACATCACATGGGTCCCCACTGCCACAGGCACAGTGCACATGCATTCACTCCCAGCAAAAGGCACCCTCCCCAGATACTCACCACCCCTGCCTTTCTGGCGATGCTCCTTCAGACGTGCATCCAGGTCTGGATGAGTCACTGCTAGGATGCGGCCCATCAGTGGAGTCATGCTGCGCCATGACAAACGCCCTGTGCGTGTAGCATCCCCAAGGTCATCTCTGCCACTTGCTTTGCCAGCCGCCTGATGTCGTCCCACCTCTTGTAACAGTGGGTGCGTCGTCTGTTCGATATCCCCAGGGCTCGCACCTTTGCTGCAATGGCCCTCCACACAGCCTTACGCTGGTGTACCTTGAGCTGCAGGTATGAGAGAAAAGAAGGGTAAATGACCAGTTACACAGTGTCAGGTACCAACATCTATCAGCACAGTAGCAAGACACAGACTCAGGACCAATTGTAACCTCCCTCAGCCCAAAACTGGGGCACCCCTCACAAGGGCACTCTGCATGGCCCAAACAGATGTGATTGCATGCACACATTGGGGCGTTGAGGGTCCATGACAATTACACAAATGCAGGATGCATCAGCACAATATGCATCGACAGAAGTGTGTAAGTGTGCAATTATACAGGACGCAGGTGGGCCATATCTACTATTCACTGTGAAGGAACTGGAGCAAGGAGCATGTTAGTCTGGTGATGTTTTTCGTTTGGGTGGGCAGACACTGGACCTACCCCCTGGGCCACACTGAGTCAGACAACAGGGGCACACTTAAATTTTCACACAATCAATTACTTACCTGGCACCTACATGGCTAACATCCGGTGGCTCTGTATGGCTGACAATGTAACACACCCCACTCACACATACAAGTACAGGCATGGAAAAAAGAGACTTTGGGACACACACACTCCCTCACCCTGGAGACAGCTTGTCTGTCAGTGTTTGACACAACCCCACACCCCCAGGCATAAACTGCAGCTGCACAACTACACGTTTGACAACCCCCTGCCCTACAGCTACCTTCATGGTGACTTACCACTACATTGGGACCACCAAACAGCCTTGGGTACTGTGCCAGCACCTCGTCCACAAGGACCTCCAGCTCCTCATTTGTGAATGGACTGGCACGTATCTTCTCTGTCCTTGCTTCCCTGTGGACATGGAACACCTTTCATGGAATTGAGTGGTGAGGGGTCCCAGACAGGAGGCTCTTGAGGCAGCAGCAGGCGAGGGTAACAGGCAGCAGGCTCTTGAGGCAGCAGCAGGAGAGGGTCCCAGGTAGCAGGCTCTTGAGGCAGCAGCAGGAGAGGGTCCCCGGCAGCAGGCTCTGTGAGCAGCGGAAATGTGAGGCACACTCCCACAGATTTATAGCCCCCTGGGCTTGTTTGTAAGCTTAAAAGCTGCTACAATTGGTTGTCCCGGTCTGTCTCTCTCAAAAGCATCCAATGACCGCCTCCGCGGTGGCGGTACACACCTTATGCGATTTTCAAATCTGCATCATGCCACCGCGATCATCGCTGCCATTGGCTGTAGGCAATGCTCCATGGCGGTGATGCACCGCCGGGGCCCGGGCTGCGCTACCACGATGGTGCATCTTTCAAAAGCACCCAATGACCGCCTCTGCGGTGGCGGTGCACACCTTCCGCGATTTTCAAATCTGCATCATGCCACCGCGTTCATCGCTGCCATTGGCTGTAGGCAATGCTCCATGGCGGTGATGCACCGCCGGGGCCCGGGCTGCGCTACCGCGATGGTGCATCTTTCAAAAGCATCCAATGACCGCCTCCGTGGTGGGGGTGCACACCTTCTGCGATTTTCAAATCTGCATCATGCCACCGCGATCATCTCTGCCATTGGCTGTAGGCAATGCTCCATGGCGGTGATGCACCGCCGGGGCCCAGGCTGCGCTACTGCGATGGTGCATCTTTCAAAAGCATCCAATGACCGCCTCCACGGTGGCGGTGCACACCTTCTGCGATTTTCAAATCTGCATCATGCCACCGCGATCATCGCTGCCATTGGCTGTAAGCAATGCTCCATGGCGGTGATGTACCGCCAGGTCCAGGCGGTAGCTACCGCCATTTGGGTGGCAGATCATGCCCACAGCCATCTACACATGTCTCCATGCCAATAGCTACCACACTTGTGAAGGGGGTGGTGCTGGTGTTGCACCGCCGGGGCCAGGCAGTAGCTACTGCCACTTGGGTGGCGGATCATGCCCACAGCCATCTACACATGTCTCCATGCCAATGGCTACCGCACTTGTGAAGGGGGTGGTGCTGGTGTCGCACCGCCAGGGCCAGGCGGTAGATACCGCCATTTTATGAACATTTACTGGCTATGTACATCGTGAACACTGCATCAGTAAACAGCAGCAACATGGTGAAGGGCACATCCTTGTACACACAATGCCATTCTTCCATATCATCCACATGTGGACGCACGTTCTGTGTGACGCACTTTGGTCTGTGATCCCTGCCATGTCACTTATGCATTTGATGGTTGATGATGCTTGACACTCTTAAGCTGGTGTCAATGATGTTTAAGTAATCTATGTGTTGTGGGTCAGTGCTGAGCTTGTCAAGGCTTGTCTCACTGTATGGTATCGTACCAGACTGGTGCTTTCACATAAGCTCATGCACACAACTGAAATTTTACAGTCTACTGTGATCATTGTGTTGTGGATGTGTGCAGAGTTTACATGATGCATGGAGGTGTGACAGGTACAGCAGATGGGTATGATACAGTCATGGTCATTTTAGACACATTGGCCGATGATACAGCACCAGGCGTGCACATGTGAAATGAGTGGTTCAGTATGTGTGCATTCACATTGACCTATGTGTTGTTAGCGGCACTTGTGTATTGTTAGTGGAGAGGTGTGCCGTCTGTGTATCTCAACTGGCCACCCATGTAACCTGGTGTGTCATGCATCTCCCAGGGCAGTCTTTGTTTTGCCATGACATTGTTGATGGTGAGTGCTGTGGCCATCTCATGATGGTTGTCACTGACATTTGCACATTTACATCTCAACTAGGAGAAGGCCAAATCTCTTACGTCACCTGACAGTGCTGGAGGACATGGAGAATGTTGCAATCATTCGGAAATTCCGCCTTGACAGACCAACACTGAGGATCCTGTGTGATGTTTTGGAGCCCCACCTGCAGCCTCGCCGCCACTATCCAACAGCATTCCCACCCATATACAAGGTGATGGCAGCCCTCCACTTTTTTGCAACTGGTTCCTTCGAGGAGACCGTGGCCAGCGCTGGAGGAAGTCGCAGCCCATGTTCAGCCAGGTGCTGGGGATGCTCTTGCAGCCATGATGCGATATAAGAATCGCTACATTCATTTCTCTAGGGGAGCAGAATTGGCTGGTGTGAAGGGTGACTTCTATCCCCTTAGGAGCATCCCCCATGTTGTTGGTGCCATCATTTGCACCCATGTAGGTCTGGTGCCACCACAGGCAACTGAGCACATTATTTGAAATCGTAAACATTATCACTCTATCAATGTGTAGGTGGTGTGCCTTGCGGACATGACCATTTCCCATGTGTGTGCAAGATTTCCTGGCTCTGCACATGATTCGTATATCATGGGGAACAGCATGGTGCCCCGGATGATGGAGAATCTGCATCCCGAGGGTGCTTGAATTGAGGGTGAATTTGCCTACTGATATGGTGTGCTGTGTGTTACCTGCTGCACTCTGGCTGTGCAACATTGCAATGGGTGTTTGTGATTCACAGGTGACTGAGCATATCCCAGTCGGCCATGGCTGTTGAGCCCGCTAAGGAATTACAGGACCCCGGGTGATGTCCGGTACAATGAGGCCCATGGCAGGACCCGACGTGTAATCGAGCGGAATTTTGGCATGCTGAAGTCAAGATTCCGCTGCCTTGACAGGACAGGAGGTGCACTGGCATACTCACCTGGGAAGGTCTGCAAGATCGTTGTGGCATGCTGTATGCTGCACAACCTGGCCATCCTCGGAGATACCCAGTAGGGACCATCGCACAGGGATAGCCAGGACGGGTTCCCCAGCGGTCTACAGCACCACGACGCCTCAGGGCAGCAGTGCGCTTTACAAGACACATACATACATACATCCACAAGGGGATCCCCCTGCCCATGGACGATGATGAGGAACCAAGGCCACCGCCTGCTCAAGGACCTGACTCCAGTGATGAGGACAGTGGAGAGGAGGAAGGAGTTGACCTGCGCCAACAGCTCATTGACCGCTACTTCACTTGAAGGTGGGGGACGAGGTACGACTTGTACATTGTCTGGTGTGGTTGCTGTTGTTGTGAAGGGCTATGCGCGGATGTAACAAACAGGCACATGTGGAGTGACCTGTATGCGAAAATGTGTCAGTGACATTTCACATGTGGCCATATGCCGGACTCTGTTTGTTGACACTTGCTGCACATTGTGTTGTCTGCCTGTACAGTTATGTTGGTGTTTGGTGTTGTGTTATGTCTGTGATAGCACACTGACGCCAGTGACTGTTGTTCTGTTGTGTCTCCCTAGGTGCTATGGAGTCATCCTGGCCTACATAATGTACATCTTTTGTATACATCATGGACATTTAGGAGACAGTCAAAATAGCACTAAAGACAAGACTGCACAAATTGTAGTACGTAAGGTATTTTATTTACAAAGTTGACATGTGAGGGGTGCGGGCATTTTCACATGTAGGTGGTGATGGAGCAGTGAGTTGACAGTCTTGGTACATGAGATGCAAGAGTAGAGACCACATGGATGTGGTGACCCAGTCTGACAGACATGTGTCATTCACAAGGCAGTGCGGGGAAGGACAGTTCAAAGAGTCAATGCAGTGGGGAAGAGGATTGCCATCAGGGCTGGCTCTGTGACTGGCGTGTGGCTGGTGCTTTGCCTCCAGAGACTCCCAGGCTCTTCTTTGGACGCCTCCTTGATCTCTTGGGGGGGCTGCTGCTTGGCCAGCGGCGTCTGAGGACTCATCCCTCTCTGTGGCCGCAAGGGAGGATGGTGCACTGTCATCCTGTGGCACAACAGAGGGGGCAGAGGTGTTGTTTGGGACGTTGGCCTGTCCCTCAGTAACGCCACCTGCTGGCCCATGAGGTCCACCATCTGGCCTAGGCGGTTGCCGACGGACCACATCAGCAGGATGAGCTCCCGTAATAGTTCATCAGACCGGCCACTTTGTCCCTGGACCTGTTGGTATGCCTCCACCACTCTGGTGAAGTGATCCAGGGATGGTGTCCAATCCTCCTGAGATCTGATGGTGACCCTGGGCCTCCCACCTGCCCTGCTGCCACAGACCTGTTGCCTCGCCACTCTGGGTACACGCACACTCTCCCTGCCCGCCACAGTTGTTGGTGTGGCCTGGTCATCCCCTTGGACAGGGAGGGTGCTGCAGATAGTACTGGTGGTACTGGTGGTGGTGGTGGTGGCGGTGGTGGCAGTGGTGGAGGCAGAGCCGGTGACTGCAGGAGTCTTCTGTGCTGTTGTTGTTGCAGCAGATGTGGTGGTGGGGAGGATGGGGTCTTGGGAACTCTGGGTCTGTGGCACACCAGATTGGCCGGCCTGGAGCTCATCGTCCAAACTGTCCTGGAAGTCAACATCCGAGAGTCCATGTACCGGGGGTGGAGACTGGCTCTGCTGGTCGATGTTGTGGTCCTCAGCGGTGAGTTCTTCATCACCTGTGGATTAGATGGGTAATGGTCAGTGTTGGGCCCTGTGCAAGCATTGTGTCAATTGCATGTCATCAACTGTCTGTACACTACACAATTGTGAAGTATTATTCATTGCAACACTGTGTAATTTCAGGGTGCAGAGCAACATTATTTACTCATAGATGTCAGGTGTCAATGCATTTTCATGCAATTGTTGCTGTGTGTAGGGATGCAGGTCCCCCACACACACATCAGGAAGAGTGAAGATGGCTACCTACCTGTTAGCTGAGGGAGAACAGTGCAATGGCTGACACATGCTCCTGGGTGGGATGGAGTGCTCCATGCAGCTGGGGTGTGGGCTAGGGGGCATGGTGGGAGTAGTGATACATGCTTCCCACCCCCAAACAGGCCTCCCAAGCAAGTTGGACAAACATCACAAGCAAGATGGCTACCTACCTGTTAGGTGAGGGTGGACAGTGCAATGGTTGACACATGCTCCTGGGTAGGTGAGGCCTCCATGCTGCTGGAGTGTGGGACAGGGGGCATGCTGGGAGTAGTGATACAGGCCTCCCACCCCCAAACAGTCCTCCAATACAAGATGGCTACCTACCTGTTAGCTGAGGGAGAACAGTGCAATGGCTGACACATGCTCCTAGGTGGGAGGGAGTGCTCCATGCAGCTGGGATGTGGGCCAGGGGGCATGGTGGGAGTAGTGATACAGGCCTCCCACCCCCAAACAGGCCTCCAAAGCAAGTTGGACAAACAACACAAGCAAGATGGCTACCTACCTGTTAGGTGACGGTGGACACTGCAATGGCTGACACATGCTCCTGGGTAGGTGAGGCCTCCATGCTGCTCGAGTTTGGGACAGGGGGCATGCTGGAAGTCGTGATACAGGCCTCCGACCCCCAAACAGTCCTCCAATACAAGATGGCTACCTACCTGTTAGCTGAGGGAGAACAGTGCAATGGCTGACACATGCTCCTGGGTAGGTGAGGCCTCCATACTGCTGGAGTGTGGGACAGGGGGCATGCTGGGAGTCGTGATACAGGCCTCCGACCCCCAAACAGTCCTCTAATACAAGATGGCTACCTACCTGTTAGCTGAGGGGGAACAGTGCAATGGCTGACACATGCTCCTGGGTAGGTGAGGCCTCCATACTGCTGGAGTGTGGGACCGGGGGCATGCTGGGAGTAGTGATACAGGCCACCCTCCCCCAAACAGGCCTCACAGTGAAGATGGCTGGCTACCTGACCCTTTGTACTATCCTTTCCCACATTTGTCTCCTTGTGGCTAATGGGGTCTGTTGGACCAGGCTACCAAACAGTTGTGGCTCTACTCTGACAATCTCATTGACCATGACTGTCAAATCACCCTCTGTGAATTTGGGCATCTTCTGTGAGGTCATGGTGTGTGGTGGTTGAAGTGTTTGTGGGTACAGGTGTGTGGGTGGCGGGTGTGGTTTTCGTGTGTGAGGTGTGTTGTGTGCTGGGGGATTGTTTGAGCTGGTGGTAGTGATGGTGGTGGTGGTTGTGTGGGTGTGCTGTGCTCTTTTGCCTCTCCTGTGAAATGTGGTGTATGGCCTTCTCTTCTGGAGTGTTGCAAAGGATAATAGTCAGTAAAGGGGCTGCTTTTATACTCAGCTATGTGGGTGTGTCCAAGTGGAATTTGGCTGTCAGGTGTGTTGTGGGAGTTGTCCTGTGCTTTTGTTTTGGTTTTTGTATTTATTTATTTTATTTGTAATTTTATAATGTATTTGGGGGGGCATGGCTACTTTGATTTGTGCAATGTTTGACATCACTGCAGTGTTTTTGCATCGTCCGCCATTTTTTTATTGTACCTTTCACAGCAGTGGCTATGCTGCAGCTCTTCCGCTATCTCTCCCATTCACTCTTGTGTGCGACCGCGGTGGTCGGGAACAGCGGTTCCGACCACGGGACCCTCGGGATATCTTAATTTCCCGTGCGGTGTATCAGCTATCCTTGCAGCGGGTTGTTGCTTTTCCGACCGCCGCAGTAGGTTTTTTGCTGTCACGGCGCTTTTGATAGGCCCGCTACCGCCGTGGTTGGTCTTTTGCGGCGCCGCGGTCCTTGCGGACGGTTGTTTCCCGCCTCTATGGCGGTCGGGGTGATTTTCCGCCCGCTATCCTAATGGGGGCCTAAGTTTCTGTAAACGGGCCTGTAAATTTTGTTCTTAGCTCATCACATTTGCTGTGCGTTCAAAGACTGAGGTCAAATGTAAGTTGCTGTTTACAATGTAAAATGGTTGAGAGAGCTGGCTGTTCAGCCAATATGAAATAAACACACAACCAACCCAAATTCGACAATGTGACGTGCTGCCTGGCCCTCGCATGGTAGCCACTAAAGTTTTTGCACTGGAAAAGACAGTGATACAATCAATCAGAAAATTAGCAACACATAAACTTACAGGGATTAGCATAGTGCAACCCCGCACTACACAACGCAGTTACCAGATTAGGTTGCATAGGTTGAACAGCATTCCCAGACTTTTATACTGGAAAAAAGTGAATCACTGACGTCAAAAATATCGACGTCAAAAATATTGCAGCAGAAATGTCGAGATCAAGACTATCGAAGTCCTATCTACATTATGCTAAGTACAAAAATATTGACATTTAGGTATTATAATAACTTATACATTGTTAGAAAATATTTTATAAATTATAAATACATACATACTCATACAACAATAATATAAATAAAAATATATAAAACAAATAAAAAAAAAATTAAATAAATTATACACTACATTAACTAGAAGAGTAAATATTGGATAGAGTAGGCGTACAAATTACTATTCCCACTCCAGAGACTGCAAAAGTAGGAAAAGTGCTGGATAGCATAGGGGGTGAAAATTACTATTCCAACTCCAGAGATTGCAACAGTAGGGAAAGTGTTGGATAGCGTAGGGGTAAAAATGACTATTCCAACTCCAGAGAGTATAACAGCAGGGAAAGTGTTGGCTAGCGTAGGGGTAACAATTACTATTCCAACTCCATAAACTGCAACAGTAGGGAAAGTGTTGGATAGCGTAGAGGTTAAAACTAATATTCCAACTCCATAGAGTGCAACAGTAGGGAAAGTGTTGGATAGTGTAGAGGTTAAATTACTATTCCAACTCCAGAGAGAACAACAGTAGGGAAAGTGTTGGATAGCGGAGGGGTAAAAATTACTGTTCCCACTCCAGTAAGTGAATCAGCAGGGAAAGTGTTGGATAGCATAGGGGTAAAAATTACTATTCGAACTCCAGAGAGTGCAACAGTAGGGAAAGTGTTGGATAGCGTAGGGGTAAAAATGATTATTCGAACTCCAGAGAGTGCAACAGTAGGGAAAGTGTTTGATAGCGTAGAGGTTAAAATTACTATTCCCACTCCAGAGAGTGCAACAGTAGGGAAAGTGTTGGATAACGTAGGGGTAAAAATTACTATTCCCACTCCAGAGAGTGAAACAGCAGGGAAAGTGTAGGGGTAAAAATAACTTACTAATAATAATGTAATTATTAAATAACTATAAATCAATTAACAATACCAATAAATAATAATTTTAAAATAAATTACCATTTAATAATTAATTAACAATTACATTGATGATAAATACTATTAAATAAAAAATATTTTAAATTAATTACCGGGGGCGTGGCTTCGAGGGCGAAGATGGCGGACGCAGCTCTGTAGAGCTCCTGCCGGCCCGATATTTATCCGCTTAATTATCCTGGCCCTGAACCCTTTACTCCATCTGCTGTTGTGGAGGTGGCTGCTGGAGACCGGGGGTGCCCGTTGGTGTGGTCGCTGGGGCCCCGGACCGCGTTTGGAACGGCATTTGGTGGCGGTGCCTGCCGGGCCTGCTCACCGCGTGGTAAGCCGGAACCTCAATTTTTGTCCCGCCCGCCGGCCGGCTTTGGGCGCCGGGCAGACTGCAGGTGGCTGAGCCCGTGTGGCTGCAGCTGGGTCGCCGGAAGAGAGGAGACGGTGCACCCTGCCGCTGATACATCCTGCGGAGTGGCGACCTTGCGAGACGACGGCACGGATCCGGAGGTCGCCCAGTATCTACTTGTCTGCCGGGGGCGAGGTGCTTGCGGAGTCGACGGCGCCCTGCCGGCTGGAGTAGGCGGACTGGCTGGGCTGCATCGGCGGCCTTGACTCTGGGCCCGAGATTGGCAACAACTGCGCCTTGCCGGAGCGGCGCTGCCCGGGTGCCTGCTTGTAACTTGGCGTGCTGGTGGCAGGTGGGTGCCACGCGGTGTGATCCGAACACCCCGGCCTGGGCCCGGGTGGTGGACGTTCTAGCTGTGCGAACCCCTGTACGGGTGTGTGTCGCCTTACTGCCTCTGCCGGAGCCATGACTAGAGGTGGGGGTGGCACGACCGCCACCAAGCAGGGGACCATCGATAAGTTCACTGGCCCTGGAGGAGGTGCCGGGACAGCCGGAGGAGGCCAGAGCGCCGGGCCGGACAACGCGGCATTGATGGCGGCCATTACGCAGTCCTGCGACATGTTGGATGCAAAGATTGGCGTGGTCGGTGCCGATGTGATGCTGCTGCGTCAGGATCTCCGCAACGCGGTCGCCCGCATCACCGAAACAGAGACCAGGGTCACAGAAGTAGAAGGAGATGTTGGCGCCCTTAAGAAGAAAGTTGCGGACATGGAGAGGATTCAGAAGGGCCTGGCGCTTCGCGTGGAAGATGCAGAGGGGCGGGCGCGACGGAATAATCTGCGTTTTGTCTGCTTTCCGGAGGATTGTGAGAAAGGGCCCATGGATGCATTCCTGACACGATGGTTGGAGGGCTGGCTCCCCCCGAACACCCTGTCGCGCTGCTTTGTAGTGGAGCGCGCACACAGAGCCCTGACGCAGAAACCACCGGCTGGGGAGCGGCCTCGCCCGATCATCGCCAAAATCCTGAACCTTCACGACAGGGACGCCATACTCCGGGAAGCGCGGCTCAAAGACACCTTGCTGTACGACAACCATAAGATTATGATCTTCCCGGACTATACCAAGCTGGTCCAGCAGCAACAACACTCATTCCTGGCGGCGAAGGCCAAGCTGCGTGGCCTAAAAATCCAGTATTCGCTGCTTTACCCGGCCCGCCTCCGGGTGATCTTCAATTCCAAGACTCATTTTTTCGACTCGCCAGAGGCCGTCTTCAGGTGGACCGACGAGACGGTCAGGCTCCGACCAAACGTCCAGCCGGGGTTGCATTCCGGGCCCTCGCGCAGCTCGTCTCAAGACCGGAGCGACCCGCCCAGTAAAGGGAAACGTCATCGCAAGTCCCGCTCGCGACGGAGGTCCTTGTCCCGAGACCCCCTTTTGGGGGACACACAGCCCGACACGGACCAATCTGGCAAGGAATCCTGATCATCGTACGATATGGACGTCTACTGATTGCCTTTGATCTGTGGCTGTACATTGCGGCAGCCAGACCTTGGATGGTGGAACAGACACTGACTGGTGCAGTATAGACTTATGTTTTGGCAAGTGTATGGGGCCCTCGCGGGCTAGTATATATATATGGTGCCTTGCTTATGGACCTGATGCTTGTGGGATGGGGGTTCGGGGCACGATTTATGGGCTGCCTCCTCATTTTGGGGTTGGGGGGTGGTTCTAGAGGCGCGCCCTGTTGGTTAGTGGGGGGATTAGTTGGGATCCATTGGTATGGCTGGCTTTAGGCGCTATGTTTTAGGCCTGAAGCACCGCATGCCGCGACAGATACTTCACTGTTCTCTGAGGTATAGGGGTGGGGGGGGCCTGGGGTGTTTGGTTGTTTGGGGGTTGGGGCTGGTCGAGGGGGGTGGTGGGGGTCGGGGCTGTTTTCTGTGGGCTGCACGTGGTTCGTATGATATTTGCAATTGGGGTGTTGGGGACCTGGGTCGGGTTCCGGGGGTTGCAGAGACTTGCCCATCGTGACAATGGCTGATGCCCCACAACTGGTACTTCCTAGTACCTCTATGCGGATTCTGAGCTGGAATGTTCGGGGGCTCCTGGACAAGATCAAATGGGGGGCTGTGCTTCGCTGGGCAAAAAGGATTTGGTGGATGTGCTCCTCCTTCAGGAAACACACATGTTGGGTACTAAAGCATTGAGTCTGCAGCGGTTTGGCTTCCACCAAGTGTTTCATGCCGGGTTTACAAGGGGCTCGAGGGGGGTGGCCATTCTTGTCCACAGGTGGTTGTCTTATACTCATGAGCGTCACTGGCTCGATCCTCAGGGTCGGTTTGTATTTGTGCGGGGGAGGATTGGCGTGGAACCGGTGGTGTTTGGCAGTGTTTATGCCCCTCCCCCGCTGCAGTGGTCCCTAGCGGAGAAACTGTTTGCCTTGTGGTCTGAGCTTCCCCATTCCCTGGCGGTGATTGGAGGTGACTGGAATGATGTGGTAGACATGAATTTGGACAGGCAGAGGGGGCAAGGGGTCGCAGCTGTGGCCTCGCCTACACGGTTGAATGCCATGATTGATGGACTGGGATGGGTGGACGTGTGGAGGCATCTGCATGCTGGGAAGCGGGAGTACACGTATGTTTCTGCAGTGCATGGCTCCCTCTCACGCTTGGATTGTGTGTTCGTGCCGGGGGCCTTCCTTGACAGGGTGAAGGGGGCGGCGATCCGGCCTCGCGGGCTGTCCGATCACTCCCCTGTAGCAGTTCAGATTGACCTATGTAAGGCACGCCACCCGTTCCGGTGGCGGATGTCCTCGTGGCATCTACAGCGACCGGCCTACTCCCAACATCTGCGCAGTGCGATTGCCCACTACTGGCAGGACAACCTCACGGAGGGGGTGGATGCGGGGGCGGTTTGGGAGGCTATGAAGCCCGCCTTGAGGAGTGTTGACATTGCCTGGTGCGCTTCTGCTCGCCGGACTTGGCAGGAAAATATTGTTACGGCGGCGGAGCGGGTGGAGGTGCTGGAGACGCGATACAGGGGAGTGGGTGATTACAGGACACTACGACTGCTCCTACAAGCACAGCAGTCTTATTCCTCTACCTTGCTGGATGAGGCTCACCAGGCGTGGTTGGCCACGTGTAGTAGGGTGTACCAGTGGGGTGACAAGTCCTGCACCATGCTCCACAGGCTTTGTCAGCAGACTCTGCAGCCGATCACCTTGCCGGGGCTTACAGACGAAGTAGGAGCGGTGATAACAGACCCTGCGATCCTCGCGGTGAGCTTTGCGCGCTATTACGCGCAACAGTACGCCTCTCAGGAGAGCCTTTCCCCCGAAGACATTGAGGGGTTCCTCGCGGATGTCTCTCCCCTTGCAGTCTCTGATGAAGTACGAGATGCCTTAGATCTCCCCCTGACGGCTGAGGAACTAGGTGACGCGCTGGGTCAACTTAATGTGGGTAAGGCACCGGGCCGAGCGGATTCCCCAGCGAATTCTATAGGAAATTCCACTTGCAACTTGGGCCACATTACAGGCGGGCATTGAAACTGGCGCGGGAGCCTGGCAGCCTGCCCCCAGACTGGCGTCAAGCTGAAATTGTGGTCTTCCAAAAGCCGGGCAGACCCCCCGACCGTCACGAGTCCTATCGTCCCATATCCCTCATCAATTTTGAAGCCAAGCTCCTGGCCAAAGCGCTGGCGAACCGCCTACTTCCACATATCACGGACCTTGTCCACCTGGACCAGGCGGGCTTTATGCTGCACCGGGCGACGAGACACAACATTCGGCGCGCGCAGGCCGCGATAGACGCAGTGGGGGCGACCGGGGATCGGGCTGCGCTGTTGCTTGCTGACATTGATAGTGCGTTTGATTCGGCTAGCTGGACCTATCTCTTTGCCCTTCTCCCGCTTCTCATTCTGGGGCCGGTGTTCATCTCCTATGTGAAATTGCTTTATACGGACATAACTGCCTCGGTGCGTGTCTCTGGGGCGATTTCCGAACGGTTCCCCATTGCCAGGGGCACTCGTCAGGGGTGTCCCCTCTCCCCGTACCTTTTTGCGCTGGCCATGGAGCCCCTGGCCGCCCGAGTTTGCCGGGATGCACTCTATCGGGGCTTTGTATGGGGGGCGGACCACTCAGATCGCATAGCCCTGTATGCGGACGATGTCCTCTTTTTTATGACTGATTTGCATCGCACGGGCCCTCGCATACTAGATATGATGCGGGAGTTTGGTGAAGCGTCGGGCTTTTTCTTAATCCAAGCAAGTCGACCCTGTGGGTGTTGGGGGGTGAATCGGTGACGTGCCCGTGGGCCGCGACCCTTCAGGTGGTAGTCGATGGCATGAAATATTTGGGCGTCTTCCTCTCGGCCTTGGCTACGGTGGCGTGGGACCGAAACGTGCAGCCAGTGTGGGATAGAGTTCAGATGGATGTCAAGACTTGGACGCGAATGCCCCTCAATGTCTATGGCAGATCGGCCATATCCAAGATGGTTGCCCTGCCACGGCTTCTCTATCAACTGCAGAATCATCCATATAGAATAGACCCGCAGTGGTTCCGACGTGTCAATTCAGTGCTGGGCCGGTTTTTGTGGGCCGGGGGTGCCTCCAGGGTGGCACTGCGTACATGCTTTCTCTCTACATACTGCGGCGGCTTGGCGTCCACGGATCTTCTGTCCTATTACCAGGCCTCCCACCTCCTGGTGCTCAACGAGTGGTGGTATGGAGACCGTAGCGATCCGGCTTATGCATTGGAGCACTCTCTAATGGGGGGTGCCACGCTCCATACCTTACTGTACTCGGCCAGACAGAGGAGGACGCTGCCGAGGGTCACCCAAGTAGTCTTCGCGATCTGGCGGCAAGCTTTGCGCCGTATGGGTTGGTGGGGCAGGCTGACCGCTGAGACTCCGTTATGGCATAATGGTTTGCTTCCGGCGCTGGCGTCCCTGTCCGGGTTTGGCGGCTGGGACGCGATCGGGATTTCGTCCCTTGGTCATGTCCTCACTGGAACTACACTTAAGTCCTTTCAGGACCTTAGCTCTGAATTCAATATGCCTAAGTCCCAATTCTTCCGGTATCCAGTTCCGCCATGCCCTCGGCCCTAGCCTGGTAGGGTTAGATCAACTCCCTGACTTTAGTCCCATTGAAGCGAAACTCTTTATGGGGGACCTGGGCGACAAGAAGGTCTCTCAGATATACTGCTCCCTGGTTACGCACTGCTCCCCTTCCCTCTTAACATTGAAGGCCTCCTGGGAGACGGATGTTGGCCCCTTGGATGAGGATGACTGGCGTGAGGCCCTTGAATCCCCCCGTGGGGCTGCTATAGCCGTCCGTCTTAGATTTATTCAATTCAAATACCTTCACAGGGCGTACTATACTAGGGAACGATTGTGGCGGGCGGGCCTTATAGCCGCTCCGGAGTTCCTGAGGTGTGGAACTGAAAGGGGGACGCTCTTCCACACAGTGTGGTCTTGTGGGAGATTGAACAGATTCTGGGCTGGGGTCTGGGACTGCCTATCGGAGGTGTTGGGGTGGGACCTTCCCCGTACCCCTAGACTGGGCCTCCTCCATGTCCTGGAGAATGTTGGGGGCAACATATACAAGCGACATCTTTTGCTATTGGGCTAGTGATGGCCAAGCGAGATCTGGCCCAGGTGAACGTGAACGTGAGTGAAAGTGAACGTGCCCCCCCACTCGGCGCTTGGAAGGCGGGATTGGACTTTCTCATGGGGCTGGAACTGCCTGTCTTTGAAGCCAGGGGGTGTCCCCGAAAGCACTACAAAATTTGGAAACGGTGGGCGGACTACAGGGGGCTTACCCTTGACCCCCCGATTGACATTGAAGATGTACTGCCTCCTGATGTGGACCCTGTACCTTAGGTTGTTGGCCGACACCTACATTGCTTTCCATCTAATGTTGCTACTCTGTGAACACGTGCACTGGGCTAGGGTGGGATAAGGGGTGGGTAGTTGGGGAAGGGTGTTGGGGGTATTTTTGGGGATGGGTGGGGCAGGGGTGGGATGGGGTTTGTTTCCTAAAACTCTGGGTTCATTGTCATGCCATTACCTGCATACTGTTGACAGTATCCTCCTGATTGTGGAGAGCTGTATTGATACTTGCTTGAACTCTCAATAAATACGGTTTTGAAAAAAAAAAATGTAATTACCAAATAATAATTACATAAAAAATAATTAATTTTCAATACCCCAAAACAATAATTATTGAAAAATATTTAGCAATTAATAATTTATTAACAATACATTATTATCAAATACCAATAAATAATAATTATTGAAATTTAATTACCAATTATTAATTAATGAACAATATATTATTTTCTAAAACCAAAAAAATATTAATTATTAAAAAGTTATTACCAATTAATAATTTATTAACAATTAATTTATTATCAATACTCAACAATAAAATAATGACTTAATTACAATTAGATTACTTCCCACCATATTGCCCTATAAACTCACAACACACTTCAATAATAAATGAATCCACTTAGGGGCTAATTCCGATTCGGTAAAATCCCTTACAAATAGCTGTACGGAGCATATTTCCCGTACGATTTGTACCCTTAAACGTCCCTATACATATGATGAAGTACGATTCGGACCCAAAGCAGATCTCCGTACGAATCGTACGAAAGACCATACAACTTAAAACCCCTTACGAATCGCATTCGGAACACGCAGTACGTGACGTCGGAGCATTTTCCGACCCAGCAAGTACGATTCGTCTTGTCAACACTCCGTACGACTCTTTTTCTACGGGAGCTCAAAACGTCTGGAAAAGCAGATTTTAACGCAAACCGTGTACGAAACGGACCCCACCGGGTACGGTGTGTACACCCCATGATTGCAGGGGTACGGTGCGTACACACCATGATTGCAGGGGTATGGTGCATAGGTGTACGGTGCATACACCTCATGATTGCAGGGGTACGGTGCGTACGTGATTGTGTGGCTCTCCGTACGAATCGCTCATACGCGACGTTTTCCGTATGAATCGCATTCTCATTCCCCGGTCTGGATCGTACTTGTCGGGTCGTACAGCATGTTTACGATTCATACGGTTCACTGTGAGGGTCCATGTCGTACATATTTTCGCTTGCTTTTTGTACGGTTCGCAATGATTCAGTCGTATATTTTTCAAACGAATCGTACTACGCGATTCGGACGGAATTGTATGAGTCGTACGGAAAGGGCTACGGATTCGATTCGGTCGTACGATTGGTTTACCAAATCGGAATCGGCCCCTTAATATATTTATGAATTAATCCATTAATAAAAAATAATAACCAACTAATACGAATTAATTAGAAATAATTATTATTTAACATAAAATTAATTATCAATACCAATAAATAAAAAATAAATTATTACTTATTGCAATTAAATTACTTGCCGCCCTATTCCCTTAGAAACCCACAACCCACTACAGAACTACAACACAAACTTTATTGAAAAATAATTAGTAATTCCTACATTTTTAAAATTAATTTACTATAATTAAATTACTTCCCACCCTATTCCCCTATAAACCCACAACCCTCTACGGTACTAAAATGCATAATTTACTTTAAAAAAAATTACTAACTTCTACACATGTTATACATGTATTCTAAAATGAGTACAATAATTAACAAAAAATATAAACAAAAACAAATAAAATACATAATAAAATACATAACACTAATATAAATATCGATATTAGTAACATCGATAATTTTTCTCTCAATATTACTAACTTCGATATTAACAAAAACAAAATTTCTTACCTTCAGGTCGATATTCTGGTCGTCGATATTCTTGATTTCAATATTGTGTCCCTACGATATTTCCAACTCTATATTCTTGTAGGTCGAAATTAAAAACTCAATATTTAGACTGTTTACCGTAAAAAGCTTAGGAGAGTGACATTTCTTTTGTAGCTTTGTATTGATGCCTTTTGCCTGATATTGGGTTCAGCAAAATTTAAAATATATATATTAGGTTATCGTTTATATCAGTTAAAATTGTTTTTTAGTGACCTCTTTTGAAATTTGTGATTTAAAATTGATTCGTTTTGTTGTTTTTTAATGTATGCTACCACTCGTAATTATTATACAGGAGATATTATGCATCAAAATGGGCAACTTCTTAACAAGCAGCCAGGTACTCTTTGCCGGTACCCTTTCACTGGATTTGTCAGCAGTGGGCTATCTTAGGGCTGGATGTGTGAAAACTCACTTACAGGGCAGAGTAAACTAACCCGGATTTGAAATGACTTCAAGATATTTGCTTGTGGCTTGTGAGGTAAGCATGAAGAGTTGGTGATTTGTGAAGAGGAACCCTTTGGAGTCACTGTAGATAGGGGATGTGTCATTGTTGCTCTGTTTTGCTACTATATATATCCAATGTATCAGCTTTTTGGGCTTTTTGATGGGGAGGAGCATATTGTAATGCTTGGGTTTCTACTCAGTAGGTATTTTGTTGGTATTTCTGTTGTAGGCTATGCAGTTTTCAGAACTCCTACTACGCATCACTTACATCAATATTTTGGTTAGCTCTGGTTTAGTAGCGTAAATTTATTTTCAAACGAGCACTGAAAATCTATAGGTCTCAACACGTCATAGTGCTTTTTTCAAGGACTTTCAGCCATGCTGAGCAGCAGCTGATCTGCTATACAACATGGCTAAAAGACATTGACAATGCAAATAAATCTTGCATTGCTGAGACCCATTTGCTTTGCCAATACTTGTCTCTATTGCATGGCCTACCTATCCCATAGGATAACACTGGAGTTACCTTATTACATTAAATAAGTTGTAACTTCCAAATGAGAACAGGTAAACAGTTCATAGTTGGTGTCTTTGGAATTGTAATTAAAAATACTCTCTTATGGTGAAGTTGGATTTTTATTACAAAATTTTAAAATGCCACTTTTAGAAAGTAAAGTTGGCATTTTCTCGCCTTAGCCATTCAGAGCCTACAGCCTGTCTCTGGGTCACTGACAGTTGGGCTTTGTGTATTCTTCCTAGACAGCCACACAAAATAGAGGGCTTATGTATGCCTGGATGGGCCATCACTGGCAAGATGGGAGGGCGGAGCTGGGCACAGGGCCTGCTTACAATTGAATAGTCTGTGTCCTGCTTCCACAAAAAGGGCTGCATCCCCCCTGTAGTTAGTCGGTAGCCAGAGCAGGGGAGGCAGGAAACCTGTGCACTTCTAAGCAAAACTTCTAGATGCTTCTACCACTTCAAAGGAGGCACCAGGTATACATATTGAACCTAAGGCACCAACTCTTCAGTACACGTCTGGACCTGTGGAGATATTGCCAGGAAGAAGGACAGCTGTGCTGCTGAAAGGACTACCACTCTGCTGACCTTCGGGACTACTGCCTTGCTGGACTGCTTCCTTGTGGGATCGCCGCGTTCCCTTGAGACTGAGGGATTGGACCTTCACCTGAAGCCAGGACTCTCAAAGTGACTCCAAGGGATTGTCTGCTGGCCTCCTGTTTAGTGCCACAGGGATATAACAGGCTCCCAACCACCTGAACTAGCACCCAGATTCAGCTGGAGTAAGCCCTGGACCCCCAAGTGGTGCAACTCAGGACATGGATCCTTGGGGTGGCCTAATTTACACTGAATTGAAATTTTTGGACTCTTTGTGACCACAAACAGGCAAGTTGGTGGGAAAACCTTGTCACTTGTACTGCCCCCCATACGATGGTCCGTCAAACTGACCCTTCGTGCTACAGCATCGACCGCTCACAAGGAGTGTCACTGTGAAGGTCTGACCCGACCATTTGCGATGACAACAGGACGATCGTGCTACAGTGATGACTCTCCATCATGCTGGACCTGCTCTTCACCCTACTTTGATGACCATTTGTGACACTACACTACTCCTCGTGGCCCCCTCCACCGTGAACAGGACTCTGTGAGCTGTAATGAGAAAGTAACTTTTTAGTGGAACTGGCCTGATCCCTGTATCTGACCTGTGCCTCATTGCAGTCAGCCTGATCTTGTGACTTTCTCCTGGTCTCGCATGACTAGATAGCCACGTGTGGCACATTGGGATTTTACTGATTAGATTTTTGTCATTTTGGTCTTGCTTTATTTATTAAATTTTACTATATTTTTCTAAACTGGAGTGGGATTTTTCTTGGGTTGGGTTTTCACTTATTACTGTTTGAAGTGCTGCATAAATACTTAATTCATTGCCTCTAAGTTAAGCCTGACTGCTCTGGGCCGAGCTACCAGAGAGTTAAGAACAGGTTAATTTGGAGTTTGCTTGTACTTCACCCTGACAAGGATTGTGGTTGCTGCTTGAGTAGGGTTTCACACCCCTCAACCAGTAACCAAATTTCTCACAGCACTCTTTAATTTTAATAATGCTTTTATAACAAAAGATGAATGTTGTGTGAGGTGAGACTTCAAATCCACTGGTACACAATGATCTGTTTATTTTGGTTAGGTGTGGATGGCAAACCTAATCAATTTATGGTCTTTCAAGATGATATCACACATTCACGATGACATTAGAGGCATCACAAGCTGAAGTCCTTCTTCACTTCTGTGTTGGATCCAGATGGAGAGATGAAAGCTTCAGAACATCGGTTGCCAAACAGTCTGAGGATGGCTAGCACAACCACCACCCAGCCGTTATTGGTGATGCCCTTACCAACTCCAGACAGTTGTTCCCTTAAACAGTACCTTTGGCAAAATAACAGTACCTTTAGCAGAACAAGCCTACTGCTGTTTGCTTCTGCAGTCACAATGAGTCGTGTCACTCTGGTAGCACATCTCTGCACTTCACTGAATTTGAAATATTTGATGAATTCCTCTGAACTTGTAGCCAATACGGAAGCAGGATACACACACAGGTAAGCGTGGAAGAACAATGTTGTGTTATTCAAAACATTAAAAGGGACGAACAATATTGTGTTATTCAAAACAATGAAAGGGACAGCTGTACAAGAGCTGCTGCCACACCAGCCATCGTTTTACTACTCTGCCATTCTCCCTGCCCATAACCTCACACTTCAATCAGGTTCCATTCTATAACTACCTTCATGACAACTGTGTGACAACATACCACTTGCATTCTGTTTCTTTCTTTCTATGTTTTGTCTTGAGTCTGGAGACACTCTGGTTCCTTGTTTGATACTATTGCCTAGACACTGCTTGTTTGTTTGTCAGGAAAGCTGGGGTCTTGTTGTTGAGGATTTTGTAAGTGGTGCAGCTGGTCTTGAAGATGATGCAAGCTGGAAGAAGAGACACTATAGGTATTTTATGGGGGATGATGTTGTTAAATTTCATTGAGCCCTTGATGATTTTTGCTGCTGCCTGTAGGGTACCTTTCAGAGCTGCAAGGGTGTTTTGTGGAGACTGCAGCTGCATTTAAATTGCTCCTATGAGAAAGGACCCGGGGCTACATATATACATTTTTGGGGCTAAAAACTATAAAAAGCATTTTTTAATATACATATACCAAATTGCAATACAGTATTTCAAAGGGGCGTGTTTAGGGTATCCCTTCAAAATACCAAATCATAATGCTATGTATGAATGTTTTGCAACTGATTTACAGTTGTAAAACATTCATTTTTGACCAACACCTCAAATGAGGTGGAAACCATTCGTAAATGGATAGGGGTCTGCAGTATCTTCATGTTGTGTTATTATGTACTGTACTATCTTGTTCCTAGCTGCTCAGCCAGTGTGAGTGCTCTGTGTGGAATGTTGGTGTGTGGGCATGAGTGAAATGCTTGAGTGACTAGGTATGCGTGGTGACAGTTGGTGGAAGGGCTGAGCAGCTAGCAGGCTTCTCCTGGTGGGGCTGCTCTACAGACTAACTGGATCTAAGCTACATGTTTATCTACTTGAATAAATCTACTTGATCTACATCTTACCAGCATGGATTGCGTTATTTACAGGGTCCCCAGCAGATCCCTTCCCCTTTGAGAATGTCCAACATTTTTTTTTTAAGTCCAGGCATTTGTCCCAGAGACCAAAAAGTTCAGAGTGAGCGAGTAAGAAGATTGAGGTAAGGGCAAGTGGGCATAGGACAAGTGGGGGGGGGGGTGAGATGCCATGGAAGGAGCCGGCAGGTCTTGTACCCTCTTGGTGCTCACTGATGAGTGAGGGCTTCGCTGGAGGGACAGTGTGGAGCTGAGAGAAGGCAGCTCCAGTGTGGCTTCTGGCAGCAAACAGCACATGGCTGTTTTCTCATGTAGTCTGCCCCAACCCAGCCCATGCCACCTGCACCCTGTGATCCCTTTGTGATTGCTTGTGAGGCACCAAGGGCCTGTATCCTTGTCAAACTTGCTCAAGCCTCTTGTACAGTCAAAAGCCTTATTGAAAGAGCTCTGATCTTGGATTTGGGGACTCCGCTAGCCAATCCCTATAGGTCCTGTAGGTGGAGCTGGAGTTTCTGCACAGAGTTGAGCAGTGGAGGAGTTGGTAGGAGCAGAGTGCCCTGCAGCTCACGCATTTTGGCATTGGGTATTCAATAAACACACAACAAGGAAGTAGGACTCCTGAGGCTAGATCCCTGTGAAATAACAAGGTCCCTGGGAGGATACTCGTGTATAAAACTGCCCTCACACACAGCAAGCTGTGTCATGCTTTATCATAGGACTGCTAACACACCTCCATGCTTGCCAACGCTGGAGGTGGAGCAATAAGGAGGGGGAAGACAATACAACACCTAAAGAAAATGCAAAACAAGGGATCAAACAATGTAAATAAAGGTGCAGAAATAGTGGTATAAAACTGGATCAAAGGATGTCCTCAATCCAATGTTAACTCTGGATTCCCTTGCCCAGAGTTAAAAGAAAAAGGTCACATATGACCAGTGGATGAAGGTCAGGTGAATTGTGATGAATCACCTACCCCTCCACTCTGCAAATAAATGTTGCCATGTTTCTGCCGAATCACAAGATTGAATTAATCATTACCCCGGCATTTTTCAGAACTTCACATAAAAGAAAAGATCCCAAAAAGGAATACGCCTCAATACAGGAGTAGGGAATAGGCCACCCTACTTAAGAAATACCACCTACTCATCTGTAGGGATGATTTCCGTGGTGTGTCCAGTATCGTCCATTGGAAATCTTCGTCCAAATGCCCTTTCTCCTTGAAATGACTGGTCAATCGAATCACTGTTCTCTGGCATTTAAATGTTGACCGATGTTCCATGATCCTTATTTTCACCCTTCTCGTCATGCCGATATACCCAAGATTGCATGAACATTTCAGCATGTAGACAACATTGGAGCTATTACAATTTGTATACTGTTGTTGCTCCCACTGATGCTTCAGTCCTACATCCATAGATTTAGAGTTAATAGTGAGATGACACACATCACAACCACCACAGATAAAATGTCCTTGGACAGGGGGAGAGGTGTCCGAGTATTCTTCAGAACAGAGCAGGGGCAGCGTCTGGTAGGAAAAACTCTCGGTCTACTATGTACTACCTGGTCCCTGATGTTTTGACTCCGTTTGAATGAAAAAAGTGGTTTTTCCAAAGCCAGGCCATTTGAGTTGAGAATTTTCCATTTCTTTAGGATAATACTTTTGATGTTATTAGATGCTGTATTAAACCTTGTAACACAGATGGTCTTGTCAGTGGCGGTTGTTTCCCCTGTCTCCAGGAGTGCCTCTCTATTACAGTTACTTGCCCTCCTGTAGGCCTTCTTCACTGTGCGGCATGGATAGTCCCTCTCAGTGAGTTTTCTCGATGGAGTAATTGCTTCTAATTTAAACTCTGTTATATCAGAACAATTCCTGCGGATACGCAGGAACTGGCCCATTGGTAAGTTCTCCCTTAAGGACTTCGGGTGGAAGCTCCCAAACAGCAGTAATCCATTTCTATCCGTTGGTTTGTGAAACATCTTGGTGTGTAAACCTCCTCCTTGTGGATAGATAACCAAATCCAGGAAAGGTAGTTCCTCCTTTGTGATGCTTGAGGTGAAATGGACAAAAGGGTTCAGAGAATTAACCATTCCAGAAAAGTCTGAATAGAATTGGCATCTCCTTCCCAGATAAGGAGAATGTAGTGTCTCCATAGCTTAATGTTGGTATGACACAGCCCTCTTGGTTCGTAAATATGTTGGTCCTCAAATGCTGCTACATAGAGCCCTGCCAGGCTGGGGGCAAAAACGATCCCCATTGATGTCCCATGCATTTGCAGGTAGAACGTACCCTGGTATTTAAAAATAATTTTAGTTAGAGCTATCTCAGCCAAATGGAGGATGAAGGGTTTCGGCGTCTGGTACTCCTAATCCAAAGTTTGACACTAGGGAGTTGTTCTCACTACCCTGCCATTTTGAGTGTTGAACGTCAATAAACTCTGTAAGAACAAGTACTTGGTTGTACATTTACCTACTCTCCTGAGTAGCGATGGTCGTCTTGCTTGAACTTGATAAAGGGTACAATGACCAAATAAAAAGAGATATAGTGCAATGGCGCCAAGTGGGACGTACATGGCACTGCCATTGACATTGTAGGGCAAACTTTACGGGTTATGTCTCCAAGCGTTGTGATAACGCCCACCATTTGACTGCTGTGTGTTTTTTAACAGGTCCGGGTGTATTACCAAGGTTATTGGTTGTCACTATTCACATTTTATCACATGACACCAGTTTTTGTAGGTTGTTTGCAGGTTCCTCGCCGAAATCCTCCCTACAGATGAGTAGGTTGTATTTCTTAAGTAGGGGTTCCTATTCCCTACTCCCGTATTGAGGGGTTAGGGGTATTTTTTGGGGGATCCTTTTTGGGATCTTTTCTTTTATGTGAAGTCCTCAATAAAGCCAGGGTAATGATTAATTCAATCCTGTGATTTGGCTGAAACATGTCGACATTTATTTGCAGAGTGGAGGGATAGGTGATTCATCACAATTCACCTGACCTTCATCCACTTGTCATATCTGTGGCCTTTTACTTTTAACTCTGGGCAAGGGAGTCCATAATTAAAATTGGATTGAGGACATCCTTTGATCCAGTTTTATACCACTATCTCTGCACCTTTATTCACACTGTTTGATCCCTTGTTTTGCATTTTCTTTATGTGTTGTATTGTCTTGCCCATCCCTATTGCTCCATCTCCAGCGTTGGCGACCGCAGATGTGGGTTAGCAGCCCTATGATGAAGCATGACACAGCTTGCTGTGTGTGAGGGAAGTTTTATACACTTGGGTATCCTCCCAGGGACCTTGTTATATCACAGCGATATAGCTTCAGGAGTCCTACTTCCTTGTTGAGTGTTTATGGCATTAGAGGAGATCAGAGTCGGACTTACATTCCTTCTACCCCTTCTTTTTATGTGGTTAACTATTGGGAATTCAATGACTGAAGCAGTTCAACCAAGTGCTTGGTGCCAACCCAGACCTAGAGCCTCCTCCTCGTTTTGACTAAATACAGAAGGCACAACATCTGGAGCTCAGAAACCTGGGGTATCAGTGCTTGGACTGGCTGAGGTCACTGGAGCTCGGGATGCTGGCCCCTTAGTAGCATGGGCCTGGTGACCAGGTGTCCGAGTGCAGAGCCTTTCACTTGCCAAACAGTTTTTCAAATGACACAGGATCCTCCACTATAGTTTTCCCAGTTTGATCTGGAACCCCCGGAATACCCAGGAACCTCTGGAGCACAGCGAGTACACCCCAGAACCAAAGCGTTAGGTGGCGTCAGGCACCATTAGGAAGTCGGCACCGGGGGAAGAGCGTGGGTGTTGCACAAGCAGCCGAGTTAGGCCTCTGTCCGTTTTGGGGACCCCCTCCTTATCCTCCATAAACCAAGTGCCTCAGGAAGGCTGATGAAAAACATTGGAGATATGAGGGCCCTCTGATGGAAGCCTACATACAATTGGAGCAAGACAGGGAATAGCTTGGCTGCAAATTGGTAAATTGCACACAGAATTTTTGTTCAGAGAAGAACAGCAGCGATGACAAAAGCAAAGCTCTCATGAGGAAATATGGGATGACGAAAAAGGTAGAGAAGATGACAACCAGCAATTAGAAGGAGACAGCGAAATTCTGACGGCAGCCCCGTCGCTTCTACTTATAAAATCAGAAGAACAGGGAAATCACTACAATCAGTGAAAAACAAACAGGGGACTAAACAGGAAATCAAAATCATGACCAAGTACTTTCTCAGAGTAGCCAAGGGAAATCAATCCACGGGCTGTATTCAATTTGCATCAAGCTCACCTGTCCCTTCAACAACAGAAACACTTAATTTAAACAACTTAAATAGCTCTTGAAACAGCTCCCAAGCTGGGAATAAAAGGAGGCAGACCCAATTATGCCCAAATATGGTTGAAGTAACTACAATCATTGACCTCTCCTCAACTTCAATGGAGCTTACAGGATATATAGCTCAACAGAAACAGACCCAAAAAGGGCCCAATAATGGATGATTTCATTCATGAAAGGCCCTCCCAGGCGGGGTGGACAATTGTGCAAGTTATGCAGAACACTTAGAGCAAACAACAATAGAAAAACAACTAGCAGAAATACAGGATTGCCAACAAGAAAGATTATTGGGAAGCCCATTGCTCAAGCAGGCAGTAAAGGGGGTGGATCATCACAACCACGTACACTCTAAAAAGGGACAATCAAATGAAACACAACATGATAATCTGCATGACAGTAACAACTCATTGAACTGCAATTTTACAATAAATCATGATAAAGTACTAACTTCTATAAATTCTACCTTGACCACTGTGATAAACAAATACACTTGGCAGTCATATAAATGTGAAATTCAAATTAACACAATACAAATAATAGCCCTCAGAATTGCAATCATGATCGAGAAGTTAGACAAAATCAACAAAAGGCTTACAACTAATCAATGCCACTGCTCTCAAATTGTAGAAAAACTATCTACCCTACCAGAAGTGTTCACAAAAATGGTAACAGATTTAAAAAACCCCAACTGGTCAGGAGCAATAATGGCCGAAAAAAATGGGGTCAAATGGGGCTGAGATGGTCCGTCTTGAACAGTGAAACTAGCCCTACAACCTCCAAAGATGGAAAAAAGGGAACTAGAAATAGGGACAACATGAGAAAAATTCAACGAAAACAGTTCATGGCACAGAAAACCAAATTGAGCTTATACATTAAGAATCTTAGAATCCCCTAGAAAGCGAGGACGGGGTAGGAAACTTGGGAACTAAGCTACTAATGAGGTGTGAGGAAAGAAGACTAAAGGAAGGGCAAAATAAAAATGCTCTAATGAGAAGGAGTAGAGGACAGCCTCATCAAGATACAATAGAATGTACCAGCCCACCAAAACAGAAAGATAAAAACAAATCAAACAATAAAATGTGTCCGATATTCGTTATAAATAAGACTTGAAGCCATGACCAAGAGTATATCGAGTAAGGGAATCGCCCACACAGAAAACATAATCACACAGACATATACACAAGTCCTACAAAAATAGAAGTTGGACAATGACTATCGAGTAACTAGAAGAGCGGACGTAGATCACTCTGAAGAACAACACAGCAAGCATAAAGTGCGCCTTAAGAGAACTAACACAGTAAGCAGCGAGCGTAGTAACGCATAAAGTACCGCAAGTGAAACAGACAATAACGAAATCAGGGGATCGTTAACCAATACATATCCCTTTATGAAATTATGAAACGGAGGATGGCAGGCTTGAAGGGAATGCAACATAAAAAAAAACATTCCTGTCTCAATGCATTTCAAGGGGCAGACAAGATATACTCAATCGGGCAAACATTTTAAGGCTAATTAAATATATCCCTGCACTAGCTGGAATAAATAGTGAGGACATCATTACCAGCAAGTTTGAAGCAAGGCTTGGACAACAGTTTGAAGCACACAGTAACAACATGGAACAAGCATTGGAAATGCAATAGGTCTCGCATTTGCTTGATTTTGAGTTTTTGGCGTTGTAAATGGCAATGTGTTTTACCCATGTGTTATGGACGTATTAGCTGGTGTGTATTGGAATGATGCGAATTGGATTGAATTTGTTAGATGTGGTGGAGCATGTAGCATAAGGAAAGAGACTGAGTAGGCAAAGAGCAGTATGAGGCAAAAGGAAGGAGAGTAATAAGAACAGCATGAGGCACAGGGAAGGAGACTGTGAACAGCAGCCTGAAGCAAAGGAAGGAGAGTGAGGAGCAGAAAAGCACTGTGAGGCAGAAGGAAGGAGAATGAGAAGAGCAGCGTGAGGCACAAGGAAGGAGGATGAGAAGAGCAGCGTGAGGCACAAGGAAGGAGAGTGAGAAGAGCAGCGTGAGGCACAAGGAAGGAGGATGAGAAGAGCAGTGTGAGGCACAAGGAAGATGAATGAGAAGAGCAGCGTGGGGCACAGGGAAAGAGAGTGTGAACAGCAGCCTGAAGCAAAGGAAGGAGAGTGAGGAGCAGAAAAGCAGTGTGAGGCAGAAGGAAGGAGAATAAGAAGAGCAGCGTGAGGCACAGGGAAGGAGACTGTGAACAGCAGCCTGAAGCAAAGGAAGGAGAGTGAGGAGCAGAAAAGCACTGTGAGGCAGAAGGAAGGAGAATGAGAAGAGCAGCGTGAGGCACAAGGAAGGAGGATGAGAAGAGCAGCGTGAGGCACAAGGAAGGAGGATGAGAAGAGCAGTGTGAGGCACAAGGAAGGAGAATGAGAAGAGCAGCGTGGGGCACAGGGAAAGAGAGTGTGAACAGCAGCCTGAAGCAAAGGAAGGAGAGTGAGGAGCAGAAAAGCACTGTGAGGCAGAAGGAAGGAGAATGAGAAGAGCAGCGTGAGGCACAAGGAAGGAGGATGAGAAGAGCAGCGTGAGGCACAAGGAAGGAGGATGAGAAGAGCAGTGTGAGGCACAAGGAAGGAGAATGAGAAGAGCAGCGTGAGGCACCAGGAAGGAGAATGAAAAGAGCAGCGTGGGGCACAGGGAAAGAGAGTGTGAACAGCAGCCTGAAGCAAAGGAAGGAGAGTGAGGAGCAGAAAAGCAGTGTGAGGCAGAAGGAAGGAGAATAAGAAGAGCAGCGTGAGGCACAGGGAAGGAGGATGAGAAGAGCAGCATGAGGCACAAGGAAGGAGAGTGAGTAGGAGAGCAGTGTGAGGCAGAAGGAAAGAGTGAGAAGAAGAGGAGCGTGAGTCAGAAGGAAGAAGGGTGAGGAGAAGAGCAGCGTGAGGCACAATGAAGGAGAATGATAAAAGCAGCATGAGGCATAAGGAAGAAGAATGAGAAGAGCCGCATGAGGCATAAGGAAGGAGAATGAGAAGAGCAGCAAGAGGCAGAAGGAAGGAGAATGAGAAGAGCAGCGTGAGGCACAAGGAAGGAGGATGAGAAGAACAGTGTGAGGCACAAGGAAGGAGAATGAGAAGAGCAGCGTGAGGCACCAGGAAGGAGAATGAGAAGAGCAGTGTGAGGGATAAGGAAGAAGGATAAGAAGAGCAGTGTGAGTTTGAAGGAAGGAGAATAAGAAGAGCAGCATGAGGTACAAGGAAGGAGAGGGAGGAGGAGAAGAGCAGCATGAGGCACAAGGAAGGAGAGTGAGTAGGAGAGCAGTGTGAGGCAGAAGGAAAGAGTGAGAAGAAGAGGAGCGTGAGTCAGAAGGAAGAAGGGTGAGGAGAAGAGCAGCGTGAGGCACAATGAAGGAGAATGATAAAAGCAGCATGAGGCATAAGGAAGAAGAATGAGAAGAGCCGCATGAGGCATAAGGAAGGAGAATGAGAAGAGCAGCAAGAGGCAGAAGGAAGGAGAATGAGAAGAACAGTGTGAGGTACAAGGAAGGATAATAAAATGAGCAGCGTGAGGCACAAGGAAGGAGGATGAGAAGAACAGCGTGAGGCACAAGGAAGGAGATTGAGAATAGCTGCGAAAGGAGAGGGAGGAGGAGAAGAGCAGTGTGAGGCACAAGGAAGGAGAGTGAGAGCAGCATGCAGCACAAGGAAGGGGTGTTGAGAAGAGCAGCATGAGGCACAAGTAAGGAGAGTGAGGAGCAAAGCAGGGTGAGGCACAAGGACGGAGAACGAGGATAGGAGCAGGGTGAGGCATAATGAAGGAGAATAAGAGGAGCAGCATGAGGCACAAGGAGAGAAAGTGAGGAGGAGAAGAGCAGCGTTATGCAGAAGGACGGAGAGGGAGGAGGTGAACAGCAGCGTGAGGCATAAAGAATGAGAGCAAGGAGAAGAGAAGTGTGAGGCACAAGGACATAGAGTAATGAAAAGAGCAGCGTGATACAGCCTGTTTGGCTTTTCGGGCGCATGCTCACTCCGCTCCTCTCTTCATCAATTCCTTAATCTCTTCTTATGCCCCACTCCGCTCTCTTCGTTCTTCTTCTCTCTCTCTTCTTCACGTTCCCCGCTTCCGCAAATCCCGCACCGGAGGCACCCGCTTCTCGGTGCGGGCCCCTCAGATCTGGAATACTCTCCCTCTCTCTATTCGCTCCATTCCTATCTTTTCACACTTCCGCAAAGCTCTTAAAACTTTTCTTTTTCTTCAGGCTTTCCCTGGCTAATTCCTCTGGACTCCTTGGCAGATACGGTTGTGTTCCTCAGCGCCAGGAAGCCGCTTGGCCGCAGTGCGCTTTATAAGTTTCTTTTTCATTTCATTTCATTTCATTTCATTTCATTTCATTTCATTTCATTTCAGTGAGGAGGCGAGCAGCAGCAAGATGCATAAGTAAGGAGAGTTAGGAAAGAGCAGCATGAGGCATATAGCTTTGTTAATTGTATGTTTAGATAAATACAAGTTGTTTATTGTTACATTTTCTGTATAAAACACATGTAAGTAAATTAATGCACTTTTATTTTTTGTAAGTAAAGGTTTTTAATATTTTTTTTCCAATTTACATCTATATCTATTATTTTAATTTTTCTGTAACTTTGTATTACATTAACAGTAATTTAAAATGTTCTAAAATACAAAATATTGACATTGTTTTTATTCTGCGAATATTTCTTGCACAATGTTTTTAACTAGCTAATATTTATTCATTGCGTGTATAAGAATATTAAATGCTTCGTCCACAGTCGAAGCAATTAAGTAAAATAAGCCAATAAACCATTTTTACAAACTAGTATGTTGCCTGTTTTGGCCTTTAAACAACATGCCATCCCTATTTATACAGTTTCTGTTATGTCTGTTACACAGACTAAAACGAAAAAAACACTGTGTGAGGCTGCCACCTGAGAAAAAAGCCTGCACCTCTTTTCTTACAACTTAAACACTGGAAAAGAACTGTTAAAAATTCAGTTTATGTGCTCCATGTTGCGCAAACTAACAAAATAAATATACAGTGTGAAGACATTTTGTAATTAAAACACCCTGAATACCTTTTTTAAAAATGTATCACTAAAATAATGGCTGTAGCTACATGTTTGCAGCTACATACAAACAAAATTTGTAGCGTTAAATAAAAGCAGTAAGAGTTTGTCAAAGTACGCTCAAAACATTTGTTTTTTAAACTTGCTTTCAGGTTGCTTTTGTAACTGTGTTTACTTAGTGTGATGGATCAACATATGCTTTGGGAACAAGGGCAGCCTGAAAGTATGCTGTACTGTGAGTTTATGTGTACACTTCAGAAAAAAAAGGAAAAGCTAATTAAGCGTAAACAAGCTGAGCGACAATGATTGTAATCTATTCGTCTGCATCATCTGTGGGATGCAAATCAACGCATGTCTCTGACAGCATAATCACTGCTAGTACATATACACTGCATACATATTTAACATAAGCAAGCAACCACAAACAAACATTGCATTTCAAAATATTATTAACGCGAGTGGTGAATGTCTCTGGCAGCGTAATCACTGCTAGTACAAATACACTGCATACATGTTTAAGGTAAGCAAGCAACCACAAACAAATGTTGCCTTTCTAAATATTATAAACGCAAGTGGTGAATGTCTCTAGCAGCGTAATCACCGCTAGTACAACTACACTGCATACACGTGTAACGTGAGCAAGCAACAACAAACAAAAGTTGCCTTTCAAAATATTATTAACGCGAGTGGTGAATGTCTCTAGTAGTGTAATTACTGCTAGTACAAATACACTGCATACATGTTTAACATAAGCAAGCAACCACAAACACAACGTTGCCTTTCTAAAAATTATAAACATGAGTGGTGAATATCTTGAGCAGCGGTATTACTGCTAGTACAAGTACACTGCATACATGTTTAAGGTAAGCAAGCAACCACCAACAAACGTTGCCTTTCAAAATATTATAAACCCGAGTGGTAAATGTCTCAAGCAGCGTAATCACTGCTAGTACAAGTACACTGCATACAGGTTTAATGTAAGCAAGCAACCACAAACAAAAATAGTTCCAACAAAAACACTTCAGTACACTTATAACATGTATGCAGTTGTTAGGCGGTGCTGTCTGGGCGTTCCCCCAACAACAAAGGAGGAACAAAGACTCATATTAACCTGTCAACACAAAGAAAATGTAAAAGACAAGCAGAAGAACCAATAAAAGGTCAACACACATACTAATTACTAGATGTCTCGGAGAGACAGCGCATGCGCGCTGCCTAGGCGAGACCTAAAAATGCAGGCCTGTTGAGAAGGGTCTTATTAGAGAGGGAAAGAATTGTGGACTGGGGTATCTTTTCGCAAGAGAATAATGAAGAGAAATAGCCATACGTGCTTAACTCACAAACCAGTCTGCAAACTGGTTCCCACCAATCACCGAGAGCCAGGGAAATGCTAAAGGGAGCCCAAGCGTCCAACTAAATTCAAACGACAGCAACTTAAGGATATACTAAATAAATAATGGAACAACCCAAACAAGGATAGTTCAACCGATGGTAAAGGCCAATGAGCATGAATATGACTGGAGGTGGCTAGCAACCGACTTCTGTGGCAGAAAAATGAGATATACCAAGCAAAATATCGGCCCACCAGGACAGCAGCAGTAAGAATCCCTTCACTGCATCTGCAAGAATGACCAAAAACGACACCACAAAACCTACATCTTGGAACGCTGCTGGCCTAACAGGAGTTTTAAATAGTAAATCGGCAATCAAAAAGCTGCAGAAAGCAGTCATAGGGGGACATATACAAGGAAGTGGCGGAGCGTGTCGTTAGCCTCCTTGGCTCACCAACACACTCCGCACCTTCTGAAACGCAAGGCTGCACCATATGTATAAGAATGTGATGCAGCCTTGCATTTCCCCCTGTGATGGAGCTAAGTTTAGCAACGTAGCACCACCGCAGGCACCTTTGCACCCGAGTGCAAGGGTTTCTGCATGTAGGGGAGGATTGTTCATGCGTAGGAAGGTGTCCCTTCCTGAACATAAATAATCCTAAAATGCCATTCTGTCACTGTCATGTGTGCTGATTAATGATAAAGTGACAAAATGGCATTTTTTGTAAAGGTGTGTTTATGTGCAGGAAGGGACACTTTCCTACACATAAACAAACCATGGAATTTTGCTTTTTATATGTGTGCTGTACAGGGCAGCACACATGGAAAAAAGCAAAAACGAGGAGAAATAATGCATTGCTCCTCGTTTCGCCAACTTAAGACCAGGGTTTCCCTGAGCTTAATTTTGGCACTACCTCCTTGTACATAGGGAGCAGCTTCAAATACAATGGGTGTTGCGGTGGAACGCCCACCACAATACCCACTGCACGCCTCTGTCACGCTAACCATAGCGTGAAAGGGGGCCTTATGTACAAGGCAGAGGTAAGTGATGTTAAGTGGCTTAACACTGCCTTGTACATAAGGAGCAGCCGCCTATCTCCACCACAACGTACGTAAAAGTTACACTGTAGTGGTGATAGGGGCTTGTACATTTGCCCCATTGTTTGCTTCCAAAAAACGTGGGTGGTAACACCAACCCATCTTGAGGAATTCTCAGAATTACACAAATCAGCCAGAAAAAGATATCTTTTTAGACATCAGGAGGGATACAAGTGTACATAAATCACTCAACAGAACTCGCTTATCTGAGAGATGCCTTTACACAGCTGGGCCGCCCTGAGCTCTTTTTAAGCCCAATCAGTATCAAGAGGGAGGACATTAGTTGGATCAAAAAGCACTTTATGGAGAGACTAAGAACGTCCCATGAGTAGCGGGAATTATTGAAATTTATAGTTAGATCACATTTTATGTTATAAACTTCCCCCTCACTAGACCCTTATTTGATCACACTAACCAAACCCTTTCATAGAGTTCTATTAATTAAATTTAGATTTAATTTGATGCACCATTACTTGGGTAGTACCCAATCATGGATAAAACCTGAATGCGGGCCGCCCTGCAACTGTGACAACCATTCACAACAAGATACCATACATTTTATTATGTTTTGTGGATTCTTTAAAGATATTAGGAAAAAATATTTTGTCCCAATCCTGAAAGAGGCTGGGATTACCCAAGTAAGGCCCGCCCTCTTATATCTCCAGTTGTTGAGAACTACTCGCATCATCTACAGTGTGGCTAGTTTCCTAGTGGCGGCAATGAGAATCAAACAAAAGAAAAGTGGTTCCACATGACATATTAGTATGATTGACTCTAACGCGGATTTTAAATTAATTTTATTGTCCTATAACGATTTAATGGGTTTTTGCACTGAATTTGTAAATATATGAATCATTTAAATGTGAATGTTTGTAATATTTTATGCCTTTTATGATTTGAACGAATCGAATAAAGTGTATTTGACTGACTGACTGACTCACTCAACAGAACTAACTATTAAAGTAATTAAGGTGGACTCAGATATGCTGCAGGCCAGCATTGAGTAAGGCTACTCATGTAATGGCTGCAACATAGCACTTCTTTCCATAAAGGTATACCTCAATGTTCACGGCCCAAAGAAAACCGAAATTACAGGAAATGGATAGCCTGCCTTGAAGGTTTAATGTGTGAATATTCACTGCCAGATGTAATCTAACAGGTGGCTTCAATCTACACAACCTTGGTGAGGACGCCATAAATAATGGGTTTAGCAACCCAGCAGGGAAAAGATTGAACTACTTTCTTTATATGCACAATCTCGAATCTGCAGAGCTAATAGCAAGAAAAGCTCAGCCCAATCATCCTTGTACCTATTCTTTCAACAATAGTACAATGATCGACTAAATCTTCCTAAGCTCAAACCTTAAGAAAACATTGAAAGACTTTAGGATGACTCGGCACAAATGAAGTGATCATGCAATGCTTAGCATCGACCTTAACCTACATGGAAGACCCTGAGAACAACTATCAGTCGTTGATCGCAAAAAAGGAGGTATAGAAAATAAATTGGTAAAAAGGATCAAATGGAATGCATGTAATGCAGTACAAATAGAGGGTTTGGTAGAACAGATGAGAAGGCAGGTAAGCCGATTTACACTCCATAGAGACAATCAATGATTGGTCTGGTAAGATTAGGGACATACGATCTACCCTATTGAGGGGGGGAGAGGGCTCAGGAACAAGTCAAAAAGGACTCAACAGAGAACCTACAGATTTGGTTCCAATCGCAAGCTAAAGGAATGTACCTGGAAGCTAATTAGGGTTACATGAGCCCACAATAGATCAGGAACCCCTGCAACAATGGAAAAGCTCAAAAAATGTACAAACAGAATGCAAAACCTATTTTTGGATTAAAAAAAAAATACACAAAGAAGCCGAATTGATCAAAATTTATGATCTACTGGGATGAAAGGGAAAGCATGGCTAACTCACGTGGCAAATATGTGCATTGAAGACTTAAGGGAACAAAAAGCACTTTTAAAATGTGCAAAATGTAGTAACTAGACGCAAGTGTAAAGCAGCATTGCTGAGAAAGTTGTTTGATTAAAATGTTCTGATGCAGGCATTAAATATTTAATTCTTGACCTCTCCATGATCAAGTTTTTTTAAAATAAATGTTGCACACAGCTTTGCAAAATGTTTCTTCTTATACAAAGGACCATTTAAAATGCCTGTTCATAATGTATTGTTTAGTAGAATTATGAAGAATAATCACAAATGCATCACATAAACTGAACATTACCTATCTTAACATACTTGTTTTATTCCCAAAGGATGAAACCATGAAAATAATGTTCATTTGATCCTGCATATGTTTCAACCTTTGCATAGTCCATTGTCAGGTCAAATATCATTTGCTTCATCAGAAGATTAGAAATTAAGTACCATTCATGTGAAACGATGTTTAGAATGAAGAAGCCTCATGTGTAGTTGAACTTAACCAACAAAGTTGCACACTCGATGGTTACAGCCTGTACAATATTGTGTTCGCGTGAGAACACAAGAAGTGACCTGCTCCCAGGAAGAACCCTGAAAGAGGATTGGACGAGACGAGGAGAAGATGCAACTTTCGCCGCAACATTAATTTTGACTGTTTAGAATAATATGTGTTCCTAGATTAGGTAACACATTTTTTTCCATGCATTCCACACCAGACTCTCTGTGCTACGCCTTTCTCTGACTCTCCTGCCATCCTATTGATTGTTTTTTCCAATTCTACTGGGCATTTCACTTGCTTATTCCTTATTGCTTTGAGACCCTACTGAGTTTCATGAACTTCTCTTTATGGTAAGTTCTGCTTTGATCAATTGATAAGTGTTGTATATATTTTCAAGCTTTATATTTGATCTCACTCTCTTTTGAATTTGAACTATTTTATGGGTTCCTGCTTACACTTTTTAACCCATTCTTAGAATAGGGATGTTCTCCTTTTTGGAACATGCTTAATGCATTGTATTTCATATTGATTTAACCATTATTTCTTTATCAATTCTGTAAAAGATTGCTTATTTTGAGACTAATACGAATAAACATATATTTCTGAATAAAGACCGTTTACTAAAATGTGAAGTACTAAAACCCTTAAAAATCTTTAAAATATCTCATTATTGACTGAAAAAAGATAGAAATTGTCATTAATATCTATGTGATGATTTGCTCCTGATCTTCTCAACTACAATGGCCAAGGTCCAATGACCTGTTAGGCCGAAGCACCAAAGTGGAGATCAGCCCTGTGTGCTTGTGATGATAAACCAAACTTTTATTTAAACTGATTCCCACTCTAGCAGCAGACTAGCAGACAGTAATGAAGATAGTAAAATAGATAAGAAAAGATGCAGGTCCAGGTCCTAATGGACTCCCAAGAGGAATGTTTACAGAAGAACCGACCATCTAGGGGTTTGGGGGGGTCCTCTCCCGACTGTTTTCAGGATGCAGAATTAACGCAGACGTTCCCAACTCATGGTGTGGGTCACTGCTCCACCCATTAATCAAGAAACGTCACAACACTGGCCTGAAAAAACTACAGACTGGGGCTTAAAACAAGGATGCATCCTTGCCCCCAACACTTTTTAATTTGTATACAGAGGATCTGTGCAAGGAGCTGCAAAAGGCTAATCTAAACACCACACAAATTAGGTCAAACTAAAGTGTACTTAATGCAATATGCGGATGACCTGTTTTTACCAGACCATACAAAAACAGGCCTCCAGAAAGGGCACCGCCATCAGGAAACGGCATCAATGGACTCAGGGAAATTCTCAATTATACAGCACTTATAAAATCATATGAGACAAATAACATACAGCCATGCCTTAACCAAGCCCTGGGAAAGAAATATCTGAAAGAGATCCTGTAGGCTAGGCTGGTGCCGCTCCTAATAAAAGAACTAAGGACAACTTGGAAATATCTATCCTACAACACAGGATGCAGAGTATGCAATTATAGAAATTAGACAATACTGCATCTCATATGCTGCTTCCCAACATTGCAAGAGTTTTGAAGGAAACTACTAAAACCAATCTTTTAGTTTCAGGGGGCATGGACCTGTAACAGCTCTTTTTACCAGTATCACGCCTTTGGGCTTGGCCAACGCTGGTAAATTCATGCAGCTGGCTAGAACCTGTTTGAAAGAAGGCATTTTACAAAGACTTAATTTAGCCATAGAGCCTGCCGTAGCAAGCTCTACTGGCTATTAAAGGCCTGTTCCAGCGTTAAAGACCTGAGTCGAAGGTGAGGGACTTTAACAAGGGAGAGGGCCTTTAATGGCCTGTAGAGCCTGCGACTGAGTTCTCTAAGGCTATTAGAAAATTACTTCCCTAGAGGGCAGAAAGTTCTCATTTATAAGACAAAGGCCTCATGGAGACAGAAATGGTCGAAATCCCCTCGGGCCCTGTGAGGCCTTTGTTCACTGCTGATGCTATGAACAAACATTGGAATGTTGATGCTCCGCGCTTCTACCAGCCATTAAAAGATTGGTGCACTCCATTGTCTTCAATGGAGCAGTCAACATTCCAATATTCTAATAATGATTAAGACCAGAAACCTACCTGAGTTCACCCTGGGGAATTCATCCCGTCCTACTATGAGCGTTTGAGGATCGATTCAACCATGATCAACCTCCTTGTAAAACCTGATGCCATGCTTGGCTTCCTTGCATACGTTTCAATTCCAAGCATATGGATGAACTGGCCAGGAATGTCCGGCACTTTATTGACTCTCTATGCAAGCAGCAGTGTATCTGGTAGTTTTGTTATTATTTTGATGTATTTTGTGCTGCAACCATGATCAAACTACATGGAATACTAAGCACCATATTTTGCTCTTTTGCACATGTTTTAATGCTCATGACATGGATTAATTGTTGTGGAAAGTGTGGAACTTTAGGCAACTTCTTGCACAAACACTTTTTGGTAAAGTGGGTGGTAATTAATGCTTTTTTAAATAAGTATCTTTTAATATAAATACAATCAATTACTGATTTCTGGTCTTATGCTATTGATAAGTTACGCTATGAAAGGCTTTTCGGTAAATAGGGTGGTAATGGCTATTTCTTTTAAATAAGTATTTTTCACAAGAAGAAATGAATTACGAATTCATGTCTGCATGTCTTGAAAAGTTATGCTATGATTTTGTAGGTGGAAACTACAAGGATTTTAATTAATCTCACAATAAAGTATTCATTCGGTCAAGACATAAGTGATATCAGGTGCATGTATGACTGCAGAATGTGCATTTATTAGCATTGATTACATTTTGTTGTGGGAGGTGTTCATGCTCTAGTCTAGTTAGTGGTATGCAGATGAGGTTAAAAGTGTTTGATGTGCAAAGTCGTTGGATGTGTGTGTGTGGAAAGTAGAGATTCTGATCCTGGGTTCTTCCAGGTCCAAATAAGTCCAAGCAAGTGATGTCCTTGCCTGTGTCTGCCTTCAGCTGGGAACAACTGGTTAGTGGAATACCCTGAAAAGTTAATCAGAGTAGGGGAGGAAGCAAGAAGAAATGACATCTGGAAACCCCATGATGTCACCTCTCATAGAAATGGACACTGGAAAATGCATTGATGTCACTTCCCGAAGAGATGGATAACAGGAAATGCAGTGATATCACTTCCTGTATAGATGGTTGCTCGGAAATACAGGGATGGCTTCTTGTTGAGCTGGATGCTGGGAAATGAAATATGCTTGCCTGGCTTCTTCTTTTAAATATGATTATATGGGAAACCAGCAATGGGACTTAATAATAATAATAACACCATTTATATAGCGCCTGGTTACACTAGGCAACAGTGTGTCCCCGCGCTTTAAAACTATTTGCTAGCACAGAACCCCAGAGAAAAGGCCGCTGAAGAAAAGGGCGGAGGACCTCAGAGTTTTGGAAAAAGTTAAGTTTTTAGTTTGCGTCTAAAGTTTCCTTCAGTTGGCTCCATCCGGAGCTCAATGGGGAGGTCATTCCACTGTTTGCTGGCCAAGTATCTGAATGACCGACCACCCATCCGTGCCCGCTGGATTCTGGGCACCTGAAAGAGCATACGGCCCTGAGATCGTAGATAACGATTAGGGTAGTACTTGGCAAGCAATTTTTGAAGATATACGGGACCTCTATCATAAGCAATGCGATGGGTTATACACATGCTTTTAAATATAATGCGCTCTCGCATGGGGAGCCAGTGGAGGCGCATTAAGGCTTGTTTCCCTGAAGATCTTCTAGGGAGGTTAAGAGCCAGTCTAGCTGCTGCGTTTTGAACGCATTGAAGCCTATGAAGACCCTTCCTACTCAGGCCTAGATACAAAGCGTTACTATAGTCGAGATGGGGTGTCACCAGAGTATGAATTAGCGTTTTCCTGCTGACTGCAGGAAGCGAGTCCAGGGTCTTGCGTAAGATCTTAAGGATCCCATAGCATTTCCCTGCTATCCCTCTAGTGTGATGTTCAAAGGATAGCGTCTCGTCCAGTTTGACCCCTAAATTTTTAACCTGTTCCAATGGTTTGGGAACAGTGCCAAGTTCTTTGGGCCACCATGCCGACTACCAGATGGATGGGGATTTCCCCAACACCAGAAGTTCAGTTTTATTAGCGTTGAGGCATAAACAATTTGTATTCATCCATCCCGCTAGTCCACTCAGACAGGCTGTAAAGTTGGCTGAAGCCTCTTCCGGGGGCTGAGACAGTGTCACTACCAGCTGGGTGACATCAGCATATGACACTATCTCAACCCCGTACCTAGCAACCAACTTGGCCAGGGGCGCCATATATAGGTTAAACAAAGTCGGGCTCAAAATGGAGCCCTGAGGCACCCCATGTTTGAGCGAACGCACCTCAGATTTAAAAGGTGGACAGCAAACTTGGAATTGCCTATTCGCCAGGAATGTACGCATCAACTCGTGTGCAAGACCCTCAATACCAGCCTCGCTAAGACGAGAAAGTAACAGGGGATGGGAGACGGTGTCAAATGCCGCGCTCAGATCTAATAAAAGGAGCGCTGCTGTCTTCCTCTCGTCAACTCTACTCCTTAATAGGTCGGTGGAAAAAAGGAGGGCCGATTCAGTCGAGTGGAGCGCTCTAAATCCTGACTGCGAGGGCTGCAGATGTAGTCCCCTATCCAAATATTCAAAGAGCTGCTTATTAACTATCTTTTCAACCACCTTAGCGCAGAAGGGCAGCAGTGATATAGGTCGATAGTTATCCAACTGTGTGGCACTCAAATTAGGTTTTTTCTTTAAAGGGATGACCTGCGCTATTTTCCAATCTTGAGGTATGTGGCTTGTTAAAAAGGACAGTTTCGCCATGTGGCCTATATGAGTTGCCAGAAGCTCGACTTGATTCCTAAGGACGTTGGGGCGAGCCACATCCCTAGGAGAGCCTGATTTGATACTGCGAATGATATTCAGCAACTCCGTGGTATTGGGCACCGTAAACTGGTTAAGACACCCATTGTTAGTCATCTCACTGCTGGTGGAGATATCTCTAGGGGGTTTTTCCAGTACCTCTGGACAGGTTTTATAGATATTGTCCACTTTCTGCACAAAAAAATCAGCAATAGCTTCACACATATCTGCCGAGTGCAGATCAGGAGTTATAGTTCTCTCCAATGAGGTGAGCTCTTTGTAAATGACAAAGAGTTCTTTAGTAGAGTTCTCCGCCAATTCAATTCTGTTCTTTAAGAAATTCCGTTTGGTAATCTAATCAGTTTATGATAACTCTTTATACTCTTTTTATAATTGAGTCTAGCCGAGTCATCATAGTTACTGCGCCAAATGGGTTCCAACTTTTTGCATTCCGTTTTACATGTTTTTAAGTCGGCATTAAACCACTGAGCTGTTTTTGAGCACCTCGCTGGGGTCTTGGTAGTCCACGGGGCAGTTTCATCTAAAGCTCCTGAAAACCATTTTTCATAGTCTGACCAGGGTTCGTCTACATTATCTTTAAGTGGAGGGCTGCCTCTTTTGAGAGCCAGTTCTAACTCGTCCTGCTTAATTTTCCCCCATTGCCTACGTTTACATGCCATCAGTTTAGTACTAGACAGTCGTTTAGACTCCCCACGGATGGTTAACTCCACCAGAAAATGGTCCGACCATAATACCTCACTGGGGGGTTGAACCGCCACCCCCTCCCAGTTGGCAAAGATCGGGTCCAAAAGATGGCCTGCTTTATGGGTAGGAATCAGAGATTGAATGCAGAGATGTATGCTGGGAAATGCAGTGATGTTACTTCCTTCATAAAAGGATCTGTTTAATCTGGAGATGACTTCCTGGGGAGATGTATGCTGAGAAATGAGGTCTGCGTGCCAAGAAATAAGAGAATGTTTTTAGATGCGTTTTGGCATCACAGCATTCCACTGGATCGTTGAGCCCCTCAAGCAGCCTCAGTTATCACAGATGTCACCATTGGTGAGCCAATGCATTGAACAAGTGTAATTTGTTAACTTTGTGTCCTCCATCAGTTGTTTTCTTTTGCCAGGCAAGTTAATTATATAATTTCTGCATGTAATCATTGTCCATCTATATAATAATTCAGATCTCTGTTTTTTATTGACTATATTGATGCCTGTTGTTTTGTGGCAACAATGAGTAATGAAATGGTTTCTCCATGAAGAGAGATCAAAAAGAAACAATAGTTCAAAATCAAAGGAATAACAGGAATTTGGAAAAACCTGTGTTTTTAACTGCTCAATTTTTTTGTGATTTATGCGTAATAATGAATTGATCATGGAGGTCCCAGAGCTCAGGCATCAACTCAGTCTCCTACAATTGTTTATCAGATTATGGGCATTCATTTATGTTAAATGTATCAGAATGGGAAATGCAGGTGAATGTTGCAGCATGTTCTCTTTGAAGAGATATCAAGTGGGTATATTCTGTTTTTAAACTCCTCATATTGGTTTAGTGAGAATTTTTTTCAGTGTACTCAATTATTCTTGTGTTTGATGCATAATAATTAAGTACTCAAGGAAATACAATGGTATAGATACCAACTCATTTTAATAACACTGTTCGTCTAGTTTTGAGTATTCATTACTGTTGATTGCATCAAAGATAGTAAATGTAGAGGTTCACATCGATATAGAAGCCTTTTTACTCTTTTTTTTTTAGAATCAAACGTTTTTTATTGAGCAGCATAGTTTCACATACCACAGCTTGGCTGCCTACATCCATCGGCCGGCAGAGCACAGTCCAGGAATATTTGCACACAGCCTTATGGCCTACACCCCTGGGGGTGACCCGGCGAGGACAAACAAAAGGCAAAGCGGAACAGCTAGGGCTATCCTTGATACTGCATTTTATAGAAAAGAAAAAACAAACAGTGACAAAAAGCCCGAAAACCTCCCATCCCCCCTGCCTTTCCCCCCAACATCCCCCCCCTCCCCCTGCCTCCCACCTCCGCATCCGCCCTGCCCACGTCTCCGTAACTGCCCACGCCCACCTCATTGCCGGCACCCAGCAGACCCGAACTCACTAGGAGCTTACACTCTGTGGCCCCAGTGGAATAACTTGTAGGATTTGCAAAAACTTGGGGCATTTCACTTCGTGCAAATCGTGTGATAGCAAGCGTATGAACGGCTCCCTCAGCTCCGCATATGTCTCGCCCCTACCATCCACACAAAGCGACAGCCTTTCCATGCCCAGCATTAGCCACGGCCGTCGGATCCAATCTCTCGGGTCAGGGGCATCCGGGAACTGCCACTGCGCAAGGATAACTAGACGCGCAGCCAGCAAAGCTAGGGCTATCTGCCTACCTAGCATGGAGCGCAAGGGGAACGTTTTAAAGTGTGGTAGGCCGAGCAGCACGTGCTCCGGGGCCCTGGGGAATGTGATGCCGAACGCATCATCCACGTCATCCAGGACCGCTTTCCAATATCGCACTAGTTTGGGGCAGTGCCAGAGCAGATGCGTCAGGGTGCCCGTCGCACCACAGCCCCGCCAGCACAGACTCGGGCATTTGAGGTCCCACGTGTGAATCCTAGACAGGGTATGGTACCAGTAGGACACCATTTTGTAGACCGACTCGGCTCCTGCCACGTTAGCTGCAGTGTGGTGTGCACGATAGTACACCTGGTCCCACTCCTTGCAAGACAGCGGGCGGCCTAACTCCGTCTCCCAGCGAACCTGCGCCTTAGTACGTTGTGCATGTGGCTGCGCGAGAATCAATGCGTAAAGTTCGGACATGAGCCTGCGGTCATCCTTTTTACAGATCACCCAACGCTCCAGTTTTGTCATGGGACGGGACATAGCAGCCACATTAGAGGGTTGCATGACCCAATGCGCTACCTGCGAGTAGGGGAAGGCATCGGACTCCGGGAAGGCAAAGTGTTCCCGACGCAAGGAAGAGAATGGGATTGGCCCGTCTAAATCAAAGAGATGACCCACCCTCTTGCAGCCCTGTTCCCTCCAGTGTTGGAAAACTGGCAAGTCACAACCCGGGGGCACTCCGGGTTATCTACAATGGGAGTCATGGGCGATGGAAAGGTGGTCCAGCCCCGTCGGTGCGCCAGTTGGTCCCAAGCAATCAGCGTCGGGGAGGTGACCGGTGACGAATACAAGCCCCATGCTCTGTGTTTACGCGGGAGCCATAATTCTCGCCAGATATTGCAGCCCGCAACTGTCTGGTCCATAAAAAGCCAGTGTTTGCTGGACAGCGGTCTATTCCACTCAAGTATATAGTGCAGGCACGACGCCTGATAGTATGCCTCAATGCAGGGGAAGCCCAACCCGCCCTCGGCCCGCGGGTCCGTGACCCTGGAGAACGCCAATCGCGGACGCTTGTGGTTCCACAGAAATTTGGTGAGCAGCCCCTGTAGTTTCTTCAGCACACCCGGTGGAGGGCGTAGGAGTAACATCTGAAACAGATAGATAATGCGCAGGAGGATCGTCATTTTCACCTCCGCCAGTCGACCAAACCAGGCCAGCTGTAACCGGGACCAGTCCGAGGGGGACCTGGTTGTCTGCTCAAGCAGGAGTCTATAATTGAGGGAAACAGTCTGCACTATCGTGGGTGCTAACCGAATTCCAAGGTACGGAATGTCCGTATGGACCCATTGGAAATCAAAGTCACTCTGAAGATCCAGGGCTTCCTCGGCCGGGACCGAGATATTGAGGACCTGGGATTTGAGGAAGTTGACCTTAAAGCCAGCAATCGCTCCAAAGATTTCATGCGACAGGTGCCGCAAAGGAGTGTGGGGGTGGGTGAGCGAGAGGATCACATCGTCGGCGTACAGACTCACCTTGTGATCGTCTGCGCCGAAACGGATTCCATGGATGGCCGCATTATCTCGGATACGCTGAGCGAATGGCTCCATATAGAACGCGAAGAGCAATGGCGACAGGGGGCAACCCTTCCGCGTCCCGCGTGTGATGGGGAAATGCTCCGATCTGCAGCCATTGATCCGCACCGCCGCTCTCGGGGAGGCATAAAGGCAGCGCACCCAGTTAACAAAGGCGTCTCCTAGCCTGAAGGTCTTTAGTACCGCGAACAGGTACGACCAGTCTATGCGGTCGAACGCCTTCTCGGCGTCAATGGATAGAAACCGGGCCTGCTTGCGGGAGTGTTGCACTGAGTCCATTAGATGTAGGAGCCTCTTTGTGTTTTCACCCCCCTGTCGCGTGGGAACGAATCCCACCTGTTCAGGCTCGACAACTCCGTCCATGTGAGGACTGAGGCAAGCGGCTAAAATGTCTGCAAACAACTTCATGTCAACGTTGAGAAGCGAGATGGGGCAATATGAACTACACTCCAGTGCATCTTTTCCTGCCTTGGGGATGACTGTGATCACTGCCTCAGACATAGAGGGAGTCACCGACCCCGTCTCCTGGAAGGAGTGAAAGAGGTGAGTTTGGAGGGGCGCCAGTTCTCTACAAAACTTCTTATAAAAGATGGCCGAGAAGCCATCCGGTCCCGGAGACTTGGCTTGCTACAGCCGCGAGATCGCGGAGATGACTTCTTCAATGTGTATCTCCTCATCAAGAGCTTCCGCCGTACCCTGGGGGAGCGGCGTGATTCCGCATGTCGCTAGGTAGGCTTGCACTCGGTCAGGGTCGGACGGCTCCCGTGTATACAACGTATGGTAGAAGCGTTGAAAGGCCGCCGCGATGTGTTTGTCCGCCGTCTGTTCCACCGCGTTAGAATCACGGATGGCCGGGATAGCCACCTGCTGCGTGCGCGCCCACAAGCAGTGCGCCAGCATCCTGCCCCCCTTATCGCCACTGAGATAGAACTTGTGACGTAAAAGCAGGAGTGCATATTCCACCCGGTCGAGATCTAGGTGTTTGAGCATGCGCCTCTTCGTCTCTAGTTCCCTCTAGACACGTGGCGCCCCGGTCCACTTATGGATCGCCTCCAACCCCCGCACCTCACTCGCAAGCTCTTCACGTTTCTCCCTGCGCAGCTTAGCCAGGGACGCCGAGATCGCTATGAAGTAGCCCCTCACCACTAACTTAAGCGCTTCCCACACCGAGCTCAGTGGCATGTCCTCTACATCGTTGGTCACGAAGTACTGAGTATTCGTGTCTCGCATGCGGTCGACTACCGATTCGGAATTAAGGAGGGAATCACGCAGGCTCCAGCCCCCCGGTGGTCGCTTGAACTTGTTACCAGCCACGCGCACTGAAATGAGGGCGCGTGGCTGGTAACAAGCGCGGAGCTATCTCCGCTGCTGAGAGTTGGGGCATGAGCGAGGTGGAAGCGAGGAAGTGGTCTAAGCGCGCGTAGGTCATATGTGCCGCTGAGTAATAAGTGTAGTCGCGCTCTAACGGGTGCTGAGTGCGCCATACATCATAGAGCCCCCCTTCTTGTAGCCACAGTAGCCCTCCCTTGGAAATGGCCCCAGCTTGGTGTGAGCGCGCCTCAGACCTGTCTAGGGACGGGTCCATGACCACATTTAGATCACCTCCCACAAGCACCCAGGGATCTGGCGACGCCAGGGCACCCGCAAGCGCTGAGGTCAAGAAGGGTTCTTGCTGAACATTAGGAGCATAGATAGAGCCCACTGTAAGGCGCGTATCGCCCCATTGAATCCTAACCGCTAAAAAACGGCCTTTAATATCAACAACATGAGACAGTATCTTACAATGAGCTTTGGCACTTATGAGGATCGCAACTCCCTGCTTCTTCGCAGTGCAAGAGTACCACACCTGTATCAGAAAGCGTCTACCTCTCATTCTCCTAGTATCCTTGGAGAGGAGGTGCGTTTCTTGCAGTAAGCAAATATCACCTTCTGCACCCTCCAGTAGTGACAAAATGGCTGCACGCTTAACTGGGCTGTTGAGGCCTCGCACATTCAGACTAACAATTTTCAATTCATTCCCCATCATTCTGGCATAACACTGAGGGCCCTAGATATGCGGTGCACACCGTACATTGGCAGCAGATCACGTAGCATTATCTTGGAGGTATAGAGAGACTGATGCGGAGCCCCCCTTCCCCCAACATCCCCCCATCCCATCCCCCCCTATCATCAGAAGAAAACCCCCAATTAACAAAGACCCCCAACAATGTGACCATACCCCCCGCAAAACAGGCAAAAGGAGGGAACAATAGTCGATCACACAAGTCCAAAGAACAGGAGGCCAAGACTCAACCCCGCCTACCACCCACGTCCTGATGCAGGACATCCCCCTTGGCGGGAATGACACAACGTTACCCATCTGACTCCATATGACAGTCCCTTCCGGCACCAGCTGTTGGCCTGCAGAGGCCAAGCAGAAGAAGATCGCTATCAGGAGCCCTCCGGGGCCTCCCTCACCTTTGCCACAGAAGCCACAGCCGCCCCTCTCTCTCTCAGGCTGATGGACAAATCAGGTCCCGCTGGCTTCACTGGCTTGCCCACCTTTTGCCACTCCGCGGAGCGGCGACGCTGGCGAGCAGGGGAGGCCGCGGCTCCATGCGTGGTGTCAGGCCGATCCAGCCCCAAGATTTCACGCGCCGACTCCAAAGACCGCACCTGGATCAACTTGCCCTTCCACTTAAAGACCAGCCTGAATGGGTGCCCCCAAGAGTAGGGAACCCCTTGCTCCCGCAGAAAGGTGGTGACAGGCCGAAAGTCTCTCCGCTTAGCCAAGGTAGAGGCCGCCAAGTCTTGGTATAACACCGGGCGGTAGTCACGGAACTCGAGGGGGGTGTGCTCACGAGCCTTCCTCAGAAACCTTTCTTTAAGCTGGAAATCGTGGACGCATACCAGGATGTCCGGGGGAGGAACATTAGATCCACGCGGTGGCCAACCCTATGAACTCTGTCCATCAGGATCTCTCCCAGACCCTCCTCGTGCAGGACGTGGTGGAAGAGAGCTTCAACGTATTCCCGTAGATCCGCCCCTTCTCCTTTCCATGGGACCGCCCGAATCCTGATATTATTGCGACGAGATCTATTCTCTAGGTCCTCCGTATGTGCCTGCAAATCCAAGTTCTGCTCTGTGAGGCGCAGGACATCTTGCTGGAGCAGATGGATATCCTCGGCGGTCCCCAGGTCATGTTCTTTCAGGGTCGCTACCCTCTCTCCTATTGCGTCGACGTCCCGTCGCACTTCCTTCAAGTCCGATGCCAGCTGAGTCCGCAGATCCTGAAGGTCTTCCTTTATCACTGCAAAGAGCTCACGCATAAAAGATTTGGTGGCCGGAGCTTCGTTGTCATCCGGGCATTGGGGCTTGTCGACCCTCGGCGGGGGCCGCAGCAGCGTGCTCTTTAGGACGCCGTTCTTCGGGTGTTTGTCTTTTTTCGGTCTAGTCGACGCCATGGCGCCTCTCCCTCTCAGCCACACAGATGCGATGACCGCCGTCCGGTCCCCGCGGGTCGCGTTGCAGGGCTTCCCTGCCCACCAGACCACAAAGAGCGCAAGGTGCAACGGTCCGCAGGTCCTCTGTCCGTCGGCGCGGTCCCCCACCAATTGGCCCGGTACTGCAGGGTCCTCACCGTCAGTCCATGGCAAACAGCTGTGAGCCCGTGCCAGAGGAGGATGGACGCGGTCCGCCGTGCCCCCGTGACACTTGAAGGGCCAACGCCCACCGCGTCGCCACCTCAGTAGGTTGCAACTGCACTGCTCCAGTTCACTGCGCCCCAAAGCACCAGGCGCCGGCCTCTGCAGCACCGGAAGGAAGGACGGTCCTGCCAGCAACCTCTTGACGCCAAATGCTGTGTCGGGCCCCAGCACCCCATCCACGGACCCCCGGGGCCACCTCAAATCCACTCAGCAAGGCTCCTTCACCGTGGCACTCGGGCCAGCAGCTCCCCGCCTGGTCCCGTGGGGTAGTGGGTGCGCAGCACGGGCCCCTTGCGGGTCCGCTGCACCGTCCGCTGCACCGCCTCTCACCTTGTGCCTGGCAAGGCCCAATGCTGTGGATCCCCCGGGTCACCGCACCTCCAGCTGGACGATCGGGCCCACCGCACCGTGGGTCCACTAGGCGGCCGCCCGCTGGAACCCACAGCCGCGCGGCGTGCTCCGCAGGCCGCCTGCTCGGATCTCGTCGGCTCCGGCCTACGACGCCGGGGTCTTGCTTTGCAGCCCGCCGGAAGCGTGAGGCGCCGCGGGCTCCGGCCTCAGGGGGACGCGACTCCCTGGTCTCTCGCCTCTCGAGGGCCGCACCTCGGCCCGTCCCCGGCACCACTCCACCGCAGCAACACGCTTCGCTGCTACGCTCAGGGCAGGGTCCGGATGCCGGGCATCAGCTGTGGGCCCCAGCAAATGCACTCTGCAGGCCGCAATACAAACCTAAGACAAAAGCGGCGCCGGAGGGACTGATCAAGACGTCTCACTCCGTCGCCATCTTGGCCACCAGCCTTTTTACTCTTAATCACTATTGGATGGTGTTAATACATCATCCTTCTTCTTTCATCCTTGCAGTTTAGGCATCCCAAGTTTCAAAGGGACTGCAAATCTATTTTTTTGAAGACCTTAACTGCCAATATTATTGGAGCATAGAGGATTGTTGATCAGGGGTGTACATGTAACTCAGAATCCAGATTATGACCCCACGTCCTGCACTAGTCTGCCCTTCTCAGTAGTAATTCTCAATTCTCTCCACTCAGAATTTTATATATATATAGCATATGTCATAGTTGTAGGAAGCTGGCTCCTTATGTGACATATTAATAAGTTGATATACCATATCAAGAGTCCAGGGGTTCCTTTATGAGTTGACATGAGATTTCTATGCAAACCCAAAGACCTCTATTAGAGGGTAGAGTGGTTGAGCAGCCTTAGCCTTAACACAGAGGAGAGCAAGATATTTGCAAAATACACACAATGATAAATAAGTGGCAACACGACTCAAGAATGAGATCCACACCAATTTATAAAAATACCAAGTACCTTTATATATGATTTGGCATCTGAGAAAAATCGTTCAGGTAAGTATGATTTTAAATATAAATTATTTCACTTTAAAAAGTGGACACTGTGAAATTTCTGAGTTCTGCAATGGTATCCTACATAAGGAAGAACAAGTTCTGCAAACAGGCAAAGTACATTGACTAACAGGATAAATCTCCAGGATTTAAGGTGAGTGGTGGGCAAGGTCAAAGGCAGCACCGGCAGTACACTACCAGGGGTACGAGGGGGGCTGGGTGCAAGGTGCAAATCAGTGGCATAAGCCAAATGCGTTTCAATGGGGATCGGTGACTGTAAAAAGAGGATTCAGGATCTGGCTAGGAAGCCAGTCGGGCTGAACCAGTAAGTGGGATCAGGCCTTACGATGCACGGGGATGAGGAGACACCTTTGGCCATCTTCTCCAAGGCCCAGGGGCGAAGGGTGCAGAGGTGTCCTTAGGTGATAGGTATTTCAATACCAGAGCAGTCGCAGTTGAGGGGGACTACGTGCAGAAGCTGCAGGTGACGTCGGGGAGCCCAGGAGGAGTGAAAACATGATGGATTCAAGCTCTGGAGAACTTGGAGACCTTGCTGATACCAGTGGCCCACTTCAACTTTGGCCGCAGGCGATGGTGTTGTGGTGTTTTCAGGTGTTGAGTTTTGGCGGTTCCGGAGGCCTCAGGGTCTTCTCTTTTGCAGTTTCTTCAGGTTAGGTCCATTGTTCACTGGAGGTCTTGGTGTTCATTGAAGGTAGGCAGTCCCCCCCAAGGTTCTGGAGCCAACAGTTGCAGGATGAGTTGACTTTGGTACAGTTTTTGCGAGGGATGCAGACAGGCCGGCAAGGCTGGTACCAGGTCAGCTGATTCTTCTCTCCTCGTCTGCTTTTGCGGCTCTTCGGTGTCCTGTCTCTTCTTAGGTCAATAGGATCTGCATCTCTGGTGCCAGGGACTCCCCTAAATACTGAACTTATGGGTGTTAGAGGAGTGTTGAGTAGTAGCCAATGGGCTCCTGACCTTTGAGGTCACTACGCCCCCTATATGATCACTTACTGTGGGAAGGGAACATAAACCTGTCCCTGAATTCCTAAGTATACCATCACAAAAGACAGATGAAGTTCTTGTTCCCTATAGAACACAAGTGTTGTAGTATCCTTAGTTTTAACTTGTCGATAGTACTTCCAGAAATACATTTTCTTATATGTCTATTCCAGCACATAGAATATATGATTTTTTTCACAGGTAATGTATTGCAAGATACGTCTTTCCTTAACATCATGTAGCATGTATTGGGTCATGTTAATGCAATGCTGACAGGACTTGCCTTTACCAGACTTCCATCATTCTTCCTTTTTCCTTTCCAGTCAGTTGAGAAATCAAAAAAAAAATTTTCTGGTTCCAAGTTATTTCTTTTTCACAAATCTTCAAGCGAATCCACTTTTTTGTATGTCATCAGTGGATAAGAGGGAGATAATTGTTCATTTGTTCATCCAACAATTGCTCAACCTTAAGCACTTCCTTAGTATATTCATGATTTCCTGGTCCAAGGTGTTGAAATCCATAATAAACCTGATTTTCTTTGCATTGTCTTGTAGATTCTCTCACCAAGATTATTTTTTAACAGTAGCCCTCCCTATAGTTTGATCATGTTCAAGTCAGTGTGTTCTGTAAGACTCTTTTTATGTAACAGCTCATTGGTCTTCAAAATCATGTCCTGAGCAATTTCTCCTTGCTCTAAGTACTTTCCAAGATGGGATGCTCCATTTCAAGGCTTTTGAATGGCTGCCGTTAACATGCAAAATGATATTGTTTGTTGTGGCTTTCCTATGAATTTTTGTACAGATTCTTTCTTAGGTTTTATAGATTGCTATGTCCAGGAAAGTGATACTCTCACCATTATTTTTATGTGTGAATTTTAGACTGCAATCGTTGTTCCGTTTTAAAATAAACTTCTACTGCAAGTCTTAGTCTCCTTCCTGGATAATAAATAGGTTGTTAATTAACCTGGTCCATAGTTTGACATGTTCCATAATTTCTTGATTTTCTTCTGAACACGCGACCTCCATTCTCTAACATCCCATGAATAGACTTGCATACGTTGGAGCAAAATAGGTACTCATAGCAATACCCTGCCTCTGTAGAAAATATGCTCTGCCAAATGAGAATATATTGTGTTACATAAAAAAGTCTTGTGTGTTAATGACCATCTCTGTATGTCATAATAAACTGATGGAGTATGAGCATAGGAAATATTTACATGCCTATAGTGATTGATATACAGAGTTCAGCAAAGAGGACAGCACCACCTAATTTTTCTTATGATCGGAAACTAGGTCTGAATGAAGAATTTAAAATTCATATACAAAGTTGGATTCAATCTTTTTTTATTAATAATCATGGCACGGCTAATATCGGTATAGTTTGGGATACTTTTAAAGCGGGCTTCCGGGGAGAGTGTGTTAGTTTTTCATTTTGGCAACGAAAAAGATTAAAAAAAAGAACTTGATTTACTATATGAACTCCTGGATAAGGCCCAGACTTTGTTAACTAGGGAAGTTGCACAGGGTAAAACAGAGCTTTCCAAGGTCGAAAATGAGGTGGCCAAGGCCAGAACTAATATTCTGGGCTTTTGGGACAAGGAAATTGCTAGAAGATTCTTAACCTCTAAGATGCTAAGCTATGAGTTTGGGGAAAAAATTGGTAAAACCCTGGCAGTAAGATTACGAATGTAGCAGACAGCTCGGCACATTAGTTTAATGATAGATGCGCAGGGTAAATCACATTCAGATCCAGAACGTATTCTTGGAATATTTCATAGCTTTTACGAAGGACTCTATTCTAGGGATGATAGTTTAGATATTAATATGCAATGGCACGATAGAATGCTGGCTGGTTTGAAAGTTATAGAACCCTTAATGGCGGAACAACTGGATCTACCAATTACTATGCTAGAATTAGAGATAGCAGTGAAGAGTCTTGCAGTTGGTAAAGCCGCTGGACCTGATAGAATACCCGCTGAAGTCTACAAACTGTTTTTTAACACTTTAAAGGATGAACTGCTTCAGGTAATTTTGGTAGCTCAACAGGGGAATCCACCTAATAGCTGGTCTGATGCAACTATTGCGGTCTTTTGTAAAAAAGATAAACCTGTGGACAACGTTGGATCTTATCGTCCCATATCGTTATTGAATGTGGATAATAGTATATACTCAAAGATCTTGGCTAATCGATTATCCAAAGTAGTACCTTCTCTAGTTTCACAATATCAACATGGGTTTATCCCAAAAAGAGGAACTGTGGACCATATTAATAAAGTAATTACGTTGTTCGATATGGCAGCTGTAAACAAACGGAAGTTGGCGCTTTTTCTGCTAGATGCAGAAAAAGCATTCGATCGGGTGAGCTGGGAGTATTTATGGATATTAATGGCTAAAATGGGTTTTGGACAGAAATATATTAGTTCCATTAAATCTTTATATGTTAAACCAAGGGCTAAAATTTCAGCCCTGGGAGTGCTTTCTGAGTCATTTAACATCACTAGAGGGACTCGACAGGGCTGCCCATGCTCTCCGTTATTATTTTTGTTATATATCAATCCGTTTATAGAACTATTAAGCCAGAATCCCTTAATCCCTCCTTTTAGAGTATCTGATTTTTGTTTTTCGGTATTCGCTTATGCGGATGATATAGCAGTGGTGACCGATAGACCAGAAACCGCTATCTTAGAGATCGAGAGGTTGGCGCAAGAATTCGGAACTATAACTGGTTACAAACTTAACGCATCGAAGACTCAGATCTTATGCTCAGAAGCCATTACTTGGGAGGATGAGAGAGTGGTGGGAGAGGTCATTTACCTTGGCATACGGATTAAGACAAATATGTCTGAATTGATTGATGCAAACTGGAATAGGATGTATGATAAAATTAAGGCTTCTCTTGAGAGATGGGACCGCTTACGCTTGACCATTATTGGGCGGACAAATGTTATAAAAATGAATGTTTTACCTAATGTGCTTTATCTGTTTCGTTCAATACCTCTGGAATTTCCAAAACCTAAGTTATTGACTTTACAATCATTATGTGGAAAATTTATTTGGAGTCCTGGGAAACCTAGACGGGCCATGAAATGTTTGATGCTACCGGTAGAAAGTGGTGGGTTGGGAGTACCTGATTTCTTTCTTTATTATATAGTCTGTTTTTTATTAAGAATGAGAGTGCTGACAACCGGGGAATTGACGGAATCCATGTACAACCACCCATCTATATTTGAGATTTTGATGGGTTCACAAGCGAGACAAAGTTTTTTCACTGAGATAGATGGTAGCTACTATAAGCGGACTTGATTTAAAGTATTGATAGGAGCCCATAAGATTTGGAAATGGCTGACTCGTACTACTTGTATAGGGAAGTTCTCGTATTACACTCCTCTTGCCACGCCAAGATTATTGCCCAATATATTTTTGGATGGAATGGCCATGAAATGGCAAAAAAAGGGGGTGACATGTTTGGGGGATTTAATTTTGGCGGATGGCAAGCATAAATCATTTCTGGAATTGAGTGAACAGTTTAGTTTACCAAGAAGTTATTTCTTTAAATTTTTACAAATTAGGGATTTTTTTTACAAGACACAAACTAAGTTTACAAAAGCATCAAGTTGTTGAGGGTATAGATCGCCGAGTGAAGATTGGCACAATGCATAGATTGCTTGTGGAGGAGAAACCGGACGATTTGGAGAGAATAAGGGCAAAATGGGTTGATATGTTAGCAGATACTGAGCTTGATGTGCAAGATCTGATTTTACTCTCCAAAGAAGTTCTAATGTCCGCTAATTTAAAGGCGCAGTTTTTTAAAACCTTGTTTGATCTATATTACACACCACAGCGAATGTCTAAATGGGGGGCGGGTTTTGATGGAAAATGTTTTAGGTGTAAAGCGGATCACGCAGATAGTCTACATATTTTCTTTTTTTGTCCTAGATTAAGAGGGTTTATACATGATATTGAAGAATTTATGTCCTTGGTGCTCAATCTTCGAGTGGTGATCACCCCCTCCATGATGATGCTGGGGAAGACCCCTAATGACAGTCGTGCAGATGGACTGTATAGTTTTCGTTATTTTTTTTTTTTTACTATGACTGTAGCACGGATTTGTATTGCTTCAGAATGGCTTCAGGAAAGACCACCATTATTTCAGCAATGGCGAGCACGAATGTATAAATTATATAAGTTGGAGTGGGGCCTTTTCTCAGTTACTGGGTCTAGAAAAAGGAAAAAAATTGGACTGAAAATCTGGGGGGCTTTTTCAAATTATTATGAAGATTGAAATTGTCATTTAATTTCATGGAGACTGCTATCGCATATGTACGTTTTGTATACTTGGATATTATGGTGTTTTCTTTTTTTTTCTGCTCTGTATGAATTAAGCCATCTCCTGCTTGTGATTTTGCTGTATGTATGATGTATTTATGTTGCGAACCAATTAAAAAAAAAAAAAATAAAGGAAATATTTACATGCCATTATACCCAACTCAATTCAATTCAATTCAAGGGTTCTTTATTCGATGATTAAAAATCACCATAAAAGCACATACATATAAACATGAATAAAAAGTCATTAAACAATTTCAAGATCCCAATTGTAAAAATTAATATTAGCATAATACAAAAGAGCAAAGAAGAAGTGCAACACATTAAAAAATCATTAACCATTTTTTGTTTAAAACTTCATTCTTCTCCCCTGGTTACCCTTAAACGGACCGCCACTTTGATAAAATTCATTACACAGCACAATGTTAAAGGGTCCGATGCTTTTTGTAAATAGGCTAGTGCCTCATTAGCATGTTCCAAATTGGCTTGTTTTAAAATTTCCACTAGGAATCTGCGCCTAGGCATTGTGAAAAAAGGGCAGAGTAAAACAAAGTGAAGGGAATCCTGCGGAGACCTATTGTCGCAGCCGCAGGATCCCTTCTGCTCAATTGTTGTTGAGAACCCTGCTGGTGATGCCAATAAATATGGAAGTAGGTTAAGTCTAAAGCGGCACATCAAAAATCTGTCCTGAGCATTGTGCATAAGGTACAAATATGGCTCCATTCCCTCAACACTCTTAACCAGGTTATGGGCCCTCACTGTCTTTTTAAGCCCTTCAGCCTCAGCTCTCCGTTGCATTTTGTGCTCTAAAAAGGCTTTCTTTACCAACATCTTGTGCTGGGCTACAATTGTTTCAGGGTTGGTAAAGAGGTTCCCATAACCTAGTTCCTCTAGGGTATTCCTTACATAGTTGAGCCATGATATTCACATACATTTGTCCCTATCTAAGCAATCCTTTAAAATTTCTCTGCTTAGTGACGCATCAGGATTAACCCAGATTCTTAACCAGGCCACAATTGGCCTTAGTTTTACCAAATCATCAAGGTGGGGCCTCCCTAGCTCCCTATGTGCTATGAAACCAGCAGTACTTGAGGATACCCTCAGGATGGTTTTTAGGTATTTGTTTTCCTCCTGTTGTATTCTTGTGGTATTAACAAAGCCCCATACCTCTGCCCCATAAATTACTTTGGAGCAGCATATGGAGCTGTACAGGTACATCACCTGTTCCGGGCTCCATCTACCTAACCTCCTGCCATAGCTTGCTATGGCCCCATTAGTAGCGATCATTTTACTGCAGCGCTCCTCAACCAGGAAGTTAAACTGTAAGGCACCATCGAAAATTACACCTAGGTAAGGAAAAGTTTTAACCTCTTCTATTATGTGGCTTCCAATTTTGTAAGTAAATTTGGAGCAGGGTTTTTTACCGGCCAGAAGCACATAAGATTTGCCTAGGTTAACATAAAGATCTAGGGAGCCCATGAACTTAACGAATCCGTCGATCAAAATTTGTAAGCTCCTGGGTGTGCGTGCGAGCAAGACCGCGTCATCTGCGTAAAGCAGAACTGGGATGTGACGCGACCCCACCCTTGGGCAATCTGCCTTTAAGTCTAGTAAAAACTGCTCCAAATTATTTATATAAAGGGAGAACAAAAAAGGGGCAAGAATACAGCCTTGCCGAACTCCGCTCTTACAAGGAAATGAGTCGGTTAACCCCCCCTCCCTGTTAAATCGAACCCTGGCCGTAGTGTACCTATGGAGTTCCCTTAGGATATAAATTAGGCCGCCCTCTATCCCCATACGAGACATCATGACCCAACTCATTCTGTATTAATGTATATAGCGAAAAAAACATCCATTGTAGCCATCAATGAAGTGTCTTTCCATGGCATGCAATTGATTTTTGCTAGGAAGTCAGAAGAATCTCTCAAGTAGGAAGGTAAGGTGATTACATGATTAAACTGAAATAGGTTGATAAATCTTGAGATGTTATCCAAGAGAGACTGTGTTGGACTTATAAATTACCTGTGTTAGAAAGTAGATAGCCAGTGTTTTCAGATGTTCATTTTTCAGATATTGGTATTTTTCATGATCCGGAAATCCTTTGCCCCTCCATTCCAATAATTTAGAATGAAACTCAAAAGCAATCTTGTTAGTTGGATCATTAGTTTATTTTGCATAGTGCTCCTGTATTCCAAGTTGCCTTTTAACCTCCTTCATATATTGTCTTCTGTTCATAATCATTATGTTGCTTCCTTTGTTAGAGGCATTGACACTAACTTCACAGGTCTTGCAAGGCTTTCCGGTCATGCCAAATCATGTTGCCACATTTATAGCTGGCATGTGTCCGTATTAATGTATTTTGATCTTGCAAACATCACTTCATTTAACAAGTCAATTTTGTTGCCTACTGGTGATTGTGGACAGAATGAACTCTTACTCTTACATCTGTTGTTCCCTTGATTGCTGATGTCAATACCCGTTCTGTCATAAATATCAGATTCTGATACTTCCATTGTGGCAGCTGGAACCTCTGGTTCTCTATTTCCAGTCCGTAATGATTCAAGGGAGATTAAGTGAGGTACATAATGAGTTCTTAAAATAGGTACTGGCACTTGTTCTCGCGTGTCTTTTCGGGTAAATAGCAAAGTACTTGTGTAGCTTCAGACTCCTTTTGAATTTGTATAGATCAATTCTCAAATTTGCCAAATCTGTTTTAGCTTTGGGGCAGAATGTCAGCCCCATATTTAATACTTTCTCTTGACTTTCTGTGACTTTTTTTGAATGATAAATTGATCATGAAGCAGTAAAAGCTATCAATCCGTTCTTTTGCTACCCTCTTGTTGCCATTTCATCTACATTTTATCTTTACATAGGTCTTCTGTTACCTTTTCCTTTTCTCACTGTTCTCCCTTGCCCTCTTCCTCTCATGCACATATGAATCAGTCTCATCTCTTCTGAAAAATGTAGGATTGAAAATATTCTTTTATGAGCTGAGGAGCATGCATCTAAGCTTTCCATAGTTTCTGACACTGCAATATTTGTATTCAGTGACTTGTCCGTCTATTTTCTATTTCTGTTTGGTTCAAATCTCTTTGCAAACCTGTAGACCGTTGCTTTTTGACAGTCCAGTCTATCCCTGTGGAACGTCAATCCTTTTCTTACCTGAGCTTCCCCATTCATGTTTTTCCAAATTCTTGTAAATTGTAGTATGGGCGACGTCAATTCCCTGTATCCTTTGTATTGTACACGTTTCTTCTGAAAGGTGTACATTACTGCGCGCTGCACTTTGCAATTCAGGCGCCGCTTTATTTTAAAATCTCCCCGTTTTTATCTTTTTAGTTTGAAGTTAATTTGTAGTTCGCCTTGTTTTTAGCTCACCTGCCGCACTGCTCACACCATAATTTGTGCCCTCCACTGCGGCTTTAGCGGGCTGGCCATCGCGTTTAGGGCAAGTAGGAGTTCCATCTTGGGGTTTGTGAGGGGACGCTTTAGACATTGGACGAGCGCTCTAGCAGTCAGGCTGACTAGCTAGAGCCCTATAAAATCCTAGTATGGTGGCGCGCGGGGTGTGCACGCAGCGTGTGCACCGAAGCATCGCCGGAGTCACGCCAGAGTCCAGCCCGTCTGCGCCCGTCCGCGCTGAGGACGGGCTGGTCGGGCGATCGACTGGGGTAGTTGCTGGGGAGTTCCCTCCTATCAGGTACTCCTGGCATGATTTGCTTACTCTTCATCCAACCAGGATGTCTTGCCATCATAAATTAAGGCCAGAGGATGTTCTTAACTCACCCCCGTGCGTCTGCTTTCAGACAGACCCCGTTAGCTCTGTTTCTTTCTCTGGCCCTATTCCGGCCGCGAAAGGTGATACCAAGGGTAGTTGCGCCTTGAGGGAACAGGGATTCCTCTTAAACGCACGATCAATCATAAAACATAATATTGCTTTCAAGGATTTCGTCTTAGATAGAAAACCCTCTTGGGTTTTTGTAACCGAAACCTGGGCCAAAGATTCCTCGGGCCCTGATCTGGTGGAATCTGTCCCAGAAGGTTACACACTGGTTAGGCAGGATAGAGTAGGACGGATAGGGGGAGGGTTAGGCATTCTGTTTAAGGAGGGTCTTGTATGTCACACCATTACTCTAACTGACCGTCAGGATGCCTTTCAGGCGCCCTTCATTTCTCTTTAAATGGTCCCTAGGTGATTCCATATACGGGCATCCTCATCTATAGACCTCCGGGGTCCAGAAAAGACTTTGGACAAAATCTGCTCGGCATTTTAGAACCCTATTTTGGCTGTGAGCACCTAACGATTCTAGGGATCTGAACTTCCATTTGGAGAATCTGGAGTCCAGGGAAACCCTCTCCCTCCTGGAGGCCTTATCTGCTTGTGGGCTACAACAGCGAGTAAAGGGGGCTACTCACCAGGCGGGTCATACGCTTGATGGGATCTTTTCGAATGACGGGAGGCTGACTGTCAAAGACCCGTTTCCTCTCTCGTGGTCCGATCATTTTGCTGTTCCGATAGAACTGGCCTTTACTTCCATGAATAGTAAGGCAAAGGTTGGGAGTAAAATGGTATCTCGGAGAAATTTTAAAAATATTTCTAATGATTCACTTGCCCTGAGGATCCCTAGTGAGGCCATTTCACAGGAGGATGATGTAGGCATGGCAGTACATCAACTCGATACCGCTGTCATAATAGCAATAGAAGAGCTGGCCCCGGCCTCCCTGCGTTACTGCGCTAGGAAAAGGCCGTCGGCCCCTTAGTTTTCTGAGTCGTTAAGGCTTCTTAGGCAGGGAGTCAGGAGACAGGAACGCCTCTGGCGGGCTTCCTGGGACCCTAAGGATAAAGCAGCTCATAAAACATTATTGAGGAGGTATAAGGCTGAGGTTATCAGAACTAAGCAGGAGTATTTTACAATTTGTACCACCTCCCTGTCCTCCCCGAAAGAGCTTTTTAAAATCGTGGATTCTCTCACCTCCCTGCAGATGCCCGACCCCGTCATTGGGACTCAACAGCTCTGCAACGACATTGCCCAATTTTTTTAATCAAAAATTAGAGACATCCATACTGCGTTAGAGCTGCAGAAGACCTCATTATCCATCTTTCCCCCTTCCTTCTCTTCCCCCATATTGGCTGGCTGAGGTTTCTTCACTGGCTAGTCTGTGCAGTTTTCTTCCCCTTTCTCTATCTGACCTTGAGAGTCTGCTCAGCAGGATAAAGTCGGTCTCCCCGCTAGACCCCTGCCCGCTTAAGCTCTTAAAGCAGTGTAAGGAGACTCTGCTGCCGCCACTTTTGGAGATCATGAACAGGGCTATGAGGGACGGTATCTTTCCATCGCAGTGGAAGAGGGCAGTAGTAAAACCACTGCTGAAAAAACCCACGCTGGATCCCGGGGTGCAAAAACATTTCCGCCCAATTTCCCTGCTCCCAGCCCCTGCAAAGATGCTGGAAATACATCTGAACCAGCATCTCTCAGCCTTCCTGGAAAACTTCGATCTTTTTGATCATTCGCAACATGGTTTCAGGAGGGGTCACAGTACGAAGTCTGCCCTCACCATTGTGCTCGATAACATCCACACTAGGGTGGATAGGGGTCAGACTACCTTGCTCGTCCTCCTGGATCTTACAGCTGCGTTTGACACCCTCTCTCTCTCGGTATTAACATCTCCACTGAGGGAGATAGGGGTGGAGGGGTCTGCACTGAGCCTACTGACCTCCTTTCTTGATCGGAGAGAACAGAGAGTTAAGCTGGGAGAGTTTCTATCTCCATCCCTTCCTGTGCACTGTGGGGTTCCTCAGTGGTTGGCATTAAGTCCGATCCTATTCAACATCTATGCAACCCCACTGGCCAGGCGTATTAGATCTTTTGGGATGGAGGTAGTCTCCTATGCCGACGACACGCAGATTCTGGTGTCTCTCGCCCAGTCTGTCACTCTGACTGCCTCCAATTTTAGATCATGTATGGAGGCAGTCGCCCAATGGATGATTAACAATTCATTGAGGCTTAACGGCGAGAAGACAGAGATTCTGGTGTTCGGAGGAAAGGAGGAGATATGGTCGGCGGAATGGTGGCCCACTTCGTTGGAAGCCTGCCCAGCACCCACGGGCCTAGCTAAGAATTTGGGAGTCCTGATTTACCCCTTGCTAAGTATGCAGCAGCAGGTTAACAGAACAATTGCCACATGCCGGGGTGTTATACACATTCTAAGGAAGATCAAACACTACCTGTCCCCGCAAGCGAGAAAGCAAGTCGTGGTAGCCCTGATAGGGTCGAGATTGGACTATTATAATGCGCTGTATGCAGGGATCAACAAGGGCCTGCTGCAGCGGTTACAAATGGTTCAGAACGCTGCGGCGAGGTTTGTTTTAGACTTGCCCAGACGTTCATCAGCCACTGCTGCCAGGAAACTCCTTCATTGGCTTCCGATGGAGGATAGGATTCTTTTTAAAATTCTCTGCCTGACATATGGAGCCTTGGTGAGAAATAGATCGTGAGGAATTGCTGACCTTTTGGTTCCCTATAGCCCTTCCAGAAATTTACGCTCTGCCAAGAAGTCTCTGCTATGTGCGCCCCGCATTCGGAGAGCTAAGTGGGGAGGCAGAGCTTTCTCGAGTCTTGCGCCTAAATGGTGGAACACCCTACCGGATGAAATTAAGTCTCTGCCCACTTTGCAAGCCTTTAGAAAGGCTCTGAAGACTGGTCTTTTTGTCAAAGCCTACTTGTAGTTTTTGTCTCTGCCTTTTTTGATGACTTTTGTCTGTTAGGCGCCTTGATGCCTTCGGGTTTTAGTTGTGCATTATAAGTTGCTTTTCATTTCATTTCATTTCATTTCAAAGGCCCCAGTCAGTTCAAGCTGTTTTTCCCTTCCCATGTGTTGTATAGGAGCTTGCATTAATGTCATCAAGAAATCCACTGTACTATGTTGCCACTCCTTCAGGAGATCATCATCCATATCATTGTTGGCATCAGTAAAATACATGGCAACCTTTTACATTCCATGTATGAACAGAAACAGAGCGCACTCTCCCTGTTTGCAACTGGCAAACTTCTTTGTGGGTTGCAGTCACCGAGTCTCCTTGCAGTGTCTCTGCTCTGCGCCCATGTCCATAACATGCCCAGGGTGAAGAGACAAAGGGGCCTATTACGATGGAAGTCAGAAAGCGACCCCCATCATCAGTTTCAATTCCGAATGGCTGAATATATGTCAGCTGGTCGGAATGAAACTGGCTGGTCATTCTGGCTGGCTTCTGACTGGCTCAAGGAGCCCGTCGGCCAGTCGGAACTGGCTCGTAATTACAAAGGATGGACCTTTCCGTCCTTGGGATTACAAGCACGGTTTCCAGCATGGTTTTCATGCTGGCCTGTCTGACATGTAAACCATGTCAGAAAGCGTGATTGGGGCCCCCCAGCAGGACACCCTTATGTGTGCATCCTTCGGTGGGGGCCGAGAGGGCACCTATGGTGCCCCACTGTTGATTCCTGCACTCCGTGGCAGGCATCTTGAGGTGCCTGCCACGAGGTGCAGTGATGAACAGCACCTCCCATTTCCCTATGGGAGCATGTATTACAGCTGGTTTACATCCGTAATGCATGCTCCAATAGGGAAATGTCGGAATGTGACCAAACAGTGTTCAGTCGCATCCTAATGAAGCGGGCGGGACCGACGACCAGAGGTCGGTCGGTCCCGTTTGCGAGAATGTCTGGCAGACGCAAGTCGGTCCAACATCGTAATTGGCCTCAAAGTGTTTCCCTCAGCATGGGGCAAGCCCAAATGCTAATGAGGGAATGTCCCCTAAGATAGTGCCAGTGCTGTATGTGCACCAACTCTATATGTGTTACAAAAGAGGTCACACAAGCAACTGCTGCCCCTTCTGTAATACCAAAGTGACCAAGCAGTGCAGAAAAAGGGCACACATGCCCATTGCTCCCTCAGAGAACTGTATGTGACCGGGTACCAGGTATCAATGAGAAAAGAGGTAAAAGACACAGTTGCATTGACAAACTATTATCTATGTTATGTTATTTTAGTTCCACTTTTATAGCGCATGACTCACCCGGGGGCATTTCGGCGCAGTTAAAGAAACCTAACTGGGGAGTGGCTTGCAGCCAGGAGCAATGGCCGCAGCCTGAGCGTGCTCCTGCCCTTCCACTGGGTATTTTCAGACGTACAGCCATCAAAACCCGAGTGAGGAGTTTGCGGGGCCAGGGGCTTAACACCTGGACCCCCCCCCCCGTGTGGGACAATAGCGACTGGCCCCCTTGAAGCGGGATCGACTGGCTGTGGACGACCGGGACCTGGGCTCCGTGGAGGGAAGATGGCGAACCCGACCCGCGAGTGACAACTGAGGTCGCCCAGGGCTGTGCTTGTGTCTTCCCCCCCCCCCCCAGAGGAATACAAACCACTGGCAGGACATTGGTGAGAGGCACCGCGGAGGCTGGAGACCCACGAATATGGTACAGGGGCACCCCTGGCTGTGCGGCGCAGCGCCAGAGGCTGCCTAAAAATCGAGGCCCCGTCTTTGAGGCCTGACCGGTGAGGTTCCGTGACAATTGTAAGTGGTGTTTTTTTTACTCGTTCGAATATGGACGAGTTTGGTATCTATGAACCGCAAATGACGAGTTTAGTGGGTGTACGCGTTTTCGCTATGCCGACCTAAACCGTTCGTCCGTTTCGTGGGTTTCTTCCTCTGAACCCACGGGTTCCATTTTAGATACAGCATCCATTTTGTCTCTTGCCCTCAAGTAGCCAGCGAACGGACACTGTCCGCTTCGTGACCCTGGGATTCCCAAACTCTTGCGGAAGACACGTGTTCCTTTGAGGGTGTCTTTATGACGAGGGGGATGACACTGCAAAGGCAGATGGCCCCGCTCGAGGCTCATCTTGCCGTGCCGGTCTATTGTTTCAGCCGTGCATTCATTAGGCATGTCTCCTTTGATCCTGCAATCGTGTTTCCGATATCACCCCCTTACACTCTTTTCAATCTGTTGACTATCTTTGTCTTCCTCTGCACCTGTTTCTGACTCTTCCTTAATTCGTTTACAGCTGGAATGGAATGTACTAATGGTGGGAAGATGTACTTTTACAGTTGGGAACCGGTGATGTTACTGTAATTATGTTCCGGGACTCTGAATACATGAAAGCGACCCTTTGAATTTTTACTGTGGGAACTGAGTTGTAACCTTTTGTTTGCCATGTTATTCTATGACAGAAATCTGTATAAAAGGAGCGATCCACAGTTGCAATTTGAAGCAGTCTCCTAGAACCTACACATGCTGTACTTCTTGTGACTTCTGTGTTCCCTGCAGTAAATAAACCTCGATCTTTGACGCCGAAGGAAGTGTCCCGTGTCTCTGTCATTTATACGCCGGAACAGGTAACCCACGAAGGTTTCAGGTGTTGTCCCCTGGCACCACTGGGTCTTAGCAAAACCCAGTCCTTCAGTTGGCGCCCAATGTGGGGCGACATCAGCGGTACCGGTCCAAAGCCCGACGATCGTGAGGAACTTCGTGTGAAATCTCCGAGGGAAGGTGCACTCCGCTTCATCGATCCTGTTGTCGAAATAAGTGGCCCGAAGACTTTTCCCGCGAAGATCCCCGCCTCCTGACGGCTGCGATGGACTGATGCCCTGACTGTCGACCTGTTTTGGCGCCTGGCGTAGTCCTTGGTACAGCGAGACGATAGACGGGCCTTCCTGGTGACGCCATTGTTCTTTCAGTCAAGTATTTGTGGGTCGCTCCCAGAGTCCTTAGTTGTTGTTGGTGCTTAGTTGTTGCATGTTTCCATTGCATTTATGGTTCTTAGTATTTGGTTCTTAGTAGTTTTATTTGACGATTGCAGTCGCCAAAAACCGAGGGTTTTGCATTTCGTAATCCGATAACCCTTGACGTTTGTGAAACTCGGTTAGTGTGCACGTTGCCTGGCCGTAGTACTTTGTTTAGCTGCTTTAAAGGTTGCGGTGCGGATTCCCGATTGGTGGACTCATGTCCGATACCTCCAGTTGGAACTCCTGTCTATGAGTTATATAGTCGACATGGAGTGGGTCCTATTGCATATAATGATTGCTGGGTCCGCTACACTAAAGATGACGGTGTTCTTAGTTGGCCACCTCATGGTAGTTTCGAAACCCCAATTTTGGATAATCTTGAAGCTAAATTGTTTAAAAGGAAAGCTAGGCCGGCCATGTTTGATTCCTTTCGGTTGTGGCGTAAAGAAGCCAAACAGAAGGAAATCAAACAGCTTAAACGTAATAAGAGGGAAGGTATCGTTACAACAATGAGAAATGCAGAGCAGTTTCAGCGGGACAAAGAAGAGAAGGAAAAGGAAGTTTTTGATAGACTACAACGTATGGCGGTGATAAGTGTTATCCCGTTTTACTGTCGAGTGCTGATACAAAGGGAGAGGAAGCAGTAGAGGACCCTTTGTTGTCTTATCTACTGAAGTCGCCACCTCCATATGCACAGGATACTACAGCTCCTGCGGTTCCCCCTGTTCCTCAACCTCTTGTTCCGGCAGCTGCTCCTCAGCCTGTCGCTGGTCTTGTTCTTGCGAATCCTCTTGTCCCTATTCCACAACCTGCTACTGTTCCTACTGCTCCACTGCCTATACCTTCTCAGTCTGCTGTTCCCGCTGCTTCTGCTCTTTTGACTACTCCTACTGCCCTTGCTGCTCCTGTATTTGGTTCTCCTGTTGTTACCCCTTTACTTCTTTCTTCTTCTCCGTCTGTTCGACGACGTATTCCTAATATTGTTGCTAATTTCTACTCTCCTTTTGGACCGATTCTTGGGTCCGATGTTTCTGATGTTCCTCAACGACGAAGTCAACTTCCTGGTGGTAGGGAGAGCGATACGCTGATAAAAATGGCGCGAAATTGGATTAGGTATCCTGTTAAAAATTCCCCGCGCATAATTTTTGACACTTTCTCTCAATTCAATGAGCCCACACAGAGATTTGTGTTTGAGGAAATGTGTAAATGTTTACGTGAGGTGATAGAAAATGATGAGGTAAACAATGTACCGTCCGACTTAACTGAACTTCAGCATCAGTTTTCGAGTGGTATGATTGTGGGTAGTAATGTTCGACGTGCTGTAGAACATCTTCTATCTTTTCGTCCCACTGTAATACCTCGAGCATTGTTTAAAGATGAAACTGAGGAGTGGATTGCAACGCCTGGTCAGTATCCCATGCGAGAAGTTCCCCTAGTGTGGATGCAATCCTGCTATTTTGCCACACTTCCAGAGAGCTTGGATACACCTCCCATGGAAGCGATCGGAAGTTTTGCAGGTAAAACAATCTTTGCCTGACCCCCGTAAAAATCCTGCAGGATACTATAAAGAGTTGTCGCAATTAGTGGATGCTACGATTATGAATCTTGCCGACATCGACATTTTGTTCGGCAACGTAGTACCTCAACCGGTTTGGGCGAAAATTCGTCAAGAAAATCACGCAGCTGAGTTAGGTGGTGATTGGCCTGCGCTTGTAGCGGCTGACGCATTGCAGGTTGGTGGGGCTAAGCCTGAGCAGTTAATTACGGCTTTGCCTCAAAGAATCATTACACTAATGAAGACACTTATGCCAGCAATGAAAGTTAATTGGGATAAACTGTCTGCGTGTAAGCAAAAGAAAGACGAGTGTCTCCGATTTCTTTACGAGATTTGAGGAGGCATTCGTCGATCACAGTGGTCAAGATATGAGCACTGAGGGAGGTCAGAGGTTGTTCGTAGATAAGTTTGTATCGAATTTGTTACCTGACCTTAGCAACAAATTAAAGAATTCAGAGAGTTCGTGGGCTGTTTCTACCTCTGCTCAGATATTCGCCACGGCTCAATATTATGAAAATAGGGAGAAGGAGGAAAATGATCGTGCGGATAAGAAAACAAAGGAGCTCAAAACGAAAGTGCTGTTACAGCAGGCGTATCCTCCGCGCTCAAATCAAAATGATTCTCAACAGCGGAATAGATCGCAGTTGCAATCTACCAGGTCACAGTCGCGAAATGACTCCTCCACACAGAGATCTATGCTCGGATACAATCAATGCGCATATTGTAGAGGTGAGGGCCATTTGAAGTTTGATTGTCCGGTTTTGCGTGACCGCAATAGTGGTGGTTCAGCTAGAGGAGGTCGTAGTGGTCCTCAACAAGCTTTGCGAGGTAGAGGTCGTGGTGTTACCCAAAATCAAAATGAGCGTACTAATAATTCGTCTGATTCCAATAATTGCTTTGATCAGCGTGGTTCATCATCGGGTAGATCTGCACAGTATCATGTGGACGATTATTACATCGAGCATGATATTGATGATGGTACCTACTAGGACAGCCACAGACAAAGAGAGGGAGTAGTATCAGTTCCGGTTGATCAGAGAGGGCCTTACGTCGCAGTTGCCACATCGGGCGTAGTTGAGCCTTTTCTGTTGGACACTGGTGCAGCGAAAAGTTCCATCATGCATTCGAAACTCCCTGGCGCACCTTTGTCTGGCTTAACGAATGTTTCCGTTGGATTCTCTGGCGCCCCTGTTAGCAATCCGGTTTCTAAACCTTTGCCCATTACAATCGGGCCTCGTGAGCTGAAAGCTCCCTTGATTTTGACTACTGGCTGTGGTGAAAATCTTTTGGGCCTGGATTTGCTGAAACGGCTATATGCGACTTTGTACTGTTCTCCTGTGGGGGTGGAGCTTACTTTGGGTCAGAGAGTGATCTCTCCTATGTACCTGTCATCTGATAAGCTCCCACCGGAATTGAGTTCTCTTCTTGCATCTTTGTGGGCAACAGGTCCCAATGACGTGGGCCTGCTTGACATCTCCCCTTATGTTGTTCAACTAAAGTCGAATGTGCGATTGCCACGTATTCCCCAGTATCGTATCTCCCTTGATGGAGAACGAGCATTGTTAGCGATTATCTATGATTTGATCGATAAAGATGTTATCGAGGAGACTCGGGGAAACGTGTGCAATAGTCCTGTGCTACCTATCTTGAAACGCTCTGATCCATCCAAGCCTCCTGTTTACTGTTTTGTTATTGATTTACGGGAGGTAAACAAAATAGTGATTCCACAATTTCCTGTGGTGCCTGACATTACGGCTTTACTGACTCTGATTCCAGCCTCTGCTTCTTGGTTCTCAGTGATCGATCTGAAGAATGCTTTCTTTAGCATTCCGATTGCTGAGGAAAGCAGAGATCTATTCGGTTTTTCATTAGGAGGTCGCAGCTTTAGGTTTAAACGCGCTCCTCAGGGCTACTGTGAGAGTCCATCGATATACAGCCAAGCCCTGAAGAGTCAACTTGATGCGTTTTGTGTTACCGGCTGGGGCGGCTTTGATCCAATATGTTGATGACTTGCTGGTGGCTGCTGATACAAAAGAGATCTGCAAGACTGCTACGGTGTCTCTGTTACAGCATCTCTGTGACTTACATCACAAGGTGTCACCTTCTAAATTGCAATATTGTTGTCAAGAAGTAACCTATCTAGGTCACTTATTGTCAAAGGAGGGAAGAAGGTTGACCCCAGAGAGAATTGCAGCAATCACTCGAATGACTGTGCCAACGACTCAGAGAGATGTGCGTGCCTTTCTAGGTATTACGTCATACTGCAGGCAATGGATTCCGAATTTTTCATTGGTAGCGAAACCATTGGTAGCCCTCACGTGCAAGGATGTTCCAACTCCTTTGCCATGGACGGAAGAGTGTCAGAAAAGTTTTTCTGAATTGCGTGATGCGTTGTGTTCGGCTCCTGTGTTAGGTACTCCTGACTACAGCAAGCCGTTTACACAATACGTTCACGAGAGAGAGGGTTGTGCGTTCAGTGTTTTGACGCAGCAATTCGGTGGTAAGCAGCGTCCATGTGCATATTTTTCCTCAACCTTGGACCCCGTAGCTAGAGCTTTGCCGAGTTGTCTAAGAGCGACAGCGGCGGCTGCGGTGTCCATCCGACAATCTGCAGGACTGGTCATGGATAATATGCTTACGGTGATGGTTCCGCATGCAGTTGACACTCTCTTAAATTGTACGAAAACTCAACACTTGACGAGCGCAAGGTTGTCTGGTTACGAGTTGATGCTTTTGGCAAGTCATATTCAAATAAAACGCAGTAATGTCCTAAACCCGGCGACGTTGTTGCCAACTAATATGGAATTATATGAGGTACCACCACATGATTGTTATTTGCGAACTGAGGAAGAAACGAAGGGTCGTGTCGACCTAAAAAACACCCCATTGGCAGATCCCGATGGTACTTTGTATGTTGATGGTTCGTGTTTTAAGTTGCCGAATGGTGATGTGATGACTGCATATGCTGTGGTAACGTTGAGTACGGTTGTGAAAACTGCGAGATTGAATCAGAATTCCGCGCAGGCGTCAGAGTTGATTGCATTGACGAGAGCGTGTGTTTTGTCGAAGGGAAAGCGAGTGAATGTTTTTACCGATAGCCAAAATGCTTTTGGTGTTGCACATAGTTTTGGTCGATTGTGGCGAGAGAGAGGCTTTATGACATCGCATGGCACAAAGATCCAACACGGACAGCTCGTGAACGATCTTTTAGACGCACTTACATTGCCCAAGCAGGTGGTGATTATTAAATGCAGTGCGCACCGTAAGGTGACGGATGATGTTGGACGAGGTAATGCGTTTGCGGATGAGATTGCTAAAGAGACAGCTAGAAACCTTGCAACTCGAATGTATGTGACGAGTTCGGTAAGGTGGCCTGCAGAAACTGGTATGTGTGAGGATACTGTTGAGAGTGTGAAAGCGATTCAGAATGAGGCCACCGAGACTGAAAAGACTAAGTGGAAGGAGAGCACAGGAAAGTTAGATGCGCACGGATGTTGGATTGATTTGTCGGAAAATCAGAGATGGATGTTGCCAGATGCATATGTGCTAGCCGTTGTGACTATGGCGCACAGCTTGTCACACATTAGCGCGAAAGGTATCTGCAAGTTGCTGTCCCCTGTATGGAAGAATGATGGTATTGCTAAGTGTGCTGAGAGAGTGGTCAAGAATTGTATGATATGTATGATGTACAATCCTGGTAAGGGCACTCCTACCGCGCCTGGCCACTTTGCTCCTCCTACATGTCCCTTTGAGGTTATCCAATTGGACTTCATCCATATGGAGAGATGTAATAACCTGAAGTACGTTTTAGTTGTGGTTTGCGCATTCTCCAGATGGATTGAAGCCTATCCTCTTAAAGACAATACTGCCCTGTCCACAGCGAAAGTCCTACTGAAGGAATACTTTCCTCGGTATGGAATGCCACGAATTGTATGGTCTGATAACGGAAGTGAGTTTGTGGGGAGTGTGATGAAGAGTGTGTGTAAGGGCCTTGGAATCACACAAAAATTCCACAGCGCCAATCATCCCCAGTCAGCAGGTTTGGTTGAGGGGTACAATGGTACCCTAAAATTGAAACTCGCAAAGATTCAGGCTATGACTGGTTTGTCGTGGCCTGATGCCTTGCCTCTGGCCCTTTTTTCGACCAGGGCGACTGTACACTCTCGAGTAGGGCTTAGCCCATATGAGATTGTGTTCGGCCGTCCTGCAAACATTTGGGGGGTCCCTAGACCCAGGTCTTTCGACAGTCCTGAGTCTCCAATGTTAATTGATTATCTTCATGGTCTGACTGCTAAACTGAGGTTAATTCATCAACAGGTCTTTGAAGCACTGCCGGCACAGACAGAGGGTCCTGGACATCGGCTCCAACGGGGTGATTGGGTCCTCACCAGAAATTTTGGCCGGAAGCGGAACCTGGAGCCGAGATTTGTGGGACCTTACCAGGTTCTACTCGCCACGAGAACTGCAGTTCGTCTGGAGGGCCGCAAGCATTGGGTGCATGCCACCCACACAAAGAAGGTGCCAATACCTTTACCAGCGGATTCGTGGGTGAGAGCCGGTATCGCGGCATCAGAAACAGAAACTCCGGTGAAATTCGTGCTGTTCAGTGACGCTCAGCCTGTAGCAGACACTTCAGTACAATCAGATAATTTTGTTGAACCTTTGTCATTGGAAAACTCAAGACTTGAACTATTATCTGACCGACAGGACTCTGTTCCGCAGCCTGAACAATTATTTGAAGAGCAGACTCGTCCTGGAAGAAGCAGATATTTTCTTCGTTCCCATACCAAAGACTAATAAATATCTTTTTGCTCCTCCCCTTTTTGACAAATTCACGTTACCCCCCCTTATTGTCATCTTGAATAATATGAATAATTGCAACATTCATCAATTTTGAGTTCTTTTCCACATGTGTTTTTCCACAGCTAGGAGATTTTGTATTATAACTGACTGTTTGATTAAAGAACCTCACATCCGGGTTGACCGTAGGGCCGTGCGGGTACTTCCTTCTGTTTAGCAGGTTCCTGACACTAGGTCGGTACTTTTGTCGATTCCTAGGAACTCCTGGGAATTGATAATCGCTACTCAGAACGAAGTGCGTCAAGAACGTTGCGGACGGTTTTTAGAGGATGGAATTCTCAAAGTTGTCGGAAATGGAGAAGACTCTAGCGCAAAGATCAGTATTGCACAGGGTTGTACGAACTAAATGCTTTCTGTTTCAGGTGTTCCTGCTGTTCTTGACTGTTTCCATGCTATTGGTGGGTGGAGTATATTATGGAATACAATCGTTATTGCCTTCTGCTTTACCTACTCCTTCTTCTGAACCAAAATCTGCTCCCACTGTTTCTCCACATTCCTTTCACCCTCTACCTCAACACGAACAGGTTAGACGTGCGGAATTCATGAATAACTCCTTTGTCCAGCTTCTTCATCAACATCAGTTGGTGATGAATACTACCAACTGTTGGGTGTGTGGTTTAATGCCACATACCATGGATAGGGGAATTCCGTACTTGGTCCTTCCTCATAGTTCCCAGGGGTCAGCTCGAGCATTCCAAACCATGTTTTGTAGCGCACTAGATTCCTACCCCCATCGAGAGACACGCACTGCAGATCATGGTCCTGGCCCGTACCACAAGCCTTTGGCAAGAGCGATTGCCGATTTAGATAGAGATATCTTTGACGCATCACTTATTCCAGAGGAAGAAGTGTGAGCATACAGAGATCTGAGTGAGGCTGAGTATAGTATGTCAGTGGGTGATCGGCAGCTTAAAAGCTCGTCTCCGATCTGGATTGCACCCCATCTCGGTAACTTCTGCCTGAAAAGTCTTGGCCGAAGCCCGCGAGCTCAGCTTGGGAGGAGTGCCTGTACTAAAACGTATGTTTTACCGACGGCCTTTTCCCCTGTTCTCTTGACTGCCAAGGGTACATACTTTGTATGTTACGACCGCGCATATACATGGTTGCCTCGTGACTTCTCAGGCACCTGTTATATTGCAAATCTGTTGCCGCCGACCTTCACTGTTGGGTCGGATTATCACAAGACCAGAGTTGTGAGAGGCGTGATTAGCGAAGAAGACACTGCCGGTCAAGAAGCAGGAGACTTCTTTAAGGGTTTCTTGCCGTTTTGGGGACCTATGATCAATAGTAGGAACCTGAGACAGTTGACTCGAGTGGTGGAATCGACTGCTAATATCACCGCCAGTGCCCTTGGTAATCTGACAGCAGAGCTTCAGGCGGACAGGCTTATGACGTTACAAAATCGTATGGTTTTAGACGTTGTTCTTGCAGATAGAGGTGGAGTATGTAAGGTGATCCATTCTAGTTGCTGCATTTTCATTCCTGATAACGCTCCAACTGTCTATCAAGCCATCTCGAAGTTGCATAAGATCTCCGAGTCCATACACGTGGACGTAGGTGATTGGACGCTACTAGGATGGTTTTGGGGCCTGATGTCGACGTGGGGTTGGAAGATTCTGATGATCATTGGGGTTGTTGTAGCATTTCTGTTCACGTGTTGTTTTTGTGTACAGTGTGGTCCTGCCTTATGTGGCCTTTGTGCTACGACGTGTATAAGACGGCCACCTGTTACCAAGGAAGCATTGATGGATAGAATGATGTTGCAGCAACATCTGGATGGTCTGATGAATATCGAGATCGATTCTGATATCGACTAGTGCTTGCCTACATGAGGGCAAAAGGAGCGTCTGAGGTTCCGTGACAATTGTAAGTGGTTTTTTTACTCGTTCGAATATGGACGAGTTTGGTATCTATGAACCGCAAATGACGAGTTTAGTGGGTGTACGCGTTTTCGCTATGCTGACCTAAACCGTTCGTCCGTTTCGTGGGTTTCTTCCTCTGAACCCACTGGTTCCATTTTAGATACGGCATCCATTTTGTCTCTTGCCCTCAAGTAGCCAGCGAACGGACACTGTCCGCTTCGTGACCCTGGGATTCCCAAACTCTTGCGGAAGACACGTGTTCCTTTGAGGGTGTCTTTATGACGAGGGGGATGACACTGCAAAGGCATATGGCCCCGCTCGAGGCTCATCTTGCCGTGCCGGTCTATTGTTTCAGCCGTGCATTCATTAGGCATGTCTCCTTTGATCCTGCAATCGTGTTTCCGATATCACCCCCTTACACTCTTTTCAATCTGTTGACTATCTTTGTCTTCCTCTGCACCTGTTTCTGACTCTTCCCTAATTCGTTTACAGCTGGAATGGAATGTACTAATGGTGGGAAGATGTACTTTTACAGTTGGGAACCGGTGATGTTACTGTAATTATGTTCCGGGACTCTGAATACATGAAAGCGACCCTTTGAATTTTTACTGTAGGAACTGAGTTGCAACCTTTTGTTTGCCATGCTATTCTATGACAGAAATCTGTATAAAAGGAGCGATCCACAGTTGCAATTTGAAGCAGTCTCCTAGAACCTACACATGCTGTACTTCTTGTGACTTCTGTGTTCCCTGCAGTAAATAAACCTCGATCTTTGACGCCGAAGGAAGTGTCCCGTGTCTCTGTCATTTGTACGCCGGAACACGTAACCCACGAAGGTTTCAGGTGTTGTCCCCTGGCACCGCGGGGTCTTAGCAAAACGCAGTCCTTCACCGGAGAGTAAAGCGGAGCACCGGTGGAGGGCGTGGCTGTGGCCCGACCGCGCTATAAACAACGCAGCGGTGCTGGAGTGTGCTCCAGGGTGAGGACATCACTACCGACCCTCTTTACTGGTGCAAGGGGGAGCCTAGAGGTCTGGAGATGGCGGTGCGGCGGTGCCTTGGTGTTGGACTACTGGATTGTCCTGTGGACACTCTGTGGGGGCCCAATGGTGAGTCCTGGGTGGAAGTTGGTCGGCAAGGACGACAAGACTCCCAGATTTGCGGGCCTCTGGCGGTGAAATAGTGGCCACCCAGAGTGGCAGTGACCTTCTGTCCGACCTGATTGATCTGCTGGAGTCTGATGTGGTGCCTGGGACCGCAGATCCTAGAACGGTGCTTTGGCCTCCGGCGGCTCTTTTTTGGTGACCTGGAGGGGAGCAGTAAGTAGTGGATCTTCCTGGCGGGCGCGACTGACTGGATTCGTTGAAAGGGCTGTGTACTGTGGCGAGTGCCACCCGGACTCTGCAGCGGTATGAAAGGCGATGGGCTCTAGGATATAGAAGCGGCTGGCCTCCTGACTACTAGTTGGTGCAGGTGGAGGACTGTTGGTCCAGAATCCAGAGAGTGGCAAATCTTGATACTTTCAATCTGCGCAACCTGCTTTCCTTGTTAGGATATGGCTGTGATAGCGGACTGCCTCCTGTGCTTGTCTGTGAAGGGGTATATATTGACATTTGTAAATATGGTGACAGGGGGAAAAGGCGCATGATCCAACGCCCAGAAGTAGTTGGCGAAATTTGCTTGGGCCAAAGTGGGAGAAAAAGGTGACTCGCCATGATCAGACAAGGAGGGACCAGTGGTGGCTCACGCGCCACGACCAGAGCCGACTTTGCATGATGTTATGGCAGCGATAGGTGGGATACGTACCTCAGTCAACTCAGTCACAGTGGAGGTTTCACTATTAAGAGCAGATTTCAGGAAAATGGACGAGAAGGTTAAGGAATTGAAAATTGTGACGGGTGCATTGCAGGTGGATACTTCGGAGCTTCAGTGCCAGATGTTAGAGATGCAAAAGAAACAGGGCAGGATGTCGCAACAGCTGGATGACTATGAAGGGCGAGCCTGTCGCAACTCTGGGATGGGAAAGCCCCGAGGATTGCGCTTCAAAAATTGATGATGGGATGGTATGATGGAGGCATTGCGCTACCTGATATATGGCTGTATTATTGGGCCTCGCAACTGGTGACTGTGAACAGGTGGTGATTTCCACGCCGGATGACCCGGCATGTGCTCTAGATAGGTATCAGATGGATAGATCTGGCTATGTTGGGGCACTTTACTCTCACACTAAGAAGCCACAATGTATAGGTCCCACTCAGCACACGTTGCAGATCTGGAGGTTAGCTAATCCCCGTTTGGGTTGGACGGGCGTACTCACTAAAGCAACGCCGCTGTGGTATTCTCAGAAATTGGGTATGCTCTGCCATCATCCAGGATTTGATCAGTGGGATATGATTGGTATTTCGTCAGTCTGCAACATGATCAAGAAGGGTAAGATTCTTCGGTTTGAGGAGCTACAGAAGGTCTATCGGTTGGCGCCAAGTGAGATCTTTCGTTATCAGCAGATACGTCATGCTTTCATGACGGCGTTTCCCAGTTGTGTGGACATATCGGAGTCGTCCCCTCTGGAAGATCATCTGCTAGATGGACAGTTGCATACCAAGGCAATCTCACTCACCTATAAGAAACTTAGTAATAATGTACCTGATTCCTTCGGGAAGCTTAAAGAGAAATGGGAGGGGGACCTTGGGATGATTGAATATGAGGATTAGAGACAGGCGCTAATGTCATCTAGAGAGGCTGCCATCACACTTAGATTCCGACGTATTCAACTTCGTATTCTACACTGCTCATATTTGACTGGGTTCACTCTAGCGAGGTTTGGGTCCAGGACAGATGATCTGTGTCTAAAGGCTACCTACAGTCGGCTACCTTTTACCATATGATATGGGAATGCCCGCTGGTGCAGAGTCGATGTAACAGAGTCACGACGCAAATGCATTCTGTGCTGGGAAAGCCACTAACTCTGACGCCACGATTGGGCCTGCTGAATATATGGGAGGCAACGGACCTTAAGGAGACAGAGCAGCAGTTTGTAACATTAGGATTCACACTATTTAAGAGGGAAATTACTAGGGGATGGGGCGGAGCATGGCCTCCTGTAGTGGCGGTCTGGCAGAGGGAGTTAGATAGATGCATTATAGCTGAGAAGGAAGTATTTGTAGCTAGGGGGTGCCCGAAGAAGTGGGACAGGAAATGGTCCAAATGGAACTTGTATAGGGGGGAGATTTGCATATCGCCTGTAGTGGAAATGGAACTGCGACGGCACAGAGACGAGGAGCAAAATGTATAAGTTGTATGTTTAATTGAAATTGGTCCTTAATATGATGCTTAATGTAACTTGCATTGGGAATTTTATGAGTAACAGTGTAATTGTCTGTCACGCTTCCAAATATATATATATATTTTTTTTAAAGAAACCTAACTAAGAGACCAACCATAAGAAATTTAAACAGGTAAGCTTTTAGTTGTTTCCTAAATGTGGTGTAGATCGAGATCTCACGAAGAGCGATTGGTAATTTATTCCAATATCTGGGAGTAAGGTAAGAGAAAGCTTTGCCCCCTGTACAATTGCGACGTATTCGGGGCACCTGTAGATGGGCTAGTGTACTAGATCTACATCTCCAATGAAGAGCTGAGGCCCTTCAGAAAGGCCACTATAGACAGTCCAATGCTAGTTACCAGATTAGGTTACTTCTTGTCTATACCAATAAATGTCCCCTAAATTCACCGCAGTTCCTCTGGAACTCGATGGCTAGAGCCGTGGCAAATCAGCCTAAAAAAACTCATATCTATCTCGGTTTTCAGGCTCTGAGTTTTATTCTAGGGAACGCAAAAGCCACATTTAAAACTCTGACTCACAAATCTTTCTCTCTAATGCTTCAGACTTCGTTCAGAGAAAAACTAAACCCATTTTGGCTTCAGTAATCGGTAAGATGTAGCAGTAGCATTGCGTTTCTTGTGCCTACGCTAGAAAGAGGAAAAGCAGGGAGTGCCACTTTCCGTGTGCAGTAATGCAAACTCTGAAATAACACACCACAACACACCGTAGGGGAGCAATCTGATGTCTTTTACAGCATAACAGCAGTGCTGATTTAAATAAGGCACACTTAGCTCTAATGGCTGCCGCGCTTGGATAGCTTTAGTGGTATATAATTGCGAAATAAAAAGAGAGATTCTAGCCTGTGCATACACAGTAAACAAATGAACGTGTCTTATTTGTTTTCCCCTAGTTTGAAACTTTCTGATAGATTTTCTTTTCACTCTTGTGCCGCCTTCCACATGAGTCATTCTTTAATCCTTTAGAGGACTAAATCAGATTGTAAGAGTGGTATTTTAATTGAGCGAATGCACCTCGTTGAAGCCATGCAAGGGTAAACATAATGTAAATATTATGCCTAAGTGCAGTGGTCTGTTCAAAATTGTTCTCAAGGCCCTGCATAATTATTATTGACCTTTCTCTGGAGGTCCGAAGTACTAAAGTATTCTGAGATTTCAAACTCTGGGATTCACAAAATCACAGGGTTTCCATAAAGCTTTATAGTCAATCAATCAATCAATCAAAACATTTGCAGAGCGCGCTACTCACCCGTGAGGGTATCAAGGCGCTGAAGGGGCGGGGGGGGGGGATTGGGATTGCAGCTACTGCTTGAATAGCTAGGTCTTGAGGTGTCTCCTGAAGGTGAGATGGTCCTGGGTCAGTCGTAGGTGTGCGGGGAGGGAGTTCCATGTCTTGGCTGCCAGGTAGGAGAACGATCTTCCTCTGGTGGTGGCTCTACGAATCCGTGGGATGGTGGCGAGGGCGAGGCTGGTGGAGCGGAGCTGGCGGGTGGGGGTGTGGAATGAGAGGCGGTTGTTGAGGTATTCGGGGCCCATGTTGTGGAGTGCTTTGTGTGCGTGGGTGAGCAGCCTGAACGTGATCCTCTTGCTGACGGGGAGCTAGTGCAGGTTTCTCAGGTGGGTGGATATGTGGTTGCGGCGAGGGATGTCGAGGATGAGTCGTGCTGAGGCGTTCTGTATATGCTGAAGCCATTTCTGAAGTTTGGCTGTGGTTCCTGCGTAGAGGGCATTCCTGTAGTCCAGTCGGCTTGTGACGAGGGCATGGGTGACCGTCTTTCTGGTTTCGGTGGGGATCCACCTGAAGACCTTACGGAGCATGCGTAAGGTGTTGAAGCATGAGGACGAGACTGCGTTGACTTGCTTGGTCATCGTGAGGGAGGAGTCCAGGATGAATCCCAGGTTGCGAGCGTGGTCCGTGGGTGTTGGTGCGGTGCCCAGCGTCGTGGGCCACCAGGAGTCGTCCCAGGCGGATGGGGATTGTCCGAGGATGAGGACCTGCGTCTTGTCCGAGTTGAGCTTCAGACGGCTGTGCTTCACCCATTCTGCGACATCTTTCATTCTGTTCTGAAAGTTGGCTTTGGCGGTGAGAGGGTCCTTGGTGAGGGACAGTATCAGTTGGGTGCCGTCGGCGTAGGAGATGTTGATGTTGTGTTTGCGTGCGATGGTGGCGAGGGGGCTCATGTAGATATTGAAGAGGGTTGGGCTGAGTGAGGAGCCCTGGGGTACGCCGCAGATGATCTTGGTGGCCTCGGAGCGGAAGGGAGGGAGGTGGACTCTCTGGGTTCTGTCAGAGAGGAACGATGTGATCCAGTCCAGGGCCTTTCCTTGGATCCCAGAGTTGTAGAGGCGGGTTATTAGGGTGCGGTGGCAGATGGTATCAAAGGCTGCCGAGACTTCCAGGAGGATGAGGGCGGCTGTCTCTCCGTTGTCCATCAAGGTCCTCATGTCATCGGTGGCTGCGATGAGGGCGGTCTTGGTGATGTGGTTGGCTCGGAATCTGGAATGGGATGGGTCGAGCGAGTTGTTTGCTTCGAGGAATGTAGTCAGCTGTTTATTGACGGTCTTCTCAATGACTTTAGCCGGGAAGGGAAGAAGAGAGATGGGCTGAAAGTTCTTGAGGTCTTTGGGGTCCGCTGTTGGTTTCTTCATAAGGACGTTGATTTCTGCGTGTTTCCAGCTTCCAGGGAAGGGGCTGACGTGAAGGAGCTGTTAATGATGTTCCAGAGGTGGGGTGCGATGATGGTGTCGGCTTTGTTGAAGATATGATGAGGGCATGGGTCGGAGGGGGAGCCGGAGTGGATGGTGTTCATGACGCGGGTGGTGTCTTCAGTGCTGATGGGCGTCCATGCGCTGAGGCGGGTGGTGGGGGTCGTTGGTTTGGTGGCTGGAGGCGGTGTCTGGGGTCCGAAGCTCTCGTGTATATCTGCGATCTTGTGGTGGAAGAATGCAGCGAGGGAATCGCAGAGGTCTTGCGAAGGTGTGATGTCGTTGTTGCTGGCGCTGGGGTTGGAGAGCTCTTTGACGATGCTGAAGAGTTCTTTGCTGTTGTGGGAGTTGTTGTCGAGCCGCTGTTTGAACAATGTCCTTTTGGTGGTGCGGATCATCTGGTGGTATTCGCGGGTGGCGCTCTTGAGGGCTGTCATGTTTTCTGAAGTCTGTTCGTGGCGCCAAACTTTTTCTTAGCGATTTTGAGGACGTCTGTGAACCATGAGGTTTTTCTGTAGCTAGTCTTGCCTGGGGGTTTCTTCAGTGGAGCGAGGTTGTTGGCGCAGTTGGTCATCCACTGTGCGAGATTGTCTGCTGCGTCGTTGGTGTCAGGGGTGTCGGGAGGTGGGTTCTGGCTCAGCGATGTGGTCAGCTGGTCTGTGGTGACTTTGCTTCAGCATCTGCGGGGGATCTGTAGCGCGTGGTGGTGGGCTGTGGTCTTCTTGAAGGTGAAATGGATGCAGCTGTGGTCGGTCCAGGGTAGTCCAGTAGAGTGGCTGAAGGCAACGTGGCTGCTGGCATAGAAAATGGGGTTGAGCGTGTGGTCGGCGTAGTGGGGGGGGGTGTTCACCAGTTGCTTGAGTCCGAGGTTGTCGTGCAGGGTGGTGGGGTTGTTGTAGTTGTTTTTCTCCAGGTGGAAGTTCAGGTCCCCTTGGAGGATGTACTCTGGTGAGGCTAGGGCGTGCGGGCTGATGAAGTGGTTTCGCTGAATTGTGTCCATGGGCCCGGGGGTCTGTAGATGAGTGTTCCTCTGAGGGTGATCTGGATGGATTTGGAAGTATAGGTGTTGGGCAGCGATGAGTATGTCTTCGGGGTTGGTCGTGATGCTGATGGTGTTCCTGTAGGTGATGGCGATTCCTCCTCCAGTTTTGTTGACGCGGTCCTTCCGGGTGATTTTGTAGCCGTCCGGGATGGCTATGGCGATGTCGGGGGCCGAGGAGGCGTTCATCCAGGTTTCCGTGAGGAAGGCGACGTCTGGTGCTGTTGTATCAAGGAGTTTCTAGAGTTTGACGGCGTGTTTGTGAACGGAGCAGGTGTTGAGCAGGATGGTTGTTGTTGTCATTGCTGTGTTCGGTGGGCGGGGTGCAGGTTCGGAGGCAGGAGAATTTGCATGCTTGGTAAGTGAAGGGTCCGTGGGTGCGTTTCGGGGTGGCTTGGTGGCAGGCGGCAGGTTGTCCTGTGTTGAGTGCAGTGAGGGTGGCGGTGTCGTACCTCAGTCGGGTGCCTTGGCAACGGCTAGAGCCAGGGGTTCTGGCGCTGGGCGCGGTCCAGGCACGGACGGGCGCAGACGGGCTTGCCTTTGGCGCGCCTTCGGAGCGCCAGGCGCGTCCGCTGTGCTTCCGCACGGCGCCCTCCATAAGGGCCGAAGTGGGAGGGAGGAGCAGCTGGGAGGCGGGAGAGGAGCAGTTAATGGGCGAGGGCACGGGGCACAGAAGGCAAAAGGGATGGGGCCGCAGGAGAGCAGCAGCCGGAAGCGGGGAGCGGGGGGGCACAGGGGCAAGGGCGCAAAAGGAAGGGCAGTCAGAGGCACAATGAACAGAAATAACAGCCAGGAATGGGGAACAAACAGAGCAACAATACAGTACCAAAAGAACAGTAGAAACAAAACTAAACAGCTAGGAATGGGTGAAAACAGAGCAGCAGTACAGTACCAACGAGACAGGTACCAGGGGCACACCAGCGGCGAGCCCTCGTTAGCAGCAGCAGCAGTGGGGCAGTCACGGGCAACCAGGAGGGGCCGTGCGGCGTGGGGAGTGAATCAAAGGTCACTATACCGACTATTAAAGGCCTGCTCCAGCATTAAAGGCCTGATTCGAATGCGTGGCCTTTACAGGGGAGTGGTACTTTAATGCTGGTATAGCCCAGCTACGAGGGCTTTAAGGCTATTAGAACATTCTGCTACTAAAGAGCGGAATGTTCTAATAAATAAAACAAAGACCTCACTGATGCGTGAGTGTTTTGTTTATATCAACACCATTTTGACAGGCCGCATTTAGTGAAACTCTTGTTTGCCTTTAACCAACCACCTTTCTCCTCTTTGACTTCACTTCTTACCAACTTGTCCCTCATAGACTGTGCTCTTCTGTAAGTAATTTGAAGTCTATCTGTAACTTCCTTCCCTATATTAGAGTCACCTCTAACAAAGTGCCAGGTCTTAATTAAAATCCATCTAACTCTATCATGTTGCTTATGATAGGAAGTGATGAATCTGCATATTTGAACCTTGTCGTTCTCCTTCAGCCCAAGCAGGGCATCTTCCCTTCTACATTTGCTAACCCTGATTTTAGCTGTATTCAATATCCTTTTCGGATAGCCTCTGTCTTTCAGCCTCCATGTCATCTCTTCTTGGGGGGAAACGACGTTTACAACGCGGTGTTTACACCGCACAACCTTTTCCCCGCAGCTATTACAACGCAAGTCGTTACTACGACTTGCACTGGATGGCGCTGTGGTATAAGGAATGTTGTAATTTTATATTCCAACACCTTCCCTACTGTTACGGGGACTGGTGTTGGAATATAAAATTATAAAATTCCGAAATCCGCGCCCTCCAACGCAAGTCGTTGTAACGACTTGCTTTGTAAAATCTGCGATGTCAAGTACCGCGATCTAAAAGATCGCGTTGTACTGACATACATCCCTTCTTGGGTGTCTTCAATGCCCTCTTAAGTAGTACAGATTCTTCTAGCTCTCATCTCAAAGCGCCAGGATACCCTCTGGGTGACAGTTTTGCACTATATAAATGTGCAATACATAAATACATACATATATTAGCTCCCCATAAGAAATGCTATTAGTGAGTGCTAAGCCGCCAGACAAAACAAAACAAAACTCTCCCAGATAAACAACCACCAAACCTGACACTTGTGGCTAAATATGTTCGGGGAAATGTGTTTAACATACTGGAAAGTGGTGCTCTAGGCGTTTTCTTTAGGTTGTTTAGTACCCATTCTCTATATCTACCCTTTTAATTTGTTTTCTTTTTAATAATTTCTCTCCTTTAAATATCTTTTAAAGAATTTACATAGGATTTGCAATCATGTCTAAACTTGTTTAATTGTAATTTTATTTTTGTATTATGAACCATGTACTGCTTTTATGGTTTTAACTAACCGAAATAAAGTTATTTGACTGACTGACTGACTGAGTGCTAACAGATGGAAACTCCCAGAATGTAGAGTGCTGTTTCCTGCCCTTGGTTTACTTTATACAGTTGGTACCAGTTTCCTGCCTGCCACCTTCAATTTCACATCCAGAAATTCCAACTCTACTCTACTGATGTTAATAGAGAGAAACAAATTGTAATCAGTGTAGTGCACTTGTGCCAAAAACCCACATCCTTGCTCCTCGGTGCCCCCCCGCCTTTGTACAAGAGGTCCCATTGAACATAAAGATATTCCTATTGCAGCATCACTTTTACATTTACAAAAGCATGGCAATGTGTTTGTAAAATGGAATGGGTCTGGCCCTTAGGAAGTATGACACTGCGTTCATGCTGTTCTTATGTCGACAACTGGTGTACAGGGAGGATACATCCAAACGTATCATCAATATTCAGTCAATCCATTCAATATCAAAAATCCTCTTTAAAAACTCCACGTATCCATGATATCAGGTAAGTTAGCTACTAATGCTTTCAGAAAGCTATTGATGAACTTAGAAGTGTTCTCAAACAGACTGTGTACAGCAGCTATAATAGTTCTTCTTAGTGGCTTTTTGACATTTTTATGTACCTTAGGTATAGGTAAAAATAGGCAGCTTAGGATGGTCATTCTTAAGAAAACTGCACTCATCCTCTTTTCTCCCATTCAACAGATCCTTAAAAAAACTAATTCTTTTACTTTCAAATATTCAGATTTACTTATCCTCTTACAACATCCTTCATCATTCCCAATTGTGTACATACCCTTGGGCCACAGAGCCACAATCCCACATTTGTCTGAACATCTAATCACAACTTTATCATTTTGACTCCCTTTGTGTATTGTCTGTATATGCATTCTCCCTTTTGTTCACAAATGCACCTTATTTTTGTAGACCTTTCCTTGTAATTATGTAATTCCGTTGATACAATTTCCGAAAACCTATTAATGTTGTCATGTAACATGGGAGTTATAAATTTAGATCTAAACGGTGTCCCAAAGCCCTTCACCTACATTGATGTTCATCTCCTATACACACCCACACATATTATTTTTACATAAGTGCGAAAGAAGAAGAAGGTAACATTAAATATGGAAATATGAAAACTGGCATTTCTAGAACCACTTCCAATTTAACAGACCTACTAGATCTTGGTGATCTACGTTCTTCAAGACTGAAATGGAGCACTCATTAAGCACATACAGTACTGTCATTTCATACTGAACTTCACCTTGAAAACCTAACTTGTTTTTCCCTTTTAAAGATATAGGAATGCCCTCTGGGTGCCATAACAACCTGTTGCCCATGGAAATGGAACCTAAGTAAGAGCTATACTGCATATTTTCACATAAAAAGTAGTGACAAGTTACTTATAGAAGATCTGTTTATAGAAAGTTTTGAGATGCTCTGTGATTGTTCAAACAGTCAAGAAGGCACAGCCACATGGCAACCATAGCACGTAAAACATTTCCACACGTGTAAAAGCAATAATTTTCATTCCACTTTAACTGTAGTGCTTCATACTATGCGTGTTATCTATTAGGGTATTAGGTGTGAATTATGAGCTTGAAAGTGCTTTCATCATCCAGCTGCACAGAATGTGACATCACTGGATTTTCCATCATTCATCTGCACAGTAAGTGACATCACTGGATTTCCCATCATCCATCTGCACAGGAAGTGACTGTAGGAAAGTGGGTTTCTGTTGCATTACCACCCCCTCGCCCCCCCCCCCCCGCCCGATTTTTGCCAGATTTCTGGTGCACTTTGACTGAATGTGCCATGGGTCCCTGCCAATCAGCTACCCAGGGCCTGTGTTCTTTCCCTAACCTGTACCAATGTTTCCACAATTGGCATAACCTCTGGCCCATATGTAAGTCCCTTGTAAAAGGTAACACTGGTACCAAAGGGCCTTGTGACCAGAGAGCGCCTCTGAGGGCTGCAGCATGTATTAAGCCACCCTCAGAGACTGTACACCTGACACATACACCCTACCACTGCAGCCTGTGTGTCAGTGTCTTACCTCAAACCCAAAAGTCAACACGGTGCCCATCCAAAACACTGCCTGTGGCATAGACAAGTCATCCCTCTAGCAGGGTGCACTATAACACAGGTGAGGGCACAGTGGCACGCGCTCTGTGCCCCCACAGTCTCTGTGTCATTCACAGGCATTGTACGTGCAGTGAAGCCATTTTGAGTATACATGGGCTGGGAGTTTGTTATTAGGAACTCTCAAGCTCTATGATGGCTTTAGTGAAGACTGAAAAGTTAAGTATCAAACTTCTCAGCACATTAAACCCACACTGATGTGAGTGTCGGATTTAATGTAAAATGCACTCAGAGGGCAACGTAGAGATGTCCCCTGAAACACAACCAGCCTTAGTGTGGTTTCTGACTGGCTACTAACCATCTGCCACTACCAAACATGCTTCTGGACCCCTGAGTAGAGAGCCGACTGCTCTCTGGATCTGAAAACAAAGCACATCCTGGGCAGAGGTGTCATGCCTTATCCCACAGGATGGGCAGGGTCCATGAAGAGGGAGCTTCAAAGCCTGCCGCCTTTGATAGCTACCCCCGGCCTTTTGCTGCAATCATTAACTGGCTCCCACCGGTTCTGACCCCCATTTGGGTACGAGAACTGGTGAGAGAACCTGGACAGGAAGGGAGGTGTGCCCACCTTTGCCAACCCACTCCTCAGGTTTGGAAGGCGAGGTGAACCGCACATCTCAGTCCCCTTCATCTTGAAGATGAGGGTACTCAGCCAATTAGGAAGAGGATTATGCCCCCCTCCCACTGGAGGATGGCACACTAGGGGGTGTAGACACCCTAACAAAGGGACCCATTGATCCTGACCTGTGCCCCCCTGTAATGCCCCTAAATAGTATTTAGGGGCACCCCTGAAACTTACCTCTTCAGATTCGACTGGCCAAAGACGAAGAGAGACCAGGACCACTGCTGGGCCAGGAGCTGAACTGCTGCAGAAAAAAACTGCAAGAACCCCGCCATCTGTACCCGGATCGACCACTGGACCTGCTGCCCTTTTAGAAACCGTGCCTGACCTCCAAGAAACCCCAGAGCCCTTGCAACCGTTGCCAAAGTGCTAAGAATCTTCCTTTGGACTAGGGGCCCTATTCCCCGGCATCCACAAGTACAAGAACCGCCACAGTGAGGATGGATAGTGGTGTTGACACAATTCATTGTACCAAAAGAACTCCCCGACTTCAGTGGTAGTAGCCCGACTTATTTGCCCACGTGACTGCCCTGCCAGAAGAAAAGCCTCCCTGCCCGACGGTCTCCGTGTCATCGAGGGATCCTCTCAGCCCCACGACCCCAGCTGTGTCCAGGTGGTGCCCATACCCTTGTGCTAGAGGTCCTGTCGGCCTCCTCCGGTGCCTCACAGCAACCTCCCCATGACTGTCTGACGAAAGCGGAACTCCTCCAGCCGAGCGATATCAACCAGCCGCCAGCGACCCCGAGGGTAACCATGTTGGCGGTCTGCTGAAAACCAACCTACTTAAATCTCATTGCCGGTATTGAAAACCAGGTTGTAGATACTGAAAACTGCACCTCTGGATTCCCCCAGTCCCTCACAACCGACATTGCCTGCAGTGTTGGCCGGGACCACCCGAAGTCTAGACCTGTAAGCTGAGTACTTGTAAGTTCATCACCCGTCTTTTCCTCCACAGGATTGCATAGCGTTCTCTCTGTATTGCACTAACTGTATATCCTGACTACCAAGTATTTTCTTTCTGACTGAAAAGTATTGTTTGAAACCCTACAGTATGTTGTATTTCAAAAGCTTTGATACTTTGAAAGTATTGCAACTTACCTGCATTAAGTAACCTTTGGTTCTTAAATAAAATACAAAGTATAACTTTTTTTTTATACTTGCCATTTGGTCTGGATTCAGTCTTTGAGTGTGTGATAACATTTCTTGCCTGAGTGTGTACAATAAATGCTTAACACGCCCTCTGATGAGCCTAAATGCTTGACCACACTAGCACAAATAGAGCTGCTAGTATTATCTACTTTAGCCTCTGCAATACATCTGGGGATCCACTGGACTCTGTGCACACTATACCTTGCCTTGGTATAGTATATACAGTGCCAGCTTCCTACAGTGACATCACTCCCCTGCCCTCACAGGGACTACATAATGGCTACTTCAGAGTGGACACGCAACAGACATGCATAGTGGGTGCACAGCTGGTGCAACAAATGCATGCCACAGGTAAGCCTGTCTGGGCCCGTCCACACCTGGACCATACACGATGCCAGGAACCCTGGTCCTCTCCCTCCCACTGCTATCACCCGGCAATCCTCTGAGCCCTGAACCCCAGCCACAGTTCCACAACCGCTGCCTCACCACACCATGCCATGCCAAGAGAGCATTCTCCTGCGCTTCCTGTAGGTGTTCATGCACTTACCCACAGTCAACAAACACCTCACCAACAGCACCAACATCCCACTCTCTCATACAGTCCTGCAACCACCCGCACAACACATCACACTTACATGCATGCTCCTCAAAACTTGATCACTCACTAAACACATCATAGCGATCTGAGACCTGCTGCACAACAATGCGCCTGACCTATTTTTCCTCATGGAAACTTGGTTGAACCCCTCTCCCCCACCTGACATCGCCACAGCCATGCCCCCTGCTACAAAAGTGCCAGGCAAGATAGACTTCACAGGCTCGGAGACGGAATCACCATCCTCCACAAGAGCACCATCAGCTGCACCATATCCATGGACACACCTTTCTCCTACATTGAACACCTGTTGTTCAAGCTCCATATCAGAGCCAACTTCACCCTAGGCAGAACTCTCATCTATAGAACAATGGGACCAAATGCCAGCTTCATTGACACCATCACAGACTTCAATGCACCACTCGCCCTCGATGCTAGCAATTACATCCTACTTGGAGACCTGAACTTCCACCTGAAAGACTACACCGAGCCCAACTCAAGAACACTCATGGAAGACCTTGAAAGTATGGGCCTTGCCCAATGAGTAAACGGACCATCCCACATTGATGGACACCTCTTGGACAATATTTCACCAACTTCAATAACAACCAAGTTGACAAGCTCATACCAGTCCCTTGGACAGACTACTCAATCACCAAGTTCAGCATCCCCATCCCAGTCCAATGCATGCGCACCACAGCCAGACCAGGCCTTCGAAACTGGAACAGCATTACTACCAAATGTTATGTTATTTTAGCAATGATTTGTTGAGCACTCGTTCACCGGTTGGTTTCTTGGCGCTTGAGAGACTAGGGGGTGGCCAGCCCGAAGCAGATCAATTGTAACAAAGTGTGGATAACCATATCTTGAGAGACTTTTTGAAATTGAGCAGGTTCCTGCTAAGTCTGATTTCCAGTGGGATGGAATTCCATAGTCGAGGGGCCAGGATCGCGAACCTGCATCCCCTTGAGGCTTCAGCTTGAAGGTCGGCACTGTGAGGATGTGGAGTTGGGCTGAGCGGAGGTTGCATGCGGGAATGTATCGAGAAATGCAGTTATCAATGAATTTGGGGCTGTGGCCGTTTAGGGATTTGTACACCAGGCAGCCAACTTTAAAGGCACAGCACTGGGGAATGGGGAGCCAGTGCAGTTTCCTAAGGAGAGGGGAAGCATTTTGCCACCTGGGTTGTTTAAATATTAATTGTGCTGCTTGGTTTTGTACCAGTTGAAGTCGCCTAGTGAGGCCGAGTGGGAGTCCCGGGAACGTGACGTTTGCGTAGTCAAGACGAGATAGGACCAGGGCTATCACGACCTGAACTAGTACAGCTTGAGATAGTAACCTGCTTATCTTCTTCATTTTCCGTAGCTGCAGGAAGCAGGTGGAGATCACGGTGCCTACGTAGGTTTTGAGAGGCAGGTCGTTCCCAATGGTGACCCCTAGACTTATTACTGAGGTGGTGGGAGTAGGGGGGGTAAGCCAGGTTATTTGGCCAGTAATGTGGGCCCCATTGTCTGTGTGCATCACCGGTCAGTATCAGTTCAGTTTTGCTGGGGTTCAGCTTTAGATGAATATGGTCCTCCCATTGACAAATGAATGTCATGGTGGATTGGAAGTCCGAGATTGACTGAGGAGAGTTGTCAATCTTGAACATAAGTTGGAGGTCATTGGCGTAGTTAAAAGTGGTCACACTTCTTTATTCCAAGGATCTTATTAGTGGGAGGAGGTAGAGGTTGAAGAGGTGGGCGGAGAGAGAAGAGCCCTGTGGGACCCCACATGTAGTTTTAATTTTAGGATGGTGAAAAGGTCGATGCGGACTGCCTGGGTGCGTTTTTTAAGGAAGGACTTTATCCAGCTGAGTGCTACCCTGGAAGCCTGCCTCACTGACACGGTTGGCCAGGATGTCATGGTCGACCGTGTCAAATGCGGACGAGAGATCAAACAGCACCAGGGCCTGGGGTGTGCCTGTATCTGCTTTTTCGCATAGAGAGTTGAGACCTGAAACAATCACTGTTTCCGAGGAATGCACTGGCCGAAAGCCGGCATGGCTAGGGTCGAGGAAACCTGTCTGTTCAAAAAAATTGGACAGGCATTTGGCCATGTGGGTTCTAATATCTCAGTCATGTAGGGGAGTAAAGAGATGGGGCGGTAATTTGCTGGTGTCTGCGCCTGGTTTCTTCAGAAGGGGGACTACTATGGCCTCCTTGCAGGCATTGGGGACACAGCCCTGGGCCAAGGAGTGTTTCAGGAGGGCAAGGGCTGGATCAGGAAAAAGCCATGAGAGCCGTTTTCAGTATGTGAGGGGGGCAGCGGTCCAGGGTGAGTCGGATCTGACCAAAAGACTAAAACACCACTCTCAACACCCACAGAACCAAACACAGCAACAATCTCTCCAAAGCCATCAATAATTTCAACTATTGGATAACCTCCTGCACCGTCCCCTCTGGCCCCCCCTGCAACACAGCAATACAACATAATTGAGACCCTAGGCCAGCTGATACATGGAGGATATCACACTGATGAAATGCCACTGTAAGCAACTGGAGCACAACTGGAGAATGAGCTAGAACAATGCAGACATGAGCATGTTCAAATCTGTCCATTGACACACCACCATATGATCCAGACCATCAAACTCACCACTCTGGTGGACTGCATCAATGCCAACACCAACAGAAGCATAGACAGATTTGACTTCACCATTGGTTGCCTCCAACTCAATAACCCCCTCGCAGGACCTCTGCAACACTCTCATTTCAGCACCAAAATCATTGCCATATACAGCAACTTCAGACAGGACCCGACAGACCTCACAAAAAACCTCCCGATCTTTATCCAAAGAACCAATGATCACCACATGACCCATTATCACCCAAGAAAAAACTGCCACCACCATGTAGTCCATCCACTCAAGGGCCCCACCAGACCCATGGCCCCACCACCCTTACTCCAGAGGACTGCAATTCATCAGTGCCATGCTCACACCAATTCTGAATGCCTCCACCTCTTCTGCAACCTTCCCAGATGCTTGTAAATATGCAACTGTCTTACTATTGATGAAAACATGTCTGTGTACCCTACAACGCTCGCCAACTAAAAACTGATCTTCCTGCTATCATTCCTGGCAAAGGTATGAAAGAAAATCATTAACAGACACAACACTAAATACCGCAATGACCTCTAACTCCTCCACACCACTCAGTCTGGTTTCAGACCCAACCACATCATAGAAACAGTCCTCATCGCTGCCATGGATAACATCCGCATGACTCTAGGCAGGGGAGACACAGCAGCCCTCATCCTCCTGGACCTCTCTGCAGCATTTGATACGATAAGACAAGATAAGACTAGATGAGACTAGATAAAACTAGATAAGATTAAATAAGATAAGATACAATATGAGATGTTAAAACTAGATAAGACTAAATGAGATTAAATAAGATAAGACTAGATAAATCTAGTTGAGACTAGATAAGATTAAATAAAATAAGATATGATAAAATACAATAGACTACATAAGAATAAATAAGATTAAATAAAATAAGACTAGCTAAGACTAGATGAGACTAGATAAGACTAGATAAGATTAAATAAAATGAGATACGATAAGACTAGATAAGATTAAATTAGATTAAATAAAAAGATATGATAAAACTAAATAAGACTAGATAAGATTAAATAAGATTAAATAAGATTAAATACGACTAAATAAGACTAGATAAGATACGATAAGACTGGATAAGACTAGATAAGATTAAATAAAATGAAATAGGATAAGACTAGATAAGATGAAATAAAATAAGATACGATAAGACTAGATGAGACTAGATAAGACTAGATAAGATTAAATAAGATTGCATAAGATAAGATACAATAAGATAAGACTAGATAAGAATAAATAAGATTAAATAAGGTGAGATACAATAAGACTAGATAAGATTAAATAGGATTAAATACAATAAGATAAGACTAGATAAGATTAAATAAGATAAGATATGATACGACTAGATAAGACTAGATAAGAGTAGATGAGACGAGATGAGATGAGATAAGATGGTCTGGATCTCAAACTGGTGGCCTTCACCTTTTGTGACAGAATCTTCTGTGCTATCTGGGTTCACTAAATGTTCAACCTTGTAAGCATGTGAAGTAGCTAAAGGGACCGGCTGTCCTGCGGTATCGTCCGAAGTGGGAGGGGTAGGTGCCTAGACGCCCTCTGCCAAGAACAATCAGGTGGTTCACACCAAGTTCTGGCCCCACCAGGTCAGCGCGAGGGAGCTTCCCTAGTAAAGAATACGGTTCTGGGAAGGGTCCTGACGAAGGATTGCCATACGACACACACCAGGTCGTATACTGGATCCCTCTGATCACTGAGGGATCCCCTGCAATTATATGAGCACTGTTTATATTTTTTGGTCCTGACGAATTGCCTTCGTGGCGAGAAACATGTTGACCATTTGTTCACTAAGGGTTGAATGAGGCTCTACTACCTTGATTGTTCCGCCTCAATACCCCTTATTATTTTAATAAAGCAGTGAGCCATGCCATTAAAAATCTACCTTTTGGACTCTACTGACTTTTTTTAATCTCACCCACGCTCACTTTTGCACAACCACAAACCCTTTCCCCCTTTTTTTAGGCCCCTTACACCCACACACCCTTTGGCGAAGGAATAGAAGATCCCCGCCAAAGTGCAACATCTGTTGTTGCCCGACAGGCATTGCACCGCCAGTCTGTCGCAGGGGCAGGATACCGATGATGACGCTGGACGATCACCGGGTGGGATTACAAATGTAGTCCAACCGGTGACCTGTGTCAGGCAGTATGAAATACCTGAAACGCACATACCTGAAAATACCATGTTTCAAGCAGTAAACTTGATGTCTTATTTTTTTACCCCAGTGCTTACTCTCAGCGAAATATCAAGCTAGAACCAAAGAAGCAGCTTCTCTGAGGAAATCACATGACCCAGGTAATTTGTTTCTTTATTTTTTAAGGGACTTTTTTAGACTTCAGGCTGAGCACACCTGGAATGGCCCTTCAGTTGAACAATGAACTATCAGTGAAGTTGAAAATGCGGTGACTCCATGCCAGAGAGAAAGTACAGAACTAACTGTATCCCCAGCCCGGTACTATCCTTACTCCATGCACACCTTGCATCCAGAGGGATGACAATGGATTGGCGTACAACACGCAGGCAGTGTGTGGCTGAAGGGACCGAGCTTAAGGTGACCACAACTCCTTCTGTCACTTCGTACTCTGCCCCCAGTGCTGAGCGCTTAATCCACAAGTCATTTCTAACAGGTTTAATGTAATTAAATCAATGGAAGTGCACCACATCTGCAACACCCAGAATGCATTAGCTTGTAACAACCCACAACTGGCGACAGCCCCCTCCTTTCTCCTGGCCCCCAGAACCCGAAGGTCATAACTGAGCCTGGGAGAGTACCAAGCAGATAGAAGACATCCCCTGTACATGCGCTCCAGTACAACAGGGGTGCATATCCCCTGATTTCTCTCAAGATGTGCTCTGCTGGAGTGTGCTCTTCGAGATCATCAGCGCAGTAGAAGCAGTAGGAGGCAGGAGGGCCAGGGGAGCTGGGGAGGTAAAGACTAGAGGACCGCAGTGCCAGGACCCGAATGAACCCTCGTATCCTGACGGAGCAGACAACTCCTGTGATGGACAGGGCTACCCACAGGGGAATACAGGACAGGGCGGTGGCTATAGAGAGGAGTCAGGAGTATGAGGGACACATCACATCATAATTAGAGCTGCATTTTACTACCAAATCAGTAAGACCATAATTCAATCAGGACCCACTGCCACTGGGAAAGGGAATGAGAAGGGTGAGAAAATGAAAAAAGAACTCCTGCCAAGAGGAAAATAACACGACTGGACGTATGTTAGGTAAAGCTCCTCTTGATAACTCCCAGGGAGGAGGTGGATCTAAAACAGGGACTGGGTACGAGTATTTGTTTTTAAGTATATTTTAGGGCTAAGGTATGTAGTAAATTCTATCTGTGCAACGAGGGAGGAGGCGATAAAATGCACAGCTATCCACACGCATTGAAATGCATAAGTGCGCCAACACGTGTACCACGTTAAGAAGCAACAACATCTTATATTCACTTCAACGCCATGCATGATGCTGAGCAAAATATGTAGAGATCTCCAAAAATATAAAATTGCCGTGCCCTCCTACGAATATGATTTTGCACAAACCAAGCCTATGGATTAAACAGTGCTATCTCGGAAGAAACGACACATTTGTTTTTACGTGCATGTATGTGATGTTTCAAATTCAATACATATATTTCAGAAACTTTTAATGCAACTCCTTTGTTTTCAGTTATCCACCAGAGGGCAGCATCGGACTTTTATAGGAGGAGGGTTTGCCCTACCTTACCTTCTTCCCACGTATAAGACAACAAGGTGTTCTAAATTCGTATGCATTCAACTATTGTATACTGAAGGCGACGCTGTGAATATGAATACAACCATGGCGGGAACACAAACAGACGCTCTTTCCTGTCCTTGTTTTGTTCAAGTAGTGCCATTGACGTAACGCAAAGTAAGGGGTCCTTGCAGAATGCGGCTGTCCGCGGCCCCCGCAGGGGGTATCCCAAAGGGAGGCCCTTTAGTGCACACGCCACCCACTGGCCAAGGGTTGGACTCAGAACTAGGCGCGTCACTTCCGGGGGACAGAGGTCGGGGGAGGGTACTTATACCTCCCCCCACCTCTCTGGCGTTCTCTTTGCGCCAGACACGCCGTCTGTCGGTCGTGGTGCGGGTTGCTGCCGCCTCAGTGCCCTGAGGTCGTGCTTTGTCACGTTTGGAAGCAGGGTGAATGCTATGCTATAGCCCCTACGACCCCCTCCAGGTCCCACTGCGCTGGCCATGGCCTGGGTGGGGTCCTGTCCCTGGTAATTTTCAGGGCCGACCCTGCAGAGGCCCCCTTGTTTTTGGCCGCGGTAGGGGCTGTGTTGACGGAATGGGAGGGTGGCAGGTCGGGGGTCTGGGGTTAATGCTATGCGGCCACAGGCCGCCCAGCCTTGTCCCAAACAATGGAGTTGCCTAGCTCCTCCCGCTTCCATCGATGCACGGTCCCTCCCGGGATCAGGCCATAGAGGCGATGCTGCGTGGGGCAGCAAGTGGGGCATGGGGCCTGACTACGTAGTAACCGTTTCGCCTCGTCCCCCCAACATGGAATCCGCTTTCGAGGCTTAGTGTCTGGTTTCCCCCTATCTGCCGCTTCGCCATCCATGCCACTGCTGTCTATCCCGGGAGCCACCGGCGTTCAACGAGACAGTGAGGCTGGCCAGTGGTCACCGCGGCCTAGTTTTTCAGGGACGTCAGAAGGTCAAAATGGGCCCTCGGGTGAGTAAATTTCCCCTTCCCCCTCCACTTCCATCGGGAGCCTCCGGTTACGAAACAATGTAACGCTGTTAAGGTTGTGAGATTTAACCTCCCGCGGGGCAGCGGGTTCCCTGGGAGCCTTTGTCCCCATGCAGGGTAGAGGCACGTTGTGCGGGGGCCCTTCCGGGTGGTCAGTATGGAGCGGGGGAAGGGCGCGTCGCCGCGGGTCAGGCCGGCAGGAAGCCCTGCTGCTGGGGAAGGAACGTCGGGTCTTGTTGGATCCAGCAGCGTTGTCTCGTTACTTACGGGTCCAAAGTCGTTTCAAGGTTAGTCAGAACCCTTCCCACAAGCCCCAGGGCATGTGGAAAAACCCCATACCCACCACCCCCGCCAAACTGGCATAACTCCCAGGAACAGCCAGTAATACTGAGCGGTACTCCAGAGAACTGCTTTTGGACTGGGCGAGTTGCACCGCCATGGTTGAGGGAAGCGCTTAGTCGGGCAAGTCTACAATTGATTAGTTGGTAGAGCGGAGGACAGCAGAACAATAACAGGCGTCCGTGGAGCGCATGTTCATGTCCGTCTCTATGTGTTTTTACCCCGAGGAGGATGAGCAGGGATCACTGGCAGGGAGGGGTTGGTCGCTCAGCGCTCTGACCCTGCGAGGCACACCTACATCCTTGTGCCTTGCGCTTTTTAGGTCTCGCCTGTCGATGCGCATGCGCATCGAGCAAGGCGAGAGTATTGGGACTTATCCGCTCTTTATCCACACTGCAAGGAATCGTGGCGATTCCTTGCAGTGCCCGTGACTTTTAAGCTCAATGCGCATGCGCATTGAGCTTAAAAGCGCGTGCACGTCCGTCTTTGTTTACCCGCTCCGCCCCCTCCCCTTCCCGCCGTGTCGCATTTCTCCTCCCCCCTCCCCTCTCTTCCCTCCGGATTGTTTCTTTATTTGACCCGCTCCGCCCCCTCCCCTTCCCGCCATGTCGCATTTCTCCTCCCCCCTCCCCTCTCTTCCCTCCGGCTTGTTGCTCTTACTCGCTTTTCTTGTTAAGAATTCTACCCTGTGTGTAGGCTAGCCACCTCACGCCACAGTGTCTTTATTCTACCCTGCGTGTAGGCTAGCCACCTCACGCCACAGTGTCTTTCTTGCTCTTTCGGCTTCATCTCAGACCCCGTTTTGTTCCCAGACATCCATGTCTCTCCGTCCTTTCTAATGCGCCTCGTGTCTCGATGTTCTCTGCCTCTCATGTCTCTCCCTGACCCAGTTTCCTTCGGATTTCTGTTGTTATGTCTGTTGTCTTTCTACTTCGTCCCATCCAGAGTGGTCGAGTTTCCTGGTGTACAAATCCTAGAATACAAAATAAACCAAGACTGGGTAAATTACTCACACATGAGCCTAGGAAATATGATGCTATTTAATTAACCCCACCTCTCTGCATTCCACGGGTCTCCTTTTAACACTTGTACCGTATTGTCGTCCGGCCCGTGTTTCCTACTGCTTGATCCAAATGTTCTGTCTCAAGATTACTAGAGAGCTCCGTGTGGACAGGAAACCATTATATCCAGCCCTGAGCGTAACCTGCACGAATCTAATTTATCATGTTCGTTATTCCAATCATAGTGGTTCTCAAGTAGACCCATGCCATGTGATGTGTCCAATCAGGTCTAACTCTTTTAGCAAACAGACGGGTGCATTGTGGGACTTGTAGTTTCGTGCCTAAGATTGTAACGGTAGTCCGAAAGATTACAACACGATGTCGGCTAAAAACAAAAGGTGTTTGAAACTGTCACGTTACATGAGAACACTTCGCAGCTATTCTTGGTGGCTGTTGGCGTCTTCACAGCCTTCGTGGTTCTAAACTAGCACCCCAAACTAACATTTCCACAGACATCACCTGCCATAGGAAGAGCGGAAATGCATTACATAACGCAAGTATGAAGATGCATTTCTGTTTTGCAATCTAATCAAGTTGCACTTGCAGAGTATGCCTGGAACTAGCTGACACACGCTCATTCCTCGATCTTGTTTAAAGGTGGAGGGTAGGGGTGACTGTACTCCTCAGCAGGATGCTTCCAATGGGAGCAGACCTTTTCCGGAGCAAACAGCCCGGTACTCGGATATTATGAGTGCCAGAACTTCATTATTTCTATTTCAAACACGGGTTTTGAAAGGCAGCAATCTTAGCATGGCCTTCACTCTCTAGAGCAATTTGATGATGCTAGGGTCTCCACGGGCCACTCTGCAGATGCCCAGGGTACACCGAGTCAGCTGCGTTTTAGAGCCAACTTGCTTAAAATGAAAAAGATCAAACTTGAAGCCTTTTTATGCAAAGTGAATTAGTAATATATATATTACGTCTGGATCAAAAAAAACGAAAGCACATGGCATCAGCTGCTAAGTGACATGCAGATTTCCCCTCTTCGAAATCGCCTATGGGGAGGCAACTCCCGTTCTACCCTCTCTGTAACTCACCCCCAAACCCCGTACCTCACACAATTACAGGTCTTCCCGGGGTGGTGGTTGATACCCTCTGATCGGTCGTCAGCGCTTTAACCCTCCGAGCTAGCTTTATTAATCCAGCTATCAGCAAACAACAAATTGCACATTCATGAACTGTACATATATTGTGGGAGTAACCCAACATCATTTCTTGGCCTTTCATCATGTATAATTTACGTGTAATCTGGGGTCATTTGAGCACGAACACTAGTACAGATGAGTGGAAATAAATAAAAAAGCCCTCTGCTTGCATGCTACTTTCGCGGCTCCTTTGATGTGCGTCCATTTGCCACCAGCCACTTAGCCACTTAGCCAATTTGTGTGCAGGCGCCGCCTCTGCTGGCGCGCGCCGCCTCTGCTGCCAGGCTTCAGTACACCAGGCTGCACACCCCTCACCCCCCAGTCACTTCATCCGCGCCCACTTCACACGCGCTCTGCAGGTCATAAACAGGACCATCTGCTCCACTCCCAGCACTGCATGACCATCTTCAAAGCAAGCTTGTAACACGAGCTGCCCTCAGACGTTCCAAGACACACACTTTTAATGCTTCTGAGGTCGATAACATGAGCCCCGTTGCATTGACACACACTGCCCTCACACACACAAGTTACTGTCACACACACACAATGCTCTCAGACACACAGGCTGCTCACACACACAGGCACTGTTCACACACAAGCACTCACCCTCAACCCCTCACTCACCCTCACTCACCCTCAACCCCTCAACATCAACCCCTCACCCTCACTCACCCTCACCCTCACCCTCACTCACCCTCACCCTCACTCACCCTCACCCTCACTCACTCACCCTCACTCACCCTCACCCTCACTCACCCTCACCCTCACTCACCCTCACTCACCCTCACTCACCCTCACCCACTCTCACCCTCACTCACCCTCACCCTCACTCACCCTCACTCACCCTCACTCACCCTCACTCTCACTCACCCTCAACCCCTCACTCACCCTCACCCACCCTCACCCTCACCCACCCTCACCCTCACTCACCCTCAACCCCTCACCCTCACACAGTGCAATAGGTCTTGGAGCATTTGAGTTAGAGCTTTTAGAAATGTTTATGGCTTTTTTTTTAATTCTTTAGCATTGGCTACAGGAAACAAAAATGCTAAAGATTTACAAAAAAACCCATAAACAATTCTAAAAGCACTAACTCTAATGCTGCGAGACCTATTGCATTTCCAATGCTTGTTCTGTGTGGGGTGGATGCCATTCCCGTTTGGTTCCCAATGGTTCCTGTTCATACCTTTGCAGAGCAGGGGCCTGCGGCCGGGCAAGCAGGTATGGGCGGGGGGCCCTAGGGGATATCTTCTGGACGGCGGTGGAGCCCATAAGCGTTTTGAGGCTGTGGGAGCGCTTGGCCGCCCCCCTTCCCCAGCGCTGCAGAAACAGGCACCATGTGGGCAAGCGGCTGGGAAGGATGCCGTTAGTTTGTGGAGGGCTTGGTCGCCCCCTGGGTTTTCCGCAGTAGGGTTGTGGCTCCAACTGCGAGTTGTTTTACTCTTGTCCCTCAACATCAACCTGTCCTGTCTCCACTTCTGATCTCGCTAAAATACTTGATCAAGCTATCCAGCAATCGCAGTCTGCTGTAGTGTTTGAATTATAGAAGGGAGACACTGTTTCCCTTGGTAGCTCTTCTAGTTCTAGCACACCCACCTTCCTCCGTTGTCGTGAGGGCGAGCACCACCCGGCCATCGCTTTGGTTGGGGCCCTAAATGGAAGGGGCAACGCTCCTGTTTTGGTCCCCTGCGGAGGCATGCAGCTTGGCTAGGGGGATGTTATAGGCAAATCAGGCTTTGGCTGGGCCACCCGCCCGGAGGTCGAGTGGCCTGGGGTGACTGCCGAGCCTGCCATTTGGGGAGCACGGCAGCGTGGGGAGGCGCCTTCACTACTGTCGGAGGCGTGGGTGCCGCTGCTCATGTCTTTCTATGGGGAATCTTGGGGCGTGTCGTTTCGCAGTTGCAGGATGGAGTGCGTTGCCACACGCTGATGGACATACGAAACACCGTGCTGCCGTTGGCGGGAATGGCAGCGCCGGTGTGTAAGAGGCGAGTCAGGGACTCGTTGGGGCTGTGCTTTGGTATTCTCACGTCTCCCCTCCCCCCGTCTGAAACCGCAGTCTGCAGACAGGGTGTTTTAAGATGTGAGTCAGCTTTTCGCAGAGAATGCCGTGGCACAGTTTTACCCCCTCCTCACCTGGAGCAGTCTACCTTTTGTATCTCCCTCCACCCAGGGGACCCACGGTGGGGAATGGGTGTGGCATTCCCGAAGCCCAGATGGATTGCGGGTGGTGCGAGTTCACTGGGTTTACGTGCTCCGGGGGGGGAGCCAGTCGGGCCATTAGGTTCGATCTGGAGGCCTGTGGGCAACGTGCCCTGATCAAGGACCATGTGTCGATGGGTTGTCTGGGGTCGTTTTTGCCTGACACCGTGTCTATGGGTGTCACGCTTTCGGCATTTGAGTTGCGGCTCCAAAGCGGTGGCATGGGGCAGTGGCCTGATGGTGTCGCGTGGTTTCAGTGGTACACATGGCTGCACGGCACCGGAGGTTGTAAATGTGTGCAGGGTGAGTTAGCCTGGTTTTCACGGAGGGCACCAGCTGTTTCAAATCATGTGAGCGTAAGCGTGCGGGGGTACATGGTTTGCCTCCCCTTTTTCCCTAGGAATGTGGCAGAGGAACAGCAGGCACAGGGGACACACTGCTAGGGTAATCTTTCGAGCCTTAGTGTAAACTTGTGTGGATGTGGCTCGACGACCGGAATCGCGCATTGTGGAGCGAGGAAGCCCGGGCAGAGCTTCGGGGTCGGCTCAACATCCAGTGAGGGTAACAAATGCAGCCAATCTTCCTGTACCTATCTCCAGTAGATTAAAAATTTCAGGAGTGACTGATGAGGTGAGCTATGGAATTCTGAGACCAAGGGTGTAACGTATTCCCCAGGTAGACTATGATTAGTTGGTATCCTGTAAACCGGCTTATTCGGTGTAGCACATTCATGTGCATACACGACAACCTCCTCGAGGTTTTGTCTGTTGGGACAGGAGACTGTTTTGGTTACACTTTTGATGGTAGCAGGGCCAAGTCACATTGTAATCCACCATTAAATATGGGTATGCAGGTTCGTTGACAGTCCGGGCGTCTTCTGTTTTGTGCGCTAAATTGGTTTAGGTCAGGATACGGGTAACGTGTCCGCCGTAGGGGTGGTGACTACGTTCCTCGGCGGGCGCTGTGCTCACGCTGGATCGTGTATTATTTAAATTACATTTTATATAGTGCGGACTTGGTACAAAGGCATCGGATGGCTTGTCAACCATAGCAGGTTAACACGTGTACTGCGAGTTCAGTTACATTATTTTGTAATGTTGTGTTAGAGTTGGTGAACGGCGCAGCCATTGTGTCTGACTTGCTGCGAGTGGGCCAATGGCTGCGTTGTGGGTTGCTAGGAAGTGTGCTCACCTGATAGGTTACTTATAGTCACTACCAAGGCTGTTGTGCCAGTGAATCTCTCGCAACAGGTACCAGAAGCGGTACCAATGTGTGTAACTGTGTTGAAGTTAGATTGCAAGGTCAGAAGAAACTTAGTAGGGCGGCAGACTGTCTTTTGCAATGGGGAAGCAAGCGCAACTCATCCTCCGCTAATCTGATGTTGCGGGCGGCCCACTTGCTGGTTGAGCCTGTGGGTGTGCCCAGAGGGGGACCGCTGTACATATGGTGCATCGGTTTCGTATGCGGCATCGCGGTGCATAGGTCGCTTTTGGGCACAGAGGTCCATGAACCATTGTAAGGAATGAAAAGTGCAGCAGGCAGGGCCGCAGCTGCAGCTTTCTTTGGACACGCTGTTGTGGCAGTTACCAATCTAGCGGTATTGCGGGGTGCTTTCAGTACCAGAGCTCGGGCACCCGTGGTGGCCCCCCCTTCGCGGGCTGGCTCGTTTCCTGGTAGAGCAGAGCATTGTGGTGTTTATAGATGGCAAATGGTCAGGTGCTGCGGGGAAACGAAGATCATTTTGTTTAATGTTTCACATATTGAGCTATCGGTCAACGGTAAGTCTTGTGCCTTTGGTGGCACAGGCTCACACAGGACAAGGGGTCGAATCCTGCCAATGCTTTCTAAGCATCCCATGTGGTAATATTCATACAGTGCTTTCAGTGGTTAAAGGAGGCTGAACCAGTATCGCGATAAATACATGCTTGGCAGCACATCATGCAGGCAATTAAACGTAATTTGATCGCTCGCAGTAATACGGCCCGTCGCACACGAGATGTCCATGTGTGGGAAACCGATCACGGCTTGGCGGCAACCCACAAAATGTATTTGGCTTAGTGGTTTGTTTCAAGCAACGCTGCGATAAGCAGGGCAGGGCCTATGCTCAGGCCCGCACAGGCCAGATGTTGCTGGATGGGGAGGGCCGCGCCGCCCCCCCCCATCCCAACAAGCTCATTTCTGTGGAATCGGCCGTGGCGCTGGGTCAGGAGGCACTGCGCTTCCCTTGCTTTGCTGACCCGTGGGGTCTTACGATTACTCAGCAACGCTCCATCACTGAGGAATATGTTTCCCTGCAGACGGTGCTTGCGTGGGCGGATTTGCCTACAGCCTCGTTGTCATAGGAGGGCCCCCATTCCTACTCGTTGTTAGTGTAAAGCAGAATCAACTGGTCGCAAGATTGACCGACCTGTGATTCAATTCTAACTGTGTGCGAGGAAGGGTCTCGCTGTGAGGTGTAGTGGGCACTGCTCGACGACCCTCGGTCTAGGGTACGGCAGGGAATTTTAGAAGGCACAACTTTACACAGTGTAGGCTGTTCTCAAGCAGCTCTGTGGGGTGTCAGGCAGGGAACATTAACATGGCACCACCTACATGCCACGTTATTTAGTATAACATTGGTGCCATGCGATGCAGTGCATGCTGCACAAGCCATGGTGGAGCTTGCTATTCATTGATGAGAGACATTTAATGCATTGTTCAACACATAGAGGTGACAGTCCCATCATTTCAGAATGTAAGCATTTTTCAATATGCTACGCAGCGAATACAGAATTGTGGCTTCAGTTATCTTATACAACTAAAAAGCATTGTTAAGCCATTGGTACTGGCGTATTGTAGGTGTAGGGTGGTTTTGTATTATATATCCAAAGGCAATGTCAGAAGCCGCAAAATACCAGCTGGCGGCACAGTAAGCTTAGCACCAAACCAAAGCTTAGGCCTTTATGAGGAATATCTGCTGGCTCCATATAGAAACAGGTCCAGATATACACTAGGGGGCATTCCTCTGCAACCAAGGGCAGGTTTAAGGTCACTTCAGTTAAGACATATTCACCCGCGCTTTGGCCAGGGCAGCAGGCGAGTGGTGTAGTTGTCATCTAACAAGTGTGCGGCGGTGCAAAATAGTCAAGGTAAACACTATGTTAGAGCCAAATGGCGACAGGGTATTATAGACCATTCGACATTCTCAATATTCAGGAAAGTGCAGGTATTTGCACTAAATGTTCCCGTCTGGTTCCCACAGACTTGTCTGCCCCCTGGGTTATCCTTCTATGGGTTCGAACCTGAGACTTAAACGGGCATTTCTGGTACCGGTGTCCCTAATACATTGATAGTCAATGCTGGGGTAGATGTACCATGAAGGGCCTGATTACTACTTGGGTTTTCCCTAAGTTTTGGGGTCAAACTAGGTGGGTGCATTAAGTCTATAGTCCTTTGCAAGCATCCAGCATTCCTTCAGTCCAAGTAAGGGCAGTTAGCGCTAGATAAGTATCAGCGAATGGGTAACAGACACCGGCTCTTCAGCAACATCGTGCCCCAGGGGCGGGCGCACTGCAGAAACGCAGAGCTTCAACCACAAGGGTGCCAAGTAGCAAAAAACAGTAAATAGGTTTAAGAGGTGTGTCTCTGGACTCACAGGTGTGTGAAGCCAGTATCTCTTAGATGTATGCTTAGGTGAAAATGCAGTGCTTTTTAAGGTTCTCATGACCAATGCAGTTTGTGGTATCTCCCAGCGGATCCACTGGAAGTGTACTGCGGCTAGCATGAAACTGGGACCTGGGATTCCGACACTTTTGCGAGTTTATGCATCCAGGGTCAGAGATGGTTAGCAGGTATTGGCATCTGTGATACGGCAGTTAAGCAAGCGAGGTGCACTGCGTGAGTTGTCACTATATGAAAGGGTGAGGTGTCGCCAATTGCAGGACAATGCATATATGGTTTGAACCAGATTTGACACCAATAAGGTGTTCACCAGGGTTTAGCAGTCATAAGGGTCTGTGCAAATGGCTAGTCAACGGGGGGAAGTAAGTGCATCCGAGAACCAAGGGTAGATGACCTGTTGCTGCAGTTAAGCTCAAAAGCCCTGCACAGTCAGCTATACCAGCCACGCTTGGTGGGGACGCAGTCAGCCAACATAGTGTGCTGCCGTCCCAATAAATGGGGTAACAAGGTGTCAAGCACAATGGGCTACTATGTCAATAGAACATTTGGCACGTCCAGTGTTCAACAAAAAAATAAACTTTAACGGAGCAGGTAATTTTTCACTGCTGGGGATGCTCTGGGTTGCAGTGGGTACCCCCCTCGCCCCCTATTTGGGAATTTTCCAGGATGGGGGTAAAGTAGGATTTAGTCAATCTTGAATGTCAGGCACCATATTGCAAACAGTACGCACTGTGCAAATCAGACCTATTCTCTAAGCAGGTATTCCTAGAGGGTTTCACCACAGAGGGAGCTGAGCGGGTAAAATTCTCATAAGGAATAAGGGACGCTGGGGAAGTGCTGTAGGGCAGCCATGCTCATTGTCACATTCACCAGCTATGAACATTCCTGTGCGCCATGATTTAGTGCGTAAAGGGGCTGTGCAAATGTTAAGTATAAGCCTTCTCGCCCGAAGAGCCAAAACAGGCGGGCGGGTGAAGGAGCGGTCTCCTAACAAGTGGGCTGCTGTCCCAGAGATGGAAGACACAGGTGTCCAGGCACACATGGTGCTAGAAGGGTGGCAGCTAGAGGAGATCAGCACAGAGAGGGGGCAAGGTGTGCCTTAGTGTCTGAATTTGTCCGGCCCAGAGTTGGCACGTGGAGGAGTCATGTGAGGCAGTGGAACTTTCACGCAAAAGGGTGAATAGTTAATTGGACAAGTCACTGGCCAAAGGGGCTTTGGTTTCATCTGACACTAGCTGATCCAGGCTACGTCAAGGGCCATTGTGATATAGACGTAACGCAAAGTGAGGGGGTGCCTGCAGAATGTGATGAGGTGCCCCCAAGTCTCTCATGTCTCTCAGATATTCATTGGGCCTGGGTGAATGGGCCCCCATGAAAGCACAAAGCCCCAGAAAGGCTGTGGGTCTCCTTGTGTGGCAGGAGCTGAATGAAGGAGCTTGTGCCATGGCCCTGAGCAGTGCTTGGCGCAAACACCTTTTACCACCATACTATGAAAGCTGGTTTCAAGGACATAGAGCCAGTCAAAAATATCACATAATTAAAAAAAAGGGAAGAACAACGCAAAAGATTGGTTATTTATGACAGGATGATTAATCCATTGACATTAGCAGAATTCACAAATGAGTTTCCCCACCGTTGTATAATAATCTTGACACAGAGTTTTTCCTCGGGGAAACATTCAAATGTCTGCAGGTCTGCCTAATGAAAATTGCATTATTGAAAACAAAACACATTAGAAAAACAGATGGGTTTGCAGTCAATGCTGAAATTGGAAAAGATTTACTCCAGGAACCCATAAATGGGGGGTCAAGGTGTGTTAGAGAAAAGGGGATGGAGTCAGGAGGAGCAGAGTTTCGAAAGCAGTCAGGCAGTCAACATATACATTTACTTTAAAAAAAGAATCTGCTGCAAAGATATTGGCAAAAAGGGCAAATGTGACATTACATTTGTGCTAGTTTACTTAATAGGCCACAGAGTGGCTGCATTTTAAAATATCTTCCTGGGTTTAGACACCTGTTACAGAGACCTTTGCCAGGCCATCAATTTTGAGGGTAATATATTAGCGGTATAATAGCTCTAGTGGTTAAGGCAAGTGGGGTAAGTGGGCTACTGCTTTTGGCACTGAAATCAATTTGTGACTTTCAGTTCATAGGTTGCACTCCTTCTAATATAGCACAGTGATCTATTTACCAGCATCAAAGAGGTGCAGGCAAGCTGTACATGATGACTTTAGATCCTTATTTCCTCCCTCTGTCTGCTGCTATTCTAAGATTGCAAAGAAGGATTCCTTTGGGAAGTAATAAAGTTGTGTCTGTACAGACAACCACAATCACTGAATAATGTTTTATATCTCAACTTTATGTTCTTCCTGGCCATTCATGCTCAACACTGAGGGCCTAATTCACAAAGATAAACATACACTTTTGTGTAAGTTTAAGACTGTTTGCTATTCACAAAGGTATTTAAGAGTAGTATCTTCACGAGTGTGGAGTCTCTGCACATACAAAGATAGGCCTTAAAGATACTACTTATAAATTACTTTGTGGATAGCAAACAATCGTAAACTTACACAAAAGTGTAAGCTTATCTTTGTGAATCAGGCCCATATTATTTGCAAGTAGAGATAATTTGTGTTTGCTACCCCTTATAACCCTCATTGTTTATGTAATATTTCTTGAACATTGATTGAGACACTTCTATGATTTAAAGTGCCTCTGTGTGTGCTGTAAATCACTTGGACACCCTACACTGGGAGGAGGAGTGCTGTAAAAGAATTAAATAAAAAAAGTGGTAGATGCCATTTAAATCTTTATTTTTGTAATTACTCAAACACACAGATACATCTTGCATTCTTACAGAGAATGCACATCTCCTACATAGGGTTTGAACAAAGTTAGAAACCCCTGCCCCCAAGTCATGGTTTCCTCAAAGTACTTGAGAACTTATAAGCTATGTACCTTTGTTTCCTTCCATTACCTTAATGTCTAGGTGTTAGGCCCCCAGATGGCTTCAAGCCAAACTAATTCTTGAACAAAAGAAGACATGGTGGCCCTTTAAATCATGCTTCTGTTTTGAGTCTGGAACCAAGTAAACAAAGAATAAGAAATCTCCCTCGCTGCCCACAGGTTGCTGCTCCACAGAAGTGCTACCCAATCATGCCCTGGTGTCTGAAAATTACACCAGGACAAATACATCATATTTCGCTTCGGCGGCAGTTCCCAGAAAAGGCTGCCAGACTCAGGATCTGATAGGATCCCCCTACTTTTCGATCACTGCTTGCCATATATAAACATCAACTCCTCTATCAAATTCAAGACGTAGAAAATCAAGGTACGTAATAATGGTAATTGCACCTGGAAATCATACTTTGCATTATTTATTAATCAAAAACGAATCCAAACAAAATATCCTTAGACAGTTAATATAAGCCGGACTGGAAAAAGAAAACAAATCCTCAGTGAACTCACAAATTGATGGTTGAGTGTTGTATCATAAAGGCAGTAGTGCCAAAAAGGGTGGTCCTGACAGACGGATTCAGGGTCAAAGAGTCAGTGACAATCAGCCTACGGTCTGCCAGTATATATGAATTATTATTTATAAACTAACTTCAAAGAAATTGACATGTATGAAAATAATTTAGACAAGGTACTCTGAATTACTGTGTCCCCCACAAGCAGACTATACTTTAAGATAGCTTAGCTGGTTAAGTCACTTGCTGCAAGGGTCTTTGTGTAGTCAGAAAGTCTAAGACAGGTAAAATAGATCAGCTCTTAATGCACTGAGTATAATCTGCTGGTCACCGATTTGCTTCATTGTGAAGTAGTTTACAGGGCTAATGTGAAAACTGTAGAGAACTGTGTGCATCCGACATATTTTGGTAAGCTATTTAAAAGGCTCAAATGTGTCAAAAATTCGAATCCTGGTATAATAGCTCAGTGGGCTACGCACATAACATTTGAATGCACACCACAGTGCAAAGTTTTGGATCTTTGGAGGTTGATTGTACTATAGCCTTATAGCCCGCCATAGCGGGCTATACTGGCTATTAATGGTGCAGGTGTTCTATTAAGTGGGCGGGGCTCAGTCAGCCGTTGGCTGACAGCAGCACTAGTGAGGTACTGTTTGGAGCACGTAATGGGTTAAAGGCCCGCTCCAATGTTCGGCTCAGGCCTTTAACAAGGGAGCGGGACTTTAATAGCTGGTATAGCCCAGCTAAAAAGGGCTATCAGGCTATAAGAACATTCTGCTACTAGAGGGCAGAATGTTCTAACAAATTAAATGAAATAATGAAATACCAGTATTTGTAAAGACAACAGCTACCTCCGAAGTGGTGTTCCGGCGCTGGGGGACCTCGGGAAGATTAAGTGAGCTATTGCCCAGAGTCACATGGTGCTGGGCTGACCTACCGCCAGTGCCGGGGATCGAACCATGAGCCCCAGATTCCAGGGTCAGTTGCCCTGGCCACTGCACCACACCTCTTCCACAACACAACAAAGGCATCTTGGAGCCCGAGGGGGTTTAAATCATCTCGAGCTCCAAGATGCCTTTGTTCACCGCAATAGCTGTGAACAAAAGCCACATCGGAATGTTGCTCTGCGGGCCTTTACCAGCCCATAGAAGCACAGAGCACTCCATTGTATTCAATGGAATGCTCCACATTCCAATGTTCTAATATAGCCTTATAGCTGGCCTTAGTGAGCTATACCGGCTATTAAAGGCCCGCTGCAGCGTTAAATGCCCAAGCCGAAGGCGAGGGACTTTAACAAAGCAGAGGGACTTTAAAAGCCGGTACAGCCCTGCTACGAAGGGCTATAAGGCTATAAGAACATTCTGCCACTAGAGGGCAGAATGTTCTTTTTTTAATATTATGTTTTATTGGCAACAAGAAAAGCAGGGAATCAAAAAAGCCAAATTAAAAAAAACAGGCATTATATATATAAAAGCTAAATCATATAATAATTGATACTTATACATTCCGAAAAACAAAAAGCAATCCATTAAATAATTAAATTATCTACTCAGAAAAAAAGCAAAGTAAGTACCAAAGCCATATACATTTCATATATCAAGAGTAAATATTTAGAACAGTGAGCCCCAAATCATATTAAATTTACGCATAGATTGAGCACCCTTCAACTTTGCTAGTGCTCCCTCCATATCATATATTTGTCTGACTAATATCCACCAATCCATTACTGTAGGAGGTTTTGGTGAGATTCAGACCCGCACTATTGTCAATCTTGCACCTATAAGCAAAATAATTAAGAGATCTTGAATATCAGACCTCATATTTCTTTTTCCAATCATTATTTCCTTAGTCGTTAAAGGTGTTTTGATTTCTAATTTTTGTGATAAAATTTGTGTCACTTTCTGCCAAAATAGAGTTCTGAACATGTGACGAACATATGATTTATGTCTGCCGCTTGAAAACCACACCTTGGGCATTTTCTGCGATCATTGACCTGGTTGTTAGATGACCACCTTGCTATTCGGTCCGGCTTATAATATAATAAACAAATTGTACAAAATTGTTGCATTCGTAGGTTAGATGAATGTACTGCTCTAACTATTGTGCTTAGTGCATATGATATGTTTTTAGCCGAGACTGGCGCCCCCATAACTCCGTCCATCGTTCCACTATTCTTGAGCAGTCATCCAACCTGTGAGCACAGAGGCTTTTATATGCTTTACTAATTGAAGATTTTTCGTTAGTGTCGTGCAAGCAATCCCATATATCTGAAGCAGATATGTTCGTCAGATTCAGTTGCTTTATGAAATAATCACAAATCTGCCTATATTTAAATTGCATGTTATCTACTAAATTATACGAAGACTGCATTTTCCCAAAAGTGAGAAAACCATTGTGGTCGTAAAGATCACCTAGACAAGTTACCCCATGTGTGATCCAGCATTTCCCTAAAGGATCATGGAATATCTCTGGCAGCCCTGGATTATACCAGAGAGGAAATTTATCATGCAGTAGTGACACCTCATATTTAAGTGAAATAGCACGCCATATAGCCATACCATCTCGAGCTGTCTTAAATTTTACCCTTTTTAAGTAATTCGGGTTATTAATTCTGAACAAGAACTGACTGCTCTCTTCACCCAACATAAATTTATGAAAATAGATTCTTCACTCGGGGTTAATAAAACTGCTTAAACGACCAAAAAAAGCAGATCAAAAATAAAGTTTAAAAACCGTAAATCGAAGCCACCTTGAATAAAAGGAAGTTTTAAGAATTCCAGCGCTTTTCTCACTTTCTTGTAGCCCCAGATAAAGCTGCTAAAGATCCCATCCAAGCGTTTAAAAAAAGAAAAGGTCACTCACAGAGGAATAGACCTGAACAAATAAAGACATTTTGGCAGGATCTTCATTTTTATGATATTTATCCGCATAATTATGCCTATAGGTAGCTTGTACCAACACTTAAACAGTTTAGCCGTATCTTTCAGCAATGTTTCAGAGTTTAGAGAGATGATTCTTTAAATTTGTGCTGCCATCTTAACTCCAAGGTATGTAGCAGTCGAGCAAACCCCATGTATTGGTAAAGCTGATTTAAAATTCAGAAGAACCTGGGTTTTATTTATATTTAGTTTATATCCGAAGTTCAACCCGAACTCTCGTGCTTCCTTTGTTATAGTTTGCAGCGCACCACCCGGATCCGTTGAAAACACCGCTATGTCATCGGCGTATGCAATGACTTTGAGGGAATTATCCCCTAACAGAAGAGGGGCGAATTAGCTGTTGATTCTGGAGAGCTGAGACAAAAGGTTCTATATAAAGAGCAAATAAAAGGGGTGATAAGGGGCACCCTTGCCGGGTGTCCCAAAGGATCGGAAAGATGGCAGACTGCACCCCTGTATACATAATTTTAGCACTAGGTTTATCATACAAGGCTTTTATCCAAGCTACGTATTGCTCTTTAATGCCACAAGCTTCTAATATGGCCCACAAAAAGTCCCACTCCACTCGGTCGAATGCCTTCTCAGCATCTAAAAGGATCATACGGAGTGGGGTCGATCGCACCTTTGCCACATCTAAAGCAGTAACAGCCATATTTACGTGTGCAGTTGTGTCTCTCCCTTGTATAAAACCATGTTGATAAGGTGACACTAAACTGGGTAGCACAGGAGATAGTTATTTGGCAAAATTTTCGCAAACATTTTTGCGTCAGTATTGATGAGTGATATTGGTCGATACGACCCACACTCATCCGCCAGTTTGCCTTTCTTAAGAATTTTTTTTATTTGCGTTACCTTCCGTGAATCAGGAGCCCTACCTTCTTCGCCAATGAGTCTTATAACCTGATCATATGGTATCAGCAATTCCTCAAGAAAGATCTTATAAAATTCTAAAGGGACTGAATCATCTCCTGCTGCTAATTGCCGATTTTATTTCTTCAATTGTGATATCTCTTGCTGAAGAGTTAGATATCTCCTCCTCCACCATCATCAGAGGATTTCCTTGAACATAATTAGATATTTCTTATTAGGTTTTGTTATGCTTCTCTCCCTAAATGTCCTCTTCAGCTCTGACCTTAAATTAACTAGAGTATAACCTAGATCTTCAATGCTTGGGAGACCTCTAGTAAGTGCCTCAATATGCTGGATTTCTGTTGTACGTATGGCTGCTATAGTTGCTTCCCTTACCTTTTTTCCGCTCTTTATTTTGCCCCCAAATATATTGCTGGGTAAAGCCCCTAATTGCTGCCTTGAATGTATACCATAAAATTAATGGAGAGGCTGTCCCTGTATTTGTTTAAAAGAACTCCTTGAGAAATACCCTAGTTTGAGTCAGAAAGCCTTCTTCTGTCAATAAATATGTAGGGAAAGAAAAAATCATGGGCTTTTATACTCAGAAGTCATCTTAAATGAGAGGAGAATGGGGTTATGGTCTGAGTAACCCTTGGACAGCCGTAGCGGGCTATACCGGCTATTAAAGGCCCACTCCTGCGTCAAAGGTCCGAGCTGCAGGCGAGGGACTTTAACAAGGGACAGGACTTTAATATAGCCTTACTGCCTGCGTAGTGGTCTATACCGGCTATTAAAGGCCCGCTGCAGCTTTAAACTAGGCCCGAGCCGAAGGCGAAGGACTTTAACAAAGCAAAGGGACTTTAAAAGCCGGTAGACCCTGCTACCAAGGGCTATAAGGCTACTAGAACATTTTGCCACTAGAGGTCAGAATGTTCTAACAAATAAAACAAGGCCTTCAGGGAGCGTGAGGGGATTGAAATTCCCTCAGGCTCCCTGAAGCCTTTGTTCACAGCCATTAGATTGTTGGAGCTCCGAGCTTATACCAGCCATTATAAGCCCGGAGCACTACATTGTTTTCAATGGAGCTAACAACATACCAATGTTCTAATACTGAATAATGACATGAAGAATATGGTGGTAAAAGAATATCAATTACAGAATATCGAGAGACAAAATATGGAAAGGTGAGTGCGTATAGGGAATTATAGATTACTATTCCTAACTCCATATCAACGTACCTCGATTATATATGTACTGTGTAGGTACATATTTGTGGAGCTATGGTAGATATAGAAAATCTACTTACTTACCTGTCAATATGTTTTGCTGATATTTTGTCCTAGATATTTAGTATCATTGACATTCTGTCTTTAATATTTCGTATGCACGCCTTGCAGGTTTTTTGTACGTATGTATGTGTGTACATTGTACATGTAGAGAAGTGTGGCTCAATGGTTAGAGCGGCAGACCCTGATGCAGCAGTTTGGCCTGGACCAGGGTTCAATTCCCGCCTCTGCGGGTCTTGGGCTCAATTTCCTCGGACCTGATAATTCTCGCCTCGGTGCCTATTCTGATCATGAGCCCTACTCTGCACCTTTGGGCAATAGTTTGCTTAATCTCTACAACGGCCCCAACGACGCTGAGGATGCCTGACTCAACCTTGGGGGTGCCCAGGAGTGGGAAAGGCCAGGAAGGGTTCCTCGGTGGTATTCGATCAAGCGCCGAGATGCCTCCGGGTAGTCGTGCGCTATATAAGTGCGTAATTATCATTATCATTATTTCTGAGCTTAAATTAAGCCAATTGCTTCTGGTGGGGCCCATCACCACTCATTTTTTGGGAACAGCCCTTGTTTTAGCTCGTCCAGCATCTACCAAGAGCATGATAAAGAAAAACACAAAAAAGGGGAAAGAAGGAGGAAGAGAGAGAGATGGAAAAAAACATCACAAAGGGAGAAAGTGAATACCAAGGGACAGGGAGTATCTGGTAGTGCATTAAAGAGGCATGAGGTGGATTTGAGACTACGTATCCTTGGTATTCGACCTGCTGACATTTAATAGCACTGGTTGCAGGCTTCTGAACAGAGCTTTGGGTACGAGCACTTATTATTTTACAAATTAAACACTGGGGACTAGCACCCTTCACTTCCATCTGTCTCACTCAATCTTTCCAATCATGCACTACGTCATGGATGGAGCTTCGAAACAGAACCCCATCTAGTTTCTGAAACTGCTGCACAGGCTTTGGCCAACATTTCCTAGCTAGAGTTTCCTTCAAGCACTGAAAGTTTAACTAATTTTCCAGGTGTTCCAGGTATCCTTCCTTTAACTTCAGTTCCTACAACAGGGATGTGGCTCATTTGAATAACTGCCTTTAGCTTATCATTCAAACTTTTTACCTTACAAATCCAAATCCAAAATGCTTTATTGAACAATTTATGTCATAAAAGCAGATCACGGATAAAACAACAATGGATTTTCAATATTACAATACAATGGATTCAAAGAATAAAATGTAAACATTTCATACAACTAGCATGTTTCAAGTTAAAAGCATTATCAGATTTAAAAGGACTGCATATAGTATTTGTATTAGGATCCATAATGAGAAAAAGAAAAATGGCTAGGGGAACTTGATTTCAGACATCACCACAGAAATATAACTGGAACACACAGTCAGATAAAATTGGTAGATTTTCATGTGACATTCGTAGTACGGGATCCGATTATCCACATCCAGCTTAAGAACTTGGCTACTGCTATCGTAATACACGTCAAGGTGTCATTACACAATATTCTTGGAGCGATGGTACTCATTATATTGCCCAGGTTCCTATAGATTGGTGTCAGCCACACTTTACGGGGCCAGAATATGCAGGGCAGAGAAACAGTACATGGGCATAGGACTCATCCAGTGCATTGCAAAAGGGACATTTACTATTGCTTGATTTGGCCCATTTTGCTGTAAATGTTCTTAAAGGCAAAGTTCCCACTCTGAATTGGAAGTACATTTTCCTATCAAGGGGTTTAGATATGACGTCCCTGTACTGACTGTTAAAAAAGCTCCGGTTAGCTATGAACTATCACTATCTCTGAGGCTGTTGTGGTAAATCAATTCTCAATATCTTTCCTTTATAATCTATTTAAAGGGGAATTGACAACAAGATGGATGTTCCCACAACTCAGACATACCAATACTCGCCATGAAAGCTCTAACCGCTCACAGCCTACGAATCTTATGAAACCGATCTGACATAATTAAATCTTTAAGGCTTTCGGCATATGGTGAAAGTTCTAAAGTACACCATATTCTCTGCCAGTACAAAATGGGACGCAGCCTTGATAGATCAGCCAATGCTTTCCTGCCCAGATCTTGGAAAAGTGGAAGGGCCGGAGCACTTTGGGGGAGGTTGGTGAAGTTTCTTAGGAACCTGTTTTCAGTGAGTGATATCTTAGACAGGTTTTCGAATGCCCAGAGTTCTGCCCCGTATAGCACTGAGCTGATCACTTTCATATTATACATTTGTAAGACCGCGCTAACTGGTTTGGTTAGGTAGACATTAAACTCACTGTGGGGCATATTATCAAGAACGGCGTTAAAAATTACTGCTGGTTTAACAGCAGAAAACTGCCACTGAAGCGGCGATAATGGGCCCTTGAGAATTCCAATAGAAGTCCATGTTCTGGTGTGAACATAGGCTTCTATTGGAATTCTCCAGGGCATAATATCAAGCCCATTATCGCTGTTTAGGGGCAGTTATTTGCCACTAAACCGGTGAAAATTTTAACGCCATCCTTGATAATATGCCCCCAAGTATGGCCCCTGATAATTGCTGGTGTTTTAACAAAGCAGTGTCAATCTGGCGCCCCAATCTCATATCCTTTTGCAAGATAACCCCTAGAGAGGTGAATGTGTTAACTTGTTCTAGTGGCCTCTTGTCTAAAAGTGTGCTTCATTTAAAAGATCTATTTTGGTTAAAAGTTATGAATTTGGTTTTCGACACATTGATTTCTAGGCCCAGAAGGTAGCAAATTTTTCCAAAGAGAGTTAGAACTCGCTGTAATCCACTATGGTTTTAGAAATTGTTGTTTGGCGTTTTAGATTCTGAAAGGATTTTCCCGATTCATGCCCTTATATAGGTACAATTCTCGTTGCCCTTATATAGGCATAAGAAATTAAGACCTTATTTAGGCATAGCCCATAGCCCATGCTACCCAAATACTGGTATGGCTAGTATCATCCGTTCACCAAACGTCACAATGATTTCTTGGAAAACTAGCTTAAGCCGTTAGGGACTTCACCTTGCTTGAATATTGATTTCTCCAAGAACTCAGTTACTTTACAATGAACAACTATTCCCCAGGGGTTCATTCATGACGTTCATATGCCCAACTTTACGTCAAACATGGCCATCCTAAACACCTTCAAGGTATAAATATACCTTCACTTGCAATAGCAAGGCACGGTGATTCGGAGCAGTTTGAAGACTTACTTGCCTGACGCAGCTCGCTACAGCAAGTGCCGAGGAAGCCGACTCTCCAGCTGACGCACTGATCAGGAAGCTGCTCTTCTCTGCAGAGAATCCAGCTCCAGTGTTTCTGACTCGCCTTGTGGGGTGTTGGGAAATCGAGTCTCCGAGACAGAGATACCAGACCTCCTTCATTCTAAAAAGGTATGGAGCTGATTAGAACCTAGAGAAACCTTTGGTAGATTCTTGGCAAAACTAAACCTGTGCAAAAGACCATACTTATTCTTCCCACGTACTAGACTTAGGTTAGGTACATTGGGGTAGGGGTATTTTAGAAACACCAGTTGAGTATTTTAGTCTGTTATTTATGTATGTATTTTTATATGGCTTCGAAACCATACAATGCTCTTACAGTATTAGTTGATCGATCGTGCTGTTATGGTTCTGAAAGCCTGCCTGTAGTAAGGTGAGAATTTCATGTTCCTCTATCTAGTCTTGGACCTTATCTAACACCAATCAAGTTACCGCCTTTTGCATAGAACTGATGAGGCTGATAGACCTATCTTTCCCTGGGAGGGACTTGTCACCCTTTTTGTATAGTGGAGTAATCTCTGCCCGTATTAGCCAATGTCAAGATATACCTATTCCACCGAAGCTTATTACTTTTTACCTTACATAGAACAACAAATGTTAATGTCTGGCATATACATGTGTATAATTATTTGGACACTTAAGTGGTGGATACCTTGGACTTGGAGGTGCAGTAACTGCTATTAAAGCGAGCCCATCCTTTTGCTCCTACCCTGAGCTTCTATTTATCTAAGGCAATCTGCTCCCTCTCCAATTGCCTATTTCTGTCTTTCCCCTGCATCTCTTATTTCTTTTCCCCTCTTCTCTGGCCCACTCTTCTTCCCTATCCCTTTGGCTCACCTTCCCTTCCTGATAATCTAATTTTCTTTCTCTCAAACTCTTTAGCTTTTCCCTCCTGCTCATCTTCAGCTTTCTGGATTGTTAGCTTGAATTTTACGGTCTCAGTGAAGTTTAGTGTACCTCCTGTGGAGGAAGGGCTAGGGGAAGTTTGGTCTTGAGGATTCTGGCAACCTGCACTCCAGAGCACTCCTCTCTGGGGTAGAATCCAACAACCTCTCCCTTGACCTACCTAACTTTCTTCTTTTTTGTAATGGCCTGCTGTCCTATTGATGAATCATTAAATCTTTGCTGATTGCTCTATATTTGGACCTTGGATCACTCCACTCCCTATTCCAACACATTTCCTTCAAATCTTCTTGGATAGGTATTTCATGTCTTCTTCGTTTGCTATTTTATTTGCTTGCTGTGTGCAATAATGTTGACCTTATTAACTGTTTTGAGGTTTACTTGACCTGGAATCTATCAATGCCACTGCTGCCACCAATTATGGGAACTTTTTTCTGAGTCCCATGGCGATTATGGTTTACTGGGCTCAAATTGAATCACTGAGAGCATTTTGCCACTGGTGTTCCTGGGCTAAACCTTACAGTTTATCCAAAAACACGGAGCACCAAGTACATCTTCTTAGCACTTGGCTCACAGGGTTTTGAAGTAAAACAGCCCAAGTATTGCTCAGGAAGGTGTTTTAGGGTAGAGAATCAGAGCACAACCAAATAGCATCACTCAATAAATTATTGCTCAGCTAGTGCTTTTAGTGTAAAAGGAAAACTGATTTATTGATACTACACAACTAAATAGAACACATAAAATATATAAGATGCAAAAGTAATGATTCTAATAAGCATGGGTATGGGTAATACAACACAAAAAGGATAATGGCACAGTAAGGGATCTAAATGGCTTGGGGGGCTACAATCTCCAGTCACTTACTCTTACTTAGAGCAAAGAGACTAAAGTGAAATGAAATGAAATGAAAATTGCAATTGTATAGCGCTAAAACTACCCGGAGGCCTCGTAGCGCTTATGACTGAAATTGCTTAACGCGTGCTCCTGGCAGATCAGCAGAATTTAGCGTACACGTGTGTTTTCAAGGCTTTCCTGAAGGACAGGTGGTTGCTGTTACCTCGAAGGGGCAGAGGGAGGGTGTTCCAGAGCTTGGCCGCAGTATGGGAAAAGGAGCGGCCTCCCCATCGGGCTTTCTTGACTCTGGTGGAAGTGGCCAACTGGAGGGTCCCGGAGCGGAGGGAACGGGACGGGACGTAGGGAGTGGCCAAGGGATGCAGAATGGCGGGACCTGTGCGATAAAAGGCTTTGTGTAGAATACACATAGCCTTGAATTGTACTCTTGCCGCTATGGGGAGCCAGTGAAGCTCCCTTAGGGCGTTCCTTGCTGACTGCCAGCGAGGGAGGTTGTAGAGAAGGCGGGCCGCACTATTTTGTGTGACTTGGAGCTTCTGGGTGGCAAAGGTCGGAGCTCCCATGTAAAGGGCATTCCCATAATCCAGGCGAGAGAGCATGAGGGCCTGGACCAGGATCCTCCTCGCCTGGAATGGGAGCAGAGGGAGCACCTTCCACAACATCCGCATAAGCCCAAAGCAGGTGGCGGCGGTCTTTGTGGCTCTGACTGAAAAGTCCAAAGCTTTATCGAACCAGATCCTGAGGCTTTTTATTTGGGACTTGGGGACCGGGGGCAGGCCCAAACATGGTGGCCAGATGGATGCAAGAACAGAGGGAGAAGGATTGCCCAATAAGATGACATCTGTCTTCTCCCCGTTCAGTTTTAGGCAGGAAGATTGCATCCATCTGGCGACAGCCTCCAGACAGGGTCCTAGGGTGTGGGACGATCCCTCAGAGTGGTCTAAGGAGACCACCAATTGGGTATCGTCCGCGTAGGTGACGATACGCACACCGAAGGGATGGACTATCCTGTCTAGGGGTTCCATGTAGGCATTAAACAGGGTAGGGCTCAGGGAGGAGCCCTGAGGGACCCCACACCTGAGTGGATGTTTAGGAGACACCGCCTCGCCCTCAAAGACCTGGAAGAAACGGTCAGCCAGGAAGCATGTCAGCCATTCCAGGGCCGCGCCCATGTCCGCTCAGATCTAAAAGGATAATGGCGACTTTCCCGCCCCGGTCCAACACAGCTCTTGCCTCCTCCGTCACCGCTAAGAGAGCGGTTTCAGTCCCATGCCGAGGATGGAACCCTGTATGAGAGGCCCGCAGAAGACTATTACACTCCAGATAGTTCATCAAGATGTTGTTTACGTGCCTCTCTAACAGTTTGCTCAGCCAGGGGAGTAAGGAGATGGGACGGTAGTTCGCCAAGTTGTTCTGGTCAAGATTGGGCTTCTTCAACAGAGCCCTCACCATCGCGCACTTCCATGAGGGCAGGTCTGCCTGTCACATGGCATAGGTGTGCATGCACACATGTGCATGCACACCGGAATCAGTATTTTACCATCAAATTGGATTTGATGGTAAAATACCGATTCGGTAAGGCCTCTGGGACTCAGAAGAGTCCCACTTACATCTGGGTGCCTCAGATTCGGTGAATTTACTGAATTTTTATTTTACCGATTCGGTAAAATTACCGAATCGGTAATTTTACCGAATCGGTAAAAAAATGCCCCCTACATACCTGTCACCCATTTACCGATCGGTAACGGCCAAAATCGGCCGTTACCGGTCGGTAAATGGCCTGAAACGGCCACCTACATCTGGCCCTTAGTAGTAAGTCAAACAAGCCAATCTTGGAAACACCAATCCATATTCACAATATACAGAGGGAGAACTTGCACTTTAGCACTGATCAGCAGTGGGAAAGTGCCCAAAGCCCCTATACCCGCAAAAACTAAATTCAGCTCACAGCAAAAACACAGGAGGCAGAGGCAAAAATACAAGGAAAACCACACCAAGGATGCCAGATTTAACAATATGGAACATCAACAACATCAATTATCGTGATGTCACAAAGATTAAGGTCAAGTGACATAACTTTCTGGAAAAATTCCGACTCATACGTCATACAATGCCACTTCCAGTTATGGAATAAAGGTCAAAGAATATGTGTTGTCTATTCCACCACCCTAAGCATTTTGATGAATCAACGTCCATGACTAAGGGGAAGAAAGTAGGGAACAGTGGGTCAATTTGTATTGTAGAAAAGACCCTCTTTCCTGATCCATGTGTCTACAGCATTGTTAGTCAAAACATGCTTAGAAAGTCTTTTGTGCTTGAGGATTAGACATCTCTGACTACCAACTCTCTTTGCCAAGTTTGAGAAGTTCTGCATCCTTCCAGAAAGAGCTTCTGTGAACACACATTTAGAGAAGGAGCTAGCTAACTGCCTAAAAGGAATGCTTGCACCAAGTAAATGCTTCTAAAAGAGAAGAGCAACGAGGAGCTATGCAGGATACGGAATGGCACAAATCTGCACCATACCGCAACGTCAGGGAAAGCACCGGAGTCTGCCAAGCCTGGACTGAGACTGGCGTAGCTGTTTACAAGTGACTGTGTTTGATTGCACATCAATAAATGTGTTATCCCAGCCTAACTGTCAGCATCATGTAGGATACCCTCTTACAGCAACAACTTAAAAAGCAGTGCATGGACTATGGTTGTAGGGACAGTAAGTAACCAACACACCTTGGATGTCATTTTACTGGTGGGGTGGGTCTAGAGACCACAGCAAATGCCCACTTTATGTCATGTCGTCACACGTTCCTTCCATCCCTCACTGAGTACCTCTGTAAAAGCTGTAATTGGAGCCCATCTCACATCTGCCCTTTACCCCCTGGTCAGGAATGGAGAATGTTCCTCCTTAATTGAAGGTCCTTATGCAAACATCATACCGAACTGCACTTACTGATTGAAGAGCTCAAACCTGAGGCCCTCTTTCTAACGGAAACGTGGCTTCACAAAGATAACGATCCGACTATTGTGTGGGCCACCCCACAAGGATACACGCTCAAAAGACTGGATCGCCAGACAGGGAGAGGTGGCGGATTGGCCATTATTTATCGAGACAGATATAAATGCCGTATCACCCCCACCACCTCACCAACTTGTGAGAGCTTTCACTTTTCTCTAGAATTCCCCCCCACTACCACCTTTTCGGGCATCCTAGCCTACCGCCCACCTGGCGCTCTTAACAATTTCATTGCTAAAATAACAGACCTTGCTGCAAGCCTCGTGTTGTCCTCGCCTAATTTCACCCTGTTGGGGGATCTCAACTTACATCTGGACGATCCTCACGACACGACAGCTAATAACCTCTGCTCCAACTTACAAGCCTTGGATTTACATTAAAAGGGTTTTCACGCAACCCATAATAGGGGTCATCTTCTTGACCACATCTACAGTAATATAGATGCTCTTGTGGTGGATCCTCCTACACCACTACCTTGGACCGACCATTTTTTGATACCTTTTACGTGGCGCTCAAACCCCCCTCCCTCGACTCTCCATTCTGCTAGACGTCGAGGTAGGAAGTGGTCCTCAATCCCCCTTCCTGCATGGGAAGATGCCCTTGCTAGAGACCCACCTAGGAAGTAAGCATGGGCGGAAAATCCGTTTCGCTCGCGGATTTTGCGGATTTTCGGGAAATTCGCAATCCGCGAGATTCGCGAATCTCCCGCAAAATCCGCAAAAACGCGAGCAGCGGATTTTGCTCGCACTGCTCGCACTGTTCGCGTGAGTTCGCGTGAGTTCGCGCCCCGCGAATAAGTGCAAAATTGCAGAAATACGATTTTAGCAAACTGAAAGTAACTACTTACCAGGTTCAAAAGTTCAGGCTCATCATTAGTAGCCATTTCCTGTAGTGCTTGCTGAGGGGCCCCTCCAGAGTTCAGTTGCCAGTTGCAACTATTATGTGACCCTGCTCTGAACCTCAGAATAGTTGCACATATGCCACAAAGGTCCTGAATTACAGCTAAGGGAGACAAGCAGGAGCCAGGCTGGCAGTTCAAATCCATTAATCAGCCCCTAATTCATTATTGTCAGTTGGGGCAGGGCAGGTGTTGTAACTAATTTTGCAACAATGAAAGCACTTAGCAAGTGCAAAAGTTCACTAATCAGGAAGCACTAAGGAAGCAGGTGCCAGCTAAAAAAATATTCTGTGACACATTAATCAGCCCCAAATTAATTCAGGTCACTTGAGGCAGGGAAGGTGTGCTTGCGTTGCCACAATAATGTACACTGACTGGACAACAAGAGGGTGCTGTGATGAAACAGAGGGTGGCATGGGTGGGCCAGAGGGTGGCATGAGTAGTCAGAGAGTGGCAGTGGTGACAGAGAGTGGCAGTGATGAAGAAGAGTGTCCCAAACAGGCTGGACACGTAGAAACAACAAGTTCGCGAAACTTGCGACCCGACAGGTAAGTTCGCAATTTGAGACATTGTACAAAACCCTCGCGAACTGGCAGAAACCCGCGCAAACACACAAAAAAAAAAATCCGCAAATTCGCGAGAATTCGCGGATTTTGCGGATTGCGAGTTCGCAAATCCGCAAAATTCGCGAACGCGAGATTCGCAAAATTCGCCCATGCTTACTAGGAAGGTAACGAATCCCAACTCAGCCGCCAACACTTTTGATGGCTGGATCTCTAGCACACTTGACCTGGTTCTCCCCATACAGTCTAGTAACTCCATAAAAAGACCTAGAGCAGCCCCATGGTACACACCTGCCCTTAAGACCATGAAACTAGCCAGCCGGAAAAGCGAGAGAGCCTGGAGACAGGACTACTCCCAACTCAGGAAAGCTGAATATAGAGCTGCCATTAAGCTCTACAAACAGGAGATAAAGGTGGCACAAGCCTCCTTCTACGGTGGCAAAATTAATGCAGCCGCTAATGCCCCAAGGGACATTTTTTAAATTGTCAAATCTCTTATTTCACCCCCTGTTGAGTGTCCCTCTGCTGAGGGTGCCCAAAATCGTTGTAACGATTTGGCCGTTTTCTTTTCCCAAAAAATTCAGGCCATCTATTCCTCTTTCAGGGATGCCAACAATGATCCGGAATCCTTCGCATCTACAACCCTTGATCCCTCTGTCCTTTGCACGCTCGATACAATCCCACTCTTGGACATTCCTGTCTTGGACAAACTCATCCCCAAAATCACTTCAGGTTCTCCCAACGATCCAGCACCCCCTCAAACCCTCACTAAGGTTATGGACACTATTCGCCCGGTCATATTGGACGTTCTCAACACATCCATCACCTCTAAATCTGTACCACCTTCATTAAATCTTTGCTGATTGCTCTATATTTGGACCTTGGATCACTCCACTCCCTATTCTAACACATTTCCTTCAACTCTTCTTGGATAGGTATTTCATGTCTTCTTCTTTTGCTATTTTATTTGCTTGCTGTGTGCAATAATGTTGACCTTATTAACTGTTTTGAGGTTTACTTGACCTGGAATCTATCAATGCCACTGCTGCCACCAATTATGGGAACTTTTTTCTGAGTCCCATGGCGATCATGGTTTACTGGGCTCCAATTGAATCACTGAGAGCATTTTGCCACTGGTGTTCCTGGGCTAAACCTTACAGTTGATCCAAAAACACGGAGCACCAAGTACATCTTCTTAGCACTTGGCTCACAGGGTTTTAAAGTAAAACAGTCCAAGTAATGCTCAGGAAGGTGTTTTAGGGTAGAGAATCAGAGCACAACCAAATAGCATCACTCAATAAATTATTGCTCAGCTAGTGCTTTTAGTGTAAAAGGAAAACTGATTTATTGATACTACACAACTAAATAGAACACATAAAATATATAAGATGCAAAAGTAATGTTTCTAATAAGCATCGGTATGGGTAATACAACACAAAAAGGATAATGGCACAGTAAGGGATCTCAATGGCTTGGGGGCTACAATCTCCAGTCACTTACTCTTACTTAGAGCAAAGAGACTAAAGTGGGCATTTGCTGTGGTCTCTAGACCCAACCCACCAGTAAAATGACATCCAAGGTGTGTTGGTTACCTACTGTCCCTACAACCATTGTCCATGCACTGCTTTTTAAGTTGTTGCTGTAAGAGGGTATCCTACATGATGCTGACAGTTAGGCTGGGATAACACATTTATTGATGTACAATCACACACAGTCACTTGTAAACAGCTACGTCAGTCTCAGTCCTGGCTTGGCAGACTCCCGTGCTTTCCCCGACGTTGCGGTATGGTGCAGATTTGTGCCATTCCATATCCTGCATAGCTCCTCGTTGCTTTTCTCTTTTAGAAGCATTTACTTGGTGCAAGCATTCCTTTTAGGCAGTTAGCTAGCTCCTTCTCTAAATGTGTGTTCACAGAAGCTCTTTTTGGAAGGATGCAGAACTTCTCGAACTTGGCAAAGAGAGTTGGTAGTCAGAGATGTCTAATCCTCAAGCACAAAAGACTTTCTAAGCATGTTTTGACTAACAATGCTGTAGGCACATGGATCAGGAAAGAGGGTATTTTCTACAATACAAATTGACCCACTGTTCCCTACTTTCTTCCCCTTAGTCATGGACGTTGATTCATCAAAATGCTTAGGGTGGTGGAATAGACATCACACATTCTTTGACCTTTATGCCATAACTGGAAGTGGCATTGTATGACGTATGAGTCGGAATTTTTCCAGAAAGTTATGTCACTTGACCTTAATCTTTGTGACATCACGATAATTGATGTTCCATTTGGTAAATCTGGCATCCTTGGTGTGGTTTTCCTTGTATTTTTTCCTCTGCCTCCTGTGTTTTTGCTGTGAGCTGAATTTAGTTTTTGCGGGTATAGGTGCTTTGGGCACTTTCCCACTGCTGATCAGTGCTAAAGTGCAAGTTCTCCCTCTGTATATTGTGAATATGGATTGGTGTTTCCAAGATTGGCTTGTTTGACTTACTACTAAGGGCCAGATGTAGGTGGGCGTTTTAGGCCATTTACCGACCGGTAACCGCTGATTTTGGCCGTTACCGATCGGCAAATGGGTGACAGGTATGTAGGGGGCATTTTTTTTACCGATTCGGTAAAATTACCGATTCGATAATTTTACCGAATCGGTAAAATAAAAATGCGGTAAATTTACAGAATCTGAGGCACCCAGATCTAGGTGGGACTCTTCTGAGTCCCAGAGGCCTTACCTAATCGGTATTTTACCATCAAATTCAATTTGATGGTAAAATACCGATTCCGGTGTGCATGCACATGTGTGCATGCACACCTATGCCATGTGACAGGCAGACCTGCCCTTAGGGCATGTATGCCTGCCACATGGCACCCAAGCCTGTTTTGGGGGTGCCAGAGGGTGTCAAAGTGACACCCCCTGCACCCTTGCGAAAATCGGTATTTACCGAATCGGTAATGCCCATTCATTCCTATGGGCTTCAAGGCCCATAGGAATGAATGAGCATTACTGATTCGGTATTTACCGAATCGGTAAATACCGAATTTTTCCGATTCGTTATTCCAGCACATCTGGAATACCTACATATCCACCCCTCAGATTTACAGATTCTTAATTACCGAATCAGTAAAATTCGGTAATTTTCGGTAATTAAGAATCGGTAAATCTATTTTACCTACATCTGGCCCTAAGTCCCTAGTACTGTGAACTGTGGGCCTGTAAGTCAAGTGTTGCTTGTGGGCCTGCCCACTGATTGTCCCACCCACACAAGCAAATCTTCAAAGGGGTCCTAGACCTGCCCCTGCAGTGTCTGCACGCAGTCTCTACTGCCATGTCGACCTGGAAAGTGCACCCACTTGCCAGGCCCTAACCTTCCCTTTTCTTACATGTAAGGCACCCCTATGGCAGGCCCAAGGTACCCCTGTGGGCAGGGTGCAGTGTATGTGAAAGGTAGGACATGTACTGATGTGTGACATGTCGTGATAGTGAAATATAGTTTATTTTGTTCTTCACTATTGAAAGGCTATCTGTCCCATACAATATAATGGGAGTTTACTTATAACATCTTATAAGTATAAATTCTCATTGGGACAAGATAGAAAGTTGGAGTTTAGTATGCCTGAACTCAGAATATAACACTGCATATTTTAGTAAAGATGATTTTTTATATTGTGTGTTTGAAAATATCACTCGAAAGTTGGTATTTTCTTGTTTAACCGTCCTGTATGCCTCTGCTGGTTTATGGATTGAATGTCTGGCTTTGGATTGACAGAAGCTGAGGATGTGCCTTCACTGTAGACAGCCACTGGTGGGAGGGGGGGGGGGGTGAGGTGTATCCTGCTTCTCCTGGATGAGTAAGGGCTGGGCTGAATAGACCTGGGCTGCATTTAGAGTAAGAGAGGGGATTTTCCTCACATCTGAATGGACCTGGTCTCCTTACACAATGCTGTCTCCACCTCCTGCTGGGAAGCTGGACCAGAGACGACACAACTGTTTTTGACTGAGCTTAGAGCCTCTCTGCCACCAGAGAACAAAGAGGATAGGAATATAAATATTGGGGTCCAGACCCCAGAACTTTAGAATACTTCTGGACTCAACAGGAACCTTTAAAAAAGAGAAGAACTGGAAAAACTGAAGAAGTACAGCCCCTTTGCTGTGTGCTGTCTGGGGTTGGCCTACAGTTGCTGTTTTAGCCAAGGAGAGAACAAAGACTTTGATGTGCACCATGTATCCTGCTTGAAGAAGATCTCCAAGGGCTTGAAGTAGAGCTTGCCTACTGTTCTGAAGACTCAGAAACACAAAGACTTTACTACCTGATCCCTAAACTACCTTGCTGGGAGTTCTGACTTGCCAAGAGGTGCCCATTGCTGTGTTGGGCCCCTGGAGGTTGTTCCTGCTGTTGGGAGCTGGAAAAGAGACGCAACTAAGAAGAGGGATGATGCATCCACACCTGCTTCTGACGCAGGGCCACTGTGCCACTGAAGAAAGCGACGCAGCGCCTGCCTGCGGCTAGAGGAATGACCGCAGCCTGAATCCTGTGAACTGATCTCCGAAGTCTGAGATCACTGCATCGATTCCGATTCAGGCCCTGCTGTGCGGCTGCAAGAACCAATGCATCATGGGAGCGCGGCTGGAGAGACCAATGCAACGCTGTTGCCAATGCATCAAGAACCAATGCATTCTGTTGTAACTTTACTCCTTTCCCTTCTCCCTATTTCCCCCCCCTCTCTCTCTCCTCCCTTGGTATGAACCATGCTCCATCCGGGAGTGCGGGTTAGAATGTTCAGAGATTGTTGAAGCCGCCAAGCCGGGAGCACCTGTTGTACTTATATCAAATAAACTTAATATTGGAACCCTCAACTGTAGTGATATATTACTACATGTATGGCGACGAGGGCGTGGAGCTGAGCCAGGGTCAGTGTGGTGCCTCCCCCCTGGATATATTTGAAGCTTGAGCGGAGTGAAGTAACAAGGAAGACTCACCCAGTTGATGAACGGGAAATCGGTCTAACGAGTTGCCAGTTGAGAGCGGGAGACATGAAGTGAAACTGACGAAGTCAATGTGAAGCGTGTGACTCTCGGAAGCTGTGTTCCGTTCCTGGTTTTGAGGGGGCGTTCCTTGACACCAGGCTGAGTCCCCTCCGTGGTTTGTGAGGACTGTCATGCTGTCGGTGAAAGGCAGGGAGCCCTCGTGAGAAGAAGACGGAGCGAGTCTTGTTCAGATTATGCGCAGAGTTGTCGACGGGAAGTTCCAGTCCTGTGGACGCGTTTTGGAAGGAGGACCTCGTAACCTACACTCTTCCAGTGTGAAGTGTGGAGAGGGCAGGGGAAACTGAAGGTACTCCATGTGGTTCCCGAGTGAATCGCACAGGTCTGTGTGGAGAGTGCTTGAAGCTGCGTGAGGAGAAGGGAGCGGAGCAAGGAACGTAGTCACTTTCACAACAACGTGAAAGAAACGGTTTTGAGGGGAGCGCTAAGTGTTCGAGGCCTGAGTGAGTGACAGCATGAGGGAGCCACTAACCCCTAACTCCCAGAAGTAATGGAGGCGAGGAATTAATAGCCTCAGTGAATTTGGAAGTATTCTCACATTAAGTTGGGAGGAGGTTTAACCGCAGCCGTACTGCATAATTGCATTGAGCCATTGAAACGCTAGGAGGAGCACTCAACGGAACATATGGTGTGGAAAACTTATGAAACTGTACGGTGGCAGTGTATTGTAGCTGCTTGAAAAAAATATTTGAGGGACATAAAGTTTAGCGAGCTTGTGTTCCAGTGACTGAAAATGAACCGTGGCAGTACCTTGAGTGACATAATCGTCTGTGATTATTGAGGAAGGGAGTAAAAGAAAACTGTACAAGGGACAGTGGTTGTTGTCTCCCTGAGGTGAATTCATTGAAGTCAAAGAAGAAAGTAATGAAAATAATATTAAGGGAGCAAATGAGGTGAGGTGACAGAAGAAGTGACCACCTATCATTTGTGGAAGAAGTGACCACCTATCATTTGTGAAAGCGGGAAAACTAAGCACCCCCATTAGAGTATCAGACGCAGGATCCCTGTCTCTATCCTCGTGCATGGGCATAGGGAAACGGTCAAGGAGCTTGGGAATTAAATTCGGGTGTCGTGTCGGGCACCTCGCTTCCGACCAACCTTTAAGCTTTGAAGGGTGTGGCGGTTCGATTCTAAGGAGGCGCGCTTCAGACCAAGTTCGTATGTCTGTCTGGGCACAGTTGGCGCAGAGGTGAAGAGCGCGAAGGCGAGGACGACGTTTGGGAGGCGATCGCTTTAAGGGCAGGCGGCTGATTTGGTGAAACATCAGGACACAGGCTGCGCACTGCTAATCTAAGGGACACAGCTAATGAACTCGGAGTTGGCAGCGTGTGAGTGGGAGAAGAATTCTACACTCTGCGAGTACCTCAGCGCGTGGCAGTGCGCATTTCAGTCACGTCACTTTACATTTCACGAGCCTCTATCAATACGCACTCAGTTAAAACAGCGCAGTAATTACCATTAATATTCACCCCTCTGTCTTTAGTTGCCACTAACCAGACCATCTCACTTTGGCAATCCAGCCAGGGTTTACTTTTTCTTGTCATTTTCGGAAGGGTTATCCGAGCAGTCTTCCTAGAAGCCTTGTCGTAATATTCATATTAAACTAACGCAAGTGCTTCATACTCCTTAGGGTTCAAGTGGGCAACGTGGTTAATAGATTAGCAGTGTTCCGTAGTGATCAGTTTGGGTACTGTGGTGCTGTATTATTGGGGTGGTGGCATCTTCCGGGGAAATTCAGAGGTATTGCAGCACACTAAACATGGAGTGGGGCCGAATGTACAATCTCCCTCCACCTGTGCCGTTCATGGAGGAGGTTAATAAAAACATTGCAGAGTGGAGGGAGTGGAAAGTGTATTTTGAAAACTATTTGTCCGTCTTGGAGGAAGAGGTAGCATCTCTGTCACCGGAAGTAAAGGCGGAAATTCTACTTCACAACTTAGGTAAGGGAGGAAGGAAAATGTATCACAATATGGAGAAGGTATTCATGAAAGGAACTGATATAAATATGTATGAGAACATTTTGAACGTGTGGGATGAATATTATATACAAGCCACAAGTGGAAAGACACAAAGGGATGAAGGTTTCAAGGGAAGAATGGATGGCAAAGAGGATGTTAGAGCCAGGAAGACATCTCAGAGATGTACCGTTATAATAGGTGAAGATGAGACAGAAATGATTACAGACTCTGGTTCAAGATATAGTATGCTAAGCAAAAGTGGTTGGGACAGAAAATTTGCAAAAAAATATGGTAATGAATTAAAAGAGGCTAACACAGTCCTGAAAACATATGCAGGGGAGGATATACAGGCTATTGGTTACAAAGTCATGGACGTAGTTTATAAAGAAAACATATGAGGAGTACTATATACATAACTGAAGGTGGTATCAACATGCTAGGGTGGAGAGATCAACAGAAGTTGAGGATTTCATTGGAGAAAAAAGTAAAAGGACACAGGAATGAGCAGGCACGGAATCAAAGCAAACAAGATACCAGAGGTGAAACTGTTAATGTTCGCATGCAACCATCTAAGAGTAATGCAGCATTTGAAAGAGCTGCAAGTGAAAAAGAGTGAGGAAGAGAAGCTATTAGGGACGAACACAACAAGAAAAAAAACACATATCAAAGCCAGGTGGAGGAAAGAGAAATACGTAAGAAACTAGAGAGAATGGACAGTAGGAAACAAAAAATTGAGACAGATGTAAAATTGGGAAGGGAGGTGGAGTGTGTAAATACCACAACCATAGAACGAGAATGGCAGACGAATAAAAGCAACCAGTCCATTTGCAATGAGATGCGGCAAAGAATTAAGTTGGCTGGGTTCAGGCCCAAGATGTCAGAGGAGTACATGGACAATTGTGATCCGGAAAGAGAGAGGGGTGCAAGTTACATTGAGCCAAAAGGAGAGAACAAAGATGTATACATACAAGGGATCGAGTATGGAATGAAGGAGAGGGAGAGTAATATAACGCAGAGAAACCCAAAAGGATCCCCACTAAAAGTCATGGAAGGGAAGAGGGGTTCAGTCTATGATCATTGGAGGAAAACGAAGTGCAATGGTCCAGAAAACACAGATAAGTTCTTTTATGGCAAGCCCAAGAGGGAACAGGAGGACATACTTATGCCTGATGAGACTCATGCAAATGATCGTTGGAGGAAGCCGAAGTGCAATGGTCCAGAAAACACAGATAAGTTCTTTTATGGCAAGCCCAAGAGGGAACAGGAGGACATACTTATGCCTGATGAGACTCATGCAAATGATCGGGGGCTGTCGAAAACAAAATGCGATAAAGATTGCAATACTGGTCATGGCCAAGGAAATGAGAGCAGAAGAAGGCCTAGTCCCTGCATGGACAAGGACAGGGAAACGGAGGCTTATTTCATCAGAGGTAGTCTTGGGGTGGGTCCTGGCTCAAGCTACTGCCTAGGGAAAAGAACAGTACAGCCATTCTCAGTCTTCCGAAAAGGGATGGTAACTCTAGCATGAGGAGTTCGGAATCCCAGGGAGAAATAGAAGGTGTAGCAAGCTCAGACATAGGGGAGACAAGGGTGAAAAGGTGGTGATAGATATACTTGTGTTCCACCAATGCCAGGATGTCTTAAGCATCACCTCGTGCATCCATTGAATTGTATTACCCATACCATAACGGTGCACACCCTGTTTGCTCCACACAGTTACTGTTGTTTAATGTTGGATAATGTAACCTGATAGCTTTACCTACTACTTTCTGAATTTTAAATGCACCAGACAGTTACTGTTGTTTAACGTTGGACAATGTAACCTGAGAACTTTACTCATTACTTTCTGAATTCTTAAGAGCCTTATCTTAATGCCTGCAGATAAATGTGGACTAGAGCTACTCATGAAATCTTTACATAACATGCCTTGGGATCAATTAAGCATTATTCTCCAGCCACGTCTATTGGAAAAAAGAAAACTACTGTTCAGAGCTAATGTACCACAGTTAGTGTGCAGTTTTGACTGTTCTCCTACTTAGACTATAGCAAGGGGTTCCCTGCTCCCGACCCCAATGTTGCTGTGCTGTATCCTTCTCTCACACCCCCCCCCTTCCCTCTTTTCCGTCCCGCACCCATTGTGTGGAGTCCTCTAGTTTCTATCCTCCCCACTTTTCCCTAAGGAGGGAGGTGTGTTGTAACTTTACTCCTTTCCCTTCTCCCTATTTCCCCCCTCTCTCTCTCTCCTCCCTTGGTATGAACCACGCTCCATCCGGGAGTGCGGGTTAGAATGTTCAGAGATTGTTGAAGCCGCCAAGCCGGGAGCACCTGTTGTACTTATATCAAATAAACTTAATATTGGAACCCTCAACTGTAGTGATATATTACTACACATTCCCAATCCCCACGCATCACACCGCGGCACCAAGTCTACAAGAACGCCGGGACCTTAGTAAGAAACCAACGCATTACCTCCCCTTCAGGAAGGAACGGACACATCACCTCCCCCACATGGCAGTATGGAACGGACACATCACCTCCCCTGAAGTAAGGAACTAACGCATCACCTTCCCTGGGCATAAGGAACCAATGCATCACCTTCCCTCTTCGCCTGTTTTTGTTTATGATTGTGACACATCCAAGGTACTTTGTGTTGAAAGTGTTGCATCTATGGTTTGCTATAGACAGAACAGTTTTTGCCTTCTAAGGATTACTTTTTAAGTACTGTATTGTGGATTTTTGTAATTTTGGTCTTGTTTGGTTCAGATAAAGATGACTTATTTTTCTAAACAGGTGTGGTGTCCTTTTGCAGTTTTTTCACTGCATTACGGTATGTATGCACAAATGCTTTACACACTGCCGCTAAGATAAGCCTGTCTAATCATGCCAAACTACCAAAGGGGTGAGTAGGGGTTATTTTAGAAGTGTATCCCCCTTACCCTAACTATGGGGAATGGTCCCTACTTGGACAAAGGTGCAAACCATTGCCAACTAGAGACTCCTATTTCTAACACATATTAACTACATAATTGATGTAACAACACAACAAGGAACATTGTCTATTTTGGGTTTCCCCTATATTAAGATGCTGACCTGATTTGTAGCAAACGATCAAAGCGACTAAGCCAGACCTCTTCTAACTGGGTGCAAAGGGGGGTTCTCCCCCATAATCCTTGAAGAAAATGGGGCTTTATAGGGCATTTTAAAAACAATTTTCACATAAATTTGCTTAAAACCCATAGGCAATGCAACAACACAAAATATTTAAATCCTTTCATGGTGAACCAAGCCAATGAAATCTGATGGTCCCCAAGAGTTAACCCCCTTTTTTCAAAAAGTGCCCTAAGCGCCCCTATATGTCACACAATAACCTCATTGGGCTAGGGTCAGCATTGTGTCTTGGGCCCCTCTCATATGCCTTGGGTGCCACATATTTCAAATGTTACATAAAATAGGTCCAAGTCAGACTTTTGCCATTAAGGCCATCCATATTGGCATGAGTGGCCCACCTATATATGCCAAAAATGACCTCTATTATGTCAGGGCCACGATTTGGTCATGGTTGCACCCCACCCATACGCTATGGCTATCTTCAAATAAATTACCTCCAATGTCCCAACACCAGCTTTTTTGGAGGGTGCCCCATATGGCAAGAACTAACTTTAGTATACCAGTATCCGTGTTTTACCATGCATGCCTGCCCTTTATGCCAAGATTTACCTTAGGTATGTCAGTGTCAGTATTTTGTCACAGGTGCCTGCCATGCTAACAATTGCCTCCAGTATGCCAGAGCCAGTATTTTGGCACGGGTGCCTCCGTAAACCTAGGATGACATTCTGTATGATAGTTAAACATGCAACCATAGCATCACATTCTTATATTCACTTACATTCATGCACATCATTCTCACTTCCATTCACTCTCTTGCACTGATTCGTTCTCACTCACTCTCTTGCACTCACTCTTACTCTCATTCATCCTCTCTTGTTCTCACTTATTCTCACTCATATTTACTCACACTCCCTTGCTCTCACTCATTCTCTCAGTCCTTCATTCTCACTCACTCGCTCTGACTCACTAATACTACATAATTCAATCAGACTTACTCACATTGCTATTACACTCACTCACTAATACTTTTCACTTCATCACCCTCATTTGTAAACATTCTTACTCACTCATTCTCATTCAGTTTGACTCACTTATGCTCACAAACAGTTGTACTCACTCATTAGTGCTCATGCTCACTCTCTAAATCACACTCCTAATTCACACACAAATTCTCACCTGCAAGCCATGCATTCAAACGCATTTTTCTACTTAACTCAGCAGCCAGCAAAAGTCTTGTTATAGCTACCAATGATCCATGTTTTATTATACTAATAATAGTTAATAACAGATCATTATTCACTATTATAAGTGTAATAAAACTGGACAAAAAAGCAAGGTGGCCGGGCCCCAAAGACCATAAGTGGGAGCTGCCCCTCTGTTCTTGGCACTGATTTGCCACCTTTTAGGTCAGAGGTCACATTGCTACCTAGGAAGGTCTCTACAATCTCCAATCATATGTTCGACCCATGTACAGGGAATCAAAATGAATTCCTGGCTGTTATTGTCTGATACAGCATATACACTCCATGCACATCCTACTACACATTTCCTGCTGTTCATTAGTTCTTTTCTGTCCCAACAACAGTGCACTGCATATTCAGGGCAGATGTGTACTAACAGATCATTGAGGATGTCTCATTAGGAGTGCAGACATCTTTGTATATCACAATTTTAAAAAACCACTGTAACTGCAAATTAGGATAGGTACATTTTAGGTGTCTAGAGCCAGAGAGGCCCATTAGGATGGACAAAGTACGCCCGCCATCCTATCGTGAAATGGGACCTCCTGCCATAAGGGTGGGGGTCCCTTGGGGACCATTAGGATGCGCCCGCCACAGTGGCGGGCACATCCTGCTTTCCTGTCATTGTGGTGGGCGGTGGACTGAGCACCGCCCTCCACAATGCCAGGTAGGCAAGCCGTGCACTTCCATGCACAACATGGCAGGCTAGCGCGGTGCCTGCCATGTTGTGCATGGAACTGCAGGGGGGTAACATAGATACCCCCCATGTGCACCCCCCACACCCCAGAGTCCCTGGGGCCAGCAACAGGCCCCCGCAAGCAATCCCCGCATGCCTTTCCGTGGCGGCAATGCCACCACGGAAAGGCATGTATCCACCTCATCCTAATATGGCTGGTTGTGTCTAACAGACACCGCCACCATATTAGACTCTTTTCCGCCCAGTCAACTTGTTGACTGGGCGTAAAAGCGGCAGACAGTCTTTCTATCCGCCGCGGTCCCCCCGCCATAGTAATATGGCTGGGGAAATGGGTGGCGGGCGGGGAAAGATCTTGGGCAGATCGCCACCGTCATGCAGGTGGTGTCGATCCCCCCGATATCCTAATGGCCCCCATAGTGTGTTAGCAATGAAAGTGTTTTACCCTGAAGCCACCCTCAAGCCTCACCCAGATGGAAGCCCTTTTCCCATCAGTCTTTCTCTTTACTTCTGAATCTCCCCCGGCATAATCTGGACCCATGACTCCGCCACCTCAGCACCCACAACCATTACCATACACACACCATAATATATTTACTTTTATTCAAATACTCGCTATTCAACAAAAAAAACATTAAAGACAGGTTTTATAGCATAGTTTCAAGGTTCTCAAATGGCACAAAGAATTGTTGGGATAAATAGGTATACATTTTCTATTTAAAGCACTTTAGCTTGCAAATAGCTTTTTGGCAGCATTGCTTCTTTTCCAGTAGGTTTTAGTCGCATTTGGTGCATACAAATGTAGTCACTGCTACTTTAGATTACTTGAGTTTGGACAGGGCGGCGTTGGAGAGTTGATCTTGCTCTATCTTTAAAATTCATTTGACTCTGTCATACACCCTATTTTCCTTTGCACACTAAAACATATCAGAATACGTTCTTTCTAGGCACTTCACACCCAAGAAGTCCTGCTTCCCTTAGTTCACATGCAATCCCAATAAATGATTGAGGGGGTTGATTTAGCAATCTCCTTGCTCTTTTCTAATGTATATTCCCACATCCTATTGGGTCGATTTGCTTCATTTGCAATGCTGTTAGTCAACTGCCCTGATATCAACAATTTCCTCCCTGCTTCTTCAGAAGAGAGAGTGTGGTTGGGTCTGTTGCCTGATAATGCAAACCTGACAAGTGGGTGAAGGTGACCCCCTCAAAATGGAGATTATGATTGTGAGAAGGGTTGGCCATTTGGTATTTGTCCCCAATGATGGGAGTCTGTGAAAAACCGATGCAACTCTTAAAAAATTCACTTAAAACAGACATGAGGAGCTACCTCTCCTTGTGACATCTCTAAAGAGGTCATTCAGATCACAGTACGAGGTGGTCATCTCCGCCCCTGCTACTTTACACCTACTATAGCATTTGAAAATAAGGTAGTCTGGAGTTGGAGGCCATCGATGTTTGGGGTCAGTGCTGTTTGACACCTCTAACAACATTTTACTAATCATAAAGAAAGCGCCTTCTTAGCCAAAAAATCTTCTAACCATTATATCTTAGAAAGTTGCAGCGCTCAATAAATTGTTGCACAAAGAGGCGGCAGTATAACTCATTTGCCTCCAAGAGAATTGGAGGCATATTTATCAAGGTTTTTGTGTCACCCTTGTGCCATGCATAGGACACAAGGGTGACAAAAAACCTAAATGAGCTTTATCAAGCCAGGCAAGGCCACCTTGCAATGCCCTCAGGTGCTTGGTATATCTAGAGTTACGCAAGGCAGCGCGAATAAGTGCCATTCACTGTGGCAGGAAGGCGTGCAGTGGGTGAAGTGTGGGTGTTTCTATGCATCCACCCTTGGATTCTGGCACATACCCAGATTTACCAACATTGGTACACCTTGGAAGTAGTCAGAGTACCTTTATTTCTCCTCATTGTTTCTTCATTCTAAATGTGCTGTATTCTGCAAGAGGAAAGAGGAAAATACCTCTGATGATTGTTTGTGGTGCAGGAAGGTGTCCCTTTCTGCACAAAAACAATCCTGCCTGGTGGCTTGCTGCGTTGCCTGAATTTGTTTATAAACTTGGCCCCACATTGCAGCAAAATCAGCAGCTTTGGAAAACCGTCAGGAGGTTTTGAAATATTTTAACTTCTCTAAAAGTCAATACACTTAAGGTGAACTGTTCAAATAACTTCCTTCAATCAACGATATTAAATACATTTCAAATGGATAAGAAACTGGAGGTATTAATCCACATTGATTAAGGCAATGAAGTGGTAATCACAGCAGATTTCAATCTAATTTAGTTAAATAATACACAAAGTGCTTCCCAAAATGCCACATCCAGCCATAAAGTATGACTGGAAGTAAGATCTTATAAATATAAAACAAGATTTACAGGGCAACGAAATAGATGAGTTTTTTCGTAACTTTTCTCTAATATGTAACATGTTGTTGCTAGAGCGGAAATCTAGTTTAAATAAACCGGTTTAATATCACTATCTCACAGCAAAACAGGGTAGATCACTGCTCTAGTTATTTTTGTGAGTTTCTCTCATTTCTCTATGACAGAAACAGATCTTTGCTGTCGTTTATGAGATGATCAGGAGCTATACATTACAATATATATATATTTTTTTAAAGTTTATTTTTATTAATTTGTCATCAACATAAGATACATAGTGCATACAGGAGACACAGTATTTTCTAGCATCTTGGAAACATTATTACATAAAATCAGATTATAACACATTACTCGAGAGCAGCAGCGGGTACATATATTACCTCGGTAGGTGTTCTAAAGGCCCCAAACCTGGTCCCACTTCCTCAGACATCCTCTCGCTATGTAGACTGACTTCTCTCTAAACATGCACCAGTCTAGACCCTCCTTCCAGGTCTCTACTTTAGGTGGATGCAGGGATCCCCATTTGTGTGCGATATTCCTCTTTGCTATCATCATTGCCAGGGTTGCCCAAAGTTTGTTGTAGTGAGTGAGGTCCGTGGGTTCCCATATATTTAAGAGGCACCTCCGGGCCTCCGGATGGAGTTCAAATGTAAGTACCTTACTGATGATGAGATGTGTTGTGCGCCAGTAGGTTTGTATGTGGTCACACTCCCATAAAATATGTATGAAGGTGCCTTTCTTCCCACATTTATGTCTCCACTCTCTGCACTACCCATGCGGACCAGACACAGTACTGTGATGTAGGTTCTGTGTAGAATCTAGTCATCAGGTCTGCTGAAGGTGCCCTGGTTAATGGCTGCGAGCTGCGCTGCCCAATAGTACTTTTTGATATCGGGGAGGCTAATCCCCCCTTCGTACCAATTTAGGGAAAGTTTAGTCAGTGCGATTCCGGGTTTCCCGTCCCACAATAGGTCTTGCTGGAGACTTTCGATTTCTTTGAAGTATGCCTTAGGGTCAGGGTCCAAAAGGGCATACAGAGAGTGGGGTAACGCCATAATTTTGAAGAGGACTGCTTTGCCCAGCAATTAAAGTGGCAGTGTTTTCCAGCTCGCTATATCGCGTTTCAGCCGCTGCACTAGTGGCAGAAGATTTCAGTCAAAATGGAGTGACTGACTCAGTGAAATGATAATACCAAGGTATTTAAAGCCCTCTGCTGCTATTTGTATTGGACAGTTCAGCGTGGGATAGGTGGTTCTCCTACAAGGACATAAATAAGGGATTTACTCTAATTTATCGTGAACCCTGAATATCTGCCAAATACTGCCAGTATATCCAGCACGTAAATCAAGGATGCTTTCGGGGAGGACAGATACAGCAGGATGTTGTCCGCATAGAGGGAGATCCTGTCCTCCCAGTCAGGGGACCAGCGCTGACCTCGGATGACTGGGTCTTTGCGGATCCATGCCGCCAGAGGCTCCAGGGCAAGAGCTAACAGTAGAGGGGACAGGGGACACCCCTGACGTGTCCCGCGTCTCAGATGGAACACTGATGGTTTCTTGTTGTTTACCACAACCTGTGCCATTGAGTTGGAGTATAGTAGCCAAACTCAGTCTGTGAAATTAGGTCCAAAGCCCATTTTGGTGAGCACGGCAAATAGATACGGCCATTCAACCATGTCAAAAGCCATGGTGGCATCCAAGGAAACCAATATAGCCTCCTGTTGGATGGTTGCCGCTCTCCCCAAAACTCGATTTAAAGCAGTGTTTTGGTGTGGCATGAATCCTGACTGGACTGGATTGGCTAGGCTGTCTACTACTTAAACTATCCGGTTTTGCAAGGATTTTGGGCTCAGCGTTAAGGAGGGAGATTGGCCTATAGGAGGCAGAGCTGGTCTTCGGTTTGCCTTCCTTATGGATAACTACAAAGGTGGCCACTCTCTGGTCATCTGGGAGCATACGCTTTTCTCTGCTGTCTATAAACATTGCTCGGAGATGCGGGCTATCTTGTCGGGTCTGAGTTTCAGGTGAGTATTCCATTAGGGCCCAGGGCTTTCCCTGAGGGGAGAGTTCTGATTGCTTGTGCTATTTCGTCATTGGTAAACTCAGCTTCTAAATAGTTCCAATGTTCTTCTGTCAGGGAGGGGAGTCCAATGTCTTGTATCAATGCCTGGGAGTCTTCTTTGGTGTATTGTCCTCTAGTGTGATATATCATCTGATAATATTCTGCAAATTGATGTGCTATTTCTTGTGGGTCAGTGATTGGAGTGTCGTCTTCCCCCCTCAACTCAGGCCCCAGTTGGCTGGCCCACTCCTTTTTGTCAAGTCATGCGATTAGTTTCCCAGCCATATCCCCCTGCTCATATATTCTGCCTTGTGTTTCTCTCCCTCGGGCCCTAGCTCTATCAGTGGCTAAAGCTTTAAACTCATCTTGTTTGAGTTGTAGTGTGTGAAGTTTCTCGGGGGTAGTTACCAGTTCTAGCTCTTCATCCAATCTACGAACCTCGTCCTCAGCCTCCACTATGTCTTTCTGCCTGTCTTTCTTTTTACCGGCAATTAGGGATAGGGCCTGCCCACGGATTACTGACTTGTAAGCCTCCCACAATGTTTGGGCCGATTCCACCGTACCCTCATTCTCCCGAAAGTAATGCTCCGTAGCCTGATTTAGTTCTTTACGGATCCCTGGGTCCCGGAGGTACCAGGGACTGATGGGGGGCGACTCTCCCAACATTTATTTGGCTTAGGACCATATGTACCCATATCGGTGAGTGGTCGGAAATACCCCTGGCCAGGTCAGGTGACGGACTTCGCCGATATTGAGCACCTGTGATCCTGGGACCAGAATGTAGTCAATGTGAGAGAGGCTGTGGTGGGCTCCTGAAAGACAGGTGTGCAGGATCCTATCAGGGTTGTGTGTTCTCCACCCATCTACCAGCCCCATTGCTTTGAGAAAGTTGGGTAACCATCTACTAGAAGGCCTAATTGCACAGGGGGAAGGGTCGATCCAGTATCCCCGAGACCACTGCGTTAAAATCTCCCCCATTACTAGGAGGCCCTCCGGAAGTGATAAGAAGACCGTACTTAGGTCCCTGAACGTGTTACCTTGGAAACCAGGGAGTATGTAAACCAAAAAGAATGTTGCAGTTCTCCCCTCCCAGAGCCCTGAGACTCCTATATATCTACCCCAGTCATCTGGCCATATGGACTGTACGAGGAAAGGTGTTTTTTACCAATATGCCCGCTCCTCGCGAGCTGGTCGTGAAACCAGCATGTGCTATCAATTTGTACCCTCCTCTGTTTATTTCCTTGCAGGTGTTCCCCACGAGATGCGTTTCTTGCAGTAGGATAATGTCTAGGGCCTTTCGCTTTATGTATTGTTGGACCACGCAACACTTTATTTTATCACCCTGCCCATTGACATTCCAATGTAGGATCTTAATCCCTGCGTCCCTTTGTGTATGCATCTAAATCTATGTCTGTGTCTTTCTCCTCTGATGGTTTCCTCCATATTCATGGCAACATATCGTGTTGATAAAAAACCTTTAACTTAAGTACAGATAATCCCTCCTCCCAACAACCCCCCTCCCTGCGCCCCTACACTCTAGGCGCTGAACTGCCAATTAAACATTACAGAGTGCCTGTCGCCCTGAAAAATAACTACGTGTAGAAATAGAGGGGGTGCAATATTCTGTCCCTCTGTCTCCACAACCCAAGCATTTGTCATTTAGTCATCAAGAGATGTTCCAATCAAACAGTTCCAGTTACAAGGAGATGGGAGAGGTTCCCTTCTAGGCGTCAGCCGAGTTGGGGCCCTGGTACCTGGTCCGCCACGCCTGTGGGCCCTGGGGTGTGAGAGGTCTCGGTCACATCATTGGAGTCTCTATCCCTTCGACTGGGAGTCCGATTCCCTGCCATGGGTATGCTCGTTGGAGTGTCTGTCTGTCCGGTTCTCAAGCCAGTCGAAAGCTGTCTTCGGTTATTTGAAAAACCAAGCTCGTCCATCTGCCTTTACTTGGAGCCGGGCCGGGAAAAGCATCACAAATTTAAGTCCTCTCTCGCTGAGATTCTTCTTTACCATTAAGAAGGTACATCTTTGCTTTTGCACCAGTTGAGTGAAGTCTGGGAAGAAGGTTATGTCGGCATTATCGTATCACAGGGGGTCTGTTGTAAGGGCATTCTGGAGAATAACGTCCGTGTCTCGGAAGTTCAGCACTCTAGCCAACTGCGGTTTTGGGGGTGCCCCCGGCTTTGGGCACCCACCTGGGACCCTATGCGCCCTTTTGATAATGAAGAATTTACCGAGACCCTTTGGTTTGAGATGATTTAGGATAAGGTCATCCACAAATAGATCTGGCGCCTGATCTTCCTCTTTCTCCGGCACACCCAAAATGCGTATGTTGTTTTGCCTCAGGCGGCCTTTATAGTCTTCCAACTTATGTTCAGCCATAGTTCGGAAACTTTTGAGGTCATGAACATCACCTTGAAGTTGCGTCATATCCTCCGTCTGGCTAGTCGTTTTGATTTCCAGCTGCTTGACTTTTTCATTGTTTTTGGAGAGATCGGCCAGAATAAGGTCCATTTTCCGCTCCAAGGAGGTCTATACCCCTGTGATATCGTCCACAACGTCTTTTAGAGTTAAGTCCTGGCTTTCTCCACCCAATCCACCAGTAGAACCGGGTCTGTTATGGAAGTCGTGCAACGCCTCCTAGGTAGAGTGTATCGATCCAGTTTATTTGCTTGGACCGGTTTGGAGCCCTTTGTCCCCGTCGTTTTGGACTTCTCCATATTGGCTGCGCCGTTTACTCAGTTCACTGTAGTCAGTTGCGGAGCAGTGCTTCAAGGCATTCAGTGTGGGTTGGTGCTTATTCAGTTTCAGCCACGGCCAAACCAGACCATCGGGTGATAAATAAATAAGTTGGGAGGATGCAGACTTCAGGTCCCCACACGTATGTACGCTAGCAACGTCCTTGGGTGTCGACCGCCGAGCTGATCTCTGATTAAAATGGAGTCTCACTGCAGCGCAATGGAGGGTCGGTTTCTTTGCGTCCGGGTCCGTGCCCTTCTATTTCATGCCAGGATGCCTCTTACTCTAGTACATCTTCTCCCCTGCTGCATATTTGGTAGCGAGTGTGCCGCACTTCACTCGGCTCCGCCGTTAAGGCCAACTGCTTTTCTGACACTGCTGCTTTATGCTGCGTATGGTTCAGAAAAGGGGGTGGTGATGAACAGAGTGTCTGAATTAAGCAGACCACTCTTACCCAGGCCAAAGATCAGGGCTTGATCCATCACCGTTATTTAGCTCACTGCACCATCCCAGCTCAAAACCTGGCTACATGCAAATTAGTCTGTCCCTGGCCCAGTGCATCATGGGAACAGGGCAGACCAGACTACCAAGCCAATTCTTCACTGGAAAGGAGACAAGCTACCGGGGACCAGTTTCTGGCATTTCAGCCGTCGTCGGCCCGGCTTGCTTGAATCCTGATGGTGCAGGGAGCAAGGGACTCATGTCTGAGTATACCCTGCCACACCTATAGTGGCCAAAAACGATTCAGAAAAGGGGGTGGTGATGAACAGAGTGTCTGAATTAGGCAGACCACTCCTACCCAGTCCAAAGATCAGGGCTTGATCCATCACCGTTATTTAGCTCACTGCACCATCCCAGCTCAGAACCTGGCTACATGCAAATTAGTCTGTCCCCGGCCCAGTGCATCATGGGAACAGGGCAAACCAGACTACCAAGCCAATTCTTCACTGGAAAGGAAACAAGCTACCAGGGACCGGTTTCTGGCATTTCAGCCGTCGTCGGCCCGGCTTGCTTGAATCCTGATGGTGTAGTGAGCAAGGGACTCATGTCTGACTATACCCTGCCACACCTATAGTGGCCAAAAACGATTCAGAAAAGGGGGTGGAGATGAACAGAGTGTCTGAATTAAGCAGACCACTCTTACCCAGTCCAAATATCAGGGCTTGATCCATCACCGGTATTTAGCTCACTGCACCATCCCAGCTCAGAACCTGGCTACATGCAAATTAGTCTGTCCCCGGCCCAGTGCATCATGGGAACAGGGCAAACCAGACTACCAAGCCAATTCTTCACTGGAAAGGAAACAAGCTACCAGGGACCGGTTTCTGGCATTTCAGCCGTCGTCGGCCCGGCTTGCTTGAATCCTGATGGTGTAGTGAGCAAGGGACTCATGTCTGACTATACCCTGCCACACCTATAGTGGCCAAAAACGATTCAGAAAAGGGGGTGGAGATGAACAGAGTGTCTGAATTAAGCAGACCACTCTTACCCAGTCCAAATATCAGGGCTTGATCCATCACCGGTATTTAGCTCACTGCACCATCCCAGCTCAGAACCTGGCTACATGCAAATCAGTCTGTCCCTGGCCCAGTGCATCATGGGAACAGGGCAGACCAGACTACCAAGCCAATTCTTCACTGGAAAGGAGACAAGCTACCGGGGACCGGTTTCTGGCATTTCAGCCGTCGTCGGCCCGGCTTGCTTCAATCCTGATGGTGCAGTGAGCAAGGGACTCATGTCTGAGTATACCCTGCCACACATATAGTGGCCAAAAACGATTCAGAAAAGGGGGTGGTGATGAACAGAGTGTCTGAATTAAGCAGACCACTCTTACCCAGTCCAAAGATCAGGGCTTGATCCATCACTGTTATTTAGCTCACTCCACCATCCCAGCTCAGAACCTGGCTACATGCAAATTAGTCTGTCCCTGGCCCAGTGCATCATGGGAACAGGGCAGACCAGACTACCAAGCCAATTCTTCACTGGAAAGGAGACAAGCTACCGGGGACCGGTTTCTGGCATTTCAGCCGTCGTCGGCCCGGCTTGCTTGAATCCTGATGGTGCAGTGAGCAAGGGACTCATGTCTGAGTATACCCTGCCACACCTATAGTGGCCAAAAACGATTCAGAAAAGGGGGTGGTGATGAACAGAGTGTCTGAATTAAGCAGACCACTCTTACCCAGTCCAAAGACCAGGGCTTGATCCATCACCGTTATTTAGCTCACTGCACCATCCCAGCTCAGCCCCTGACTACATGCAAATTAGTCTGTCCCTGGCCCAGTGCATCATGGGAACAGGGCAGGCCAGACTACCAAGCCAATTCTTCACTGGAAAGGAGACAAGCTACCGGGGACCGGTTTCTGGCATTTCAGCCGTCAAAGGCCCGGCTTGCTTGAATCCTGATGGTGCAGTGAGCAAGGGACTCATGTCTGAATATACCCGGCCACACCTATAGTGGCCAAAAACGATTCAGTAAAAGGGGTGGTGATGAACAGAGTGTCTGAATTAAGCAGACCACTCTTACCCAGTCAAAAAGATCAGGGCTTGATCCATCACCGTTATTTAGCTCACTGCACCATCCCAGCTCAGAACCTGGCTACATGCAAATTAGTCCGTCCCTGGGCCAGTGCATCATGGGAACAGGGCAGACCAGACTACCAAGCCAATTCTTCACCGGAAAGGAGACAAGCTACCGGGGACCGGTTTCTAGCATTTCAGCCGTCGTCGGCCCGGCTTGCTTGAATCCTGATGGTGCAGTGAGCAAGGGACTCATGTCTGAGTATACCCTGCCACACCTATAGTGGCCAAAAACGATTCAGAAAAGGGGGTGGTGATGAACAGACTGTCTGAATTAAGCAGACCACTCTTACCCAGTCCAAAGATCAGGGCTTGATCCATCACCGTTTTTTAGGTCACTGCACCATCCCAGGTCAGAACCTGGCTACATGCATATTAGTCTGTCCCTGGCCCAGTGCATCATGGGAACAGGGCAGAACAGACTACCAAGCCAATTCTTCACTGGAAAGGAGACAAGCTACCGGGGACCGGTTTCTGGCATTTCAGCCGTCGTCGGAAGCGTGGAAGGGTATACTCAGATGTGAGTCCCTTGCTCGTTGCACCATCTGGATTCAAGCAAGCCGGGCCGACGACGGCTGAAATGCCAGAAACCGGTCCCCGGAAGCTTGTTTCCTTCCCAATATAAGAATTGGCTTGGTAGTTTGGTTTGCCCTGTTCCCATCATGCACTGGGACAGGAACAGACTAATTTGCATGTAGCCAGGTTCTGAGCTGGGATGGTGCAGTGAGCTAAAAAACGGTGATGGATCAAGCCCTGATCTTTGGACTGGGTAAGAGTGGTCTGCTTAATTCAGACACTCTGTTCATCACCACCCCCTTTTCTGAATCATTTTGTCCTCCTAAGCGTGGAAGGGTATACTCAGATGTGAGTCCCTTGCTCCCTGCACCATCAGGATTCAAGCAAGCTGGGCCGACGACGGCTGAAATGCCAGAAACCGGTCTCCGGAAGCTTGTTTCCTTCCCAGTATAAGAATTGGCTTGGTAGTTTTGTTTGCCCTGTTCCCATCATGCACTGGGGCAGGAACAGACTAATTTGCATGTAGCCAGGTTCTGAGCTGGGATGGTGCAGTGAGCTAAAAAACGGTGATGGCTCAAGCCCTGATCTTTGGACTGGGTAAGAGTGGTCTGCTTAATTCAGACACTCTGTTCATCACCACCCCCTTTTCTGAATCATTTTGTCCACCACAAGCGTGGAAGGGTATACTCAGATGTGAGTCCCTTGCTCATTGCACCATCAGGATTCAAGCAAGCAGGGCCGACGACGGCTGAAATGCCAGCAACCGGTCCCCGGAAGCTTGTTTCCTTCCCAGTATAAGAATTGGCTTGGTAGTTTGGTTTGCCCTGTTCCCATCATGCACTGGGACAGGAACAGACTAATTTGCATGTAGCCAGGTTCTGAGCTGGGATGGTGCAGTGAGCTAAAAAACGGTGATGGATCAAGCCCTGATCTTTGGACTGGGTATTAGTGGTCTGCTTAATTCAGATACTCTGTTCATTACCACCCCCTTTTCTGAATCATTATGCTGCGTATGGGGCAGGTCTGATTAATCTGCTTTCCCACCCAACACCAGCACCTCTCCGTTATGTATCTACTCCTTCGGTGTATACCCCCGTAGCAGATTCGGCCTCCGCTGCTTATGCGTCTTTCCTTACTTCCTTCTGCCCCGTTTTCAGTCTTCGCTCACGGCGGTGTTGCCGTTCCGATGTTGTCCACCACCGTGCTTCACGGGCCCCCAGGGTTTTGCCGGTTCCAGCCGTGGCAGTTTGGACGCCACCGCCAGGCCTCAGGGCTCGCGGGTAAAATTGCCTGCTCAACTGCTTCCCGACTGCAGCTTCAGTCGGCACTGGAGCTCCCTGCTTGGGCGACTTCACAGGCGAGGTGGGAATGGGACATGCCATTCAGTCTACGGACACCAGCTTTGCATGAAACTGCGTCGCTTATCCTCTGCTTCGATTTCCTTGACTTGGGGATCAGGATATGTAACCGGATTGATGTCGGGGAGACAGTATCGACGGAGCCGATAGATAAACCGGCCATCTTGCTCCGATGTTTAGCCAAGCTCTCATACACTACAATATTAACATTTGCAATAATACTTTCAAGTTCAGTCAAGAAAGAGAGTTTTTGATTAGTTTTAAGGGTTTTATTCTCATTAAGAGGCTTAGTAAGTTTTTTCTCTTTTTTTCTATTGACTTAGTAAAAAAGACATCAATCAAATTACAGAAATGAGAGTAAAATATTGGTTAGAACAAGTCATCAAAATAAACAATACAGCTCGTTCCATAAAGGAAAGAAATTCCTATTCTAAAGAATGGGACAAAAATGGGTGTTAGCAGGAACCCATTAATAGCTCAAATTTGAGAGTCAGGAGTGAACAGGACGCTCAAAGGCATTTAATCATGTATCAGCTGAACTTCCCATTAAGAGAAGTTCACAAAGAGCAAAATGATCATGCAGCAGCAGTAGTGGCTGCAATCAGCAAACAGGCCGGTAACGTTGCAAATCAGCCTTCAGCTGTAAGCATAAAGTTGTAAGCATTCAGCTTCAATGCAGGCATGTTGTAAGTACAAGAGCATAAAGCGTCTTGTTAATGGGTCTGAAATATGGGTAAAAGTGTGGGCCAAAGCAGCATAAGGAATGGCAATGACAACATACTCTAGGAACAGGCATTAAAATAAATAGCTGAAAGCAATGCTGCAAATCGTTCTGTATCTTCTCTTTTCTTCCAACCAAAGAGCTGTCAAATCTTCTTGAGAACCATCTCGTCCTGTTCTTTCTCACGTTCCATCTCACTAATCCTACAAAGGATTACCTTGAAATGGGACTCAATCTTAAAACTAGAATAACATATGAGGCCTTTCAACTCTTGGACCCCCCCCCCCCCCTTTCCCAGGGTTATGAGCACATTCTAACCTTCTAACTAAATAAATGGTATCCTTGGCTAAACAATAGACTTGACAGTGACAAAGTGTATTGTATGATTACTCGAAATTATTACAAAAATGCTTATAAATGTAGAGCTGTCATACCAAGGAAGAGGGCTTTCAATAAATTCTTTAAAAATAACATTGATTTGCAAATACTTATTTGTAATGTTGCAATTGCTTACACAATATGACCAAATATAACAACCATTGGTAATGCATTTGTTTCGCCTATGTAATGAATAAAGAGCTGTTTTCATCAATCATCATCTGGGAGAAGGAAAGAGCTTCCTGACAGATAGCACAGGAGTGGAGTGGATGTGGCACATGGGCCAAAGCTGCTGACTCGAGAGCTGGGGATACCGGTTCTAGTCTTGGAGGCACCGCACAACATCCTGTAATTCTATGCAAATCACTTAATCACTCAGGGTGATAAATTGCAATATAAATATGCTGCAAGAGTAAAAGGCAAAATTGTATGAAAATATAGTTCCACCAAAGTGAATGTAACCAGTATTTTGGCAGCAGGAAACTGATAAGAGAAGCAGTCGTGTAACAAGCATTGGCAAATGCAGGAAAATATGCTACAGCTAATAGAAATGGAGGAAAGGTAATTGGCATGCACAGGAACCAAAAAGAAGTCAGGAAAAAAAAAGAGGAGGCATGCTGTAAATCCCTTTTAAGTTTATATTAAAAACAATGGATTTCTCAATCACAGCGCAAGCCCTGTGCAGGCGAAACCTACAAAGGAGGAACGTAATCCTTAACAAAAAATGAAGGTGAAAAGCATGGCATTAAAGTGCAAAGTAAAGTGCCTGAAGATGTATGCTAGAAAATGTTTGAGGTACTCAAAGTAGTGCACAAGAAATTGAGATTGTAAAGTGAAGTCGCATATTAAGAATCGATTTTACAAGTAAGATGTAGGATCGTGCCAGTGGTGGTAATGCTGCACATGACAACACAAAAACATGGCGGTAAAGTGTAAAGTACAGTGCCTAAAGAAGTACAACATTTTAAAGTGCAGATGGCATGTGGTGATCTAGTGGGCTTCTAATGATATCATTCTATACCCCTGGAAGTACAATGTAATAGATATGAGCAACAGTCTTAATCAAAGTTAGTTGCAATGATGCTAGCCACTTTATCACAGACCCTAATCATGCGGGATGGTGGACAGCTTAACTGCTGAGTCTGTTGGTCATTCCTGCTCTTTAGCAGATTGCGGGCCAGCAAAATAAATGTCCTGAATTTGGCCATGTCTGTCACTGATTTCAAGGTATATAGAAGAGAAACAGTGTCTATAGCTGAACCAGTACCATGTTGTAGAAATATAGCCCACAATAAGGTTTGACGGGCCTGTAACAAGGCTGGACAACAGAGTAGTAGGTGTGCTAGGGATTCCCTTCTATAGTTGCACAATTTGTTCTAGCATACCCCTTTATATTATCCTTGAATTCGCTACTAGCTCCACATTACTGTGATTGAAAAAAATAGCCAGTTTGATCGAAACTTCCGGTACATCTATCAACTAAGAAATAATCTAATCTACCTGATGTTTTGTCATAGGAGCTAATATGTATGCATAGTCTTATCACTGGATTTTTTCCCCTTGCATATATATTCATCAACTTGTATGTTTGTGTCAATTCCGCTAAATGGTTTTTAACTGATTTCATCCCTTTTTTGCTCGCAAATATAATTTAGAAGAATCTATTTTTGAAAGAGTCTTATTGAACTCTCTCCCCCAATAATTATGCACTTAGGATATTAAGTTAGGGCTATTTTCAATTCAATCAATGTCTTCGGGTCCTTAGAGTTGGGTCCATGATAGAAGGCTACGGTGAGAGATTCATCTACACCCTACATCTGCAAAACTATCCATCTCTCTTGTTTAGCTTATTCATATTTTACAATTTGCCAGTTATTCAGGCCATTAATACTGATAGCCCTGCCTCTGTGACTAGTTCTATGACATTGCTTCTTCCAGTGACATTTTAAAAATCAATCTTGTGTAAAATGTGTTTCATGTGGCATGGTGATATATGCTTTGGTACCTCCAAACTACTAACATTTCACCAGATTTACCTGGGATTATTAATCCATGGACATTCAATGTCAAAATCTTTTTTTAAGTTTAAATGCTTTATTTGAAGAAATAACAAAATTACAGAAGACCAACAATACAGAGAAAGTCATCTTAAAAAGGAAATATAACAATAAAATGGCTGGTACTAAAAACAGAAGAGAAAGCTGAGGGGAAGGAAGAAGGAAGGAAGGGAAAAAGAGAGATCTCATACATGGATAAAGAATAAAAACTTGAGGCAAATAGGTAAATGCATATTACAAAGGAATGTGGAAGATAATCTTAACAAATAAGTATATATACTCAACCAATAAAAATATAGAAATCGCAGAGAAGATAAGCATTCAGGGAGGTTTAAAATGTTCAGCATTTAAACGAGAATTATGTGTTAACGCTAGATTGTTTAAATAAGTAGTAAGAGGAAACCAAAAGAGATATCTATTAACCATTGGTTTGCAGGAGGAGGCAAAAGCAACATCAAGACGATGAAAGTGGAAGAGACTATTCCACCAGTGTTGGATAGAGAGTTTTGTGAGTGTTTTCTAGTTAAGAGTTATATGTTGGAAAGCTAAAGAGAAAGTCAAAGAGACCATGTTCATGGGGGAAATGATCTAAAGAATGTGATGGACTTCCAGAGAAAAGAAGAGAAATGGAGTAGGGAATGGAAATATTGAATAGACGAGAAATATAGGACCACATGTTCTTCCAAAAAGTAGAAACTGAAGAGCAAAGGAAGAGAAGATGCATAATATCAGTGTTAGAGGAGACACAAGCCCAGCAGTTGGTATCAGTAGAAGGAGAAAAGAGAGCCAAGGAAGTAGAAGTAAGATAAAGTCTGTGATATATAAAGAACATAGATTGAGTGAGAGAGGCAGAGCGAGAGATTTTGATAGAACGGGACCAAAGTTTATTCCAAAAGGGGATCGTCCACTCACATCCCAGGTCAGAGTCCCACGAGAGTTCCAATTTAGTCTTAGCATGTTCTGAATTGGGAGCTGAGAAATATTTATAAATTAGAGCAGCTCTGGGTACCAAAAGAAGGATGTTAAGAAGAGAATTTTGAACAGAGGGGGAAGGGGAAGATGGAAGAGAGTAAAAAATATCAAGGATGACCGCCATTAGAATGGAAAATTTCTGTAGGAAGGAACGGGGACAGTGAAATGTGGTTTGAAATTGGGGAAAGGAACAAGGAGATATGCCATCAAAAAGAAGTTTAACACAAATTATACCCTTCAATCTCCAAGCTTTCCAGAATATGGTTCTATTATTGAGAACGATAAGAGAATTATGCCAAATAGGTGAATCTAAAAAGGATTCTCTGGACATAGACTTTGGAGAGATGAGAGAACTTAATAAAGAACAAGTGTGTTTAAACAAGGGGAGAGAAGTGGGAGAGGTTTTGGCAGAAAAAGTGAGGACTTATTTGAAAGAGAAAGGCAATAATAAGGCGCGCTCAATGGAAAGCCAAAGGGTAGTGAAAGGTGAGGATTCAGAAAGGAGCCACTTTGAGGCCTAGAGAAGACAAAATGATTTGTGATAAAGGCGTAAGTCAGGAAAATTAACACCCCCAGTAGATTTTGTCTTACGAAGAGAAGGAAAGAAAATTCTGGCTCTTCTGTTCTTCCAGAGAAATTTAGAGAGACAAGAGTCAATTCATTTAAAATGACAAGCAGGAATATGTACAGGGAGCATAGAAAGAGCATAAATCAAAATAGGGGTAATCATCAACTTGATTGAGTCTAATCGACCCCACCAAGAAAGAAAAAGAGGGTTCCAAGAAGAAAGTAGTTTGTCAATCCAAGACAGGACCACAGACATATTTTTTTTAATAGTAGAGGCGATGAAGTTTGAGAACCACATACCTATGTATTTGATTTTGGAACCACTCCAAGCAAAACCAGTGGAGGAAAAAGAATGTGGGAGACAAAATTTGGTGAGAGGGAGGATTTCTGTTTTATCTGAATACATTTTCTATCCAGAAACAAGGGAAAAATAAGTGAATTCACGTAATAGAGGGGGGACAGAGGTTTCAGGATCAGAAATAAAAAGTAGAATTTCGCCCGCATAAGCGGAAAGTTTTAAATGTTGATCATCCAGATATAGAGTCATTATTGCGGATTGAAGATAAGAAGGGGTCAAGAGCAAGAACAAAAAGAAGGGGGGAAATGGGACAGCCTTGACGAACTCCGCGTTGAAGGGGAAAATAGGATGAGACGCAACCATTAATTAGTACCAAAGCTCTAGGGGCAGCGTATAATAAAGAAATAAGTGACATCAATTTGGGACCAAAGCCATGCCATTTCAAAGCCGCAAATAGAAAGGACAAATCTACTCTAGCGAATGCTTTTTCAGCGTCGACGGAGATGGCCGCAAAAGATGTGGAGAGGGAAGGAATCTTTTTTAGAACATTAAAAAAGAGGTGAGAGTTATCCAAAATTAGCCTACCCTTGACAATACCTCATTGCTCCTTGCCGACCAAGTGAGGCATAAGGGGATCTAATGGTAATGCAAGTGATTTGGCAAATAGCTTATAATCTACATTGACCAAAGAAATTGGTTGATAGTTTTTACAAAACATGGAATCTCGTCCCTCCTTGTGAATGAGGCCGATTTTGGCCTCTTGAAAGGTGTCCTCTGTTTTCCCCGAGCAAAAGAATGAGTGAAAAAGATTTAAAAGTTTAGAAAGCAATAGGTTAGAAAAATGCAAGTAAAATTCAACTGAAAAGTCATCGCGGCCAGGAGTTTTCTTTTTTTTCCAAAGCCATTAGCGCAGAGGATAATTCATTAAGAGATAATTCTGTTTCAAGATCAGATTTTGGTGGGAAGTACATGGGGTTGGAAGGTTGTCAAGATAGGATTGGACAAGGGAGCTGGAGGGAGGGGATTCTGGGGTTTAAAGGTGCATATAAAACATTTTTAATGCATTAAGAATATCCTGATCCTTTTGTAGAAGAGAATCATTTGGAGAATAGATAGAATCAATCATAGTACGATCTTTACGGGTTTTAAGATAGTTCGCTAAAAGTTTCCTAACCTTATTTCGACCTCTGTAGTAGCGAACACTGCTACGAAGAAAAATAGAAGATGCATTATCAGTAGAAGTTTTGTTAAATGTTAATTTGGCATGTATCAAAGCTGGAAGTACAGATTTCGCAGATGAGGTATAACATTTATGTTCTAAGGATTTAATGTGCGCTAGGGTAGCTTTATGTTGTTGAAGAAAGTGTTTCTTTTTTTTTAAACAAAATCTATAATGAAGCCTTTCGCAGTGGCTTTAAAAGAATCACATAGAACATGGGGGGATGAGAGGGGACACTGTTTAGATCAAAGAATTAGTTGGCAAAAGTGACAAAAGAGGAAGAGAAAAGAGGATTGAGAAGGAGAGAGTTATTGAAACGCCAACTGAAGGACCTGGGATGTGGTGGGAGTAAATAAAGATTGGTTATAATTGGTGCATGATCAGAGATAACAATAGGTTCAATAGAGGAGGATAACAGATTTTGAGACAAAGATTACGAAAGAAAAATATAATCTAAATGAGAAAGGGAGTTGTGAGGGGGAGAAAAGAAAGAGAAATCAAGAGTATTGGGTTGAGAAAGTCTCCAAGAATCACCAAGATGAGATTGGGATATAGTGTCAAGAAAATGTTTGTGTGATTTGTGGGGAGTGAAGCGAACCTGAGATTGGCGGTCAATAAAGGGGTCAACATTTTGATTGCAGTCACCTCCTAGTATAAAATAGTCATCTCTAAATTGAATAAATTTCTGTGTAATTAGGGGCCAGAAAGAACAATCAGGATGAGTAGGCCCATAAACATTAAAAACCGTTAAAGAAATATTATTAATTAATAACTTAGCTAACAACCATCTCCCTTCAGTATTAATTTCCTGCAATATCATTTTACATTTCAGATTTTTACGACACACAATTATGACACACTTTTTTTTATTTGAAGTAGGAGAGAATAAAACTGAACCCACCCAGCCACCCTTTAATTTTAATGCCTCAGCTTCTGAAAGGTGGGTCCCCTGTAAAAGGACCAGATCTGGGTTGTAAGAGGCAAGCTGAGATAATATTCTCTGTCTCTTAATAGGGTTGATTAAACCTTTCACATTCCTCGAAATAACTGAATATAAGGTCATCAAAAATACATAAGGAACAAAAGATGCAATAGTGAAGAAGTGAAACAAACAATAAATGAGTAAAAGGGGAAGGGAATAGAAAAACTAGTAGGGAGCGGAAGAATATAAGAACAATGAGGAAGAAAAGGGATTAGAGATAATAAGGAGGGAACAAAGGGTGAGAGCAAAAGAAAACAGTACATGTCAAACGACGACTGTAATACGTACCTTAGTGGAACAAAGGAAAGGATGAGAGGCGGCAAGGGACAACGAAAACAGCACACCCAACAAGGGGCAACACACCACACCAGGACATCAATAAAATAAGTATAAGCAGGAACGGGAACAAGGAACACGGATAGAGCATGGTGAAATACATTGAACCTGTAAAAGGAAACAAAGAAATATGTGAAGAGAACAGAACAGCACAATGGAATCCAATAACACAAAATGAATCAAACAAAGGGATCAAATTTTACCACAGGACGTCTAATAAAAACGAGATGCGAAGTTAAGTACATGAAGAAGACTAAAGTTAAAATAGTGTACCTGTAAAGGAAACAAGGGGTTATGTAAATTAGATATAGAAAAAGCAATGGCGTCTAAAAAATGGGAAGTAGGACAACAACTTCAATGGGATAATACAATAAAAGAAATACGACAGTCAAGTTCCAGAGGAAGAAGGAGCCGTCTCCATTGATGTAGTAAAGTGAGATTAGATAAAACTGCAGAGAGAAGCTGGATCTGCAAAGGTGGAAGTCTTGTTGAGAAATATGACTTTGAAGAGACATGGATGGAATAAGACGTATCTTGCACCTAAGGAGCGAAGAGCGGGGCGAAGTTCCAGATACTCCTTACGACGGTTGACAGTGAAGAGACAGCCTGAGAAATAAATACTTTGGTGCCATGCCAGGAGAGATTCTTTTTGGTTTTCGCAGATGAGGAGTTGTTCTTGGTGCCGTCGAACTTGCAGGAGTTGCAAGAGAAGGGTCCATGGGTGTGTCCAGTAGCGGCTTGGACGCAGTTGGGGGAACGGCCGGGGTTAAGGGCTAGGAGGGTGGTGGCATCATAAGTAATGCGGGAGGGGTGGGTGGTACGAGGGCCAGGGGGTCTGGCGCTGGGCGCGGTCCGGGCGCGGTCCGGGCGCGGACGGGCGTAGACGGGCTTACCTTTGGCGCACCTTCGGCGCGCAAGGAGCGCGATCGCTGCGCGTTATCGCTGCGCGAGAATGCATATGTCATATATGGAGGAGAGGGAGGGGGCGAGGGAGGGTCAGTGGGGGCCAGGCTCTAAGGCACCAACAACAACAAGCGTAATATGGCGTCAGCGTAGGGAAAAACGAAACTGGAGGTAGGCTGGGGCTCAGGAAATTGACTAGGCTAGTTGCACAATCGCGCTCCTCGAATCAGGGTTCCAGATCAAAGCGCCGTGACTACAATGCCCCCAGAGCGTTGCAATGCCCAGATCTAGAAGCACCGTGTAAATAGTCCCCCAGGAGCTATTTAAATGTCTCAGTAGCGTCGCAATGGCACTCGCGCTGCAGCGCTATGTAGAGAGCTTAGGCGCTAGAAAAGGCAGAGCACAAATACAAAGCAGCTGATGAGTTAAATGTAAACGATACCTCGCAGGAGCAGGACACAGGGAGCGACCGTTTCTGAACTAGCAACGCCCCACAACACTTAACAATATATGTAAGTCTCCCCTAAGAAAGGCCTACTGAGCCCCAAGGCAGGGAGCTGCATATTATTAAGTAGAATATATATTTTTAATATGCCCTAACAGCAAAGCTCCTAAATTGTCCTTTTTGCTGTGGAAAAGTTGGTAGCCCCATTGGTTAACACCAAGTTACCGTATGACCCCTCAGCCTGGCTAACTTCTGAATGTGACTACTAAAATGGGTGTTTCTAGGCATCACATTAATTGTGCCATTAAATCTGACTTTATACCCAAGTAAAATTTAATGTCACTATTAATGAAAGGCAACTTTTGGAAAGTTTCCACTCACGCAGCTCCTGCCTTCTTAGGGAGTACTGTGAACTTATCCCAGGCCTTGGGAACAATAGATGCCTGCTACAGGGAGAGGTGTTACCTCTCTTTTAAAAACTGGGTTTCTAGTGGCAGAGGTATGTACCCTATCCAAGCAGGAACTACAATCTTAGTCAGGGTAAGTCAGTGACACATTCTAAATTAACTTGTGATCACCCTCTTGTAGCTTGGCACAGATCAGTCAGGCTTAACTAAGATGCAGTTTGTAAAGTATTTGTGAACACAACACACATTAATCAATCAAACAGTATTCATAAAGTGTGACTTGTTACCTGTGAGGGTATCCAGGTGCTGATAGCCCTGCTGCAAGGGAGAATTAGTTGAACAGTCAGGCCTTGAGTCCTTCCCTGATTTCAAGCAAAGAGGATGATGTTCGGAGGAGCAGGAGGAAGTTTTTCTAGGATTTCATGGCAAGTTAGGAAAAGGAGCATCCTCCACTGTTGCTTTGGCAGATTCAGGGGCTGTGAGCGAGGGCTAGGGGGGCTGAGCCCAAGTGTCTAGGGGATGGTGGAAGTTCAGGTGGTGATTGATTTATGATGGTTGCAGCTTGCGTAGGGTCTTGTAAATGTGGATCAGCATCTTGAATTGACATCTGTTCTGGATGGGGAGCCAGTGGATCTTCTCGAGGTGGGGTGATCTGGGTCCGCTTGTGGAGGTCGGGGATGAGTCTGGCAGCTGCATTCTGTATAGTCTGCAGTCTCTTCAGGAGGTGAGAGGTGGTTCCTATGTAGAGTGTGTTGCCGTAGTCAAGGCGGCTGGTGACAAGGGCCTGAGTGACAGTGTGTCTGAAGTTGACAGGGAGCCATTTGAAGATCTTTTGGAGCATGCAAAGGGTTAAGAAGCAGGCGGAGGAGACTGCGTTGGTGTGGCCTTACAAGGTGAGCATGCTGTTGAGGAGGATGTGAGCGTTTCGAGCGTGGTCTGTTGGTGTGGGTCTTAGTTCGGAAGGCCCCCAGGAATTGCTCCACAAGGAGGTCTTGTTCCTGAAGATCAATACATCCGACTTGTCTGTGTTGAGTTTTAGGCAGTTGTCTTTTATCCAGTCGGGGATTCTTGTCATGTACCTGCGGAAGTCGGTTATGGTGGTTGAGGGGGTCTTCTGCAAGCAAGAGGATGAGCTGTGTGTCATCAGTGTGGGATTTTATGTTTAGTCCATGTGTTCTGACGATGTTGGGTAAGGTAGGTTTTGAAAAGAGTAGGGCTGAGAGGCGTGCCTTTGAGCACTGGGGGATGCCGCAGATGATGTTCTTGGGTTCCATGGTGAAAGGAGGTAGGTAGGCTCTGGGTTCTGCTGGTAGGAAGGGAGTCTCCTTAGATTCCAATGTGGTGAAACTTCTTGATGACTGTGTGATGGGAAACAGTGTTGAATGCTGCTGAGAGGTCAAGGGGAATCAGGACAGCCTTGTTTCCAAGGTCCAGAAAGGTTCTGATGTTGTATGTGGCAGCAAAAATGAAAGTTTCAGTGCTGTGGTTGGTGCGGAATCCAGATTGGGGGGTGTCCAGGAGGTTGTTACTCTCAAGGTGTTCTGTGAGATGGCGGTTCATGGCCTTTTCAAGGACTTGGATGGGAAAAGGGAGCAGGGAGATGGGACAATAGATCTCAAGTTTACTGGGGTTGGCAGAGGGTTACTTGAGCAGAGGTTTGATTTCTGCTGGTTTCCATTCTTTGAGGAAAGTGGCTGTGGTGATGGATGCGTCGAACATGGTGTTGAGCACATTGCTGATCAGCTTGCTCCCGAGATAGAAGATGTGGTGGGGCTGGAGGTCTATGGGAACACCTGAGTTGATCAGTTTAAGATGGTGGTGGTGTTGTTGGTGGTAAAATGGTCCCAGGTGGTGAGCATGTGCTTGGGGTCAGTGTCTGTTGGAGCAAGGAGGCTGAGGGTGTTGAGGTTTGAAGATTTGGTAGATAGTGGCAATCTTGTCATGGAAGAAGTCTGACAGGGTGTTTCAGAGTTCCTGGGAAGGGGTGATTACTTGTTCAGTGGCTAATGGGTTGTAGAACTCTCTGTCAACGTTGAAGAGTTCTTTTCTGTGGTTTGAACTGGCTTCGATGCGGTCTGCAAAGGCACTCCTTTTCTTCTCCTTCAGGAGTTGGTGGTATTGTTTGAGGGAACTCTTGAAGGATACAGGGTCTGTGGACTCCTTGTTAGTGTGCCATTTCCTTTTGCGTTACTTTCAGTTTGTGGTGTACCAACTGGCTTGTTTGGAGGAGATCTTGAGTTTGGTGGATATAATTGGGGCAATTCTGTCTCCGCAATCGGTGATCCATGTGGATAGGTTCTTGCCTAGTTTCTGATACTTTGCTCCAGTTTCATTGAGCGGTGCTGGGCAGCTTGGTGGTGATGGCCGAGTGTCCTTCGATGGTGAAGTGTACAATGAGTCGTATTTCCAGGTAAGTTTGGTGACATGGCTGAACTTGACTTTGTAGCTGGCTGTAAAGACAAGGTCAACTGCGTGTCCTCTGATGTGAGTGGAGTTCGTGACTAGCTGGGTGAGGCCAATATTGTCCACGCTTTTGAGGAGGTTGGCCATTATGATGTTGTTGAGGTCATTGAAGTGAAAGGTTGCGGTGTAAGATGTTGTGTTTGGAGTAAATGGTGAGCGGAGCGACCTATTCTGGAATGGCACAGCAGAAGCTGGGGTGAGGACTCAGGGGTCTGTAGGTGAGGGTGCCTCTGATTGTGGTTTTGCAGTCAGTGCGAAGTTGTAAATTGAGGTGTTCCACTATTGGGCTGGTGGCGTAGGATTCGTTGTGAATGATGGGAACTCTGCCCCTGGGTTTGTTGATGTGGTCTTGGTGTGCCATTTTGTAGCCTTAAGGTGCTGCTGCGGCTATGTTGGACCCGGATGTTGAGTTGAGCTAGGTCCTGGTGAAGAAGATGACTTGAGGGTGAGGGCGGTGATGGTGTCTTACGTCTTGGTGCAAAGAGATCTTGCGTTGACCAGGAGGCCATGGAGTTGTGCTGAAGTGGTTGAGGTCGGCATGCTGGCAGTCCTCGTAGTACATACGGGAGCTTCAGTCTTGCAGCAGAAGAGATAATGCAGACAAGTGAACCGTTCTACAGTTGCTTGAGGGGAGGAGTGGCAGCAGTTGTTGTTGTGGAGTCCAGAGCCCAGGGCTCAGAGTTCATTGGTGGTTTCTACAGGTGGCAGAAGGGCCAGGACCTCCTTTAAGTAGGTGCTGGGAGGAGGGAGGGGTGCTGGGTGGAGATGGGCATGGCAAGCAGGAGGAGGGAAGCTGGTAGCAAAACAGGTGGGAAGGAGCAGGAAGGATCGGGGCGTAAAGAAAAAAGATTGGTAAGTAATTTAATGACAGTGAGACTGAATATAAAATTGAAAATAGTAGGGAAAGGAGCAAATCAGACAGTGAAGACAAAGCAAAAGTTATAACAAGAAGGCAAACAGACAGGGCACAGTAATGCACAACTAAACAGATTGGCAATAAGACACAAGGCAACACAAAACAGTGGGAGCAGCAGAGACCAGGCAATCAAGGGGCAGGCAGGAAGGCAGAGAAGCAAGTAGGGAAGCAGGAGACTTGCTAAGGCAGCAAGGAGGAGCTGGCTTGAGGACCTGCAGAGAAAATACCACAAAAAGATCACACCAGTTTAGCAAAATAGACAATGTTTAATAAGTAAAACAAAACAAAAACAATACAAAACCAATCAGTAGAAGTTGAGATGATTTTTCAAACATTAAATGCAAAAAATAGTGCTTGGAAGCAGATAGCGCTCAAAACGTGAATTGATCATGTTGAACCAGGACAAAGTCAAGAGTTCACGCCGGCCGTGAAGGAGTGCAGGCCGGCTAGAGTACCCACGCAGGACTCGCTGAGCAAAAGTACCTTAATTCTTGTCGTAGCACAAGATATGTCGATGATCCCCACGTAGTTGGGGTCTTGCAACAGATTTATCTATGCAACTGCGGAAATGCGTCAGTTCTGTTGGGTGAACCACCGGTTCCGAGTGTGATGGATCCAAATGCAATGCACTGGGTTATTCCACGCTGGAGGTGTCGATAAGTTGATCTTCTCCATGCAGCGGCGACAATGTGCTGGTTTCGATGCCCTGGTTCCGTGGGCGATGTGATGGTTCAGAGTGCGATCCGCCAACCTGGTCCCTGCAACAGTGGTGATGTGTTAATACCATGCTAGCAGCTGGAGAAGCGTTAGTTCAAATAGGCGCAACGGCTTCAATGCACAGGTTCTGGCAGATGCCGTGCTTTAAACTTATTTTCAAGGGCCCTAAACTGGATTGGCACCACTTGGCAGAGCAAGACTTACAGTAAGTAAAGTCCAGGGGCTGAGATGATAAGATGAAGGTGAAGTCTTTGATATCCCTGATACTTCAGAAACAGGAGGCAAACCAACAAGCCCTAGGAGAGCACTTAGGTTCTAGGAAGTAGAGATGTGTATCACAGGCAAGAAGCAGGAGGCAGCAGGCCACCAAAGAAAAGCAGTTCAGCAAAGTGGCAGTCTCTCCTGGCAGCACAGCAGACCTTCTTCCGGGTAGAATGTCCTCAGTTCCGGCAGTGTTCTGATTTGGTGGTATCAGAAGCTCAGTACTTATTCCCAGGTAGGCCTTTGAAGTAGGGAGACTTTAAAGAGAGGCTTTGAAGTGCAAAAGATCCTGCCTTTAATGCCGTTGCTCCAGCCTCACTCCAGGATGGTATGCAATCCTTTGTGTGGGGACAGGGCACAGCTCCTCCCTCCCACCCCGCTCAGGATTACCCATCAACATGCAGATGGCTACTTAGTCAGACCTACATTTCCTTTGTGTGTGGTTGTCTAGAGGGAATGCAGAATCCAGCTGTCACCCACCCCAGATGTGTATTCCAGAGACAGGCAAAAGGCATCAAATTATATAAGTAAGAAAATGATAACTTTCTAAGGGTGAAATTTTCAGAACTACTATTTAAAAAACAACTTCACCATCAGTTGTGTTTTTATATTGTGAGTGTAGGGACACCACATTTGGGTTTCCCATCTTTTCCTGTTGGACTTGGCCCTTTTTGGTTAAAGTTCCCTAAACTTTTTGCCTCCCGCCTAGACCTTTTGTCTGACATGGTGTTGTTAACTTGGATGCTTTGGTCACTTTGCCACTGCTGATCAGTGTCAAAGTACAAGGGCTCCCTGTGTAAAGTGTAATGGTAATTGGTTGTCCATGATTGGAATGTTTGCCTTACTAGTAAAGTCCCTGGTAAAGTGCACTATGTGTGCCAGGGCCGGTAATGCAAATGCTACTAGTGGGCCTGCAGCACTAATTGTGCCACCCACACTAGTAGCCCTAAAGAAAGATCCCAGGCCTGCCACTGCAGTGCCTGCGCGCAGTTTGTTAAACTGCCTTGTTGTCCTGACAAGTGCACCCACTTGCCAGGCCTTACCCGTCCCTTTTTATGCACATCAGATACCCCTATGGTAGGTCCAGGGTACCCCCTTGGGCAGGATGCAGTGTATGTGAAAGGTAGGACATGTACTGGGGTGTGTACCATGTCCTTACAGTGAAATGCTCTCCATTTTGTGTTTTAATGTTGCAAGGCCATCTTGCCCATAGGACTGATTGGGGAAGGCTGTGTAATATGTTTACAGCCAATCTTCCTATAGGATTAAGATGGAGAGGTGAAGTTTAGTGTGCCTGAACTCACAATTTAATAACACATCTTTTTGTCAAGGTGGTTTTTGCATTGTGCGATTAGAAACCACACTTTTAGAAGTGGCTGGTTTTTTGTGTTCTAGGGAATGTCTTGACCCAGGGGAGGAGGTGAGACAGCAACAGGCTGACCTGCATCTGGAGTGTAGGGGGGAGGAATAGCTCCCTGAGGTGAAGAGGCATGGACTGCTGCCATAAAACAATGGCTACATCTCCTGCTGAGTGATTGATGATCCAGACCCCACTATCAAAGGAAGAAGGTGTCACTGGCAGGGAGACACCCAGAACTGGTTTGGACAGGGGTCAGTGCTCCTCTGAACACAAAGACTTCAAAGACATTTAGGGGTATAACTACGAGAGCTGAAACCCCTGAACGTTGGACTGATCAAGACTGAAAAGGATTGAAACTATTTTGTGGTCAAGAGGAACCTCTGCCATGGAAGAAACAGCTGAAGAGACTGAAGGAAAGGACTGACCCTTGCTGTGTGTTCTGGGGCTGGCCTGCAGTTTGCCGATTTAACCAAGGAGAGGCTAAGGGACTTTGCTATGTGCTGTGGCCCCTGCTTGAAAGGACTTTGCGGTGTGCTGTGTCCTGAAGTAACTTGTCCCCAAGGGCCCAAGGAGAGCTGGCTCCCTGTTGTGGAAACTGAGGAACATAAAAGTTTCCATGGGTGTCTCAGCGACACTGTGTGCGTGTGTTTTTACAGCCTGATACCTTCGCAAGAACTGCCCTGTGATCGTGTTCACCCGGAGTCCAAGTGAGTCTCAGCGACGCTGTGTGCGTGTGCTTTGTGCAGCCTGAGAACTTCGTGAGGATTGTCCAGTGATCGTGTGCACCCGGAGTCCAAGTGAGTCTCAGCGATGCTGTGTGTGTGTGTTTGCGAAGCCTGAGATCTTCGTGAGGATTGCCCTGTGATCCCAGGCTCCCGGAATTGAAGTGAGTCTCAGCGACGCTGTGTGCGTGTGCTTCGTGCAGCCTGAGACCTTTGGGAGGATTGCCCTGTGATTGTGAGCACTCGGAGCTCAAGTGAAGTCTCAGCTTTGCTGTGTGCGTGTCCTGACAGTGAAATGCTCTCCATTTCGTGTTTTACTGTTGCAAGGCCATCTTGCCCATAGGACTGATTGGGGAAGGCTGTGTAATATGTTTCCAGCCAATCTTCCTATAGGCTTAAGATGGAGAGGTGAGGTTTAGTGTGCCTGAACTCACAATTTAATAACACGTCTTTTTGTGAAGGTGGTTTTTGCATTGTATGGTTAGAAACCACACTTTTAGAAGTGGCTGTTTTTTGTGTTCTAAGGAATGTCTTGACCCAGGGGAGGAGGTGAGACAGCAACAGGCTGACCTGCATCTGGAGTGTAGGGGGGAGGAATAGCCCCCGGAGGTGAAGAGGCATGGGCTGCTGCCATAAAACAATGGCTCCATCTCCTGCTGAGTGATTGAGGATACAGACCCCACTATCAAAGTAAGAAAGTGTCACTGGCAGGGAGACACCAAGAACTGGTTTGGACAGGGGTCAGTGCTCCTCTGAACAAAAAGACTTCAAAGACATTTAGGGGTATAACAACGTGAGCTGATCCCCCTGAACGTTGGACTGATCAAGACTGAAAAGGATTGGGGGGCGTGGCTTGGCGCCGGCTGAAATGGCCACCTCAACCGGGAGCTCTGTCGGCCCGAGCCCCCAACTACCTTATATCCGCCCAAAATCCGCCGATACCTGCGGATGCCTAGTGCCGCTGTGTTCCCCTATCCGTGCAGCACACAGCGGTCTGACTCTAGCCCTTCTGCGCCTCTCCGCCGCCGAGAGAAGGCCCTCGGGGTAGCGGCCCGAGAGCCGGCCTGGGAAGTGAGTGCCTCGCGTCCAGTGTGCCACGCTACGTGAGGCCCCGGCTTGAGGCCTAGTTGTGGCAGAGGCGGATTGGGCCCTGGAACACACGCCCGGCTTCCTCTGTGCCGCGCCCAGTGGGGGTGAGGTCCCCTGAGTGCGGGGACCCTCAACAGATCACCAGCTAGACCGGGACAGTGGAGCACCGGCCTGAGGAGGGAAGAGGCTGTGTGAGGCTGCGACACGCCGAAGACGGCGGACCCGACTGCGACCCCCAACACGCCGCCGCGCCTACGCTGGGTGGCTGTAGCCCTGTCATACCTGGGCCTGGTGAGCAGATGGGCCTTTTCGTTGGAGAGGTGGTCCCTAAACCATAATTAAGGCACAACGGCGCAGAGGCGGCTACCAACCCTATCAGTGACTCACATCAGTGCCGGGCGCGCCCTCTTTGTGCAGCCCTCAATGCCCTTACCATCTTGCTAAATACTCATTGGGCCTTACGGACTTTCTTGACGTGCAGACTTATTCCGCTTGCCTTAGTGGTCCGTTCCTGGACGCGGCAGAGTCCACTGCCCTGCCATTCGATGCGCTGCTCTGCTGGAGGGGTGGATACGGTGAGACTAAATACTGATAAGCCACAGCGCATGTTCTGGTCGCGTCCCTGTTGGTGGACTTTTCCCCACTGATTGCCTGTGGGCCTCTGTCGCAACGAAACACTGTTCCTACCCACGGGACTGGTCTACAATTGAAGCACAACCATGAGGCCTAAGCAGGGTACGTCCACCCAGTCGAATAACCTCGACAAATATACAGTGCAGAGGGGCACGCTGCGGACGGGGATGCCGGCAGACGACCGACAAAGTCCGAAAGAACTGTAGCTGGCCAGCATTATGACGGCCTTTCAATCGCTAGGCACGACCCTGGAAACTAAAATAGACAAGATGGCCATAGAAGTCAACCTTCTCCGAACCGACCTTAACAAAACGTCAGAAAAGACTAAGGCTAAGCATTGCGGAACTGCAGACGTCGACAAAGCAACTGGAAAGGCGCGTAAATGATCTGGTCCATCAACACCGCCAGATGATGCTACGGCTGAACGACCAGGAAGGGAGGGCCCGAAGGAGTAATGTCCACCTTGTTGGTGTGCCGGAGGACCTCGAGGGGCCCAGTGTGGAGCTCTTTGTTGAGGACTTGATCCTCAATCACCTCAAGCCAAAACGCCTGTCCAAAATATTCACAGTCGAGCGCGCACACCGTTCGCCCATCTCAAAACCAAAACAGGGAGCACCGCCGAGGACGATCATTGCTAAAATTCTCAACTACAGAGACAGAGACGCCGTCTTGCAGGCGGCCAGACAAACTGGGGATCTGCTCTATGAGAACGCCACAATTCGATTCTTCCCTGACTTCACCCTCCAGGTCCAACAGGAGAGGAGATCCTTCGTGGGTGTGAAGAGGGCACTTCGAGAAAAAGGCATCAAATACATGATGTTTTTCCCTGCCAAACTCAAGGTTCTCATGGGAGACAAATCCTTCTTTTTCACTTCGCCGTCGGAGGTGCAGGGCTGGTTCGATAAGGAGGCGCTCGTTGTCAGCGAGGGAGCAGAGGGTCAGAACTGGAGTGACACCCAGACTGCATCCTCGGGCTCTGCGGCCGGGAGATCTGAACAAGATGGTCAAAGTCAACGCTCCTGGAGATCCCGCTCCACAAGTCCGAGATGAGAGAGACAGCAGCGAGACATCTTGAGGCGGGAATCGAGAGACCTGCGATGCCGATATGTGTCACTTTGTATATTTATCTGTTGCCTCTGGCCCTGAGATGCTGACCTAAGGGGGGTTAGTGACCCATTTGGCATCATAACTGAGTGTAGACACTGGGCACTCCAAGTTGCAGGACTTGCTCATATTGAAGTTGGGGGGAGGGTCGCGGGCGGCGGGAGGGGCTGGGCCGATACACGCTTCAAGTGAAAGGTCCATCTAGAGGGAAGACGGGTTGTTTAGTGTTTTAGTTTCTTCCCTTGCAGGGGTGTGTAACTGGGGCAAAAGGCACTCTGCTAATTGGGGATGTTGGTCATTTTAAACCTGCGGAGCAGGGCGGCAGGGTGGGGGGATGGGGCACAGGGTGTTGGGGAAGTGGGTGGGAAGGGATGGGAGGTGGTTGGGGTCAGTTCCGTGATTTTGGCAATGTCACATCACTCATGCTATTGTTATGCTAAAAGTAGCGCTACTCTGGGCAGGGTCTCAGGCCAGAAGGACTGTTTTGTACACTTGCAGGAGGTTTGGAGGGAGAATCCGTTAGTCGTCACACGTTTTGATGAAGTGGGATAAGAGTCTAAAAGTACTGAGTTGGAACGTCAACGGGCTGGGGGAAAAGCTCAAACGCACCATTGTTCTGCAAGCTATTAAAAGACACCTCCCTGACGTAGTACTCCTGCAGGAGACGCATTTATTAGGCAATACATGCCAAGCACTGAACCGGTGGGGTTACTATATGGCGGCACACTCTGGCTTCACCTCAGGATCACGAGGGGTAGGCATATTGCTTCGGCGCAACTTCCCCTTAGTAATTGAACACTCAGACTCAGACCCCCGGGGCGCTTCGCTGCGGTGTCAGGTTCCTGGGAGGGTTACAAGGTTAACCTAGTTACTGTCTACATGCCACCTGGTCTTCAAATACAATCATACCATGACCTGGGTAAGTTGATCCTTTCACTTCCCGAAGGGCGCCTCCTGATAGGGAGCGACTTTAACGCTGTAGTGTCAGGGACCCTAGACAGATTTCCACCTAGAGACATCCCACAAGGTCACAGATGGCTCACTGACTTTTTAGATGCATTCGTCCTTCTAGACTTGTGGCGAACCCGACAACCACGAGTCTCTCAGTGGGCCCCCCAATGCTGGAAATAATAGCTCTGCCCAGTAGAAATGGCAATTTTTTATGGATTTTAGGTAGTGTATAAATACATGGGAATCTGGGCCTCACAACCTTAAGATACATGTATCATCTTGGTCAATCAAGCCCTTCTTTAGCCATTCTCTCAAATATGTGTTGGTTAGGTCAGTCAATGGGCCTATAAGGTTGTCACTGAATTTAACATAACAAGTGATATCTCCCAGTTGAGATACTATCGACTGATTGTAATCCTCTGTGTTCATAATGATGATGTTGCCCCCCCCCCCTTGTTTGCCTCCTATATGGTAATGTTCTTGACCTCTTTGAGTTCCTCTAGAGCCTTACGTTCTTCTTTTATCAGGTTTTCTTTATGTCTCAGCTTATGTTTATGGTGTATGGCAAGTTGTCTGTTCAGGTCCTTGAGTTCCAGTTTATAGAAAATATCTATATTATTACCACTGCTCCGTAAAGTTTTGCCCCTTTTACCTGAACAGTCTAGACCAGAAGTAGTGCGTGGGACCATCTTTAGTCGTTTAGACTATTGCAACGCTCTACTTCTGGAAGCCCCTAAAACTTTGCTATGCAAGCTGCAACGGGTGCAGAACATGGCGGCTAAGCTGGCCCTCTCTCGCCCTAACTTCAGCTCCTCCACCGCTGCTCTTCGGGACTTACATTGGCTGCCGGTCCACTTCCGTGTTCAGTACAAAGCTGCCTGCCTGGTGTTCAGGGCTTTGCACGGACAGGGCCCGGTCCCACTGCAGAATATGTTTTGATGGTATTCGTCCGCGCGATGTCTGCGCTCTTCTTCTGCGTGGCTGGTGGTGGTACCGAGATTCCAGAGAGTGAGGATGGGTGGACGCTCGTTTAGTGTTGCAGCGGCTAAACTCTGGAATTCTCTGCCACTCCTTTTACGAGGTCAAAGGGACTTTCTACCATTTAAAAAAGCATTGAAGACCCACTTGTTCCCTAGGGCAGTTTAAGATGTTGTTTTCTGTTGCTGACAGTGATCTCAAGCGCCAGGATGCCCTTGGGGTGACAGTAAAGCGCTATACAAATATACAATACAATACAATACACTGGGCATGGCTGGTGTCCACCTTGATTTGTTTTTCAGCCCACTTGAAACAGTTAGATCACTATCTATATTGTGTTCTGATAGTCGTTTTTCTACACTCATATTGTCACGATCCTCATCAGTAAGAGATAGAAGCAATTCTGTATCTCTAATATCCTGTATAGTGAGTGTATCAGAAAAAGAGTCTGCAGGGTATGTTTTAATTGCTTTCTTGATTGTAGGGTTATTTTTAAAAAATTACTTTAGTTTTAGGTTCCTTACAAATTTGAATAGGTCAATCCTGGAATTGCAAATGTCCCCATACTCTTTAGGACAAAAACCCAGGCCCTTCCCCAGTAAGCTTATCATGTCTTTTTCAGTTAGGTTGATCACCTCCACTCCTCTATCCTGGCTGGTTCTAATTCCTTATGTCCCAGGACCTCGGTTTCATGTCCTTCCTTTCTTGTTCTTGTGCCTCCTCTCTTGCCCCTCCTGGTCTTTTTGTTATATTTTCAGAACGTTTCAGTTGTTCCCTCTTTTTATTCTTCTCCCCTTCCGTAAAAAACGATTGTCTGTGCTATTTGATGCTGATAGTGATTCAGCTTCACTCTCGCTAGTTGGTACTGTGCTCAGAGAGGTGGAACTGGAACTGATGGGCGGGGTGTCCTGTATATTTTTTCCTAGCTCTCTGTTATCATTTGCTAAAAGGTAAAATTGATAAATTGATACTTGTATAGCGCACTACTCACCCGCAAGGGTCTCAAGGCGCTTGTACGAATACCGCTGTGGAACCCATCCTGGCTTTCCCTGTGAGGCGCCCACTCCGGGGCACCCCCAAGGTGGAGGCAGGCATCCTTAGCGTTGTGGGGGCCGTTGTGGAGATTAAGCAATCTATTGCCCAGAGTTGCAGAGTGGGACTCCATGATTGGAATAGGCACTGAGGCGAGAATTATCAGGTCAGTGGAATTTTGAGCCTAAGACCCACCGAGGCAGGGAATTGAACCCTGGTCCCGGGCTAGACCTCTGCATCAGGGTCTGCCGCTCCAATCATTGAGCCACACTTTTCCACTAGGTGGTCGTATTTTTTTCGCAAAGGTAAAGACTCTGCCTTGTTTGTAATCTATTTCATCTCTTTTCATCTTCCATGCCTTTCTCTACTTAATGTCTTCCTGATGTTTCATAGTTTTTATCTGTAGCTTCTTTCAGATCTAGTTCTCTGATCTCTGGCTGCAATATCCAATATTGCAATATCTGCCTGTAAACCTCTAACTCTACGGTCAGCATTCTCAATGAGAATTTCCAGCAATTTGCTGGAATTTGAATGTTAATTCTCTTGCCCAGCTGAGAAGGAGGTCTTCTTCCAGGTCGTCATAGGTGGGGAAAATTTTTAGGTATTGTCTCAACGTTGCCCCAGACCACCATTTTGAATTTGTTCTTTTTCAGTTTTTCAAGTCTTATAAACTTGTCTTTTAGTCCCTCTTTTCATTGTGGGTTCCAGGGACTTTTTTCAGTTCTTTACCAAATATACTCATCATTATTTTACTTTTATGTGACATATTGGATCAAGGCAGGTAGCCAACCGCCTACTTTTTTTCCACATAAGTTTTTAATTTTTCACTCTCACTGTGAGAGACAAAAGATAGGCGCACCTTTCCCCACAGCTTCAATGTGTGTGTCTGTGCACCCCCTTTTTCACGAACTGGCACGAACAGTGATTCTGATCGGTGCACCACGTCTCACGGTATTGTGCTACAATGGCTTCATAGATTCTCACTATACTCTGACTCTATGGTACAATAGGCATGATAACTTACAACACAACTATGTGACATATCTTCGGTGCTGTGGACATATATTGAAGTGCGGGTTTCCACTAAGCTTTGATATGTAGAATGTAGTGGGTTTGGTACACAATACAAGTGTTTGTCATCTAATTGTTGTTCCAGCCCTGAGGAAGTTGTGGGTTAACTCCCCGGACGACGAAACATGTGTTGGCTGAATCATCAAAAAAGACAATAAAAGTTCAAGAATATTAATAGTGTCATGAGCCGTTATGTTCTATATTAGAATATTATAACTCTACAATGTGTGCTCAGCTTTGTGTTGTAGTACCAGAGTAATCATACTGCTATTACTCACCTCAAAACTGATGGGCACACAAAGATGTGGGCAGCAGGTATCTTAAGCCTTCAAGACATTTTAAAATGAAGTCACTTTGTGGCCAAGGAAGTAAACTTGGGGCCCATCGGGAGACGGGGAGGGGAAGAAACCGACCGGACACAGATGTAGGTGTGATAAAGGCCGCTTTATTGGGAAACAGGTGCATCCTGAAAACATACCCCAACCTTGGCCTTTGCCGTACAAAACTAGGCCTAACTAATTATACATGTACCTGACCAGAAACCCCCACCCCCTCCCCTAAACAGTTCCCCGCCAACAACATAACATCATTATCAATAAACCAAACTTTTATCACTGTTTGAACATCAGCCCTCTGTACACTCCCTCTCCTCAGCCAGTAAAACTCCTTCCTCCTATCCTACCCCCCCCCCGTTTGACTAGGAAAAGCGCCATCAGAAATAATCATTGCAGCACCTGCCCCCAGCGACAACACAACCCGAAGCCCTAACACAGAAAGCACCTGCTTCACAACATCCCCCGGACATCCCGCCAAGCTTAAAATCCTGGGGCAAATACTCCCCCCACAACCCCAGAAACCTGATCTAAGGGAGGGAGGGAGGGACAACGCTACACTATGCCCACCGGCTGCTGGGTCACTGTCTCCGAAATGGTGCCCAGAGTCCTAAAATGGCCGGTTTTAACCCCACTAGCCCAAAAGGAGCCCAATCCCACTAGCTAGCCCAAAACCCGATATCCCTTCCTGTGTCCCTATCTAAATCTTCCCCCCTCCCCTTCCTCCCGGAGCCCCAAACTTCCCCGGGGGGGAGAGCCTCCCTCCGGTCGGCCACCCCCCGCAAAGCCCATTGGGGCCCATCGGGAGACGGGGAGGGGAAGAAACCGACCGGACACAGATGTAGGTGTGATAAAGGCCGCTTTATTGGGAAACAGGTGCATCCTGAAAACATACCCCAACCTTGGCCTTTGCCGTACAAAACTAGGCCTAACTAATTATACATGTACCTGACCAGAAACCCCCACCCCCTCCCCTAAACAGTTCCCCGCCAACAACATAACATCATTATCAATAAACCAAACTTTTATCACTGTTTGAACATCAGCCCTCTGTACACTCCCTCTCCTCAGCCAGTAAAACTCCTTCCTCCTATCCTACCCCCCCCGTTTGACTAGGAAAAGCGCCACTCGAAAGCCCCCCCCAAGGCTTTCGACCCCCCCCCCTTAGGGCCCCTGCACCTTAGGATACCTGCGCACCCCTATTGCCCGGTCTAACGCCTCCTTCAATTGCACGATATATAGCTCCATCCCATACCTCGACAAATGAACACCATCCTCAAGAAAAAAGTAGAACGCCCCATATTTCAATTCCGGGTGTTCCATCCTTCCCACCCCTTCCTTGTCACAAAAGGCCCGCATCTCTCTGTTTATCTTCCTCCTAGTCCTATCTATAGCCCCCGGTCTCTCAGCTCCCCTCCAACACCTCCTGGGTATGAACTCGGACCATATGACATAGCACCCTGCCCACTGCCTCTTGATCTCCAGCAAGTCCCTCCTCATTTGTTTTACTAGCGCCAGTCCCTTGCACTGCACCAAGTCGTTCTCCCCCAGGTGAATAACCACTACATCTGGGCAGATCCCCCCTCGCACAACATTGTTCAACACCAGCACCAACTCGTGCCAACGCATGCCCCCTGTGCCCCTCCAATGACACCTGAACAAATTCTCATCCAGCTCCAGATTGAGATTCTTGCATTTTTCCCACTCAGCCCTCTCCGCTCTTTTGACAAACGAATGGCCCACCACATATATGGACACTGCTGCCGCCGTAGGCCCCGCCACCGCACCTGTAAAGAGACATATGTAAGCAGCGAGCCCAACATCCATTCTTAATCCAACGCTACCCCTCGCAACCTAACATACGACTTATAGCAATCTGATTTCCAGCGCCCCAGCCGTTTGATCTCCTCCTTCCCCCAGCCTTTCCTCGCTGCCTCCGTCGCTGCCCCGATGTGAAATGAATGCATTCCAAACGCCCCCGGGTCCTCACCCATAGACCGCAGGGCGTGCCGCAGGACCCACAACAACTGCGCCGCCGTCACACGACCCCCTTCACTCCTGCCAAAGACCTCCGCCACATCCTGTCCCCCTTCTTCCGCCAGCCGTCTCCCCCACTCCGCCGGGCACACCGACTCGGTCCCCCCAGGACCCAACAAGACCCACATACCCTTCCCCCGCTGATCAGTCTTGGACCGCCGAAGCCGCACCGCTACCTCCCGGCCTTCGATCTCCACATCCCCCCACTTCAAACCTGCATCGCCCCTCAAACCTACCAACTCCGACACCCGAAAGGCTCCAAAGTACAGCCACGACATCAACGTGGAAAACCGCACCGTCTCCGCCCGATCCCTGCACACCCGCGGTAACTGGCCCAGCAAGCCTGCCAACATGTCCTCCGTAATCGGCCGCCTCTTCCGCGCTCGAGCTCCTCTCTCCCTCTCCCAACCCTCCAGAAGTCTCCCCCCCAATTCTCCCGCCGAGGGTGCATACCCCCACCACAGCTTGCCCATGAAGGCCACACCTGCCAGTTTACCCGCGATAGTCACTCTCGCCAAACCTTTGTCCATCAATCCCAGCATGAAGCGCACCACCTGCTCCTCCCGACACCACTTGCCCCGCTGCCTTACCGCTCCAAAGCGCAGAAATTCCGTCCAGGCCTGCTCGTAACTCTTCCATGTTGACGCTGCCAGGGATGACCTCACCAACTGAACGACCCGCGCTCTCCCACCAACCACATCTCCTTCGGCACCTCCGTCTTGGCCGCCGCTGCCTCCGTGGCTAGCCCATGGAACCTCCGCCACTGGGAACGAGACAAAGCATCAGCAATGTCATTGTCCACTCCCGGCACATGCCTAGCCTGAAACAAGATATCGTGTTCCAAGCACCTCAAGACAAAAACGCGCATCAGCTTCAGCACCTGGGGTTCCCTTGCGGACTGCCGGTTAACTACCTGCACCACTGACATATTGTCCACCTTGAACAACACCCGCCTGTGCGCCAACTCCTGTGCCCACACGGTCACCGCCACCACCAGCGGGAACAGCTCCAAGAAAGCAATGCTCCTACCCCCTGCCTGCCAATGCTCCGGCCATTGTTCCGCGCACCATCTGCCTGCCCAGTAGATTCCAAAACCTCCAACTCCCGCCGCATCCGATGACATCGTCACGTCCCACTCCCAGTCCTCCGGGGGTGCCATGGGCACGCCATTGAAACGCTCCAAAAAAGCCAACCACATGTTCAGGTCCTCCTTCGCGCCCGCCGAGATCCGCACATGATGATGCGGCCGTGTCAGACCGGACAATGCCAAACCCAGCCGCCGACAGAAAGTTCGCCCCGCGCGCACCACGGGACAAGCGAAATTCAAATGCCCCAGCAACACCTGAACCTCACGCACCAACACTTTCGGCCTGGCCAACATGCTCGTCACCAACTCCACCATAACCGCCCGCTTCTCCTCCGGCAGGCGTGCTTCCATGGCTGCTGAATCGAGCTCTATCCCGAGGAACGACAGCACCGTGCTGGGCCCTTGCGTCTTCTCTGGCGCCAACGGAAACCCCAGGTGACCCATCAGGTCCGTAAAACTGTCCAGACTCTGCTGGCAGTCCATCGAACCGGGCCGACCCACCAGGAAGAAGTCGTCCAGGTAATGCGTAATCGCCTCAGAGCCTGTGCGCCAGGAAAAAGCCCACTGCAAAAAGGAGCTGAATCGCAAGGCGAACGACACGGAACATCCCATAGGAAGCGCTCTGTCCACAAAAATTTGCCCATCAAGCTGAATTCCCAGCAACTGATGGTCCGCCGGGTGAACCGGCAGCAACCGAAAAGCTGATTTCACATCGCATTTCGCCATGAGCGCCCCCGTGCCCGCCGTCGTCACCAAACGCCTCGCGACGTCCACGGCCGAGTACGACACGGACGCCAACTCTGCCGATATAAAGTCGTTCACCGATGCGCCCTCCGGCCATGAGAGATGTTGAATCAGTCGGAATTGGCCCTGCTCTTTTTTCGGGACCACTCCAATGGGGGAGATGATCAAGTCCGGCAACGGCGCCTCTGAAAAAGGCCCCGCCATCCTCCCCTCCCTCACCTCCTTAAAGAGCTTCTCCCGGACGATACCTTTGTGTGCGTTCACGGACTTCAGGTTCTCCGCCCACCGAGCGATCCGCAGACCCTCGTACCCCAACCGGAAACCCTCCCTGAAACTCCGACGCAGCACGGACGCATCATCCGCCCGCGGATACGCCTCTAACAACGGTTCTAGCCGATCCAGCCTAACCGGAGTACGAGCCTTTTCCCATGGTACCTGCCCCCCCTCTACCTCCACCCCTCCCTCTGCTGGGCCCGGGCGCCGGGTATTGTGACTGCGCTGGGCCTCCCCAAGGCCCCCAGCATCGCGCCTCTGGATGTCGTCTCCCACATGCGGAGCACTCGTGCCTAAAACGGCACGCCTGCCGGAGACAGGAACCCCTGTTGAAATCCCAACAGGTTCCGACACCCTGACTACCTCCGGCACCGCCCGCCCCCACCCCTCCACGGGTGGGGCGGGCCGAAAAGGGGGCGGCGCCAGTGGCAAACCACTGGCCATGAAGATGGTGCGGCCAAACTTAGCCCCACTCATCGTCTGCTGGTAGAGGTCGGAGTCCAACTCCCCCCAATTAGCCTCCGGGTCCGACGCCATGCGCGCCCGAAACTCCTCATCGTAATGCGACCAAGCATTACCTCCGTAAGTCACCTGAGCCCGCCGCACTATATCCATATACTTGAACAGCGCGACCGCCCTATCCGGGTACTTCTGACAGTACACGCTGGCATAGATCAAAAAAGCAGCCGACCAATTCTCAATAGTGACAGGCAACTTCGGACGCCTAGCTAATTCCTGTTCCTCCTCCTTCGACCCTTCCTTGGCCATCAACTCCCTGTGGAGCAACCTCAAAATCTCCACGTATTCCCCCTTCCATATCTTTTCTTTAGTTGCCAGCGACAAGTGCGCCCCCAGTGGCTTCGCCACCCCCATGTACGGCAGCTTTTTCACCGGCACGTCACAACTCTCCTTCGCCCCCGCACTAGACGCCCCCGACCCACCGGCCTTCGCCGCGTCCCCCGACCCCGTGCTCCCTGCCGCCGCACCCCCCACCGATTCCGTGCCCGACTCACCGGCCTTCGCCGCGTCCCCCTGCGCCGTGCTCCCTGCCGCTGCGCCCCCTACCCCCTCTGTACCCACCCCTGCATCCGCCACGTATCTGCCCTTCACCAATCGCACCTCGTCACCACCGCCAGCATCTGTCCCCACGGACCTCTGGCCTCCACCATCAGCACTCCCACCCTCCTGACCTCCATGAGGCCTGCCCAAGCCACACCCCGACCCCGTACTGGTCTTACCTGGCGTCAAGGCTAGCGTCCTCACCGGATCCCACCGCCTAACCAGGTCTGCTGGGGGGGCCGTCACTCGCGGCACCACTTGCCGGGGGCATATCTGCAAAACACTGCCAACAACATTACCAGTTTCCCCCCCTTCCTCCCGCAGTTCCCCTTCTTCCTCCGACTCCATCTCACGCTCTCCTCCTCCCATAACCGCTCCTGTAGACATCCTGCTCAAACCTGCCTTGTCTCTACATGCTGTCATCAACATTCCTAGATCTACACTTTCCATACTCCTGTCCACATTTTGGTAATCATTATTTCTTGCCACATTGCTGCTCCATCCCCGTCCCCCGGCGGCCGGAGCGACCCATCGGGAGGGGGGCGTTGGAGACCTATAACCTTGCCATCCGCTGCCCGCACGCACATGGTCCCTCGTTGGAGCGCGACCGCCCGTACTAGGCAGAGCCGGCCCATCCTCTCGGCGGGTTGGAGCTGCATGCTGCTCACCCGAGCCCCCTACCAGCTGCTCCTGCCAAGAGAAAAACGGGGAAGTCCAGCATGCCGGGGCAAAAACACCGTCGCCACCCCACCCCCCTCTCCCCCCTGCCGCCGAATGTCCTCCACGCCGCGCCGGAAGCCCCCCCTCCCAACTCCCTTCCCCCCACCCCCAAGTCTCACCCCCTTCCCCCCATCCGCCTCCCCTCGAACCCCAATAATCTCCGCCTCCCCTCGGCCCCCCTCCGCGACCTCCCATGGCCCCCCCGAAACCGTACTCTCCTCCGCCGTACCCCCCCCTCCCCCATCCCCATCCCCCTCCTCCATCCTCCCGTGGCCCCCCGGGCATCCCCCCCGCCCCGCTACCCCCTTCGCCGCTCCCCCTCGCCTGCCCTCTCTGCCCGAAGCCCCACCCCCGACCCCGCGGTGAAACAGGTCTACTGGGAGGCACCACATCCTCCTCTGCCGAAGACCCCAATTCTACATCAACCGCTCCCCCCTCCCCGTCCCCCACCTCCTCCCCAGAATCTTCAATGAGCAATGGTGATCCCCCCCCCTGACTCCCCCCTGCCCCCCTGCCTCCCCCTCAACCACCATGGTCTCGTCCCCCTGGTCCTGCCTCCCACCCTCCCCACCCCCTCCCACTGACTCCCCCCCTACCCTTTGCACCCCTCCTTCCTGGACTCCCCCTGCCGTCCCCCCTTCACCCACCTCCCCCCCAGCCTGGAATTTGTCTTGCGGGCCTGAACGCTCCCTCGGCCCCTGGCAGGGCCCGCCCCTCCCCCCGCGCCTCCCAAAACCTCCTCATGCATGTTCCCGCTCCCCCCTATCCCCCCCCGGGCCTTCCGCCCCTTTCGTAAACATCAGCGGCGCCTTCTTCCGGCCGCCGCGCCCCCTCGCCGCACCTCCTCCTCTCTTTTGTGCCCCAGCCGCCTTCGGCCCGCCGCCTCGCGCCGCTCCACCCCCTGCTCCCGCCCCCTCCCCTTTCTTCGCGCGCGACCGCGGAGGCTCGCACGCCATCACCGCCGCCACGGCGCCATCAGCAGCGCGCCGTGGTGGCCTTACCCTCACGTCGTCGCGCAGGAGGTCCATCCTGCCAGCCTCCCCCCAGGAGCCTCAACGCTTCCCGCACTCTAGGATCCGCCATGTTCTCCGCCGCCATACCGACAGGTACGCTCTCCTCAGCTCCGCCGCCTCACGCAGATCACCCTGCTCTCCCGCCCGGCACACTCCCTTCCTCCCTGTCGCTGCCCACCCTCCGCTGTCACAAACACGCTAATACCAACACCGTCGACAATGGAAACCTAAGGCCTACCCCTACCACAACAACGCTACACTATGCCCACCGGCTGCTGGGTCACTGTCTCCGAAATGGTGCCCAGAGTCCTAAAATGGCCGGTTTTAACCCCACTAGCCCAAAAGGAGCCCAATCCTACTAGCTAGCCCAAAACCCGATATCCCTTCCTGTGTCCCTATCTAAATCTTCCCCCCTCCCCTTCCTCCCGGAGCCCCAAACTTCCCGGGAGGGGGGGGGGGGGGGCCTCCCTCCGGTCGGCCACCCCCCCCCCCCCCCCCCCGCAAAGCCCATTGAACAGATTTCCTGTCACATTGGTCCGTGCTGCCAAGAAATTGGCAGCGGTCTCTTTGCTTAAATATATAAGATGTCTGTCAGACTGCTTTTCATGCTCCGCCCCTTGTGGTCACACCCCGTTTTCCTCTGCCACACTTTCACCCTCAATTGCTGGGTTCCCGGGGCAAATATTTTCCAGTGCTAGCACTGTTTGGTTTACAACTGCGTGGCTTTCGTTTCACATACGGGCAGGGTCCATAACCTAATCAATAATCAAAACGTACGTTCAGATCCTTAGACCGCTCCTGCGACCTGTCTTTGGCGATTAATCGCCTCCACTTGCGGGGCGCGTCCACTCCCTGCAGAAAACGTCTACAGGTTTTCCATCCTGGGAGGTGTAGTTCACCATCTGGCCAGCGCGGCAGCAGAACGACGGGAAAGTACGCCAATTAACTACCACCTGGAAAGGCGAGATCAGAGAACCCTCGTCCGCCGGTGCACCGCCTCCTGTGCTCCGCAGCCTATCAGAGCGGGGACGCCCGCAGCTGGTCCAATGGTCGACTGAGCTGAGAGTGCCGCGGGGCTTGGCTGCGATATAAATTTGGGGGAAGTGGGCGGAGGAGGGCAGACCTGTATTTGGAATCTTGTAAGCTGTTGCTCGGTGTTGTTGCGGAGTGTGTCCCGATCAGGTGAGAGGAGGGGCGTAGTACTGCCTTTCGCTATCTCGGGGGATTTCCTGAGTTCCAATGTGTTTATAGTAAGCCCTTTGTTGGGTACATTATCTGGGTGCGCAGGCAAGACTTTTCTCGTTGTGTCCGTGATGGGTGTGGTGCTGTGTTGTTCCGGGTTCCGCGCTCTGACTGAGGTGGTTATTATCCTGATTTAATAATAATCTATAATCCAGTTGTGTTCTCTATTTGATTCGTCTAAGCTGTATCGTTTCCTATGCTAATGTATGGTGTGAGTTCCGCAAGAGGGGGGAAGGGTGGGGGTGTAGGTGTACGCACGTCAATGATCACTTTAAAGCCCCCCAGGCGCAGGGTACTATTGTTGCGCAGTGATTGAACGAGTGGTGAAATGGCTGCGACACGGGGTTGAGCCTTGGCTTCCTGCACGGGGTGCGTTCTCCACCGTGCTAGAACCTCGTGTTCACGCCTGGCTCCCGCTCGAAGCCGAGGGCTGCGCCTGCTTTGCACGCTCGAGGGCACGGGCCACGCCCCGGCTGCTGAAGGTGGCTGCCCTGGCTTGCAGCGCCCGGACACGCCCTTGCTTGCACTGTTGGCGCCTCGGCCGCACATAGTCTTGCGCAATGTCTGCTCCTTCTAGCAGGCCGAGCGCGGGAGACAGTTTGCGGAGATGCACACGAATCCCTCCCAGCTGGCAAGGGCGCGCTGCAACAGTACGCCCACAGACATACGGGCAGCTTCGTTTAGACTCTATTCATCAGACAATGGGGGTGTCCCCTCCGACAGCCGCAAATGTTAATGATTAATTACCAAGCCGTGTTATTTGTGTTTAGCCCGGGGGAACCTGACAACTTCTTAAAAGGAGACCCATCGTTTTCTTAACTCGTATTGCCATTCAGTATTAACTGGCCGCATTTGTCATTCTGAAAATGCAGCAAGGGTTGTCAAGCGGTGTTCCGCTGTGGCGTGCGTACATTTTATCTTCTGTCTCTGCCCTTTAGAGGAAGCGTGTCTTGGTCGCGTTTATTTTGAATAATTAAAAGTACTATTCTTTGTTGCATGAATACCCATAACCTGAACCTACTAAATAGCTGCAGCGGTTCATCAGTTAAGTTGGTTCGTGACAGACCTCGAAGTTAACCCCGCCTCCAAAACAGGAAACAGTTCTGTAGCCCATGTCGAGAGAACGCTACAATGAAAGTGCAAAACTTGACACGGCTAAAGTGACGGTTTTAGGCTGTACCGAACTGGAACGTAAACGTGGTTGGAATGATTGTCTGGCTAGTCCTCGGCACGCGCAGTGTCACACTTAACGTGGGTACGTAAACACTTTAAATCTCCCTACGTAGGTATTAACCAACCTACCGTTTCTTGCCTATCATGTAACGTTACTTATCGCTGGAGCTTTAAGTGGGATGAGAAACTGGGGCTCTCCTAAAAGGCATGGCCAATGTAATTAAGGGCGTGGCTTAAAACGCGTGAGCTAAAATCTGTTTAGCACGACTTGTATGTTACTGTCATTGCATCCAGATATAAGTATCTTTTTACCTTCAAGTTAGGACAATTGGCTTTGTCAAGTATGGTTACTTGCATATAATAAACAACTATTGCTTGTTTATACTACTGAAAGAGCTGCCACTTAAATCCCTGGTGATGCTACGAAGAAAAATCCAGGTAAAATGACCCTCTTTAAAGGATGTCTCTTCCTCTCCTTCACCTGGCATGACGTCAGCTTGTAACTTATCCACTAGTGAGAAGTGATCACGCGCACATGGATGTGGCTACTGTCACTGCAGTCCAGAAAAATAGGACCGCCTGAGCCGAGACTCCATTTACAAAACTGCCGGTGCTCAGCACCGGAGACCCGTCCGATTTAAAGCCCTGCATATGGCTGTAGCCTTCAGGCATGGTCTCGTTTGACATTCTTGCTTTTCAACCTAGAATGTTTTCCCTTTCTATTTTAGTAGTAACGTGTCGGCTATTTAACGCCACACCTACCTATCGGGGTCACAGCACAGTCTGTGTAATGTAACTTTCACTTATATGCAGGGCCACTAGAATTATGCAGCAGGGTTGACTAAGTTTAGGCAGCAATAAAGGGCAAATATCCTAAATTTCAATTAGATTATTTCGTTTCGCTCATCACTCCCTGTGTTGGCGACATCTGTAGGTGCAGTTCACTGTAATATGGGTAGCATGTGGTTGCCCCTTTGACTGTGTTAATTGATCCTTAACTGGACAAACCGGTATGACACTAGCAGGTTGTACCTATGCCCCGGTCTGAGCTCAGTGATTGATCACTAAGATGCCTTGTTTGTGGTTTTCTGACGTGCAAGACTGCATTAATTGTTAAATTAGTGTATTTGACACCCCAAACATTTTTATGCAAATGGAACAATTCATAAAAGATGGCTTGCAATAGAACAAAACGATTAAAGCACTTGGCGTTTTGAAGAAGCCACAAAGGACCTAGTTAAGGCTGCTTAACAGTGCTGTGGGTAAAATAGGGCATTCTTAACAAATGACAGGATCGAGGCAATCAACTTGAAGGCTGTAGGAGTGTTTGGGGCAGTGTTCAATTGAAAACAAGCCTTTGTTATGCACTAGGTCTTGCTCTTGGAGTTTAAGCTATTGGCAATGCAGTTTATTTCTATGGTCTAAGACCTAAATAAAAGGCACTGTCACCTGCCAATTTTGAACACGTGTAAATGCGAGATTTATTTCACTTCAAAGAAGCAGACGCCATTGTCCAGGGCTGCTCTGAAAGTTCCCATGGCGCGCTGCATTTTCAGGACCGCATGTGGTGCCTGCAGTAGGAGAAACTCGCTATATTAGTGCTTACAGGCTATCCTGCAACAACCTAAGTAAAAGCCAGTCCTCATGGGAGGTTACAAATGAAGACAATGGGACACTAAGGAGGGACGAACAAGCCTATTAAAAAAAAAATCAGAAGCCAGCATTTGGGGACAATGACGCAAGCCAATGACAAATATGGGGGAGTGGGTGGGGTTTCAAGTCCATACCACAATACAGCATGCCTTGCAGAGCAGTGCATGCGTTGCCCTTTTATAAAGGCTGAGGGTCCTACAAAAAAGAATTGTAATAAGTCCTTTTTAGAGACTTTTGTGAGAGGCTTTGAGTTGGTGCTTTAAGAATCCTTATTCGAAATAGACGCTCTTGGTAGCTTTGCCAGGGTGGTAAGGATTTGCTTAGAACAATAGCTGTGACCTTTTCTTGACTCGGCTCTTTCGAGAAGGGTTAATAGGTATACCAAAGGCAATTTCTTAAGTTAAATATTACCCTGCTTGTACATAGCCTCGGAACCCTATTCATTCATTAAAGTCGTTAGCTCTTGTTCGAAGGAGGCTACAAGAGTGTTTATTGTAGCAGCTGTAGCCGGTCAAACATGCCCTCCAGTCTATAGCTTACCATGTTGATGGTGTATGTGCTTGTCCGAACCAGTGCAGCTTTATGAATTGTATTGCAATAGGTTTATTTTTCTCTAATGTAATAAGCTACATCTAGGCTTTATCCATTTTCTTATCTAATTTTTTTCTAGCCAAAATGTCTGACAAGCCTGATATGTCTGAGGTCGAGAAATTCGACCAGCAGAAGTTAAGGAAGACTTCTACAAAGGAGAAGAACACTCTGCCTTCAAAGGAAAGTAAGTATTGGGAATGAGTGGTGGGTGGAGTGATGCAATGTGACTCATACCAGGAGCTACTAGACATGCTAATGTGATTCCTGCAGAACTGTTAAATTATGAAGATATCACTTGATATGCAAAACAAAGCTCCAACTGTTGTGGAAGTGTGGGCGATGGAAAGCATGTATCAGCCTGTGGCTTAGGAGAACCGGACCTAGAGATGTTGTCTTGGAGATCTGAGAAGTGTGGGCGATGGAAAGCATGTATCAGCCTGTGGCTTAGGAGAACCGGACCTAGAGATGATGTCTTGGAGATCTGAGTATCTCCAAAGATACTGGCATTACATACACATCTCATAAGCAAAAAACGGTTGATGGACTGAATGCAGGACCATGTCATGCATTCACCCAGTACAGAGATCTGGGCCTAAATCCATCTTTTTTTTGCATGCCATTCCAGTTTGAACCCAGCCATATGCACATCAGTCTTGACCCTGTGCCCCAAGGGAACAGTCCAGCCTGAACTGCCATGCCAGGTCCTCCCTGGACTGGAAACAAGCATCCTAGGACCAGTTTCTGGCCATGTCTATACTGGGGTGGTGGGCAAAAAACGAATGATTTAGGCCCAGTCTCTGTACTGGGGTGAATATATGACCTTATTCTGCATTCTATCCAACGGTTTTTGCATAAGAATTTCATAGAACATGATCTGACGCAGTTTCTGAAGATGATAATCTGTCTTTATACTAGGCCTTTCTACCTAAACCTGTGCAGAAGTGTAATTTCATTATTGTTCATAAACACGGAGGCTACATAGATGCTGGTTCTATGCGAAGCTAGCAAAGTGTTAACAGGTGATTCTAAGCATATAGTAGGTGCTCTGTAGGAGATTATGCTTGCCTGATTACTGTGAGGATTTTCTGTGTAGTGTCTAAAGGTTTGCGTATCATTAGCGAGGCAAATGGTTGCTATTGCATCAGTTACTTTGTAGCTGGTTAACAATACTGCATACGCAGAGCTAGATCCAAACCACTGCTCAACTTTCTAAATGTTCTAATCTTTGTCTTTTCAGCAATTGACCAGGAGAAGGAGGCCTGCAAGAAATCGTAGAACGAGCATGAAGAACATACTGTTTTTTTTTTTTTGCTGTGAATACATTAACATCTTTAGTTTGAAATCGTGTATATAAATGCAGCACAAACCAATCACTGCCTGTTTGTATTCCAACACACCTGCTGCTTTCAAAGATGAACCCTTTACCCCATTGATTATAACCCACCCACAGCTGTCTGCTACTCTTGTATGCAGTAAGCCTCAATGGAGGATGAGGCTGTAGCCAAAGGATGGCAAGCTTTAACATGTGGGGCCTTTAAAAAGGGATTTGCTTATGTTGTGTGTTCATGGAGTTTTTGTCTGTTCAGAAATGTATTATAAGAAATAAATATACTTTTTGGATATGCTTTGTTAGGTTTTTTTGTTCGGGTATTTGGTGCATAATATGGTGAACGACTTCTGACAGCCATTATTGGCAACAAATATATCTGAGAATTTCTAGTGACTTATTTAAAATGTAATGCTTCATTGAAGTGTGGGTGTTGCCTGGACCACCCCCCCCCCCCAACACATTGGCTTACTTGTATGTGTGTTGTCTTGGCGCTGGTTTTTAAACTGCATTCCTTTCAGGATTCTACCAATGAACCGCTATAGACCACATAATTGGGACTTGTGCTTGACTTGATGACAAGTGGGTGTTAACACTGCTGTTCATGCGTTTAAAGAGCAAGGCTGACTTTAGGATTGTTACTTATAAACTGCAAGTATTCACAGGATCTGAACAATAACCCACTACCTGGCAACATAGCATAGTTATGATTTGCAAGGTAAGTCTTTGCAGTAGGCATACTCGCCCTCTGCACTATGAGGATTTAAATTGCCACGTGAGAGCTCCTCTCAACATGAGTATTCTGTTATCTTGTCATTTGTACTGCCACTAAAACTGCTGGGAACGTGAGGAATGCCTACAGCAGGTGCTTTTAAACCCAGGCTTCTAAACTGCACCCCAGGTCCATGCCAGGTGCAGCTACACCAGTTTCACTGCTCTAAAGCTGGCTTCGGTAAAGAGCAAACCAATTACATAATCTCTATTGAGAGCAAACTATTGCGCCTACATGATCTTATTCACCCGGATTTATATTCTTTAAACATTGTAAATTGCTTTATTTGGGGAGGGTGACGTACCCACATTAAGCAATCACCACCCATGTCAAGATGGATCCCCAGTCGCTGAATTAACCTGAGCTCACCTCCCATGTAGCTACAGCAAAGACCCAACAGGCTAAACTTGGGGAGCCACATGTTAGTTTATATATGCAGTACCAAAATAGTATTGGTTTAAACCCCCAATAATCTCAAATTGGAACATTAACTACCCCTACTATAAAGGAAAGCTGACTTTTAAAATGTAGTGCAAAGTAATACTACAGACCTGATACCACAATGTTTGTGGTATACCGTGACCTAGGTGCAACCATGACCTAGGTGCCATTCCAGGCATACATGGAGCTTCAAGCTGGGTGCAACTGAGCTTTTTATGGGGACACCTCAGTTTGTTCCAGTAAACATTTTACCTTCTAATTGTCCCAGTTGAATACGTGTGCTTCTAAAGCACATAAAAAATAATGGGGGTGGGGGGGGTATAGAGGTCAATTGATAGATAGAATCTACCTCCAGTAAAAGGATATATAAATAAAATGGTTCTACCCTACTCTAATTTTAAATTTGTTTTTAAATGTATTGTGATACACAAGCAAGTTAGTGTTGCTGATCCATTGTCAGGGTGAAGCATTAAGTGTTTTTAAAGTACCACTCACTAAGGATCCCATAGTGTCATGCTTCATCATAGGGTTTTTTACCCGTCCCTCTATGGGGCTGGGCGTGCTTCAACCTATGAATACGTGGGAGCACTGGGTTTTATGTAAATATGCTGTGTAGGGAGTGTGCTAAATACAGAAATTGGGAATATTAAAGTCCCTGGCTAGTGGGAAAAACACATTTTATTCACTTCTAGCTAACGTTAAAAAGGGGGTTTGTGTAGGGGGGTAAGAATTACACCCTACTCGGTTGACATTAAAGGACTAGACTATGTGCCAACAGACACATTCCTACTGTGTGGATGCTGTGTCCTCTTGCCCACTCTGCACTTTATCTAGCATATCAACCAGAGAATAACCGTTCCTTTTCTCCAAAATGGAAGGACACATTACATGTTTTTGTAAGCGGACAGCTTTGAAATATTGGATTTTATACAAGTTGGACTTCAAAGGAAATGGTTTAATATTGTGAGTTAAAGTACTTAGGAATCAATACAAAGCCAAAAATAGCTTTAGGGACTCCAAATAAACCCTCACAGGGCAATTGGGAACAGTAATGGGTGGGGGAGGAAGTCTCTGCACACTAACATTTAGCAATGTCCATTGACTATCTCAAACAGACTAATGTGTGCTTCCTCTGCAATAACAGGGCGAAAGTCCTGTATACTTCGGGAAGTAAAAACTGCTGAAAATGCAAACGTTCTTCCACAAATATATGGAGCAGAAGTGGTGTGATATGGTTGCAGCATGGATAACTATTACCCACCTGTGCCTTGTTGAAGGTGTAAATTAAATTGATGGCCATGAATTTCATAGCAAGTTATGTTTAAGGAACAATTAAGGTTCCAATATTTGAGATTGATGGCAAGGTATCTCACTTTGGAAAGATTTAGAATTGAGATGCCTAACCTCCAACCATGGGGAACCAAATAAGACTGTTGGCAGAATGAAAGTGGAGGATTTTGCATTCACACCGAAGCAATCGACAACGTATCCGATCTTGCCAGGAAGCTTCAGTGCTGCTTAGCAGTATAATCTGCATGTAAATGTATTTGAGCTTATATAGCGCACAGCTACCCACAAAGGGTTTCCCGGCGCTTGCTTAGGGAACCCATCCTGGTATTCCCCTGTGAGATAACCCCGGCAGGGTATCCACAAGGTGAAAGCCAGGCATCCCACCGCGAGGGGCCGTTGTGGAGATTAAGCAAGCTATTGCCCAGAGTCGCAGAGTGTGAACCCGTGAGTCGAGAAGGCACCGGAGCGAGAATTATCGAGTCTGTGGAATTTTTGAGCCCAAGACCCGCCGAGGCGGGGAATTGAACCCTGGTCCAGGGCCGATCTCAGCTTCTGGGTCTGCCGCCTCTAACCCCTGAGCCACACTTCTCCATATTCTGCATCTTCTATAGATGCAGTATAGCTTTATACACTGTAAAATACCTATGGGGCAGGGGAGCATTGCAGTAGCTTTTAAATGATCGGAGCCAATTCCTGTATAATTTGAGAAAACAATGTTATTCACTGTTGGAGGCACGGGTTCTTATAGAAAAAATGGTGAAGCAGTTTTTAAATGTTGTGCTGTTAGACATGTTAATCTATGGAGAGCTAATACATTTTATAAGTAGTTATTTATATTTGGTGTATATCATAGTGTGATCAGTTTTGACGACCAAATATCTAAATAGATATTCACTTTGGCAGCTTTCCTCCTTGACGAGTAGGATGCATCCCAGGTGCATAGGACTCCTGAGCACTAGAATATGCTGTGTTGTGCTCCTTTTGACAGCAGTCTTTTGAGCCATATGTAAAGTAAATCTTGGAACGCACTTTATAGGAGAAATTAAAGTGAAATGACACTTCTTGTGGATCCTGCCTGCTTAAGGATTCTGCTTTTGTCCTATTTGACTAATCTGGGTTTGAGAAGCATCTGCTTCAAACTGGATTGTAGTGTTAAGTGGAAGCACTGGTGATCTCATTACACAACTTGACAGTCCTCAGGGACTAAGTTTAGCAAGGCTGAAGACTCTCCATGCTGGCAATGCCTGGACACTGAGCCTGTTTGCAAGAAGGCAACCATAACTACTGAGCTAGTTAGGTTTGGTCCTGGATCTTCTCTTAGTAAAGGTGTGGCCAGCCACCCCACCCCCTTACATGGTTCCAGGTATAAATGAGATCTGCCCAACCACTTCAGAACAATTTCTGCACCTACAGAAAGGTAGACCAGAACTAGACCTCTAAACAGAGGGCCCCATAAGGACGGGACCTGCCACCTCTTGTACCCAGTACAAATTGGACGCCAATGGACAGTTTGCTGATTTGTGCCAGTAAAAAGTACTCTAATGGACAGTTGGCTGACTTGTGCCAATATAAAGAGACTGCAAGAGGACCTGCTCCTTGAAGGGCAGAGCTGACCTGCGTCAACCTTACCCTGCTTATGGCTTCTTTCCAACAGCACGAGTCGGCCTGACAGACTCCAAGTGGCCCCAGATAGCCTGGTGTGCTTTAGAAGTTTATATAAACAAAATGATTCTAACCTTTTTTTATATGTATTGTGATAAAGTGAGTGTGGCTCATCCCTTGAAATGTCAGGGAGAAGCACGAAGTGTTTTTAAAATACCCCTCACACTAAGAATCCCATAGTGTCATGCTTCAAAATTAGGGGTATTCCTGTCCCTCTGCGGGGCGTGCTCTAACCTACGAATACGTGGGAGCACTTTATTTTATATATAGGGTATGTGTGGGTAATGAGATTGGTAGGGAGTGTGCTAAATACAGAAATTGGGACTATTAAAAATTCCCCAGGCTAGTGGAAAAAACTCAGTGTCCCTTCCTCAGCGGCATAACTGAAAACCGAAAAGAATTTGGCACTATTAACCTAAAATATAGAAATGCTCTATCTCCCAAACTGCAATGCTTGTATTAAAGATCTGCATGGACTCTTGAAATTTCATGCCAATCCATGATTCATGCTCCTGTAGATCAATATAAGCCAGTAAAAGTGTTATGTTTATACAGGTATGCACGCTGTATACCAAGCATGCACTGATGACTCGTAGGCAACTAGCAGTATCTTACTACACCAAGTGTTTTCAAAGTGTAATAAGTTGCTTGTCAATTGACCTGTCCTACTTCTGGAGATCCCACTCAACGTAGGAACCATATAAAGCCAGTAATGCAACCTGCCAGATAATTCCAAGATGTAAGTGGATGCCTCACCAACGCACTGCTCTTCCAGTGTAATCAAATGGGTATACTCGTGCTTACCTCTGCAAGAAGAGTCCAGTTGTCGAAGGAATTGAATTATAAGTTTTCTCAGTCCCTGTGGAAACACAACCTTGTGTCGAAAGTACGGTCACGTGTTGAAGCCCCATGGGCATAATAACTGTAAAAAAATCTCAAACCATCATGAAATGAAACCGCCAATTAATAACCATGACCACTAGTTTCTCAACCCCTCTGCTAGTAAGGTGCACGCCCCTTCCCTGAAATGCATTGGGATGACATGAGATTGAATGTCACTATTGAAAAACAGAAAGAAAAGACTCATTTTTATGTAAAATGTGGCATGACAAATAAGAATTCCACCTATTTGATGAATTAAAAAGTTTAAATCTCAAATTGGGTGACTTGTATTTATTGTGAAGAAGGATCCCAGCTGGGGAACGCTTTTCATCAAATTTACACTTGTCCACTTTTATTGTCATTCCTGCATTGGCCAGAACAGACAGTACCTTATACAAGGTTACATCATATGCTTTTCAACTGCCATTGAAAACGCCTGGGGAATGCTTATCTTCATTTATACATTTTATACTCTAGGATCAGCGAGTGTACCCTTCTGCACGCTTCAAACTTAGTAAACATTGGATACTAGATTTGAATACTTTGGAGTGTGTGACCCCTCATATTGGTGAAGTGTAAATTTGACACGCCATGATTATTTAGGGCAGAGGATCAAACTTGATGGCATCAAACCCAAGTTTTCCTTGATCATGGTTATTTTTGAAGGTGCTCCTCCAAAAGACAGATGATCTGCAGTCCTGTTTAGGTTTAGCAGAGTATTCCACCCAGTTTGTGCATGGGTATGCACAAACTGTAGAGCCTTTGTGCACCCTGTTGAGGAAGGGCGAAAAATGTATGTGGAAGGAAGAACTGTCAGACATTTGACAGTTAATAACTTGATTCTGGGAGCACCTGTGCTTCGCCCATATCTGGATGGTTGTATGTGTTTCATCAGTGTTGATGCAACCCTGACTGGGTTGGGAATCAGTCCTCGGACAGTGGGTGGTCCTCTAGCCCTGCCTAGCCTGGGCCTGCCAAAATAGAACCCAGACTCTTCCATGTTTCGTACCAACCACAGACACACATACACCCAGCACATGCATAGAACACGTGCACAGCACAGTACTACATAGCAGCTTGATGTAGGCCAAGGGTGAGCTTAGCACACAGCAGCAAAACATTACATGAGTGAGGCTGTAGGCCTCACCCTGCTGACAAAGGTAAAAAGGCCTGCTCACTCTTACTGATCACTGCGGTATGCTGCCACCACCGTGCTTGTCCTACTAAAGCTAAATAATAACAGTTGAAAATATTTCTAAATAAAGAAGCAAAATGTAAAACTTTCTGTAAACTTGATGGGGTTTTAAATTTGAGTCTAAAAATTAAGTTGCTATCCTTTGCTTGATTTGTGGGTGCAGCACAAGTACAGTGAACAGAATACTGAATGGAAGATGGGTGACGTCAACTTAAGTGCCGCCAAAGAGACCATCTATTTGGAGGAAAAAACAATCCTATATTGCTTCATCTGCTAGAATTAAATTCCGAAACCAAACTTCTCATTAAAATTAAAGTTTCTATTTGCACTTGATTGTGTATTTTTCGTGGTTCAAATTGTTAAAGGTGCTTAGGCTTGGCTTCTAGTTATGATTCAGTGGGGATCCACTGAATCGAAAAAGTTAAGAATTGCTGACCTGTTGCATGACTTGAGTAAAAGAAATATGCAAAAACAACAGGTGATGGACCGAATGTGGATCAATGTCACACACTCACCCCAGTCCAAAGATCTGGGCCCAAATCCATCGTTTTTTTGCACTCCACACCACCCCGGGTTAGACAATGGCGATATGCAAATCAGCTCTGACCCTGTACCCCATGGGAACAGTCCAGTCCGAACTACAATAGCCATGTCCTTCCCAGAACGGAATCAAGCATCCGAGGACCAGACCGGTTTCGAGGTAACACCTCTCATCAGCCCGGCTAGCTTGACTCCAGTGGTGTGGAGTGCCTGGGACCCACGTCTGATTTAGAAAAGGGGGTGGTGATGAACAGAGTGTCTGAATTAAGCAGACCACTCTTACCCAGTCCAAAGATCAGGGCTTGATCCATCACCGTTATTTATCTCACTGCCCCATCCCAGCTCAGAACCTGGCTATATGCAAATCAGTCTGTCCCTGGCCCAGTGCATCATGGGAACAGGGCAGACTAAACTACCAAGCCAATTCTTTACCAGAAAGGAGACAAGCTACCGGGGACCGGTTTCTGGCATTTCAGCCGTCTTCGGCCCGGCTTGCTTGAATCCTGATGGAGCAGTGAGAAAGGGACTCATGTCTGAGTATACCCTGCCACACCTATAGTGGCCAAAAACGATTTAGAAAAGGGGGTGGTGATGAACAGAGTGTCTGAATTAAGCAGACCACTCTTACCCAGTCCAAAGATCAGGGCTTGATCCATCACCGTTATTTATCTCACTGCCCCATCCCAGCTCAGAACCTGGCTATATGCAAATCAGTCTGTCCCTGTGCATCATGGGAACAGGGCAGACTAAACTACCAAGCCAATTCTTTACCAGAAAGGAGACAAGCTACCGGGGACCGGTTTCTGGCATTTCAGCCGTCTTCGGCCCGGCTTGCTTGAATCCTGATGGAGCAGTGAGAAAGGGACTCATGTCTGAGTATACCCTGCCACACCTATAGTGGCCAAAAACGATTTAGAAAAGGGGGTGGTGATGAACAGTGTCTGAATTAAGCAGACCACTCTTACCCAGTCCAAAGATCAGGGCTTGATCCATCACCGTTATTTATCTCACTGCCCCATCCCAGCTCAGAACCTGGCTATATGCAAATCAGTCTGTCCCTGGCCCAGTGCATCATGGGAACAGGGCAGACTAAACTACCAAGCCAATTCTTTACCAGAAAGGAGACAAGCTACCGGGGACCGGTTTCTGGCATTTCAGCCGTCTTCGGCCCGGCTTGCTTGAATCCTGATGGAGCAGTGAGAAAGGGACTCATGTCTGAGTATACCCTGCCACACCTATAGTGGCCAAAAACGATTTAGAAAAGGGGGTGGTGATGAACAGAGTGTCTGAATTAAGCAGCCCACTCTTACCCAGTCCAAAGATCAGGGCTTGATCCATCACCGTTATTTATCTCACTGCCCCATCCCAGCTCAGAACCTGGCTATATGCAAATCAGTCTGTCCCTGGCCCAGTGCATCATGGGAACAGGGCAGACTAAACTACCAAGCCAATTCTTTACCAGAAAGGAGACAAGCTACCGGGGACCGGTTTCTGGCATTTCAGCCGTCTTCGGCCCGGCTTGCTTGAATCCTGATGGAGCAGTGAGAAAGGGACTCATGTCTGAGTATACCCTGCCACACCTATAGTGGCCAAAAACGATTTAGAAAAGGGGGTGGTGATGAACAGAGTGTCTGAATTAAGCAGACCACTCTTACCCAGTCCAAAGATCAGGGCTTGATCCATCACCGTTATTTATCTCACTGCCCCATCCCAGCTCAGAACCTGGCTATATGCAAATCAGTCTGTCCCTGGCCCAGTGCATCATGGGAACAGGGCAGACTAAACTACCAAGCCAATTCTTTACCAGAAAGGAGACAAGCTACCGGGGACCGGTTTCTGGCATTTCAGCCGTCTTCGGACCAGTTTGGTTTGCCCTGTTCCCATCATGCACTGGGACAGGAACAGACTAATTTGCATACAGCCAGGTTCTGAAACTGGGATGGTGCAGTGAGCTAAAAAACGGTGTTGGATCTAGCCCTGATCTCTTGACTGGGTGAGAGCTTTCTGCTTAATTCAGAGACTCTGTCCCTCACCACCCCTTGTTGTAAATATTTTTGTCCACCCTAAGCGTGGAAGGGTATACTCAGACATGAGTCCCTTGCTCATTGCACCATCAGGATTCAAGCAAACCGGGCCGAAGACGGCTGTAATGCCAGAAACCGGTCCCCGGGAGCTTGTTTCCTTCCCAGTGTAAGAATTGGCTTTTGTAGTTTGGTTTGCCCTGTTCCCATCATGCACTGGGACAGGAACAGACTAATTTGCATACAGCCAGGTTCTGAAACTGGGATGGTGCAGTGAGCTAAAAAACGGTGTTGGATCTAGCTCTGATCTCTTGACTGGGTGAGAGCTTTCTGCTTAATTCAGAGACTCTGTCCCTCACCACCCCTTGTTGTAAATATGGGACCCACGCCTGGGCATCCCCAGTACACTTATAGCGGAATATGCAAAAACAACAGGTGATGGACCGAATGTGGATCAATGTCACACACTCACCCCAGTCCAAAGATCTGGGCCCAAATCCATTGTTTTTTTGCACTCCACACCACCCGGGTTAGACAATGGCGATATGCAAATCAGCTCTGACCCTGTTGCCCCATGGGAACAGTCCAGTCCGAACTACAAAAGCCATGTCCTTCCCAGAAAGGAATCAAGCATCCGAGGACCAGACCGGTTTCGAGGTAACACCTCTCATCAGCCCGGCTAGCTTGACTCCAGTGGTGTGGAGTGCCTGGGACCCACGTCTGGGCATCCTCAGTACACTTATAGCGGAATATGCAAAAACAACAGGTGATGGACCGAATGTGGATCAATGTCACACACTCACCCCAGTCCAAAGATCTGGGCCCAAATCCATCGTTTTTTTGCACTCCACACCACCCCGGGTTAGACAATGGCGATATGCAAATCAGCTCTGACCCTGTGCCCCATGGGAACAGTCCAGTCCGAACTACAAAAGCCATGTCCTTCCCAGAACGGAATCAAGAATCCGAGGACCAGACCGGTTTCGAGGTAACACCTCTCATCAGCCCGGCTAGCTTGACTCCAGTGGTGTGGAGTGCCTGGGACCCACGTCTGGGCATCTCCAGTACACTTATAGCGGAATATGCAAAAACAACAGGTGATGGACCGAATGTGGATCAATGTCACACACTCACCCCAGTTCAAAGATCTGGGCCCAAATCCATCGTTTTTTTGCACTCCACTGTCGGTCGGAGTCAAGCTAGCCGGGCTGATGAGAGGTGTTACCTCGAAACCGGTCCGGTCCTCGGATGCTTGATTCCGTTCTGGGAAGGACATGGCTTTTGTAGTTCGGACTGGACTGTTCCCATGGGGCAACAGGGTCAGACCTGATTTGCATATCGCCATTGTCTAACCCAGGGTGGTGTGGAGTGCAAAAAAACGATGGATTTGGGCCCAGATCTTTTGACTGGGGGAATGTGTGACATTGATCCACATTCGGTCCATCGCTTGTTGTTTTTGCAGTTGCCGCCCTAAGTACGCTGGGGATGCCCAGACGTGGGTCCCAGGCACTCCACACCACTTGGAGTCAAGCTAGCCGGGCTGATGAGAGGTGTTACCTCGAAACTGGTCCGGTCCTCGGATGCTTGATTCCGTTCTGGGAAGGACATGGCTTTTGTAGTTCGGACTGGACTGTTCCCATGGGGCAACAGGGTCAGATCTGATTTGCATATTGCCATTGTCTAACCCAGGGTGGTGTGGAGTGCAAAAAAACGATGGATTTGGGCCCAGATCTTTTGACTGGGGGAATGTGTGACATTGATCCACATTCGGTCCATCACTTGTTGTTTTTGCAATTGCCGCCCTAAGTGCGCTGGGGATGCCCAGACGTGGGTCCCAGGCACTCCACACCACTTGGAGTCAAGCTAGCCGGGCTGATGAGAGGTGTTACCTCGAAACCGGTCCGGTCCTCGATGCTTGATTCCGTTCTGGGAAGGACATGGCTTTTGTAGTTCGGACTGGACTGTTCCCATGGGGCAACAGGGTCAGAGCTGATTTGCATATCGCCATTGTCTAACCCAGGGTGGTGTGGAGTGCAAAAAAACGATGGATTTGGGCCCAGATCTTTTGACTGGGGGAATGTGTGACATTGATCCACATTCGGTCCATCACTTGTTGTTTTTGCAATTGCCGCCCTAAGTGCGCTGGGGATGCCCAGACGTGGGTCCCAGGCACTCTACACCACTTGGAGTCAAGCTAGCCGGGCTGATGAGAGGTGTTACCTCGAAACCGGTCCGGTCCTCGGATGCTTGATTCAGTTCTGGGAAGGACATGGCTTTTGTAGTTCGGACTGGACTGTTCCCATGGGGCAACAGGGTCAGCGCTGATTTGCATATCGCCATTGTCTAACCCAGGGTGGTGTGGAGTGCAAAAAAACAATGGATTTGGGCCCAGATCTTTTGACTGGGGGAATGTGTGACATTGATCCACATTCGGTCCATCACTTGTTGTTTTTGCAATTGAGTAAAAGAAAGACACAAATATTTATAAAATATATATATGTTCAGGCAGTCATCACGGATTTGAACAATCCGGTTTATCTAACTGTTCTAACATCGAGTTCACTCTCGTTGACACTGTAGACCCCAGGTACTTCTTGATTACTGTTTGCAATGGGTCTCTAGTTGGCAGAGGTATGCGCCCTGTCTAAGTAGGGATGACTGCTCTTCTCAGGGTAAGTATAGTACACGCTAACAGTTTACCTAGGCTCACCCTCTTTTGGGGAAGCCAAGCCCCCTTTCCTGCTCCACTTTTGGCAGGAAGAAAGGTGGTTATAATAGTTAGATGAGGAGGAGGGTCACCCTTCTGCCTACAATACTCCTAGGGTGGGGCAGGCGAGGTGAACCCCTCTCCTGTGAGGGGAGAAGGGTGCAAGAGGGAGGGGAGAAGGGTGCAAGGCAGAGGGGAGAATGGTGCAAAGCAGAGGGGAGAATGGTGCAAAGCAGAGAGGAGAAGGGCGCATGGCAGAGAGGAGTAGGGCGCATGGCAGAGAGGAGTAGGGCGCAAGCTTAGAGAGGAGAAGGGTGCAAGGCAGAGAGGGGAAGGGTGCAAGGCAGAGAGGGGAAGGGTGCAAGGCAGAGAGGGGAAGGGTGCAAGGCAGAGAGGGGAAGGGTGCAAGGCAGAGAGGGGAAGGGTGCAAAGCAGAGGGGAGTAGGGTGCAAAGCAGAGGGAAGAACGGTGCAAGGCAGAGAGGAGAACGGTGCAAGGTAGAGTTGAGAAGGGTGCAAGGTAGAGAGGAGAAGGGTGCAAGGTAGAGAGGAGAAGGGTGCAAGGTAGAGTTGAGAAGGGTGCAAGGTAGAGAGGAGAAGGGTGCAAGGTAGAGAGGAGATGGGTGCAAGGCAGAGAGGGGAAGTGTGCAAGGCATAGAGGAGAAGGGTGCAAGGAAGAGAGGAGTAGGGTGCAAGGCAGAAGGGAGAAGGGTGCAAAGCAGAGGGCGAGAAGGTTGCAAGGCAGAGAGGAGAAGGGTGCAAGGCAGAGAGGGGAAGGGTGCAAGGCAGAGAGGGGAAGGGTGCAAGGCAGAGAGGGGAAGGGTGCAAGGCAGAGAGGGGAAGGGTGCAAAGCAGAGGGGAGTAGGGTGCAAAGCAGAGGGAAGAACGGTGCAAGGCAGAGAGGAGAACGGTGCAAGGTAGAGTTGAGAAGGGTGCAAGGTAGAGAGGAGAAGGGTGCAAGGTAGAGAGGAGAAGGGTGCAAGGTAGAGTTGAGAAGGGTGCAAGGTAGAGAGGAGAAGGGTGCAAGGTAGAGAGGAGAAGGGTGCAAGGCAGAGAGGGGAAGGGTGCAAGGCATAGAGGAGAAGGGTGCAAGGAAGAGAGGAGTAGGGTACAAGGAAGAGAGGAGAAGGGTGCAAGGAAGAGAGGAGAAGGGTGCAAGGAAGAGAGGAGAAGGGTGCAAGGCAGAGAGGTGAAGGGTGAAAGGTAGAGAAGGATGCAAGTGGGAGGGGAGAAGGGTGCAAGGGGGAGGGTAGAAGGGTGAAAGGGGGTGGCCAAGAAGGGCGCAAGGCAGAGAGGAGAAGGGCGCAAGGCAGAGAGCAGAAGGGCGCAAGGCAGAGAGGAGAAGGGCGCAAGGCAGAGAGGAGAAGGGCGCAAGGCAGAGAGGAGAAGGGCGCAAGGCAGAGAGGAGAAGGGTGCAAGGCAGAGGCGAGAAGGGTGAAAGGTAGAGAAGGATGCAAGTGGGAGGGGAGAAGGGTTCAAGGGGGAGGGTAGAAGGGTGAAAGGGGGTGGCCGAAAAGGGCGCAAGGCAGAGAGGAGAAGGGCGCAAGGCAGAGAGGAGAAGGGCGCAAGGCAGAGAGGAGAAGGGTGCAAGGCAGAGGCGAGAAGGGTGCATAGCAGAGGGGAGAAGGGTGCAAGGCAGAGAGGAGAAGGGAGCAAGGCAGAGAGGAGAAGGGAGCAAGGCAGAAGGGAGAAGGGTGCAAGGCAGAGAGGAGAAGAGTGCAAGTGGGAGGGGAAATGGGTGCAAGGCAGAGAGGAGATGGGTGTAAGGCGGAGGGGAGAAGGGTGCAAGGTAAAGAGGAGAAGGGTGCAAGTGGGATGGGAGATGAGTGCAAGGCAGAGGGGTGAAGGGTGAAAGGCAGAGAGGAGAAGGGTGCACGGTAGAGAAGGGTGCAAGGGGGAGGGGAGAAGAGTGCAAGGGGGAGGGGAGATGGGTGCAAGGCGGAGGAGAGATGGGTGCAAGGTAAAGAGGTGAAGGGTGCAAGGCAGAGAGGAGAAGGGTGCAAGGGAGAGGGGTGAAGGGTGAAAGGCAGAGGGGAGAAGGGTGCAAGAGGGAGGGGAGAAGGGTGCAAGGGGGAGGGGAGAAGGGTGCAAGGCAGAGGGGAGAAGGGTGCAATGCAAAGAGGAGAAGGGTGCAAGAGGGAGGGGAGAACAGTGCAAGGGGGAGAGGAGAAGGGTGCAAGGCAGAGGGGAGAAGGGTGCAAGGTGGAGGGGAGAAGGGTGTAAGGCAGAGGGGAGAAGAGTGCAAGGCAGAGAGGAGAAGGGTGCAAGGCAGAGAGAAAAACTGTGATGGAATTGGGGTCACAGTGTGTATGTAGCTATGCAATGCCTCTTAAGAATGCTATTGTCTACTAATAAAAATGTATTATCAAAATGTGCTCTTTGTAGTTACATCTGCTTTTGAAATACTGCATTGAAGCATTGTCTAATGTTTTAAAACGGAAACGAGCAGGAGCAGTGGATGCACTTTTGTCAAAACTGAACGATGAGTGGGCCAGATGTTGTATATCATGACAGGAGTCTGCATCAGGAAACCCACCTAAAATTGGGCATACTTTCCCGGCCTACTGATGGCAGGGACCCTGTAATGAATGGACCACCACCTATGATAGCCTGCGGGCAGACTAAGCCCAACCTTTAACTCCACCATCCAGTGTTACTTATAACGGCTGTATTGGTGACAGTGGCGTAATAATTGCCCCGCATCCCCTGCAGTATGGCGGGTCGCTGACCTGAGAGCTCTAGACTGGCACGGAGGATGGGAGGGGGGGCCCCTTCCATGTGGTTTGCAGGGGGGCCCCCTCAAATTTCGTTACACCACTGCTGGAAACACATTTGTATACTGTACAAACTAATTAGATCATGAGAATAAAGTGTTTTGCTGGTGCAAACTCAGCATTTTGCACAGTGATGGCTGCTCCTACAAAATGGCTACCCAGATGTGGTCCATACTATAATCGCCTCCAAAGACTGCTGGTCTCACAACACATTAAATAGACTAGAAGCGAACTTCTTGCATTACATAGACACATAGGAAGCGGCTGGGTTACCGGCAATGGGATAGACTACAGAAATCTTCAGCCTCGCCTGTTCTGCACCCTACCTTTCTTCTGTATTATTCGTGTATGCATTTGGATTACAGCAGGAGGAGCCGTGTTCAAGTGAGGCTTTCTGGGATGCTCCGAGAGGCATCCTGCAGACAGAGGCTAGAGGATAGCCGCTCTAGGCATCGTTCCCGCCATGCCTCTCGGTCGGCACTCTGGTCAAATCTGCCTGAGAGCACTCCAATTCCTGGCAAGAGAACGCAAAGCGCCGTGAATTGTAAGCAATGAAGAGGGGTCAAGAAATTATCCGGGAATGTTCGAAAAACAGCAGGATACGCAGCGCCTCAGCAAGTCATGCAGAGGAAAGGCGTGTGCTTCCATTTTTCAGTCACATTTGGTCTCCGTTGCAAAATTAATAAGCTGATTTAATCAAGGAAATGTGCCGTGCCACGCTTACAGATTTTTCTGTGAGCTGATTTTGTACTTGGGTCAATAATATAATAAATTAACAATGTTCTGATGCCAGGTCTCTGTCATGCATGCAGCATCTGCAGAATAAACAGGGTATCGTGCAGCTTACCCAACCTGCTCTTTGCTGGCTTCATGAGAGGTCGTATATGCTAAGCAGGCTTGCCTCACAGACCACACCAAGCCACGGATTTACTACGATTTACCCATGTTTACAAGTCTTTGTAAATATGGGTTTGCGACATATTACATGTTCCACCCATGTAACCCCTACCTGACGCAAGGTAACAGATGTGTTGCATTTTTTATTTTTACAAAGCCACACACTTTGTAAATCCAGAAATAGATTGTGCATCAGGCCCGTGCCAAAAAAAGTGACCCACCTCAGACACAAATTCTTTGTCAACCTGTGCGCAAATCTTTTTGGTTTTTGATACAGGCCTCGATGACAGGTCTAGGAAAACATCAACATTATTCATTACAACTACTTATTTAAAAAAAGACAATTCTAAAAAAGTATTTAAAACCTGAAACAATCCTTAGCTCTCAGAGAAGCATCGACTAGTTTGCGCTATATAAAACTATTAAAAAAAATATATATATATATATACAAATTACAAACTGCACATTACACAGATGACACAGGTCCCATGGACATTAAGCAACGCAGGACAGATGAACAACACATGGGCACCGTCGTGTTTCTTTTTGCAGTTTTATATAGCTCGGCCCTAGAGCATTGGAGTACTTTGCATGAGGATCAGTTACATTACAGAATGTCAGATACTTTTTTTAGGCATGGAGCGATTATTGTCCAGAATCACAGCATAACCTGAACCTGGTTACCAAGTACCAAAGTCAGCAGGTCTGGCCATAACACAACATCCTCTCCAAATTGTGCATTTCACAAATAGAGTGCTCTCTTTTTAAACCTTCCCATCTGTCCATAAGACATTTTAATACTGCCAAAGAACTTTCCCAGCCAACCACACAGGATATCCCCCCCTCAGCCCTCCACTGTGAAGTGATAGCAAAGTACTTCACAGAGGAAATTGACATTTACTCTACTTTTGATGCTCGACCCTCCTTAAGCAAACTCCCCTGGGACCTATTAGGACCGCACCCAGATGCTAGTGTTCATCTGGGTAACTTGGCTAATGTGTCTAGGATACAGATGAAGAAACTGATGCTTAAAGTTAAATTATGCTCCCCCCTAGACCTCTGTCAATTGATAAATAAACTCCACGAAGCAGGGCTTCATTCCTCGATCCCTACGTAGGTTTGGGTCATTCTTTAAAAAAAAAGAGCCAGTCTGTCCAGCTGAATGCAGTCACATTTCCTCCTCACAGCTCCAAGTGCGGGGTACCACAAGCTCTTCTTTGAGCCCTACTCTCTTTAATGTTTATGTCGCTCACCTTGTCAAGCTGATTCGCAAGTGGGGCTTCTAGAAATGTCTGTATGCTGATGACACACAATTAGTCATCTCTGTAGGGTACAAATTTGAAGCGTCTCACCAAAATCTTTCCATTCCCCACTGAGGTCGCCAGCTGGATAAGAACAGTATCTAAAACGAAATGTAGAAAAATCTGAAATTGTATGATTTGGAGGGGACCACTTGATCTGGGACTGATCATGGTGGCTGGTATCTCTGTTACCTGCTCCTGTGCCAAAATAAAGCACATCAAAATGTGGGTGTCCTTAGTTATGATCCTTGACCATGCAGGAGCAAGTCATTGCAGCATGTAACAAGTGTTTTGGCCTGCTCAAACTTCTTAAGAAACTCTTCTATTGGATAGCAGTAAACTGGCACAGGATTATTGTTCAAGGCTTTGTAGTTAGTAGATTGTACTACTGCAATTCCCTATATATGGGGATTGCTAACCACTTTTTCACCCACCTGCAGGTGATTCAAAATATGGCTTCAAAGCTCAAGTGCAATAAGGAACAGGTACGGCTATGCTTTGACCTGCCTAAAATCGCTTCACTGGTTACCTATCCGGAAAAGGGCAAAATTCAAACTTCTTTACCACACGCACAGGGCTCTACATAACTCTGGCCCTGTGAGTCTCTGTGACAAAATGGAGTTTTACACACCCTCAAGAACTCTGAGATCCATTAACTCAGCTTTATCCAAAAAAAGCCAAAGGCCAATCCTTTACCCATATTTCTGCAGCCTATAGGAATCTGTTGCCCCTTGACCTCCACGGAATGGAGGACTACCTCAGCTTCAGAAGGAAGCTCAAGACGTAGCTCTTCCCTGAATAACTGTTCTTACCATTTTGGTCTCTCCTGCCTGTAACTTACCAATCAACTTGTGGCAGTTTATAGAGCTGGGTAATCCCAGAGGGGATGACTGTTCGCGCTCTATAAATAGAGCAAAATAAAATATAAACGCAAGCAGCACCTCCAGAGGCAACAGGGCTGTTAAGCTGGTAGTAGTTTGGACCTTACCACCTTACGTCTTGAAGTGGGCCCCGCAAACCTTCTGCTTGTATACCAAATATGTATTTTTCTCTCATAGGAAAGCATTACACGTAAAGATGCATTTAAGTAAACAGTTTACCTGTCTGTGAAATTCAATATTTTAAAAAGTATTTACTTGAAAACGAAGTTCTTGGTATCAACATTTATTAAAAAATACAAGTTATTTTTCTAAAATGGTCTCTGATTTATTCTTGAGTGTGTGTTTTGTTTATTGCCTCTGAGAGTACAACAAATGCTTAGCACTACCCTCTGATAAGCCTAAACTGCTCACACACTACCTCAAAAGAGAGCATCTAGTGTTATCCTGCTTACCTCTGTAAACCAATAAGGGTTGCCTGGATTCTCTACACATTGTACCTAGTTTTGGAATACTATATAGAGAGCAAGCTTCCTACATTGGCGGTTCAGTGGTATGATGCAATACATTGCATGTGCTGATATCATTTGGTGAATAGGTGATTTCTGTAAGTAAATCCACAATTGACAATAGTTAAAAAAATTATTTCTGCATTTTTGTTGATTTTTTCCAAATTGCTAATTCAAACTGTCAGGGCCTACGGTTAAGTCCCCCTGTCCAATTGCATTAGAATTTAAAAAGTATCCTAGACAAATAGGCCTTTAAAAAATAGTCTGATAGAATTTTTTCTGGAACTCCTAAAAAGGTTTCAACTGATCTAATACCATGTCTGAGACGGAGGGCACCAGCCAGGCGCGTAACCAACTTGAAGAACTCTGTAAAGCATGGAATCTTGCCATGGGGTCTAAACCTACAAAGGCACATATCCAAAACGTGCTTGCTGAGCATGATAGAGCCATGGCAAAGCAAAAAGAGTCCTAATGGAACAGGGAATGGAGATGTCAGTGAGGATGATGAGCCCTTAGATTCCCCTACAGTCATCACCCTTACTGTGATTACTACTGACAACCCCCCAGAAGAAATAGAAGAGGAAGGTCTTTCCCTTTAAATGCTAGCTATGAGAATAGCTCTGGAGGCTAGAATCTTATCCACTGAAAAAGAAAGAGCTGAGATGGACCTAGGATCCATTTCTGGCAGCAGCAAAATCTTAAATAGGGAGAAAGAGTAAGCTTTTGACCCTAAAATCCCCAAATGTATTGCCCCCAAATATGTAGAAGGTGATGATATCACCAAATGGTTTCCAGCCTTTGAGAGGGCTTGTAAGATGAAAAAACTCAGCTGAAAGTATCGGGGCTCGCTACTTTGGGAGTTGTTTTCAGGAAAATGCAGGGATAGAATTCTGACACTTAATGGGGCATATGCTGAGTACTATGACCTCAAGAAGGATACCCTGATTTATGGATTTGAACTCACCACTGAGGAGTACAGGACTAGATTCTAGAAGACTCAGAAAACCTCGAGTCAGACCTGGGTAGATTTTGTTGACTTCTCAGTCAAAACACTAGGTGGCTGGTTATAAGGTAACAAGGTGCAAGACTATGATGATCGTTTATAATTTAATTGTGAAAGAGCATCTGCTATGTAACTTTGTATCCCAAAATTTTCATTAGTACTGGGTGGACCTAGGGTCAATCAATCAATCAACAGAATTTGTATAGCGCTGTACTCACCCGTTAGGGTCTCAAGGCACTGAGGTGGGAGGGGGTGTGGGGGGGGGAGTTCTGTGTCTTGGCTGCCAGGTAGGAGAAGGATCTTCCTCCGACGGTGGATTTGCGGATTCGTGGGACGGAGGTGAGGGCGAGGCTGGCGGAACGGAGCTGGCGGGTGGGTGTGTAGAATGTGAGTCGGCTGTTGAGGTACTTCGGGCCCGTGTCGTGGAGAGCCTTGTGTGCGTGGGTGAGGGGTCTGAACGTGATCCTCTTGTTGACGGGGAGCCAGTGCAGGTCTTTCAGGTGGGCGGAGATGTGGCTGTGGCGAGGGATGTCTAGGATGAGTCGTGCTGAGGCGTTCTGAATGCGCTGGAGTCTTTTCTGGAGTTTGGCTGTGGTTCCAGCGTAGAGGGTGTTCCCGTAGTCCAGACGGCTGGTGACGAGGGACTGCGTGACCGTCTTCCTGGTTTCGATGGGGGTCCATCGGAAGATCTTTTGGAGCATGCGCAGGGTGTTGAAGCAGGATGACGAGACGGCGTTGACTTGCTTGGTCATCGTGAGGGAGGAGTCCAAGATGAAGCCCAGGCTGCGTGCGTGGTCCGTTGGCTTGGGTGCGGTGCCCAGGGCAGGGGGCCACCAGGAGTCGTCCCAGGCGGAGGGAGATGGTCCGAGGATGAGGACTTCCGTCTTGTCTGAGTTCAGTTTCAGACGGTTGATCTTCATCCATTCCGCGACGTCTTTCATTCCTTCCTGGAGGTTGGCTTTGGCGGAGGCAGGGTCGTTGGTGAGGGAGAGAATCAGCTGGGTGTCGTCAGCATAGGAGATGATGTTAAGGTTATTTTGGCGTGCGATGGCTGCGAGAGGGTTCATGTAGACGTTGAAGAGGGTGGGGCTGAGTGAGGATCCTTGCGGAACGCCGCAGATAACTTTGGTGGCCGAGGAGTGGAACGGGGGGAGGCGGACTCTCTGGGTTCTTCCGTCGAGGAACGAGATGATCCACTCCAGGGCCGCTCCTTGGATTCCGGTGTTGCTGAGGCGCTGTATCAGGGTGCAGTGGCATACAATGTCGAAAGCTGCTGAGAGGTCCAGGAGGATGAGGGCAGCAGTTTCTCCGTTGTCGAGCAGGGACCTGATGTCGTCGGTGGCTGTGATGAGGGCGGTCTCGGTGCTGTTGTTTGCTCGGAATCCGGACTGTGAGGGGTCGAGGGATCCGTTGGTCTCGAGGAAGGCGGGGAGTTGTCTGTTGATGGTCTTCTCGATGACTTTGGCTGGAAAGGGGAGGAGCGAGATGGGGCGGAAGTTCTTGAGGTCCGTGGGGTCCGCTGTGGGTTTCTTCAGGAGGGCGTTCAGCTCGGCATGTTTCCAACTCTCCGGGAAGGTGGCGGATGCGAAGGAGCTGTTGATGATGTTCCGGAGTTGGGGTGCGATGATGGAGTCTGCTTTGTTGAAGATGTGGTGTGGGCAAGGGTCGGTAGGGGAGCCGGAGTGGATGGTGTTCATCAGGCGGGTGGTGTCTTCAGTGCTGACCGGGGTCCAGGTGCAGAGGGTGGTGGTGGGGGGCGTTGGTTCGGTGGTTGGGTCCGTGGTCTGCGCGCCGAAGCTGTTATGTATGTCGGCGATCTTGCAGTGGAAGAATGAGGCAAGTGAGTCACAGAGGTCTTGCGAGGGTGTGATGTTGTTGTTGCAGGCGCTGGGGTTGGAGAGCTCTTTAACGAGTCTCTCTCCCAAAATTTGGAAAGAAGGCTGACCCCCCTCCAAGTTTCATGGAGGGGGTGACCAAAAGAAAGGTGTTGCTAATCCACCCCAAGGGAAAAGAGTGGGCAGGCTAAAGATAAAAACAGAGAGTCCTCTAAAGGCCCCCAAAAGTCTGGTTAGGAGGGTGGGCCCAGAGACAATCCACAGGCCAGGGTAAAAACTGGGATACCAAGAAGGCTTGGTTCTTTAATTGTAAGGCCAGTGGACACCGAACTTGAGACCCTATCTGTCCCAAAGATATTCCCCCCTGTAGTGCCTGCTTTAGTGGTGCTTCAGTGGTGAGTCTCCATGGACCACTGCCTACTCTTAAAAAATGAAACTGAAACGTTACATTTTTCTTTTTTAAATGCAGCCCCCTTTTCTTTAAGGAAAACGGTCTGTTTTTAAAAAAAAACAGCTTTATTTAAAAAGCAGTCGAAGACATGGTGGTCTGCTGAACCATGCAGGCCACCATATCTGTGAGGGCTGGCCATTCCCAATGGGGTCGCAAATTGCGACCTGTCTCATGAATACTAATGAGGCAGGTCGTTTTCGACCCGAATGGGAATCGCAAACAGTGTCTGAGACACTGTTGTACATTCCATTTTGCAAGTCGCAAATTTTGAGTCTCAAAACATCGCAATTTGCAACTTACAAAATGGAATGGTAGTACATCTGGCCATCCAGGACATCCAGGCTTAGACCCTTTGATTTTGTGCCAGCACTTGACATAGGCGCCTTTGCTGGCGATTTCTCGGATCTGCATGCCAAATTCTAGTCTGATTTGGGTGGGCAAGGTATATTTAGGTAAGTTAAATATCATTCTTACTGATTTTAGGATAATGCTGTCCAATATGCCCACATCTTTTCCTCTTAGACACTTACTACCATAAGAAATAGTGGGAATAATTTTGCTTGTAACACCTGGAGCAGTGGTGTGAGACTTGGACTAGCAGTTTTATGTTTGATAGTTTATAATGCCTCCATAACTGAGTTTCCTCTTCTCCTGATGGCTTCTTTTTGTGCCTTAAATGTACCTTTGTTATCTATTATCACCCCTAGGTACTTGTATTGCTCGATGACTTCTATTGTTTGTCTAGACAAGTAACACAGCAGTGATTGGATGCATTCTGTTTTAAATTTAACCCCATCACTTTTGATTTCTCTAAGTTGATTCTTAGACCATTGTTAACAGAGTAACTGTCAGTTACCTCTAGTAGATGTTGAAGACCAATTGGAGTTCGGCTGATAAGTACAAGGTCGTCGGCATACAGAAATGTGAAAGTGAAACCCCGCCCATCCTTGGGGATTGTGATTTGCATTTATCCAGTTCCGTCGATAAGTCAGCCATAAACAGATTGAACAATATCGGAGCCAGCACACACCCCTGTTTCAAGCCATTTGTAGTGGGTATTTTTCTGAACATGGAGTTGCCGTCTCCTAGCTTCACTTGGAACCAGTTGTCAGTGTGTAAAAGTATCAACTGTTTTCAAATAGATGGTATGCTTCTATTACTGAGTTTAGCCCAAAGTTTATTTTTTCGAAAGCAAATAAAAAGTCGAGGAAGCACAGGTAGAACAGTAATTTTGCTACTTTGACATCATCTATTAGTAGAGAAAGGCTGAGTATGTTTGTGGTGGTTCCCATGCCCTTGCAAAAACCCGTCAGGTTAATGGGAATGATTGACTTTTCAGTTGCCCAGTCTGTAGGATCATCCAGGATAAGGCCAGCATAATATTTAGCATCATCATCGATTAATGCAACCAACCTATAGCTTTTTCCTTCATTCTTATTACCTCTTTTGTATATGAATGAATGAATGAATGAATGATTACGTGCTTGTATAGGGCATGACTACCCGAGGGCATCCCAGCGCTTTGAGGATATGATGGGATATGATGGACCCCCTCCAAGAATCCGGTATACTTTCTCCTGCTGAGATCTGTTCAAACAGTGGAAGTAATACAGCCGCCCAGTAGTCAGGATCTTTTTTTTACAGGATCGGTCAGATCTCGTTGGGGCCTGGCACACCCTTTTGCCTGCCTTTCGCTATCCTGATCTTAATCTGATTGATAGAAAATGAGAAAGTATCAGTTGCTGAAGAATTCGCTTGGTCACGCAATGTACCTCCAGGGTTGCAACTGGGTTTTGGATTCCCCATCCTAAAGCCTTCCTGCTCAGAGCTAAACTGTTGCAGGAGGTGGGTTGCCCAGGCTTCTTCCATTAGATGTGAGTTGACTCTTTGTACATTTGAATTCTGTAAGCTGTTTATTGTGCGCCAGAATCTTGCATTGTTGAAAGATTTAGATTTGTATAGCAACCTGGACCACAGCTTGTCTCCCACTTCCCTCTTAGCTTGCCAGATTACCTTTTTCTTGTTGATTTTTAATTGTGCTAGCTCCTTCAGAATGGTGGTATCTGGGCCTATTCGCCAGAGCAGTACACAGACAAAATATCGAGTTTTAAATTTCGATATACAATTATATCGAAGTTTAAATATCGAAGGGACATAATATAGAAGGTAAGTAATATCGACACTCTTAATATCAATATTAGTAATATCGAAGTTTTAAAAATCGATGTCAGTAATATCGAAGTAAATAATTTCGATGTTACTAATATCGATTTTTAAATAAATTTTGTGTATATTATATTGTGTTTATTATGTTTTATAATTTATTTTTAATGTAATTAAATAAATGTTGTCTTTTAGTACTGTAGCGGGTTGTGGGTTTATAGGGGAATAGGGTGGGAAGTAATTTAATTATGTTAAATTAATTATTAATTAGTGGGAATTAATGAATAATTAATTGAGAATTATTTTTAATTAATTTTAGTTAATTGATTAATTGATAAATATGTTCTGTAGTGGGTTATGGGTTTATAGGGGAATAGGGTGGGAAGTAATTTAATAATGTTGAATTAATTATTAATTAGTAGGAATCATACATTAATTTTAATTAATTGGTAATTACATTTAATTAATTTGGTAATTATTTTTAATTAATTGATTAATTGATAAATATGTTCTGTAGCGGGTTATGGGTTTATAGGGGAATAGGGTGGGAAGTAAATTCATTATGTAGAATTAATTATTAATTAGTAGGAAGCATACATTAATTGTAATTAATTGGTAATTCATTTTAATTGATTGGTAATTAATTATAAATAATTCATTAATTGATAAATGTGTTCTGTTGCGGGTTGTGTGTTTATAGGGGAATATGGTGGGAACTAATTTAAATGTAATTAAGTAATAATGATTTAAAAATCATTGTTAAGTTAATTTTATAATTGTTAAATTATAAAATTGGTAATTAAATATTATAAAATTGTATTTTTTAATGATTATTTTTGGTTACATATATTTAGCTAATCATGTTTTTAATAATTATGTATATGTATTGTAAATATTTTATATTTATTTAATAGTTCATATTTGTATTATTAAAAAAAAGAATTTTTTATAAGTATGTAATTTTAACCCCTACGCTATCCAACACTTTCCCTACTGTTGCACTCTCTGGAGTGAGAATAGTAATTGTTACCCCTGCGCTATCCAACACTTTCCCTACTGTTGCATTCTCTGGAGTGGGAATAGTAATTTTTACCCCAACGCTATCCAACACTTTCCCTACTGCTGCACTCTCTGGAGTTGGAATAGTAATTTTTACCCCTACGCTATCCAACACTTTCCCTACTGTTGCACTCTCTGGAGTTGGAATAGTAATTGTTACCCCTACGCTATCCAACACTTTCCCTACTGTTGCACTCTCTGGAGTGGGAATAGTAATTTTTACCCCTACGCTATCCAACACTTTCCCTACTGTTGCACTCTCTGGAGTTGGAATAGTAATTGTTACGCCTACGCTATCCAACACTTTCCCTACTGTTGCACTGTCTGGAGTTGGAATAGTAACTTTTACCCCTACGCTATCCAACACTTTCCCTACTGTTGCACTCTCTGGAGTTGGAATAGTAATTGTTACCCCTACGCTATCCAGCACTTTCCCTACTGTTGCACTCTCTGGAGTGGGAATAGTAATTTTTACCCCTACGCTATCCAACACTTTCCCTACTGTTGCACTCTCTGGAGTTGGAATAGTAATTGTTACCCCTACGCTACCCAACACTTTCCCTACTGTTGCACTCTCTGAAGTTGGAATAGTAATTTTTACCCCTACGCTATCCAACACTTTCCCTACTGTTGCACTCTCTGGAGTTGGAATAGTAATTGTTACCCCTACGCTATCCAACACTTTCCCTACTCTTGCACTCTCTGGAGAAGGAATAGTAATTTTTACCCCTACGCTATCCAACACTTTCCCTACTGTTGCACTCTCTGGAGTTGGAATAGTAATTTTTAACCCTACGCTATCCAACACTTTCCCTACTGTTGCACTCTCTGGAGTGGGAATAGTAATTGTTACCCCTACGCTATCCAACACTTTCCCTACTGTTGCACTCTCTGAAGTTGGAATAGTAATTTTTACCCCTACGCTATCCAACACTTTCCCTACTGTTGCACTCTCTGGAGTTGGAATAGTAATTGTTACCCCTACGCTATCCAACACTTTCCCTACTCTTGCACTCTCTGGAGAAGGAATAGTAATTTTTACCCCTACGCTATCCAACACTTTCCCTACTGTTGCACTCTCTGGAGTTGGAATAGTAATTTTTAACCCTACGCTATCCAACACTTTCCCTACTGTTGCACTCTCTGGAGTGGGAATAGTAATTGTTACCCCTACGCTATCCAACACTTTCCCTACTGTCGCACTCACTGGAGTGGGAATAGTCATTTTTACTCATATGTATTTAGCTTTTTTATTAGTTTTATGTTGTTATTAATTGTTATTAATTGTTATTTATATGATTATTTTATGTATATAAATGTATTAGTAATTTATTATATTTTTGTTTGTTTATTAGTTATGGAAATAATTAATTTAGAGTTATTTAGAGTTATTATTAATGAAAAATACATTATGTATTATATATTTATTAATATTAATTTGTATTACATTATGTATTAATTTAAAATATAATAGCATATTTTTAAATATGTTTATTACATTTATAAGTATTATTTTGTTAATATTAGATTCTTATTTTATAAAAATAAAACGATATTTTACAAAAAACGATATTTTTGTCATTCTATATTTTTTTTCTCGATATATTTGTACTTACCTTGTTAGGGATAGGATTCCGATATTTTTGCCATCGATATTTTTTGTTGCGATAATTTTGTATCTCGATATTTGTGTATTCGATATTTTGTCAGACATTCCGCCAGAGCTTCCGTAATGTCCTGTTAATTGCTTTCTTGAGCTCCTCTAGGTTGGAATTCTGTAAGATGGTGCAGTAGTTAGGTGAAGTATCTATCATTTGAGAGTAGAACCTTTTTTGAGGATTTTCCCTAGATGATGAGTGGGGCTCTTCCCTTGCTGAATATGTTTCTCCTAACTTTTTGGTAAAAAGTTCCCAGCATGATAACGCATTTTTAGCTACATCCTCCAGGTTATCCCAAAGTAACGTAGCCGAGGCGAGCAGTTTTTATGATTGGTTGGTCTTACATTTTATCCTCCTATAGTTCACTGTGTAAATAAAGCTGGGATCTTCCACTGGCTGGACTAATATCGAGCTAGGTATATTCATAGTGATTTCCTGTAGTAGATGATCACTTTGATCTTATGTCCCTATTTCAAAGCTTGCAATCTTACTGATTAGCGATAGGGTTGCAAAGGTGTCATCTCTTAGCGTGCTAACACCATCATTATAAAATGTGGCAGCCAGTGATTGGTCTCCCGGAAAACGCCCATTAAGTGCAACAAAGCTCAAATGCTCCATGTCAATTATAAAATTCTTAGCTAATCTTGGTTGATTCCTTCAGTTGATCTCTTCTTGTTGGGGAATGTTCCAAGCCATGAATTGTTCCTCAAGTAGCTCATCCCTTTCTCCTGGCCCTAATAAGTGCATATTAAAATCCTGTTACTATAAAGTTAGAAGTCGATTTTTCTGAGAGTAGTCTGGTTATATCAGATCTCAAGAGTTTTACTCCGTTGGTTTTGTCGGGCGGGTGGGGGTATATATTCAACACTATTATCTGTTGTTTGTTGTTCTCGTCACCTAACGCCACTCTGATTACTTTTTTTGCATTTGTTGAGGTTGTCTTGGTTGCTACATCCCATGTCCCCTTAATGCTCTTAATTGACAAATAGATTGTTAGTTCGCCTTTCAGGTGCCGGAATTTGGCACTTTTTACTGCTGGTGAATGATTGCTTTTGAAGCTGTGTAAATGGAAAGGTGCGTACGGCCAAGTCTCTTGTAATAGAGATGGTCGAAACGTTTGAAGTAGACCAGGAGCTCTCTATCCGGCATTTTGTTTTTCAATCCATTTATGTTCCTGGAGCAGGGTTGTACCTGGGTGTTGCCTGCTGTATGTTGTTTTGTTCTAAGTTAAGTGTTTTTACCACAAGGGTTTATTGTCCTGGCTAGCCAGGACCAGTCTCCCGATCTAGTAACTAGGCTCCATTCTTTTGGATCTATCTGCAATACGTCCATGTTGCGAGACCTTTTGAGCACAGATTGAGTCTGCCTACTGGAAGATTAGATACAAGGGGTTGCTTGCTCATGTCTTGTTGGTAGCAGGGCGTATGGATAGCCTGGTTTTTGATAGAGATTTATATTAATTCCCCAGGTCTTTAGTTGCTCCTCTTCTTCCAGGAATCTCCTTACTATTTCGTTAAGGACAAAGTTGCCTTTGTTACCTCCTGATCTGAAAGTTGTTTGAGGGCCTCAAACTCAATTTTTCCAGGTTGTACGAACTTTTGGCTGCCAGCTGCTAATTGGTTGAAGTAATCGCAGAATATTCCCTCTGTTGAGTGTATCTCCCCGACCTCTGAACTTATGTTCAGGGATGAACAGAATAGAGCAGCTTTTGGATTGTGGCTGGTTGGAGGTTGGAGAATTGACTTGAGCGGCCTGCCCTTTTAGGAAATAAGTATTTAGAGAATTGGCTTGAAATGCCTGGCCTTCCATAACTGTAGGAAATATTTTGGTTGTGAAAACTGAGTATGCATACATAGCGTTGGTTGAGCTGGCAAGAATACTGCTACCTGCAGTCTTTGGATGTTCAACTGTTGCTTCGAGGATACGTTTGTGCAATTCATTATCAACCCCTTTCTGCTGGGATTCTATACCTCCTGTGGTTAATCTGACATATTGGATACATTTATGGTACACTTTAGGAGTCGGTGGTCCACATATATCCCTATGTGCTGGGCTTCTTGTGCTTGGTCTTGCGGTTCCTGTTTGAAAATAAGCCCTTATGTCCTTTTTCCGCTTTCTTCCTTTCCTACTCTGTTTCCCGCTATTTTTTGGATCTCCTTTAACTGCATTGCCAGGCGACTCTGGTGGATTTGTTTTGTGTTTTTTTAGTCTCATTTCCTCATTGTGCAGCTCTCTGGTGAATTTGCTGGCCGTCTGATGTTCATTATGTCCTGGTCCCCCTTCTGCACTAACCCTAACATTCTGGGGATTTTCGCTGTTATAATCCATTGTCAGGTTACCTGTGTTTGTCATTCTGGAGTTGGGGTGGCAAGGCTCCCATATTTCTTTGTGGAGATCCTTTAAAGGTCCTTTCCCTTGACTCTTGCTGGTTGGCACTTCTGTGGTGCTGGTTGTGCCCTATGTGGGGCCATAGTTCTGGTCATCTCAAGCCGGTGACCTTGTTATGTTCATTACTTTCTTTATGTCTGCTAAGAGATCCCTCATTGCAACTGGGAGAGTTGAGAGCTTATCCGCATGGCGACGCAGGAACAGTGTATTTGCACTAGTTGTGTTTCTGTCAGAGCCCTTCTAATTTAGTGGTTCATGTCTGATAGTCTTTTGTCAATGCTTGAGACATGAATAGCTAAAAAGTTAAGTATAGATAGTTGATTGTCCATTTTATCGGAGTGATACTGCATTGATATTATTGATAGTTGCATTGTATTTAACAGAAATGACCAAAGCTTTTCTATGCCTGTTTGATTTGCATCACTAAAATAGTTTTGGTAAGTATTGGTAGCATCCACCTGTGCAGTGCCTGGAGGGTATAAGGCTTCAAGCCGTTCCTATCCCTGTGTTGGTTGGGAGAAAGTGTTGGCTGCTTCGCCATTGGGGTCCTCTGAGCTTCCTATTTCTAGATCGCTGTTGTTCTTTGTTTGGCAGTTTGTAAATTGATGATGAAATGATATACCCAAAATGCTTGTGCTGCTACAATTGATTATGCCTGACTTGTTGCACTGAGGCTCTATGTTATTAATACTCTGTATAGCCTTGGGGTGGCCGGGGCAAATAAAGGTGTATGATACTTCCCGATCTGTTGCCAGGCAGCTGCGAAGTTGATCCTTTGTGTCCTGCTGCTCCTGTGATAGGGGAGCTTCATCTGCGATTTGTTCTTGTTTCTCTTTAAAAGAAACTTCGTTACATGATGACACAGAGTCATATACAGGACTTGCTAGGGTCGACGGGGGTCCTTCATTGTGAGTTATAGAAAGCGAGGAAAATGAAGAGGTTGGGTAGTCATTTGAGCTTTTGGGGGTGGAACTTGTTCTTCTTGGGAAGATTGTGATAGTTGGTTCAAGCGGTACACCTGAACTCCCGCCAGCCTCTCTCAAAGCAGAGAATACATTCCCTTTGCAATTATCGCTTGCTATTGTCTGGTTTGCCTTGAATGCTTGTGTTGTAGAATGTGTAGGTCAAGGTGCAATAAAGTTTTCCTTTACTGTTTAAGCGTTTCCCATTATTTTTCTGCTGCATGTCCTTGATGGCCGCCTAAACCTAGAGGATTTCTTGCCACGTTTCCGCTCTCCTCATTTGTTGGTTCCGTCATACCTGTTTTTGAGATTAGATGATCTACAACCACTGGGTACAGGGGAGAAGGGAGCCTATTAAGGCTTTCATTGCTTGAACATAATACGACACTCGCATCTCTCACAAATGAACATTTTGTATAAATCTTGGGCTGGTAGCCGCTTTTTGTTGTTTTGGTGGGTGGGATAGAATCCACATCTACCAGAGTCAAATGGAGGGACGTACCTTTTTCATCTACTGGTAAGTTTTCCTTGTTGGCATGGCAAGATCCTTAAGGCCTTTGCTCTTTTTTTCCTTTTATTAAGTATTGATGTGACCGTCTGTCTCTTTCTCCTACATCTCATATTGCTGTACCCCTGAGGTTACTGACTCTGTGTGTTGGGCAGCAGGATAGTAGAGTTGAGTGTAGGCCTCAAAAAAGATGTCACACGACCTCCCTCCTGTCACTGGAGGTGCACGCCTGGAGCAAGCATCTGTTGTCCGAGGACAGGTTAGTGGATGCCTGGAGTTTGCTGACTGGGCCCCAGGTACCGTCGCAGTCGTGGACTGTCAGTCTCGGTAGTCTCCGTACCCGGTCTGGGCTTCCTTGCCTGATTGTACATGGTTTGTGTGGTTTGCCGTCGATATGTGACCTGTCCTGCTGTGCACTCAGTCTCTCGTTGTTTGATCTCAGGAGGTAGGCGGGAGCAGAGGAACTCAGCTGTGAGAGGGGCACAAGTGGGGTCCAATCAAGCGGGCCGGTAACCTCACCCCATGTCCTGGTCCAGGTCAGACCGTCCCTGGGAGGCTCACACTCCACTGAGGGCTGAGTACAGTTCTCGCGCTTGAGGAGCTTTGAGGTGGCAGCCTAAGCAGAGGTGGGCGGTATTCTCCCCAGCAGGGTGTCCTGCTTCCCCCTTTTCTGCAGGCCTGTTTTTTCCTGCAGTGAAGCCAAACTGAGGGAATGAGCAGGCAATGCTCTGTATTGCTCACTGCCACTTGGTGATGCCGTGCCCGATGCTGTTTGAAAGCTGGCTCAAACAGTCCCCGACTACCCCATGCTGTTCAACTATCCAACTATCCCAAGCTGTCCAGACTGCTGCCCCCAGGGGAGGGGGGGCTGGGTGCGCAGACGAGCCGGGCACTCTGGGAGAGTCCTCAAGCTGCACCCAACCTAGTTGGGTCGCTTCCGCGGCTTTGTCTGGGCTCTCACTAATGGTGGTCAATCAATCAATCAGGGGGATTATAAGTGCACTACTCACCTGTGAGGGTCTCAAGGTGCTGGGGGGAGGAAGGGAGAGCAGCAGGTCCATTTCAGTCGAAGAGCCAGGTCTTCAGAACATTCCTGAAGGTGTTCAGGTAGGAGGTACGTCTGATGTCGGTGGGGAGCTCGTTCCAGGTTTTGGCCGCGATGTAGAAGGATCTCCCACCTGCTCTGGCTCTGCGGATGCACAAGGTTTGGGCAAGGAGGAGGTTGGTAGAGCAGAGGTTTTGTTTGGGTACGTGGACGGTGATTCTGTTGTTGAGGAATTGGGGTCCAGTGTTGTGTAGGCATTTGTAGGTGTACGTGAGTATATTGAAGGTGACTTTTTCCTTGTCGGGGAGCCAGTGGAGCTTGTGTAGGTGTTGGCTGATGTGTTTGTGTCGATGGACCCCAAGGACGAGTCTGGCAGTGGTGTACTGAATTGTCTGGAGCTTGCGTAGTAAAGTCTTGTTGATGCCTGCGTAGAGGGCGTTTCCGTAGTCCAGTCTGTTGGTAATGGGATGTCTGACAAAATATCGACAGACAGAAAATCGACTTACAAAAATATCGACACAGAAATATCGAAGGCAAAAATATCGAAGTCCTATCAACATAAAGGTAAGTATAAAAATATTTTTGAAAAAATATTGTCAAAAATATCGATGTTAAAAATATAGTTTTAAAAAATGTTTTAATAATAATGTAAAAATAAGTAAATAATGCATATACTTAAAAAAGTTCTAGATATAAATATTAAAACATATTTAAAAAATAATAACTAATACATATAATATTAAAATTAATTAAACATCTACCTATAAATTAATATATATACTTACTCCACACAGCGTTAGATAGTGTCAGGGTAAAAATTACTATTCCCACTCCAGAGAGTGCAACAGTAGGGAAAGCACTGGATAGCGTGTGGATAAAAATGTCTATTCCCACTCCAAAGAGTGCAACAGTAGAGAGAGAGCACTGGATAGCTTAGGGGTAAAAATTACTATTCCCACTCCAGTGAGTGCAACAGTAGGGAAAGCGTTGGATAGTGTAGGGGTAAAAATTACTAATCCCACTCCAGTGAGTGCAACAGTAGGGAAAGTGTTGGATAGCGTAGGGGTAAAAATTACTATTTCAACTCCAGAGAGTGCAACAGTAGTGAAAGCGCTGGATAGCATAGGGGTTAAATTAAAAGACATCAATTAAATACTTTTTTATAAAAAATAACATAATTAATTTAGAAAAAGATTATTAATAAATACCAATACATTTAAGTTAATATTTACTTAAATAACATTAAATTACATCCCACACTTTTCCCCCTTTAACACACAACACACTACACATACAAAAACACACAATTAATTTAATTATCAATTAATAAGAATTAATAATACATGAAGTATAATTAATATAATTATACATTAACACATTAATACATATTAATTACCAAATTATAGTTAATCAACAATAAATTAATTAACAATAACAATAAATAAAAAGTATTAATACATTAATTATAATTAACCGATTAATAAAAATGAATTACCAATTAATAATTAATTAACATTTAACTAATAATAAATAGCAATAAATAAAACAATCTCATTAATTAATTTAATTTAATTACTTCCCACCCTATTCCCCTATAAACCACAACCCACTACACATTAAAAAATCACATAATTAATTTAATTATCAATGAATCACTTAATGAAAATTAATCACCAATTAATTATTAATTAACAATAAATTAATTAACAATACAATAACAATAAATAAAAATCTATAATACATTATTTATAATTCATATAATTAACTAATTATCAAAAATAAATTACCAATTAATAATTAATAATGATTTAATAATCAATACCAATTGATTAAAACATATTAATTAATTAATTATAATTAAAGTACTTCAAACCCTATTCCCCTATAAACCCACCACCCGCTCTGATACTAAAATGCAAAATTTGCTTTAACTAAATTACTTATTTCTAAACATTATTTTAAAAATTATGAAAATACATAAAAAAATATTTAACATACATATAAAGTACATACTAAAATACATAACATTAAAAAAAATTGAAATTATTGACAAAAATATTTTTGCTTACGATATTACTTACTTCAATATTTAAAAAAAAGCAATATTACGTACCTTGGGGTCGATATTCTGGACAACGATATTCTTGACTTCGATATTCTGTCACTGCGATATTAAAAACTCAATATTAATGTAGGTCGATTTAAATAATCAATATTTTGACTGCTCACCCTGGTAATGAGTGCGTGGGATGCTGTCTTCCTTGCCTTGGGGGGATCCATATGAAAGTCTTACGGAGGATGCGCAGGGTGTTGAAGCAGCTGGAGGTGACGGTGTTGACCTGTCGATCCATGCAGAGGGAGGAGTCGAGTACGATGCAGAGGTTCTTGGTGTAGTCTGTGCGGGTCGGGGTGCCGAGGGCTGTGGGCCACAAAGTGTTGTTCCATACTGAATGAGTGGTTACGAGGATGAGGACTTCTATCTTCTCCGAGTTGAGTTTAAGGCAGCTGTTGCTCATCCAGGCAGCAACGTCCTGCATTCCTTCCTGGAAGTGGAGTCTGGTGTTGGTGGGCTCCTTGGTGAGGGACAGGATGAGCTGGGTGTCGTCAGCATAGGAGATTAGGCTGAGGATGTGCTGTTGGACGATGGCAGCGAGGGGAGCCATGAGTGACAATCCCTCTGGGACTCCGCAGTGGATTGCTGTGGGTTCAGAGAGGAAGGGTGGTAGTCTGATCCTTTGACTCCTGCCGGTGAGGAAAGATCTGATCCAGTTGAGGGTGGTGCCTTGTATGCTGGTGTTGTGTAGTCTTACTGTTAGAGTGTGGTGGGAGACAGTGTCGAAGGCTGCTGACAGGTCAAATAGAATCAGGTCTGTGGTGTAGCCCTGCTTGAGGAGGGAGCGGATGTCGTCGGTGGTGGCAAGTAGGGCGGTCTTGGTGCTGTGGTTGCTTCAGAATCCGGATTGATAATAGTTGAGGATGGCGTTTTCTTCGATAAACCTTGTCAGCTCTGCATTGACAGTCTTCGTGGGGACTTTCACTGCAAAAGGGAGGAGCTAGATGGGCCGATAGCTCTTACGGTCCGTCAGGTCTGCTGAGGGCTTCTGGAGCAGGGACCTGACTGCTGCGTGTTTCCAGTCGTTGGGGAAGGAGCCGGTCACGAAGGTGCGTTGTAATACCGGTGCAATGGTGGTGGCGGCTCTGCGGTATATGTGGGGTGGGCAGGGGTCTGTGGGGGCCGCGTAGTGGATGCCTTTCATTGTCGTGGCAGTCTCCTTGGTTGTGATCAGTGTCCAGGCGGAGATAGTGGTCTGGCTGGTGTTGCTGCTGGGTGGGCTGACTGCGGGGACGGGTGTGTGGTCATTGAAATTGTCGTAGAGGTTCATTATCTTCAGGTGGAAGTAGGAGCTGAGTTTGTCGCAGAGGTTTCTAGGAGGGGTGATGTCCGTTGCTCCACTACTGGGCTTGGTGAATTCCTGAATGACGCTGAAAAGTTCCTTTGAGTTGCTGGAGTATTCTGTTGTGGATGAAGTTTCTTTTGGTGGTTCTGATGCATTGGTGGTAATCTGTCATGGCGTCCTTGTAGGTGGTATAGTTTTCAGGTGTCTTGCTGTTTCTCCAGACGTCTGCAAGTGCTTCTGGCGTCTTGGAGCTCAGTGGTGAACCAGGCGGCTTTCCTGGGGCAGTGCTTGTCGAGGTTGCGCAGCGGGGTGAGCTTGTCTGCACAGTTGGCGATCCAAGTGTAGAATTCCATGGCTGCGAGGTTGGTGTCGGCTGCAGCGGAGTGGGTGTTGCCGTTTAGGGTGGAGTTGAGTTGTTCCTCGGTGACTCTGCTCCAGTTCCTACAGGGGGCAGGTTCTGGTGGCTTGGGTTTGATCACAAGGAAGTGTATGCATTGATGGTCAGTCCAAGGGGGCTGCGTGGTGTGGCTAAAGTGAACGCTGCTGCCTCCTGCAAAGATGGGATCAAGAGTGTGTCCTGCCTTTTGTGTCGGTGTGGTAACCAGCTGTTTCAGACTGATGTTGGTGAGGTTGTCGCAGAGGGCTGTGGAGTTGGGGTCGCTGAGGTTGTCGAGGTGAAAGTTCAGGTCTCTGATGAGTGTGTAGTCCTTGGCGGCGATGGCGTGGAATGCGAAGAGGTCGATGATGGTATTGGCAAAGAGTGCTTGTGGTCGGGGGTCTGTAGGCGAGTGTGCAGCGGAGCGTGGAGTTAGGGCTGGTCTGGACCTAGAAGTGTAGGTGTTTCGGCGGCAGGGAAGTTTTCGCTGAACGTGGTGAGGTGGAAGGAGTTTTTGTGTGCAATTGTGATGTCTTCTCCTGGGTGGTTGGAGTGCTCCATTCTCTGGAGGAGGCATTGGTCCAGGTTTCCATAAAGAAGGCGACGTCGGGTGAGAGCGAGTCAAGGAGGTTCTACATTTCTGTGGGGTGTCTGTGCATGGAGCGCACTTTGAGGAGGATGCATCTGAGGGCATTGGTGGTATTGGTTATGGCGGTGTCCCGAGCGGTGGTGAAGGTCTGGCCGCAGCTGTAGCAGGAGAACTGGCCGTGAGTCGTGCTCAGTGTGGCTTGCTGGCAGTTGTTGTACCGACCGGGGTTGAGTGGGAGAAGTGTGGAGGCATCGTAGCAGTGGATGGTGGGAGATCCAGGGTTCCTGGCGCTAGTCATGGTCGGGTCACGGACGGGCACAGACGGACTTGCCTTTGGCACGCCAGCGGTGCGACCATGCAGCGGCCACCATCAATTAGGGAACAGGGAGGGACGTGCAACTGGGAGGTGGGGAGCAGGGACTGTCAGAGGGGAGGGGAGGGGCAGCGGGGGGCAGTAGCTGCGGTGGGAAACTGCAAGAAAGAACAATCCAAGAACACAAATAAGCACCACAAACGAAATACAAAACAAAATTAAGCACAAAAAACGAAATACAAAACGAAAATAAGCACAAAGCACAATGACAGGAATAACAGAAGGCAATGCAGGAAAGTACAGGCAGAGTACAGACGCAATCGGGCAGCGACAAGCACAGAGCCGAGCGGCCTAGAACACTACCAGGAGGAGGAGGTCAACGTTTTGATGGCAGAGCAGAGCACAGCAGAGCTGCTGGGGAGGAAGCAGGTCTCAGACCGGAGGTCGCGGTTGGCTCCTCCAAGCCCTCTTGCTGCTTTACTGCCTTTCCTCTCCCTCTGCTTTCGTGGCCCTGTTGGAGCTCCTCCACGGCGCGGCTGCGGGGTTACAGGGTGAGACTGTAGGTCGGAAAAGTCAGCTGAACCCTTGGTAATTCTAATGATGAATTTATTAATACATGCGCGCAGAGGAAAACCTACCAACCTCTAGTGTACTGGCTGACTGGGGTAGACCAGCCTGCCACAGCAGACCGGTTTGTGACCCCTCTGCAGGAGAATCCCATGCTCTCTGAGGGAAGAAAACAGTGCCTGCTCAGGCTCGAGGTGTTGTCACCTCATCCAAGCAGGATGGCTAAATAATCATCATATCAAGGCAGGAGGCTTCAAAGGCTTCTGCCATCTTAGATATACGACTCAGGCTTCCGCAAGAAAGGGGAAATGCCACCCCCTGCCCCGGGCCCATTAGGCAAAGGGATAGGCTGGAAAATGAATTATTCTCCCCGGGATTCGGAGATGGGTAGGTGCAGACGAACTTACTGCACGCCAAAACTATAGAGCGCGTACAACGCGGGACCTCCGCGTCACCCAATGATGCTGGAATCCACTGCACGATAAGTCGGACCCAGAACAACACAACACACACACAGTTGCTCCAACCCACCAAAGTTTTTTTTTTCCCTAGAAGGGTTATCCTGTTAATAAAATATAGCTTTGGAAATTCCCTTAACAGTTTTAACTTGCACTTTACACCCCACATCACATCACAAACCCCCTCACTTGCGCACATCAAACGGCAGCCTTGAAAAAGATCTCCGCTAAAGCTACCTTTCGCGGTTCCCGTTGGGCATTGCATTGCCGGCCCAATGAGGAGCATCACCAAATGATGAAGGATGACATCCTTTAGGGATTTGTGAGGGCAACATAAGTAGTCCTATTGACTGTTTGTTCCCACTACCCCGGCACAGACCCTCTCCATACTTTGAGAGATCGTGCCTCTTTCTCCTTAAGAACATTAGCCCTATCATTGAATTTTGGAAAATTAGCTAGTCAGGAAGCGTGTTCATTATTAGGCTCGTACCACTACTAAGGTGGGCAAACTGAAAAATAGAATCCTACCATCTTGGTTTTTGGTGGAATTAGGTTCAGTGCATCAGAAATATACCCACAGGAAGTCGTCATATAGGGGGTGTAGTCACTGTAAAGTTAAGTAGCCCATTGGCAACTACCTGTCACTACCCCCTTATGCCAGGAATTTAGATTTGGTGGATCCAGAAGAAGAGGACAAAGAAGAGTTGCAAAAATGAGAACTGAAATGTGCTGTGGACGTTTGGTGCCAAACCCTATATGCCTGCACCAGTCCCGACAATCATGAAGAGACCGACTAATCCTGCAGCTGAGCCTCTACCAAGAACCCCATTATACTGCCAGGGTTTGCAAATTGGCAGCAATCTCCCTTGGATTAGAGGAGCTATTCACCTGCAGGTCGGAGGCACCAAAGCAGTGAAGTTCGGTTTACCCTACTGCCTCACCCTGGGTAGACCCACACAGCAGCTGCCCAAGAAGAGGTCTCCATGCTCTAGAAGGTCAGATCTGTCTCCCCACCAAGTGAAAAGACACCAGGACCAATCGGAGCTGCACAGCACCACTACCCGGGGTACCAGACCCCTTACAGAAACAAAGGCCTGTTTAAGTCCAGTTGGGACTCCAACAGCACCAGGACTGTGCAGCTGTTGAGGGTCATCAGCACCACAGAGACCCACTTCCAGAGTGGCCAAGCTGCCCTGATTTATGCATCCTTAGCTGACAAGACAGACAACCTCAAGGCCCTGTGATGCACCAGCCCAGTCGACCAAACCCCTCTGCAGCCAAGGCCCCGGCCTGGAATCCGAAGAACTGACCGTGCTGATCTGCTCCCAGGACCCTTGTGAACTGAGCCCCCCTATGCAGCCTGTTTTAGGTCCCCCCTCTTCTCTCCTTTGGTGTAGTTTGTAAGGCTACCAAACTGAGCAGCACCTCTGCACCCGGATGCCCTAGTGGAGGTGAACTCTAACTGCTGGTAGTACTTTGGACCTTACTCCCCCTACCACCTTAAGTCCTGAAGGGGACACCCGGAAACCTACTTCAAGTACCTCTATAACATATATGTTTTTTTGTCCCACAGGAAGAATTACATTTAAAGACGCATTTTTGTGAACATTTTACTTACCTGTGAAATTCAATATTTTAAAAAGTACCTACTTGATAACAAAGTACTTGGTATCAAAATGTATATAAAATATGAGTTTTTTTTCATTTATTCTTGAGTGAGTGTCTCATTTATTGGCTCTGTGAGTACAACAATTGCTTAGCACTACCCTCTGATTAGGCTAAGTTGCTCCCCCACACTACCACAAAACTGAGCAATTAGTTTTATCATTTTCGCCTCTGTAAACCAATAAGGTTTGTCTGTACTCTTTACATAGTGTACCTCATTTTGAGATGCTATATAGAGAGACAGCTTCCTACAGTTAGGCATAAGCTTTTTATCTTCCCAACATGACGTGCATTTATTTTGTTTATCTTACACCTTTTTGCCTATCAAGCACTCATGACACCTGCAAAATGAGAGGTCACTGCCATGACCTTCACAATATCAAAACCCTAGTAAGTGGTGTAAGCAGGTTAACTGCTCTTCCCTAGTACCTGCTTTCTCCTTGTGAGTGACAAAATGTCCTCCCTGTCCAAGGGGTTTCATGAAGGCTCACTGTGGCTTCCGGCCCATCTCCCTGCTCCCGTTCCCGGCGAAGGTCATCGAGAAAATCGTCAACATGCAACTGGCCCACAACCTGGAAGACAACAGCATCTTAGACCCGTCCCAGTCCAGATTCAGATGCAACCACAGCACTGAGACAGCCCTCATCGCCACCACAGACGACATCAGGTGCCAACTAGACAACGGCGAAACATCAGCCCTCATCCTCCAGGACCTGTCAGCCACCTTCGACACGGTCTGCCATCGCACTCTAAATGATTCAGAAAAGGGGGTGGTGATGAACAGAGTGTCTGAATTAAGCAGACCACTCTTACCCAGTCCAAAGATCACCGTTTTTTAGCTCACTGCACCATCCCAGCTCAGAACTTGGCTATATGCAAATTAGTCTGACCCTGGCCCAGTGCATCATGGGAACAGGGCAGACCAAACTACCAAGCCAATTCTTATACTGGGAAGAAAACAAGCTACCGGGGACCGGTTTCTGGCATTTCAGCCGTCTTCGGCCCGGCTTGCTTGAATCCTGATGGTGCAATGAGCTAAGGACTCACATCTGAGTATACCCTTCCACGCTTATGGTGGACAAAAATTATTCAGAAAAGGGGGTGGTGATGAACAGAGTGTCTGAATTAAGCAGACCACTCTTACCCAGTCCAAAGATCAGGGCTTGATCCATCACCGTTTTTTAGCTCACTGCACCATCCCAGCTCAGAACTTGGCTATATGCAAATTAGTCTGACCCTGGCCCAGTGCATCATGGGAACAGGGCAGACCAAACTACCAAGCCAATTCTTATACTGGGAAGGAAACAAGCTACCGGGGACCGGTTTCTGGCATTTCAGCCGTCTTCGGCCCGGCTTGCTTGAATCCTGATGGTGCAATGAGCTAGGGACTCACATCTGAGTATACCCTTCCACGCTTATGGTGGACAAAAATGATTCAGAAAAGGGGGTGGTGATGAACAGAGTGTCTGAATTAAGCAGACCACTCTTACCCAGTCCAAAGATCAGGGCTTGATCCATCACCGTTTCTTAGCTCACTGCACCATCCCAGCTCAGAACTTGGCTATATGCAAATTAGTCTGACCCTGGCCCAGTGCATCATGGGAACAGGGCAGACCAAACTACCAAGCCAATTCTTATACTGGGAAGGAAACAAGCTACCGGGGACCGGTTTCTGGCATTTCAGCCGTCTTCGGCCCGGCTTGCTTGAATCCTGATGGTGCAATGAGCTAGGGACTCACATCTGAGTATACCCTTCCACGCTTATGGTGGACAAAAATGATTCAGAAAAGGGGGTGGTGATGAACAGAGTGTCTGAATTAAGCAGACCACTCTTACCCAGTCCAAAGATCAGGGCTTGATCCATCACCGTTTTTTAGCTCACTGCACCATCCCATCTCAGAACTTGGCTATATGCAAATTAGTCTGACCCTGGCCTAGTACATCATGGGAACAGGGCAGACCAAACTACCAAGCCAATTCTTATACTGGGAAGGAAACAAGCTACCGGGGACCGGTTTCAGGCATTTCAGCCGTCTTCGGCCCGGCTTGCTTGAATCCTGATGGTGCAATGAGCTAGGGACTCACATCTGAGTATACCCTTCCACGCTTATAGTGGACAAAAATGATTCAGAAAAGGGGGTGGTGATGAACAGAGTGTCTGAATTAAGCAGACCACTCTTACCCAGTCCAAAGATCAGGGCTTGATCCATCACCGTTTTTTAGCTCACTGGACCATCCCAGCTCAGAACCCTCACCACCCCTTGTTGTAAATATTTTTGTCCACCCTAAGCGTGGAAGGGTATACTCAGACATGAGTTCCTTGCTCATTGCACCATCAGGATTCAAGCAAACCAGGCCGAAGACGGCTGTAATGCCAGAAACCGGTCCCCGGGAGCTTGTTTCCTTCCCAGTGTAAGATTTGGCTTTTGTAGTTTGGTTTGCCCTGTTCCCATCATGCACTGGGACAGGAACAGACTAATTTGCATACAGCCAGGTTCTGAAACTGGGTTGGTGCAGTGAGCTAAAAAACGGTGTTGGATCTAGCCCTGATCTCTTGACTGGGTGAGAGCTTTCTGCTTAATTCAGAGACTCTGTCCCTCACCACCCCTTGTTGTAAATATTTTTGTCCACCCTAAGCGTGGAAGGGTATACTCAGACATGAGTCCCTTGCTCATTGCACCATCAGGATTCAAGCAAACCGGGCCGAAGACGGCTGTAATGCCAGAAACCGGACCCCGGGAGCTTGTTTCCTTCCCAGTGTAAGAATTGGCTTTTGTAGTTTGGTTTGCCCTGTTCCCATCATGCACTGGGACAGGAACAGACTAATTTGCATACAGCCAGGTTCTGAAACTGGGTTGGTGCAGTGAGCTAAAAAACGGTGTTGGATCTAGCCCTGATCTCTTGACTGGGTGAGAGCTTTCTGCTTAATTCAGAGACTCTGTCCCTCACCACCCCTTGTTGTAAATATTTTTGTCCACCCTAAGCGTGGAAGGGTATACTCAGACATGAGTCCCTTGCTCATTGCACCATCAGGATTCAAGCAAACCGGGCCGAAGACGGCTGTAATGCCAGAAACCGGTCCCCGGGAGCTTGTTTCCTTCCCAGTGTAAGAATTGGCTTTTGTAGTTTGGTTTGTCCTGTTCCCATCATGCACTGGGACAGGAACAGACTAATTTGCATACAGCCAGGTTCTGAAACTGGGATGGTGCAGTGAGCTAAAAAACGGTGTTGGATCTAGCCCTGATCTCTTGACTGGGTGAGAGCTTTCTGCTTAATTCAGAGACTCTGTCCCTCACCACCCCTTGTTGTAAATATTTCTGTCCACCCTAAGCGTGGAAGGGTATACTCAGACATGAGTCCCTTGCTCATTGCACCATCAGGATTCAAGCAAACGGGGCCGAAGACGGCTGTAATGCCAGAAACCGGTCCCCGGGAGCTTGTTTCCTTCCCAGTGTAAGAATTGGCTTTTGTAGTTTGGTTTGCCCTGTTCCCATCATGCACTGGGACAGGAACAGACTAATTTGCATACAGCCAGGTTCTGAAACTGGGATGGTGCAGTGAGCTAAAAAACGGTGTTGGATCTAGCCCTGATCTCTTGACTGGGTGAGAGCTTTCTGCTTTATTCAGAGACTCTGTCCCTCACCACCCCTTGTTGTAAATATTTTTGTCCACCCTAAGCGTGGAAGGGTATACTCAGACATGAGTCCCTTGCTCATTGCACCATCAGGATTCAAGCAAACCGGGCGGAAGACGGCTGTAATGCCAGAAACCGGTCCCCGGGAGCTTGTTTCCTTCCCAGTGTAAGAATTGGCTTTTGTAGTTTGGTTTGCCCTGTTCCCATCATGCACTGGGACAGGAACAGACTAATTTGCATACAGCCAGGTTCTGAAACTGGGATGGTGCAGTGAGCTAAAAAACGGTGTTGGATCTAGCCCTGATCTCTTGACTGGGTGAGAGCTTTCTGCTTAATTCAGAGACTCTGTCCCTCACCACCCCTTGTTGTAAATATTTTTGTCCACCCTAAGCGTGGAAGGGTATACTCAGACATGAGTCCCTTGCTCATTGCACCATCAGGATTCAAGCAAACCGGGCCGAAGACGGCTGTAATGCCAGAAACCGGTCCCCGGGAGCTTGTTTCCTTCCCAGTGTAAGAATTGGCTTTTGTAGTTTGGTTTGCCCTGTTCCCATCATGCACTGGGACAGGAACAGACTAATTTGCATACAGCCAGGTTCTGAAACTGGGATGGTGCAGTGAGCTAAAAACGGTGTTGGATCTAGCCCTGATCTCTTGACTGGGTGAGAGCTTTCTGCTTAATTCAGAGACTCTGTCCCTCACCACCCCTTGTTGTAAATATTTTTGTCCACCCTAAGCGTGGAAGGGTATACTCAGACATGAGTCCCTTGCTCATTGCACCATCAGGATTCAAGCAAACCGGGCCGAAGACGGCTGTAATGCCAGAAACCGGTCCCCGGGAGCTTGTTTCCTTCCCAGTGTAAGAATTGGCTTTTGTAGTTTGGTTTGCCCTGTTCCCATCATGCACTGGGACAGGAACAGACTAATTTGCATACAGCCAGGTTCTGAAACTGGGATGGTACAGTGAGCTAAAAAACGGTGTTGGATCTAGCCCTGATCTCTTGACTGGGTGAGAGCTTTCTGCTTAATTCAGAGACTCTGTCCCTCACCACCCCTTGTTGTAAATATTTTTGTCCACCCTAAGCGTGGAAGGGTATACTCAGACATGAGTCCCTTGCTCATTGCACCATCAGGATTCAAGCAAACCGGGCCGAAGACGGCTGTAATGCCAGAAACCGGTTCCCGGGAGCTTGTTTCCTTCCCAGTGTAAGAATTGGCTTTTGTAGTTTGGTTTGCCCTGTTCCCATCATGCACTGGGACAGGAACAGACTAATTTGCATACAGCCAGGTTCTGAAACTGGGATGGTGCAGTGAGCTAAAAAACGGTGTTGGATCTAGCCCTGATCTCTTGACTGGGTGAGAGCTTTCTGCTTAATTCAGAGACTCTGTCCCTCACCACCCCTTGTTGTAAATATCGCACTCTAAAGACACGGCTCCTAGAAGCCGGAATACAAGAGAAGGCCCTTGACTGGACCACGTACTTCCTCTCCGGCCGAACCCAGAGCGTCCGCCTCCCGCCCTTCCGATCCGAGGCCACCGACATTATTTGCGGCGTCCCCCAGGGCTCATCCATCAGCCCGCGCTGTTCAACGTCTACATGGCCCCCCTCGCAAAAGTGTCCCGCCAGCACGACCTCAACATCATCTCCTACACCAACGACACCCAGCTCATCCTCTCCCTCACCAAGGACCCACACACCACCAAAGCCAACCTCCACGAGGGAATGAAGGCCGTCACCGACTGGATGAGGAACAGCCGTCTGAAGCTGAACTCGGACAAGACGGAGGTACTCATCCTCAGACCCACCCCCTCAGCCTGGGACGACTCCTGGTGGCCGACCACAATGGGAACAGCACCGACACCCACTGACCAAACACGTACCCTTGGATTCATCCTCGACTCCTCCCTCTCCATGTCTAAACAGGTCAGCGCCGTCTCCTCCTCCTGCTACAACACCCTCCGCATGTTCCGCAGGATCTACAAGTGGCTCCCGACCAAAACAAGAAGAACGGTGACACAGGCCCTCATCAGCAGCAGACTGGACTACGGCAACGGACTCTACGCAGGAATCCCAGCCAAACACCTACAACGACTACAACGCATCCAAAACGCCTCCGCCTGACTGATCGACAACGTCCCCCTCCGCAGCCACATCACCCCCACCTGAGAGACCTACACTGGCTCCCCATCGACAAGAGGATCACCTTCAAGCTCCTCACCCACGCACACAAAGCACGCCACAACGCCCGACTAGCCTACCTTAACAGCAGACGTAGCTTCTACACCCCCCACCCGCCAGCTACGCTCCGCAAGCCTCGCCCTCGCCGCTGTCCCCCGCATCCAACGAACAACCTCCAGCGGCAGATCCTTCTCCTACCTCGCCGCCAAGACCTGGAACACCCTCCCGACCCACCTACGGCAGACCCAGGACCTGCTCACCTTCAGAAGACTCCTCAAGACCTGGCTCTTCGAGCAGTAGCGGCACCCCCTCCTCTCAGCGCCTTGAGACCCTCACGGGTAAGTAGCGCGCTTTACAAGTTCTTTGATTGATTGATTGATTGAGTGGCTCCATGCAGGTCACAGCAACTTGCAACACCTGAAATATGCACTTTCTGCTCTCTCAAGTACTTATTAGGCACAATGCTGCTTACCTGCGGCTGCAGGCAAGATTTTGTTTTCCTTTAATTTATTTAAGCCCAGGCGGGTATACATTTTGAGGCAATCTACAGGGGCAAATACATTTTACAGTGAGAGTAACCTTACCCTGCTGGGGCAACCACACATTTTTTCCATGTACTATTAGCACGAGATAAAATCACATGAACAGCAAACGAAAAGAGGAAAAGTAAGGAGTTGAAATGTTGGGTATAGTATACAAATTGTGAAAGATTGACCGGATGCAAACCTGAAATGTGTACTAGAATACTGTATTGCAGATTTTCAACGTATTTACTGACGTAAGGAAACTGTGTGTACAACTCCTGTTACGATATCAATGTAAATAAGAAAAATGCTAATAAAGTTGTTTAAAATAAAAATTCTCCATGTACTATGTAGTGGCTACTGGCTATACAGCCTAAAACATCTGCAATGCTACTGTGCTATCGTAAGGCAACACAAAATAAATGGGCTTCCTATTAATCAATAGCTGAATTTTCTTAAAACAATGGTACTCATAGACCTACCAATGTTTCGCCATTTTTTATATGCAAGTTTTTCATCCAAGAGTTTTCCCTTCGTCTCCTTGAATTCATTCTTTGAGTCAGTTGGCGAAACATAAACAGTAGATTTCTTAAAGTTATGTAACTCTAAAGTCAAGATGAAGGAATATGCTGACAAATGAACATCATCTTTTCCTTTCATTTGTTCTTGGAGTTCAAGTTTGGCTGTCTTCTCATTTTCTTTCTGTTAATTAATTGACTGTCAAATTTCAACTATGAGATTTTGGTCAGTTTGTCATGATTCATTCAACTAATCCTGTGGCTTTTCGCTTGAAACATTCCTTCTGTTTTTCATTCTTCTCATGTAAAATCACATATTCAGTATCCATATCATCACCTTCTGGCAGAACCTCTGCTAATTATGAAACAGGGGCAACCAGGATATAAGGTTCAAGATACCTGTGATTCTTAGATGCTTAGACTCGCCTTCAATGCTTGATTCAATGAAAGATTACTTTGGGAAGATGCATCTTTTGTTCATGCTTCAGGAGAGGGGGCATACAGTTATGTCTGGGCCTGGAGTTTACCCCAGACTGCATGCCCACCATATAGACAGGTTTCCTTGTAGCTCGGACCTCACAGATGTTTTAGCAGGAGCATCGAATGGGAAGACCACCAGCAATAATGTGAAGTTCAACATTGCACTTAGCCTTCTTGATGTACCTCACTGGTACCATGTGTGTAAGAACGGGGTGTGGCTTGTCCTTATGAAATGCCCTTTTTAAAATGGTGGTCTATTCAGAGATGTGTGAGCTTCCCAATTTAAGATGAAGTTAAATCTACTCCCCAGATATCAGTTCGTGTCTGACCCTTATGTAAACAAGGAGGTGACAAGTGATGAATGGATCACTACTCATTTCTTCCCTTATTTTTTCTGGCATTCATCACCCACTTGTTACTGTTTTTGCAATGATTTTTGCTCCTTGCTGTCAGAAATCCCTTGGGCCTTCTATGGGATGTCCTGACTTGGCTTTTATTTCTGGCCTGATGTCGGGGAAGGTTTAGTGCCTTGCTTGTCAGCTTCTGTATGATCTGCATCTACTATCTAAAGCTAGAAGATTCCATTTTTTTATCATTGTAGTTTTTTCTCCTACTGGGACCACCTTAAGGAGACACTTGATACACTTCACTTGCACTACTGAGTGCAGAGTGGCACCATGGCTACTGGGTGGAGTCCCTTGTTCTCAGGCTGTCAATAAGAACATTTTATAGATCATTACAGGATCCAGTCTTTGACACTGAGGAGCATATTTAGAAACCCAGATCGCCATGGGAACATCACTTTTTCTGACTTTCCTGTGGCGATAGGGGCTTCACCTTATTTACAAGGCAGTGTTAGGCCACTTAATGTGGCTTAACACTGCCTTGTAAATAATGCCCCCTTTCACGCTATGCTTATCAAGAAAGGGGTGGGCAGTGGGTGTTGCAGTGGGTGTTCCACCGTAACACCCATTGATTTTGAGGCTGCCCCCTATTTACAAGGGTGGTGTAAATAGGAGGCACCCCCAAAATTAAGAAGAAAGAAAACCTCGTCTTAATTGGGCGAAACAAGGGGAAATGCTTTATTTTGCCTCGTTTTTGCTTTTTCCATGTGTGCTGCCTTGTGAAACATACATGGAAAAAGCAAAACGCCTTGTATTGTTTATGTGTAAGAAGGTGTCCCTTCCCACACATAAACAATCTTTAAAAAAATGACATTCTGTAACTTCCATATGTGCTGCATTAAACAGCACACATTGAAGTGACAAAACGGCATTTAAAGTTTGTATTGACATCTGTTAGCCTTATATGTCCATAAGGAAAAGTTTGAAACGCGTCGCTTGAAGGGACACCTTCTTACACATAAACAATCTTCCCCTGCATGCATACACCCTTGCACTATGGTGCAATGGTGCCTGCATTGGTGTTAAGCTGCTAAACTGAGCGCCAGCGCAGGGGGAAACACAAGGCTGCACCATATTCTTGTAAATATGGTGCAGCTTTGCGTTTCTGAAGTGGTGGAGTGAGGCGTTAAGCCATGACGGCTAATGCCTCACTCCGCCACTTCTTTGTACATATGGCCCTGATTCCTGTTAAAACTCTATTAGGTTCCACCACATTATGAAAGAACAGTGAAGGAAGTGACCCAATTAGGGTCCCTCGGTTCACTCACAACCACCTCTCAGCCTTCCTCGCAAATGAAGAGTCGGTCAGACAGTAGAGAATACAAACCAAAGGTATTTATTAGAGGTACACTCGAGTGGAGTCCGGTCTGACCAGCCTCCTTGGATTGCTGCAGAGGGACTGACTTCAACAAGCATAGCAACATATGAAGTACAGTTCAGAACCGATAATGACATTCCCTTACTGAAAATTTCCAGTTGGTAGCTGCTGAACAAAGGAGTTTGAGTTTGAGTTTGAGTTTTAAAAGTTTAATATAGCGCTCTTTCACCAGCGGTTTCATGGCGCTGTAACTGGCAGATCTCCACAAGGGACAAGGGGTGGAGGACAGGGGAAAGGGAACTACATAAAGATTTTACTGAAAAAATAAGCTTTAAGTTTCTTACAAAACTGGGAATATGAGGTCAGGGATCTGAGCTCCAAGGGTAGTGAATTCCAGAGAGCTTGGGCAAGGGTCGCAAATTTTGACCCCCCCCACTTTTTCCGACGAAACCGGGGAACTGTCAACAGAAATTTGGAAGAGAATCGGAGCTCCCTGGCTGGAAGGTAGGGGACAATCACCGAGGAAATGAAGGCAGGGGCCGTGCCCAGTTGAGCCTGGTAGATGATGGTCGCAAGCTTGAACTGGACACGTTCCCGAACCAGGAGCCAGTGTAAGGTTTTCAGGAGGGGAGTGACATGTGAGGATTTGGGAAGGTTAAAGACCAACCGAGCCGCCTGGTTTTGAATCATCTGCAACCGCCTGAGACTATATGCAGGTATACCTGCATATAGGGCGTTGCCATAATCCAGGCGGGAGATGACCATCGCAAGGACGATCAGCTTCAAGGCCTCGAAGGTGAAAAATCGAGAGACCTTGCGAATGGTACGGAGAGAAAGAAAGGAAGAAGAAACCACAGAGCTAACCTGGAAGTGAAGGGTGAGGTGAGAGTTGAGTTTGATGCCTAAAGTTTTGACCGAGGTAGAGGGGACCGGAGGGAGACCAAGGGAAGGGTGCCAAAAAAGTGAAGACCAGGGACTGGAGCAACCACCCGTCAACACCAACTCGGTCTTGTCAGGGTTGAGTTTCAGGTGGTTGAAATCCATCCAGTCCCAGATAAAAATCATAGTAGACTGGAAATTAGAAATAGAGGCAGAAGATGAAGAGAGGTTGAAAACAAGTTGGAGATCATCCGCATAATTATATACGGTGACCTCCATTTGTTCTAAAGAAAAAATAAGGGGAGAAATGTAAAGGTTGAACAGAAGAGGTGAGAGGGAGGAACCTTGGGGGACCCCGCACTGAACCTTCCGGAAGTCCGCAGAGAAGTCACCCAGGCGAACCGCCTGGGTGCGGTCCCTCAGGAAGGAGGACAACCATACCAGGGCCGTACCCCCGATCCCCGCCGCCCCGACACGGGAGAGTAAGATGGTGTGATCCACCGTGTCAAAGGCGGCAGAGAGATCGAGGAGGACTAATGCCTGGAATTGATTGGTGTCCCTCCCCTCCCTGAGGTTGTCGAGGACCGAAAGGACTACGGACTCCGTAGAGTGTGCGGGGCGAAAGCCAGCCTGACGGGAAGCCAATACCCCATTCTCTTCCACGAAGGTGCTCAGAGACCTGGTGACATGGCGCTCGAGCACCTTAGCCAAAAATGGTAGGAGAGAGATAGGGCGATAATTGGCAGGGATCGAGGGGTCCGCGCCAGGCTTCTTTAAGATAGGTAAAATAATAGCAGATTTCAAAGGGTTGGGAACGACTCCCTGAGAAAGGGAGCTGTTAAGAAAGTGAAGGGGGGATCAGGGCAGGTGGTGTAAATGTGACGAAGTATGTGAGCGGGACAGGTATCAAGAGGAGAGCCAGATTTTACAAGGGGGATTAGTGATGTAAAGGTTTCCTTAGTCAGAGGGGGAAGAGTATTTAATTGTCCTTGCGGGGGAGGGCACTGAGGGTCAACAAAAGACGGAGAAGGTGGCGGGATGTTGGCTTTGATGGTGGCGATCTTATCATTAAAAAAACTGTTCAAAGAGTGACAAAGGGCCTGGGAGGGGGAGGGCTTAAGGGAGGTGCGATCTGAAAAGGCTAGGTTCTGAACAATCGAGAAGATTTCCCTAGATTGGTTCTCGGCTGTGAGGATCTTGGAGGAGAAATAGGCTGTTTTAGTGGCCAAATTAGCATTCTTATATTGGGCTAATAGAGTGGTAAAGTCAGCTCTTAAGATGGGACAATAGTTTCTCCTCCAGGCCCTCTCAGCACGGCGTACCGATAGTTTGATGGATTTCAGATCATCGGTAAACCACCGATTGGCATCTTTCTCCCGTTTGGAAGTCAATGCTTCAAGGGAGCGATAGACTCGCTGGCGGAAGAGAGCCACTGTTCAATGGTGTTAGCCTGAGCCAGGGTGGACAGACCGTGAAGGGCGGGGTAGGAAGCACTTAAAAGGGCAGACAAGTTCGCCGGGTCAACTCTGCTCCACGAGCGGACCCAAACATTTTTAGGAAGGGGGACCCTAAGTGTAGAACTAAGAGGAAGAGAAAAAGAAAGCAGGTGGTGGTCGGACCAAGTGCAGGGAGAAATAGAGAGGGAGTCAACAGGGCAGTTCAAGGACCAGATCTGGTCCAGGACATGGCCCTTGACGTGAGTTGGGGAGGATACATGGGAGACAAAATTAAGAGATAAAAGTGTGTCTGAGAACTCTCTGGAAGACAGACACTCTGCAGGGTCAGAGGGCCAGAAGTTAAAGTCGCCCAGTAGTAACACAGAGGAATTATTAACGGCGAGGGTGGCTAGTACCTCCTGGAAATCAGGGAGAAAGCGTAGAGGTGACTGGGGAGGACGATAAATTAGCACACAGGTGAGAGGGGGGGAAGTGGACGCAGTACGGATAGCGAGATACTCAGTGGTAGCAATATCGGGGAGAGAGAGCAGTTGAAATGGAAGGTCAGATCGGGCAATGACTGCTACGCCGCCCCCCGCTCTGCCAGGAGAGCTATCCAATCGGAGGGCGTAGTAAGGAGCAGGCAGAGTGGCTAGCAGCGTAGGTAGGGAATCATCACAGAACCATGTCTCCGTTAAAAAGAGGAGATCCGGTGCGTGAAGATCTAACAGCACCGATAGTTCATGTGAATGAGCCACCGCCGATCTGGTATTCAAATATTCAAATAAAGGAGGTACAGAAGATGGATCTAGGTCCTGAGAGCGAGTACATGCTATCTCAATGCCAAGGTCTCTCTGGCTGCGCCCACCTCTCTAAGGGTGGGAGCAGGCCTATCTACAGACAAAGGTATGCACTAGCGAAGACAGTGTATTCATTAGCACAGCGAAGGTCAGCCTTGAAGAAACAAACAAAAAAAAACTATTGCAGCTGCTTTCAGCTGAGGCACACAAAAAAATGAGACAGAAGTTAGTTTCGATTATGGCTCAAGATGGCGGCTGGATACAAAATGGTGTAGTGAATGCTAACTTAAGTCATACAATGCATAGAGAATTTGGCTAAAAAAAATTCTATTCCAACAGACCCTCCTTTTAGCATTTGCTAAACATTTTATTACTGTCTAAGAACAAATAACCTCATACAGAAGATATGTACTGCCACTACAAGCTGATATATGCATTGTCAATATTCAAAAATACTTCATCAATTAACATGAGATCATTGATATCTTTCATCATCATGATAGTGGCATTAGTGTCATGTACCATAATTCTTGGCTTCGGTTTTGTGCACACAATAGGCACAACAAGCAGGGAGGTAGTGTATGCAAAGGCAACATGTGAAGATAATACCAGAAATTACCACCAGAAAGATAAGAATCTTCCAACCCCAGGATGTGAATATACTCCAGAACCACCCGGAGAGGGTCCAAGTGCCATTTTCTTGGTGTATGTCAGATAAAAGCCTATGCAACTTCTGTATGGCAGCATATTCATTGGGGGCGTGGTCTGGGATGTACACACAGCAGCTACTGTAACGCCCCCTCCCTGATCAGCAAGGATAATGTCTAACAACGAGCCTCGTAGCCTGGAGCTCAGCGGTGATGTTTGCCAGTATACCAGTTGTTGTGTTAATAAGCCCCTTAAACAACCCTCGTAATCTGACGAATGTTAAGATTATTGGACTCTGGGCCCCAAAATGGGAACGATACCCTTCATGGCATATTCAAACTGTTGCAAGGTGGTATCTGTCTAATCTATACCTTCTGTGTTAATAACCCTTCTAACTCTGGGCAAATGTACACTCTGATGCTGCAGCAGATGGTTTTTGTGGTAATTTGACAGAGCAATATACACAGGGGGTAGGAGGAAAGAGAGATAACACCTGCCCGACCATCCCTCCGGGAGCCAGACATAATCTTGGGATCCACAAACAAAATAGACATTAGGGGATGACATTAAAGGCGGACTATCAGTCGTTCTAACCTATATGTGGAATTGCATCTGCTGTCTTCCACCTTTATCTTCCCAGTCCTCTGGACACAGAAACTAGCTGTTGTGTTGACCACCGACAGCGAATTTGGCTCATCCTCAGTAACATTACAAGCCCGGAATGACTGGAAATGTGTTGAACCCCAGAAAATAAGCTATTTCCATTTGAGACCACGTTCCATTTATCACACCCTTGTATGCATGCATGCAAGAGCTTAAGAACAATCTACCAAACAGCTCTTGACCTGTTGAAGCACCGGGGAGAGCCCTATGCTGGAAATGTACATTCTGTATCATGGTGCGAGAATCAGTAAGTGTTCTGTCTAAAGCATTGAATTGGGGTTGGGGAGGCACCATACTAAGCAGTGCAAACCAACCCTCCCAACTGTTAACATAGGACAATGGCATGGACAATAAGTTCTCACTTTTATGGGTCACAGAGAGAAGTAGTCCGCACACACAACAATTACTTGTGTTAGACACATTTTGAGCCTGATGCAACATTTGTATATTAGATACGTGAGACCAGAGAGCCTCTGGTGTCATCCCTAGTTGGCACACTTAATGTTTGCATTTCCTTGGTAAAAAGAAATCTGCTTCCATTCAATGTTCATTATACTTCATTTATTTCATGAATTTGATAATGGTTTATACCGATGCGTTTCACATTGCTTCATAGTTTGTTGTCAATGAACATAATCAGGCAATATCATTACGTGTCCAATGCATTTCGGGCATTCAAAAACATGCCCTTCATCAGGGAATGACACTAAAAACAATAATATAAGTGAACGTTAATCCAAGCAAATCATGTGCATATAATTATAGTCAACAAAACGATGCAAAAGACATTAGGTCAACAAAACGATACCAAAGACATTGTTTTATCAGTTACCATAACATTCAATGTGCTGCATGCATCTGTACAAATACGTTATAGTGTGGGGAAATTGGAGTGGTGGGGTAAGAAAGTGTGTTTCGAAAATACACTTACATGCCTGTGTTCTGGGCAGTGGATCGGAATCTAAAGGTAAGAAAATGTAAAAAGGTTCGTCAGACCTGGTACGCGAAAGAAGGGTTTGCCTATGCGTTACATGCAAGGCTTAGTCTTGTGTGAAACTGACCTCTATGTGAAACCCACCGATAGGAACAATATGCTATTGTACTCTAGTTTTCACGAACCTAATCTGATCAGAAATCTACCATACTCCCAAATGGCAAGGGTTAAAAGAATCACCTCTGATCCAACTACTCTCACCACAAGATTAAGCGAAATGTCCAACAAATTCATGCAAAGGGGCTACCCAAAAAAGCTAGTGGATGAAACCATGAATAGGATACACAACTTGGAAAGAGCCAAACTTCTCACACCAACTCCTAAACCTGAACAAACACAGACAGTAGTGGTTTCAAAATATGCCACCAACAGCAAGAAATTCAAACAAATAATCACGAAACATTGGACAATCCTTAATCTTGAACCAGACTTCAACAACGCATTCAGTCAACCCCCGATATTTGCGTACACCAGAGCCAAAAATCTGGGAGAAATTCTACAAAGCACACCCAATGATACCAACATATACACTGGAACCAAACCTTGTCTAAACTGTGGCAACTGCAACAGCATTATTAAGGGACACATCATAAATCATCCAACTAAAGGCTATCCAATAAATCTACGAGTCAATGCCACCTGTGATTCAAGCAATCTAATATATGGAATTAAATGTCCGTGTGGAAAGATATACGTCGGGAAAACTGAGCGACGCATCAAAGTGCGCCTCACTGAACACAGATCTAACATTAGACTTAAGAATCTGAAATCAGCCTTGTCTGCGCATTTCGTTGAACAACAACACAACGTTTCCCAAGTAAAATACATCATTCTTGAGACTGTTCCCAAACAGGAAGGGAGAGACAATAATAAATTTCTCCTACAACGCGAAAACTACTGGATTCACAAATTGTCAAGCCAAAAACCTATGGGCTTAAATGAAAGAATAGAACTTGCGTGTTACTTATAAGTTTATTGCTCTGTAAATCCATTTGCTGTAATTGTGCATGCTCCCAAACACTTAACACCTCCGACACGACACAAACCCGTTTTTTTATCGGATTACATCAGGTTTGTAGGTTAGCTTCATGAACAACTCACTGTTCATGACAGAACAACCCCAAGCCAGTTCGATCCCCCACTACACCCTGTACAATTATATTTTTTCCTTTTATATTCTCTCCTCTCATAATACACACTCGCAAATACCCACATTTATTCACTGTTTATTTTTAACAAATAGGCTAATTCTAGCTTGATACAACCCGCCGACCGGACGTCTCAACCCTTATCGCGATCTACAGTCTTTTTTCTATTTTTTGTGAACACGTGATCAACCACATGACCACTGTTACTTTGAATATTACTAACGCGGGAAACCTTTGTTTTCACCGGCGTTTCAAGGAGACGAACTGCGGATACAACGCGTCACCCTTAAACTTCTAAGGTCAGTTTCACACAAGACTAAGCCTTGCATGTAACGCATAGGCAAACCCTTCTTTCGCGTACCAGGTCTGACGAACCTTTTTACATTTTCTTACCTTTAGATTCCGATCCACTGCCCAGAACACAGGCATGTAAGTGTATTTTCGAAACACACTCTCTTACCCCACCACTCCAATTTCCCCACACTATAACGTATTTGTACAGATGCATGCAGCACATTGAATGTTATGGTAACTGATAAAACAATGTCTTTGGTATCGTTTTGTTGACCTAATGTCTTTTGCATCGTTTTGTTGACTATAATTATATGCACATGATTTGCTTGGATTAACGTTCACTTATATTATTGTTTTTAGTGTCATTCCCTGATGAAGGGCATGTTTTTGAATGCCCGAAATGCATTGGACACGTAATGATATTGCCTGATTATGTTCATTGACAACAAACTATGAAGCAATGTGAAACACATCGGTATAAACCATTATCAAATTCATGAAATAAATGAAGTATAATGAACATTGAATGGAAGCAGATTTCTTTTTACCAAGGAAATGCAAACATTGAGTGTGCCAACTAGGGATGACACCAGAGGCTCTCTGGTCTCACGTATCTAACAAACAATTAGACGTCGTAGGGCACTCGACGCCTCCTTATTGAGCACCTCCAAAATCCACAAAAATCATCTACCCAGATAAACTAACTGAAGATATCACAAGCTGTGCAGCTCCACAACTATCATTGTATTTGTTCCTCCCAGCGCCCACTGGAGAATAGCACGCAACTTACAAACATTGGAAACCAAACTCAACAATGTCAAATTATGAGGAAATATCTAAAAGCACGGAGGCTAGAGCCTCCACCTTTGCATTTGAGGCCAAAGACGTGGACCAAATCTACTCTCTGATCAGGGAGGAGGTAGCGCAAGAAACAACAAATCGATCCAAAGAGCAAAACATTAAACAACTATTATATCTAACCAAGAGAAAGACAAACCAACAACTACACGCCAGTACCCTTATTAAGTATCATAGGAATCAACGCATACCACGCGGGTTAAGGATTGCACTCAAACCCTCCCTATGCAAGCACTCTAAAAAATTCCAGGAACGGTGGTACGAGATCCTAAATAAGTGCTCACTGGATCTAATTCTTTTAATCATACAAGAATTATCAACTATCTTGGAGGAAATTGCGGCCGAAATTCAAGAAACATCAACTGAATTATCTCAAATGATGACGGAGGAAGAACTAAAAACCACCTTGGAAGACATCAAGACACAAATCGATCGACACTCGAGGGAGATCAATGACCGCAAAATTCGGAAATTCAAGCGGGATACCTTAGATTATAGACATGGGCCGATGTGTATGCCCAAAAACGCAGAAATCGCCCTTACAACTCCAACACCGACACCTCTTCAACAGATAGCGAATCAACACAAAGACCACGTAGCAACCAACCTATGAGAACACCACAAGAACAAACTCCAACTGTGGAAGCCACCACCAGCCAAACACATGAGAGCAGTCCTTTTTTAGACCAGGGCCAAGCCCAAAAAGGAGACCCAGGAGAGGGCAAGGAAAAAGAGAAAGAGAAAGAAAGGGACCCACCAAATACACGGAGCACTGCAGCAACAACCAAGGAGAAGGAGAAAAAACCCAAGAAGAATTAACCACAGAGTGCCTTGTTATCAACATCAGTGATCAACATTTTAACACGTATGAACTTAAACTACTTGAGAAAGGAACCTCATTTGTACCTACCACCCTTTCAAACCAACTGGAATATGAAGTCAGCTTGTTCAAACTAATGCGCAAACTTAGACTTAGACATTTTTTTGACAACACATTACCACAACGTCCGCCACAAGAGAAAGACCAACTACTAGGACTACGACCACAGAGCTCATTCCAAGCGCCCACGAGTCACAAGACCCTAGATCTTTTTGAAAATCTAGTAAAACAGGATCTCAACAAACTCAACCATACCAAACCCAAAAACAGAAACATTACTCAGAAAGATATGGACACATTGAGAAGAATAACAACCAATGACCAAGTAATTTTCGCCAAAGCAGATAAAGGGGGAGCGATTGTTATTATGAATACCTCAATGTACAACGACAAAACAACTGAGCATGTCATGGACAAAACAATCTATAACCAATTGGATTCCAACCCCACCACGGAATATGCCAAAATTCTAAAAAACATCATAGACCAGGCATGCAAACAGGGGACTATTACGGAAAGGACAAAGAACTTTCTCGTAACCACCAACCCTAAAAGTCCAACACTAAGGATGGTGCCAAAAATCCACAAGAATCTCAGAAACCCTCCCATGAGACCAATTGTCTCCACCAGAGGGAGCATTCATCAACCGATAGGTCAACTTATTGACAGATACCTTCAACCATCGGTACAATCTACCCAAACATACATCAAGGATACTACGCAATTCCTACTCAAATTGCAACAACTCCAATTGAACCCACAAGAAAAAATATTGCTATGCACTGCTGATGTTTGCAGTCTATACACAAACATACCTCACAACATGGGCATCGAAGCAATGGAATCAGCTATTTTGAACATCGACGTGGACCATGACTTCCAACTATTTCTGATGGAACTTATGCAGTTTACATTGTACCATAGCTACTTCAGAGTGCAGGACAAATGGTATCAACAACTGACAGGGATGGCTATGGGCAATTCAGCCGCGCCTGCATATGCGAACATTTTCATGCACTGGTATGAAACTCAGCATATACTAAAGGATAAGAACTGGACAAACCACCTCAAAATGATATCAAGATACATTGATGACTTTTTCATCATATGGACGGACTCAGAAGAGAAACTCAAAACTCAATTGATGATATTTAACTCTATCGACCAAAGGATCCAACTAACTTGGGACATTTCAGACACATCAGTAAATTTCCTAGATGTTAAAGTCACAATAACCCCGAATGGATTCGTCACAGACCTCTATGTGAAACCCACCGATAGGAACAATATGCTATTGTACTCTAGTTTTCACGAACCTAATCTGATCAGAAATCTACCATACTCCCAAATGGCAAGGGTTAAAAGAATCACCTCTGATCCAACTACTCTCACCACAAGATTAAGCGAAATGTCCAACAAATTCATGCAAAGGGGCTACCCAAAAAATCTAGTGGATGAAACCATGAATAGGATACACAACTTGGAAAGAGCCAAACTTCTCACACCAACTCCTAAACCTGAACAAACACAGACAGTAGTGGTTTCAAAATATGCCACCAACAGCAAGAAATTCAAACAAATAATCACGAAACATTGGACAATCCTTAATCTTGAACCAGACTTCAACAACGCATTCAGTCAACCCCCGATATTTGCGTACACCAGAGCCAAAAATCTGGGAGAAATTCTACAAAGCACACCCAATGATACCAACATATACACTGGAACCAAACCTTGTCTAAACTGTGGCAACTGCAACAGGATTATTAAGGGACACATCATAAATCATCCAACTAAAGGCTATCCAATAAATCTACGAGTCAATGCCACCTGTGATTCAAGCAATCTAATATATGGAAATAAATGTCCGTGTGGAAAGATATACGTCGGGAAAACTGAGCGACGCATCAAAGTGCGCCTCACTGAACACAGATCTAACATTAGACTTAAGAATCTGAAATCAGCCTTGTCTGCGCATTTCGTTGAACAACAACACAACGTTTCCCAAGTAAAATACATCATTCTTGAGACTGTTCCCAAACAGGAAGGGAGAGACAATAATAAATTTCTCCTACAACGCGAAAACTACTGGATTCACAAATTGTCAAGCCAAAAACCTATGGGCTTAAATGAAAGAATAGAACTTGCGTGTTACTTATAAGTTTATTGCTCTGTAAATCCATTTGCTGTAATTGTGCATGCTCCCAAACACTTAACACCTCCGACACGACACAAACCCGTTTTTTTATCGGATTACATCAGGTTTGTAGGTTAGCTTCATGAACAACTCACTGTTCATGACAGAACAACCCCAAGCCAGTTCGATCCCCCACTACACCCTGTACAATTATATTTTTTCCTTTTATATTCTCTCCTCTCATAATACACACTCGCAAATACCCACATTTATTCACTGTTTATTTTTAACAAATAGGCTAATTCTAGCTTGATACAACCCGCCGACCGGACGTCTCAACCCTTATCGCGATCTACAGTCTTTTTTCTATTTTTTGTGAACACGTGATCAACCACATGACCACTGTTACTTTGAATATTACTAACGCGGGAAACCTTTGTTTTCACCGGCGTTTCAAGGAGACGAACTGCGGATACAACGCGTCACCCTTAAACTTCTAAGGTCAGTTTCACACAAGACTAAGCCTTGCATGTAACGCATAGGCAAACCCTTCTTTCGCGTACCAGGTCGGACGAACCTTTTTACATTTTCTTACCTTTAGATTCCGATCCACTGCCCAGAACACAGGCATAAAAGTGTATTTTCGAAACACACTCTCTTACCCCACCACTCCAATTTCCCCACACTATAACGTATTTGTACAGATGCATGCAGCACATTGAATGTTATGGTAACTGATAAAACAATGTCTTTGGTATCGTTTTGTTGACCTAATGTCTTTTGCATCGTTTTGTTGACTATAATTATATGCACATGATTTGCTTGGATTAACGTTCACTTATATTAATGTTTTTAGTGTCATTCCCTGATGAAGGGCATGTTTTTGAATGCCCGAAATGCATTGGACACGTAATGATATTGCCTGATTATGTTCATTGACAACAAACTATGAAGCAATGTGAAACGCATCGGTATAAACCATTATCAAATTCATGAAATAAATGAAGTATAATGAACATTGAATGGAAGCAGATTTCTTTTTACCAAGGAAATGCAAACATTGAGTGTGCCAACTAGGGATGACACCAGAGGCTCTCTGGTCTCACGTATCTAACAAACAATTAGACGTCGTAGGGCACTCGACGCCTCCTTATTGAGCACCTCCAAAATCCACAAAAATCATCTACCCAGATAAACTAACTGAAGATATCACAAGCTGTGCAGCTCCACAACTATCATTGCAACATTTGTATAAACACATTATCCTTAATAAGACTTTCGGTGCTCTCTTCTTGAGGGGCTAAAGTGCCAAACATGTTCAGGGGGCCAAGAGTTGTCCCAATCAAAGAACGTGCTGGATAATTCTCTTCCAAGAACCAAGATATCCCTAAAACAAATATCAATGCTATTGCAATTATGGATGCAAAAACTATTTTGCTTTTTGTGGGCCAACCCCGCTCTAAGCACGGAGGTGCAAACAGTTGTTCTTCTTGAGAAATGGGCCGACCAAACGGATACATTGTGGAACCAGGGAAAAAGGAGTGCAAAAAAACAGATGGAAAAGACAAGAGTTCCCAGTGTCCATCAGAGCCTCACTGGTAGAATCCTACTGTTCATCAACGTTGGCACTCTTGAGCACCGGTGGTGGAGCTGTTCGATCCTAGCTCTTGATGAAATTCCATGTCGCACAGGATAATGTACCCCCCTCCAGGGGAGCACATTCGATCTATCCTGTCCAATGTCCGAACAATGTACCAATCTACTGTAGGTATCATAGGCAATGTACACCCTAATTTGCACAGTTCCACCCTGCTAATATGACTTCTCCTTTGGTGCACTGTTCCTCCGTCCAGGGTGCAAATTGTACCTAGCTACTACAGGCACAGAGGGGTGAGTAAAAAGGGTCTCAGACACAGAGGGGACAGTGGAAAGGGGCTCTTGAATCACCAGGATTTCCGGGGGCACTGCAGCATTTAGTACCTGATTGTTCTCAGCCTCCGCTATGGTCCATGTGAGCTTGGCATCCGAAAAGGGAACAAATTGTGGGACTTGCTCCCACTCCGAGTCCCCAATTCCTTCCTTGACCCACTGATCATAGGGCAAGGGTAGAGGCACTCTATGGCAGTGTTGACTATGAATCCATTTCTTTCGTCCGGCGACCTTCACTGCAATTCGGGTGGCAAGGAGGACCTGGACAAGTCCTTTCTACTTCGACTCCAAGTTCCTCTTCCTCTGAAAATTCCGGATTCGAATAAAATCACCAGGTCGAATGTCATGTCCTGGCCCCTCGGGTACTGGGGTGAGAGAATCCTGGATTTGTTGGTGAATAGAATGCAGACTTTTAGTTAACTCATACATATAGTCCACTAACAGAGGATATTCAATTTCCGAAAATCTACTAGGACGCGGAACGCCCCAGACATTTGCCAGGTACCCAAACACAACCTCGTAGGGTGACAGTCCTGTCCTAGAATGCACTGTAGTTCTTTTGGGCAAAAGGGCTAATGGTAAAGCATCTGGCCACTGCAACCCTGTGCTCGCCTGAATCTTTGCCAGTTTCAGTTTGAGAGTACAGTTGTACTTCTCAACCAAACCGGCAGACTGGGGATGATTTGCAGCATGAAACTTCTGTCTGATATGTAGTCCCTCGCAAACTAATTGAATTACTTTGGCATTAAAGTGACTTCCATTATCACTCCAATTCAAAAGGGCAAGCCCGAAGCGAGGAAAGAACTTCTTCAGGAGTACTTTTGCAGTCGCTATGGCTGTATCTTCTTTCGTGGGGTAGGCCTCAACTCATTTACTGAATGCACAGACAACAACTAATACATATTTTAAATTGTTGACTCGATCCATTTCTATGTAATCTATCTGGAAGACCTCAAAAGGGAAAGTGAGAGATGTAAAATTACCAGGGGGCTTAGGGGTACCTTTTCCAGGATTGTGCATCATACAATATTGTGCGGCAATAGTCTTTGGGATGTTATCATTTTGCCACACAAGGTCTAACAACTTACAAATACCTTTAGCACTGATATAAGCAGGCCCATGCACTATGGTGACTACAGGAATAACATATTCATCTGGTAACATCTACCTCTGTTTCCCTGACTTATCAGTCCAACACCGCTCCTCGCCCAAATGTGTTGTGCTTTCCTGCCATATTGCTTATTCCTCAATCGTTGCCTCACTCTGTATCTCCTTAACATTCTCTAGCGTATCCTCAAACATGGTGACCTCGGGCACCCACCTAGCGGGACCTGCTACAAACATCCTTTTCATCTTTGTTCGGGCCGTCTCCTTAACTGTCTGTTCTGCAAAGGCATTCCCCTTACCCACCTTGTCAGTAATTGTCTTGTGGGCACTGCACTTTACTATTGCTAATTTCTTGGGGAGTGTCAAAGCGTACAAAAGCCTATGTATAAGGGGGACATGCTGGATCTTCATCCCATGGGAAGAGAGAAACCCTCTCTCTGCCCCGAGTCGCCCAAAATTATGGGTGACTCCGAAGGCATACTGACTGCCAGTATAGATACTGACTGTCAGCATAGGTATTGACAGCCAGTCCCTCACTCAACTTGCATGCTCGAATAAGGGCAACAAGCTCTACAGCTTGGGGCGACTGATAGGAAACTTGTGACATCTCAACTACCCTGTACAGTGTTGTGATTGAATATGCAGCTGTTGTAGTACCATCTGGTAACTAAAAACAGGAGTCATCGACATATAGTTCCAATGGGGGTCAGATAAGGGAACATAAGTCAGGTCTACCTGTCCTTTCGTCTCTTACTCCATTCAGAAGATACAATGATGTATGTCAATTTCCTCACTCTCAGAAGGGAGGGGTAGTAACGTGGCTGGGTTTAGAGTGGCACATCTTTTAATCGTGACATGTGGTACAAAGAGAGTTAGCTCTTAACCGGTCAGACGTGCACTGGTGAGGTGCTGTGTCTTGGTCTTATTTAAAAGGGTGTCCACAGCATGGGACACCATGGCTGTAATCTAAGTATCAAGTATGAGCCCAGCCGATTGCCTTACGGAGACAGCCACAGCTGCGACCACTCTTGGACTGCTCGGAAGGGCTCTTGCGACAGGTTCAAGAAAAACAGAAAAATAAGCATATGGTTGTTGCTTACCTCCAAAGGCCTGTGTTAAAACAGAAAGCACAAAGCTAGCCGTCTCGTGTACATACAGCACAAACGGTGTTGCATAATCAGGCGTACCAAGCACAGGCACAGAGCAAAGCACAACTTTTAATTGCTCAAAAGACTGCTGACATTCAGGAGCCCAAGGCAAGGGTTCATGCACATCTTTAGTGGTGAGTGCGAGCAGGGGTTTTGTTAATAACAATTAGTTAGGGATCCACTGACGACAATAGGATGTAATGCCAATAAAAACGCGCACATCCCTTTGAGTTTTAGGGATAGGCATTTTAACAATGGTACAGATGCGCTCAGGAGTCAATCTCCTACCCTCCTTCGACAGTAGATGACCTAAGTAGGTGACCTTCTGTCAACAGTATTGAAATTTGAAAAGGGACACTTTATGTCTGTGGTGTGCCAATTGCAATAACAATTGAACCGTACTGTCCTTGCAACCCTTTTCAGTGTCAGAGGCGATAAGAAGGTCGTATACATATTGGAGCAATACATTGCCTGAGGGAAGCGCAAGGGATTTCAATTGGGCTTTTAAAGCTTGATTATATATACTAGGGTCTTCCGTATAGCCCTGAGGAGCTCAACAGAATCTAAAGCTTCTGCCAGCTAGTGTAAAACTAAACAAGTACCAGCTATCCGGATGGATCGAAATACTGAAGTATGCATTTTTTAAATCAATGGCAGAGAAGAATTTAGCAGTAGAAGGAATCATCATCAAAAAGGCAGTAATGTCGGGGACCACTGGGAACTAAGCAACTACTATTTTATTAATTTCTCTCAAGTCAATCACAAAGTGATAACCATCTGTATGATCATCAGAGGAGCCTTAAGGTGCTCTCTTTGTGATTGGGAAAAATAGGGTTATTAAACACATTAGAAGTCGTCTCCTCAACAACTCCTGATTTAATCAAGTCCTTTATAATTTGCAACAAAGTTTGCTCCCCTGCTTGCGGTATTTTGTACTGAGGAACATGAGGCAAGATGGCATTGTCTTTAATTCAGATTTTCTCCGCATTTAGATGTCAACAAAAATGGGAAATCCACAGTAAAAGGACCTATAGTCGTAAGTGGTTTGGAAATGGGGCTCCCAACCGCTACACCAGAATATCCTACCAAAACATTATTATGGCCAGACAGAGCTGCCCCAGGGACCAGTGAGTGAGAAATAGAGCTATTCATTGCACCTGCATTCAACAGAAATTCCTTAGCTGAGCCATTCAAATCTACAGTAACTTAAGGACTGCGCTGATCTACAGGTATCTGAACTGGTCCCTCACTCTGTCCCTGGCTGTTCTAGCTGTGAGACATTCCTGTCACCTCGTCCATGTCATAGTCATCATGATAATACTGTCCGCCCCTATTGTCATCGCAGTAGCTGCTATCTGGACGATCCTTTGAGGCTGCGGAATGCTGAGCTCTGTCCTGTTCACTAGCTCCACGACCCCGTCCACAGGAACCTTGTCCTCTCGGGACCCCGACTTTCTGCAACAACACCGGACACTCGCTATGCCAATGTCCCTCCTCCTTACAGTACACACACTGATTCTGCCCTACTGCCGTAGTATTCCGGCTAGTACGCGGAAGCTGCCGGTCCAAGCGACCACATCCTCTACCATTCCCCCTGGAAGGCTGCTGCAACAGCACCTTCGTCTTCAATTCTTTATGCTTTTTTCTCCACCTTCTCCTTCTCCTTATCTTCCCTTTGCTCATAATACTGCGCCATATTCAAGATATCAAATGGAGAAGATGTGGACCAGGTAATAGTGTTGCAATCTCGGGGAGCAGATTCAAAACAAATCTACTAACAAACAAATGCACACCACCTTCAATCGACAAGTCCTGTCCACTATAATCCAGAAATGCACTTTCAAACCGGGTGAAAAAATCAGACCCACTCTCATCTTTTTTCTGGTGGCAAGCCGATAACTTGTCCCAATCAATCTTTCAGGGTGGAATAAGAGCATGCATATACGTGATAATTCGGCCAGGCAAAGCTAGTATCTCAGCCTTAAGCGTCTCACCAGGCTTTCTCTCCTGGTCCCATGCTTTAATCTGAACCCAGGTACCACCCAATTCCACAACTTGATCCTGTGTGTAACCTGTTTCCAATTATCAACGGGAACCAATACACCGAAGAACATTTCAATATCTGCAAGCGTCATCACTGTTGATGAAGCTGCCACAGTCAATTCCTTGTAATGTGCCGTAGGATTTTTCCTATGGTCGGGTAGCTGAGTCTTAAGGGACAAAACCTCACTCATTTTCCATGGAGTATGAACCCATTGCACTTGGAAACAGGCCTCTACCCTTGGTCTAGTAACAACATCATGCTGATCCCGTAGTTCCGATATTTCAGGATGATATATGGGGTGCACTTCCCTCATCGGGTACTGGGACACCATCTTTGGTCTCTTCTCAAGAAGCCTACTCCGATAAGCAACCAACGTTGCAACATTACCAAAAATCTGACCAGGCGCCATATCAGCTACATAAACATGATCCTTAATATCATAGATAAACTGCGGTGCTGCTCCATTAAATACTGCTCCTAAAGCCCAATCAGAGTAGCCAACATGTGTTTAAGTGCATGCTGCTGCATGAAAGGCTCATAATCTTTCATCGCATTCCACACACCCACCACGCCATAAATGGGATTCTGGGCCCACTGCGCAGTCAGATTAGCCACTACCTGGTTTTCAGCCTCTCCCACATCAGATCGTATCAACGTTTGCCATAATTGGTTCTTGAATCTAGTCCAGTCTATATTCTCAGGGCTACGTACTGGTGTCTCAGTATTCTGCAATGTCGGGGAATGGAGGAAAACAGTAGGGGTGATAACAGTGGTAGTGGGTATTAATGTTGCTGCTGGCTGGGTCGTGGGTGTACGAGCTGGTGAAAGAGATGCTGAAGCAATAGGTGTTGCAGTCGTAGTTGCCACAGATGGCAAGGACAAAAAAAGGACAGGAGGTGCCATGGCCAAGGCAGATGGAGTGACAGTAGCGGAGACAGAAGTAGCAGAGACAGAAGAACCGGGCAGCTGGGTCTGTGGGGTTAGTACGGAGAATACCCTCTGTGGGGTATACAGAGGTGGGGGTCCAGCATCTAGCAATACCTCCACAAAGGTGTTGTTCCCTTCTTGGGCAACATAAGACTTTTCACATTGGAATCGAAATCTCCTATCTGCACACTCTATTCCTTTTTCTATCATGCGGTACAGCCTTCTGAGTCACTGTTTGTATCCTCCCCTTCCAGGCCTCTTTCTCTGCTTTCATTCACCTCTGTTTAGTTTCCTTTTGCCATGTTCTGAAGGAATCAAACATCGACTGCCTACTCCTTTTCGCAAACAATTTCTCCTGTACAAAATTAATTTTCTGTTCACAAAAAGTGCTCGTCACCGGCCACTGCAACCTGCCATTGTTCCTGGTATATTTGTGCCATAACGTACTAAACATAATAGGACTAAGGTCATGTTTTACGTACATATCAAAATTTGGGGTACTTTCGGGAGGTGCTGGCTGACTTTCTTCCAATCGAGCATCAGCAGAACAACAACAATAGCCCAAACTAAACACATTACTAAGGCACAGCATTTTTCAAGTTTTCAAGTTCACTATTTATGCCTAGCAGATATTTGCAAACATCTTTGCCAAAGTCGTTCCTCAGACCTCATAAAATACAAATTAAAATGGAACCATGTTCGTAAAGAAGTCAAACAAATTCAAGCGCTTGGCCAAAGACAGTCCTCGGACTGTTTTAAATACAAATCCAATTGGCGCCATATCCACAAAGAACCAAAGCAAACTCACGTGATGCACACAGATCAAATTAAGTTATTCACCACTGCTGACTCTTTGGACCAAAAGGTCAGATCCAAGGGTTTCGTCGTTCAGGATCCCAGTCGGGATGATTGATGGACGAGGCTCTGACCGGTCAGACAGACAGGGCAGCTGCAAGTTCAAGACTCTCTCGGGCAGGGATCCCTGGCCCCGCCCTCCTCACCCATCCGTGGGCGAGAATGGGTCACCCGATGTAGTCCCTGAAGGAAGTGACCCAATTAGGGTCACTCGGGTCACTCACAACCACCTCTCAGCCTTCCTCACAAATGAAGAGTCTGTCAGACAGTAGAGAATACAAACCAAAGATATTTCTTAGAGGTACACTTGAAGTCCGGTCTGACCACCCTCCGTGGATTGCTGCATAGGGACTGAATTCAACAAGCATAGCAACATATGAAATACAGTTCAGAACCAATAATGCCACACTCTTACTGAAATTTCCTGTTGGTAGCTGGTGAACAAAGGAGATACAGAAAGATGGGTCTAGATCCTGAGACCGAGTACATGCTATCTCAATGCCAAGGTCACTCTGCCTGCAATCGCCGCTCTAAGAGTGGGAGCAGGCCTATCTACAGGGAAAGGTATGCACTAGCAAAGACAGTGTATTCATTAGCACAGCTCAGCTCAGCTTTGGAGAAACAAACAAAAAAACTATTGCAGCTGCTTTCAGCTGAGGCAGACAGAAAATGAGACAGAAGTTAGATTCGATCTGGCTCAAAATGGCGGCTGAATACAAAGTGGTGCAGCGAATGCTAATTTAAGTCGTACAATGCATAGAAAATTCGGCTAAAGACATTTCTATTCCAACAAGAGCATCTACACTTTACAACCATTGTCCCTTCAAGGGACAGAGAATGTAAAATAAAGTACACTGGTAAAAAGTGCTTAGCTGGAAAAAACAATATAATAATAACAATAAAAAAAGTGAAGGGGCCAAAGTTTTTCCTACAGATCTGCCGCTGGTGCTGCCGAATGCTGAGTTTTCATTTGCGAAAGACTACCTAGTCTTAATTCCACCTCATGCCTTATTCTCCCACTACCCTATATTTGCTGTCTCTTTAAGTCACTCCTTCAGCTTCTTTTTCATCTACTACTACCAATTTTCTCCATTTTCATTGTTTTCTTAAGTTTCACTTCATCCTTCTTTCTCCCTCTTAATTTCTTTTTTGGGCTTGGTCTGAGTGAACGTATGGTGACGAAAAGTATATCTTAGCCCAAAAAATGAGTGCGGGTAACACTATCTGCATACATTTAGCACACAATAAGTAAAGTAAGTTGTCTCATGCACAAACAGGTTCTGTAGAAGGCCTTCTCATATCCTTATATGTGTGACCCTTGAAAGTTTGCATTCTGTTGCAGCGCACTTCTCCGTCCAACCTGGCACAGCCCCAATCAGACAATTTAATAGTGCATTGCGCTGCAAGGCACACCGTTCAGTTTGTAAAACCCACTCCAAGCTCATAAATTAATGAAATTCTGGTTTTAAACGTATGTGACATTTTACACATATTTTATGCGCAAGCACAAGTCGGAGCAACAACATGTACATTCATGGAATCTAAAACAAGCTCCATAAAATGAAGGAAATTTATTTTTTAATTTACTGAACTACAAGTCAAACATCTGTTTCATTGAACAAGGTGTGTCTGCAGTTGGTGGAATCAGGACAACTTGAGCTCAATCTGTATTGTAAAAAAACTCTAAGCGATTTTGTCTTTTACGCTTTCTGTCCTCTGCATAAGGCTATTCCCAAAGGTCTTCGAGCGTTCCAGACCACCTCCAGCTAGCCATAATAAGCCCGCCTATCCCACTGTTATCCAATGTCAAAATTGAGACCGTGTCTAAAGCCCTCAGAGATCGAGTACCAAGTCCAACACTCTTAGTGGGGTCTAATGAGGAATCAAGTGAGCTACAGTCGGTGGGGATGCGGGGAAAAATTGTAATCAAACATCATCGGACCTTCTCTTTTAGCTGATAGATTTTGTTGGGTGTTTTCCACATCAATTGTGATCAGTTGTGAAGGAGATGGTTTTGTTCATGGTTTCTAACCTGCTGGATAAACAACATTTGCTGAAGCTTCAGATATTTATGCCCATCCTGTTGCTTTCTTCTTCCATGCCGAGCTGCAGATGCTGTGCTTCGACCTCCGGGTTGGGATTTGAAGGGGGTGAGGGGTGTTCCATTAGAGGGGTCAATGGTTAGAATGTTGTGGAGCTACAGATGCAGGAAGCAAAAGGGAACTCACTCAGATCAGTCTGCTGGTGCTCTCTGCACTCCAAGATGCCAAACAAACTCCTTTGTTGGACCTTCGTACCCCAAAGGGGCTGTGATTCTCCCCAGTCCTTCTTTTTGCAGCATCACAGCCTTCCTAAGTGCCTACTAGAACCAGTTATGGGAGCCTGTGTCACTCTGGGTTTCTAGGTCTCAATTGTGGTGATTGAGTCAGTTTACTTCTTCTGATGCCCTGGGCTTGTCCTAATGTGCATTAAAAAAACTGAGCAGTTACACCCGTCAGTACTTGACTTTTAGAGAGCAGGACAAACAGTTAAAATGCACTCAGCAAGGTGGTGTAGGGTTAGAGACACAGAACTCAGCAGTGCACCAGATGATGCTTAATAACCAAGTGCTTTTACTAAAACAAGAAATGATTATACCAATAATGCAACATGGAGCACAGTGCCTTATTGTCTCAGTTTTATATGGTTGACCACCAAATGCTGTTGTGTAGCTGCAGCGTACGTAACCCCGAGGCCTGCTTCTACCTAGAGGCCTATGCCAGCTGTTCAGCACTCCCAAACAAAATCCTCCACCCAAACAAAGAGCAAGGCCCATTCAGGTTCTTCCATATAAGGTGAGGCAGATGTTCGTTGGAGGATTATAAAATGTCCCAGAGTCCGCACAGTAGGATCCTTTGGAAGCACATTGATTTGCAGGCAAAGGTCAGAGGGCACACTTGCAAAGTGGTTATGATCACAGAGTAGAGAATAGAGTTTGCAGCTCAGTCACTGTGGCACAGTGAACTTTGGAGGATTCTGACAGAGATACAGATGGTCATGGGCAAGTCCGCCGCAGAAGTCGCTCCATATGGCCATTGATCTTGGGGTAATCAATCCCCATCGCCAGTCCCACTGAAATCTAATAGGAGATGGGGAAGGGCCAAGGAAACCTGAAGGCCCAGTTCAGTTTGGTGAAACTGGGGACACAAACTCAGGTTGAGGTCAGTCTACTTCTTCAGGCAGTTACTGCTGGGCATCTCCAGCAAACACCTGTTTTGTACTCCTCACTCAGCAGATCACAGTATGATGTAAAGTTCTTAAGGTCCGACTCCATCTTATGTAGGCGGCAGCCCCATCTTGGTCCATGGAGGTCACCATCTTCCTCAACTTAGACTATGGACACCGCTATAGTCCCTGATTAATGCAGAATCATTGTCATGCCAGCCTTTCAATGCAGATGTTGCCAGACCATTTCTTTCTAAGAACTGTGATATTGTCATGTTTTTTGATTAATGACATAGATAAAACATTTAAGCAGACATTCGTTTGGGTCAAATATTTTCTCCAAATCATGTCAAGGTTTACTAAGAACAACTACAGATGTGTAACTAAAATAATGTAGTCTGAATTGAAATCTGTTAGTGTTATATGTCCATAAGGAGACGTTTGAAACGCATACCTTGATGCAAATAATCTATGTCAGACATTCGTACACTTATGTCAGAAATTTTAATTAAGATATAAGGACTCTCACATGACCACTTGTAAGGCGAGGTCATTTGCCCAGATTATTGCCCAAGTTTCTACCAGAGATGGTCTCACCTAATGCCAGCTCACTTCACACATCGTGGATGATACATCTCTCCTGAAGCCAATAAGCCACATCCCGGAGGAAGACCGAATAACTCCTACTGCAGTGGTTGTTGCCCTTTGCAAGGCACACTGTCTTCACACCTCAGCTGATCAAAACAGCTTTTGCTGTCAACATGGTATGCATTGCGCTTTTACCCCATAAGAATCTTTAGACTGCAAGTTGCTCTGCCTTTCATGCTCTCATAGAGGGGGGAGAGGTGTGGCGCGGCGCCGCGGCCAGGGTGACTGACTCCGGAATCTGGGGGTCACGGCTTGATCTCCGGGGCCGGCGGCAGATTAGCCCAGCACCATGTGATTCTGGGTGTTAGGGTGTAGATAACATTTTAAATAACATTTTAACAATGCTGGAAAAGTTCATCTTGTTGTTGTTACTTGGAACGTATCTAGTTGCTGTGTTTATAATATTCTAGGTCGTTTTTTAGATTTACTAAGAAACAGTTCCTGTAGTAACAAATACTTTTAACATAACAGTGATAACTCTTCTTAGTACAATGTGTGTGATACTGTGAATAACGAAAAAAGTTTGTTGTTGTTTTCAAGGTGTCCCTGATCCCTTTATGGTAAAGTTAGTTACCAAAAATAAGAACATATATATCAATTACAGATTGAGTAGTGTTCGCAGGGCTACCATATATTTTCTTTCACATTCATCATGGTGCAATGAACCAAGCTTACCTTTGCCACCCCTGGTTGGGAAAGCACCCCTTGTGGAGTTAAGCCAAAGTCGTAATTTACGCAACCAGCATACTCCTTTCAAAAGCAGATCTTCATCTCTCTTCGTAGAACTTGCCTTCCTCTTCAGGTAATGTCACATGAGTTGATTGGGGAGCTGGCTGTCAGCAACACCAGCCCTAGTACTCGGACACGTTTCCAAACACCCTGCAGGGTACCTCTAGGCTAGTCAGTGAGACGTCGGGGAACACTGGGTTCTCAGTCCTCTTTTAAGGTCTTGGTTAGAGATAGCTTTAGCTGAGTATTGGCCACTCATTTTCCCCATTCCAGTACATATACTTAGAGTGACTAGTCGTCAGCCACTTGCTCATAATTGAATGCCTCTATTCTCTATCTCACTTACCTACTCCCTGTTCTACAGTTTTCCACATTATTCTTGTGTTTGACCCACCTAGAAGCATTTAGATTTTACAGTGTTATGCTTAGACAAGGTGTCCTTCCAATCGTTCCACTGCTGTCGTCAGACCTTGCCTTGGAGGAAATATTTTCTGCCCCTCCCTGCTTCCCCTTCCCGTCTTTTTTTTTCTCTTCTCCCCCCATAGTCCTCTTACCCCTCCTTATCCCAACCTTTTTTCCACCCAACTTTTTTTTGACACTTTGGCACTTGACCAGTATGAATTGGCCCTGAAAGTTGGCTGTCAGTGAGTGCACATGCATTTGCGACGGGCACCTCCAAATGGGATTATTATATTTTCACGAATCCTATTCAGAGGTGTCAACCACGGGTACATGGCAGCTATCTTTGAGTATGATTTTTTTTTTTAAACGGGATACTTTTAAAGATGATCACAGTGGGTGTGTGCATCCACAGGTGCCATATTAGCCTTGTAGGGCTATAATAAGGGAACAAAAGACAGGCCACTGTCAATCTTAAAGGACGAACCTTGCACTTCTAAATGACTGCTGTCTCCAGACTCCCAGCATCCTTGACTAATCTTATGGTGCTAACATCGGAAAAGTGCAAAAGGAAAGGATATTGCAAAAGGCTACTTCATATCAAAAGAGACTGCTGTTTCTATCCGTCCCACTGTTTGGAGTCTGAATCATTGAAACAGCGTCAGACATTCCAGCCATCCACATTGCCCATCTGGTTGGGTGCTACCAGCTTCAGTTTTGTACATCATGCTAAAAGGGAAAATCCATAATGGATCCTGATGTGTCCACAGTTAACCAAGGCACACGCAATCCAGTCTGAACCCGACATATACAACCAATCCTACATACATGTGCTCTCCCTATACATGTTGGAGGTAGCCAAGGGCCTGATGACAGAAAACTGGACAGATCTTTACACAAGAGAGATCAGTAGCCTACTCACCCTATTGCCAGTGAAATGCAAAAAGACCTGTTCTTCAAATGCAAATCTTAACTCTGCCACCCCTGCCAGTAGGCGCCAGGATACCCGTAGGGTGACAGTTGCACGTTACAAATAATAAATACAATACAATACAATACAATACAGTATAGGGTGATGCGTAGAGTTGGCGGTGCTCCACCAGGCTGTGGCGGGTACACTGGGTTGTGACTCATCAGACCACAGAGCTTCGATATGGGTCTCAATTACTATTTAGAAGCCTTCATTGTACACACATGATTGTTGTGTGCGATAACACCTAACACAAATATTAGAAATATCAGTGACCTGCTCGAGGGTAATTCAGGTCATGGGAAAACACTAGCAAAACTGTGCACTAATGACTAATAGCAATCTTCAAAAAGGCAAGCGATGATGACGCGCTCTCCAAATAACAAATGCATATACATATAGGCGTTCTTCCCATCCAGGAGGACCACTTGCACAAATTTTCAAATCATTGAAGTCTATGCAGAGCTCTGGGCTTAGAAGTGAGGACTGCAAGTGCAACTGCTGTGAGTGCAGTGTAGTGTTTGTGCAAAATCTGTCTGTATCGGGTGTACTCATGTCGCATGTGGGCCTCAGGACAGATAGAGCCCCTGTGACTCTGTGATTTCACCCCTTAACGTCCAAACCCTCAGCGGGGCGCAAAGCCACGACAGGAAATGTAAAACAGAAACATCTGAGACATAATGACAGCAATAAAGCAAGGAGTGGTTTCTTTGGGAAAGTGTAGCCGCATTATGAAAGCTCAGCAGGGGAAACCACACCACCTGCTCATACCTCATGCACCCAGATCTGAATTCGCGGATCTTAAAGTGGTGCTGCTTCTTAGGGACCTCCATCCATGGCTGGCACACGTGGGGGAAATGCAGAAGCAGGTGCAGTTTGTTTCATATCGTTAGGTACAGTGACACCACACAATCAGTGCTGAAGAAGCACTACCATGAAAGGCCCACAGAACCGATTAGTCATGAGATGTCCACTCCAGGCCAGAACAAGGAAACAATGCATAGGAAGGCTGGTGAAAGCTGACGCCATTCCTGCACCTGCATCTGAGTCCACATTCCACTCAGCTTAGTGTAGTCTATTCTTCCCACTCCTAGCTTCCTTCTTTGATTAAGGAAGGATGTAAATGCCTATGTATCCTTTTTCATGAGCCAATCTGTGAGGAGAAAAAGACTTTATTCCTGGCAAGCAGTAGGCTTGTCACTCTATTGCAATTGAAAGTTAAAAGGGTATTTTCTGCATCTGCAAATCATAACACTGCCACCACTCATATGTTACTCCTCAGTTCATCTCAGAAAAATGAACGTGCGGTCCACAAGCCAGAAGACAGTCATGTAAGCACTCCAATGGATACTGCTGGACTAGCAGATAGCTCCACCCACCACCTAGCATAGTACAGCCAATTGAAAGATGACTCTTTATCTCTACCACAAAGAGAACGAGCTCAGAGCTATGCTCTAAATAACCCAGTTATCAGGGTCATTGAAAAGGAGTCTACCTTGCAAGAAACCAATTTGGTATATAGAAGAACCCTCCCCCACCAACCTAGTTGGGTTCCCACCCAGGAACCCGAGTGCCTCCTATGTGTGCCTCGACGCCTGATTGCAGTATAGCTGTTTTTGTAGTTATATATTGTTTATATGAGTAATGGATACTGTGAAAGTGAAAGGTTAGAATTACCTCCAGGGTACTCAATTCTTTTTTATATGCTCCCTGGGGTAGGGTTAAAAAATAGTTATTTGGACATGAATGAGAGGATTAATCTTGCACGTCTCTTCAAAGATATGTGAAAATAATAATATCAGTGAAATGGTCTACATGTTTCAGCCAATGAGTTTCCAATTGATTGGCTTTCTTCAGCACCTGTGGTTCAGAGTAAACCCCGAACACGTAAACTATGCACACACGCCAAGGTATGCATAGGTGTGTACGGTGCATAACTTACAGGCTTTACCGTCAGATTTTGTCATTTCTAGAGGACGAATATTTTCTGTGACATAGATCCCGGCGGGAGGCAATGCCTACTACCACACTTGCGTCAAGGTCAGCCGCCTGCAGGTTTACCTACTTGTACCTCTCTTCCGAGATCTCGACGAAGGTGAATGAGTGAGCTATGCTTCTTCCTCTCTCTCTTTCTTTTGTTAATTGGTCTTTATCTCTCCAGTCACCAGGGCTTTCTCAGCCAGATATCCTCTGCAAAGGGCAGACAAGGATGTCGCCATTCACCAATTTGGGCCTGTCAGGACCAGGAAGGGCCTAAGCCCAGAGCCCCTCTGTAAGCCCCACTATAGCATTCCATAGACCCACACTCTCAAACAGGTCATACAAATACAGGCACCAGTACTGCACAATTCTGAGACCTGTCAGCTTTGGAGTGGTCTTTCATTAAACGTTTTGCCTGATTAAAAGTTGTTATTTGGACATGAATGAGAGGATTAATCTTGCAAGTCTCTTCAAAGATATGTGAAAATAATAATACCAGTGAAACCCCCCCTCCACCACCACATTACTCATACTCGACAATTATTCCCCTCTACATAGAACTTCGATTCCGCCCTGACGGACCGCCTATCTGCGGCATTGGATTGCTACAGTCAGTCCTACTTTACAGGTATACTCGCCAATTGACGCCTTGCCTACGGGCCCCGGTACACTCCACTATGACCCCTGCCGACACCACTTCTTGGTCTCTACGCCGCGGGCTGCGCCACTACACGCCCTCATTCCCCACATGGCCTATTCACCCCGCCTTCGCCGATACGCTCCTTCTGGACACTCTCCATCCTGTGGCTTCTCCCCGTACCCTGTCCGCGTTGTCCATCTGCCATGTGTCGCCTGTTACAGCATGGCCCTTAGATAGGATTCTACATGCGCCCCCCTTGCTACACGGCCCCCTCGCTACCCTTTCCTGAGCTTAGCTCGTTATGTCCATCTGCCACCAGTCTCCCTGACTAGCGTGGACCCTTGAATGGATTCCACAAACATCCCCCCACGTCTATCCACAAGCAGGCCCACCTCTCCCCCTTCCGCCAGTACGCTACGCCGTCTCGAGACCACCCTGATGGCCATTTCTTCCCTACCTCTCCCTGACAGCATGGCCCCCTTACGCAATGCTACCCGCATGCATCTATCATTACTTATCAGCAGGCCCTCTGATACCTGGCAACCTTCTACCACCGCGGCCTCGGTGCCATATCCTAGACCTATTCCTTTAACGCAGCATGACATCAACTGGCCTTTTTTCATCGCTGACTCCTGCTATGCGCACCCCTCCCCCTCCTCCACCTCACACACCTCCTTCCCCCTGCCCAGCAGGCGCTTGTTTTTCTCAGGTCGCCTCCCTCATTACCTTTTTTCCCCCCTGTACAGCACTATTCAACCCAGTCCTGATGTTGATCCCAAGTTATGAGGATCGAAACGCCATTGACCATTCAGCCCAATAAAAGGCGCTACCAACAATGTAGCCCGTCCTAAAGATTTGTGCTTCAAATTACAACCAAGCTTCATAAATTCATCATAATCCACATTGTTCCTACTTTTTCACTGTATATATGTAAACACCATTCACCAATGCGCTGTTTACGCTGATCACTTTGTCACTTGCGTCGTCACCTTGCTCACCACATGCATCTTTACGCACCAAGTGTAAATAGGGTTGTTATAATTGTTTTTCTACAGTGCTTGCTACTACTGTAAAGCGCCTAACCCTATTATGATAAATATGATGCTAATAGCACATTTGCAATAACCTTTGAGTCTCCTTATTTCTTTGCTGATAATGTTTTTGACATATCCTCTTTTATCGTCTTGCAATTACACCAGTTGGGATACTATATGTTTGATATGATTGTCTACCCCAAACCCAAAGTGGTTGATGGGTCCATACTCCTGTAGTATATAAAAATGCCGCCGTAAGACTCCTGTTCAATATACCCAAGAGCTCCAGTGTTCGCCTTCTACTCCGCAGCCTCCATTGGCTTCCAGTCGCTCATAGGATCTTGTTTAAAACACTTGTTCTCTCCTATCGCGCTGTCCATCAAATTGGCCCTGTCTACCTGAGGAAAAGGTTTACCCTCTATATTCCTAACCGACTCCTCCGCTCTGCCAATCAGTGCCAAATGTCCGTGCCTAAATTTAAGTACTGTAGACTAGGCGGCCAATCCATCGCGGTCAGAGCTGCGAAGGCCTGGAATGCTCTACCCCTCCACATTAAGACTGCTCCTACCATCCTGGCTTTCAAGAAAGGACTGAAAACCCATCTGTTTAACATCCTTTTGTAAACCACCTCTCTTCTGTCCTCCCGAGAACCCTCTGTTTATGTTCTTACCTTCCCGCGCCAGGATACTATTTTTTAGTAATAGAGCGCGCTACAAAAGCCTTTATAACATAACATAACAACGTATATACACAATTGTTAGACCTGTCAGCCTTAGGGTGGTCTTTCGTTAAAAGTTTTGTCTTCCTCTTCTATTTTTGCTGAAATCGTTTTCGTAGGCCTTATGACTAATAAGTGCTGAAGTGCATGGACTCACTCCTTAAAATGTGGTAACATCGACTTATCCCCAATTGGCATTTTTAATTGATTCCTAAGTCCCTAATAAAGCATACTACATGTACTCAGGCCCTGTAAATTAAATGCTACTCATGGACCTGCAACACTGGCTCTGCCACCCACTTAAATAGCTCTTTAAACGTATCTCAGGCCTGTTGCTGCAGCCTGTGTGGTCAGTTTTAAACTGCCATTTCGACCTGGACACATAATCATTAGCCGGGCCCAAATTGTCCTTTCTAAGACATATAAGTCAGTCCTAGAGTTGGCCCTGGACAGCCCAGAGGGCAGGGTGCAGTATATTTAAAAAGTTGGACATGTACCTTTATGTTTTACATGTCCTGGTATTATAAAACCTTTAAATTTGTTTTTCACTACTGCAAGGAGTGCCTCTCCTCTAGAATAACTTTGGGATTACCTTATTACTTTAAATAGGCTGTTATTTCCAAATTGAAACAGGTGACTAGTTTATGTTTGGTGTCTTTGGAATTGTAATGAAAAATCCTTTTAAGGTAAAGTTGGGTTTTGATTTACAATTTTGAGAATGCCACTTTTTAGAAAGTTGGCATTTTCCTACCTTAGCCATTTGGCGCCTGCAGCCCGTCTCTGGCACACTTAACTTGGTGTAGCTGACTTCCAGGCTTTGTGTATTATTCCTCGACAGCCACACACAATACAGAGCTTAGGTGTGCTTGGATAAGCCATCAATGGCAGGATGGGAGGGTGGAGCTGGATACAGCGCTACTTACAATTGAATAGGCTGTATCCTGCCTCCACACAAAGGTCTGCCCACTCCCTGTAGTTAGTCTGGAGCCAGGCAAGGGAAGGCAGGACGCCTGTGGACTTCAAAGGGAAACCTCTAAAAGCTTTTACCACTTCAAAGGAAGAACTAGGTATGAATATTGGACCTCAGACAGCAACTCTTCAGTACACTTCTGGACCTGTGGAGAATCTGCCAGGAAGAAGGAATGCTGTGCTGGTGAAAGGATTACCACCTTGCTGGACTGCTGCCTTGCTGGATTGCTGCCCTGCCAACCTGCTGCCTTCCAACCTGAGTCAGAGAGATTTTAAAATGCACCTGAACCCAGGACTCTCAGAGTGACACCAAGTTCTAGTCTGCTGGCCTCCTGTTACAAGTTACAGGGACATAACAGGCTCCAAACTAACTGAACCAGCAGCCAGATCCAGCTAGAGCAAGCCCCTGACCCCAAATGGGTGTACCTCATGTTCTGGAGCCTTGGTGTGGCCTCAGAAAGGCTGACTTGAGAATTTTGGGCTCTTTGCGAAACATTGTCAGTCACATAGCCTGCCAGGGCGAAGTTCCGTGATCCTGACCATTTGCACTACAGCTTTGACCATTCACGACGACCCCCATTGCAAAATTCTGGCCTGACCGGTTTTGACTGCAATACGATCTTCACACTACAGCGGACCTCTCCAACAGGTACAGGACTCTTTGCGCTGGGTGGACAAGGTCACATTTTATCAGGACTAACCTGCTCCCTACATCCCACTCATACTCCATCATGGTCGGCCTGAACTTATGACTTTCTCCTGGTCTTGCATGACCAGATGGCCGCAAGTAGCACTTTGGACTTTTTGGCACTATTTTTACTTAAATGTTTCAAATTTAATATCTCCAGTTCTACTGATTGAATTGTTGTCACTTTGGTCTTGTTTTAATATTACAATCTAGTCCATCTTTTTAATATTGTGTGGGATCCTTGTTGTGTAGTGTTTACATTTTATTACTGTTTGAATTATTGCAACACTACTTTACACATTGCACCTAAATTAAGCCTGATTGCTCTATGCCAAGCTACCAGAGGGTTGAGCACAGGTTATTTTAAGTTGCTAGTGGCTTTACCCTGACAAGGATGGTGGTTGCTGCTTGAGTAGGGTTTCACACCCCTCAACCAGCAGCCCAGTTACCCAATTTCTTGGAACAAACAACCACTACCTTTTCCACATACTGCTCTGTGTCACATATACCCCACTTACAGCAGAATCCCTTCAACACATGCTCAGCACACACTCGGCCATCATTCACATTACTGCCATAGCTGATATCTTCACAACTCCCAACTTAGGTGCACTTATTTTCACAAACATCCTCCAATCCCACATTCACACACTTTCAAGACACCCTCATCCCACTAGACTACTTCATCCAAGCCACAGACTGCAAACACATTGAGGAGAGGGCTTTGCTGTCATCTGCTATTGCTCCTGATCATACAGCCTTGATGATTAAGCATCTCCCAAGTCAAGCCTTCATACCTTCCATTTCCTACTCTCAGTGTCTCAGGCAGCCTCATTACCCCTGGTCTGCAGACCTCTTTGACTCATAGGAACTACTCTGAAGAAAAACTCAAAGCTTCTCACCAACTTCTTAATCAAGCACTCCCACCAAACATTCCTCATAGATTTAAGTATACTTGGTAGCCCCAGCACACGCACAATGACAAAATCCCCAGATGCACTACCTATCATCAAGTAGTACCTGACCAAACCCACCCTTTTTAAAGGCAACACTCTTGATCTCAGTTTCTTTGGCATCACACGCAATCTTCTGCAAGGACACAATCCCCTTCACATAACTGACTGCTTTTCTACCCCTTCTTCATTCTCAAATTCACTGCATCTAGGTCAGCCAAAAGCAAAAAAGGCACATTCCCTTCCTTCAAAGACTTTCACATGGATGCTCTTCAAAAGGATCTCATCAGCCTGTTAAAAAAGAACTAGACGCAAAAACACACAAGACCACATCAAATGTTAACAAAATGATCTGCATCTAGAACAGAACAGTCAAAACTCATATAGCTTTCAGTGCCCACTGAAAACCCAATCCCAAACCCTCAGCACCTTGGTACACCCAATTACTCTTTGATAACAAGCATGCCATATGAAGAAAACAACAGAAATGGGGACGGACCAAGGTCCCTAATGACAGTGTCAACTGAAAGTGCTACACTGGGCATGCAGGCCCTCAACACCTCCAAGAAAGCCGCCATTTGTCATACACTATAATGAGGCTACCAACAGAATCCAAACATTCTTCAAAGTTGTATAGCAATGGATCTGTCCACTACTAGATTATCCCATCTATAACTCAGTCGACAAGTGCAACACAATAGATGGCTTCTTTATCAGCATTTAGAGCATCAAATCAACCAACGCATCCTCGCTCACTCCATCCACAAGTGTACAAGCTTCAGCATCCTATCAAAAAACAAACTTACAGACCTCTGAATTCACTCAAGGCCACCTAAGGTGAGGACAAAATTCTACCTTCATCCATCATCAATTCTCTTCAAGAATGGAGCTAACCTCTCATCCCTCTTCAGCATTGTGCTCCCTCAGCCTAGAAGTCTTCCTATATTGCCTCAAAACATAAAAGAGTTCTTCTCTAATGAAGAAATTGACATTGGACCTAGATGACCTTTTATCTTCTGCCCCATGACCCACTTATATTTCATAAGAAAAATCATACAGAAATCATCTCCCATCCAACTGTACATTCAGATCCTCAACAATCATCATCTACATGATTGCCACTGCGACGTCAGACCATGCTGAAGCAGGTAGACTGCTACTCTATAAGTAGTTGCCAAGTCCTTCCTCTGTAAAGGGAAGAAACAAACGCTTCCTCCTGTTACTTCTTAACCTCTTCACATCCTTTGACACCATTGACCTGATTGACATTCTGGAAACACAGATGGGATTCTTTGACACTATCCTACAATGATCAACCTCCTCGGTCACCAACTGGCAACATTTTGTATGGATAGGAATTACAACTTAAAATTCCCTGTTTTTGCACTCTAGGATTCCATCCTCCCACCCATCATCTTCAGCCTCTAGATGGAACCTCTCAGAGATTTACTCACTGACATCAACATTCACCAATACAACAGCGTTACCCAAATTTGCCTTAAAGTCTCCTGTACAGACTACATTCATCTCAGATCTGCTTTCAAACTATTCCAGATTTCGATGTCAAATGCCTACCCGGGGCTCAATCCAACTAAGATGCAGTTCTTCCTGTTCACCAGCAGGTGAAAAACGACCACATATCCTTGCCTGGCTGTCTGATACATGCATGTATGTCTTCACCGCTAACCTGACAGTCAATGAAAAATCTCATGGATTAGCCTTTGATACATAGCTGATGTTAAATTAACATATCGTCAAGACAATTAAGACTGCTTGGATACAGCGTTCCCTCGTCAAAAATCAAGCTGAATGGGGGCAATGCTCTGTTCAGTGGGATACCAGCCTCCAATTTGGCCCCCATCAAAAGCATCCTACCTGCCACTGATGTTCTGATCAAAGGCCTGAAGACATTTGGCAGAACAAATTGACTGAATAAATTACATAAGCTCTCCCTTCAAGCACACATCATCTTCAAGTCCAACTGAATCCTAAACAAGACCAGAAGTACTCATACCCTGAAATATCTGTCAAAGAAACCAGCCACTTTCGATGGATAGTGCCATACCAGTAGCCATGACATTGTTAGGCTTGATGTGAACATATGCAAGAAAGAAAAAGGCAGAATGCAGACCTTCATTGTCTGCACTCCCACAATATGGTACAGCATCTCCACTGATATAAAACGTGCTCCAACCATCCTGCAGACTCACCTCAAAAAGGAACACTATTCCCTACACAGTAGCAAATTAACTTGTGCTTCACCCTCTGGTAGCTTGGCACAAAAGCAGTCAGGCTTATCTAAGCGGCAATATGTAAAGCATTTTTGCAGCACACCAACAGTAATGAAGAGAAAACACAAACCAAGAAAAATGTCACACCAGTAACAGCAGAATTTATTTGACACCAAACTGGCAAAAATCTAATCAGTAGAGCTGGAGTTATGAATGTTTAACGTTTTGGTGAAAACTAGCACCTAAAAGATCAAAGCCCCAACTGCAAGCATCTAGTCACACAAGACCGGAGCAAAGTCAAAAGGTATGTCAGACCAAGATGGAGCAGGACTCAAAAACATGATGTGGATTGAACGCAATCTTGGATTACCGATGGATTTAGAAGAAAGTTCAAAGAAAAATGTCTGAGAAGATAAAGTTCAGCATGGCAAGGTAGCTGGCAGTGTCCGAGGAGGAGGCGTCATCGTCGGGTAACAGCTGGAGGAAATCGTAGTAAAAACTTCTACATTCCGACTATGTTACTTTTTTGGAGTCTCAGAAATATCCAGTGCGACAAACCTATGGGCTGTAGCCGACAAGGGCTCTACAAGGCCAAATGCCCCTTCTGCAAGGAGCTGCTGAACAAGATTTGCTGCTGCAGAGAAGAACTTAATAGGAGCTACAGTGAAGAAAGGCCGCCCAGTGATGGCCTTAGGTGGATCAGCTATTTGCCGGAAACAAAGGTCCTGAGCATAATTAGTGATATAAACAAAATGTGATATAGAACACGATAGGAACTATATATTTGTCCTGTCCAGCCGGACCAGGATTTTATTTAATTAGAATCAAACAATAAATTGAATACAAGAAACAGTAGTTACTTAGAGTAGGGCACAATCCTGTACCATACTAGTGAAAGAGACAGAAATAAGGAAAGAAAATAAAGAGAGAATGTTCACAGGCAAGGAAGGTGAGCAACCTGGACACTATTTAACTCAGTGTAGGTAGTGTTCTCCAGAGTAGAGCATACAAATTGTTACACAGTGGTTACATGTATGTCCACTTAAAAGAGTCGATGTTTCGATCCATTGCTCAGAATGTTAAGGATCATCATCAGGACTGAGAACAAAATTGTATTGCCTGGTAAATAATACGCCTCGGGTTAGAGGGTGAGCCGTGCTGGGGGTAGCATAGAGAGCAGGGACCAAATAAGGTCGCTCGGGCTGAAGTTAGTGTGAGGCTTGCGCATGCAATTAGTCGGTAAACAGCGTATTAAGAGGTGGAGGCTGCTCGGTGTAGAATCACTCACGGCAGCTAGACGGTCAGCAGCGTATTAAAAAGTGGATGCTGCTTGGTGTAGAATCACTCACGGCAGCTCGCGGTCTTCGGCAAGACCGCACCGGCGTCTTCACGCCCCCTCACTGCCCGTGGATCCTGACATTGTTCATACATCCCACGTATCTTCTATCAATCGAAGACCTTCGAGCTGCCGTGAGTGATTCTACACCGAGCAGCTCCACCCCTCCTATCCTGCCAGTTCCTAGTACCCCTTTCTGCCACTGCCTGGGTGGAATACACAAATGCTAAGTATTTACATTCATGTGATCAAGGACAGAGACTGTAGACACCAAATGGTTAAGTCAAGAAAACTGCAACTTTCTAAAAGTTGTGCTGTCCCACCTGGGACTAGCGCCCCCTTTCGCACTACTGAATATCCTCACCCAGAGGAATTGATCCAGTCTTTACAAATGTTTTTGATATACTTCTCAAAAAATTTAAATTACATTTGGTCTCCAAATAAAAATCATACATTGCTGATTGTTGCTTAAATGCAATATATTCGTTCCAAATTAGTAATTCATTTTGCCATTGCAATTACTCGTTCATTGTTTGAATAAATCCCACTTAGAACAAATCCCAGTGCATTACGGCCTCTGTGCCCTTAATCAGGGGATAACAGTTCTGAAATGAGAACATAAGTACACGGTTTAAGCGACCAAACAAATACAGGATCAAACATCACAGATTAATATTTATAACAAAGACAAATATGTTGTCATATTTACATTTGAAGATCTGTGAACTTTCTAAGATGATTAAATGCAGACATGCTAATGCCTCTGCCCTGAAAACTAATAGTGCAAATTATGAAGCAGACCCTTATATTGGACCACATACTACAATAGCAAACTGGAATGTTCCTATGGTTGCTAGTTCGGAAAAAATAAATAAATATGTGGGCATGTGCGTTTCATGAATGTATGCCTCCAAAGCGCCAAAGGTTATGGGTGACTCTCAAAAATGCTAATTAAAGCCTTAACTTGTTGACATTGTTTATGCCATTACATCCCACAGAGAAATCGTGTATGCCTAATAAAAATGTAATTCTAATGTGAATGATTACGTGCAATATTATTAAAGTGTGCTAAAAGTGCTAAAGTAATACAACCGCTATTCTATTCTGAATGGTTTCTCACTTAGGGAATATGTTTGTTTAACATACATCTGCATGGAGGCCACTTCAAATGATTACCTCAGAACCCCGGTTGTATTACAAATTTGAAATGAAGGAGTACATTGTCTTCCTGTTTTTTCAGAATTGTGACTTAGCATTCAACTTTACCAATAAAGAGTATTTTATAATATATTTCTTTAGAGACCAAACATGATATTTTACCTATTGCCAAACAAGAGCTGTCACTTAATAAATGTAACAAGGTAACCAAATGTTATCCTATTGGAGAGGTAGGCCTCACATTAGTGAAGAACGAATTTAAGAGTTTTTCACTACCGGGAAATATGCAATTTAAAAGTACATGCTTGACTGTTTTTCAATACACTGCACCCTGCCCTCTGGGCTGTTTAGTGCCTACATTGGGGGTTACCTATTTATAATAAAAAAGGAGTTTTAGGCCTGGCAAAAGGTTTATTTGGCCAGGTATAATTGGCATTTTAAAGCTGCACACATGCTGCAATGGCAGCTCTGAGACATGTGTAAAAAGGCTACTTAGGTGGATGGTACAATAAGTGCTGCAGGCCTACTAGCAGAATTTAACTTTCAGGCCCTGGGTACATTAAGTACCACTTTACTAGGGACTTATAAGTAAATTAAATGTGCCAATTGTGTATAAGCTAATGTTACCATGTTTAAAGGAGAGAGCTCAAGCACTTTAGCACTGGTTAGCAGTGGCAAAGTGCACAGAGTTCTCAGGCCAACAAAAACGGAATTCAGAAAACAGGGAGGGTGAAGGCAAAACGTTTGCGAATGACCCTGCATACAGGGTAAAGTCAAACACTGGCTGTGTCTAAATAACCCTGAATCATACCCCTGGGCCTCAACTATTGTTTGTTGCAATCTTGTTACCTGGCTGGGCATGTTACAATGAAGAATGTTCTCTTTTTGGTAGCATTGAAAAGGCCCGTAATAGGCTATATGCACGTAATGTACCTCTTGCCATAGACACCTTTCAATGACATGTGGTATTGACATCACATACTTGTAGATTCCTCGTTCGTAATTTAAAAGGAAACTATTTACTTACCTAGTAACCCAGTCATAATTCCCCATCATCACATCCATATCATTTCATCAACCCTCAAGGTTGCTGTATCAGCCCAGTTGTCTCTCCATGTTCCTCCATGACTTCATCAGCCTAGTCAGTCATTACTATTCATCTCTTTCATATGCTCCCTATGTATCACACTTTTTTGTAAGACTTACTGTGTACTTAGCATTTGCCACTATGATACCTTATGTTTCTCCATAAGCCCCCTGCTACTCCGACATCAACGGCTAAATGTGATAACAAATATTAACCACTACTGATGCCATTTTTCCTGCTATTGATTTGTCATTAGAGAGCTAAACGTACAAATATAGGGTTATGTCTGCACGGTGTACATAAATGTACCTGTAAACATTGTTAAGTAGGCCCAGCCCATGCGATCTCTTTCAACTCACTCTCAGCCTCATGTGGCTTTTCCCTCTATAACTTGACCATCTTTAGAATAATGTAATAGTAGATTCAACAACATTATTTTTCTAACCACTGGATAAGTTATGTTTATCATGGCTAACTGTGCACTCTTTATGATTGTTTTTTTTTCAAAGGTAATACATCACAGTGTTTCTTAGGCTATCCATATGGGTGTTTTCTACCAGTATTCCAGTAAGATATACAACACAGATTAAAGGGATTTGTATGTAACTATGCATAAAATGGGCTCCGCCAGAGGCAATTAACTAGCCAAGCTAGTACAAGGTTTGTTGCACCCACCCAGAAAAGGTTTTCTTTTTTCAAGAAATCATCTCCTGAAGTTGGTGTTTGTGTTTAAAAAAAAAAACATTGACCTTGACTCACAAGGAGCTTTCTCATGTGTGAGGGCTACTGATGGGGCACTAGACCACTGATTTACGGCAGCACTCCCTCTCCACAAACTGTAAAAGACCACAATAGTCATTTACATTTGCACATTGATTTTTTTTACCACTATCCATACACCAATGGGAATCACAATAACAAGACCCTCTGAAGCATTAGAAAGAAAATCATAGCCCTTCAGACTCTAACTGCACCTAACTGGGAACAACTGTTAAACATCCATCAGGAAGTAATTCTTGTAACCAACCTCTTCATAGAAGACTAAATTCAATACATACACATGAACCTCACTTCAACGCATCAAGTAGGTTGGACCTTAATATGATTGCCACTTCTGAACCACAACCTTAGCAGGCCAACAAAAGCAACCATCCTGCCAGAAAATGGTATTGTCTCTGTGAATGCACCTTCATTTTAGGAAACGTATCTCTCCAAGCATCACATCTCATGAAGAACAAACAACCTTCAAAGACAAGGATCTTTTAACACAATTGAAAACCTATGTCTTAGACCTGACAGCCTTAGGATGGTCTTCCCTTCATCTTTTTGTCTTCCTTCTCAACTCTTCTGACCTCGTTTTTGTTGCTATTAGGACTCTGTACACTTTAATTAACATTGCTAAAGTGCTTATGTTCTCTCTCCTATACAGTGCAATATTGGTTCATCCTTAATTGGCATATTTAATTTACTTATAAGTACTAGTAAAGTGAAAATACATGTACCCAGAAGCCTGTCAATTACACACTACTAGTGGGCCTGCAGCACTGATTGTGCCACCCACTTAAGTAGCCATTTAACCATGTCTTAGGACTGCCATTGCAAAGCCTGTGTGTGCAGTTTACACTGCCATATTGACTCACATAATAAACTTTTTTGCGAAAGCCCACACTTTCCCTTTGTATACATATAAGTCATCCTTGAGGTAGGCCCTGGACAACCCAGAGGGCAGGGTGCAATGTATTCAAAAGGCAGTACATGTACTTTTATGTTTTACATGTCCTGGTTATGACAAACTCTCAAATTTGTTTTATGCTACAGTGTATCTCTCCCATAGGATAACATTGGGATTACCTTATTGCATTTTATAAGTGTAATGTACCATCTGGAAGAGATAAACCCTTCAAGTCTGAAGTCTCTGGAATCAGAAGTTAAAATCCAAACTTTTGATGAAGTCAGATTTTAAATTGCAAGTCTGAAAAGTGACTTTTAGAAAGCTCTCATTTTCTTGTTTTAGCCATTTGGTGCATGTAGCCTGTCTCTGATCACATGACTGGGTGTAGCTGGCAGTTAGGCTTTATCGATTCCTCCTAGACAGCCAGATACAATGGGAGCTTAGGTGTGTCTCAGTGGCCCATCTCAGGCAGGATCTGGGCACAGTCTCACTTACACCTGAATAGGCTGTGTCCTATTCACACACAAAGTGCTGCATAACCCCACTGTAGTGAGGCTGAAGCCAGAACAGGAAAGGAGTACATCTGTGCACTTTAAAGGCATGTCTTTCCTCCTTCGCCTGGTCTATTCAAACCCCCACCCCATTCTTCCTCTTCCTGGGGAACTGTGTATCTCTTTTGTTAAACATGTCTTTGAAGTCTCCCCCACTTCAAAGTCAGCACTGGGTATAAGTACTAGACTTCCAACACTGTCACTTCAGTGCATTTCTGGACCTGTGGATACTCTGCCAGAAAGATGGACTGCTGTGCTGCTGAAGGACTGCTGTGCTGCTGGACTGCACTCTGCAAGACTTCTGCTTTTCTGTGCAGATCTAGTGCCTGTTGCCCTCTTCCCTAGGTAAGAAGCACTGGACCTGCTTATCTTGACCCCAGAGTGACTTCAAGGGCTAGTTGGCTGGCCTACTGATCTGAAGCCTCAGTGACATACTAGACTTCCAACTCCTGCACCTGGACTCTGCCATCTGTGAGTCAACCCTGCTAAGTGGTGTCACCCTAGTCCTAGACCCTTGGAATTGGGCCTAAGATATTTGCCAGCAGAACCAACCCAACTTCTCTGTGTCTGCTGAGCAACACACCCCCAAGCAGAACCAATGCATCTCCTTGGCTGAGTGGCACATTCCCGAACAGAACCGATGCATCACCGCTGCTGCGTGAATTGGAACCGTCGAAAAACACTTCTAGCGCTGCAGCCTCTCAAATCTTGGGAACAACTTAGTATCGCAAGCACCGTCAACAGGATCCTCATTGTCGATGCATCAAGACCTCACACCGCAGCCTTGCCTCACCTTGGAACTGATGCATCACCTTGGCTGCATAACACATATTCGACGTGGAGCTAGGCAACACTCGGCAAACAGGATTTAAGGTACTCTGTTCAGTGGGCCTAATTGGGTCCCTGTAGCTGGCACATGCTCCATCGTAGTCGGTCTGAACTTGTGACTTTGTCCCGGACCGCCATGACCAGCTATCCCCAGTAGCGCTTTGTGCTTTTAGGTGTTATTTTTCAATTTAAACTTTAAAAATCCAAATCTCCAGTTCTACAAATTAGATTTTTGTTGTTTTGGTCTTGTTGTATGTATGCCTCAGTTCTACTTTTCTAATTTGTTGTGGGATCATTTTGTGTGGTGTATTCATTGTTTTACTGTTTGAAGTGTTGCAAAAATACTTTACACACTGCCTGTTATGTTATTTTAATTAAACCTGTAGGGCACACAGCTACCCCGAGGGGTTTCCCGGCTCCAGGAGGAAGGGAAAGAAAAAGAGCTACAAATTATATAACCAAGTTTACAGCTGCATACGCCTCAGTCTGATTTTGGGAACAGTAAACTTGAACTGTGTAGTGGAGCGAAGGGTACGTGACGGCAGGTAGGGTTGGGCCAAAGACTGAAGGTACTGTGGAGCTGAACCAGTCTTAATTCTGAACATGTAGCTTAAGGCTTTGAACTTGATGCGACTCACCACTTTAAGCCAGTGAAGGTGCTGAAGAAGGCCAGATGTAGAAGCAGTCCTGGGCACCTGGCAGAGCAATCTGGCAGCCGCATTCTGCACAATCTGCAATCTTTGTAAAACCTCCTTATTGCAGCCCAGATATAAAACATTTCTGTACTCAAGTCTCAATGTTATAAGGGCCTAAACTACAGCTTTCTGAGTGGAGAGGGGCATCATCCAAAGAATCTTCTTCAACCATTTAAGAATGGCAAAACAAGTAGAGGACACCTTCACTACTTGTTGTTTCATTGATAACTGTACATCAATAATCACCCCAAGATTGCGTACTTGATGAGCAGGCTGGGGCCAGTGCTGAGGACCCCAAAGATCTTGTTGTTTCCCTAGGATCAGAACTTCTATTTTTTCTCTGTTTAGCTTGAGTAGATTGTCTTGCATCCAAGACACAATCTTCCTCAGGCCAAACTGGAGACTTGAAGACTCAGATGATTCTTTAAGTGTTGAGAGGAAGAAGATTAACTGCGTATCATCAGCATATGAAAATATGGACAGCCCTGCCTCTTCGGCAATAGCTCGCAACAGGTGAACATAGATATTAAACAGGAGAGGGCCCAAAATAGAGACCTGAGGCACTCCATACGTGTTGAATGCCGCACTCAGGTCAAGAAGAATGCGGGTCACAGTGTCCAGGCTGTGCCGCAACATTTCCCTGTCTCCCAACTGAGTAGTCTCAGTGGAAAAATCTGTTCTAAAACCCAATTTTGAGGGATGTAAAAAATTCTGAGCCTCAACAAAAGAAGAAAGTTGTGAATTGACATGTTTTTCCAAAATCATGGAGAAAGCCGGAAGAAGAGAAATGGGACTGAAGTTTGAAGGCTGAGTGGGATCAGCATTGGTCGTTTTCAAAAAGGGCAGCACCATGGCATGCTTCCATTCTGGCAGGACTATTCCCTCCCATAAAGAGGCGTTAAGAAGGTCCATAATCAGCATAAGCAGAGAAGACTTGAGTTTCCTCAGTACGGAAAAAGGAAGTAGATTGCACGGGAGCCAGATTTTAGATGAGCCAGAATAAGATTGAATGAACTAATATCCAATAAAGACCAAGGTACCACTTTATTGATGTACTTCGAATCATTACTTTGCTCGAGTCTAGTATCAGTGACTATGGACCGGATTCACAGAACTAACTTAAGACAAAATCCTAAACTTAGTACCATTTTGGTATTCACAGAAGGCACTTGCTCATTTTGGTATTCACAGAAGGCACTAACTTATTTCGGTATTCACAGAAGTTAGGAGTCCTAACTTTAGGACTCCTAAATGCCTTCTGTGAATACCTAAAGTCTTAAAGTTAGAATTTTTCGCAGTTTAGGAGTAGTTCTAATATGTCACTCTAACCAGAGTGGTGGCTGATACTGCCCTGGCTGGCCTTGGCATGATGATACTTTTAAGGTGACAATATTGTCGTTTCTGAACAAACCTCACATTAGATGTTCTGCTCACCTCATGTTAGTGCTACAAAGTGTACCCCTATGAAAAGAAAGTGCTTTATCAAACAATAAATAAATAAATAAATAATTCATCTGGTTGAACCTGACCAGCTGTCCTTCTGCTATTGCCCGCCTGTCACCTCTGGTACACATTCTTTTGTGATCGATGTGTGCTTATGCTCATACCGTATTTGGGTTGACAATATATTGTAATTTGTATTCACTCAGGTTCTTGCTTCATTTGTGTGAATTGCACGTTTTAATTGTTTTGCTGGTGAACTCCCATGAATGCTAGCGCACTTGGTGCACCTGCCTAACTTGCATATGAGAAATATCTTGAAATAATGCTCAGATCCACTTTTTCTAAACATGGCTATGGGACAATGACTGGTCAGGATAGCCATGGCTTCACTTCATTGTTTTGTATTGAGGTGTACTGTTTACCAATGTTTGTTCCATGGGACTCGCAGTTAACAACATGGCCTTGGCCAGTGAACTGGATGTACTAGTATACTGTAGGTGCAAATAAGATTGCCTAACATTATGCTTTTTTATAGTATGGTGGACTCATATCTCCCATCTTAATTTGGCTGTGGTAGCCCCTTTTAACTACCCCGCTGTATTCGCTCACCGTACACACCACTCAGCCACAGTATTGGGACTTCTGCCCCTCGATTACTCTAATTGACACACCCCTGCTTTGGGAAGTATCATCAGAACTCACACCAGTCCCTTACCCCTTGCAAATCATTACTGGCACAGTTCAATACAACTGCATGTAAAAAATGAATTAATTGGCGTGCTGTGATGGTGTAGACTGCTGCCGGCCTCCGGGTTGTAAGCTATAAGAGCTGTGTGTCAATTGAATATGCAATAAAGTATAAAGTTAATAAAAAAATAAAAAAATAAAAAAATAAACGAATTAATACATCACCAGCCTGAACCTTTTCTCATTAGCCCCTCCCTCAAGTGAAAAAGCTGACATTGTACAATTATGTCATATTAAATGAAGTGTTTTAAGTATTCTGACTAATCTGATGTACGTAAAGAACACATGTTAAAACACTGTCCATTCACAAACTGCCTTAACTAATATGTCTAATATCGACACTAGGGCCCAGATGTAGGTAAAATAGATTTACCGATTTTTAATTACCGAATTCTACCGAATCGGTAATTAAAAATCGGTAAATCTAAGGGGTGGATATGTAGGAACATCCAGATGTTCCTTTTACCGAATCGGTAAATATCTGTATTTACCGATTCGGTAAATACCGACCAGTAATGCCCCATTCATTCCTATGGGCTTTGAAGCCCATAGGAATGAATGGGGCATTACCGGTCGGTATTTACCGAATCGGTAAATACCGATTTTGACAAGGGTGCAGGGTGTGTCACTTTGACACCCTCTAGCACCCCCAAAAAAGATTCGGGGGCCATGTGGCAGACATACCTGCCCTAAGGGCAGGTCTGCCTGTCATATGGCACAGGTGTGCATGCACACATGTGCATGCACACCAGAATCGGTATTTTACCATGAAGTTGGATTTCATGGTAAAATACCGATTCTGTAAGGCTTGTGGGACTCAGAAGAGTCCCACCTACATCTCATTGTTACCGAATCGGTAAAAATACCGATTCGGTATTTTACAGATTCGGTAAATTTACCGATCGGTAAATTTACTGAATCTGTAAAATATGTGGCCCTACATACCATTTTGTGAATCTCGGTCTGTAACGGCCGAAAATACCGATTTTCGGCCGTTACCGACCGACCTACATCCGGCCCTAGATACCTTCGAAGGGTAACATTTACTTGCATGATTTCCACTGGTAAGAACATCTCATATACATTCACAAACATGAGAACATTTAAAAAGAGGAAAGAGGGAGAGTCTGAAAAAACGAATTGGAGGAATTAATTTTGCCCCCTGATTTGCGCTGAAGTGGAGGTAATTGTAGGCGGGAGACTGCCAAAATGAAGCCTTTTTTTTTTTTTTTTATTCCTTCTGCATGAGACGTACTGGCAGGGACATCTTAAGGCTTTTAGGGGCCCTGGGCCAAATGTATTTTGGGGGCCCCTGTTCAGAACAGTTTTGAATTTATGAACCAATTTCAGCTCTTTCATCCCTCTTTGGCCTGGTCACTGACAGGGCTCAGGCGCCCTGTTCCAAATTCTAAATGTGTTTATATCTAATATGCAAGGATAAACACATTTCTCTGAAAAATTTCTGTAACAGACCCTCACGCATAACCCACATTAAAAACACATTAAAGGAAGACGGTATTTAAAATAATCTGTTTAAGAACTGTTCAAGGTTATCGGGGCTAGAGACTTTTCAGAACAGAGCTGGCTCTATCAGGTGACCCTCTGAAAGGCTGGGGCCCTTGGCCAGAGCCCACTTTGCCAATGCCTTAAAACTTCTCTGCTTACTGGCATGTATGCCAACATGGTACACATTTGCCTGCAATCAACTTTCACAGTTCTGACACATTAATACTGAGTACAACAATTTTCATCCACAAAACTTAAATATCACCTTCCTACAGACATCAAAACCCTGTACTCCGAGCAGCTCTTACCATCACACGCTTCATCACATTCATCCCGTTCAGTTCTTCCAAGGTAGAAGTTTTATTTAATTATATATACTTGTCAGGTTTGCACTAACCTTGTGCTGAGGAAGCAATGGAAGCAATGCTCTTTTCCGATCCTCACTCAACCCCACCATTGTTCTCATACAGCAGATATGAAGGCCAGTGGTTGAAGCAGGGCCGGTTTTAGCACTGCCTGCATTCAGTAGGGCAGTCATTCTTGGCGCCTCCTCAATTACCTCCTACTTCATGGTTTCCCTCACTACCACCTTCCAATGATGCACCTTATCTCTGCTTAGTGCCTCTCTCATATTTTTTTATAGCGCTTCCCAGTGTAGACTGTCAGAGTGCTTTACATCACAAACATTTTATACAGCGACAACGAGTCATACAAGTGTGTAAATCAATGTATAGGAAATGCTACTTAAGGGGATGAGGACTAAAAGGTATGAGAGTCACATAGCAACCATACTGGTAGACATCATATTACATTTTAACCACATGGCTGCTAGGCGTTTTCCCGTCCTGCGCTAAAAAAACATAAAGTCCATAAATCATGACGAGCTGGCCTTGTCATCCGCGCACGGCAGGTAAGCGCCATGACGAGCCCAGCTCGTCATTAGCTTCGAAGGGGTTAAGAGTACTTGGTCTGGAGAAAAGAAGCGGCAGATTAACTCAGTTTTTAGGTCTCGGCTAGCGAAGGCTGTGCTTGCGCAGTCTAGCTGACGAGATTTTATGTTTCTTAGTGGGGGGCTTAAACCCGCCCCTCTTCTCCATTGGCTGGCCTCCTAAACGCTGGCCAGCCATTGGAGAAGAGGTTTGTCTGTCCATTTAAGCCGCGTCTTTTTCGGATTCGGGGGTGTGTTTTTTACGTTCTTTCTCTCCTCTTCCCATTGGCTGGAATGTAAACAACAACAAGTCAAAACACGCCTGTTGTTTACATTCCAGCCAATGGGAAGAGGAGAGAAAGAAAAACACGCCCACCAGTCTGAAAATGACGGGGCATTTCTCCGATCCATTTCTGCTTGACCTCGGATTCGGAGGGAGCCTACCCCTCATCTGCCCCGTTTTTACCGCCGCAGCCCGGTAAAGCCAAGAGCACTACCCCTGTTTTAGCAGCCTGCACATTAATTGTATGCAAAAGGCAGCCAGCATGTTTCAAGATGGCTGATCTACTGATTACAGATTTTTCAGCAGTCTGCTTGCTGGGTAAAATTAAACTCTTCACTGTTCCGAGGAGGGGCTGCTTAAGTAAATCGCATGAGCGCTGTTAAGTTTACATATTTAAGTCTGTGCTGTTCATGTCATACAATCGTTCCACAGATTTAAACCTAACAAGTTTAAAGTTAAACAATATATATTTCAGACACTAAATCAGCCTTAAAGTTAAGGCCTCTGGGGCGTGCATGCGTGATATGGGAAAGTGTTGCGAGGGCGCTCTTGTGACGCATCACTGCGCAACGGCACAGAACATACTGCGGTTGGTCACCATTTTGCGCTGTGTAGGCGGTGGGGAGGCCGGAGGGAGACGTCAAGCAGCCGAAGCGGCACTTTTCCGGGACTGCTTGTAATATCACGAGAAGCGACCGGCGAGCCGCGGTGGTGCACATATCTTCTAAGTTGTAAAGACAGTGGCAATGTCCGCAGAGGGATCAGCTGAACCGGTGAGTCAGAACGAGTGTGTACATAGTAGACCTGCCTCCCCCCTCTGGCCTTGTGATCAGATATGGGTTACCTCGGAGCAAGGTAACCCATTCTGATTCCAGCCTGCTAGGATGTACATGGCGCATTTCCGCGGTGCACATTGTCCGTACAAAGGTGCACAAATGAACTGAATGTATCTAGGGCTACGCTTCATACCTTGATCTATAGATGCTATTTTACACATTTGCTTTGACTGAGTTTATACTTTTTCAACATTCTGCTTTGGCACCTTATTAAATCTTGTTATAATGTGCAGTAACCAAATTTGCTGCCCTGCATTGCATGAAAAGGAGAGAACACAACAGCACCATGTCTACTAGGATATGATGTTTTTACTCTTTCTTCTAGTGCTGGCATAGCTGAGGCTGCTTTGCTTCAGTGCGCACACACTTGCACCATAGTAGAAGTGGACCCTCCCAGCTCAGAATTATGTGCTTTTACAAAGTTTAACACTTTACTATTTTGTATTTGAGCTGTACAGTGCAGCACACTTGAAAAGGTGAAAAGGTTTGGAGAAAATAAATCTTCTGTCCAACATTACGCCTGCCTTGAGATAGTGTAAGTTTTGATGGCAATCCCATTCTACCAAACTTTTTTTTTTTTAACTTTTATTTTCAGATTTTTGCATGCATAATAAAGGAATTGGCATTACAGTGGTAATTGCAGCAATAAAGGCATCAGGTCTCTTGCAGAAAAGAGCATTGCACATAATTGACAAACATAATCCAATAAGTGTGAAAAAAACGGAGGCACAGTATGACTGGCAAGCAGGGATATACATACATTTCATGAGCAACAATAGTAGCATCAATCATGAGATCTCGCACATGGCAATCCATTCTGACACAACAGGAGAACGGGGGGCCAATAATCATTCTACCAAAGTTAGTAAATAGAGATTAGCGTCAATGGGTTGAGTGCATGGGAACGATCATTTACAACCCATGACATGCCATCTCGAAGTAAAGTAGAGCATAGTGCTACTTTGTGTTACTTTAATGCTACTGTCCAATGCAATTAAGAATTTGCACTGGAAAATAAGCCTTTAGTAAGTCCCAAACAACACTTTTCACAAGATTTCATCACCTTTGTAATGCAAACCAAACAAAAAGTGTAAGTAGAACCTGGAAATTTGTGAAGACTAAACACAAAAAATATAAATATCTTGAAAACATGTGCACTAATAATACTCCATAAACTTAGAAAAGCTACCAAAAGCTTTGTTACCTTGAGTATAATTTCTACTTGATGACTGTAAACTAAATAAATAAGGACTACCATTAAGATTCTAATGCTTTTTACTCCGAGCAATCTACACACATACTGGATATCTAATACCTTGTGCAATGAAAATATATACATATGACATTTTTGTTTTGAATCTGTCCGTTCCTGTACAAGGACGTGTAGCATCACAAACAATACCACTCTTAAGAATTCAAATAAATGTCCAAGGAATATCTCAAAGTTTGTTTTCACCAACACACAACTTCGGGATACTTCTCTGTAAATGCAAACAATCCTTAGAAGGCAACATATCTTAGCTCCTGTAATCCGATATCCTTGTAGCTAGGTTCTGACTGAAGCAACATTGTAACACGATATAACATAGGACATCATGAACCAAGAGGAAAGTCATATCCGAAGAACCAAGGGGCATATTATCAAGAACGGCGTTAAAATTATCGCCGCTTTAGCGGCAGGAAAACTGCCGCTAAAGCGGCGATAATGGGCTTGATAATATGCCCTTGTGAATTCCGATAGAAGCCCATGTTCACACCAGAACATGGGCTTCGATGGGATTTCTCAAGGGCATATTATCAAGCCCCTTATCGCCGCTTTAGCGGCAGTTTCCTGCCGCTAAAGCGGCAATAATTTTAACGCCGTTCTTGATAATATGCCCCCAAGATAGCTGGCATTTCTAGGCTTTCGAGAGTTTGAGACCTGCTGGGAATCTTATTTCATTGGAAGTGCACAGCAGCGCAACCCATTCTTCTTGAGTGCGCGGCATGAATCAAGTCAACGCAGGCACTCTGTGATTACTGCCAGCCTTTTCATTCTCTGAAAGGCTCTCAGTGTGACTTGCTGCAAAGTACTGCTTCACTGAACATAGACTGGGCTAAGCTGTAACTATGGCTTCCAGCCCCACTTCCTGATGATACCTCAACATAGTCTGCCCGGCAGACCAGTTGGCACCCTCATGCAGACATCGTCTAACCAAAGCCTTATATTTTGTTGGAAAAGATCTTGCCGTCTAAACAGCGAATGCCCACCTTCATAGCAAAATTTTTCCTAAACCATTAACACCTGGTTAATTTGAACATACCACAACCACACATCACAGTATTACATCAAATTCATTCAGTTTGAGGAACAATGCACTTTAACAGGACAGGTTACTTAGGATAGGCAAAGGACAAATGTGCACCTCAAGAAAAGCACGTGCAATTGCATCAATATGTATATAATACTACAAAAACAGCTGATGCCTAACCGAATGATAATCAGTATATTCTTCTACAAATCAATATAAACACATAATGCAGACCATTCTTCTCTCAATAATCAAATTAACAAGATATCACCGCGTCTCAAAATGATGAACATTTCAGAATCAGTTTGATTGAGCGCCCCGACTCCGAAAGCTCTGTTTAGCCATACATATGGTGAAAGTCAACCATAACAATGCTGATACACAACACAAATTACTCTGGTGGGTTTCTTTCTAAGCATGTTTATTTATTTACCAATCCCACCTTTAGCAGGTGTCCGAAGTTATTTTGAGCTATTTAATTTATGTCAACTGGGGAACACTCCATACATACAAATGTAATGTTCAGATTTTAAAATATTGATACATCTGTCCTTTTTCTCTTACTTATCGCCACCTGATATTGACTTTAAGGTTTCTTTTCTGTCTTTACATTTTCCTGAAGGATTGAATCGGGATAGAATATAGGGCCAACCACCGAAATAAAAGTGGCCTCCATTATTGAATCATGCAACGAAAATACTGGCCCCTGTCTGCAGAGTTGTAGCAGATTAAAGAAACTCTGCATAAGTGATGTGCAAGGTATGGAAGACTGTATAGGTTTGAGCTTTCTGCTGGCAATGTTTGTTATAATGTCAGTGAAATTAGCAGTAAAAACCTCTCCAGCAGACCACTGAACAGGCCCAGAAACAGGCAACAAAATTGGCCCACACACTGACCTGTCAGACCAGCCCATCAGGCACTGCATGATTGCCCTATAGACAGTCCGGCCCTGTTTCGTTTCTATGTATAATACTCTATCAGGTATATAGCTACCATTAGTGCATATGGTGCAGTGACTCCTGGGCCCAAGGTATGAGGAGCCCACTGTACCTCAGTTAGTGCTTCTTTTCTTACTGCCACACCAATGGATGCGAGGCCCATTTTCCTTCCTTGCATTGGGGCCCGTGGCAACCTTACTATGCCATTGCTTCTGTATTCAGTTTACTTTTCGCTCTTTCTTATTTCGTTTCACTTTGAGAGGGTCACGATTTATTGTCCTTCCCTTCAATCTGTGGTGTCTTTTTTGCCCCACACTTGTGCACACTCTCTCTCTCTCTCTCAACCTCAGCATAGATTGAGTTTCTTCTGGTGATATTTAGTTGCAGATTGCTGAATTCCAGTCGGTTGACTTTATTTCACTTCGAAACAAGAACAAGGTCAAAATATCCTTTGGAAGCAAACCCTGCCAAAACAACGAGGTGTTCCTGTAACAGCTGCCAAACAGGACGTGTTGTGAAACAGTTCTTGTGACAAAGCCGTAGCAGTTAAAATCATTGCACAAAATGTAACCGAGCTAAGAAAGAAAAGGACGTTAAAGCAGTAGGATTATCCCCCCAACAAAAACGTGCATTTTGTCCTCTCTATGCACTCTGTACTGTGTGTGGTTAGATAGCATTAAACAAGACATCGTATACTAAACAAAATAAAGAATCTGCGGCATTCTGCATTGGGTTGAACGTGAAGCGTCGGTAAGTACCTACATTGGGGCATATTTACAAGCCCCTTGCGCCGCCGGTGTGTCACTTTTGAAATTTGAAAAAGTGACGCACTGGTGGCGCAGGGAGCTTGTGAATAAGTCCCATAGACCAGATTCCTTTCATGTGAATATTGAACTGTTCTCTTGAAGTGCAGAAACAGACTTTCACAAACATGTTAATGCAGTTCAACTGTACAAGAAGCAAATCATAACTTCTAATAATGCGTCTTTTACCTCTCATTGTCTAAGCCTTGCGCTAAGGGCTGTCTCAATGCATTTTGGTGGCTTAACTGTGAACACACACTTTTCCTCAGACCAGCAGCCTCTTCTGTGCACTGTCACTTCCTCAATGCAACACATTAATCAGTTATTACCACAAGGCTGAAGAAACCCACAGTTGAAAAAAAGTACACCCTATAGGCCCCTTCCTAGGTGGCAATAGAGTGTGCACACAGTGCAGTGGCACACTATTAGCCATGCCCACAGGCGGAGTAATGAAACTTCTTCGTTGGAATGCTGGAGACCTGGCTGAACTGCGTTAGCAGCGCCACCGTAACACCGGGAGGGAAATATTTGGTTCAGAGATAAGTTAACGAGTGTGCCCCGGGATATGTCTCCATTGGCATAAGGCCAGCCCAACACAATGAGAAAGTGTCGCTTCACTCCGCCTGGAAGCTTAGCCTACCAGAGAGCACGTGACCGTGCATCCCCGCGCGCCGAATGACCGCATGCAGCTTTCGATGAGAATGGAAAGCACACACACTAAAGAAAAGGAAAACCTTTTCAACTGAAAAGTTCATGTTGTCGTACTTCCTCCAAATTCTGGCAATTAACTTGAAGGAAGACATCATGGCTAATTGAACAGTTGGGATCAGGGGCAACAATTAGGCGTTTTGACAGGGGGGCTTCATGAGAAGGACAGATCCAACGATTCTAACGCAAAATGGTTTTTACGGAAGTGCAACTTGGCTCTCTTCCGATCTCCAGATCAGTGGAAACGGTTTCAAAGCATTGGGGGCAGATTTACAAGCCCCTTGCGCCACTTTTGCGTCACTTTCCCATGTTAAATGTGACGCAAAAGTGGCGCAATGGGCTTGTAAATCTGCCCCTGGATATTTAACAATGAATAACGGTTTTCTGGAAGGCAAAAGTAACACAGCGCAGTGGTGTAATAATTATGTAAGCGCAGTGATTAAGTGAATCAATTTATTTATGTCCCTGCTATCTCGGGCTCACTGACCTTCGCACCTCCATGGTCACCGCCCACCACGAGTCTAGCTGGCCAGACACTGCTCTGGCAGTAAATCATGTGTCTGACCAGACACATGCGCACGCAGGTGCTAAAATGATGTCCAGGATTAACTCGCGGGGGAAGCATTTGCAGACACCTCAAGCAGGGCCGGACTGGGAACCACAATCGGCCCTGGCAAAGTGCTCGGCCGCCCCCCCCCCCCCCCCCCCCCCCCCCACGGGGAGATGGTGGGGGGAGGGGGTGTTGTAGGTGCCGCCGAGCTCTATGCTGCAAAAACGGCCCTGTAACAAAAACGGCCCCAAGGGGCCCAAAACCGGCCCCCACCCGTGCGGCGCACTGGGGGATTGCCCGGTGCCCTCTTTGGCCAGTTCGGACCTGACCTCAAGTCGAGTCTGCGCTGTGTGTCTTACCACACCCTTTACCGCCTTGCCATAGAGAAAGGTGAAGTGACAATGCTCTCTCCACTTCCTGATTGACATGGATGCTTCGCGCTACAGGGCATGCTTCTAAAACACCAAATGCTAACTTTACCTCCACGTCATCAGGAGGTCTAGGCTGGTCCTTGATGCTAGTTCTTTGCTGAGCTGATGACCTCACAGACCTCAGAGCTGAGGGATTGTCAACCTGGCAAATACTCTCTTGACTTTGGGCCTACCCATGGGAGCAACTTGTAAGTGTAGGGAAAGTGGCGCGCCATGACGCACTGTAGTGTCCCAACATAACGGTGATTTGCAGTCTGGTAAACACAGTAAAGAAACCCCCCCTTTTAAGAATCCGACTGAATGTGTGCATACTAGTTTTTTTTAAAGAAAACAAATGCAGATTTATCATTGCACATTGCTTTATTTTTTACAGTAAAAGTAAAGGGGCCGAAGCCCCGACGCCCTCACACAGAAACCGCCACTGACAGACATGAACCTTCTGAACCGCATGCTCGCTAGTGGGTTTTCCTGCTGCGCGCTGAAATTTGAAAATCGAGCCTTACGTGACAAAGCCAGCTCGTCATGCGCGCAGCGCAGGTAACGCCCATGACGAGCTGGCTTTGTTACCAGCATCGAAGGGGTTAAGATCCTATTTTCAAAATGAATCCTGGATTGTACTTCTCAGGGCACACAATTTTGTAGCAGTTGCTTATATTCTGACTACTGAAAGTTTAACATGGTTACATGCAATTAGTCAGTTAAGGAACCAGACATGGAAGTTGAATCAACATGTCTTATTAAGAAATATGAAGGCTCACAGAATTCTTTTACGCTAGCTAATACCGAGTGACAAACACTGGACTTGCATGGTCAACTTACAACCACTGGTGTTTGATGATTGGGTCAGATGTGGGGCCTAGTGCACACATAATCAGTCTGGCAACTTCCCACCCAGCAGTTACCGTCAGAGGCATCAGAGCTCTAAGCCTATCAAAAGTTATTTCTGGAGAATTGGGAGGTTATTTAAAAAATGTTATCTTAAGGTATGTGACCACCACCTTCCAGGTCATTTCATAGTATTCTTAGCTATTTTGCACTTACTGTTATAGCTCTGATGGTATATCTGTTTAAAGAACAATGTGTACGTAAGAAGTTTGGAAGATGTCATCATTGATATCATAAATAATGTCATAGAACATGTCATGAGTGATGTCATATGCAGTGCATGGCAGGGGCGTAGGTATTGTGTTGTATTGTATTGTATATTGGATTTATATAGCGCTTATCACCCAGGGGTCTCTAAGCTCTTGCCTTGGGAACCCGTCCTGGCTTTTCCCTGTGAGATAGCCCCTACAGGGTATCCCCAAGGTGAAAGCCAGGCATCCCGCTGCGGGGGGCCGTTGTGGAGATTAAGAAAGCTTAATGCCCAGAGATGCAGAGTGTGAACCCATGATTAGGTCAGGCACCGAAGCGAGAATTATCGAGTCTGTGGACATTTGAGCTCAAGACCCTGCCGCGTCAGGAATTGAACCCTGCTTCAGGGTCTGCCTGTTCTAACCAGTGAGCCACACTTCTAGGTAGGTCGTAGGTCATAGATAGCTCTGCTAACTATAATGTTGTCACTGAAAAATATACCTAACTGTAACTTTATTTTAACTTTATTTTTTTCAGTGAATATAAATAAATATACATATAAGAAAACTTCCTTCCAAAGCCGCGTTCTACAGCAACTCCATGCTGCATGCGATTCCACGAAGAAAGAACCTGCACGACTAGGTGCAGTTTTCCAATGCTCACATGATGCTTATTTTATATTTTCCAAAAGTGCAAGTGGTGACAAACAAAATAATATAGCGAAATATTTCCCTTTGACTGCCCATAAAATTCAACAGGTGCATAGTGAGTTTAAAAAGAGCTTTAAGCCCCTCCCATTCCTAAAACATTGAACGATTACACCATTTGTACCTATATGCCTCAATATTACTTTGATCTGTGCATTTAAAGTATAGAAAATTATTCCAGTGAACCACATCCAAAATGACATTTCCGATACATTTTACAGTTACATTTTTTGATGTTATGAGTTGGTGTGATTTTGGCATTGGCATACATTTCAATGTATACTTTTCTATGTTGACATATGCTCACTCATTATTGTTTACCCCCCATGCCCACCTTGAGGAACTGAAGCAAGATTACAGAGGAGCACCTCAACGCCACCCTCCTCCTAAACCCACCTTGCGCTACAACCAATGCCAAATCTGCAGCCTGGGAACTTCACCACAGGATCTCCAGCTGCGCCGACAAGCTCGCACCCCTCCGCCCGCCACCCTGGCAAACATTGCCCCGTTAAAGCAGCTTGGTTCACCACCGATCTCCAAGCAGCCAGCAGACCTGAACAGCTACCGGAACGCCCTGAAGGAATACCACCAGTGTCTAGGAGACACCAAGCGGACTTTCATCAGGAACAAAATCCACACCAACGAAGCCAACGCTAAAGAACTCTTCAACGTCATACAGCAATTCACCAAACTCCCCAGCAAAGCCACGGACATCACACCATCTCAGGAACTCTGCAACAAGCTCAGCTCCTACTTCCGCCTGAAAATCAAGGCCCTCTACGACAACTTCAGTGAACAGACACCGGACACGCTCCATCACGACCGACAATGAGCCGACCATCACCACCTGGAATCCAGCCACCGTCAAACACACCACTACTACCATGAAGAACACCCACTCAGGAGCCCCACGGACCCCTGCCCACCGCACATCTACCACAGGGCCACTGCCGCCATCGCACCTAATCTAGGATTCACCATCAACGCCTCTTTCGAATCTGCCATCGTCCCCTACGACTGGAAGCGGGCAGAGGTCAAACCTCTCCCCAAGAAGCCCACGGCCGATGCGACATAAATGAAAAACTACCGGCCCATCTCTCTCCTCCCCTTCGCTGCCAAAGTCACAGGGAGACTCTTAAACACCCAGCTGACCGCCTTCATCGAAGAAAACTCCATCCTAGACGCCTCCCAGTCTGGATTCTGCAGAAACCACAGCACTGAGATGGCCCTCCTTGCTGCCACTGACAACATTTGCATGCAACTAGACCAGGGGCACACCGCAGCCCTCATCCTACTAGACCTCTCCGCAGCTTTTGACACAGTCTCACATCACACCCTTGCAGCCAGACTCCATGACGCAGGGATACGAGGAACCGTCCTCTCCTGGATCCAGCCCTTTCTTTCCGGCAGAACCCAGAGTATCAGACTCTCTCCTTTCCTCTCCGAACCCACAGAGATCGACTGCAAAGTTCCCCAAGGATCATCGCTCAGCCCCACGATCTTCAACATCTCCATTGCCCCCCTCACCGCCATCGTCAGGCAACACGAGCTCAGCATAGTATCATGTGCTGACGACACCCAGTTCATCCTCTCCCTCACGAAGAACCCCAAAGACACCAGGCTATGTTTCCAGGAAGAAATAAGAGGCGTAGCCACATGGATGAAAACCAGCTGCCTGAAGCTCAACTTGGAGAAGACCGTGGTCCTGCTCCTCGGACCCTCAACCTCCGCCTGGGACAACACTTAATAGCTCTCCTCCCTCGGGAGTCTGCCTACCCCGACAGACCACGCACAGAACCTCAGCATCATCCTCAACTCCTCCCTCACCATGACCTCAGATCAATTCCATCGCCTCCATCAGCTACAACTGCCTTTGGATTCTCCGCAAAACCTTCAAATGGATACCCACAGAATGCAGAAAAACGTCACCCACGCACTCATAACCAGCAGATTGGACTACAGCAACGCCGTCTATGCCGGAATCAACAGAAGTCTCCTGCACAGGCTACAGACCATCCATAATGCCACAGCCAGAGTCGTCCTCGGAACCCGATGGCACGATCACATGACCCAACACCTATGGGACCTCCACTGGCTTCCCGTCGATAAGAGAGTTACCTTCAAACTGCTCACCCATGCCTACAAATTCCTCCACAACATCGGACCCAAATACCTGAATGAGAGAGTCTCCTTCCATGGACCCAAGAGGAACCTTCACTCCAAAGACCTCGCCCTCGCAGAGACCCCCCCTGCATCTGCAGAACCAGAGCAGGAGGAAGAGCGTTCTCCTATGTCGCATACAAAGCCTGGAACGAGCTTCCTGTGAACATCAGACGTTCCCCCAACCTCCACACCTTCAGGAAGAACCTCAGGACCTGGCTCTTTGATTGAACTGGAGCTGCACCCCCTCTCCCCCAGCGCCATGAAACCCTCACGGGTGAGTAGCGCACTTTATAAATCCCCTGATTGAATGATTAATTGATTGATTGATGATTTTAGGCCCAAGACGTGCAATTGCACATAGATTCCATTAAAATGCCAATGTTTATAAAGTAGATTTCCAAAGGAATTCATTGTTACTATGGAGAAAGTTTGTGTATATTTTTGTGTGGCAGCAAAAAAGCCTGGATTGGCGTAGCCGTCATATTTAGAAATCTACTATGCATGAAAAGTTGGCCTTGTGACAAAAGATGTAAAACAACATGTAAACTGAGGAATACAAGGAATAAAATTAAAAAACTATGACGAATTCAATGAAGTATTGGTATTGCTTCTCGAGCAACGCATGCTGTGCATTCGGTGTAGGAGTGAGACGTCGCTCCTTTGGAAATCTACTTACATTTTTTGGCACTGGGAAGACCATTACAAACCCAAATAGCACGCAAATGGAATAACAATTTGAAACATTAGATAAGGATGAAAAAAATGAAGACTTGGTGTGCATCTCGTCACCTTCTCTGGAATTGTCTTAAATTAACTGCCCAAAGACGACTTGCACCCGTGATTAAAAAAGAAAAAGTTGAATCAAGAGCAAAGGTCACAGGACTGACGGATAACCCCAAAAGTTAATAATGATGAACTGTGTAATTTTAGAAAGCACAATGGAAGACTTATGAGTGACTGAATCATCTATGTACAAATGAAGAACACAATTGGTTTCGTAATATTTGTAATGAAAGCGCTACAATTACAGCGGGTGGGCGGGGCACTTATGTGAGAAGTGAGAGCAAAGGTTGGAGAACAGGAAGGGCATTAGCACTAGCACGTACCCTGGGTTCAGTAAAATTAGGAGTATGCAATAGTGCATTCTGGGGGTTGTAGGATTGGCGTTTACGTGAGCTCAAACTATTGGTCAACCTAAAGGGGAGGTCTCTAGGGATTATGGGAGATAAGAACAGGCTTGTGGGGGGATATTCGTAGTAACCTGTTAGAGACGGAGAGAGTCTGATGTGCATAATCGTGTTACAATGAATTAAGGTAGACGTTGAGAAATTGTGATAACTTCGTGAGTGGGAAGCGTTAGATGCATGCTGGGAAACGAGTGACAGGGAATCCTGGGTTGATGAACGGTTGGAGAGGGAACGAGGGGAGTCTGAACTGGAGCAAGATACGTAGTTGATGCTGATAGAGAGATTGGGAGGGGTAAGGTTTATGAAGGTTAAATGCACATTTTGCGGGAAAGTGCGCGTTACAAAGTTACCATATAAGGTGGAATGTACGTAGATTTGAAAGGTGAACGTGGGGTTGAATTGGGTCTAATATTGTCCTTTTTAAATATTCACAGTGAATCCCTGATGAAGGGCGAAAAAGGGAGCCCGAAATGCATTGGATATATGATTCATTGTTACTATGGAGGAAGTTTGTGTATATTTTCGTGTGGCAGCAAAAAAGCCTGGATTGGCGTAGCCGTTATATTTAGAAATCTACTATGCATGAAACGTTGGCCTTGTGACAAAAGATGTAAAACAACATGTAAACTGAGGAATACAAGGAATAAAATTAAAAAACTAATTCAACGAAGTATTGGTAATGCTTCTCGAACAAAGCATGCTGTGCATTCGGTGTAGGAGTGAGACGTCGCTCCTTTGGAAATCTACTTACATTTTTTGGCACTGGGAAGACCATTACAAACCCAAATAGCACGCAAATGGAATAACAATTTGAAACATTAGATAAGGATGAAAAAAATGAAGACTTGGTGTGCATCTCGTCACCTTCTCTGGAATTGTCTTAAATTAACTGCCCAAAGACGACTTGCACCCGTGATTAAAAAGAAAAAGTTGAATCAAGAGCAAAGGTCACAGGACTGACGGATAACCCCAAAAGTTAATAATGATTGTAGGAAGGGGGAGGCTCTAGTTGGCGCAGTGCAACACTAGCGACAAGCAGGGACTGTCAGGGCTGAGGGTTACCTTCCAGACAACCTCTGCTTACCCTCTAGGTAGTGTGGCTTAAGCAGTCGTAGGCTAATCTTTGGGGCACATAGGGTTAAACACTTGCAACAGTACACCTTTACAACCAACCCACCACACAACGAGACCAGGCTGTATTCTGTAAAAATATATATCTTTATATAGATTTTAAGCAGGCTTGTGAATACAGTCAATGTACTTTACGAAAACGGTTGCAGATTACTTAATTCGGGTTACCACAGTTCTTATGCAGTTCTCTTGAGGCCCGTGGGCCGGTGTTAACCAAAGTTCTTTGTGGAGCCGGCGGCTTCCAGGGGATCTGTCCCACGTCGCGTTGCCTTCCCGGGATCGCTGATCGTTGCGGCTCTTCAGCCGAGCAGGTCACTGGTCATCCGGGGCAGCGGTGTTCTGTGGCGGCAGGGTCCTCTCCTCGTCGTCCGCTCCGACCCTGGAGGCGGCGGTTGTGCGGCGGTGACAAGTGGCAGTACGGTCCCCAAGTGCAGGACGTACCCAGCCAAATGTCGGTGCAGCTGTGGGCTCACAGCTAGGCTGTCGGGCAGGCTACCGACTTTGCGGATTCTCGTAGGGCAACTGCCCGTCTTTGCAGGTGAGTGACTGCTCGCTATGCAGTCACCTCGAGAGCTCGGACCGGACGGGTCCTCCTTCACTTTGCTCTCGGGCTCCCGGTGCAGTTGCGGTCACGGTGTTCGGGCCAGCGGCGGCTGGTCCTTACTTTGCTCTCGCTGTTGCTTTGGGCCCCGGTCACGGTGGTCGGGAGGACGTTGACGCCTTAGAGGAGATTCCTCTGTCGATACTGCGGCGATGGTCAGCACCCGCAGTCGCTTTCTTCCAAGGGGGTTAGCGTCCACTGGTCCTGGGACGCTGGTCAGGGGGCAAGTTCAGTTGCAAGCCCTTGGAGATCTCTTCAGCAGAGTTTGGCACAAAGTAAAGCAAAAGTCTTCTCGTAGTCTTTTCTCCTGTCTCTCCTTCAGCAGCAAGGCACCAGACACAGGCAAGAGTCAGCACCCTTCCTTGTCTCTCACGGTCCTTCTCGTCGGGCAGAGTCCTTCTGTGGCCCAAACCGGATCTAATTCTCAAGGAGCCGGGCTCCTTCTTTTATAGGCCAATTCTTTTGTTCTCGCAGGCCAGGGGGGCCTTTGCATACCCACTCTCAGTTCTGGAGTACCCCGGCGGGTGTACTCCGGCTTCTGCTTTCAGTGTGAGGGGCAGGCGCATCAGACGCCCCACAGGGGGTGGAGCCAGCATTGTGCGGACAGGGGCGGCCAGAGTACCTTGTTGATGGGGGCTTCGCCCTTCCTGGGCCAGGTGCCGGCAGAGTCATCCGCCGCTCCCCAGGAGGGTGGAGCCAGCATTGTGGTGGCCGAGCACAGTGACAGTTCGAGTCAAGAGGCACTCCTACCTCCCACTAAGGTGTAATCTGCGCATTCACCACCTGTCATCCCTCCAGCCCTGTCACTCACACATCCCAGACAGTCAGATACACATACCAGCAGAGGCGGGCTGAAATGGTTAAGCCAGCAAATGCTAACTTTCTAAAAGTAGCATTTGCAAACCCAGGATACTAAAATAAACTTGACTACAAGAAATATTTTATCATCCTGAGTTCAGGCATACTAAACATGACTCGCTACCATGCTCCTTGAGCCTGCGGGGATTATAGGGTGTAATAATCCTCGCAGCTCAGTCTGGCCGAATGGAGCAGGTAGCCTTCAATAGTGAAATACGGTCTTGATTGTAAGTCACTACTAGGACAGGCCACGCATCTCAGGGCTTGTCCTACCTTGCACCTACAACGCACCCTGCCCGCAGGCCTACCATAGGGGTGACTAATATGTAGTCAAGGGAAGGGTCGGTGCTGGCAAGTGGGGACACTTGCCCAGCTAGCGTGACAGTACGAGACCGCACGCGGGTTCTGCGGTCGCAGTTCCCAGACTCATCTTTACGGCTGCTTCGGTGGGTGGCGCAACCAGCGCTGCAGGCCCACCAGCAGTATTGGCATCTACAAGCCCCGGCACTCTCTCGTGCACTTTACTAGGGACTAACAGCAAATCCAAAGAACCAATCAGGGATACCAATCGTATGTACAATTTTACAGTAGGGAGCACTTGCACTGCGGCACGGATCAGCCGTGGCGCAGTGCCCTGAGTATCGGAAAACCAGCAAAACATCGGAGGCACATCAGCAAAAAAGTGGAAGGGAGACTCACGCCAAGGTGCCAGGTCTAACAATGATGAACTGTGTAATTTTAGAAAGCACAATGGAAGACTTATGAGTGACTGAATCATCTATGTACAAATGAAGAACACAATTGGTTTCGTAATATTTGTAATGAAAGCGCTACAATTACAGCGGGTGGGCGGGGCACTTATGTGAGAAGTGAGAGCAAAGGTTGGAGAACAGGAAGGGCATTAGCACTAGCACGTACCCTGGGTTCAGTAAAATAAGGAGTATGCAAGAGTGCATTCTGGGGGTTGTAGGATTGGCGTTTACGGGAGCTCAAACTATTGGTCAACCTAAAGGGGAGGTCTCTGGGGATTATGGGAGATAAGAACAGGCTCGTGGGGGGATATTCGTAGTAACCTGTTAGAGACGGAGAGAGTCTGATGTGCATAATCGTGTTACAATGAATTAAGGTAGACGTTGAGAAATTGTGATAACTTCGTGAGTGGGAAGCGTTAGATGCATGCTGGGAAACGAGTGACAGGGAATCCTGGGTTGATGAACGGTTGGAGAGGGAACGAGGGGAGTCTGAACTGGAGCAAGATACGTAGTTGATGCTGATAGAGAGATTGGGAGGGGTAAGGTTTATGAAGGTTAAATGCACATTTTGCGGGAAAGTGCGCGTTACAAAGTTACCATATAAGGTGGAATGTACGTAGATTTGAAAGGTGAACGTGGGGTTGAATTGGGTCTAATATTGTCCTTTTTAAATATTCACAGTGAATCCCTGATGAAGGGCGAAAAAGGGAGCCCGAAATGCATTGGATATATGATTCATTGTTACTATGGAGGAAGTTTGTGTATATTTTCGTGTGGCAGCAAAAAAGCCTGGATTGGCGTAGCCGTCATATTTAGAAATCTACTATGCATGAAACGTTGGCCTTGTGACAAAAGATGTAAAACAACATGTAAACTGAGGAATACAAGGAATAAAATTAAAAAACTAATTCAACGAAGTATTGGTAATGCTTCTCGAACAAAGCATGCTGTGCATTCGGTGTAGGAGTGAGACGTCGCTCCTTTGGAAATCTACTTACATTTTTTGGCACTGGGCAGACCATTACAAACCCGAATAGCACGCAAATGGAATAACAATTTGAATCTTTAGATAAGGATGAAAAAAATGAAGACTTGGTGTGCATCTCGTCACCTTCTCTGGAATGTTTATAAAATGACATATGCCTTTCATTACTCTTTTGAGTATGAGTATATTACTTTGACCATTCTCAATATACAATGTGTCTGCGTCCAGCCACAATTTATATTAGTTAGCAAGTGACATCTGTAAAGTACGTTTTCATTATCAGTTTCATAATTCTAGGCCAGAGTAATTCTTTTGCACATAGGTTCCATTTAAGTGCCAATGTCTTTTAAAGTATTTAACAACAAGGGGTGGTGATGGACAGAGTTTCTGAATTAAGCAGAATACTCTCACCCAGTCAAGAGATCAGGGCTAGATCCAACACCGTTTTTTAGCTCACTGCACCATCCCAGTTCAGAACCTGGCTATATGCAAATTAGTCTGTTCCTGTCCCAGTGCATGATGGGAACAGGGCAAACCAAACTACCAAGCCAATTCTTACACTGGGAAGGAAACAAACTTCCGGGGACCGGTTTCTGGCATTTCAGCCGTCGTCGGCCCGGCTTGCTTGAATCCTGATGGTGCAATGAGCAAGGGACTCACATCTGAGTATACCCTTCCACGCTTAGGGTGGACAAAATATTTAACAACAAGGGGTGGTGATGGACAGAGTTTCTGAATTAAGCAGAATACTCTCACCCAGTCAAGAGATCAGGGCTAGATCCAACACCGTTTTTTAGCTCACTGCACCATCCCAGTTCAGAACCTGGCTATATGCAAATTAGTCTGTTCCTGTCCCAGTGCATGATGGGAACAGGCATTTCAGCCGTCGTCGGCCCGGCTTGCTTGAATGAGCAAGGGACTCACATTGGCTTGGTAGTTTAGTCTGCCCTGTTCCCATGATGCACTGGGCCAGGGACAGACTGATTTGCATATAGCCAGGTTCTGAGCTGGGATGGTGCAGTGAGATAAATAACGGTGATGGATCAAGCCCTGATCTTTGGACTGGGTAAGAGTGGTCTGCTTAATTCAGACACTCTGTTCATAACCACCCTCTTTTCCGAAATGTCTTTTAAAGTGACACATGCCTTTTGTTACTCATATGAGTGTGAGTACCTTTCTCTAGCTGTTGACGGTATGTGGGATACGTGAAGTTCAATGTGTCTGTGTCCTATGCACCTGTCACATTCAAATTATATGGCACATAAATCTAAAGTACTTTTATAAATGGACATTTAAAGATTCTGCCTGTAAAGTACAGCATCATCATCATATTTACTTGATTCTGAGGTAGGGATTTACTATTGCACAAAAGATCCATTAAAGAGACAATAGGGGTCATTACAGTCCGCCGCCATATCGTATTTGGGACCATCCACCTACAAGGCGGCAGTCCCACAGTGCGAAATACAATGCAACTGGCACAGAGCTGGTCGCATTGCCAATGTTTTGCAGTGTCGCGGGTGCTGCTGACTGCAGCACCCACCACAAGGCAAATGAGGGACAATTTACATTTCCCTGCACTACGTGGCAGGCACCATGCAGTGCCTACCACATGGTGCAGGGGTATGTGGGGGGCACCAGAGGTGCCCCCCAGATCCCGTGTTTTGGGGCAAAGGGATATTGCTACGGGCCTCTAAAGTCCCTTTCCGCCTGACAGTTCATGGCGGGTTAACTACCATGAACAAGCAGGCTGAAAGGGAAATCGTATTTCCTGCAGCAGTGCCTGGTAGGAACCACCACCATTTTAGGGGTTGGGAGGCCCTCCGCCACACCAACAGGCTCAAGGAGCCTGTTGGATTTGTGGCGGTTGTAGTTTCCGACCGCTGGCCATCCTAATATGGCGGGTTGGGATTGACCTTCTGATAGTGGGGAGACAGCCAACAACAGACTGTCGGTGCCGGTCTCTCCGCCACTGTAATGACCCCCAATGTTTTTTAAGTGACCAGTGCCTTTCATTGCTCTTATTGGTTTAAATACATAATTATACCAACCATCATTGCGTGATATACACAATATTATCTTTCTGGATCTGATTCTAGACCAGAGATGTACAATTGCACAAAACCCATTAGGGTGCCAATGTTCTTAAAGTGACAAAAACCGTTTTGGGCTGTAATCATAAAGTGCACATTCTTTACTTACAGCCTGCAAATCTGATATGCAGGCCATTTGCACCCTCTGATCGCCAATGATTTATCTAATTAGGATGCCTGATTAATAAAGTGTCTTATGCATTCACAGTGTATGCTCCATCTCTATTCAGGTGCACAAGGGTTGACATTTAATTACCTTTCTTTCATATCAATTTTCAGTGTGGTGTAAGTAGTTGTAATGTAAGCTTTGTCCTTTGTCTGGTATGTATCATAGTACATTTGCTCATTGCAACAACCTAGTGTTTCAAAAAGAGTATTAGACCTACAGTGTAATTTAGGCACACAACACAGTGCCATACATAAGTTATTACGCCTTAAAACAAAATTATTTAAGTACCTTTGGCACTCTATATTTTTGTTATGTATCATGTGAAGTACAATATTTATGATTCACTGGAAAATGCATACGTAATCCAAACAAATAATCAAAAGGAATTGCATTAGGAGAAATAACAAACTGATACTTCTATTCTTAGCACACCTCTAATTTCACAATTTTAACATATTTTGTTAGTTTCCAATAATGCGGCCTGGGCTTTTAACTGATATCCACTTAAACAGACTCCCCTTTCTGACCTATGAACCCTGATTCAAGTTGTAGCTTGTTTATTTTGACATATTGCAATAACAATGGGAAGCTAAACTCATACAGAATAGCCTTGTGCTTAATGACACAAAGAGTTATTTTAAGTGTACATGAAATTCAGCATCAGAGTTCAGACCCCATGGCACCTCTGTGCCGATGGGGATAATCCATCTTGATTCTGATTTTCTCAGGGCTAGTTCTCGATCTCCACCTCTCTGTACCTTGATGATATGTTGAAATCCATAATAACATAGACCAGATTTGTCTTTGGCTGTGTACAGTGGGGGGGAGGGGTGAGAACAGGGCTTGGTCTCTGGCCCGCCGCTGCACCCAAACCCTGTGCACCCCCATCCTCTAGCAGATACCAAATTCACCATTGGCTCCAAGCACACGTTTTCTTTGTTTTACCTTTTTTTGAGTACTGCAGTATTTCTGCATGGGGGTGAAGCCTGCATCATAGTACCTCATGGTAGGGCTGCACTGGGTCCCATGGAAGTACTGGTACCTGGAAATGCAAACATTATCTTTTTTACATGTGATCTCTGTGGGGGTCCTCTGGGTCCCCCCACAAGCACCTGGCAGTCAGGGTGTCCTTACCCTGCCCTCCTATACCATCTTTGAAAACTATTTTCAGGGCACAGGAACAGAGTCCTCGAGTTCTGCCAAGGTAGTGATAGCACGGACCGAGCATAATTTTTTTAAATCATTTATGGTTTGTCAGGGTTACGCCCTATTTTGTGTGCTAAATCATTCTTCTTCTTATCAGTGATGGACCTTCGATTATTGTATTAGGAGTCAGGAGTAAGTTAGGCATTTTAAACTCAATTTCATTGGCAGTTTAAGTTCAGTCAATGATGAGAGTTTTATTGTCGTTTTAAAGCTTTATTTTTCATTTAGAGATTAGTAAAGTTCTTGAGTTTATTTTTTGTCTTTATTTAGTTTGTCCATTAATCAAATACGTTTTCAGCAATCTCTTCAAAAAAGATTGTTAGAACAAGGCATCCTTTTTATAAAACTGCATTAAGCATGCTCCATAAAGCAACACGTTACCTATTCTGTAGAATCAAGATCAGAGATTTAGATTTTAAGAACCTACCATGAGTTCAAATTCAAAGGAAAACAGTGAAATCAAAGGCACATGAAGCGTCAGAGCCAAACTGGAGTAGCATAAGTTTTCATAAAGAGTAGTTTATAAGACTCAGCCGAGTCTCATTAAATCCAAGTAGATCTGCATACAGCTGCAGTAGCAAACTGTCAATTCAGAATAGCCAAATAGGGCAAAGAGGGAAGCAGTAGCAGCAGGAGTAAAAACTGTCAAAGATCTGGATCAATCCACCAAAGAACAGCATTGAGCCAGCCTAGGAAAATGCACCAATATAAAAGTTAAAAAAAATCGAAAACATTGTAGCAGGCCGCTTCTTCCATGAACCAATCAGGGGACAGAGTTCTTTAGTAAGCAGGTTCAGCTCCTCCGTTCCCACGGAAATGCATACAGATTAAACTTTTTATCGAACTGTTAGATACATGAAGCCTTGTGTGATGAGATTCTGGAAACATCAGGCTTAGTACCCATAGGCTTAAAACACAGAGCGACCATCCACATATAAAGTTGTTTCACTGCAAGAACAATGAACTACTAATTATAAGGCAAAAGCACTGTCAGGAAATGCATTCTTTTACACTATGAATCAATCATTATTTTTAAATGCACAAATTATTCTATTCAAGCTTTGTACGAAACATAAGAAAGTAGGAAGTTCAAGACATTCAAGAATACAAATATTGCTTAATGAAGTAATAAGGTTTGTGATTCTTCAGTCATGACAATATGACAACATTTCTAAGCATGTCATTGTAGAGTCAAATTCCTAAGTCATTGTGCACATTTCAGCAATACTGAGTTCCCTGCTAGCTAGGAAAAAACGTGTTTAATGGCCTTACTATGGCCTGCATGAGTAATAATCATTGTCTACTGCAAGTTAGCACATTTTAAATGCTTATCACTTTAATGTTACATTGTACTCTTTATGGGACATTTAGCCAGGTATGTTAATACATGCTTTGTTCTGATTAATTAACTGTATTACTGGCTACAACTTTTTGTTCTCAGTTGCATCCAGCCAAGCAGATCTCTCGGCCAGTACCTGATAAAAGCTCCCTTGGCCATTCACAAGGTTCTATTTTTTATTTTTGGAACAGTGGGACCAACGATATAGATATACCTAACTTTTTAACTCCTTCAGCCCCAGCCCAGGCACCGCTCTAAAGGCACATTTCTCAACAACTGCTCAACAGATTTACACCAAATCACAAAAAGCATGCTTTCTGAGTAACATTCTCATTTGTTGGCCAAATTTGGTGTAATTTTATTCAGTCATGATTTCTGTATCAGACAGCAAAGTTTCTTATGGGGCAAAGGAAATTAGTGTTTTGGGATCGCTACCTTTTTCTTTTCCCCTCCTATACAGACATGTGCAAAACGTTTCAAGAAGGCACCAATGTGAAAGAACTCAATTGTTCAGAAAATGTTTCTGAATATTTCTCAAATTGCGCTGAAGTAAATAAAAAAACAATAGAGTTATAGACTGCTAGACCCCCAGTTATTTTTTTCACTTGATTCTACAACTGATATCGCCAAAATAACCCAGCAACTTAATTGCATCCATTCTGCAAAACCTTCCCTTATGTATGATATATTGCACCTGTACTTGTTGGACACCAACGCATCATCATATGGTTTGCTGTTCAGTAGAGCTACAAGCGCTATGGTTTTACTTTATTGGGGTGTTCTCTATACTTGGAATGTATAGTGATAATAATCTAGCTTTCTGACTGTCCTCCAGGCTACATTTGTGTGACAGGCTTGGGAACTGGATCATGTGGACTCGCTTTTTTGGAACTGTCTCTCAGAAACTGGCTTTGGGTCATTGACATTTACGGGCTGACCTTGGGTCTAGGAACCTTTTGGCCTCTAAAAATTGACATTTGGGAATTTTCCTTGGCTCACAGGTCTTCATTGTATGTATCCATGTATTTGTAGTTGTTCTAATGAAAATCCCAGAGACTGGCCTCTTGGGAATGAATATTGAATTTTTGGGAATTTGCATTTAGTCGCAGGTATTTTGGGGCTATTTTGTGGTCTGGGCTTTGGATAGTGTTTGTGTTTGAGACCTTTTGTGGATGACCTATCTTTAGGAAGGGTATTGGGACCTGACCTCTGGTAAGCCACACTTGGTCAACTCCAAGCACTCGCTCTGACACACCATCTCTTTTTCTGTCCCATTTAGAGAACTAGTACCATGAACCGTGTGAGGCTGTTCCAGAAATAATGACCACTTGGCAACAATGCCTATTTCAAGAACGTTTGGCAAAAATGACCATCTCATGTTGGACAATGACCATGTCAGTCCTTTATTTATCACAAATGCAAGGCACCAAACACATACATGCAGCTCATAGCCATGCTGCACCGCACTCAAAGACCTAGCAATATTTCTAGTGGAACAGCAACTCACAGACAACACATATAAACACACAGAAATAGTGAAAGACCGTACAACAGTTTTCCTTTCTGATGCAGTCTGCATGACTCCCATTCGTTTGGATTCCTACATTAGAAGGGCTGATCAAGGTACAACTGTTTGGGGCACATTTGTAAATCAGTAGATGCCAGATAAGAATAAACTAATATTTGTATTACCACATCAACTACACCTCGTGGACCAGGATTAACACTGCTATATGAAAGTCTTTCCTTGTAGGCTGCTGGTCCCCTGACAATAGTCACCAGTATCATTTCAGGGGAAAAAGCAGTAGTTTTTACTAATTGCATTTTCCTACACACATACAGCCCTCAAATGCGTCCCCTATCTGCACCTCCACATGTGCAGTGATAGGTAAGTATTATTAACGCTGTATTAACTATTCTTGTGATGGGTTCAGCAGAAACACATATGGTGACAAGACTTTGGGTTTAACAAGTTAATCAATCATGATATTTGTATGTATCTATGTGAGAAGAATACTTGAAACACATGGCAACAACATTAGACATAAAACTATGTATGCACGTTTAGCGACCTAACAAATGAATGCCAGTATATGTAACATGTGACACAGATGTGCCACAGGGCACACAGTGACTAGTTGGCACCACCTGTGGTTGATGGGTTCATTTCCCACTGGTGTCCTGTGGACCAACGTATTGTGGCTCTGCAAACTGGGCCATGTCCAACTTTTCCAGACCCGACTCTCAGGTTAGTGTGGGCGACCAGTCAAAAGCTTCTCGGAGAGGTAGTGTGGAGTGTAGAAAACCAGAACTTAAACCCAGCCATTATGGACATTTATTGCTTGGTAGGACATGTGCTTGACTGAAACCCTTCTCTTCCCATCTTCTTAGTTCAGTGTACCCAAAATATGCCTTCCTGAAGTAGCACTCTGAGAGAGACAAAGGGGCAGTCCCTGCCAAAAAGCTTCCCTGCCTTTGTCAACAGGGTCAGCTGACCCCCCTCCATTCCCACTACATTAACCCAGAAGGCTGTGCTCAAAAAGGACAAGTCAGTGAACCCCCCTGGCAAAAATGTTACCATTATTTTTAGAGGCAGTCTTCATCCTCCCACACACTTCAGTGTCTGCGCTACGCCCTTCAGTTCAGGAGTGCAAGCAATGCACTCCCACAGTCTTGAGAGGGTGTACCACAACCTCTATCATGTGCCATGTAAACCAGGGGCAATCCAAAATGGATCCCGCTGGTCTCAGCGATATCACACTCACATCCAAATGGAGACCTGCTACCATGCAATGTTTACAAAACACAAGCTCAACATGCACAAGGGATATCAGTGCGAGTATCTGGGTGCCTCATACAAGCAGAACTTTTCACTAGTGTGCCCGGTGGGCAAAACACTCCCTGTGAATCAGTGAAAGTGATCTGTTCAGTGCTACAATTACACACTGCAACCCCCAGTTCATATTGACATCCCAATAGGTGGACAGTGGTCCCATCCCAGCTAGAGGAGGGCGTTTGGTGTGCCCCTACAGTCTCAGAACCTGGATCTGGCGGCCTGGGTCTGCAGATTCAAAGCACAGGCCTAGGTACCCTGGACTACTGGGTGAACAGGCCTGCAAAAAGTCAGAATAAAAGTTATAACATGCAGATAGCTCACTCATGGCGGAGGTACAAGTATTTTTATGTGCATTGGACATTTCTCTCAACAGCATGGTTGACTGAGTGCACTGAGAGCAGTTTGCAGGGCAGATCAGACTTCATTGGGCGTTAACAGTTGCACAAACCTTGCGTTAGAGCAAGTCATCTCTTGTATAGTCTTACCCCACGTGACATACCTTTATGTTATTAATGCATCCAATGATGATGCAGTCAGTCAGGCGAAGTCACACGTGCTCCGAGACTGTGGTCGTAGGTTCTGCACTCTTCCCCGTGTTCTGGCACAGAAGGGCCTGTTTGCAGACTTCCCTTTTGTTTAATTCCGATAACAAAGCAGCCGTTCGTTGTTGCCCTTCAAGCTTTGTCTGGAATTTCACAGAGTTGTAATCAGGCGCCCAACCTGTACCTACCCTTGTGTTCTGGCAACGTAACCGACTTTTCTTGATACTGAAGGCTCTGATTCTGTGGACTTTTGTTTCTGCAGCAAGCAGCTTGATCATTGCAGCGGTGACGTGACTTTTCTCTTCCCGCCTTTTTGAACAGGACAACAAGGCACACCTTGAGCCTGGTGCGGTAACCTGTCTACTGGGAAAGTTAATGGAAAGGAACTTTTCTTAACTAACTTGCCCATGCACATATTTGGACCCGCCCACTTTACTGTCAAGTTTCTGCGGATGCTCTTTCTAATTTCATGCATTTCTTATCAACTGTACATTCATGCGTAAGAAGGCATTTTACACAGTGCGCATTTGTAATGTGTGTATTTAATGAAATACAATATTTTCTATTTGCAGATGCCTGCGGTGGATGTGTGTTGTTGTGGTGCAATTCATTTTGTGCGCACTTTGTTCAGGGTAACTTAGCGCCTATGATTCACGCTGCTGATTGTCGGCGCCCAGACTGTGCCAGTTAGTCAGTGCCAAACAGGCTTGTTTGAGGAAGGTGTGTCGGGCGTGGCGGTGCTCCGCTTGGCAAATGAACTCTGTACTTTGTTTTATGAGAAACGGCTTTGGCCGCATCCTCTTTTTCAGTTTAGAGATAGCAGGCTCTGATAATCATAAACTGTGTTGAATGTATAGGCGCTTGTTAGTAGCATTGCTGTTCAGGCTCTGCACTGCACCGTACTTGTGCTGTGTAGAGGGTATTCGTGGAAATTGCATATCTTTGGAATTGTGGTTTTGTGCAGCATACATTGTGCGTTCACTTCTTACTTCTTAATGCCATATTTTGGTGAATAGATCTCTTTGTGCAAGGAGCGCATTAAAAATCCAGGGGCATATTATCAAGGGGGTTTATCTCCGCTTTTTTATCTTTAAAAGCCAAGAAAGCGGAGATAAAATTATCTCCATATTACCTAGCTGCCGCTAACACCAGTTAGCGACAGCTAGTAGGAGATAGCGACCATCTTGGGCCCCACTTTGCATGTCAGTGATATTTATCACTAATGACATGCAAAGTGGGCGTGCCAAGATGTTAGCGACTGAAAACAGTTGCTAACATCGCTATCTCCTATTACCAACTTTTGGAGATATTTGCGCTAAGCGCAAATATCTCCAAAAGCTAACAGCTGCCCTGAGCAGTTCTTAGCCATGTTATCCAATGGGAGGTGGATAACATGGCTAAGAGCATTAGCTCGGTAATGCATGAATATCGCTGAATTTTCAGTGATATTCATGCTTTGCCGGGATTTTTATCGCATTTGCGATAAACCTTGGTAATACCAAGGTTTATTTGCGGTAAAAATCGCCGCAGCTCAGCTGTAAATTTTTGTCTCTAACCAAGGAATAGCGATAATTATCGCTATTGCTTGGTAATATGCCCCCCAGTGAATAGATTATCTTCGCCTGCGTGATTTATTTAGTGACCTTTTAAAATGTATCACACAAATCTCTCAAGATTTTTACAAATATATGTTTCACGCTTTGTTATGAAGTTCCTGTATTCAAAAACAGCGTCCACGTTAGTGCATGGGACAGGCAGCTGCCGAGCGCTGGGGATTCCCCACCCCAGGGGGCATATTACCAAGCGATAGCGATAATTATCGCTATTGCTTGGTTAGAGACAAAAATTTACAGCTGAGCTACGGCGATTTTTACTGCAAATAAACCTTGGTATTACCAAGGTTTATCGCAAATGCGATAAAAATCGCCGCAAAGCATGAATATCACTGAAAATTCAGCGATATTCATGCATTACCGAGCTAATGCTCTTAGCCATGTTATCCACCTCCCATTGGATAACATCGCTAAGAACTGCTCAGGGCAGGTGTTAGCTTTTGGAGATATTTGCACTAAGCGCGAATATCTCTAAAAGTTGGTAATAGGAGATAGCGATGTTAGCTACTGTTTTCAGTCGCTAACATCTTGGCATGCCCACTTTGCATGTCATTAGTGATAAATATCACTGACATGCAAAGTGGGGCCCAAGATGGTCGCTATCTCCTACTAGCTGTCGCTAACTGGTGTTAGAGACAGCTAGATAATAGGGAGATAATTTTATCTCCGCTTTCTTGGCTTTTAAAGACAAAAAAGCGGAGATAAACCCCCTTGATAATATGCCCCCAGCTTATTAAAAATCCATGAGTTAGATTTCCTTGCTTATGAATTTGTAAGTGCGAAGCTGTTCTGGTTTGCCTGGGGAGGGGACAGAGCAGGACGTCCTAAAGTGAGACCTGCATGAGACAACAGGATTGCAGTATCCACATCAAAGAGCCCTGCAAGGGCTTTCTGGTGTTCTTTGCAAATAGGATCAAATGCATTAGACTTGGATGCCTCAGAGATCTCCTTCAATCATGGAGGACTGCAAGTCATTTCCTGTTGAAAAGTGCTTCAATTGCTAGTTTGCAGTGAAAATCAAGGTGAAAAGAGCTGGACAGCAGTGGTATGACCAAGACTCTGATCTTTATGTCTCCTCCTTGGCTGTTTACTCCAGTTTTGCTCTGTTCTTGGTTCTCCTTGTGGGTACTTGTTGAGCCCCAATAGGTACCCCTTGCCCCTTTGGTGGGCACTGTTCCCTGGTCTTCGAAAGGGCTTGGAAACAATCAATGTTCAAGATATCTGGTTTGGATCTGGAACAGCTTCACTGCTGCTGGCCAAACTTCTTACATTTACAGGAGAATGTAGGAAACAATTTTAACATCTGGCTGCTAGCAATCTTTAAGATTAGCGTCATCTCTCGCTAGAGGAAATAGGATTTTTGCATCTAAATTATGCTTTGGGGCTCCTGATTTGCTGAATGTTTGATTTGCTTTAGACAAGAGCTTGTGACTGTGTTGGATTTATCAGATGTCTTGGATGAGACTAGGGCACTTCTCTACTGCTAGAGAGGTCTTGCTGAGATTGAATTAATTGGATTTTTTTCATTTCTGCAGGACAGGTGCCAAGATATGTCTGTTTGATCTTGTGACACCGGTCATTGCCCTTCACATTATTGGACACCACATGTTAATTGTGTCCTGCATGTGTCTAAATAGTCCCTGTGTTGACAGTATTTCGAGGCACAGAACACTGTACAATCAACATATGATGACACTGAATATGTTTCAGGAGTGTAGCAGATGGACAAAGTTACTTTTGGAAAACGTTTAGACAAAGATTGTTGGGGTTAAACACAATCTAATGTGCTGGGGCCTTCAGGGACCTTCTAAGGGCTAAAGCGTTCGTCTAACTCCAGGGTACACCATTTTTGAGGGCCAGTTAAACAGTACACTCAATATGCAGAAGTAGATTGTGTCTACAGTGAGAGCAGCTTTTAAACAACTGAGATTGCAGTAAGGAACGCAGGCACATCTCTTTTTTTTTTATTGAACTTGTATTGCGCACAGCTACTCGCAGTGGGTTTCCCGGCGCCAGGGACAGACTGGAAAAGAAAACAAGTAACTGCTGAGAGGAAAGAAAAACAGAACCGAAGGACTTAGAACAGAAGAGTCTTCAATTTTTTACGGAGAACAAGAAGACTAGTTTCTGTTTTTAGCGCCAACAGGAGAGCATTCCACATTTTGGGTCCTAGATATGCGAATGAACGGCCTCCCATTTTTGCCAGTCGGATTCTAGGAATCACAAGATTGCCATTGTTGGATGACCTAAGAGAGCGGCCAGGCTGATAAGGCTGGGCAAGATTGTGCAGATAGATGGGAGCAGAACCCTGACGAATCTTAAATAGGAAGCACAAAGTTTTGAAGACAACACGATCAGAAATTTTTAACCAGTGAAGGTCACGCAGAGCTTGCGTTGCGGACGTTCTCCGTGGAACATTGCGCAGCAGGTGAGCAGCTGAGTTCTGTACAACCTGGAGTTTATTGATTGTGGCTTTATCTGCTCCTAGATAAAGCACATTGCCATAGTCGATATGGGACATCACAAGGGCCTGTACGACAGTTCTTCGAGTGGACTCTCTTTTGCCTTCAATCTTGAGAATTGCATACACACCTTCATGTTAATATAATAATAATGTGGAAACAGCATAAATGACCAGCTTCAATGTGTCATTGTGCAATTGTGAAGTTGTGTACCCCAGTGCAGACTACTCCCACACAAATGCTGATGCATAGTCTACTTGAGAAAAGTAGCACCTGAGCACATCAACATTCAATGACCTCTTTGGTTTTCTAGATTGATTGTGTGATTGTCATGATATGAGATGAGCCAATACAAGATCTAGGCAATGCCCATGAAAGAGATCAATTAACATTACAATGGAGTATATAAACTCGAAGCTGCAGTCTTAGAGATGGGCACAAAGGCCCGATTCACATAGATTTTGCAATGTGTAGGGGTGACTTACTCTTGTAGTACTCCTGCCTTACTTTGGAATTCCAGGAGTAAGCCGGAAGTAGTCACAGCTTACTTCTAGTATGGTCCCGGATTTCAAGAGTAAGCTAAGGTTACTACAATAATCTCAAAATATAGAAATTAAAGATAGAACATTTATTTATTTATTGTGTTAGAGTTATTTTATCTAGCACACACAAGGCATGATGGGCGGCAGAGCAGTTTCATACGAGTGAAAATGTGATAAAGAATAAAAAAAATATACAATACATCGTAGAGTATATCAGAAACTGTACAGCTTGGTACCACATGGAAATAAAACGATGTAGCTGTATAACGTTTTGCTCTATAAGAGGATATGAGAGGAGGTTAGTGGAACACAACAGTATGGTAAAACATGACATGATAACATTGACTGAAACTGGAGACTTTTTAACTATTTACATGTGATTGAAAGCGGCCTCAATCACACTTGGAAATGGCATCGAAATAGTTTGATGGTCAGTCCTGTTTTAAATGTTAGACGAGGTTGCCAAATGGCTGATGGAACAGAGTTCCAAATCCTTGGAGCTCTTCTATAGAAAGATTGTTTTCAGTTTTTTTTGCCTTCAGTCTTAGTGTTTCTGCTTCCAAGTAGTAATTGTTCTCTTTAGAGGGTTAGTTTTTTGTAAGATAGGTTGGAATTTCCACTAAAATTGAGGTGTATGCATGATGCATATAAGCTTACCGATGCTTCTGGCTTCAATGGGTAGCCACTCAGGTGAGATCAGGATTGGTGAAATGGGATCTGGTACCAGTGACTGGTGTACCAGCTGCATGCAGGGATCTTTAGAGACAAGCTTGATGTAGATTTGGAATTTTTACTAGTAATGCATTTCTATAGTCAAGCTTCATTAGCACAAACTATTTTATTATTTGCTTAAAATCTCTCAGGTTTAAGAGATTTGTTTCCACATTAAGTAGAAATCATGTTCTTTTTACCATTGCTTTGATGCGTGACTGAAGATTGTAATTCTTGTCTAAGCAGAAGCCTAGCGGTTTCGCGAATTCCATGACTAATGGGCTGTAGTGAGTTACAGCAGGTTTGTATCACTGTAGTTCAGTGTAGAAAGTACTCAGTTCTCAGATGGTTCAGAGTCAGCATCTAGATTGTATTTCCCCAAGTACATCATGTATGTGTTCCATATCTTCCAGATGTGGTCAAAGCTGCAGGTTGTAGCCGACAAGGGCTTAATGAATGCGGAAATCCCTTCTGCGAGGAGCCGCTGAACAGGATATGCTGTTGTGGAAAAGAATGTAGCGGGAGCTACCACTAAGTCACGCGACCAGGTGATGAAACTTGGGCGGATCGGCCAGCAGGTAGGTCCCAGGCTCCTCTCACTTCTCAGGGGACTTTTTGGCTGAAAATCCCAATGTTTGGATTTGAGCTATCTGGACATTTTAGCACTGCCTCCAAGTGTCCAGTACTGGATGGGCCCCACCTGGATGGGCTGGACTCGCTCAGGCTGGTACAGGTGAGGGTTCAAGATGGTTGGAGTTTTTTCTGCCCTGAGGCTTACTTGCTTTTGGAGTCACTCTGGTAGTTCTTGGTTCAACCAGAAAGCAGGTCTCAAGTATCAAGGTAGTACGCTGATGGCACAGGGCAGGCCTCAGGCAACAGGGCAGTCCTCTTGGAGCAACAGGGCAGTCCCCTGAAGTACACAGTGGAGAAGTGTGGCTCAATGGTTGGAGCGGCAGACCCTGATGCAGAGGTCTAGCCCGGGACCAGGGTTCAATTCCCCGCCTCGGCGGGTCTTGGGCTTCAAATTCCACGGACCTGATAATTCTCGCCTCGGTGCCTATTCCAATCATGGAGTCCCACTCTGCAACTCTGGGCAATAGCTTGCTTAATCTCCACAATGGCCCCCACAACGCTAAGGATGCCTGGCCTCCACCTTGGGGGTGCCCAGGAGTGGACGCCTCACAGGGAAATCCAGGATGGGTTCCACAGCGGTATTCGTACAAGCGCCTTGAGACCCTTGCAGGTGAGTGGTGCGCTATACAAGTATCAATTTACATTTTACATTTTTTTACATAAAGGCCTCAGGCAGCAGGGCAGTCTTCTGAGAGTCCTCCGCAGTTCCAGAAGTGAACTGAAAGGTGTGTCTGAATGTCCTGTTTTTATACCTGGTGCTGGAACCAGCTTTGAAGTGGAAGAAACATCTGGAGCCCCCCCCCAGATAGTTCAGGAATTTCCTGTCTCCCATCCCTGGTCCCTGGATGTCTGGAGTCCCAAAATGCTAGTGTAAAGTTCTTAGTGTACGGGCTGAGGCAGCTCCTTTGAAATGTAAGTAGTGCTGTGCACAGCTCCACCCCTTCCATTGTGTCAGGATGGTTCATCCTGTCAACACCTAGTCCCCCTCTATGTTACTGTCCGAGGGGATTACTGAAAGGCCAACTGCCATGATAATCACAGTCATGTAACCCAGGCCAAAGTTTGCAGGCACCGAATTGTTAGGACAAGAAAATGCCAACCTGGCTTGATTGCAGCTGCGGGGGACTGCTAACTCGCCTGCTCGCCCCAGAATCCACCTCGGCTACAGTGCTCCCCCCAGGAGGGAGGAGCTCACCTTCCTCATAGCGCTGAAAGTGCCACTCACCAGCGCAGCGCAGGACACCTGGCTTGATTGCAGCGGCGGGGGACTGATAACTCGCCTGCTCGCCCCAGAATCCACCCCGGCTACAGTGCTCCCCCCAGGAGGGAGGAGTTCACCTGCCTCATAGCGCTGAAATGCGCCACTCACCAGTGCAGCGCAGGACACCTGGCTTGATTGCAGTTCCTTTGAAACAGCCGTGAGGGGAACGGCCGACACTGCGGCTCCTTCATCGCCTTCCGTGCCGTGAGGGGAACGGCGAGGACAGAACTACATCCTCCAGCAGCCCCTGGGAGCGGGCGCAGGGAGGCGGCATCACAGCGGCCCTGAAAGGCGTGTAGCCCTCACGCACCACAGAACGCGTGCGAGCCGCGCCTGGCTAAGCCCGGGCAAAGGGCGGGCCATCTGTGGCCGTCAGGGGCAGGAAGAGGCTGGACTGGACCCCCCCTCTGAGAACCGCTTCTGGAAAATGGAAGGCTAGACACGCCCCTCTTATCATCGACTTGCGGTTAGCAAGAGAAGAGGTGCTACCCTTGACTGTGAGTGATAGGACTGGGCTTTAACCCCAAACGTTTGACTTTTGGCTTAAATATTGGGGTATAGAAGGCTGATTCGTTATTTTGTTTAGTTTCGGGGTGGCTCTGATCTGCTATTCAGACTGCCATTGTGGTTGGGAATTGCATTACGGTTTTGTTTGCACCCTAGTTATTCCACCTGATCATTCTTAACACAATGGCTAGTACTGTGCAAACAAGATCTTCTAAATTAGGTCATAATAACCCCCGTAACTCGAGATCCGTGACCAAACAAAAGGGTACCCTCCCACCCACATCAGTACAGCCCACCGCAATTGACAGAATGCTCCGAAAAGCTTTAGGTGCGATATCTAGCTAAATTGAGCGTACTGAAATGCGCTTATCGCTAAACCCGCAACTTGATTCAATGTCTATATCCTAAGAGTCTGAGACCCATGCGATTGTTAACACCTCACATAACTCCCCAGTGTCACCAACGATAGAGATTCCCTGTGACCAGATGGTGAATAAAGAGGATTGTGAAAAGCACAAAGTTGGGGAAAAAGCACCTACTGTCAAGAAAAAGGGGGCCACCCTGAGGAAATATAGACACAAGAAGGGCAAAAATTGATCTGTCCCGACTGAAGCAATTTGTGTGGAAGTGGGGGCAAATATCGAGTATGTGCCACACTCGCAAGCACCCCCTAGCTGGGCGTCCCAATTAATCACTGACCTCCAAAGCCACTTTGAGCAGCTGATTAACTCATAGATGAAACTAATTGTTAGTCGGCTAGACAAACTGGTAACCTTATTGAAAACAGGGGGGGTCTGGGTGGTACCATACCCCCTCCCACAGCAGTCAACCCTAACGTTCTTGAGACCACCTCTGCGAACTTGCCCGTAGCACAATCTAGCAGACTCCCAGTTGTTCAAACAACTGCCACCATAGGTCTAACACTGCCTCTTATTCCCCAACATGCACATACTATTAACACCCCTAACAGAAGCCCCTCGAGTAGAGATGAGGTAATTACCGCCCGCCAACAACTACACCACAAGTTGGAACCCATATGCGGACCACCACAGAACCCCTACCACTGTACCAACCAAGAGGATTGCCCTCCAAGGCGACTATCAATCAATTGCCCTGTATAAATCTACCCCCAGAGGCATCCCATACGTAGTCATACTCACAGGGGTCCCAGAGCTGAAGCCAGACCATACAGAATCCTACGTTGAGTTAAAGAACAAAACTACGTATTGGCTGAATAGGAACAGACCGCTTCCAGGGAACGAACTGGGGGAAATTCTGTTTGTACGGAGAGTGAGATGGTTGGGGAATAGGCACAAGGATATCATTGGTGACTGTGTGGTAGTAAACTTTAGGGACAGCAGAGTAGTTGACCATATACTAAGACGGGGGCATGTAAACCAATCAAGTAATATAAAATCCTTGCCCCTGGGTCACTTCTATAAGATGCGAAACCAGAGTCATGACCGTGGTCCCAAACACCAAGGGAGAACAGCCAGCCTTAATGACGGGTCGGGACGATGCCACCCCATGTTAGGCGATTTTCTTGGAATTCACGGTGCACTAAGTCTGAGGAATAGGTTTGACCCTCTGATGTCACTGGAGGAGCTCGATTGACTGGAGAGCAATAATGCTCCCCCAATGAACCCTTTACAGGAAGAGGGATGTTCGCCTAATACCCCCGGGCTGTATCTCCATCCCCTCACCCCGCATTGCTTGCGCCCATTAGTCACGAGGAAAGTCCAAAATGGGGCTACCGGGGAGGCACCAGAATGACCCCTCGAATTTACCAACATTAAAAGAGGCTGTGCCAACAACTGAGCACCTTGCTATGAGTCCTTCTGGCTCAATGGTAGCTCCTCCAGTTCTAGGAAATCACCCCGGGCCCTGGGTTAGACCAACAGGGAGAAAAGACATACGGGGTCGGAACAGATTACTTTAACTCCTCGCTGGCCAGTGAGCCAACAACATTTTTCCATGGTTAATGAAGGCTCAAAGGGCGAAAGGATAGTTGAGAATCACTCTGTCACTCCTCATCCCATAATGAGACAAACCCAGGGGGGTTCAAATTTGTGTCATGGAATATAGCTGGTTTATCAGCTAAATTTGATAACCAGGAATGGAGGCAGTATATCACCGGGTTCCAGGTAATTGTTTACAGGAAACCTGGGAGATAGATTGCAGCCAATTTCATCTAGCGGGGTACAAGTGTTTTGCGGTACCTGCAAAGAAATCAGTTTCGGGAAGAGCAAGGGGAGGATTACTTATATATTGTGGACCTGTAGACTGAGGGAGTGAGGTCCAATTTAAACTGGAACACAAATAACATGCTGGCTCTTAAGCTCAATATAAATGGTTTAAATGTGATAATGGTAAACCTGTACAATGCCAAGGCGAACGGATCGATAATAGGTGAACTAGACACCAGACTAAGTGTAGAGGTAGCACATAGGAAGGGGGTGGTGGCCCTGTTTTTGGTAATAGCTGGGGATCTTAACTGTCATTTATGCCCCAACTTAATACCAATTAATGAAGACTGGTCTTGTTGCCCCGTGGAGGAAGGCCCTCATTGTGAGGGGATTGAGTTAGGCAGGGTCCTGAAAAGCCATGCCCTGGTACATACCATTGATCTGGCCGTAATAGGGAGGGAGGGAGCTGTTAATCCAACCTTCAAGGGAAGAGGTTGCAGTTCTTTCATAGATTACATTGTGGTTTCGAGATTATTCAAGGACTGGATAAGAGGGGTCGAGATTGAGCTGAGTATATTCAGCGACCATAACCCTCTTGTCCTTGATTTAGTAGATTTGCCCTTTAGTAGAGCAACAAGAGGGGTGGTGGCAGGTAGCATCGAGAAGGTAATGGACCAGGGAAGACGACTTAGATGGTCCAAAGTTGATGGTGATGACTTCTATAAATCCCTTATGGACAAAGGAAAAGAACCGATTGGGGAGAGTCTTCACCTTTCTGTGGAGGGCCCCCGCCGGTAAAGGCATTTGAGCTAGTGGCACATCTCATAGATGGGATATTAAAGACCACCACGCATGGGAGGGTAAACACCACCCCTAGATGGTTTGATAAAGATTGTTCACGGGCACAGAAAGATTTAAAAATCAGCCTGAAATCCCTCCCACGGGACAAGTTAAGAATTACGCAGTGTAGGATTGCATATAAAAAGGCAGTTAAAGGTAGGAAGACCTCCCTTCAAATACAAGCCTAGGAAGATTTGAGGGATGCAGCAGACAGAAGGGATATGACAGTGTTCTGGAAAATAATAAATTATCTGTGTTTTCAGGACATTAACAACCAAGAAATTGGTACAACCATCCTACCTGAACAATGGTTAGATCACTTCAGAGGCTTGTTTAACGACACAGATGAGAATAGTCAGGACTCTGGGGTGGGGGTTGCCAGTGGGTTTCCACGATAGAATTTACGTTGGAGGAAACCGTTGTGGGTATCCAGGGCCTAACACGCAACAAAGCACCATGACCGGACGGAATTCCCCCGGACCTCTTTTTAAGTAACGTTGAGCTGAGGGCCCGATTCTTACTGGGGTGACAAATGCGGCTGTAGCTACTCGCCTCCCGCGCTCATGGTCATCGGCAATTATAGTTCCCATTTTTAAAAAAGGGAACAGGGATAACCCCCAGTGTTATCGACCCATATCGTTGATAGACGTGACAGCCAAAGTCCTGGGCCGAGTGGTCTTGACGCGCCTAATGGACTGGGCTGATGAATACGAAATTATTAGCGATGTCCAGTACGGGTTTAGGGCAGGGAGGTTGACGACAGACCAGTGTCTAAATCTTTACCTACTGGTGGCTAAATACACCATAGCCAGTAATGAAGCGGTATATTTAGGGTTTATGGACCTTACCGCAGCTTTTCACCATGTTAACAGAGAGAAGCTGTGGGCTCTGCTGAACAGTCTGGGGGCTGATCAGGGTATGGTGAATATTCTGAGAGCACTGCACTGGAACACCTCCGCTAAAGTCCGGTTTAATCTGGAGCGGGGTACCACTGCACCGTTTCCCTGTACTCGTGGGGTCAGACAGGGCTGTATTCTGACCCTTTCCTGTTTTCTATGTACATTAGTAATCTACATAAGGCGTTAGGCAAACTAAAGGTGGACTCCCCAAGAGTAGGCACTCGATCTATCCCAGTGCTGCTTTATCCAGACGATGTGATGCTTTTAGCCCGCACCCCAAAGGGACTTCAGTGCCTGATAGATGGGTTTGTAAGTTTTATGGACACCCTAGATTTATCGGCTAATTTGACTAAATCCTATGTCATGTTAGCGGGATCCAAACCTTGCAAGAAGTTTTCTTATAAAATAGGCACACATAAAATAGGGAAGGTACAGTCCTTTTCTTATCTTGGTCTGCTATTTGATGGGATTTTAAATTTTAAAACATTAATTGAAGAGCGGTGTACTAAGTTAGTGGCCTCGACCAGTGCTATTACGAACTATGGGCGCCTGCTGGGCCGGTGGTCCCCGGACCAAATGATGAATTTGTATAGCTCAATATGCTGTTCGAAAGCGATCTATGGGTCTGAAGTTTGGGGTTTTGTCAATGCACATCAGCTACAGACCGAAGAGAACAAATATCTGAGAAAGGTGCTTAAAACCCCACACAGTACACCTGCTTATATTTTTCATGAGGAATTGGGCAGGGTATATATTGAGGACAAGGTAAAGGTCAGACCCCTTTTGGCCTGGCTAAAGATTTGGACCAACCCGGAGGCACCTTTGAGTAGACAAATCATCAGAGATTGCCTCAATAGGGATAAAGGAATGAGTATCCCATGGTTAAAGTACAAGAAGACCTCTCTAGAGGGAATTGGTTGTAAGGACCCTTTTCTAAAGCCAATGTAATTACCCCTCAAGACAAACCTAGAGTTAAGCGAATCTTTTTGGATCAGGTAGCATCACGTAGAGCTGCGATAGAAGGGGGCAAACCTACAGTCCGAGCTCATGGCCTGGTTAAGACAGGGGATGGCATGGAACCTTATCTCGCTCTTATGTTAAATGCGCAGGATAGGTTTTTAATCACTCGTTTTAGGCTCAACCTTTTACACCACTTACTAGCGGATCCACCAGGTTTTACTTTAACTGTTGAGCAGAAGGGGTCCTGCAGCTGCGACAACCTGTCTCTGCAGGATACCCTTCATTTTGTATTACTATGCCCATTTTACTCATTACCTAGGTGAATTTTTTTAGTAGGTATTTTAAAACAGGCCAAGTTTAGACATGCCAAGGTTGCCTTATTATTCTTACAAATGGCTAATGATCCTCTAACACTGTTTTGTATCATGAACTTTATTAAGGTTGCATTAAGGCTAAGGAATACAAGAGGGTTGTGCTGAATGAATTTACTGTCAATTGTTCTCAATTAGCATTCGTCGTGGTATGGTGATTTACAGGAATTGTACTTTAATGTCTTTTTTTAACTGTTTTAACATGTACTTTTATGGTATTTTTTAAATACCGAATAAAGGCTTTGATGATGATGATGACTCAAAATCCAACGTAACATTACAGAGGATTTTAAATTGCAATTCTTTAGACACCAAACATGAAATGTAAACCCATTCCCAAACGAAGTTATCACGTATTAAATATAATATGGCAACCCAATGTTATTCTATGGGAGAGGTAGCCTTGCAATAGTGAAAAACAAATGTAAGAGTTTTTCACTACCAGGACATATAAAACTTAAAAGTACATGCCATTTTTTTAAACACATTGCACCTTGTCCTGTGGGCTGCTTAGGATCTACCTTAAGGGTGGCATTTGTTTTAGAAACGAAGGCTTAGGTTTGGCAAAGGGGTTATTTTGGCAGGTCGAACTGGCAGTTTTAAACTGCATACAGGCTGCAATGGCAGGCCTGAGACATGTTTAGAAAAGGCTACTTAAGTAGGCGTCACAGTAAGTGCTTCAGGCCTACTATTAGCATTTAATTTACAGGACCTGGGTACATGTAGTACCAGTTTACTAGGTTAATTTTAAGGAAATTAAATATGCCAATAAGGTGTAAGCCAGTTATACAATGTTTAGAGGAATGAGCACACGCACTTTAGCAATGATAAGCAGTGGTAAAGTGAAAAGAGCCCTAATACCAACAAAAACGTAATTCAAAGAAAAGGAGGGGTGTAGGCAAAATGTTTAGGGGTGACCTTGCAGAGATAGCCAAGTCCAACAAGGAGAGAATAGAATCATGCGAAACCTATTGAGGGATAAGCATGTTGTGGGAACTCAATTGAGGTATTTTTACATATTGGGTTCAAATTTCCAGATATGAAGAGAACCATGTAAGGTCTATAAAACTGTCTAATTGAAATCTCAAAAAAGGATGTCATGATTCACTGTGTAACAGGTGGCTGATATATCTATAATTATAGGGAAGCACAAGTCACCTTTAATTTAGAGTACAGAAAACAACATCAATTATTTTTAAATCTAAAGCCTTCATCTTTATGCTACACCCTCTGCCAGAAGCCTGATTGCATTCTGGTACTTTGGCCATTATTGGGAGGCGAGAGACTGGCTACATGTTGGCTGGGGCAGCCCCTTGTGTTTGTTTTTTTAATGAGAGGCAACATTTGACTTGTTTTTGAGTAGTCCGATTTTTTTCAAATGATAGAGTTGTGTTGATAAGGTTGGACAAAAAGCGAGTTATAGAGATGCAGATTTCCTCGTCTTAAGGATAGGTTCAGAGAAGTGAGAGGAGTATTTTCTGCACTCAATAATTTTAGAAAATTCTAATAGGGACACATCTCAGAAGTTAGACCACGATGATTTAGCTTATAATACAGTTTTGCTATAGTCCTGTTATTTCAAGATTGCGTGAGGGAGGTATGATCTTCACCTTCACTATATAGAAGTTAAAGAATTCCTCACATCTTTGCTAGGAGATATTGGACAAGGATTCTAATTTTGAAATTGTGGCTTTTTTCCCAATTTAAAAAAGATGTTTCCATTTTAATGATACATTGCCATACATACACCCTTGTAATAAATTGTTATTAGCATAATTTATTGTTCTTCTTTCCTCCTGTAACATACAGTGTGACCACTGTGTTTTCCAGGACTGTGATGGATTTTTAGTTCGAAGGAGTGGCTTTAATCAGATTGTTATCACTGAATACAGTTGCTATTCATGTACATTGAAGTTTCAGTGATTGCTCCCACCTGACCTTTCAGTTTAGGTTTCATCCAGGCCCTAAGACAGAGAACACTCTTAAAGTAGTTACCACCTTGTGTTGAGCCTTGCCACCATCCATAACATCTTGCAGCCCTCTCTGTCTAACCCCCTTCTCTCTCACTCTTTTTCTTTCTCTGTAATGATGAACACCCCACCATGTTTTCCCTGTCTTTTCCTCAACATTTTACCTTTGTCCCTGTCAGTTCCCCTATCTATTTAATTTAGCAACGATGATCGAATCCCATAATTCAGGGGAACCTCCCAATCTGCAAATTTGGTCCCAATTAGGGACAGTATTTGGTATTCCCTGAGATGTGGGGTCCTTTCATTGGCTTCTTTGTACTCTCGGTAAGGTAGCCCCCTCAAACATACCTGCACATTCTCTACACTGTGGCAGCTTTATATGATTCAGGAACCAACCCTAAACATAATGCCTACTGACCTCTCCATGTAAATTATGGCAAATGGCTTGGGATGGACGATTATCTTTCATGTTTATTCTTAGTGCATGCTAGAATTGTTCACAAACGTTATGTGCATCAGTTTTTTAAGAACTATTGTGCTCATCAGAACGTTTTAATATGAGGGACAGATGTTTTTGAAGTTGAAGGAATGTACAAATCCTAACGGGCAGGAGTCATACCACATTTTCCAAAACTCGGAGCTTGAAGTTAGTGAACAACTAATGGATACAAGTTTGCACGAACCCTGCTTCTCAGGGCACTTTCAGAATGTCTAAAGCACTGTACAGATTAGTGTATGTTGTCCCCTGAAAAAGAGATAGGACCAAGAGAATTGTCTAGCTTGAGTGACATAGAGGCACATGGGATAATATTGACTGATTTGGCCAACATATTAATAGACAACAACACAGAAATCCTTGGTCTTAGAAACAACGTTTCTCAAAGAGTCAATCCAAGAAACAACGCCACACTCAGCACTGCCTAGATTCAGTATTAATAAGACAAAAAAACGCAGACATAGGTGAACCACCTTAGGATAATTGGTGTCCCATCATTGCACATTCAAGTGCCCAGTGTCATCATGTGGGATTCCAAAACAACCGTCTTGCGTCCACCCTTGATTTCAAACGGGGGAACAGAAAGATACAGTTATATCCTCTTGTGTAGTTCTCACAAGAAAACAGTAAGTGCAAAGGGAAAATCTTTTTCTTATTGCTTGATAAGCGGTATTTGTTCGTGCAGTGCAAAGGAATAATAGACAAGTGTATAGTGTGATTTCTAAATAGAGATAGACAACAGAGGGATAGCACAAGTATTATTTGGTGCTATCTCTACTGTGTCATACTACTAAAAGCAAAAGTGCAAGTGAAAAGGAAAGACAGTTAAGAATAAATCACTGTCTCAGTGGTCAACATGTTTCAGCCATTAAAGGTACATTTCCCTGGCTTTCTTCAGGACCTTAACATACAACACTATTGTCACTGCTATTCTATAAAGGTAAATACATACAGTTTTGACCGTGATGTAATCATATTCAAATCCTCCATGGAAACATGATGTATTGCGACATCAGAAAGAGGAATAATTACTTATAAAAATATATCTGCAGCAGTTTGCTTCACAAAATACTAAATCTATTTGAATACAATGGTAGAATAAATACTTACCATTGATTCCCAAGGATTGGACCTCAACTCACTCGGCACAAGCTTAGGTATAATGAGGCCCGCTCTGAAAAATAATAATAATCATGGCCCATACAGCATTTTCAGGACAGAGTGATCAAAAAGAATGATTACAACTACAAATAGCCATTGCCAATACTAGACTTGAAACCCCCTATGTGTCTAGTTAACTCATAGTTGTATTCAGTGCCATTAAGTTATCTACATTAAAACCTTGCTTTTAAGGCTCCCAACGCTCCCCTACAGCCGCAGCGAAGTCATGTTGGGCCCAGCGCATTCTAAACACGAGTTAACGGCGTCAGTCAGGGCAGATGCTATCTCTCCGATAAATGTGTATGAATTGCAGAAAGTAAATGAAATAGTCCCTCCATATTCTTTTAGGGGCATGATTTTAATGCAAACGTCACATGTACACTGCTTTTTGATTTGTAACGCAGCCGTGCTCAGAAAAGCCGTCATCATGAAATGACTACAAAAGTCCGGCCAGTGTGTCGGGAAATGTAGAACTGATACAGAATTTTGAACCAATTCTTCTATCTTTATTGTTCTGTTTGACAATACGACGTACAAAAGTGTTTAATCATATTGGTTATAAACTGCCTTTGGTGTACCCGGAAGTGTCAATTAACCTCCTGTGTCAACCAGTCTTATTTGTTTTTTAAATATTTTATCTTTCTTTCTTTTTAACATACATGTGAAGATGCGAGAGCATTTCGTTGTCCGCCACATCCCAACAGATCGGAAGGGAACAAACCAAAGTCATGTATCATTCAATGCCCTTGTATAATGCACCTTTATACTGCGTCTCTATCTGGAAATTTTAAGTGAAGCTGGACCTTTCTAATACGTATGAACATCACACGTATCGTGCATCAATATTACGGCCAAGTATGGTAATGCTGTTGTTGTAAAAGGGATTACTCTAATATGCCAAAAATGCCAGGAGATGTAGTCTAAAGGTAGCGTTTTCATGAAATTAACGGACACGGATGATAATGCCGTCGTTGTAAGAAGACTACATAAATACGGCAAATATGCCGGAAAATGTGATTTAAAAGTAGCGCTTACATGAAGTATGTCCGTCTTCATCAGCCCATGTCTGGCAGTGCAACAAGCATATACAAATGACTCTATTGATATAGACTATGGCGGATATGCCCGGAATCAACGTTCGGACACCTCATGTCAGTCATTCCTGGTCTATGTTGGAACATGTGTTGTTAATCATATCAAATTAGCTGTGTAACGCATAAATCAGTCCTAGTCTATACTGGGGCAAATCTAAGTAGCCACATCAAAGTATGGGACCATCAATACATGCATTCAAGTAAAGAGTACCTAACTTGCTATGTAATGTACTTGTTGCTAATACTATAGCTAGAGAAAATAAATGGGGTCTCTCATTTACCTATGATGTCCTACTAGTGTGGAGATTCTAGTATGGTCCTATCATAGTGTCCTGTCAGGGTATATTATCACATGTTTAGAAAAGACTGAATATTATACAGTTAAACACCATGCCTGTACCTAAAAGGAAGGATAGGCTATGATGTGTGTTCATGTACGGGGAGGATGCTCACAACAATCCCATTTAGCTGTTCTTCATTGTTGAATGGTATGTGCTGCCCTTTGACTGATTTACAACACAACTCTACTGTGCTAGAACATCATGTCTCATCATCCTACCACGCAGGGATCGTCTCTCTATGGAAACAAAGAAACAGAGGGAGCTACACCTCAATGCGTACATCATTTCTGGGTAAGTGATACCCAAGGAATCGCATCATTAAGGCCGATGGTGTCACTTGACAATCTAAATACCCATCGTTGTTCCTTTTGAAACAAAAACGTGAAAATATCTATGATGTGGGATGGAATAAAAGGTTTTTCCAAGACAGTCCACATGAAGTCTTCTGGTCTGTGATTGCTGTCAAAGAAATGTTTTGTTAGTTTCGTTATAGTTTTCTTAGATCTGAAAGATGTTAGATCCAACATTCGCAACTTGACTTTCTGTGTAGTCATTCCCACGTACCTGTATTCACGTGATCAGATAAATGAGATTATCACTATTACAGTTGGTAAAAAAAATTGTATCCAAGTTTTGAACTTCCTATATTGATGGTTTTAGAACGTTTAGTCTGGGCACATATACCACAAGAGCCATAAGAAGAGTGACCTTGGACCTTTGGAAGGTTCCATAATGTGACATCTTTTTCTTGTCTCACACCCACCGGACTTGTGTGAACCAGTCTGTCTCTCAGATTCTTGCTCCTTTTCAATGAAAACAAAAGTGGGGCTATCTTGTCTGAGCAGCAATTCAAGGTGCGCCAGTGCTTTCTGACGCTCTTTTCAATCTTGTTGGTGTGGGCACTAAAAGTGTGCACGAATGTCAGTCTATCCAGAGGTGTTCTTGGTGTTGGTACTTCAAACAGAGCTTCACGGTTGTTATTGAGGGCTCGTTTCTTAGCTCGTCTGATAAGTTTCTTTGGATACTTCTTTTCTTCTAATTGACTCATCAGGTTTGTCGAGTGTTCCTCAAACTTCTGCAGGGTAGAGCAATTACTCCGTACTCATAAAAACTGTCCTTACGGCAAGTTTTTACTGATAGATTTGGGATGTTGGCTGTCGAATCTCAACAATGATTTCTGCGCCATCGGTTTGCGGTAAAGCTCACTCTGTAAACCTCCCATCGTGTAAAAGATGGATTAGTTCAGAAAAGCAATCCGCTCTTTATTGACCTCCACTGTGAATCTCAAAAACTCATTCCTGCTGTTGAGCAAGTCTTTAAAAGCTGCCAAGGAATCCAAGTTCCCATACGTTGGTCCACTAGCTCACTATTTCCATACATTATAGCCCACATGCATCAAGGTATTTAGGAGTCACAAACGGTGTGAATCGGTAAATTCGGCCGTTTGCGATTCCTAAATATCTTTTTTGGATGCATCAAACTTTTTTGGGAAAATCGCTATTTTTAGCGAATTCCAAAAATGCGATTGCTTTTAAAGAATCGCAAATTTGCGATTCCTTAAAAGCAATGCATGATTGCATTTTAAATTGCAAATTCGCAATTAGGGGGTGCAAATTACTACGAGGTTGAACCTCGTGATAATTTGCGAATAAGTTTAAAAATGCTCAAAATTGCATTTTAAACACTGTAATGTTACAGACACACATGTCCTTAGGACATGTGTGTGTGAAACATGCACTTTAAAATGCATTTCAGGGGTGCAGGGGGGGGGTCAATGCATGAACATTTTGCGAATCGCAAATAGAAATTCGCAAAATGTCAATGCCTTCCCATTGATTCCTATGGGCCTTTTGGCCCATAGGAATCAATGGGAATTGCGAAATTGCAATTTAGAATTTGCATTATCCTTGCGATTCGTTAAAAATTGCGATTTTCACCGAATCGCAAAAATTATGCGAATACATTAATGCATCCCATTTTGCGATTCCTTATTTGCGATTCCCTATTTTTCGCAAATAAGGAATCGCAAAATGTCCCGATGATGCATGTGGCCCTATACTTCCTATGTGTTCCTTCATTGACAAGTGCTGAAGAGACCCAACACCTAACAAGGTCGAAACGTCGTTGACAGTTAAAAAGAGACAGACCACGTACAATAGTTGCCCATATTTTCAACTATTGTATATTCATTCAAGATACTTCATTTTGGTCGCCTCTTTCTGATGAAAATCAAATACCAAATAGAAACCTGTGTCTATACTATTTATTTTGTCACCATAGAATTGTAGGTTCTCCAATATATTCACTTGGGACACACTGTCACTTGATAAACTGTGTATCTAATTGTCTTATATATTTTGAGTAAATAACGTTTTTTATCTATGTATGTATAAAACTATGGAAATGCCATAACCAACTGACTAAGTGTGTATAGAGTTTCTTTATTTGACATCCTCCTCACCACCCATATTGCCATTGCGCATAAATACGTATTATAAGTGGTTTTTTTATTTAACCACTTGAGCCGTTGTTGTTTTGCATAAACTTTATACCCAGGCTCCCAGTGAGTAGGGTTCCCCTTGTCTCTCTTCCCATTACCTAGAGCGGTGGCTGCACCGCAAGGGATTCATCCGTCTCTTGGATTGTTTCCTTCACCCTATATACTATAGGGTTCATTTATAGCTCAGTTGGGTGCTAGGATGTCAAATAAAGAAGCTCCATTATACACAGAGGAATACATTGGTAAGCTAACTAGTGGTCCTTCCTTATTTTCAAATCAGCCAATAAGCAATGTTAGTCCTAGACAACAATCATTGCAAAAGACAGAGAAGGCAAAGAAAAAACACGTAAGAACGGAACTACACGCATGCATGCTAAGTGAATTCCTAAGGGCAGGAATCATTCCACAAGGGTTACTAGTACGAAACGTTCCAGTCATCTTCCGCGAAGATCCAAAATTTAAAGGTGGATTTAGCAATATATCCACGACATGCTCTTTCCACTGGTTGGTGTTGGGTGTCGAAACAGCATTAGAGCACGCCAAACAGGAATTACAAGAGATAGAAGATCTTGAAAAAGAACTCCTGGGGTCAGATGGTACTACAGAGGCTAAAGCACTCCTCGACAAAATAAAAAAATATATAGACAAAGTCAATACATTTGAGTTGAAAAAGAAGGCAGACAAAGTTAGCAAAGATATAAAATCATTCTCAAAGGAAAGGGCTGATAATTGGAGGTCAGAACAGACAAAACACCTGGGGCAGATTTAGGAGAAATCAGCCCATCACATTCTCTGAATCCTCTGGGGGCTCCAGTGACTCTGACACCCAGCTCGGACCTAGCCGACAAGACACTCACTCAGGGCAGTCTTTTTTAGATCGGAGTGGCAAGAGGAAAACCAAGACTTGGTACCAACACCCAGGCGAACGTCAAACGCGGAACAAATATTATAATGGGGTCCTCAGCCATACTAGGTCAAGAGAGCATTCCAATCTTCAACTTGTCCCAACATGTGCTATCATCATCTGAGATATCTCTTCTCAGTAAAGGACTATCCTTTGTTATCATAGAACCCACTAACTTTTTCCTTCTTAAAACAGAAATTTACCAGTTATTCTGGAAAGTAAGATCGAAATTGTTCTTTATGGGTAAAGATGAATATACACCTGATTCCATTACCAATCTAAGACCTCCACTAATGGCATGATGCCCCCAGAGGTGCTAACCTTTGAAAGAGTGGTTCTAAACAGTATAGATGACATGAAAAAAGATCATAAGTACATCCCGTACAATATCACTTTAGAAGAACGCAAAGCCTTAGGAAATTTGAAAAATGATCACTCTATTATCCTTAAACCAGCAGACAAAGGTTGGGTAATGAGAAGATTACAACACTGAGATTAGAAGCCAGATAGGACAAGAAAGACACTACAAAAAATTGGATGCTAATCCACTGGAAACCATTAAGGAACAGATCCTGAACATCACCACTGAAGGACTTAACCTAGGCTTTGTGAGCAAAAAGGAATTTGAGATCCTTAATGCCAACACCCTAGAACTCCGGTGCTTTACACGATTCCTAAAATACATAAAAGCACTACGAATCCCCCAGGACGCCCGATACTTTCTGGGTGTGGCTCTATCCTGGAGCCCATAGGCAAGTACATAGACTTTTTAGGGCTCGCCTGCTGTGCGCATGCGCACAGCTGGAAGCTCTATAGGGGCTTATCCAGTGTTTAACCACCACTGGCGATTCCACTGGCGATTTCTTTGAGTGCATGTGCTTTTTAGGTCATTGCGCAAGCGCAAGCCCTAAAAAGCGCGTGCACAATGCCACCAGCCGCCTGCCTGCCTGCCTCACATTACCACATCAAAGGCAGCCCTCCCAGCGCATTTGTCACCACCTAATTATTCACGGCCTGCCGGCCGTACTTTCAGTTTCGTCTCCTAATCTTCCCGTCCCTTGCTGCAACAACTGTTTATGCTCTGCTTGAAAACAAACATGGAATGCATGCTGTATCCTTTTCTGTAAAGATAAATGCCGCTCTGTCAGTAAAACCATTTTTTGAGTGAATCAGTGTGCCGTCTTTTGGGAACACATCTCCCCCAAAAATGTGCCTCAATAACTTAGGACCACAAATACCATGCTTCTTAAGAGGGCTTTTCGAAGTTTTGGTTTAAGTACTGAGTGCACTGTGTAGTAGCTAGCTAAGGCGCAGTTATGTTGCCATGTGCTGTTGCCGTGCCCAGACAATATTCATATATATTTTATTTCCTTTCTGCACACATTGTTGCGATTTATTTTGCCCTGCTACTTATCATTTTCTAAGCAGGCCTTTAAAATTTGTCATTCCTTAAAATATAGTGTAGCTTCGGTAATAATTAAACACCGACAGGTTTACCAAAACCTTCTCCCAATGCAGATGTTAACAAACAAACCTCTCTCATTTACGGTTCGTACTCTTTTCTTTGCTGTGATTTAGTTTTCCTTCCAGAATGACGTCCTACATATTATTCTGCATGTATCTGTTGGAACAGTAGCAAGCACTTGTCATAATTTATCCAGCATCGTTAAAGGATAGAATTTTTTTGTTTTGAGAGTTGTAATTTCCGTTAAGGCTCCCACCACACAGCTTCACCTACACAGCTCCACCAAGGTACCCACCACACAGCTCCACCGAGGCACCCACCACACAGCTCCACTGATGCACCCACCACACAGCTCCACCGACACAGCTCCACCGATGCACCCACCACCCAACTCCACCTACACAGCTCCACCGATGCACCCACCACACAGCTCCACCGATGCACCCACCACACAGCTCCACCGATGCAACCACCACACAGCTCCACCGATGCACCCACCACACAGCTCCACTGATGCAACCACCACACAGCTCCACCGATGCAGCCACCACACAGCTCCTCCGACACAGCTCCACCGATGCACCCACCACCCAACTCCACCGATGCACCCACCACACAGCTCCACCGACACAGCTCCACCGATGCACCCACCACACAGCTTCACCTACACAGCTCCACCGAGGCACCCACCACACAGCTCCACTGATGCACCCACCACACAGCTCCACCGACGCTCCCACTACACAGCTCAACCTACACAGCTCCACCGATACACATACCACCCAACTCCACCGATGCACCCACCACACAGCTCCACCGACACAGCTCCACCGATGCACCCACCACACAGATCTACCTACACAGCTACACTGATGCAACCACCACACAGCTCCACCGATGCAACCACCACACAGCTCCACCGATGCAACCACCACACAGCTCCACCAATGCAATCACCACACAGCTCCACCGATGCAACCACCACACAGCTCCACCGAGGCACCCACCACACAGCTCCACCGAGGCACCCACCACACAGCTCCACCGATGCACCCACCACACAGCTCTACCGATGCACCCACCACACACCTCCACCGATGCACCCACCACACATGCCCCCACCACACATTACCCCACCACACAGCTCCACCGATGCACCCACCACGTAGCTCCACCAATGCACCCACCACACAGCTCCACCGATGCACCCACCACACAGCTCCACCGATGCACCCACCACACAGCTCCACCAATGCACCCACCACACAGCTCCACCGATGCACCCACCACACAGCTACACCGATGCAACCACCACACAGCTCCACCGATGCAACCACCACACAGCTCCACTGATGGAACCACCACACAGCTCCACCGATGCAGCCACCACACAGCTCCTCCGACACAGCTCCACCGATGCACCCACCACCAAACTCCACCGATGCACCCACCACACAGCTCCACCGACACAGCTCCACCGATGCACCCACCACACAGATCTACCTACACAGCTCCACTGATGCAACCACCACACAGCTCCACCGATGCAACCACCACACAGATCCACCGATGCAACCACCACACAGCTCCACCGATGTAACCACCACACAGCTCCACCGATGCAACCACCACACAGCTCCACCGATGCAACCACCACACAGCTCCACAGATGCAACCACCACACAGCTTCACCGAGGCACCCACCACACAGCTCCACCGAGGCACCCACCACACAGCGCCACCGAGGCACCCACCACACAGCTCCACCGATGCAACCACCACACAGCTCCACCGATGCACCCACCACACAGCTCCACCTACACAGCTCCACTGATGCACCCACCATACAGCTCCAACTACACAGCTCCACCGATGCACCCACCAGACAGCTCCACCGATGCACCCACCACACAGCTCCACCTACACAGCTCCAGCGATGCACCCACCACACAGCTCCACCTACACAGCTCCACCGATGCACCCTCCACCCAACTCCACCGATGCACCCACCACACAGCTCCACCGACACAGCTCCACCGATGCAACCACCACACAGCTCCACCTACACAGCTCCACTGATGCACCCACCACACAGCTCCACTGATGCACACAGCTCCACTGACACAGCTCCACTGATACACCCACCACACAGCTCCACCTACACAGCTCCAGCGATGCACCCATCACACAGCTCCAGCATTGCAGCCACCACACAGCTCCACTGACACAGCTCCACCGATGCACCCACCACACAGCTCCGCCGATGCACCCACCACACAGCTCCGCCGAGGCACCCACCACACAGCTCCGCCGAGGCACCCACCACACAGCTCCGCCGAGGCACCCACCACACAGCTCTGCCGATGCTCCAACTGAGCTCCACCAATGCACCCACCACACAGCTCCAACAATGCACCCACCACACAGCTCAGCGTGGCACCCACCACACAGCTCCGCCGTGGCACCCACCATACAGCTCCACCGATGCTCCAACTAAGCTCCACCAATGCACCCACCAAACAGCTACACCGATGCCCCCACCACACAGCTCCACCAATGCACCCACCACACAGCTCCACCGATGCAGCCACCACACAGCTCCACCGATGCACCCACCACACAGCTCCACCGATGCACCCACCACACAGCTCCACCGATGCACCCACCACACAGTTCCACCTACACAGCTCCACCGATGCACCCACCACACAGCTCCACCGATGCACCCACCATACAGCTCCAACTACACAGCTCCACCGATGCACCCACCACACAGCTCCACCGATGCACCCACCACACAGCTCCACCTACACAGCTCCAGCGATGCACCCACCACACAGCTCCACCTACACAGCTCCACCGATGCACCCTCCACCCAACTCCACCGATGCACCCACCACACAGCTCCACCGACACAGCTCCACCGAGGCACCCACCACACAACTCCACCGAGGCACCCACCACACAGCTCCACCGATGCACCCACCACACAGCTCTACCGATGCACCCACCACACAGCTCCACCGATGCACCCACCACACAGCTCCACCGATGCACCCACCACACAGCTCCACCGATGCAACCACCACACAGCTCCACCGATGCAACCACCACACAGCTCCACTGATGCAACCACCACACAGCTCCACCGATGCAGCCACCACACAGCTCCTCCGACACAGCTTCACCAATGCACCCACCACCCAACTCCACCGATGCACCCACCACACAGCTCCACCTACACAGATCCACCGATGCACCCACCACACAGCTTCACCGACACAGCTCCACCGAGGCACCCACCACACAGCTCCACTGATGCACCCACCACACAGCTCCACCGACGCACCCACCACACTGCTCAACCTACACAGCTCCACCAATGCACCCACCACCCAACTCCACCGATGCACCCACCACACAGCTCCACCGACACAGCTCCACCGATGCACCCACCACACAGCTCCACCGATGCACCCACCACACAGCTCCGCCGAGGCACCCACCACACAGCTCCACCAAGGCACCCACCACACAGCTCCGCCGAGGCACCCACCACACAGCTCCGCCGAGGCACCCACCACACAGCTCCGCCGAGGCACCCACCACACAGCTCCGCCGAGGCACCCACCACACAGCTCCGCCGAGGCACCCACCACACAGCTCTGCCGATGCTCCAACTAAGCTCCACCAATGCACCCACCAAACAGCTCCACCAATGCACCCACCACACAGCTCAGCCGTGGCACCCACCACACAGCTCCGCCGTGGCACCCACCATACAGCTCCACCGATGCTCCAACTAAGCTCCACCAATGCACCCACCAAACAGCTACACCGATGCACACACCACTCAGCGCAACCACAGCATCACTGGTTCAAATATGTTCTTTCAATTTTTCAAGCTTTGACGCTTTATTACAAATCACAAAAAGATGTTAATATTTCACTTCTGTTCTTGGATTTTCGTCACAATAAAAAACACTGAACATAAACTTCACAAATGTTATTTACAAAAGTTTAAGCTATTGCCATTACAAATTAAATACATTATTTAAGTATTAATTATTTAAAAAAATTAAAAGCCATTGTTATTTGTAATATCAATACATCTAAGTCACGTAAATACAAAACATGTTGCATTGCATATGCTATAGGTGTCACATTTGTGAAAGTTATAACTATTGGCATTGCAAATGATAAAGCTATTAATTTAGCTATATTAAAAAAAATACATAAATAAAAATAATTCATTTATAACACCAATAGCTCAAACTTTCCTAATGCGAGCCCTATTGCATTTCCAATGCTTGTTTATTAAAGACTTTGTTCCACTGCAGGACTCATATGTCCGTGACTCCATGCACATGATTAACTTACTAGAAGGTAGACCTTACAACATAGAGAATGAATGGTTAGCCACACTAGATATCACCTCCTTGTACACGAACATACCACAGAGAGAATGCATACAGGTTATTAAAGATGTGCTAGATACTACACAACGTCCTACACAAGTACCAACCTCCTTCATCATCGAATTACTACACATAGCTCTGACATACAACTATTTTGTCTCATAAGGTACCTTCTACCAGCAGTGCTCTGGTACCAGTATGGGGGCAATTTTTGCCCCTAATCTGGCAAACATATACATGGACTATGTAGAACACAGATTTGTAATGACCCATATCAATAGGTACTACCCCAGGATTTTATGCTGGAAGCGATACCTAGATGATATTTTCCTTATCTGGTCAGGCAGTAACTCCGAATTCTTGGACTTTGTCTCATATCTGAATAGAGTGCAGACTCATCTTACCTTTAGCTCGAACATTCACAGATCATGTGTGGCCTTTCTAGATCTGAATATACAGCATGAGGAAGATAGACTATATACATCCATGCACAGAAAACCCATGGAGCGCAACACGCTACTTACTTACAACAGCCATCATCCCAGGGCTCTGAGGGATGGTTTACCCTACGGCCAATTTTTAAGACTCCGGCGCAACTGCGCCAAGAAAGATGATTACATGGAGAGGTCAACGTGCTAAGAAACAAATTACTGTGCAGAGGTTACCCCAAAAAATGTGTAAAAAACTCACTCAAAAGAGCCTCGTTCGGCCCCAGAGAAACGCTACTCACGCCCAAAGAGAAGTCCACTATAAACAAACTCATTTGTGTCACCACGTTTGGCGTACAAACCAATAAGCTACGCAAACTGATTACCAAGAACTGGCATAATATCAAGAGTATAGAGCCTAGTATAGAAGTCCCCATGTTCGCCTACAAGAGAGCCAGAAACATAAAAGACCACCTCATTAGATCATCCTTAGAAGGTCCCACACAAACTACAAGAACATTGCATACCACCTGGGGCCTTCCAGAAGTTAAGGGGAATTATAAATGTGGCAACTGTTTAGCCTGTCCACTTACCTGCAATACGAAAACATTTGAGCATGGAAATGTGAAACAAGACCTAGAATTCTTTGCCAATTGTAATACCAAAAATGTGGTTTACTGCATCACCTGCTCATGTGGTCTTCCATACGTGGGCCAAAACCCAACAGCCCATCAAAGCTCGTATGGGACAGCACCGTAGCAGAATCAGGAATTCTGTTCCCAATGCCCCGCTTGTCAGCCACTGCTTGGAGAAATCACATACAGCTGACGAGCTTAAATGGCAGGTCATTAATAAAGTCCACATTCCGCCCAGGGGAGGTGACCTATCACAAATCCTTCAAAGTCTAGAATGTCGTTGGATAGAACGTATTAATTCTATCAAATTCAGGCTCAACTCTGCAGAGGAGTGGCGAGGCTTCGCCATCTCTGTACCGGTATAAACTCCCAGTCTTTTCAAAATGTCCACTGATGCTCGCAGATATGTTGAACTGCACATCTGACATATACATACCCCCGCAAGATATGATAAGTAATGAATATATAGATCACACGTGTATAACAGAACTTGGGTAAAAGATGGCCCAGAGCAAGCACAATCTGAACTGTCCACTTCGACTATTAGCAAACTCAAGAGTCGAAATGTACTTAATATGTACGTACCAGGCCACTATCTATTGACATTGGTTTTTGCATATTAGTAATGTCTTAATGATCAGTATAATGCGTATTATATACTAGAAGTATCGAAATAATGATTGTATTGTATATTTAACAGGCATAATGTATATCGTAGATATTGATAAAATGAGTGAAGTATCTATTGAACAAACCTGCTGGTCTAAGTACATAGAAACTGCAAAACATAAAATGCAGATCACAAATGCACAGCTAATCTAAAATGGTGGATTGATCCATATATGCTTAATGTTTGTATTACTTCAATAGACTATGAATTGTTGTTGTCATGATCGAAAATATGACGTATTGTTAATGGAGAATTAATGTTCGCAATATAGGTCTACCTGGGCGTTTGTAATCTGTTCGTTTGCACCTCATATCACTTCAAGTTCTCTGCTTGCACTGCTAATAGGCATTACCTAATATCGCATCCGTCTTGCACTAACACTTACCTATGCCTATTACATTCACGTGTTTCATAAATCATGACCAGAAGAGCACACCAATACTAGTTACCCAAATCTTAAATAATGCGTATTTTCCAGACCGTAGGCCGTTACGAGACAGGTACACTCACTTCCCAGTCTCTCTGCTATGTCGATGCCTCGGGCATCACTGAATCACCGAGCAGTTCCCAGCTCTGCTCTCTACTTACCAGGCCCCACTACCCGCCAAAATCGGTTTACCCGTAACACTGACTGTATTTAAGACAACGCAGGACTGAGAAAGGCAGTATCACGGAGGCCAGTATCTACTGACAGCACGATCGCCAGTTAAAATGTGCCCATTTTAACGGAGCTCCTACCCGTTTTTATGTTAACCACTTATCCCTTTTTGATGAAGAGACTAATATTAGATTCTTCTTTACAGTGACTGCACCGGCTGGATTGAGCCACAGCCGCTCACGGCGAATACCTTTTGTATTCCATTTTCAACATCCCTCCTTGAAGAAAGATTGCCATTTTGTGTTTTTGGGTAAGACTTGCTGTTGCTTCAGCGTCTCTAGTTAATCATCACAGTAATTCCCTGTATCTGACCGATCACTATATGTGAATCCTTCCCATAGTCCCCTGCCTCTCAAGCCACATTGCAATCCGGGCTACTACGGATCACACCGACCGAACTATTATACGTGTTGGGCTGCCAAACACACCCTTCTCAGGAGTAAGTAGTCCAGTGCACGAAGTTCTTAAGTTTGGTGCCATAACTCTGTCTCGTATGTGACCATCATGCTTACATGGTTTTCTCCCTGTCACATTTCCGCAGCTCCCGGCCGGGAACTCTGTGAGTCTCTTTTTTACACTTCCTTCACACGGTGCCACTTCCACTTCTTACCTGTCAGCCAGCAGCGCCTACCCATTTCAAGTATTCCCTGTTCCATAAATAGAGCGCACTAGCTCTATATGCAATAATAGAAGGTTCCTATACGTTGGTCCACTAGCTCACTATTTCCATACATTATACTTCATAGGTGTCCCCTCATAGACAAGTCCTGAAGAGACCGGACACCCAACAAGGGTCGAAACGTTGTCGACAGTTAAAAATAGACAGACCACACACAATAGTTACCCATATTTCCAACTATTGTATATTCATTTAAGATACTTCATTTTGGTCGCCTCTTTCTGATGAAAATCAAATACCAAATAGAAACCTGTGTCTATGCTATTTATTTTGTCACTATAGAATTGTAGGTTCTCCAATATATTCAGTTGGGACACACTGTCACTTGATAAACTGTGTATCTAATTGTCTTATATATTTTGTGTAAATAACATTTTTTATCTATGTATGTATAAAACTAGGGAAATGCCATAACCAACTGACCAAGTGTGTATGGAGTTCCTTTATTTGACATCCTCCTCACCACCCATATTGCCATTGTGCATAAATACGTATTATAAGTGGTTTTTGTATTTAACCACTGGAGCCGTTGTTGTTTTTCATAAAAGGAATCCAAGGACTCACGCCATATGACAAAAACGTCATCTATGTAACGCTTTCATAGACATATCGACTCGAAGTGTGGATTGGAGTTTGGAAGGCCATGTTCCTGTTCGAAAGTATGTACGTAAAGGTTCGCCAGGCTTGGCGCAAAAATACTGCCCATACTGGTACCTTACACCTGGAGATAGATAGTTTCTTCAAATTTCTCCTTCATGGCGTAGGTTTGTGGTCTAGCGTATGATGACACGATTTATCAGTCGATTCTGGACAGTACACCAAGCATTATAGATAGTTTCAAGAACCTCACACCGTCTCCAGAAGATGAGGGGAAGAGAGTTCTTTTTCTTAAGAAATTCCATTCCCGGACACTTATCCATGGAGCAATCATGGCCGAATACCTAAGAGGGCCCTGTGCTCCATCAGGCTTGATTGTTACTAATACCCTACGCCTGTTTCTCTAGGATAAAGTTTTTCTCAAAGACTGGTCACTGATAGCGTGGCGGTGTACCAGAGACTGGTTAATTTGAATAATTAGCACAGCGAAACGTATAGCTGACACAATACTCATAGAAATCCAGGTATTGGAGTCTCAGATTAAAACTACCATTACGAGCACGTTATTTAAGAAAAATCAAGATGAGTCAAATAAATCCAACAAGGAGTTTAAGGACAACATACTCATGACAAATATTTAGAAGCTCAAGAAGGATTTGGAACGTTTTAAGCTAGATGTGTATACCCTTACACAAGCAAAAATTATTCCCCTCCTGAATACAACAAGAAAGGGAGAAGGTACGGTTCTTCTTATTCTGAGTCTAGCTCAGAAGGGAGTTCCACTGAGAGAGAGACCAACACAGATAATAGACAGCAGTTTAGAGGTAGAAATCGGGGGAGATACCAAAGGGCAAACTGGCGCAGTGGACCACCTACACCCCAGTTTTAACCGTGATGGCCACCTACACCTTGGGGTTTCCCTCCACCACACTTCCAATCTCCTATGCCACAATATCAATCACATCCACAACATTTTCAGGACCAGTATTTTTTAGGCTATGGCCCCGGCAGACCGAGAAGCAAGCGAAGGAACGCCCAAGTACATTGGAACCAATCAACGAGGCCACACATGGGAACCAGGAGCAAGACCAGGACCACTGGACAGGCAGGAACCAGTGCGGAGTGAGCCTGATAGTGAACCTTAGTCAAAGACAGTTGACCGAGGATTAAATTGTAGTTCTTAATCGAGGCTTAGGTTTTGTGGAAACTAATCCAAGAGACAGCTTCCAGGTACACTGAACTGACACAGTTTTTTCGGAAAATTCACCTTCATTACTTCTTTCGAGATAAAGAAAAAGGTACGGACCAAATACAAGATAAAAACACGGGCCTTAAGAAATGCTCGACCTTTAATCCGCTGACCATTGGAGTACCCCCGAAGGTTCTCGTATTTGAAAAGGCAGTTCAGGAAGAGGTAGCAGCCATTTGCAAACAACAAAAGAAGGGAGCTTTTTGCAATCTTCCGAAAAAAGAACGATTAGCAATACACACTTTGTCTGAAGACCGGACCAAACCAATCAAAACCGCAGACAAAGGCGGTGCAGTCATTATATTGGACACCGTGACATACAGGGAAGAATGCTTACGTCAACTCTCAAACAAGAGATTCTATTGACTGTTGAAGGAAGACCCTACCGATCGACTTAAGAGAACAATTACTGAACTTGCGGACGAAGCACTTTCCTCTGGTTGGATTACGGGACAAGAAGCCTCATTTTTACAGACGAATAATCTGGTGATGCCTTATTTCTATTGTCTCCCTAAGGTTCACAAGGACCAACAACCACCTCCTGGAAGACCCATAATATCTGGAATGGGTTCGGTCCTAGAGCCCTTATCCACCTTTGTGGATTATTTCTTATGTCCTTTGGTAAAAACTATTCCAACATTTTTGCAGGACATTAAATATATTTTACGTCTTTTATCCGATGTCGAATTTGATGCACAGCTTGACTATCTAGTGTCATTCTATGTCGAGTCACTCTATACTTCCATACCGCAAGATGAGACATTAGATACTATTTTCCAGATACTCAGTAACATCGAGATGGATTCTATGACATCAGTGCCATTTATAATGTCTTTCGCACAACTAGCAGTGAAGGAGAACTTCTTTAAATTTGAAGAAAAGATCTATCTCCAGGAGTCAGGTACCAGTATGGGCAGTATTTTTGAGCCCAGCCTGTCGAACCTTTACGTACATACTTTCGAACCGGAACATGTCCTTACAGACTCCAATCCACACTTTGAGTCGATACGTGTATGGAAGCGTTACATAGATGACGTTTTTGTCATATGGCGTGGGTCCTTGGATTCCTTGGCAGCTTTTAAAGACTGGCTCACAGCAGGAATGAGTTTTTGAGATTCACAGTGGAGGCCAATAAAGAGCGGATTGCTTTTCTGGACCTATCCATCTTTTACACGTCGGGAGGTTTACAGAGTGAGCTTTACCGCAAACCGATGGCGTTGAACTCATTGTTGAGATTCGACAGCCAACATCCCAAATCGCTCCGTGAAAACTTGCTGTACGGACAGTTTTTACGAGTACGGAGAAATTGCTCTACCCTGCAGAAGTTTGAGGAACACTCGACAAACCTGATGAGTCAATTAGAGAAAAGAAGTATCCAAAGAAACTTATCAGACGAGCTAAGAAACAAGGCCTCAATAATAACCGTAAAGCTCTGATTGAAGTACCAACACCAAAAACACCTCTGGATATACTGACATTCATGCACACTTTTAGTGCCCTCACCAACAAGATTCAAAAGAGTGTCAGAAAGCACTGGCGCACCTTGAATTGCTGCTCAGACAAGATAGCCCCACCTTTGTTTTCATTGAAAAGGAGCACGAATCTGGTTCACACTCGTCTGGTGGGTGTGAGACAAGAAAAATATGTCACATTATGGAACCTCCCTAAGGTCCAAGATCACTCTCCTTGTGGCTCTTCTGGTATATATGCCCAGACTAAACGTTCTAAAACCATCGATATAGGAAGTGCAAAACCTTGGATACAATTATTTTTACCAATTGTAATAGTGATAATCTCATTTATCTGATCACGTGAATACAGGTACGTGGGAATGACTACACGGAAAGTCAAGTTGCGAATGTTGGAACATAAGAGTACTTTCCGATGTAAGAAAACTATAATGAAACTAACAAAACATTTCTTTGACAGCAATCACAAACCAGAAGACTTCATGTGGAGTGTCTTGAAAAAACCTTTTATTCCATCCCACATCATAGATATTTTCACGTATTTGTTTCCAAAGTAACAACAATGGTTATTTAGATTGTCAAGTGATACCATCGGCCTTAATGATGCGATTCCTTTGGTATCACTTACCCGGAAATGATGTACGCATTGAGATGAAGCCCCCTCTGTTTCTTTGTTTCCATAGAGATACGATCCCTGCGTGATAGAATGATGAGGCATGATGTTCTAGCACAGTAGAGTCATGTTGCAAATCAGTCAAAGGGCAGCACATACCATTCAACAATGAAGAACAGCTAAATGGGAATGTTGTGAGCATTCTCCCTGTACATGAACACAAATCATAGCCTATGCTTCCTTTTAGGTACAGGCATGGTGATTAACTGTATAATATTCAGTCTTTTCTAAACACGTGATAATATACCCTGACAGGATTCTATGATAAGACCATACTAGAAGTTCCACACTAGTAGGATATAATAGGTAAATGAGAGACCCCCATTTATTTTCTCTAGCTATAGAATTAGCAACAAGTACATTACATAGCAGGTTAGGTACTCTTTACTTGAATGCATGTATTGATGGCACCATACTTTGATGTGGCTACTTATATTTGCTCCAGTATAGACCAGGACTGATTTATGCATTACACAGCTAATGTGATGTGATTAACAACACATGTTCCAACATAGACCAGGACTGACTGATATGAGGTATCCAAACGTTGATGCCGGGCATATCCGCCGTAGTCTATATCAATAGAGTCATTTATATATGCTTGTTGCACTGCCAGACATGGACTGATGAAGACGTACATACTTGATGTAAGCGCTACTTTTAAATCACATTTTCCAGCATATTTGCCCTATTTGTGTAGTCTTCTTACAACAACGGCATTATCATCCATGTCCATTTATTTCATGAAAATGCTAGCTTTAGACTACATCTCCCGGCATTTTTGCCGTATTACAGTAATCCCTTTTACAACAACGGCATTACCATATGTGGCCGTGTTATTGATGCACCATACGTGTGATGTTCATACGTATTAGAGAGGTCCAGCTTTACTTAAAATATCCAGATAGAGACGCAGTATAAAGGTGCATTATACAAGGGCATTGAATGATACATGACTTTGGTTTGTTCCAATCCAATCTGTTCGGATGTGGCAGACAACGAAATGCTCTCGCATCTTCACATTCATGTTAAAAAGAAAGAAAGATGAAATCGAAAAAAAACAAATAAGACTGGTTGACACGGGAGGTTAATTGACACTGCAGAGTACACCAAAGGCAGTTTATAACCAATATGGTTAAACACTTCTGTATGTCGTATTGTCAAACATAGAACAATAAAGATAGAAGAATTGGTTCAAAATTCTGTATCGTTACTACATTTCCCGACACACTGGCCGGACTTTTGCAGTCCTTTCACGATAACAGCTTTTCTGAGCACGGCCATGTTACTGATGAACAACACGTGTGTTTCTCTCATTAAAAGATCCGCGGTGGCTCCCGTCGGGTAGCTCCACTCCAGCTTGGTCTTGGCGGAGAGGTACCCTCGGAGAGGTAAGGAGAAGCGGGGGCGAGATTTCTTTTGTCGTTACACGGCAACTTTCAGCTGCCTATAGTACCTGTGAGGCAGGTATTTCGTATACATATCATGATTGGGGTCATTTCGACAGCAGTGCCTTTACTTGAGCCTAGGTGAAAATGTCCATGTGATGCATTTTCGGGGATTAACATAGTCATTCTTTTTTCAAATGACACTTGCCATATTATTTCTGAAAGGTATTTATGACATCAAGCAGTATACACAAGAAGTTTACATTAAAATCAGGCCCCTAAAAGAATATGGAGGGACTATTTCATTTACTTACTGCAATTCATACACATGTATCGGACAGATAGCATCTGCTCTGACTAACGCCGTTATCTCGTGTTTAGAATGCGCTAGGCCCAACGTGACTTCGCTGCGGCTGTAGGGGAGAGTTGGGAGCCATAAAAGCAAGGTTTTATTGTAGATAACTTAATGGCACTGAATACAACTATGAGTTAACTAGACACCTAGTGGGTTTCAAGTCTAGTATTGGCAATTGCTATTTGTAGTTGCAATCATTCTTTTTAATCACACTGTCCATAAAATGGTGTATGGGCCATGATTATTATTATTTTTCAGAGCGGGGCATCATTATACCTAAGCTGGTGCCGAGTGATGTGAGGTCGAATCCTTGGAAATCAATGGTAAGTATTTAATCTACCATTCTATTCACATAGATTCAGTATGTTGTGAAGCAAACTGCTGCAGATATATTTTTATAAGTAGTTATTACTCTTTCAAATGTCGCAATACATCATGTTTCCATTGAGGATTTGAATATGGTTAAATCACAGTCAAAACTGTATGTATTTATAGAATAGACAATAGTGTTGTATGGTAAGGTCCTGAAGAAAGCCTGGGAAATGCACCTTTAATGGCTGAAACATGTTGACCACTGAGAAAGTGATTTATTCTTAACTGTCTTTCCTTTTCACTTGCATTCTTGCTTTTAGTAGGACGACACAGTAGAGATAGCACCAAACAATTCTTGTGCTATTCCTCTGTTGTCTATCTCTTTTTAGAAATCACACTTTACACTTGTCTATTATTCCTTTGCACTGCACGAACAAATACCACTAATCAAGCAATAAGAAAAAGATTTTCCCTTTGCACTTACTGTTTTCTTGTGAAAACTACACTTAAGGATACAACTGAGTCTTTCTGTTCCCCCGTTTGAAATCAAGGGTGGACGCTAGACGGTTGTTTTGGAATCCCAGATGATGACACTGGGCACTTGAATGTGCAATGATGGGACACCAATTATCCTAAGGTTGTTCAAGTTTGTATTTTTCACCTATGTCTGCATTTTTTTGTCTTCGTAATACTGAATCTAGGCAGTGCCGAGTGTGACGTTGTTTCTCGGATTCACTCTTTGAGAAATGGCGTTTCTAAGACCAGGGATTTCTGTGTTGTTGTTGAATAATAGCTTTGGGGGATTGAATCCTTTATGGTCTTCAAATATTTTTTTTCCCTCTGACCCTCTGTATAGTGTTTTTTTCCAACATATTAATAGGCCTATACAATGTTACCCAGTACCCCCACTTTGAACGGACATAGTCACAGGCAGCCACGCTGATGTGGTTGGACAACCTGCAGGTGCACCTCGACGATTTCCACATGATTATTTATTTATTTATTTATTTATTTTTTGCATTTGTAATGCGCACAGATACCCACAAAGGGTTTCCCGGCGCCAGGGCTAAGAGGTCAAAACATAGAGGCAGTAACTGTCAAGGACCACAATTATTTATTAAAAAGCCAAGTTTTAACGTTTTTCTTAAAACTGGCAAAATTCTCCTCCTTCCGTAAGGCTAAGGGCACTTATCACTTATCCATGCCACATCCTCTTGCTGCTGTCACCTCAGTATTCCAGCTGTTGCCAGGCTGCCCTGCCTGAACACTCAGTCTCACCAGCCAGTCTTAATATCCCTCCTAGGTTCTTGGGTCCCAGCCTCCTGCATCCCAGGCTAAGCCCCTGAGGGTCCTACGCCATTTGTTTTTCCCCATGCCATTTTTCCCCACTTCCTGCTTCCCTAGCTCCCCTCCTAGGACCTACTTAATGGGGGCCACAGTGCGGCCACACCACTGGTGGGCCTAAGGCAAGCCCGTCTGTGCATCCAGCGCCAGGGACCATGAGGGCCCTTCAGGCACCCACAGTACTCCACTGCAGATCTTGGAGCCCTGGACCCCGGACTCTGCAACAACTGCAGCGCCTCCTCCCTGCGAGCAATTAAAGGACCCTTCACCTGCCGCCACTACTGCTTCTACTGCAATACAGGACCATCAGCCCACACAGGATCCCACACCACATCCACCCAGAAGACCACGGACAACCCGGAACTGTTCAAATTAATCTTTGCTGAACGCCTTATCCCTCTGCAAATCCGTCACGGAAATTGGGATACCATCACCACCCTCTCCCCTGACTTTGCCTTCATCACCGAAACCTGGCTCAGTCTCTCCTCCAACACCCACATCACCACCGCAGCACACAATGGATACAGGAATATACACCAAGACAGGACCAACAAACACGGCAGAAGCATCGCCACCATCTTCAAGGAAACCATCTGATGCATCGCCACCAGTGACAACTACACACCCCTCATGGAACACCTAAACTTCCAACTACAAACAGACGCCATGACTACGATAAGAGGCACCTTAGTATACAGACCCCTGGTACCCTGTCCGGCCTTCTGCAGTCATCTCAAACCTCCTTGCCCCTGGCCATCAACTCCTACCACTACATACTACAGGGCAACCTCAATTTCCACGTCATGGACCCCAATGACACCAACTCCACCTCCCTCCTGGAGAATCTGAACAACAGTCAGTCAGTCAAAAAACTTTATATATGCAATTTCTGTCATAAAAGTCAGTAATATAACATTTATAAAATCATCATCTTAAAATGACAGACTAATGATAAAATAGAAAAAGGGATATAACAAGGAAAAACAGTTGCAATTTATGTAAATTAACTTATTGGCCCCTAGAATCCAATGGATGGGAATAAAGAGAGGGTCCTGCACCCTCAAGAGGATAGCCCATAAAGAGCATTGAGCAGAAACAGATATCTCAATTGAGGACAACATTAGCAGCATATTAAACAACATCATCGTATAGCACTAACTATTTAAAAATATAAATAGACAAGGATAAAGATTAAAAATAATTAGATTCAATTAATACCATTTAAAATCAAGGAAATTGATCTTACAATGAAACAAAACAACTAAATCCTCAGCTCTAGCTAATCATAAAATATCTGCGTTTGTACCACATTGTAAATAAAAACTTAGCAATTGTAACGACAAGAACCGGATAGGTATCATATTTTAGAATCCTAAAGACCTCTATGAAGTTTCTTAGGCCAAGATTCCTGCAAAGTTGAAGAACCCATTTAGCTCTAGAGGCACTATATGCAGGACAAAAAAATATCACATGGATCTCTGTTTCTTCTACAACATTGCACCCAGGACTTAACAATTTTTTAGCACCCACCCAATTGTTGATAAATGCATAGAGGGGGAGCGTCCCGTGCCTAAATTGCAGAAACAATTTCTTGGCTGCTAAAGGTTGAATAATATCTAGAGCAGACGCTAAGCTATAGTGCTGCTTTACATCCAGGAACCTGGAAGTGAGACTGGATGAGTCTACAGACTGAATGATATGTGCCAGTCTATATTCTTTCAAAGCAGATGTTAAAGATTGTTTAGATATAGCAGGACAAGTCACTTCGGGTGCAGACCACAAGTTATTTCTACCTATTTTGCGAAATTGATCCCGAACAAAAGACAGCCAAGGAATCTTCCCCGCCCCCCAAATAAGCATAACTGATTTTAATTCCTCTCTACAGTTTTCTAATTCTGGCATGCTCCATAGCCGTCGTCAATAAAGAAGTGGGTGAAAAGCGATCAAATCAGCAATAGGAGCAATGCCCAAGTCCATTCTTAGCGGAATTAGGGGGGTACTGTGCGGGAGACCCACCAATCGCCTTAAAAAGTTGTTTCCGTCACAGTTAAAATATTACTAGGACAGTGGCCCCAAAGTTCAGCTCCTTACATAGTGGCTCCCCTTGCTTGAACCTTGTATATTTCTGCGGGGGGACCAAAAACTTTATCGGTGCAACTCCTATGAACTTTTAAGACCCCACCACTTGCCTGAATAAGTTTTAAATTTGCCTTGGAAATCTGCGGACCTCATTCCATTTTTTCATTTAAAGTAATGCCCAAATAGTCAAAAACCGGGACCCTCTCTAGAGACTTGAAATCCAGTTTAGGGTTCGGGCAGTTGGTGGAGTCAGCATGGAAAACCATATACTTTGTTTTCTTTATATTTACCTCCAGATTCCTTTTGTTACAAAACAAGCTAAATTCCACTAGGACACGCTGCATCCCCATAGGTGTTTTGGATAGGAGCAGCGTGTCATCCGCAAACATCAATGCAGGTATTTAATGTTAGCAAGTTTTGGGGAATCTATATCCCTAACAGCTAAAAGATCCTTAATTAGACAGTTAAGAATGAGGGAGAAATGAGTTGGTGCAAGCACACAGCCTTGTCTCACTCCCTTCTCAACGGGAAAAGGGGCTGATAATTTACCACCATTCCCAAATCTTATCCTGGCAAAACTGCCATCATGAAGGCGTTTAAGCTGTTGGCAGAGGTAAGGTGGTGCTCCCATCTCAAGCAGTAAGCTCCATAACTGGTCTCGATCCACCATATCAAATGCGGATTTGAAGTCCACGAACTTAAGGTAGAGAGAACCACCTTCCAGTGTTATCATTTTCCAATAGATCAGCTGTAATCTAAACAGCTGATCTATAGTCGTCCATCCAAGTCTGCAATCTTTCCAAAAGAACACGAGCAAAAATCTTTTGTGTTAAATCGATTAGGCTGATAGGCCTATAATTTGCTGGTTCAAGGGGGGAGCCCTTTTTATAAATAGGGATGAACTCAGCACCCACCCAAGTTGGAGGGGGTTTCAGGCCATGTAGAACTGCATCAAAGAGGGACCGCAGATATGGAGCCCAAACTACCTGTTCAGATCTGAACAGGTCTCCTGGAACCCGGTCCAGTCCGGGTGCCTTGTTTGGTAAGACTTTAGCCAAGGCCACTAGTACCTCTGCTAATGAACAGTGGGGTATATCGGCAGGGGGGACATAAATATAATCGATAGCAGGGGGGCCCGTCGCAGTAGCTCCTGGTTGAGACTTAGAATATAAAAGTTTAAAATTAGTTTGCCAAACCTCCTTCCCAAGGTTTGGCTCTATAGCAGACCTGCCCTCAGGTTTTCCTGTCTTCACCAGGTTCCAGAACCCTCTTAAAACTTTATCATTTAGGGCTTTCTTAATGGCACGCCATCTGTCAATTTCCCATTCATTTTTTGCAACCAAAATAGTATGTTTAAAATGTGCCCTTGCCTCCTTGATGCTCACATTGTCACCCTCTCGTAGTTTAATCAGCAGAGCACTTTTTACATCTTTGCAAGCCCTATTATACCAAGGGTTGTTACCTCTTTGATCATTTCTTTTGCGAGTTGAAGTATTGCAAAAGAACTCAGCCAAAGTTTCAACCAAGTCCAAAAGGTTTTACCCCAATACTTCTATATAATCAGTGGCACCACTATTTTCCATGGTAAAACTTGCCTTTTCCAACAAAGGAATAATGGATTTGTACAGGGAAGCCATCGCCTCTGGTGATTGTGAGAATGTTCCCCAACGGATCCTTCTACCTCCATCAATTACTAGTAAATCAGAAGAGGGAGAATTGGTTGCAGCCTGTCCTGCCTCCAGTTGACACCAATCCAGGGTTACAACCAGCGGATTATGATGACTTTCAGTACGAGTCTGTACCAAAAAGTTCACAATCCTTTGCCAAATATCCACATTTACTAAAATATAATCAATCGTTGAGCCCTGACCATTCCTTTCAAAGCTATACTTGCCGGGATTATCAGCAGATAGACGACCAATACAAGCACTCAGTGAATAACTGAGGGTAATTGTAGAATACTGAAGGACTAAGTGGGGTCCAACCTCTAATTTGGTAATGATTACCCATTGGAATTCCCCTAATTGAGTCCTCTTCACTCATAATAGGCTGGGGTAAACCAATTAAAGGTTCAAAGTGGCAATTAAAATCCCCACTGATGATAAGATAGACTTGCTCGGGCAGTGTGGCAAGAAAGGCAGCCAAACAATCTAGCGTCTGCGAGGTCTGTCCATACCTCACAGGGTGGGAATAAACATTAATAATAGCCACTTTAGGGAAGTTACTAAGGGAGAAAATAATACTTAAAATATCTGGGGAATGGGTTTCAATTAACTGCACAACCGAGGTGTACACCAACCCATATACTCAAGCCTCCTGATGTTCTTCCCCTAGGCCCTTGGGCGGACGCTTTACAATATCTGGCGAACCACACTCTGTGCAGAGGTTTCAAGGCCCAGGTCTCCTGGAATAAACAGATCTCGTAGGTGTCAATAAAATCGCCCCAGTCTGGGAGATCCATTTTAGCATTTAAACCGGCTATATTCCAAGACAACATCTTTAATCCATGCGGAGTTACTGCCTTAATACTCTGCGTAACCGTGTTTGGCTCCCCTATCTCGATAGGCCCGAGCGAATTCACCTCCTCATGGTCACCAATAATTTCAACAGTGGCCTCAGTGAAGCTATCTACATTCTCTTCGGGATTCACTGGTTCTAACACTATGGGCTCGATTCCGATCCGGTAAAATGCGCTCCGAATCGTCGTACGGAGCAATTTTCCCCGTACGAATCGTACCCGTACACGTCCCCGTACGTACGATGAAGTACGATCCGTACCAGGAGCCAAAGACCGTACGAGTCGTACAGGACTCCGTACGACAAAAAAATCTGTACGAGTCTCACTCGGAACCCGCTGTACGTGACATCGCTATGGTTCGCGGCTGGTTTTTACGACCCAGCAAGTACGATTCGTGTCGGGTACGCAACGTACAATCCTTTTTTTACGGGAGCTGGAAACAGCCGTGAACGCATAGTTCGCGCCGAAACAAGTACAGAACGGCCCCCCCTGGGGACGCCGCGTACCCCCCATGATCGCCGGGGTACGCGCCCTACCCCTGCGATCATGTGGGGTACGCGGCGTACACCCAGCGTACATGGGGTACGTACCGTACCCCATGTACGGTGGGTGTATATTGCGCACCCCATGTACGCTGGGTGTACGCCGCGTACCCCACATGATCGCAGGGGTACGGCGCGTACCCCGGTGATCATGGGGGGTACGCGGCGTACGGTGTGTATGTGAGTGAGCGCTTTTCCGTACGAATCGCACTTACCTGACGCGGACCGTACGAATAGCGTCCTGATCACCCGGTCCGGATCGTACTCGCCGGGTCGTACGGTGTGTTTACGAGTCGTACGGAAACGGCTACGAATACGAATCGTACGGGGGATTTTTTTTACCGGATCGGAATCGAGCCCTATGTTGCTCATCAACAGTGGCTGATAAAAAACCACAACTCCCCCTAGCCTTTGAGCTTCCTTGTCCTGGGATACAAGAGTGGGGTCTCCCCATTTGGATGGATCACTGACAGAACATCGACAGTCAAAATATCGAGAGGACAAAATATCGAGGTAAAAATATCGACTGCAAGAATATCGACTTCCTATCTTCAAACAGGTAAGTACAAAAATATCGACTCCAAAACATCGAGTGTAAAAAATATAGACTGTCAAAATATCGAATTTTTTAAATGTCTTAAAAGTAAATTAAAAGTAATGTAATGATAAATTAAATGAATTTAAACATATTTAAAATACTTAAATAAACGTAAAATTGAGAAATAATTAATGTAACTAAAAAATATATATATTTTAAATACATATATAACCTACTGGCGGTCGCCAGTAGGTATATATAGTTAGGACCTAGTTTCCATAGGAAATCCGCAACATTCTATTGGGAATAACTTTGGCGCTGGTTGATGAATCTTCGCAAATTTCTCAAAGAAGATGGCCCGCTCCGCTCCTCTCTTTCCCTGAAAGTTTTGGGGGGATTAGTCAAGTGGGGGCTGAGAAAAAAGGGGGGTCCCAAAACTTGTTTTCCCCATGTTAATTTCCATAGGACCTTTAGACACGGCTACAGCTTGAACCGCTCAACGGAATTACACCAAACTTGTCAAAATGGTAGAGTCTGGTACGCAGATCCCGCTTTTGGTTAAATAGTGTAAATTCCTCCAGTAGTTCCTGAGAAAATTAAAAGAGAAAACATTTATATAGCTATAAGCGCGCACCGTGCGCGCACCCCGCGATTTTTCGGAAAAAAATTTTGGGGGATCCCACACAGCTCTCACAGCTCACAGAGCCCTCACAGCCCACACAGCTCACATCCCACACAGCTCTCGCAGCTCTCACAGCCCATACAGCTCTCACAGCCCACACAGCTCTCACAGCTCACACAGCCCTCACAGCCCACACAGCTCACATCCCACACAGCTCTCGCAGCTCTCACAGCCCATACAGCTCTCACAGCCCACACAGCTCTCACAGCCCACACAGCACACACAGCTCCGGCAAAGATAATACCAGCAGCGAACAAGCACTGGCAAAGACAATAATGGCAGCAAACAAACACTGGCAAATACAATAACAGCAGCAAAGAAACTCTGGCAAAGACAATAACGGCAGCAAAGAAACACAGGCAAAGGCAACACCAGCAGCGAACAAACACTGGCAAAGATAATACAATCAGGGGGGCAGGGGCACGAAAAACGGCACAATCAGGGGACAAAAGCCCGACAAACGGCACAATCAGGGGGCAGAAGGCAAGAAAAAACAGCGCAAATAGTGTGCAGAATGCAACAAATACGGCACAATCAGGGAGCAGAAGGCAAGAAATACGGCACAGTCAGGGTGCAGAAGGCAAGAAATATGGCACAATCAGGGTGCAGAAGGCAAGAAATACAGCACAATCAGGGGGGGCAGAAGCCAAGAAATATGGCACAATTAGGGGGGCAGAAGCAAGAAATACGGCACAATCAGGAGGGCAGAAGGCAAGAAATATGGCACAATCAGAGAGCATCTTGCTCCGGTCCAAAAATTGGATCCCTAGGGCTGCTCAGGTGGTCCCACAAGGATATTAACATATTTACACATTATACGCTAATAGAATTAGCATTTTAAAAACCTTGCAAATTCACTGAAAAAAACATAGGTTTCAGGCCTTATTTAGTTAGGAATTAACATTTAAAAAACCTTTGAAATTCACTGAAAAAAAACATAGGTTTCAGGCCTTATATAGTTAGGAATTAACATATAAAAACATTGAAATTCACTGAAAAAACCATAGGTTTCAGGCCTTATATAGTTAGGAATTAACATATAAAAAACCATTGAAATTGCTCCTATATAGTTGGTTGTACTAACTATATTTGGCGCACCCGCAATCCACAGCTGAAGATGTCACATATTACATCATTCATGACATGGTCAGTGACATCACTGGTGACATCACTGATGACATCTCAAATGACATCACTGATGACATCTCATTTGACATCACTGATTACATCATTCATGTGATAATACGATGCACCTACTCACACTCTAATATAACCTTTGATACACCCAGTGTTAAATACAGACTACCATTCTTGAAACCATTGACACACCAATACCAGTTACTACATAGGCACTCACTGATTCCTAGGTATACACACACATTCACTCATTCACCCATACAATTACTCATACATACAGTCACTCATCAATGCAACACTATCATATGCACTCATACACCTATGCAGACACTCACACACTGCCACTCATCCATGGAGTTACTGACACACCTAGTCAGTCATGTAAAGAATCAATCACACTTCCATTTCCTCATCTATACAGTTATACACACAAACATCTTACTTATTCAAACATATACTAACACATACTTTCTCTCTTATACAATCACTGATACAAGTACACATTGATCTGCACAGAGTCACACACCTCCCAGCCAGCCACACACACGCTCAGTCTCCCATACAAATACTTGGGCAACCAATCAATAACCCATATAGCCACTCATATAGCTACTGATCCACACATGTAGCAGCTTACTCAACAACAGACATACTGATGCACACATTCAGACAGTTTAGTCACTAACATTTACATTTACATTTACACATTTACACTAACCTATGCATTCAGTAAGACACATTTAATCACTCACTCATACAGTCAGTCACGCACCTACTAAATCCTTCATCCAGACACTTATACATCCACTCATTCTTCAATATGTAAAACATATTTAAACTTTACAGAAAAACACAGTCACTGGATAATGTCATCAGTGATGTCATTTGAGATGTCATCAGTGATGTCACTGACCATGTCATGAATGATGTAATATGTGACATCATCAGCTGTGGATTGCGGGTGCGCCAAATATAGTTAGTACAACTAACTATATAGGAGCAATTTCAATGGTTTTTTATATGTTAATTCCTAACTATATAAGGCCTGAAACCTATGGTATTTTTCAGTGAATATATATATATATACATATATATATATATATATATATATATATATATATATATATATATATATATATATATATATATATATATATATATATATATATATATATATATATATATATATATATATATATATATATATATATGTATATATATATATATATACATATTATTTACAAAACATATACAATATTTTTACCGTAGGATAGCGAAAGGGTTTAATTTACTGTAATGACTCCAGTGAGTGCAACAGTAGGGAAAGCATTGGATAGCGTAGGGGTAAAAATTACTATTCCCACTCCAGCGAGTGCAACAGTAGGGAAAGCGTTGGATAGCGTAGGGGTAAAAATTACTATTCCCATTCCAGAGAGTGCAACAGTAGGGAAAGCGTTGGATAGCGTAGGGGTAAAAATTCCTATTCCCACTCCAGAGAGTGCAACAGTAGGTAAAGTGTTGGATAGCGTAGGTGTAAAAATTACTATTCCCACTCCAGAGAGTGCAACAGTAGGGAAAGTGTTGGATAGCGTAGGGGTAAAAATTACTATTCGTACTCTGAAGAGTGCAACAGTAGGGAAAGCGTTGGATAGCGTAGGGATAAAAATTACTATTCCCACGCCAGTGGGTGCAACAGTAGGGAAAAAGTTGGATAGCGTAGGGGTTAAAATTACTATTCCAACTACAGTGAGTGCAACAGTAGGGAAAGCGTTGGATAGCATAGGGGTAAAAATTACTATTCCAACTCTAAAGACTGCAACAGTAGGGAAAACGTTGGGTAGCGTAGGGGTAAAAATGACTATTCTCACTCCAGAGAGTGCAACAGTAGGGAAAGCGTTGGATAGCGTAGAGGTAAAAATTGCTATTCCCACTCCGGCGAGTGCAACAGTAGGGAAAGCGTTGGATAGCGTAGGGGTAAAAATTACTATTCCCACTCCGGCGAGTGCAACAGTAGGGAAAGCGTTGGATAGCGTAGGGGTAAACATTACTATTTCCACTCCAGTGAGTGCAACAGTAAGGAAAGCGTTGGATAGCGTAGGGGTTTAAATTACTATTCCAACTCCAGTGAGTGTAACAGTAGGGTAAGCGTTGGATAGCATAGGGGTAAAAATTACTATTCCCCCTCCAGAGAGTGGAACAGTAGGGAAAGCGTTGGATAGCGTAGGGGTAAAAATTACTATTCCCACTCCAGTGAGTGCGACAGTAGGGAAAGCGTTGGATAGTGTAGGGGTAAAAATTACAATTCCAACTCCAGTGAGTGCAACAGTAGGGAAAGCGTTGGATAGCGTTGGGGTAAAATTACTATTCCAATTACAGTGAGTGCAATAGTAGGGCAAGTAAATACTTCTTATTTAAATATAAATAATATCAATAGTAACACCAATTACAAATTAATTAAAATATTTTACAATTGTGATAAATATATTAAATAATCAATTTAAAATAAAAATAAAAATTATTTATTAATAAAATCTTCTCTCACAATTTCCATACAAAGAGTCAGTGTGCGGTCATCAGTCATCACCCCATCATTACTAGGGGAAGAACCTATTTGTTGCACTTTAGTGATTGAATGGTGCCTACTAGAGTTCAGTCAATCCACCTGGTCCAGGACACTAAATCTATTGCTTACAGGGATGGGAACTGGAAGCAAACTATTGTATTTACGGCACCAATTATTTGCTCTATCCGCCCCGGTCTTTGGTTCCTTCCTTTCCCATGGCTTACACCATCTCTCTGATGGAGGGTAGACAGAGCAGGAAGGATAAAAGTAAGTTAGAGAAAGGGACAGAATCCCTGTGGCCGCCCGCATCTGGTGCCAATCACCTATATATTCAACCACCCGCCTATCTCTAACATTAATCAAGAAGCAATCACCATCAATACATTTCTTGCTTTGTCCCACCCAACTAATTCTACGAGCAAATAAGATTTCACTATACACCTGTGGTGGAAGTGGTCTGTTCATATTTAACCAATGGCTACACTTATTTTCTAAGTCAATATACGACTCCTCTTTACCCTGTTCCAGCACAGAAACACCACCCAATACAACAACATATGGGATTGATGCAGGTGGTAAATCAATACATGGGAGACTAGAGTTCATTACACCACAGGAGGGAAAGCGCATACGATGGTCATGAGCATTATCTTTTTTTTTAGTTTTAGACCCCAAACCTCCCCCTGGGAAGCGTGCCCCTAAGCCCACGTTCACAATGGTTTCCCCCCTGCCATGTGTCACATTGCCATGATTCAAGGTGGTACCAACCTCAGCATTCCCATTGACAGGTACTAATGATAAATTGGACGGCAAAGAGGTGGGTGGTGGACTAATAGAAGTTAGAGGGTTACATGTTGCATTTGTTGCTATTTCAGGGAGCACAGTATGAGCCCCCCAGTAACTTGTCACCACTGGCATGATTTAATGCAAAAAGTGAATCAAGGTGCAAGAGTTTATCCTCTATTAATGAAAGTCTTTTGATGATTGGTGCAAGAGATGTAGTAAGTATAGCTCCCAGTTTATCCCAAAAATCCTCGTCAGCATGAGTTAGGTGAGCACCAGCCGTGTCAGAATAAAGTGAGCCCGATAGAGAAGTAGGAAACCTAGTTTCTGGTAGAGGTGGCGTTACCAAGGACTCCGAAGCAACGGTACTATTGGGTTTATGGGTTTTTTGCATTTTTGTTCCTCTGAGGGCCCTCACCCCATTTTCTCTTTGTTGCGGGTTCAGGCGCTTGGTCCTTAGTAAGTAATATAGAACTACATACAGACCTCGTTAATACGCGTGCGGATAAGTTGCAGACGGAGACTTTTAGTGCTTGGGCAACAGGCAAAGTAGCAAGTGGAAGATCCAATGATGGAGCTATGTCAGCAGAAGTAGCTAAATCCTGCGGTGACTGGTTAGTGACTCCTCCCGAGGCATGAATGTCGATGGCCCCAACTGCAGGTGGCTCTGGTGACCTTACATTCATCAGCCAGCCCAGGGATGAGCGCTTAGATTGAATGGGATCCAACGATATACGATGCTCAGTCATGGCTATTTCATGGGCCAGTACAGACGTTGCTCTATTTATGAACTGGTCCAATGTCCCCGCCACAGACCCACTCGAGAGAGGATTCCTCCCCTTTCCTCCTTGGGTGACCATCATAAAATGTACGCTATCGCAGCCACTAGACCAAATATCCTTATACCAGGTCAGACCTGCTGTCACAGGTATACAAAGATGAAAACATGGACTGACCTTCAAATACAAGTTGGATTAGAGGGGGGGCCCGGCCCGTCCTCTTCCATTCTCGAACGGGCTCCAGTGGGCATGCCCTTGGCCCAGGCTTTGCCTGGCGCACGCCCATGCTCATCCCACGCAGCGGATGCCGCGAGGAGTTATGTAATTTTTTTTTTTTTTTTTTAGAAAAACAAGTGCCACCCCCACCAATTCTCAGTGCTCTTTACTACGAGCAAACAAATCAAAAATGAATTACAGATTTGTTTGGTATATTTATTTTTACCTTTTGCTTTAGAAATTCCAACGTATACACTCAGACGAGTTGTCCGAGAAAGACACTCAACATGTGACAACTACTAGACAATAATGCAACAAAAAAGAAGAATATACATCACAAAATTCTCGACAAAGATTTCAAAAAAGGGGGGACACACAATTAGTATGATACACATTTCATAGTGAATGATCGTTTAGCAACATTCATTAAGTTGATTGGAACATTTGCTCAACCAAAAAACAATATATACTCAATGAAGGAGACACGTTCTGGAAAAACAATGGAAGAATGTAGACAAATTAATCATATAGTCAGTAAGACCCAGAAATAAATTCTGTATCCTTTGCACATTCCTCCAATGATGCCGACGCGTTTCGAGACCGTAAGACAAGTTGACGGGCTCTCATCAGGGCTCATTCAATGTGGTTCTAAAGGTGTGTGTTAAAAACAAAAAGAGAGAGCGACATGTCACCAATTGTGTTCAGTACCCAGGTGACTGCCCCCACTACCCCTCTGGGCCCTTTTAGTACCTGAAAGTGGCTCCGGAGGCCTGATCTCGGGGATCTGTTTACACCAATCTTTGTCGAGAATTTTGTGATGTATATTCTTCTTTTTTGTTGCATTATTGTCTAGTAGTTGTCACATGTTGAGTGTCTTTCTCGGACAACTCGTCTGAGTGTATACGTTGGAATTTCTAAAGCAAAAGGTAAAAATAAATATACCAAACAAATCTGTAATTCATTTTTGATTTGTTTGCTCGTAGTAAAGAGCACTGAGAATTGGTGGGGGTGGCACTTGTTTTTCTAAAAATTATATACGGTCCAGCCTACCCCACGTCCCGGGACCTACCTCCTTAACTTTAAATAGTTTAGGGCGGGTGCAACCCGCGAGAGTACAAAGGGCATTCAAGTCACTTTGTTCTGTGATTTTTTTCCATTGACAGGAGGAAGGACACATTGTCCTTCATTGGGGATGTCCGAGAAAGACACTCTTTCATTTTCTGAGAGCCATATCAAATCCCTATGTGAGTCAGACCCCTTCCCCGACGTTGCCCTAAGCACCTCGGCACAACAACAGAATGAGTCTGACAAACTAATGAGACTTAGCAAAAAACACATTAGAACAGAATTACATGGGCATTTCTTGTTGAAGCACCTAAGGGGAGGCACAATCCCCTGGGGTCTTCAAGTAAAGAATGTCCCGGTAATATTTACGGATGACGCTGAGTATAAGAAAGGATTCAGTTGCATCAACACGAAGTGCAGTCGGGACCTCATGGTCCATACCATTGGGACCGCACAACGCTTATGTCAGAAAGAATTGGAAGAAATTCAAGAACTCACTAAAAGCATTTTGGACAGTACTGTGGTTCCTGATGCAAAAACTTTGATTGAAAAAATTGAAAAGGAAATTCTGGCTTTTCGGGATATCACAATCAATAACAAAACCTCACAATACGAGAAAGACGCCAAATCCTTCAGTTTAGAAAAGGCATACCCCTTCCTGAAGGACGATTATTATACTCAGGCTGACTCGCGCGGCGCACTCTATAAATTTCAGGGTCGGTCACGGAATCGTTTTAAGACCTTTTCAGAAACATCCTCCTCATCTGACTCCTCTGGGTCTGATCCGAAGGGCAATTCCAATAAAAAACAGGTGTCTTTTTTAGACAAAAACCAACAGGGAAAGACAAGATACAAAGTCCCGTGGGAAATGCGCACGCGCAGGAACCACTACCAATCATAGCGGCTCCGAATAACATTGTCAATTTATCCACTAAACAACTTACTCAGGACGAGGAATCTGTGCTTAATCTGGGGCTCAAATTTGTTCCTAGCCAACAGACTGATTTTACTAAACTTAAGATGGAGATGATTGCTTTTTGTCGCAAAATACGCCTTCGGGCATTTTTTGCCAATCAGCCACCTATTGCAAATATCGAAACTACTGGGTTGAGAAACAAGTCGAATTTCATCCCAAACCAAAACATCCCCAAGCAAGTCCTTGCATATGAGCAAGTACTATTGTCCTCCGTCAACAAATTTGAGAAACAAAAAAAGTATGTCCCATCCAATGTGAGTAAAGGACAAAGACAAGCACTCAGGAATTTACAAGAAGATCATTCCGTCCTGATAAAACCAGCTGACAAAGGCGGGGCCGTGGTTTTGTGGCCCAAAGACAAATACCTAATGGAAGGCCAACTGCAGGTTGACAATGCAACATGGTAGAGGAAACTGCAGGGAGACCCTGTTAAGGAAATTCAGGGACTGATAATGCAACTAATTCAGGACGGCAAAGACAGTGGGTTCGTAGGAGTAAAGGAAAGTGAATTTCTTGTGAAGAAGTTCCCTCAAACCCCTGTCTTGTACCTCCTCCCTAAAATCCACAAAAACCTGACTGACCCCCCGGGACGACCAATTGTCTCGGGGTGTGACTCGTGTTTGGAGCCTATCTCCAAATACATTGATTTTTTCTTAAAACCTTTTGTCAGTGGGGTAAGGTCCTATCTGAAGGACACTACGGATTTTCTAGCTAAAGTGGAGGGCACGGAATTCGATTCCGAATCTGAAATTATGGTCACAATGGACGTGACGTCCTTATATACACAGATCCCTCAAGACGAGGCGCTTGAGGTGATAGAGATGTATCTGGACACCAGAGAACGACCTCATAGAGTACCGACACAATTCATTGTAAAACTGGCTGAATTGACATTGAAAAAGAATTATTTCCGATTCAATGACCAATTCTATATGCAAATTAAAGGGACGGCCATGGGCTGTCCTTATGCGCCGGAGGTAGCCATTTTGTATATGGCACAATATGAACAAATGTTCATTGAAAACAATAATCCCTTCCAGAAACACATTAAGCAATGGCTACGGTACATCGACGACGTGTGGCTCCTGTGGCAGGGGAGCCACACCGAGTTGATGGCCTTCCACCATTGGCTTAATAATAAACACCAGGATATTAAATTCTCCCTTGAACAGAGCAAAACTGTGATGACGTTCTTAGACGTCCAAATTACCTGTCCAGAGGGGCGCCTCAAATCTTCTCTCTATCGCAAAAAAACAGACAAAAACACCATCCTCCATCATCGGAGTGCCCATCCACGTAACTTGAAAAGTAACCTACCATACGGACAATTACTCCGCATACGGAGAAATTGCTCAAGTCTGGAGGACTTTGACCACCATGCCGAAAAGTTCTGTGATGAAATGATCACCCGTGGGAACCCTAAGAAGATGCTTAAACACTCGTATAAAAGGGCTCGCTACACGCCAAGAGAATGCTTACTGCAGAATAAAACAAAAAGTGAACTTGAACAGATGGTGTGTGTCACAACTTTTGGGCCAGACACACATCGGGTCAGACAAATGGTCCTAAAGAACTGGCACCTGTTGGAAGAACTGGAGTGTCCCTTTCCTAGGCCTATTTTTGCCTACAGAAAAAATAGGAGTATCGGCCAACACTTGGTACGTGCCGATATTGCCATACCTAAACCCAAGCAAGACCTGCTATCCAAATGGGGCCTCAAACCAGTTGAGGGGCACCATAAATGTGGTAACTGCGTGTCCTGTGGGTCCTGCCTAGAAGGGTCTGAATTCCAACATAAGCAAGTAAAATGGACCAACAAAGGGTTCTCCAACTGTAGGACCAAAAACGTTGTGTACGCCATCATCTGCGGTTGCCCCAAATTGTATATAGGGAAGACTAACCAACAAGTGAACACTAGGATAACACAGCACCGATCCCGAATCAAAAATAAAGTGCTCAGTGCCCCAATGGTCCAACACTTTATTGATAAATCACACACTGAAACTGATTTCTCTTGGACAGTGTTGTATACAATGCCCACCAAAAAAGGTCTTGTTGACATCGAGGAAACCCTCCTGCGCAAGGAGGCGTATTTGATCATGCGATTTAACAGTGCCCAAACTGGACTGAACAGTATGTCAGAATTATCGAGGCTTTAATCCCGTTTCTTCGTAATTTGTGCAAATCTTTTCAAACTACATGTCCCATAATTCCATGCGCTTAATATAGGTTTAAATCCCCGCCCCAAACATGGCAGTACTGATTCGGAATCGAACCTGGGAGATTGACGACGGAGCGCCTACCGAGCTGGTGAGTGCTCCGCATAACAATCAGTGGCTATCTTCATATGCGCAAACGGAGACGATAACTCATGAGTCTTCTGTCTTTGTTTGACAGGCAGCAGGCATAGACATGGGATAAAGTACGGTTTTGCCCCAACCCGCTTGACCTTGATGCACGAAGGATCAGTAATCTTATTGAGATCCTAAGAGACGCAAGCTAAGGTAAATTTGTACATGAACCCACTCTGCGCGCTGCCTGAATTGCAGATAATATGACTTGTGGCAGGCTTCTAAACAATGCTACGCTCTCTTGCCCCCTTACCAGAACGAACAGCACGCCTGTTTACCTGAGACCATTGAGAAAACGCTGAGCCTCCAGGTAGGCGGTTTTAAATCTAAAACTTTGGTTCTTAAACATCTTTGCGCACCCTTAATGTGTGAGCCGGTGTAATAATCTAATGCGGCGACTTTCGTTCGCACTCTACAGGTACAAAGAAGGAACGACGGGACACTTGAAATGAGAAAGGGACAGGGAGAAATCCTGGTACTGTCCTAGGTATGAATCTGATGATTTCTTCTTTGAAGTTTCGCGGGCTCGCCCGCGTGTGTACTAAATGAATATGCATTGCCTGATGGCATTTTAAGCTTGATGTTATCTTACGGTCCCGCTACAAGTATTGGTGCAAACAGATCCCCGAGATCAGGCCTCCGGAGCCACTTTCAGGTACTAAAAGGGCCCAGAGGGGTAGTGGGGGCAGTCACCTGGGTACTGAACACAATTGGTGACATGTCGCTCTCTCTTTTTGTTTTTAACACACACCTTTAGAACCACATTGAATGAGCCCTGATGAGAGCCCGTCAACTTGTCTTACGGTCTCGAAACGCGTCGGCATCATTGGAGGAATGTGCAAAGGATACAGAATTTATTTCTGGGTCTTACTGACTATATGATTAATTTGTCTACATTCTTCCATTGTTTTTCAAGAACGTGTCTCCTTCATTGAGTATATATTGTTTTTTGGTTGAGCAAATGTTCCAATCAACTTAATGAATGTTGCTAAACGATCATTCACTATGAAATGTGTATCATACTAATTGTGTGTCCCCCCCTTTTTTGAAATCTTTGTCGAGAATTTTGTGATGTATATTCTTCTTTTTTGTTGCATTATTGTCTAGTAGTTGTCACATGTTGAGTGTCTTTCTCGGACAACTCGTCTGAGTGTATACGTTGGAATTTCTAAAGCAAAAGGTAAAAATAAATATACCAAACAAATCTGTAATTCATTTTTGATTTGTTTGCTCGTAGTAAAGAGCACTGAGAATTGGTGGGGGTGGCACTTGTTTTTCTAAAAATTATATACGGTCCAGCCTACCCCACGTCCCGGGACCTACCTCCTTAACTTTAAATAGCGAGGAGTTATGTAGGCATAGCAGGAGGGGCTAACACGCCTCAGGTGAGTCAGGTGCGGGGCTCCTGGGACCTGGAGTCCTACCGTGGATTGAACTAGTGGCAACAAACCGTGGCAACAAATACTCCCCCAGCGAACAACATTAGCATCACCCAACTGGTCACCAAACCACCCATAGAGACGCAGGCACACTTGACCCCATCTTCAACTCTAGCGGGAGAGTCAATTTCAGTCACGTCACAGAACTCCCTTGGTCCACCACACCATCGTTCACGCCAACATCTCTGACGCTCAGCACACCTACACCAAATATCAAAACTTCAAGATAACAGAGACACAGAGGACCAAGGCTCTCCGCACTCCCCAACCCAAAGCTTCATCCGACCTTGAAAAGGCTTCCCAAAACCTCTCCAAATGGATAACTGAATGTGTCAACAGAGTTGCCCCAAGGAAACAAGCACAACAAGCACAACCTCAACACATGCCAGCTGGTACACCCCAGAGCTCAGAACCACCAAGCCCAACTGCTACTGACTTGAAAAAGGATGGTACTCCACAAGGAACCCCTCCAACAGAGACACTGGCAAATCATCCCTCAGCAATTACCAACTGCGCATTTAGGAAGCCAAGAGAGCCGGCATCACAGCCTGCATCGACACAGCAGCCGACCATACGAAAGAGCTTTACAAAATAGTCAAGGATTTTTCCAACCTGACAACCACAGAGAACTCAATCCACATCTCCCAAGAACTCTGCGACACCCCTTGGACTTCTTCTACAGCAAGATTGCCACAATCTACAACAACTTCGATCCCCAACCCACAGCGGTCAACCTCAACTGCCTCGGCCAACCTGCACACACCTGCCGAAGGATCACAACATATTTTCCACACACAGCACAGACCACCTTGGTTATCATGGTATCATCCACTACAGGGCAACCACTAACCCCAGCTTCTACTGTCTATTCAACCTCAGAGCCAACCCTATTAGCATGGAACACACCAGCACCATCAACACCTCCATCACCACAGCAACCGTTTTGGATGAATGGAAACACGCAGAGGTCAGACCCCTCCTAAAGAAACCCTCCTCCAATACCAGCAAACTCAAAAATTACATACTGATCTCCTTGCACCCTTACCCTGCCAAAGTACTCAAGAAAGCCATCAACCAACAGGATTCTGTGTCAACCACTGCACAGAGACCATGCCGATCTTTGCCAAAGATGACATCACAACCCTCCTCGCATGCGGGGAGATAGTAACCATGATCCTCCTTGACCTCACCTCTGCATTCAATCCCCTATCCCACCATACCCTCATCAACAGGCTCTACAACATCAGCTTACAGCAAAAGGCCCTCTAGTCAATCGCCTCCTTCCTTACAGGGCACACTCAGAGCATTCAGCTGCCTCTGTTCACCTCTGAACCCAGGGACATCAAATGCGATGCACTCCAAAGATCATCCCTTAGCCTCATGTTGATTAACACCTACATGACCCCACTCGCAGACATCGTCAGATCCCATGGCATCAACATAGTCTCCTACGCTGATGACACGGATTTCATCCTCTCACTCACTGAAGACCCCACCACCACCATAACAAACTTCTGCAACACCATGACCAATGTAGCCAACTGGATGAGAGTCAATTGCCTTAAACTTAACTCCGACAAGACAGAAGTACTGTTCTTCGGGATAGAAAAAAAACCCACAAGGGACCACAGCTGGTGGCCAGCAGAAATCGGACCCACACCTGTGCCAATAGACTATGCACACAACCTAGGCATCATCCTCAACAGCCAACTGACCATGTAACGACGTCATCGCAGTCACCTCCTCCTGCTTCCACACCATCTGCAGTATTATCAGATGTATCCCAGTCTACTCTAGAAAGACTGCCATTCAGGCTCTTGTCACCTGCTGCCTTGACTATGACAATGAACTCTATGCCAGCATCTCCACCCAGCTCCTCAGAAGACTCCAGAACATACTGAACGATGCTGCCAGACTCTTCCTGGACCTCCCCAAATGGAGCCACATAACCTCCCACCTCAGAAACCTCCACTGACTCCCCATTCAGAATAGATGCCAGTTCAAGATCCTCACACATGCCTACAAAGCCTTACACGATCAAGGAATGGCCCACACTCCGCATCCATCACAGCAGGGGCTGCTCCTTCTCCTACATCATCGCCAAAACCTGGAATGCGCTGCCTCTCCGCCATCTAAAAGCTCCCTCCTGGCGGACTTCAGAAGGAGAATGAAGACCTGGCTTTTCGGCAGAGACCCTGAATCCCTAACCTTCAGATACCCCTGGGGTGACAGAGCTACACTATACAAATGCTGTTTGATTGATTGATATACCCACTTTCTGAATTTCATTTCTGACCCTTCCGACTATCCCCACTCATTTTCTCACCAGCTGCTCCTCCAAGTTCACCAGTACACAGAGCACAGGTAACAACAGTTCAGATTCTGCCTTCCATAACTGTACCTCGTGCCTCTTTAATGTTTCACTGGGGTTGTGAATAAGTTTTCCATATTCTATACAATCTATCCAGTTGCATTTTCTGTGTCGATCAATGGTAATTTTTGAAAAACAGTCCAAGGTAGCTTTTGTTTTTTGATGACTGAGAGAAAGGCAGTTTTTTGGAGAAAACCTTTAGATAAAAGGAATGATTGTACAATTGCCTAGCGTTCAAGGAAGAGTTGACAAACCTTTTTGGAAAACACACTTTTCTTCAATTGATGCATTTTGAGCTCCTGAAACTTAGATAAGGCAGCCAGGACTTGCACTCATATATGAAAATTATTTAAAAATTTGGTAGAGGAGTCATGTGAGGCAGAAGAAAAAAGGGCATCACTCGTCTTCAAAGGTTTGGTGCATAATTTATAAAATTTCTTGAAACAGGTAATTTATCCCTCGAAAACCTGCGCTGAACTAATTGATTTGAAGGTCAAGTTGGAACAGAATGTGACTAAACGAAAAGGAGAAAAAAGGGAAGGAGCATTATGGAGATTCTAAAGATGTGTGAAAAAAAGCCTGAAAACCTCAGGGGAAGGGTGATTACAAAACTATCCTGATTGGAGGGTTTTTTGCCCTGCTTGCTAAAGAAGGAGAGAAGAGAAGATCATATAATCTATGTTTTACTGTGAAAAAAGAGTGCTAATTTACAAAGGAATGGCCCCAAACCCAGGAATATGACCCAACACATTAGTGCCTGCTAGAGCAAAGTTAGGCTGAAACACAATTCATCGATCATTCTGGTGCTACTGGAAATGTTATAGCTATCCAGTAGGCCAAGTTAATTTGAGTCCCTACGCACTAATATACTTCTCTAGAACAAGCACAAGCGATTGCTAGCCAGGATTTGACATTAGAATCCATGATATCCCAAACCTTTCCAATAACCGTAATGATTTATGCTAATAAAATGGAATTATTTGACTTTAAACTGATAGAAGTGCCATTGTTTGGAATACTTCTGAGAATAACCTGGTAGCATGTGTACAATCCAGACATTGACTTGAGGAAGAGTATTATGATTCTTAAGTCCAAGTTCTGCCAAAACCTTTGCCTTCATTCATTTCCAGCCTTTCTATATTGGACACTTTCATGTTGAAAAGATCACTAATCCTGTGCAGTTTGTGGGATGTCTAGTCATCCCCTTATCTGTGTGGACCTCAGATGTGACTAGGTTTGGAACCCATGGCCAATCTATACATATCTTCCTGCTTAACATTTGTGTTGTGGTCGACAGAAGTGGCGCAGACTCACCACTCCCTCACTCACTCTCTGGCGCTAGCTCTTGCATGTGATAACGATTCTTTTCAATATGGATACAGGCAAGGAATCAATATAATGACTGAGTCAGATTTATTCAGAACAGGTACTGCTCTGGTTAATCATAAGTCGGCTGGCGATCTGATTAAAAGGTTAGGCAAATTCTGCTGCCGCGCTGTTTCCTATAAGTTACAGCTCAATGTGCTAAAATAATGATATATTTCATCAGCGCTGTAACTTTGCAAGCTCAACAGCAACCTCACGTCTTGTGGAGCGAAATGATGGATTAGGTATCCAAGTACAGACTATATGCATTCAGATCCTGTAAATGAACCCTGGCGGCACAGAAACGGGTTTCACAATTGCACTCCTGTTCTAACTTTGGAAGTAGCCAATGATGAGTAGCATTCTGGTCATAGTCAGGATCAAAGTCTTCAAGGAAACGTTATCCAGATTCTTCACACACTGCTCATACAAAACTGTTGGCTTCACATACAGATTTCGAAAATTAAACACCACAAGATGCCTGCTGACTAGAGGGCTGGGCTGATCCCATAAGGGAAAGACCAAGATGGACTGTCTATGGTGGAAAATTGGGCTTCAAACAATGGAATGCAATGGAACCTGAGTGATTGTCATTGAAATTAGTGAAACCTTCCTTTCATCACATTCTTTGTTGGAGTAGACACCCTATGTACTATCGGTTGGTCATGCACACACTGGTCAGAGGACTTAACCTACGCCTGTAATGAATCAGTTGGAGCACACGATTTTCAGCCAAGTCAGAACATCCACAACAAGGAAGCAGAGAGATCAAATTAGAACAGTAACAGGCACATGAAAGCAATGGAGTCTGGGTCTTTGGAGGAGGGGGCACAGATGAAGGGTGGGGCTTGCTGGACACAGTGTGAAAGATAGTCTAGCAAATTCTGGGGATAGTTAGACAATCAGTCAGTTACACATTACATAGCTAATCTTGTATATTGGATTGCTCACGCCTGTCGTATTAGTTTGCTGGAGGCTTTAGTCCATCATATTTGTTTTCTTTTCCCTTTGTTTTCCTTATGCTTTAATGTTGCTTGTCCTTGCTGTTTTTCCCTTGCTCCGTTCATGTATCATAGATCCTTGTCATGCTTCTCGTATGTTGCGGGTGGTATCCTTGTTACCTTGGGTTGGTCATCGCCTTTGACCTGAAGAAGCAGGTAAAACTCATACTCAGCAAGTCTTATTCAATATTATATATCAGAGAGGGTGGTGTTCGTAAACAAATCAATGTGCTAGGGTTTACAGTACTCGGTCCTCTTTGTTTCTTTCTGAGCCTTGAGTCTGTGTTGTTTCCATCCCACAGTATTCCTGAAATGAGAATCCTAAGGGGCATATTATCAAGCCTGTGCGCTAAAATTATCGCCGCTTTATCGGCCGAAAACGGCCGATAAAGCGGCGATAATGGGCTTGATAATATGCTTTGTGGAATTCCAATCGAAGCCCATGTTAGATGTCTTCACATCTAACATGTGCTTCGATTGGAATTCGATAGAGCATATTATCAAGCCCATTATCGCCGCTTTATCGGCCGTTTTCGGCCGATAAAGCGGCGATAATTTTAGCGCACATGCTTGATAATATGCCCCCATATTCGAGTTCCATTGAAGCCACTCTGACCTCCTCTCTAGCTCTTGTGTCTATATTCTGGAGCGAAGTTTGAGATTGACATTGAAGACTTGCTGTGCTGATCCACCTGACAACACCTCACTGATGAGCCTAAGTAGGCTGAATCCGGTCTGGGGTTGTTTGTGTATCCAGTTTAGGCTGGGGTGAAATGTACGAATTTTCCGTGTGGAAATTACAGGAACATGCCTAAAAATGTAAGCATATGTATGCATTTATTCGAGAAATGCAGATGTCAGCGTTTTGCACTGTTTAGCACAAAATATACGCTCGCTCCTACTTTTGTAGCGAACATGCCTTTTGCGCTAATAATGAGCACAAAATCACAACTGGAACAAATGACAGCTGTTTGCGTTCAGCTCATTCACATTCTTCGTTTTTTTCCCTGTGATAAGCTTTTTACATAAATAAAAGTCTCAATTGTGCGATATGGGATAATGACGCATTTCCAGGCATTTTGTGTAACAATTGTAACGTAAATTGTCGAAAAATAGTCAAGATTACTCCCGCATGAATGAACCTTCACCCGGGCCACGTTTCGATCTGGAGTGGACTTGGCCTTGCTGTTTGGCCTGAACTGTTCGTGTCGGAGCAGGGCCAAGGCTGATCTGCATATGCCCGATCTCTGTCTTTATTTGACTGTGCGATCACCAGTGGCGAAATGACCTCAACAATTCCTTCCACCACTTTGTTGGTTTTTAACTATCTGAGGGTCTAAACATAAGATCCAAGTGTGAAATCTAGTGCATCAGAGACAGATACAAACGAAAGCTTTGGTATCCATCTGGATAAATAAAAACCCTTGAGAAAATTCAGAAATGTGAACAGGGTGTAGCTTTGCCCAGTGTCAAAAGGACTAGTTTGTGGTAAGCTGGGAACTGTTGATGATTGTATTAGTACTAATACAGTGAACCAAAACATTTCTGGCAGGTGTTCTTGCTAGAAAAGATTTTGCTAGAAAAGGTGTTCATGTCACAAAAGGGGTTTTGTTTGAAGGGAAAACCCACTTAGTTTTAAACAACGCGAACACTTTTTTTCTCTATAGTTGCGATCAAAATATATTGGCTCTCTTGAAAATGTCTGCAATTAGACGGTACTAGGCAACTGATATATTTCGAGTTACAAATGCAGGGTAGTGCAAAAAGCAGAAAAGACGTTAGTTAATGGATATACATTAGCTAGATAAGAGATTTGTAAGAAATTAAAATACATTTCCTCATGGGAGAATGAATTGCACTGTCAGTTCCCAATTACCTCATTATGGCAAGAGCTACCAGACATGCAACGTGCGTTGTGCACAAAATTATGAGAGAACACTTCAGAGTTAATTGGGTCCTGGTGCCTAAACGATTCAGTATCACTTATCTTGGTGTTATAAAACCCTTCTGCACCAGTGTCTTCAAATATGGTTGTATGATGGAACTCCCCATGCATTTACCCTGCATGCTTTTACAACCAGTCACTTCACTGACTGTAACGTTACCACGTGTTACTTTACCACACAAGTCGCTTCAATTACTTGTTTAGGGGCCTTGGCAGGGCTTTAAGTGGGCCGGGTCTCACCGGGTCTGAGTCAGGGGGCCTCGAAACAGGTCTTTAGCGGGCTCTGTTTTTTGCCCTGGCATAGGCGGTCAGTTTTTTTTCTCCGAACTGCAGTGACAGCAGGCACATCGATGTGCGCATGGTGAGCGTTGCAGAGGCGGGGAAATCCTTTAAATAGAGGCGTTTTCTCTATGGATTTCCCTTCTATTTTTGAAACTCAGGAGCAGCAACATTGTCGTGGTGCCACCAGGGCTTTACGTAGAAATGTTTTCAATATTATATACAAGCCATAGTTGCTGCTTATTTATCTTATGCAGCTAACAACCATTGACAAAACCAATAGTCCTGACTTCTTATTGGTATGATGTGACTTGTTGTATCATATATCTGGCGCAATGACAAGTACAGTAAAATACAAGTCGGGCGGCACACTGTGTTAAACACAGATTTTTAACTTACGTGTTTTTAAGCCACGCCCTCAATTACATTGACCACGCTCCTTTGAGAGACCCCCCAGTTTTTTCATCCCACTTAAAGCCCTGGGCCCTGGACTTTGGAATAGTATACATTACTATTCCAACTCCAGTCTACACAACAGTAGGGAAGGCGTTGGATTTAAAAATCCAACCCGTAGAACAAAGTGCCCCCTACAGCAAGTCGTAATGATTTGCCGGTAAAAATATGATGTGGTAACTTCGCAGTCGGGGTAGTGACTGCGTTGTAAAGGCTGGTCTTTGTTGAGATAGGATGTTTCCCTTCAAATACTTTTACACATGGATAAAGCATCTCACGTTTTAGTATAAGATGTAGGCTTCCTTGCCTGGTGTATATTTTATTTACGTCCCTAAACCCTAAGAGGGGCATTCTGAAAAAGAGGTATCCCACTTTATGCATTTTTTGAATTTTTGTTGTCTACAAATTGCAATATTATTCTTATGTACCCTAACTCTATTTTGATACTACTTTTCACATGAGCCACGGAGCCAGCAGTACAAGGGCACTGTTAAATCACTGATTCCCCATTTCTTATGAGAAGCAACTTGTGCTGAACCAGGTACTATTAACTAGGCTGTGCATTGTAACTCTTAGGAAGTTTCGGATTAACATTTGTCATGGGTCTTGGTTTTAGGATATTCTAACTTTGCCCCCATCTTCTAGCCCAAAGCTGTAGAAGTACAGTTCATCCTGACATGTGTTGGAGATGTTATGAGCCGCTAGGGAATATATTCCAAATCTAGTTGTATGGCAATATTTTCACATTTTTGAGGAAGATCCGTTCCCGCCTGAGGCCCTTCAAGAGTTTAACTTTGCCTGTGATCCCACTGTTTGTATTACTTAGGTAACTGATGAACTGGATCCACTTGGGTGATTGATGAACAGGATTAATCTTTTCAAGCTCAGACAAAAAAATTACTACCAAAAGGAAAGTAACATTTGGAGATTTGATTTTGCGGACATTGAGCACGAATCAGTCTGACAATAACTCCAGACATATTTCACATATGTATAAATATTTGTGTTACTTTTATCTGATACATCTAGATAAATAGAAGCCAATATCTTACATTACCTTGCCTTACCATATTTATGTCTGCACAGTAGTTTAGGTAGAAGCTTTAAATGGTGGATCAAAAAAATGAATAGGTAATCATTATTCTTTCAGACAATGAAAACCCTTTCCATGAATGTTTACAGATAACATTCAGGCTGCCTAACACATTATTAAAGGAATGCGAAGCAAACAATAAACATGACATGTCAGACACTAAAAGCCTAAATCCCAGTGTCAGACCAAGGACAGACAGTGGCTCCTGGACTATAATAGTGGTGGTTGAGATCATTTGATGATATGACTCACAGCAATTTTGCATTCTATTAGTGAGACACTACAACCCCTTTCCTTGTCAGTAATCATCCTTCTTTCCTATGGGGCCAAGATTCTGGCTTTTACCAACCACACCCTTTGAGGGTTTAAGCAGTTTTAGTCTCAGGTGTAGTTAACTCAAATGTTCTCATTATTTTAGGTATACAGCTAAGTTCAACAGTTTATGGTTTATCAAGCACCTGTCTAGCCCTCTCCATGACTTACTTGTGCCTGGACCTCTGTTCAGACAAAGCTTTTTCAGATCCCACTCCAATGTGCCCGAGACTCCTATCTTGTTTGTTCTGCTGTTTCTCTCTTTCTCTCTCTCCACGTTGTCCACCTCTACTGTTAACTTTCCGCGTCTTTCAGTCACTTCTGCTCCTTTCTGTATCTCCACTCACTGATTTTACCGTCCTTTCTTCTGTTTTGATCATTGTTTTGCAACTTTTTCACTTTTCACGACTTTTTTCTCACTCTGCCACAATGTGTTCTGCTGTTTTTCACCACTGTGAATCCTTTTTTGTTCCCTGCTGGACCTTCTCCCACTTTTTTCCTCCCATTTGGCCCTTACCTGCCTTTTCCACTTGCTGTGCTCTCCCAGCCGGTTCACCACTCCTGCTCTCCTCCCACTTCCCAGAATCTACTTAATGATAGCCTCAGAGCAGAAATGTAGCTGACGTATGCAACAGGTGCTCCACTAGCACGCTAAAAGCCCCCAGCCACAATCTATCTGTGTCCAGTGCCAGGATACCTGGTTCTCTCCCCACCCACCATGAACTTCTGTCCTCTAAACAATGACCACGTGCGCCGCACTGCTGTCCCACCTCAAAACACAACACTGAGGAAGCACTCTCCTGTGCATCCTGCAAGTTCTCTTGCAATCTCGAACACCCACCATGCTCTACTCCCGCACCAACAGCATCCAACACCCCACCCTCTCACACAAACCATTCACCATCTGCACAACACTCTGCACTCTCATTCTTGCTCCTAAACACCCTCTCACTCAACTTTCAACTCACTCACCGAATATGCTATGGAGATCTGGGACCACCTTCACACACTCACCCCAGACCTGCTGTTCCTAATAGAAACCTGTTGGAACCATGCATCAGCACTGAGATCACCACTGCCATCCCTCACAGTATCAAGATAACCAGGCAAGTCCGTCAGCACTAGGCTGGAGACAGGGCCAACACCATTTCAGGGTTACCACCAAGGGCACATCCACCAGCACATGGAACACATGAGGTTCTGACGTTTAAAGTTCTTATATCAGCCACTTTCACACTGAGTGTAATAATTGTCAACAGACCTCCAGGACAAGGATCCAACTTTGTCAACACCATCTTGGTCTTTGTCACTTAGACTGATCTCCTCACTTCCATACCTGTCCAAACATCAAAGGACATCTCTCCGGACATCTCTCCAGCCATCTCATTGACCACCACCTACTCCACATCTCATAGTCCAGCTTCAATCCCAACCATAGAACAGAAACAGCCCTCATCACTGCTACAGATGACATCTGCGTGATCCTAGGCAGAGGATATATGGCAGCACTCATCCTCCTGGATCTCTCTGCAGCATTTGACACAGTCTCCTACCTGTTCCTCATCTGATGCCTACATGAGATGGGAATCTAGGAACTCACTCTTCGATAGATTTTCTTTGTCCTGACTTGTGGGACACAAGCATTCCTCCTGGCCCCTTAAACTTGAGGCACCCTCATGGTAATGCCCGCGTTGTAAAGGCTGCTTCCCCATCCAGAGGCATCTAAAATGGATTCCGCTAACTTCAGTACTCAAACTCACACACAGATTCCTACCACCATACATGTATCACAAGTTCTCTATGCATGCAGGTAGGATGTCAGTGCAAGGTTCTGAGTTTCACAAAATAGCAGATCTTTAGACAAGAGGGCTTAGTAGGTCACTCTCACTGACACTGGTAAAAAGGTCTGGGCACACTGAAGATTTAAAAAACACATTATGTGCCCTGTCTTATGAGCTACACCCAGTACATGGTGAGTAGTCTATTGTCTACTATGAGGACACACTTTCTGCACCTCTCGAGGTCACAGGACAAGTCCTGGCCCTCATATTGATAGGCCTTCCTGCCTATGTGATGCTGGGACCAATAGTAAAAGTCAGTATACCAATTTCACTTGCTGTCGGGCATTCAAGCCAAGGGAACACACCAGTTTACAATGGAGGAGAGATTCCCATCCCAACAATCATGCCATGATTGCATGCGTCCTTTGTATTAAGTGTGCTGTAAATAAATGTATGCATTACATGCACTGAGCTGGTCAGGTTATCATAAACTACATCAAGGCATTCTGAGGTGCAAGCAGGCAATCCCACAGCGGATTCCCTGTAGATTATGTGGGCCTGCACCAGACACTTGCATGATTATGTGCTTGCAGAGATTACATGTGTTTGATACAACGTATGCCCTGTAGATAAATAAGCCTAAACCCCAAATAAGTCCATGAAAGGGATTTGTATTTTATTTTGTGACCCGGAAAAAAAACAATTTTCAGCATTGTCAAAAGGTCAGAAGTCTCTTTAGTGCAAGAATCCCGATGCTAAACATCATTGCTGTTGTATGTTGGGAGTCAAGCCATATAGCGTAAAAATGATCACTGGGTTGCCTCGCCAGTAGCTTGGGGAGGGTATAGGTGGAAGCAACTCATTATGTGTGAAATGGCGGCAAAGACTTATGAAAATGAAGGATGTGCTGCCAATGCGTTCAAAATCATAGCAATTGTGACCCGGTTCCTAATGCAACCAATGAAAATCACTCCTCTCCCTGGTTGGATAGTGAAACACAGCCATAATTGGAGTTCAGTGGGCCTCTTGCAACCATGGGCCATGTGCTGCTGCAGCAGTAGCACTACTGAGGGTTTTGTCTCCTGACTAAGAACTTTGAAGAAACCCACAAAAGGGTGAATGTTGAATGTATCATGTGGAAAGAATTGTTGACCACGGAGATGCTAAAAATAGTTATTCATGTTTTTCTTAGAAGTCAATGTGTTGGTCACTCATTGCTTTTGTCTGACAATGGGAATTATCTCTACCATCTAACATGCCATTTGTATGTTGAAATATGGACAACAGAAAACTTGTGCTAACACAATATCATGGCAAAAATATGGAGGACCAAAATATCGAGAAGGTATGTACATATAGGTAAGTATAGAAGTACCATTCTTACTTCCACATCTACTTACCTTTAAGATATCTATCTATCTATCTATCTATCTATCTATCTATCTATCTATCTATCTATCTATCTATCTATCTATCTATCTATCTATCTATCTATCTATCTATCTATCTGTCTATCTTTCTGTCTATCTATCTGTCTGTCTGTCTGTCTGTCTGTCTGTCTGTCTGTCTGTCTATAGAACCAAGGTACATATATATGCGGAGTAAAGTTTAAACCTATACTCACTTATATAAACGTACTTTCACTAAATTTTGGTTCTCAATCTCACCATCTGATTAGTAGTTATTTGTTGAAACCTACTATGTTCCCTCACTAGTTTTAAAATTTTGGAAAATAGGAGGTACTTATTAAAATTGTTCCCCTCCTTATTCTCCAATTTTATATTCTTCACTTTTTTGAAAACACTTATTATTATTTACGCACTGCTTCTTCAGTTATCCTTACAGGGTAACCTGCCTTACACTTCCTACACATTTGGCCATCCACGTTATAGTTTTCTTGCGGCTGCAGGAATGCTCTCCTTGGTGTGAGGAGGCCCAGATGATGACAAGGGTGGTACCGGACGATAACTGATGGGTACTTTTCATAACATGGAAGTATCTTGTTGTGCTTGAATCACATTTGTCTTCATTTGATACCATACTTAATTTTGAGTTCTATGTCAGACACTGTTCTTTGGATAGCGCGCTTAGACTCACAGTTACTTTTTGTTCTTTACATCTCAATGTTGTTGCCACTATATTCTGATAGCATGATATTCTGCAATCGATATTAAGGTGGAATACTGACCGGACAACAGGGAGAAAAAGTACAAGTAGCATCCTAATTTGTTGATGCACAAATGCTCTTTGGAAATTGCCTTCATACCAGTAGGCACACGTTTTAACCTGTGTAAGGGTTACTTATGCTCATCACCTGTCATAATGTGTTAAACCACATAAGAGTTAAGAGTTAGTACAAGTAATTTGCTCACATTAATTGTATATGTCTTCTGCTTGTTTTGGTTGCTCTTTGGTCATTACCTTAAAATAGTGAAGTGAAGATGTAGACAAACTGACAGCGCGTCCTTAAGACCATGTGATGATGCAGAAAGGTAGGTGGTCTTTTAGAAAACAAAGAATGCAGTCCTATACTATAACATTGTGAGATTCAAGATTTGTGGGTGATTTAGAATGTTACCTGAGCAGGCAAATTTCAGATCATTAGTTAACATATGGATAAACTGGGTGATTAGTAAAATGGTTGAGCAATAAATGAGCCTGCAGGTGAGATGTGCCCTAGCGCGGTCCATTTACTCAGTAGTCGGTCTATATTGTGAAACAAGTGGGGAACTGCTGAGTGGATCCTGGGAGTTTGTAACTTTAACACTGTCCAGTCATGCTTTTCTGAACAACTCCGTTTACAAGACTTTTCTGAACAGTAGATCATTAGGTTTTGTTCTTTTGGTGATTTAGGAGTTTACAAGTCTTAGCCTTTCCATTAAACCGCACCTGTTCGCATGAAGTTTCGACTGAACTTTCAATGGAGCACGGTGTGGGTGTTGACCAACTGGAGGTCATTGAAAAGCCTACAGACTAGAGTCAGACTCTTTCAATAGCCTCCTCTTTGGCTCGTGAATTCTATACTACCAAGAGAGGTAGATGGGATGGTCATTAACAATGCTGTTCTCCAGACATTGTCTTTGACACAACATTGCAATTTCAAAGTGATGAATGGAGTGCCAAATACCAACCGGTTTCACCCACCATAAGACAGCTTCATTGGCTCCCGGTGAAGAAGAGGATTAAGTTCAAATCCCTGTGCTTGGTATACAAGGCTTTACACAATGCCGGACCAGTGTTCTTCACTCAGAACCTAACCCCCTACTGCCCGCCTAGAACACTGCGCTCCTCCAGTCCCTTGGAACTGGTGATCCCCCGAACTAAATCTGTCAACTGGGGTGACAGAAGATTCCTTGTGGCCGCTCCAAAACTATGGAACACATTGCCTCATTCGATCAAGACCAGCACGTCCCTTTGGTCTTTCCGCAAAAACCTTAAAACCTGGCTTTTTAATCAATGAACTCCCAGTCCCCTTGTTGGTTAAACATTGCAGTTACTTAGCGCCGAGATGCCCACGGGCCTTCGTTTCGCGCTTTACAAATGTTTTTATAAATAAATAAAAGTGCTTGCGATCATCTCTGCCACTAGTAATTACTGGGGGTCACATGCAAGTACTTTTTTATTTTGCACACCATGCAGCGTCAGTTTGGACCCAGCCACATGCAAATCAGTCTTGACCCTGCTCCAAAGCCTGAACTGCTAGGCCATGTCCTCCCTTAACCTGAACTCAAGCAACCCAAGGCAAGTTTGGCCCCGGGTCAGGCTTGTCCGTCAGGTGCCGCTTGGTTCCAGTGGCATCGAGAACACAGGACCCACGACTGCCGCTCCTGGAATGTTGCACTGAATTATGCAAAAAAGTGATGGATGGAATGCTTGCATTAATCTCAGTCACTGGTAGCCACTGAGGTCACATGGCCTCCAAAATAACAATAGCCTTGGATGTGGCCCAAAGTATTTATGAGTGGCAGAGATTAATTCAAGGATTCCATCCATTATTTTTTGTATAATTCAATACATTTAGGGGAAGTCATGGAAAAATCAACACTGCATTTGTATCAGGTGGAGCCACTGTCACTTTTTCATCCTACCTCAACCTGTGGTGCCACTCAGGTTGAGTCTACTTTGTACCGGGAGTCCTAGCGGGGTGCTGTGAACTGCAGCACCTGAAAAAATATTGCCTTTCCAATTTCTTGGTTCAGTGATGTCAATGTTCACAAGCCTCCTAAACTTTGTGGCAGGAAACTCCTCCCCCACACCCATGAAGGGATGTATGTCACATGAATGCATACAGAAATATCAAACATAAATATTGTGCCCTAAATGTCGTTTTACAAAAATATTGCTCCATTGGGAATAGATTTCCGGTATTAATACCCCTGGGGTAAAATGTATGTCAGGCAGTATTCTGGCAACGATATTCTGGTACCACAACAACCCTTGACGTTGCAGCGCGTTATTTGCAGGCTTAGTTTAGCAAGTTCTGTAATGAGGAAGAAGTGTCTTTCTCCAGACAAGCACACACCTCCAGATCTAAACCCTGGTGCTGCCAGCTGAGTGTCATATTGTCTCTGAGCTTGTGTCTGATCTGTTCTCTTGAACTCGAAGTTAAACACATGCTTCCGCCAATGCGAGTTTAATCGCCAGGATTATCTTGAGTCTTCTTTAACTAAACAAAAGTGTGAACTCAAACAAGAGAAAATGCAAAGTTTATGCAAGATGATGTGAGTTACGTTTACAAGACAAATGCGTAAGACATAATATAAACTGTGGACAACGAGGACTATAAATGGACACATAAAAGAGCAATAAAATATTCTCAGATGTGACATCAGTTGCAAGGCGAGAAATAGAATATGGAGGTGAAACATGATCATGGACTGTTCTCACATTTGAAGGCACAGTGGTAATCTGAGGGGAAGACGGAGAATAAATGCTGGTGGGTTGGTATGGCAGGAGTAAGGACGGTAGGGCACAGAAGCAGTTGTGTTAGCCATCAGGGGTGTAGGAAAGTTGAATATGCACTTTTAGTTTAGGGGTTTTACCCCTAGATTCATCATCGGCATGTTTTGCGAGTCTGTAATAGCGATTAATAAGGAATCACTATTACAGACTAGCAAAACGGGATTCATGTAGGAATCGCAATGCGATTCCTACAGCCTCCTTTTTTGCGATTAGCTAATTGCTAATCGCAAATAAGGAATAACTCCCCATTCATTCCTATGGGCCTAAAGGCCCTTAGGAATGAATATGAAGACATGTCAATGTGCGAATCGCTATTAGCGATTCGCATTTTGAGTTTGCAATTTCAAGGGTGCAGGGGTGTCCAAAGGACTCCCTGTTGCTCCCCTGAAATGATATTGGATGCTGGTGTTACACACACACATGTCCCAAGGACATGTGTGAGTGTAACATACAACTTAGAAAAATGCACTTAAGTGCATTTTTCAAAGTTTCCGCTATTTACCAAGAAGTTTGACTTCGTGGTAAATAGCGGCCCAAAATTGCGAATTCGCAATTTTTAAATGTTTCATGAATTGCATTTAAGGAATCTCAAATAAAGATTCCTTAAATGCAATTCCTCACAAATTTGTGAATTCTATAATAGCGATTTTAGCTTTTTAGGCCAGCAGAAGCTATATTAAAGTCAATGTTAGCATTACAGTTTGGGAGTCTGCAGCTTGAATTTAGTGTGTTGACATGTATGAGCGTAGGATGCCACCAATAGACCGGGCAAAATGCTGCAGTAGCACAGTTCCAAAACTCACTTAATATTCACCTCTACGGGTCTACATCGGGACAGCCATTTGTTTACAAGAGAGACTGTGGGTTTGAGGTGCTGTCTGGTTAGCCCATTCCAGGGGTGTAGCTTCAATTGGTGCAACAGGCCCAGTGGCAGCCAGGCCCAGAGGCTTGAGGGACTCACTGAACTCCGATCATTTGTTGTACTTTATAATTCAAACAGCAGCCAACCAGCCTATTTCCTTCCTTGCACTAGGTTCCATGACGCCCTGGCTACGTCACTGGTCTTTGGTCATGAAATGGAGCCCTGATCAGTAGTGGAACCGTCCTGGAGCCTTTAGCACTGCTGACCATTCAAACATTTGTCCTGTTAGGGTAATGACAAACTTAAGCAGTACTTGATTCCTGAGTGGAATTAGATGGAATGAAGGCCAATTGCGCACAATAAACCAATCTCAACCGCCATTTCCTGAACTGGTGCTTGAACTACGCCCAAATATTTTAAGTCTGACTCAGACGAATTATTTACCCTGCTGCACTTTTTCAAACGTATGTTTTCGTATAAATCATCAGTAAATTCCCCCTTTTGTTTTTATGGTCCTATGCTTCATCTGACTACTACTGTAAAATTGTTCTGCGCCTGGAAGCAATTTAGTTATGCACATTATAAATAAAATGAATATAAGCATATATGTATTTATTAATTGAGGGCCTTATTTATGAGAAGTGACGCAATGTTGCGTGAAAACAACGATGCTTCACTTCTCAGTGAGCCATCCTTGCGACATGATGGATGCGTCATATTTAATGTATGACGCATCATGTCGCAAGGAATGACAGATAGTCAGTATTACTGACGTATCTGTCTGCACAAAACTGGTACATTGCTGAGGTGTGTCGAGAAACAGACGCAACTCCAGCAATGTGTCCTTTCACATGGGGCAAGCACAATGTGAAAGGGCCTGCGTCAGTCTTATGTCTGCTGTGAGGCAGGCGTAAGATATTGACGCAGTAGCGTCCTAGAAGTGACGCAGTGAAATCTGATAAATTCTACTGTGCCACTTCTATGAGGCTTGAATGCGGGGGAATGCCCTCCTGCATACATTATACCTGATGCAGGTATAATTTAGCACAGGGGTTTACAAAGTGACGGATCTGCCTAGATGGGTCACTTTGTAAATAGGGCGCTGCATGGCACATATTTACGCCTCCGAGGCGTCTCAAATAGTGACTCACTGGCAGCGCAAAAGTATCAAAGGAGCTCATAAATGAGCCCCTGAATCTTTTTTATGGTTCAGTGTAATGTTATATAGTTCAGTGTAGGTGCCCTAAGGGTCTGCTGTGTACTATATAAGACATTTAAGGAAATGGATAAGGAAAGGGCGTGTAATGAGATAGTACATAACAATACTTCTTGTGCATAATCCCTGAAATCTAAGTTATTCAAAGTATTTCTAAACAAATAGAGAATTTCAAAACCTGGCATTATATTTAAAAGGCTCGTCTGGTTATCTTTTACTTTAAAACTATTCATTGTAACATGCTTTACCAAAGAGTACAAGTGGGTAATGGGACATTTCAAGGTAAAGTTGTTGCTGAAGGATTCACAAGTTAGGTACAGTTGGGACTTTCCCCTTGATTTTGTATTTCAGAGGAAGTTGCAATTTTCTCCAAAATGTATGATATGTTTTTGTTAATGATTTCTTCACTTTTGCACATAAATATGAATCAATTACCTTAATAATACACGCAGAGCAGATTTTGAACACCATTTGCACTGATTACCCCACTTTGTAGTTTTAACGTGGTGCTGATTTTCATAGACTGTTTTGGAGGCCCTCATAAGTTACTCTCATTTGATACACGTGGAGGGTTGGAATCAATGGACACACAATCTTTGGGTGCACACTAGTCCATGTTTTTACAGAGCATTAAAAATGTACTTGATACTAGCTACATATTTTTTAGGTTCCTGTTCAGTTCTTTTCACCATCTTCTGTTGTTCACATTTCATTTCAGAGACATCTAGTGTCATTGATGAGATGCATGACTAGCCTGCCCTTTGCTGTGCTGTGGATTACTACACAAAGTTGACTTCTACTGACTGCTTTTAGGCAAGGGGTCCTCTTAGAGTGATCGGTTTGTTGTTATTATTCTTTGGGTCCTGAGGTGATTCCTATGCATAGTTTGGACCTGGACCTTTTCGCAGGGTCTCCCTCAGATTTTTTGCCTTCTGTTGCTGATCCCGTTTTTGCTGCCATTAGGACACTGTGCAGTTTTTCCCTTCAAATCAGTGGTAATGTGCTTGTGTTTTTTCTCTCTAAAGCATGGTATAGTTGGCTTGCACCTAAATAGCACATTTAATTTACTTGTAAGTCACTAGGAAATGGTACTACATATACTCAGGGCAAGTGAATTAATTGCCACTAGTGGGCTGCAGCACTCTTATTGCCACCTACTAAAGTACATTTTTAAAACATGGCTCACGCCTGTCATTGCAGCCTACATTGCAGTTTTAAACTGTCATTGCAACCTGACAATATCATTCTTTTGCCAGCCTTAAACCTTCCCTTTTAATACATTTGTCACCCCTAACGTAGTCTCTAAAGGCTTATAGGGTAGGGTGCATTGTATCTAAATAGTAGGATTTGTGTGTTTAAGTTTTATATGTCCTAACAATGAAAATATCTGAAAGTAATTTTTCACAGTTGTAAGGCCTATCTCTCCCATTGACTAACACTGGGTTGCCTTGCTATATAAAATAAGTGATACCCTTTGAATGAGAGCAGATAGAGATATGGCATTCATACTCAAATTAATCATAATTTAAAGTCCTTTGCAATGGTACAGATGATTTGTAAGTCACCGTTCTGAAAATGTCACTTTAAGACAGTTGTCATTTTCTTGTCCTAACCATTTGCGCCTTCGGCCAATGTCCTGGGTCACATGACTGTGAATAACTCTGCAGTTGGGCATTATGTGTTTCTTCCACACATTGACATGAAAGGGTATTATGTGTAGGCAGGATCGACCATCTTATCTGGATGGCTGGGGGTGAATCAGTACCCAGTCCCTCTTACATTTTAAAGGGCTTTGCCTCCTGCATAAAAAAAGGAACCTGACACTAGTCTTTTATCACTTCAGATTTCTTGGAGCATTGACAGGGGAAGGGGACAACATTTCAGAACCAGATGTGGGGTTGTATAGCGAATCCCACAACTTCGAAGGCTGGCACCCAGTAGAAATATTGAACCTTCAGAGCCACTTTCCAATACACTCAGGGATCTGTGGACTTTGCACTACAGCAACGGAAACCTGCGATGACCGCCAACACAAACTTCCAGCAACAACCAAGGCCTGATCTGTGCAGTGCAGCAAGAAGGTAACTTTTTCAGCTGGACTAACCTGTTTGAGGTATCCAGCCCGCGCTCTATCGCCGTCCGCTTGAACTTGTGACTTTCTCTTAGTCTAGCACGACTAGATGACTGTGACTGGTGCTTTGTGCTTTTAGGTGCTATACTTACTTAAAACTTTAACATTTAATATTGGTTCCACAGATAGGTGTCATTTTAATTATTAAAATGTACACTATTTCACTAAATAGTTTTGTGATTTTTCTTATGCTGTTTTCACTTTATTGCTGTTTGAGTGCGGCATAAATCCTTTTCACATTGCTCTAAGATAAGCCTGACTGCTTGTTGTCAAGCCACCAGAAGGGTAAGCACAGGTTATTTCAGTGACTTTTGTGGTTCGCCCTGACATGGATTGTCATTGTTGCCTTAGTGGGGCTTCCACCCCCCTCAACCAATAATCTGATTTATTACACATAGGGCACTTCTAGAGCAGTCGGGCATAATCTTATTTAGCATAAACAGTGTTTGGACAACATCAAATCAGGGTCCTCTTTGGATCCCTGTCCGCTTAAAGTTCTCAAATCCTGCTGGGATGTTGTGACTCTCCCCCTCATGAATGTCATGAATCGTGCTATTTCTGAGGGAGTATTTCCATCCTCCTGGAAATTGGCGGTTATTAAACCCCTACTTAAGAAGTACACTCTAGACCCAGGGGTCTTGAAAAACTTCCCCCCATTTCACTCCTCCCTGCCCCGGCTAAGATGTTGGAATTCCATCTTAATCGACATCTCAGCTCCTTTCTTCAGGACTCGGCCCTTCTTGATATCTTCCAACATGGTTTTAGGAGCTCCCATAGTACTGAGACGGCCCTAAGGGCAGTGGTTAACAACATTCGCTCTCAAGTCGATAAAGGCCACACCACCCTTCTGACGGCTGCCTTTGACACCCTATCTCCCTCTATTTTGATCTATCGCCTTAGGGAGATTGGGGTTGGAGGCCCTGCCCTGAGCCTCCTGTCTTCCTTTCTTACTGAAAGAGAACAGAGAGTAAAGCTGGGCCAGTTTCTTTCCAACCCGAAGCCTTTACATTGTGGGGTCCCTCGGGGCTCCTCGTTGAGCCCTACCTTATTTAATATCTATGTGACCCCACTTGCCAGGATAGTTAGATCGTTCGGGCTGGAAGTACTTTCATACGCGGATGATACCCAAATGATGGTCTCTCTTTCGCAGCCTGTTAAGGACTCGGCTTCGAACTTCAGGAACTGCATGGAGGCGGTGTCAAAGTGGATGATTTAGAACTTCCTGAAACTGAACGGGGAAAAGACGGAGGTGTTGATCTTCGGGAGCTGTCAGGATGTCTGGTCCAATGACTGGTGGCCGGCTTATCTCGGGGATTGCCCTCCCCCCGTCAGTTTGCCAAGAACCTAGGGGTTCTGATGGACTCCGCACTCTCCTTTGACCGTCAAGTCAGCAGGACTGTCTCCACCTGTTGTGGCATCATCAAGGTCCTCAGAAAAATTGCTCACTACCTGTCCCCTGAGGCCCGGAAACTGGCCACTGTGGCCTTAGTCTCTTCGAGACTTGACTACTGTAATGCCCTCTATGTGGGCATTAATAGGAGTCTTATCTATCGCCTTCAGATGGTTTAGAACGCGGCTGCAAAGATGGTTCTTAACCTCCCTAGACGTGCCTCGGCATCGGCAGCCCGTAAAAGCCTATTTATTTATTTATTTATTTATTTATAACAACATTTATAAAGCGCGAACGACGGCCCTAAGGCATCTCGGCGCTAGATAACTGTGATGTTTAACCCTTGGAGGCACTAAATACAGAGGATGGTGGAGATCAAAGATTGAAAAGCCAGGTTTTAAGGCTTTTACGGAAAGACCAGAGGGAGGAGCTGGTCTTAATTGAGTGGGGGAGTGTGTTCCACAGTTTCGGTGCAGCTACCAGAAATCGTCTGTCACCCCAGTTGACAGTTTTAGTTCGGGGGACCACCAGATCAGAGGAACTAGAGGAACGCAGTGTTCTAGACGGGCAGTAGTAGGTTAGGTTCTGAGTGAAGAACACTGGTCCGGCATTGTGTAGGGCCTTGTATATTAGACATAATGCCTTAAACTTAATCCTCTTTTTCACCAGGAGCCAATGAAGTTGTCTTATGGTTGGTGAGACCGGTTGGTATTTAGAGACGCGCCCTAGAAGCCTTGCGGCTGCATTCTGGATAACCTGCATTTTAGCTAGCACTCTCTCCTGAGCACCTAGAAACAAGGCGTTGCAGTAATCTAGGGTGGAGAGAACCAGGGCGCTCACCAAGGTTTTGGCAAGATGTTCGGGTAAAAAGGGCAGAATTTTCTTAATGAGCCGGAGTTTGTAAAAGGCGGAGGAGGAGATCTGGTTAGCATGAGGTAGGAAGTTCAGATGATTGTCAAACATGACACCCAGGTTCCTGACCTTATCAACCGGGTTTGGAGGCTGGCCCATAGACGAAGGCCTACATTGGCTTCCTATTCAATCTAGGATTTCCTTTAAGATTCTTTGTCTTGCCTACGGGGCTCTCCATGGTACAGGTGCTGAGGGTCTTAGGTCACTTATACATCCGTATGCTCCTTGTCGATCTCTTCGCTCCTCTAGCAAAAATCTTCTTGAGGTACCTAAGTTCAATAAGGCCAAATGGGTAGGTAGAGCGTTTTCCATGGTTGCACCTAGATTATGGAACTCCCTCCCCCCCGAGCCTTTGAGGCAACCCTCTCTTGTACTGTTTCACAGAGCACTGAAAACCTGTTTTTTCTCTGAAGCGTATCTGTAAGATCTCCCCTAGTCTACTATTCTCTACCTGACCTGTTTATGCGTCTTGACGCCCTTGGGCTAAGTTGGGCGTTAGAAGACTCCATTCATTCATTCATTCATTCTACCTATGTCATTCCAAACGTCTCCCTTTATCTGAGCCTCAGATGTACTCTGACAGAACCCGGTACTCAATGGAGTTTGAGATAATCCTATGGTATCATCAATGTGTCTTAGTAAGATAAATGTACTTTCCTCCCTAGACTAAATGAGACTATGGGCCAGATGTAGTTCACCAAATACCGGTCAGTAACGGACGATTTCGGCCATTACCGACTGGTATTTGGTGATTGAGATGTAGGGGGCCTAAATTTTACAGATTCAGTAAATTTACCGATTCTGTAAAATACCGATTCGGTAACTTTACCGAATCGGTAAATCTATATGTAGGTGGCACTGCAAACAGTGCCACAGGCCCCTAAGAATTCGTTATTTACCATGTAATACTATTGCATGGTAAATAACGACTTCCTGTGTACATGCACATCTGTGCATGTACACCTGTGCCATGTGGCACAGAGACATGCCCTAAGGGCATGTCTGTGTGTCACATGGCACACAAGCCTGAATCAGGGGTGCAACAGGGTGTCAAAGTGACACCCTGTCCCCCTTGTCAATTCGGTAATTTTACCGAATCGGTATTTACCGATTCGGTAATTGCCATAGGTTCCTATGGGCCCCAAGGCCCATAGGAATCAATGGCAATTAACGAATTGGTAAATACCGATTCGGTAATTACCAAATCATTCCGATTCAGTAAAAATTACCGAATAATTACCTACATCTTATTTACCGAATCTAAAATACCGAATCAGTAAAATTCGGTATTTTAGAGTCGGTAAATAGGGTTTACCTACATCTGTTCCTATCTCTTTAACACTATGGATTGGGGGCAGTGGGCATGTTGTAGGCACTTCCATACAGAAAGCAGGCAAGTAAATTAGTAGGCAAGGTAGACACAGTGATATTCATCTAAATGAAAGTCTTTTTTTCAGTGGGCTTTTTCACATCAGATGTGTTTGGCTATCAGTGTTTACCAAGGAGGTGGAAGGCTGGTTGTTTAAGTTTGCTCATGATAGGGTTCATTATTTTTTTTCTTTTGTTCTTTCTAAGAGGTGCTGTTTTTATACTTGCAGTCACTTTAAAACACGTACAATGTTACTGTCAGTCAGTCAAAACAGTGTTTATTTAGACCTTGTTCTTTAAACAGTTGTAAAACCAATTATAATTGAGCAAGATAAAACAGAACTATGTACACATTCTCAATGTTAAAAAGTTGGTAAGTATCAAAAATGAAGGAGTAATTCTGTCTTTTTGCATAGGGCGAACAACTCATTAAATTGTACAATTAAAACATTCTTTAAAATACTATACAATTCATCTTTTCTTAAAATGTCTTTTTATATTAACCTTATACAAAAGTTAAAACAATTTAAAATCTCTAAATATTACAGCTAATTCTCTCTGAGGAAACTTTTAATTGCTTTCATATAGTTCCCCATTGCAATCGCTATGTCAAGATTAGGCATTTCTACCAGTAGAAGTGCCGCCTGAATCCGTAGCCTTATGTCATATTTTTAAAAAATCGGACGGAGGTATCGTTTGCGCTCCTCTAATAATGTTACACAATCTAACAAGATGTGCAATGTATCTCCTTTCGTGCCCAGTGTGCATTTACAGTGACCATCATGATGTAACATTTTTATTTTTAATTCCTTATTTACCATCCAAGTTTTAACACCTATTTTTAATCTTAAAATTTGCTGTCTATACCAGTGGTTTGGTAAAATATCCAAATATGGGAACCAATTTTCATTTAACCATGAATCCCTCATGAATTGCACAGATTTTTTCTTAGCCAGATATTCCATATCTGCTCTTCTTGAGACTTCTTGTACATGTTTTCTAAGATCACTTTTAGTGAACTCTACATGCAGAGATTCTTGGGAGATATTCACCTTAAAGTTCTCACTGGCCCATAGTATTTTCTTCCTTATCTCTTTAGTCCACTTAAGGCTGATAGATAGGATCTCTTTCCTACACCATTGTGATACCTTCTGGCCTATCTCTATATCCAGACCTTTCCAGAATTTAGTTAACATCCTTTGTGACTGTATGCTCCAGGCAATTGTACCTATCTCGGTTCTTATTGCTTGGATCATCGACGAGTGTGGTAGTGACAGCAATGTTTTCAGGCACTTCCCTTCCTCTAAATCCCATTCTCGTTTGCCACTTAGATAGAGGACTTCTGCTCCATAGAGTACTTGTGGGGGTATCATTGCGCTAAAAGCCTTTAACAGCGTTCTGTGGGACATATCTCCATAGTCTATGTAAAAAAAATTCAGTCCACAGATCGATGTGAAGTCTTTAGCTTTCTGAGCTTCTAGGTGAGTGTGCCACTTTAAAGTCCTGTCAAATCACAGCCCAAGATAGCGGTATTCATTCGCTGTTTCCAGATTCAAGTCTCCAAGTGACCAATTAAACCTAATATCTTTTTTTCCAAAACATAAAATGTTTGTTTTTTCCATATTTACAATTAAAAACATTTTTCACAGTATTCTTTAAAAGCGTTTAGCTTTCTTTGGAGGCCAAATTCAGTGTGGTCCAAAATCACCAGATCGTCTGCATACAATAGGCAGGAAACTTTCTTTCTGTCCATTCTCGGGCTTGCATTTCTTTTGACCTCTAGGGTTGCTTGTAGATCAGACAGAAATATAGCAAAGAGCAGAGGGGCCAGCACACAGCCCTGTCTAAGGCCATTCTCGATTGCTATTTTTGGCGTCAATGACCCTTCTTTGTCTCTAACTACTTGTGCCCAGTTACCGTTATGTAGCTCTTTTATTATAGCCAACAGCCCTTTGGGAATATTTTTGTTTGCAAGGGTTTCCCAGAGGCAGTTCCGATCAACTGAGTCGAACGCTGCTCGAAAGTCAACAAAATAGCAGCACAGCTTACCATTTTGTTCTACTGACATACGTGCCACAGCCCATAAAGCAAAGCAGTGATCGGCGGTGGAGTGGCCTTCTTTAAAGCCCCCCTGTTCGACTGGTACAATTGAGAACTCCTCCACCCAGTCTTTTAGTCTATTCAAGATTATTTTTGAAAACACTTTTTCCCTTATGTCTAACAAATTAATTAACCTATAATTTTGTGGTGCATTCATATTGCCTTTTTTATGGACTGGCCTTATTACTGCCCCCTTCCAATTCTTAGGTATTTTTCCCTACATCTAGGATTACCAGGAAAATCTGGGATAAAAAGCTCGCCCACCACTTCATCTGTGACTTTATTATTATTGCTGGGAGATTGTCGGGTCCTGCTGCTCGTGTTAACTTTAGGTTAGCTATTATATTTTTTCCATTTAATTCTGTGAAGTCTGGTTTTAATTCTTCCATTAGCCCTTGCCAGGGCTGGGGCTCTTCTTCTTCTAATTCTCTCCGAGGGCCATGCAATTCCTTCAAATACTCCTCCCATGCCGCCTCGTCTACCACACTGTTCATGGCCCCTACAGAGTGGTCTGCTCTTGCTTTTGCCAGCTTCCAGAATTGTCTTATATTCTTCGATTCAATAGATTGCAGTAAATTTTTCCAGCATTTATCTTTATAGGCTCTTTTTGCATTTGTCAGTAATTTTCTTATATTCACTTTTAAATTTCTTAAGATAGCTTTGTCTCTTCAGATCGTGTTTTTGCTAATACTTCTTGTTACTTTCCTTATCTCTCTTTTTAGCTTTAGACAATCTACAGGGAACCATTTAGGTCAACTTACTGTCATTGTATGAGTGTTTCTTTTATCTTTTTTTAATTCGATTCGAAAACATTGCACCACTTGTTCTATTTTTCCCTCATTCCATTCCAGGTTCTGGACCCCTATATCTCCCAGGGTTATCTTCTGTTGAATATATCCCTGTGCCAAAGGTCTACCTTCTTGTGGTCCAATTTATGATTAAAGTCCCCCATAATAAAAAATATATCCGAGCCATACATTTCACATAGAGAATCTATATCATCTTTAAAATGCTCCAGCTCAATTCTATACTCCTTAGTGTTCTCACATTGCATATACACATTTATGATGATTACGTTTTCATATTTGTTGTCTAAAATCAGCAAGGATAGTCTGCACACCAGAAGCCATTTACATTTTACTTTTAACAAAAACACATTCTTAGCTACTTTTGTAGACAGTAGGGTCATAATCCCCCCTGCCGGATGCCCAAATCTTTTTTTCTTTGCCGGTTGATGGAGCTGGAAGAAGCCATCAAATACGTTACAATGTTACTGGATAAAAAATGCTCACACATGGATAGATTCTGTTGCGGCAATCAGATGGACAAAGAGAAAGACTTTGGTCAATGGATGCCATGGCATCTGGATATTTGTAGTTGTAGAAGCTCTTTACCTAGAAGAGAATTAATTTTTATTCCAGTTACCTTTGCAGATGGCTTGTGAAAGTCCAAAGTATAGTGTGTACTAAGGGCGTGCAATTTGCACACTGACTGGTTCTTGAATAGAAATGCAGTTTGCAATGCAACTTATGTACTAAAAGGTTGTATTACAATTTTTTCAATTTAAAGGCGGTCACAAAATGAGCTCCCAAATTAAAATTAATGAGACTGCTTGCAGTTGGCAACCCTCTGTGATTGGCTGTAATAGCAGGGATGGTGGTCTGCACTCTGCATCGGACAGCAAACCTCCGTTCTTGCATTTGCATTCTCAAATGGATTTTTTTTGTTAAAAAGCAGCCCATGTCCTTTAGCGGGGCCAGTGTTTCATTGCATTATCCTCATTTTGTGACCACTGCTTAATCTTCCTGAGGCATCCGTTGTGATTTCCAACGGAAAAATGTCCTACAGGGGCAGCATCGCCTTTAAAAATCAAACATCACCCCTTTGAGGTGTTGATATCTAATCAATAGGTTACCACTGTAATGCCTGCCACCAACCATTGGTGCATTCCACTCTGCATCACAGATAAGACGGGTATGCCTCTTTAATGCCACCTATCTATTTACGATTTGGACAGGGTCACAAAGTACCTTTTATGGTCAGAAATACTTTAAAAAAAAAATAATAGTAACATGTATGCTGTGGTTGCACACCGTGTGACCGAGCAAATCACAGGCTTTTCAACTACAAAATATTTTTGTACATAAGGTCCACAGTGTGTGGAGTCTGCACAATGGACTGAGCAGGACCGAAAAGTATTAAAAGACAATGAGAGATTTAAGAAGGTAGTGCCTGAAGGAGAGCCTGCGTTGTATCTTCAGTATCTTGAACTCTTGCTGGGTTTGCAGAGGCAAGGGATTTATAGAGCCATGCCTCACTGGAAGTGTGTGTGCTGTGCTTTTGGAGCCATTCCGTGAATGTCTACGCGGCTCCCTGAAAATATGACTCACATCTCCTTGTGCTGTAAACACTCCTACGCAACCTGCCAGACACACTGAACCAAGGCCACAGGGTGCGGCTCCAAATATTTAATTAAACATCATTTCTTCTCTACATATCTTCACGAATTGGAGACGGACGGTCCCTGTGTATTAGTGCTGTTTCATATTACGGAAATATATTAGTTTCACTTTTTGGACAGAGGAAGAAGTGTTCAATACCCAGCTGTGTTAATGGCACCTCGTTAACCCCTCTGTTGGCCTTGGACATCCAGGGGTCAATGGTACAAGGCCTTAAGAGGAGAAAATATACGGCGAGTGTGTGGATGAAAATAGCTTTGTTTAGGCTGTCATTTTAAGAATGTGGCTAAATCTGTCTCCAGGAGCCGGATCACACAAGCAACAGTTTTGTGCCAGCATTATTGAATTAATCGGTGGCGTTGCAGGTCCACGAAACAGTTTTCTGGGGAGGGGGATTTGAATTTGTCGGCGGTAAATTCTGTTAGCTCCACTTAAATTTCGTGTGCAAAATGTTGAATTGGAATTCTAATGCTAACATTGAAAATTCGACTGTATGGCTCAACAAGGTGCTAGTAGTAAAACATCACAATTCAATGCCAAGAAATTCAAACACCCTGCCCACCTTTTACTCCTAGCAAAATTTAATGCTCCTGACACAAATTTGTTTCTGTAAACTGGCCAAACGCTGCTGACAAGTACAAAAGCCCCAAATAGAAACACACTCTTTACTTGGTGGTGTTCTAGGGGAGAATAGACACAGAGCGCGTTTTGGAAGCTTAAAGAAGAAAGATAACTATTGATGGGCAATCTTATGACGTAAGAGATATGGCTGACTTCTCCTATACACCACAGGCGCTTTTGGCTGATCAGGTTCTTGAGGTGAGAGTTTCCTTCCTTCCTATCAGGCTGTGTCAGTCCCCCCTGAGGCAATGTGTTCAGCTGCAGAGGGTGACTTTCACACCAATGGGTTCCTGCTCTTTGGCTGCGGTTTTCACCTACTGTTGAATTTGTGAGCTCTGTTGATTCGTGAATAGGCTGGCACAGGATGATATTGTGTTGTCATTTTTTTTCCAGGTTTCAATAAAGACAGGGTCTTGATATAATTTTCTCGTGATAGTAGGAGGATTTGCTTTTTTATAGAGGTTTTAATTGCTGTATTCATCAGCTCATTAGGTCTCGGCCTACGCAACGCACATGCGTTGCATAGGAGGGGACCTATTGCTATTGCTTGGGCTTTTCAGCCAAACACGTGCACGCGTGCCATTGCCTTCAATGGCAGCGCGTGCACGTCTGGCGATTCACTTGCGGGAGCGTGCAGCGCATCTGGTATCAATTATCCTGGCGCTCCCGCAAGTGAATCGCGCAGGTCTCCTCCTCTTTCCCCTCCCCCTGCTGCCACAGGCGCTTGTGTTTACCTGGAGCATCAGTCTGGATAACGTAAAAACCTACACTCCACGGCGTGCTGACTCTAACGCTTCCTGGCAACAGCAAAAGGTAGGCGGTGGCAAAGAACACCTTTGACACCTTCCCTTTAACCATGTGTATTTAGAGGCCGCTTGCCTGCCTTGACACAATCCTGAGAGCAAGTTTTAGGAGGGGCGGTCTGGGCAGCTGCAGCAGCCAATCGAGAGCTCACTGATGAGCATCGTGCGTGGCAACCCTTTAGCAGCAGCAGCTGTGGCATCAGCCCTGAGCATGGCGCTCAAGGTGACTCTGAACCCCCCGCTGCTTACTGTTGCATGGGAAAACGTGGCATGTGCTTGTATGCGCTCAATACTGTTATTGTTTAACCCGGGGGAGTGAGGGTTGAGGGTCCGAGGGCGGCGCATCAAGGCACAGGCGGCGCTGCCCCATGTTGCAACAGGCCGGGCTCTATCAGTGGCCTGGGTACAGTGCATGGGCATCCTGTGCCCCTGCTCTCATGCCCACCCTGGAATGAGCGCAATAAATCTAAAACTGGAGGATTGGGAAAGTTCCCGTCCCGCTCTCTGCTGCTTCCTAGAAAGGCAAAGGCTGCCGGAGGGAGCGCAGTGTTTGCTGGGTCCGGGGAGGACGAGTCACAGCCCGCCTGGGCTCTCCCATGGAAGCCTTACTGTGAGAGCACAGTGGGTACCACCCTGATTTGTGTGTGTTATTCTGGGGTGCCTGCTTCTAACAAAGTTATCCATCGCTCCTCTGATGAAAGAAGCGGATGGATGCTCCCTGCACGGAACCTCCCACTTTAGACTAATCGCGGGGCAGGCATCAGCTCACACAGTTTGTTTACTCACAGCCCTCTCCCGCCCATCACTTCACACCCTCCCCAGTTCTCTTACCTGGTCGCTTTCCTGACAAAGTAAGAGCTGGTGAAGTCCAAGTGAGCTTTGATGTCTTTGTGTGCAAGGTGCTCCTTGCTGCTAGGCGGTGGCGCCCCCGAGGCAGAGGTGACAGCTCTGCAGAGAGAGGATCCCAGCCTGCCTGAACACCGGATGGATTTAGGGAGGCTGCTGTTGTTTGTATGTTTATTTCGTTGCTGGCCTCCCTAGAAAGAGACAGGGTACTGGAGCGCCTCTGGGCACCAGGCTTCCTTCATGATCAAAGGTTGGTGGATGTCGGTGCCAGCTCTCTCTCTCTCTCCCCCCTGCAAAGCGTCCTCCCTCCTCCCGGGTTGCCTGGTGCTGGAGATGCTGCTCCCTGAGCCTCAGGTGAGCGCAGCTGGCTGGGATAGACGCTGCTCTCTGCTGGCCCCATCGGCTGCCGCGCGGATGCGCAGGTGTTCAACTAGCGAGGGGGTCAGTAACAGAGATGTATTAGTGAGGGTTGGCAGTGTGGAAGGTACCTTCGAGAATAATGTAAAGTACAAGCAAAGGTTATGCTTTAATTGAAAATTAACAAGGCCCTCCGACAATGATGTCGGGGAGAAGGAGCTAACTCAAGGACTTTTTTTTTACATTCCGTACATAAGTCACACATCCATCTGCAACACCAGTGGGACAGCCCTGATTGTTAAACTTCATATGACAGATACAAGATTACCGGATAGGACTGACATCGATACTACCGTACTGTGTGCGGAGCGCTAGTAAAGGATACTGTAAGACAGCTTCTTGGTTTGGCAGGAAGAGACTAATAGGTCCACAGGAACACATGGGGACTCCTGCTAAGCACGTGCCTTGAGAAGTCTCAGTTGGCCCACAACAGAATCACTTCAAAAGATTGGGGCAATCATTTTTGAGAAGTTTGGGGTGGGCAACACTTAGGGTGACCAGTGTTAGCTAAAAAAATTGTTGCAGGGAACTAAATAGTTTGGTGCTCCCTTTTCAGAATAAATTTGAATGTTATTACCCATTTTCTGCTCATTCAAGCCAGCAAGATTACAAAATGTATTGAATGATGTCAATATCAATTTTGGATGGGGTAACAAAATCCTTAGGATGATTCTCGGTAGACAGAGAGAGAGAGAGAGAGACAGAATCTGAGGTAGAGGTTGGTCTACAAAGGAAGATGAAGTTGCTCATCCACTACACACCAGTATCTCAACCAGACAAAGAATTCAAGTGTTGAGAGTTGGCAGTCTTGGGGATCTGCTCTGACAGTAATTGGGGCTGGATGAGCTATACAATAAGAAAAAGAGTTTGAGTGGGATGTAAGGCAGAATAGAGGTTTAAAAACTTGGTGAACTATTTAAGATATTTATACAAGAACGTTATGCCAGGTGGCAGATTGTGCCCACCTCCACAATGTCTCCAGTATATTTCATATTTGTCCACAATCCACATTTTACATCAGCAAGCAAAGGGGCATTCCACAGTGCTTGTTAATTATTGTTGCATATGCATGATTTTGTGACGATTAATGTATTTCTTCTTATTGGAATTCTCCTTGAAAAGGGTTGTGTTACCTGAATAACTTGATAACCATGATCTTTTTCATCATAAATCTGATCTAGACTTACTTAGGTTGCAATCCAAACTACCACATATAACACTTGTAGGTACAATTTTTTTTTACAGAAAACACTTCAGCTACAATACTCTACAACATAGCACAAACTTCTAAACAAACACTTAAGGTCCCAAAAGCGAGAGGTTTAACGTTTCCTATTGTGCTTAAATAATCATTCCGTGGATTCTTCCCAGGGGTGAAGGCTGGCTTTCACACCGCTTTCATTGGATTGGCAGGTGCTGAAATTATCTGATAAAAGTATTTTGGAGCCATGCATTCAAGTTTTTTGTTACGAGGCCGAGCTCCAGACGAATCAGTTTGTTCTGCGTGTATGGATGTAGTTGGAAGATTTGCTTGTACCCCATACATTGCATTTTGTCTAATTCTAACCCAAGTATGCCAGGAAACGCCTACTTGGCATAGCTGACTGTGGGTATCAATCTTGATTTTATCACTCTCCAAATAGCCTCTTCAGAAGAACTGAGAAAGTTGGCCTTTAGTTTGCACAAGGCGTATGTGACTGCCTTTTCTTTTCTTTTCATCTTTTACTGGTGTATTGTGCACTTCCCAGTTCCACTAAAGCATGCACCGAGGTAGTTGTAGCCCCAGACACTCTTTTCTAAGTCCCGGGCCTCCATCTGGGCCTTTTTCATTGATAGTGCTTTATCAAAACCTTTGTTTTACTTGGATTACAAACTGCTTTGGTTGTAATAGTTCTGTGCATCCAATGGTTTCTGGAGTCATATTTTTGTATGGTTTTAAAAAATCCGGTTATCGGCGATTTGCATGAGAGAAAACCTTGTTTTGTCCAATTCTCGGGGTAGCAAAGTTGGCTGATGATAGCGCGAGGCTCAATCTTGCTGTTTATAGGTTAAATAAAATTGGGGCAAGGATACAACCTTGTTTGAGCCTAAGGTCTGGTGGAAGTTAAGAAGTTGCAGTATCTTTGGAGAGCTTTATACGCACCCATGTTTTGGTGTAAAGTGACACAATGGCTTTCAACAGTTTATTTGGTATGTTCCAGTTTTTCAGCTTCTCCCAAAGTTAGTTACGCACTACTCCGTCAAATACGACAGAGTAATTGGTGAAGCAGCCAAAGATGGGTAAGCTATAAGGTATGGCTGCTGGCTGTGCTATGTAGGCGAGTGCAACACTGCTATCTATTATGGACCCTCTCTTGTAAAACCCAGTTTGGTAAAATGGCAGCAGTTTCACTTCTGTGACCCATTTGACTAGCTCTTCCAATAGAATACTTGCCTATGCCTTCCCCTCGATGTCCAATAAGGCGATTAGCCTGTAGTTATTGGGGTTTGCATTATTCCCCTTCTTATGCATCAGTTGTTGTAAGGACCCCTGCCATAAGTCTGGATTGTCTTCTTTTATTTTGCATTCTAGGAACCGCAGAGTGCGGACTGCGGCTCAGAAGGGAGGGTCTCCTCTAAATAGACATCCGTGGAGGCTGTTATGGCCCGGTGCTCTCTTTGTATCTTATTCAGGATTTTCGTTACAGCCTGTACATTCAGCAATATTTGTTCAATTTTACAAGGTGTATGGTCTCTTTGGCAGCTATTGTAGTGTGTGGCTTCATAAAGCTGCCCTGAGCTTCATTAAATGAAATGAAGTCTCTGTATTTAGGGCAGCGACGCGTGTTAGCTGTTTGTCTCCTGATACGGAATTGCAAGTTCACTCTTACAATGATATCAGGTTTTTATATAGTACCAACATTGGTGCTGTCTGTTTCTTGCTAGTAAGTCAAACATTTTGATCCATTCTGCCTGCTGATATTTTCTCTTTTGGGACCATAGAAGATGTTTGTGATATTATTTAGCCATTTCTAGTTCTTGCTGGGTGGTGGTGGTTCCTGGTCTTTTGTTTCCCCAAATAGCTCCCCTTTGATTTACAAGTGCTTATTTTTACCTCCCCCATACGGCCAAGTATGTAGTTGTTTGTGTTGTTATGATTTTGCCAACGGTTTTGTTTTTTCGGTCCCATGGTGCATAGATCTTGTGATTTGGTTGACCAGCCCTCCCACTGAACTTCCCAGCCCTCTATTCTAGTTGCACTTTGTGTAGTCTATTTTATCCTTCTTATCCGTTTGCGATGTTCCTCACCTTTTGATTTGTCAATTGCTGATATCCTGTCACAAATCCTTCCTTGTGGAGTCAGATGGACTGCCAACAATACATGATCACTTTCTGCCCACTGGGCTATCTGTATGCCCAATAGTGCTTCGCTCAAGTTGACACTCAAAAAGATGTAATCCATTATGGTCAAGTTGTTAAAGGAGTAGGGCTGTCTAATGAATGGTTGGATTTTCATTGCTGTGTTCTGTGCTGATTCGAGTTTGTGAGTGTGAAGGAAGCTGTTGAAACTCCAGCTCACTTGACATGTCGTCTTAGTGCTGGTACTGTCCAATTAAAGTTGCTGTTAAAATAATGTCTAATGATATGTGTTTGGAAATCAATTCCTGTAGAAGGGCAATTATATTTTCTATTTTATTTCCAGTTTCTTTCTTCCATAAAAGTTGAAGGATACATTTATTATTAAGATTGCCAATTTGTCTCCATGAGCTCTACAGCCTTCGACAATACCGGCTTACAACATTTCTGAATTCACTTTTCATTTCAGTGATTGCAAGTTTTGCCAAATGTTTTCCAAATATTGATATGCCACCTGATGGATTTTCCAAAGATATCAACGTTTTTTGCGAGGTTGTGGATCGCTGCGAAACCTGGGATGAATTTAGATGTGAATGACCAAGTCTCCTAGAGACAGACAACATCTGCTTTTTTCAATAGGGAGAGTGCAGCCTGACTTTCTAAGATCTCTTTAATTTCTGCTACATTCCATGAGATGATTTTAGGTATTGCCGTCTGGAGGTTTGAGCTTCCTGCGAACGTGGGGTTGTTGCTAGGAATATCTAGTTCTTCTCCGTGCAAGGTTTGCCGCAACCCAGCTCCAGTAATCTGCTCGATCATTTACCATTTCCAGTGGCAAGATTCTCCTTTGATCTCTTACTTCTATCTTGGGCTGGTCTGGATTGTTAGATTCCTGAAGTTAGGATTAGACTGCCTGCTCCATGATCCCATTAGAACGCCTTTTCTTGAGGGCTGTAGCTAGTGAATGCCAGACATACTGTTTAACACATTTGGGGGCATATCATCAAGAAACGATGTTGAAATTATCCCCGCTGCCGCTAAAGTGGTGATAATGGGCATGATAATATGCCCTTGTGAATTCCCATAAATGCCCATGTTCTGGTGTGAACATGGGCTTCTATGGGATTCTCAACGGCATATTATGAAGCCCATTATCACCACTTGAGCTGCAGTTTCCTGCCGCTAAATCGGCGATAATTTTAACTCCTTTCTTGATAATATGCCCCGCAGTTATTTTTCCTCATTTTTAGCCTGACCTAGAATTCCGGAGACTGCAAACATATCCTTTTCTGATAGCACCCATTTTGACAAAGCTTCATTTTTCTACGTAATCATTGTGGTTTCTCTCAAGTTCCCATAGCCTGAGGAGTTAAATTGGACATTTAGTATATCCTTGCATTTACTAGTAGCTAATTGTATGTGTTGTAGAAGGTTAAGTATGTTGGATTGATTAAGTACATACAGTTTACCCAAGATTTGTATTGTGGGGTAAACGTTGTTTTTGTGGCTCTACCTCTTCTTCTTGTCTACAACTCTCTATATTTTGTACTCAGGTTCAAATGTCGGAGAATGGGCGGGAGAAACATTTTGTCAGTTGATAGCTGTCATTCGGTGCCCATGCATTGCCCACCTAGTGGCAGCTGATGTTGCTATACTTGTAGATGGAATACTCTTCCCAATATAAGGGCTTTCTTGGTTCCCTTGGATTATTGGAGGAATAACTATAGTCACTTGGTTCCGTGCCGTCCTCACGTATTGTGCACATGGCCCTCCCAGTGGCATCTGATGTTGCACCATTTGTGGTTGCTCTACGTTTTTCTGCAAGGAGTCGCAGACTATTCCCTTGACTCTTGTTGAGTTGCTGTTATCTCCAACTTGTTGTTGCACTACTTGTGCGTATGTTGTCGTGTTTGTCATATGAGGTGCAGTTAGCTCACAAATTTCTTGGGCAGAATTTCGAGGCATGTAGCTTAGGAAGATGGGTTAGAGACTCCTAATCATACTGTCTTTCTTTGTTGGGGGTCCTTTCACCTCCGGTAGATCGCACCAGACGGTGAACACTCTAAATATCGAATCCAAAATATAGACTGCCTAGAATATCAAATTAAAAATATAGAGAGCCCAGAATATCGAATTACCAAAATATAGTTGGATATAGTATCGAAATTGAGGTAAGAAATATTGATTTCCATTATATCGAATTTGAAATATAATTTTCCATAATATCGATTTTTTTTACCTGTTATGTATGCTATTATATGTGTTAAAAACATACATTGTTTTTGTAATGTATGTTTAATTTTTTTAAAGTAATGAATGTTATGTTATTGAATTTTTGCGTAATTTAATTCCGTAGCGGGTTGTGGGTTTATAGGGGAATAGGGTGGGAAGTAATTTAATTATAGTAAATTAAATATTATTTTCTATGAATTATTAATTCTTTTTAATTTCATTTTGCCTTTTAGTTCTGTAGCAGGTTGTGGGTTTATAGGAGAATAGGGTGGGAAGTAATTTAATTGTATTAAGTAAATATGTATATTTATTTATATGAATTGATAATTAATTAATTGTTAATTAATTATTCGTTGGTAATTAACTAATATTAATTGGCAATTTATTTTTATTAAATGTTTAATTGATAATTATGTTAATTTATTATTTGGAGTGGGTTGTGGGTTATAGGGGAATAGGGTGGGAAGTAATGTAATTGTAATTAAATAATTATTTAAATTAGTTTTGTGTATTGATAAATCATTTATTGTTAATTAATTATTAATTGGTAATTTTTTATTGCTTATTACATTTTTGATATTGAAAATTAATTGGTTGTTAATTAATTAGAAATGAGTAATTCATTTTTAATAAATAACATTTATTGGTATTTATAATTAATTAATTAATCATTAAATACGTTTTAATTGGTAATTAATTTTAAATAATTTTAAATTGGTATTGATGATTAATTTCTTCTTATTTAAATATTAAATTATTACTGTTGCACTGTCTGGAGTGGGAATAGTAATTTTAACCCTCCCGCTATCCAAAGCTTTCCCTACTGTTGCACTGTCTGGAGTGGGAATAGTAATTTTTACCCCTACGCTATCCAACACTTTCTCTACTGTTGCACTCTCCGGAGTGGGAATAGTAATTTTTACCCTTACGCTATCCAACGCTTTCCCTACTGTTGCACTCACTGGAGTGGGAATAGTAAATTTACCCCTACGCTGTCCAACACATTCTCTAATTTTGTACTTGTTCGAGTGTGAATACTAATTTTATTCCCTGAGCTATGTAATGTTTTTAATTTTGTTATATTTAATGTTGTGTAAATTATTAATTAACATAAAAATTATTACTTTAAATAATTTAATTATTATACATTATTTATTTTTATATTGAGATAATATGTTTATTTATATATGTGTAAATATATTTTTAATAATGTTCTAAATATTTTATATTTAAGATTAATCATTATTTTATAATATTATTAAGTAAATATATATGTTAAAAAATGTTTACATTACATTTATTGTTGTTACATTTTAAGGTTTTTTACATTATTTTAACTATATTTTGTTTAATTGTGTTTATTATTTAATTACTTTTATATTATTTTTAATACATTTAAAACAATTGATATTTTAGTTAACTATATTTTAACTTTCTATATTTGGGAATTAATATTTTAGTACTCACCTGTTTGGAGATAGGCATTCTATATTCTTCCCCTCGACATTTTGGAGTCGATATTTTGGACAGTCTATATTTGGTCCCTCGATATTTAGTCACTGAACCACACCAGACCACTTCTTCTCGCATGCAGATTAATCTGCATTTGTTGCCATTTCTCCAGGCATTTTCTGCTCTCTGTGACAGCAGTATAAAACTCTTTTTTCGTTCTTCATATTCAGGGCCCATCAATGAGGGACTTTTCAGGAGTGTTTTTATTGCTGGAGTCTCATATTATAGGATCTTCATTTGGTTTCTCTGCATCCTCCTCTATCCATTTGAGTGTATCCTCGTGTTGCTTTGCAGATGTCACTGTCTGTGTTTCCTGAATGACATTTCCACATCCTGCTGCCCTAGGGGTATGTAATCTTAGCTGATGGCATTGTCTAAGTCAGCGACCAATGTTGAGATAACTGTTGGTAGAGTTGACAATTTTTCTACTATCTCCGGACAGTGGCATACATGAACCGCGACCCTTTTGTCAAGGTCGTTGATTTTCTTGGCCATATCTGCCCTTGTGAGTGCCATTGTTTGTATTGTTTCAATTTCGATTTCTAGTGTATGTGACTGCCCTGTCAATGCATTTGTAGCAGCCATTAAAGTTGAATTGATTCACCTGAGAAACTTGTGTTGAATGGAAGGACAGTCGTAAAGTGAGCAGCTGGTGCTCGCTGGTAGGGATTTGATTCGATTTGTTCTTGATGTGTTGAGGTCTCTTTTGGCCTTGCAGTGTCTCTGAGAGACTCGAAATTTGGGGGCATGCTGTCCAATGTTGACAAAGCTAGCTTGTTTGTCCCGGTGGGTGAAAAGCCTTCCTCTGGCTCGTATTCATTCTCCTTGAGGACCTGGGTGGGGACTGTCCCTCTTTGTTGCATTAGTCGATGCTCTGAGTGATATGAACCATTTTTATGTGATCCCCCTTGCTCCACATTTTGGTGTTCTGATACATCTAAGAAAGTTGGCGAAGCTCGATTATTGGATTTGTTTCTTCCATTTTCGGGAATAAACGTGTGCGTCTTCTTTTATTTGAATTTTGAGATCGAGTTAGATGCTCTACTTCAATGGAGACAAGGAGAAGTCCAGACTTCACACAGAGAGAATTCCTTTTTACATTGTCATAAAGTACTCTGTGATAGTGTTAGGCATGTGTCCACTACTACTACTACTGAGCCTCCCTGGAGCCTAGCCTGCTATGAGGTTTCGTAGTGTTTTTGATTGTAGTGAGGAGCTTTCCCATCAATTATCGCTTTCCGATTGTTTTGTTCAAATCTCAATATTTTTGGTTGCCTGGGCTTTTCCTGTACATGCACATGCCTTCCTCTTTGCCATTGCCACTGCCCTACTTTGGTTTAGGACCTTGTGTGATATCTCCCAATTTTCCCAGAAAGTACTCCTTGATTTTATCCAATTATGAGTAATGTTGTGGCCTGTAGCTTTTGGTCCTTCTAAGTTTCTCATCTGGGGTTGAATCAGTCTCCGTCTTGCAGCTGTTGCAGCTATTGAATTTGCACCTGCTCCGCTCAATCCTGTCGCGGGGTTCCTGAAGCAGTTTTGTAGGTGGCAGGACAAACAGGAGCATGACGAACAGGACAATTGGAAACTGTTAGGGCAGGTGTTCAGCATGGACACAGTAAAGACACAGCAGGGTGCTCGACCTCAAGCCACAAGTTGCATCCTGACCTAGCAGGGCTGCTTCTGTCGTCCGGACATGCTACCCGGAACAGAGGCTACTAACGCCGCCTGTCTTACCGTATTAATTTCGTGCTGCCAGGCCTCTCCCCGTGGCAAGCTCTTCCGCCTGACATATTCACCGATCTCACCACTCTCACTTATCGATCTACTTCGGGCGCTTTGGGGTTCCACTTCGGCTATCGGTGACAAACTGCTCGACGAGCATGTAGTGTGGTGATGGAGTCATCATTGGTGGCAGTGGCCATGTCAATGAGAGCTTCAGGGGCGGGTCTCAGGAGACAAGATTTCTTAAGATTTCTTTGACATGGAGTGCCCCCCAATTATAACATGCACCACTCACTGCTGGACCACTGCACAGCTTTGCTCCTTGCTTCATATCTTTGTATCTCCATATCTCCAAGGTCTGTCCCTGTTGCAGCAACAGGAAACCAGCCATATGATATTTGGAGACCAGTTAAATTTCTGAGTGCTAGTAGGAGTCAGGAGTCCTTCGGCCTTCTTTACCAGCAGTTAAGCAGTTTATTATATTTCCTTCAGATTGCCTTCCAGGTTCACACATGTTCTAAGGAAGTGATATTGAGGAGCAATTCTCCTCCTGGTCACCATACAGGAATTGGAGACTCTGGTCATCTTTCCTCTGGGATCCTCAGCTCTGCCCATAGTTGACAACACTGCCAGGACCTTTCCTACCAAAACTTCAAAGAGGAGCCCCCTCCTGTTTTGGCTCCAGTTGGCTTGGCTTCCTCCTTTGTTCAGAGGGCCTGGGCTGTCCTCAGCTCTAGCACAGTGTGACAGCTAATTAACATATGCAGATTTTTTTCCTTACCCCTTCCTCCTCAGGAGCCAAGGAAAGCAATGTTAATTACTCCTTTTGTGTGTGCTGGGGAGCAGAGTAATTGATTTGGCCCAGCAGGCACATTCTGAGCTGATCCAGAGAAATATGAATATTCTGGATGACCCATATAGTGTACATATATATTCTTGAGACCTGCATAATCAATCTGATGTACACGTTTCACCCAATTTGATATTTTTCTGTAGTTTGTAGGTCAAAGTGAAGTGAAACTGGGATGTAGGGCCTATTTCCCCTATGTGTATAATAAAGTATCACTGTAGACAAAACAGTCAATCATACTGACTTTACCTATAAGTGGCCACTAATAGTATAAATCTTACCCAAGGTCAATATCTAACCCTGCAGAGTACCTTTTGTGCCAGGATACCTGTGCACAGTTACCGGGCTGCGCACAAAGGTAAGCTCATGTGCAGCCTGCACACATGAACACATGCATGTGCAAAAGTATTCAGGTGTAACCAGCCAAGTGGCCCATACCTTTGCTACATTACAGCAACATTATCTTAAAACGCAGATAGTGGCGGTAAACATATGTAGCTTGTTAGACCTGGCACTTCTTGCCGTGATTACCCCTGACTTTTTGCCTCTACCTCCTCTATTTTCTATGCTGCAATAGATGCTTTGGACACTTTGCTACTGCTAAACAGTGTTAAAGTGCAAGTGCTCTCTGTATAAAGTGTAATGGTAATGGGTTGTCCATGATTGGTATGTTTGCCTTCCTAGTTAAGGGCACCATGTGTGCCAGGGCTGGTAATGCAAATGCTACTAGTGGGCCTGTAGCACTATTTTTGCCACCCACACAAGTAGCCTTAAAAAGGGAACACATGCCTGTCATTTTTAGGGCCTGCGATAAGTTTGTTAAACTGTCATGTTGTTCTGTTAAGTGCACTCACTTGCCAGACCTTACCCATCCCTTTCTATGCATATCAGGCACCCCTATGGTAGGTCCAGGGTACCACCTGGTCAGGGTACAGTCCATGTGAAAGGTAGGACATGTCCTAAGGTGTGTACAATATCCTGACAGTGAAATAATCTCCATTTCGTTTTTTCACTGTGGAAATGCCATCTTGCCTATAGGATAGAATGGGAAGGCTGTTTAATATGTGTTCCAGCCTATCTTCCCGAAGGATTAAGATGGAAAGGTGAAGTATAGTGTACCTGAACTCATAATGTAATAACCCATCTTTTTATAAAGGTGGTTTTTGCATTGTGTGTTCAGAAGTCACTCTTTTAGAAGTGGTTGAGTTTTTGTGCTCTAACATTTCTGTGTGTCTCTGCCTGGCTGTGGATTGACTGTCTGGATTTGAAAGCAATAAGATCAGAGGAATGTCTTGACCCAGGGGAGGAGGTGAGACAGCAACAGGCTGACTTGCATCTGGAGTATAGGGTGAGGAGAAGCCCCTAGAGGTGAAGAGGCCTGGGTTGATGCTATGAAATAATTGGCTCATCTCCTGCTGAGTGATTGAGACTCCAGACCCCCACTAATCAAAGGAAGAAAGGTGTCACTGGCAGGGAGGCACCCAGAGCTGGTTTGAACAGGGTTCAGTGCCCACTGAAACACAAAGACTTTAAAGCCATTGAGGGGTATAACTATAAGAGCTGAAGCCCCTGAACTTTAAAAATGGCTTGATCAAGTGTGAAGAGGACTGGAGCTACTTTGTGGTCAAGAGGAGCTCTCCCAAGGAAGAAACAACTGAAGTGACTGAAGGATAGGACTGACCCTTGCTGTGTGTTCAGGGGCTGGCCTGCAGTTTGCTGTTTTAACCAAGGAAAGGCTAAATGGAATTTGCTGTGTGCTGTGTCCCCCTGCTTGAAGGACTTTGATGTGTCCTGAAGTAGATTATCCCCAAGGGCCTGAGGTAAGCTGGCTCCCTGTTTGGAAACACAGGAACATAAAAGTTTCCATGAGAGTGCCGGCGATGATGTGACTGTGTGCCTGTTGCAGCTGAGACCCTTGTAAGGTTTGCCCTGGCATTGTGGGCACCTGGAGTCCAAGCAAAGATCAGCGATGAGGTGTCTGTGTGCTTTGTGCAGCCTGAACCGTTTTGTGGGGATTTGCCTTGTTATTGTGTGCATTGGAATCCAAGTGAATCTCATCGACGCTGTGTGCGTGTGCATTGTGCACCGTGAGACCTTCGTGAGGGTTTCCCTTGTTATCACATGCACCGGAATGCAAGTCAGTCTCAACGCCGCTGTGCGCGGGTGCATTGTGCACTGGGAGACCTTCGTGAGGATTTGCCTTGTTATCGTGTGCACTGGAGTTAAAGTGAGTCTCAGCAATGCTGTGCACCTGATCTTCTTGCAGCCTGAGACCTGTGTGTGGAGTGCCCAGTGATCGTCCACCCAAAGCTTAAGAAAGGCTCAGCGACGCTGTGTGCGTGTGCTTTGTGGCAGCCTGAGATCTTCTTGACTGAAGTGGACCGGACCGGCAGTCCCAGAGGAGCTGATTTGCCGGCCCAAGCTGCCGTTGCCAATTCACAAAGCTGAATTGGATGCCCAACCGCTGGACAAGGAGAGGAGAGTGGGTTTGTGCCCCCCAGGTAATGTGTGTGGACTCCTGGGGCGGCATGCGTACTCGGAGGGAGACACTCTCTGCCTCTTTCTCGTGTTGGCAGCACAAGCCTCTGCTTTGGCTCGGTTGCAGTGCAGGGACCGGAGAGTGGAGCTGTACTTTGATTCCATCGTACCTGTGTTGGGTACAACTGTTGAGACGCTGACTGTAAGTCAGAAGGAGAGGTGGAGAGACCGCCTTAGGCCCGGTGATCGGGCCTGAGTGGATTACGCATTATTCCATTTTCTGCAGAACGGAGTACCTGACTGTCTTCTCAGTTTCAGGAAGACACTAAAGACGTGGCTTTTCACAAAGGATAGGTAAAGCCTTCTTGCTCCGGTTCACTACAGTCAGTGTTCTGCTCAGCTGCTCTTTTTGATTTGAAAGCCACAGCGCCAAGACACCTCTGGGCATAAACTGCGCTTTATAAATTAAGTTTACATTACATTACAGTACTGTCGTATTACACATTGCATCATTTCTGCATAATGGAGTACCTGATTAGAGTAGTACACATTGCATTATTCCTGCATAACAAACTACCTGATTAGTGTATGATGCATGTAATTTGATCTGCAAAACGAACTATTTGACTGTCGTTTGACGCATTGCATTGTTTCTGCAAAACGAACTACCTGATTAGCATACTGCGCATTGCATTGTTCCTGCATAACAAATTACCTGATTAGTGTTTTACGCATTGCCTTATTTCTGCATAACAACATACCTGGTGGTTGTATTACGCATTGCATTAATTAACCTTGCAAAATGCCTGATTGTTGCGTTACTCATTGCATTCTTTTCATTGCAGAGTGTCTGATTGCTGCGTTACGTCTTACAGTATTTTTGCATTGCGAAAGTGCCTGATTCTAGCATTACAAACTGTATGACATGATATTAGGAGTACGGGAGAATGTTTAGAAGTGCTCATTAATACTGCCAGAACTTATAACTTATAACAACTGGCCAGGAGAAATATACCAACAAACACATATGTTGGATTTATATCGTGTGGTCTCATTGTATATCTTTTTATATAAAGTTTATACTCGTTTTCATAAATCTCGTGTGGAGTCTATTTGTGTTGTCAACATTGGGTTATTGTGAGCATGATTGCAAATACTTTGCACATTTGCCTTGAAGATATGCCTGGCTGCTCGTGCCAAGCTACCATGGGTGTGAGCGGGGCTATCTAAGAAGGTGACCTTCCTTTCCCTGACGTTGGAACGCGTGTCCCTACTTTGCCTAAGGTACCTACCTCAGTCAACCAGGGATCCTGGGTCTAACATTTGGTGGTCAGCAGTGTGGGATTCAAAGGTGTATTTGCAAATTCACTCACAGTGATTGGTGTACATCGTAAATAGCGCTGACCATGACGCAATCACATATTGCGTTCTTGATTTGTTTGTTCGAGTTGGTTTGGTTTTTGAGAAACCTTTAAGCCACACATCATGTGTCAGAGGAGTCAAGGAGCCAGTGAGTCTGTAGAATTAGAGTTCAACATTGAAGCATTGCTTATCTACAAAGTTTATCAGTTGAAGCAATTCTGCAGAGCTTTGGGATGTCCCATGAAAAGTAGCGCCAAGAAAGAGGAGCTGCAAGTGCCTTGAGGGCCTGGTATGAAGCCAAAGGGACTCAGTAGGTGGGTGATGTTGTGGTGGATTAGGATGACCCAGGGAATGGATTTGGTCCACAGGGTTTGCCAGTGGAGGGACCAGCTTCAGGGGCTGGTAGTAGCCATTCAGGGAGGAGTTTTCACCAGAAGAGTTGGAGGAAAACCAAAGGGTCAGAGAGCATGGATTGGAGATTTTAAAACTTAAAAAGCAGGCAGAGGAGAAAAAGCTGCTCACTGAAAGTGAAAAGCGAGCAGAGGAGAGCAGGAATGCTCTCACCTTGGAAGAGAAAAAGATTCTCTTAGCTCATGAGTTAAGCATGAGGGAACTGGACATTAAGGTTAAAAAGGCAGAGTCCAGTTTGAATGGTGGCAGCACACAACCAGTGCCAGTAAGGAAGGTGTATATTCCCAAAGACTTAGTGCAGGATTACGAGAGGGTGATGATATTTATGCTTGGTTCACAGCATATGTGATCGAACTGAGGATGAATGAGGTGCCTGAGAAGAATTATGAGGCGGGCCTATGGAAACACTTTGAGGCTTCTGATAGGTATGTCTTACCACCTTTAGAGAGGGCGGGAACCCTGACCTACACCAATATGAAGGAGGCTTTATGCCTCAGGTATGGGCTTACTCCTGAACAGTACTGGCAGAAATTCAAGAACTTCAAGAAACTGGAATCCAGTACTTGGGTTGAGTGTGTGAATGCGTACACATGTGCACTGGATGGCTGAATGAAGGTCAGCCAGGCAACTGATTATAAGAGCTTATGCAATTTAATTAGTTGGGAGCACTTGAGTAGTCTGTGTGTTCCAAAGCTGCGCCAGCATCTTTTGGACAGTAAGCTGACTGATCCCAGTAAGCTTGCTGAAGAGGCTCACCGCTGGACCAGTAACCGGGACCACAAGGGGATTGGAGGTACCACTACCAAAAGTGTACAGGGTCCCCCGCAGAAGGTGGGGGAGAACAAGGGTAACCACAAGGGATTCTCTAAAGGGCCCCAAAGTAGTTCCCAGGTGAATGGATCCTAGTCCCCAAAGGCAAAGAGAGCCTGGCTCCATAAGCGCAAGCGGGACAACCGAGGTCCTCTTACGTGTTACTTCTGTAAAGAAGTGGGTCATATTTCCCCTAGATGCCCAAAGAAGTCATCTGCACCCACTGGTGCTCCAGCACCCGGAATAGTGAGTGTAACATTGGTGAAGGAGTTGAGTCCTTGGAATGGGAAGGACAAGCAGTTATGACCCTGGTCTCATTGGGAAATCGAGAGATGGTCCAGGAAATCTCTCTGCCTATGAATATCCAAAAAATACAGGCAGTGAGTGACCATAATTGGAAAGAGGGTGGAGGTTCTGAGGGACACTGGAGCTAATTTGACATCTGTCAGTGGGTGTCTGAAGATCAGATAGTTCCCGATGTGCTTCACCCTGTAGTTGCAGCAGACAACTCAGTGCACCTCTGCAAGGTGGCACTGGTTCCCTTTGAGTGGGGGGGTCTCAGGTTCTTTGAAGGTCGTTGTAAGTCCATCCATGCCTGTAGACTGTCTGCTGGGGAATGACCTGGAGAGTTCCCCCTGGAAGGTGGAACGCCAGGCACATTTGAAGATTTTGGATCTGCCTGAGTGGGCTTGTGTGACCACTCGGACTATGACAGCCAGTAAAGGTAATCAAGAGGACCTGGAGCCTGAAACAGTGGCCCAGGTGCCTGCCGTTAAGAGAAGAGGCAGGTGTCTTAGGAAACAGGCCTCCACAGTTCCCACGGTCCAGGAGGAGGCACCCTTTGAGTGGGATGCCCTGGAACCTACGGGGGAACAAGTGGCTGAACTGGGGGACCTAACTGAGCTGACCGAATGGCAGCAGGAGGGAGGGCCCTCCAGGGAGGGATTCTGTGAGGAGCAGAAGAGGTGCCCTTCTCTTGTAGGTTTATGGAAACAGGCCGTAAATCAGGGAGCCGGTGATCACTCTGGATCACACTTGATTTACTGGGAGAATAATCTCCTGTACAGTGAGCCTAAGGTTGCTGAGCCTGGGTCAGCCTGTGCACTGATGGTATCCCAGTGCTTCAAAGCCTTCTTACTGGGGTTGGCTCATGATGTATCTTTAGCAGGAAATTTGGGGCAGGACAAGACCTTGGAGAGTCTTGTCACTCGCTTTTACTGGCCTCAAATGCACAAGAGTTCTGATATTCATTGCAGGACCTGTCAGACTTGCAAGACAAGTGGTAAGAGTGGAAGGAAGTGTAAGGCCCCCCTTCAACCTTTCCCTGTGGTCAGCACCCCCTTTGAGAGGATGGGCATTTACATTGTGGGGCCTCTGGATCCCAAGACCGCCATGGGCAACATGTTCATCTTGGTCTTGGTGGATCAAGCCACTCGGTAACGGGAAGCCGTCCCTCTCCGGACGGTGACAGCCCCCGTGGTGGGCTGTTAACTGATGGGCATTATCTCCTGTGTGGGGTTCCCCAAAGAGGTGGTGTCCGATAGGAGTACTAATTTCATATCGGTATATGAAATCTCTGTAGAACGAGTGTGGTATAACCTACAAGTTCACCACGCCTTACCACCCCCAGAGTAATGGTCTGGTTGAGAGATGTAGCCGGACCCTGAAGGGCATGATTATGGGTCTTGAAGAACCCATGAGGTGTAAGTGAAGAATGTCTGACAAAATATCGAAATTCACAATATCGACGTACAAAAATATCGGAACAAAAATATCGAAATCAAAAATATCGGCTTCCTATACTTAACTAGATATATACACAAATATCGATTTTTTAATATCGATATACAAAAAAACATTGTTTACTTTGATATCGACTACATTAACATCGGAAAACAAAAATATCGCTTTCTACAAAAAATAATGACATTAACTATAATATCGACTTCAAAAATATCGTGCACATCAATATCGGATTATAAGCTATATCGACTTTTTATATGCATCTGTTAGCATAATTAATTAACGTTTTATATGTTTTCACATCTAAATAAACACACAATACTTACATTAATACTATAGACACACTATTAATTCATCAAAAATATCCTATTGGTATAATTATATCACCTACACATATTAAAATATTCTATGCTAGTTTGTATAATTTTATAATTTTTTTTGGTTTTTCACTTCTATTACAAAGTAATCACAACTGAAATTCAAATATACTAACTAACCAATCACAACCCTAATTTTTTAAATGAACCAATAGCAAAGTAATTACTACTGACACTCCCCTATATAAACAATTAAAATCTAAGCACAAACTACTTGCCAAAAGTCACTGAAGGAGATTCATCTCTATCCGAATTGCTGCACAACAACTAGAAGAACCCGACTATCAACCTACTATTACTTCTTTTAAGTAAGTAAATAAAATAGAAACTGCATTATTTGCTACTTCTACTTACTTACCTGCTAAATACCCAGTGCCCCTTTGCTATTCATACTACTTAACATGCTAAATAATTATATAAAACTATATTTTTTAGATACTGCGACTACTGAATATTCTACTCAAAATAACTGTGAACAAAGCATAGGAATACAGATTCTAAAAACTATGTAAGTAATTTCACATTGTTTCATTATGTGCACATAAATCTAAACACACAGAAATAATGACTTTTGCCCCACATATTTCTTTTTTTCTGTAGATTCTACTACTGAAAACTGCACTACTAATGAACTAAGGACATCAGTACTATTTCTACAATACATTTTACTAAGTAAGTAAATAAAATAGAAACTGCATTATTTGCTACTACTACTTAATTACCTGCTAAATACCCAGTGCCCCTTTGCTATTCATACTACTTAACATGCTAAATAATTATATAAAACTATTTTTTTTAGATACTACGACTATTGAATATTCTATTCAAAATAACTGTGAACAAAGCATCTGAATACAGATTCTAATAACTATGTAAGTAATTTCACATTGTTTCATTATGTGCATATAAATCTAAACACACAGAAATAATGACTTTTGCCCCACATATTTATTTTTTTCTGTAGATTCTACTACTGAAAACTGCACTACTAATGAACTAAGGACATCAGTACTATGTCTACATTACATTTTACTAAGTAAGTAAATAAAATAGAAACTGCATAATTTGCTACTACTACTTATTTACCTGCTAAATACCCAGTGCCCCTTTGCTATTCATACTACTTAACATGCTAAATAATTATATAAAACTATTTTTTTTAGATACTACGACTACTGAATATTCTACTCAAAATAACTGTGAACAAAGCATAGGAATACAGATTCTAATAACTATGTAAGTAATTTCACATTGTTTCATTATGTGCACATAAATCTAAACACACAGAAATAATGACTTTTGCCCCACATATTTCTTTTTTTCTGTAGATTCTACTACTGAAAACTGCACTACTAATGAACTAAGGACATCAGTACTATTTCTACAATACATTTTACTAAGTAAGTATTATGCAACTGAAATAAATGTGGAAAAACCATACAAACATTTAGAACTGTTCTAATTATTTTCAATTATATATTGTTTATTTACAGAGCAAACACCACAAATAGATATACAGACATAATACAGAACTCCACATTCTGAATAATACAGATACTAATCACAAAGTAAGTATATTAAAAAACATAATTACCAGATAATGTATTAAAAAACGTACCAACATGGTGATTATTCTAACACATATGTTCCTTTTTTTTAAGATAACACTACAAACTACTCTCCAGAAGCTGAAGAAACAACTATACTGGCAAAGACCAACCTAAAAAAATATGTAAGTATCTTCACAATGTGAATCATGAAGATACACTTTTGTCGTAGAAATGATATATTGCAAATGTACCGAAACATTTATTATTAATATACTACTTTCATGTTTTTCATAACAGCTACAACAACATCACAAACAATTATCCCCAACTAAAGAAGCAAGCAACTCCTAATTTTGCTGTAAATTCTAAAACACGTGAGTATAAACATTCCTACTTATCACTAACATAGATTATTTATCACATTTAATTTGACATTAACTATTATATATATATTTTATAGATATACAAAGTACAAAATGACCGAAGGAGCCGAATTTGTGACCAGCCAGAAAGGAAAACTATTACTATGCTACATGGGTTACACTTATACACAAGAAAAGCAATATGGCATGAAAGTTAATTGGAAATGTTGTAAATATTATTCTAACAAGTGCTATGGAAGAGCAACAACTAGAGAAGCTACAGTACTGTATACTAGGGAACACAATCATCCACCTAATGTTACTGAAATAGAAGTTAGAACAGCTTTGGAAAATATAAAAGAAGCTAGTACAGGTTCCCAAAAGTAAACAAATGTCATTTTAAAAGAAGCCATTCCTAAAATCCCCAAAACAGCCACAACCCAAATGCCAAATATTCTCTCCTTAAAAAGAACTATAGCACGAACTAAAAAAGCTACTACTGCTACAACACCATCTCCCAGAACATATCAGGATATAAATTTAACTGCAAACCAAATAATAACTTTAAATAAACAACCATTTATAGTTTACGACAACGAAAACAATGACAAAAGGCTTATAATTTTTGGTACCAATATGAATTTAGTTAAACTGCAGCAAAGCCAATATTGGATGATGGATGGAACATTTAACATCTGTCCAAAACCATTTTTCCAATTATACACAATACATGGCCTCTACCACAACTGCAACATCCCTTTGCTATATGCACTATTGCCAAACAAAAATAATTCCACATATATGGAATTATTAAATATAATAAAACAAAAAACTAATGATTTTTCTCCAGAAAAAATCGTTCTTGATTTTGAGCATGCAATGCTCTCAACTAACCTAAAAATCCACCCCCATACCTGCATTCAAGGCTGCTATTATCATTTCAACCAGTGTTTATGGAGACACCTTCAAAAAACTACCCTAAGTGTAGAATATGCTACAAACTCTATTATAGACAGCCCATTCTACAAACAAAATTAAGCTAAATTAAGTCCATTTCTCGATTACTTTGAAGACACCTGGGTAGGCAGACTCCACAGATCTGGCCACAGACGAAATCCAAAATTCCTCATACCCTGGTGGAACGTTTACAAAAGTACCCTTAACGGAGAATCAAAAACTAACAATGCAGTGGAAGGTTGGCACAATGCATTTGTACAATCAACTGGCAGAACCAAACCTACTCTAGAAAATTTCATTAAATGCCTACAGAAAGAACAGAGCTACCAGGAATTTATAATGGACCAATCTGTAACTGAACTTGTCCCTAAAACATCAAAGCAAAATAAACAAATGCACAAGTACCTGGAAGAACAAGTAAAACTTTACCCTAGTACAAAAGGCATAGAATACCTAAACATCATAGCCAAAACACTACTCTAATTAATTCCCAAAATGTTATAAAACACTAAAACTATCACCTAAGTATGCAAAAATATGTAACGTGAGCTTCTAAAGTATTTAATGTATGCAATATATAGAGATATTATTATAATATATGCACACATTAAAACTAAATAACAAGTAAAAAACAATTCCATAATAAAAATAACATTACCCACCCACACAAAATTAGAAAGCAAGGACTTACCAATTATGTTGTCAATCCAATAACGTCCTTCTCCACCAAAGTAATCCAGGTAGTGCAAAATTAACCCCAAAAAAATGTAAAAATACAACTGTTACAAAATTAAGAAATCCACGTTGTCCAGAGCCATCGAATAACCATAAAAAACCCGAAAAAGTTGAAAAATAGAAAGAATCGCTCCTGGAAACCCGAAAAATATAAAGAAGTGTTTGTAAAGCAGTGTTGAATTAAACAAACAAACACTTCCTATAAAAAAAACGGAACTTCCGATGTAGCGTACACCTATGACAAAAACATAGAAAACAGACATTCCCACCCACATTAATTAGCTAGTAATTAGGTACAAACATATTAACATTGATGATTTCACTTGTAGATATACCCTAAAAGACTAAAATTCACTCTATAAATAAAGAGTTAACTAACTAACACTACGTGTATATACCATAAGTAATTATCTGTTTTCGAAATCTAAAACATAACTCCCTCACATTCAACAACACTAAATATAAGGTCACTAGTCTCAAAACATCATAAAAATACACATAAAACATATAAAATAAACCTTACCTGAAGCGACGTGAAGTGTCTTCCAACCGCGATCAGCCCTTCTTCCAAATAACCCAAAACGACCTAACCCGGTTACAAAATAAAGCACCCAAATGCAATAAAATAGTCCCAAGTATAAAATATAATATCTATACTTAACTAAATAGGGAAAAATAAACATTAATTTTCTATTATTGTAAAAAAATATGTACTTTAATCCTACAATGATTTGATTAACAAATATGTAAATGAATGTAATAAATAAATATTATGAAAACAATAATGTTTATGTTAACAATGTCTAGAAATATAACTACATTGTCACAAATTATAATAATTTAAAAATGTGTTAAAAATGTGTGACTTATATTATAAATATTTGATCTTTAGAAATGAAGCTGAAAAAATCATAATAGAAAAATACTTTTGATATTTCTACATTTCATTCTGAAATTACAATATGTAAAAGAGATAATAAAGAATTTTCATTTTTGTACAAAAATTGACAAAATAATAATGCTTTTGTATAGTTGGTTATCATTGTGTTTATAAAATATGTTTTTAAAACCAAATGTAATAAAAAAAATTGTTATGAAATAACATTTTATTTGTGAAACATAAATAAAAATAATGTTTCTACAATCATGTTGAACTATTTGTATCATTATCTTACTATAATGTAACAATCTTATTAGAAATTTTGCACTGTATATTAAATGTGAGTATATGTTGGACTCTAATAATGTAATTATTCATATACCAAATCCAGTGTACATTAAATTAGAGTAGGTGCTGGACACTAATTGTATAATAATTAATAGTCCTACTGCAGTCTACATTAAATTGTAGTAGGTGCTGGACACTAATTAATTATTAAATAATATTCCAACTCCAGTCTACATTAAATTAGAGTAGGTGTAATTTTATTTTTTTGTAATTTCCTTTAATTGATTGAATTTAAATTAATTAAATTTTTACCCTGTACAACTGTACCCAAAAAACCCCAAACTGACCCTGAACCCTACAAATACTCCTTTACCCAAAAACTGAAAACTGACCCTGAACCCAAGAAATACCCCTTTACCCAAAAACTGAAAACTGACCCTGAACCCTAAAAATACCCCTTTACCCAAAAACTGAAAACTGACCCTGAACCCAAGAAATACCCCTTTACCCAAAAACTGAAAACTGACCCTGAACCCTAAAAATATCCCTTTACCCAAAAACTGAAAACTGACCCAGAACCCAAAAAATACCCCTTTACCCAAAAACTGAAAACTGACCCTGAACCCAACAAATACCCCTTTACCCAAAAACTGAAAACTGACCCAGAACCCTAAAAAAAACCTTTACCCAAAAACTGAAAACTGACCCTGAACCCAAGAAATACCCCATTACCCAAAAACTGAAAACTGACCCTGAACCCTAAAAATACCCCTTTACCCAAAAACTAAAAACTGACCCAGAACCAAATAAATACCCCTTTACCCAAAAACTGAAAACTGACCCTGAACCCTAAAAATACCCCTTTACCCAAAAACTGAAAACTGACCCAGAACCCAAAACATACCCCTTTACCCAAAAACTGAAAACTGACCCTGAACCCAAAACATACCCCTTTACCCAAAAACTGAAAACTGACCCTGAACCCAACAAATACCCCTTTACCCAAAAACAGAAAACTGACCCAGAACCCTAAAAAAACCCTTTACCCAAAAACTGAAAACTGACCCTGAACCCAAGAAATACCCCTTTACCCAAAAACTGAAAACTGACCCTGAACCCTAAAAATACCCCTTTACCCAAAAACTGAAAACTGACCCTGAACCCTAAAAATACCCCTTTACCCAAAAACTAAAAACTGACCCAGAACCAAATAAATACCCCTTTACCCAAAAACTGAAAACTGACCCTGAACCCTAAAAATACCCCTTTACCTAAAAACTGAAAACTGACCCAGAACCCAAAACATACCCCTTTACCCAAAAACTGAAAACTGACCCTGAACCCAAAACATACCCCTTTACCCAAAAACTGAAAACTGACCCTGAACCCAACAAATACCCCTTTACCCAAAAACTGAAAACTGACCCTGAACCCAACAAATACCCCTTTACCCAAAAACTGAAAACTGACCCAGAACCCTAAAAAAACTCCTTTACCCAAAAGTAATTATTATTTTTAATTACCAATTAATTATTAATTAACAATAACAATAAAGTAAATATATTAGCACATTAGCTGTAATTAATTAATTTTAATAATTAATATTATTTTTTCCAAATTAATTAAAAAAAAAGATATATATTTAACAAAAATTAACCTAATTAATATAATTAACTAATTAAAAGTACTTAATTACCAATTAATTATTAATTAAAAATATGTACAATATGATATTAATTAATTAAGTAATTAATTTTAATTAATTACCAATTATTTATAATTTAAAAAAATTTACTAACATATATTAATTAATTAATTATTAGTAAATTACTTCCCACTCTTATCCCCTATAAACCCAATAACCCGCTCCTAAAACTTGATATCTATTATTATATTTTTATATTATTTATTTAAATTTTTTTTATTTAAATATTTATTTATATTTTTTATTATTTAGTTTTTTTTACATACATTTTAATACACTCCCCACCCTTATCCCCTATAAACCCAATTACCCGATCCTAAACCTAGATATGTTTTTTAAAAAAAAATTTTTATTAAATATATTTAATTTTTTTTAGATAGACCTTTTTAACAAAATTTTATGTACAATTATTTTATTTTTTCCTATACTATTGATTTTTTCCATTACTACACGATATTTTGTATTGTCGATATTTTGTCAAACGATATTATTGTTTTCGATATTTATACTTACTTACCTATTACGATATTTTTGTATCCGATATTTTTGCTTCCCAATATTTTTGACCTTCGATATTGTTTCTTCGATATTTTGTCTTTACGATATTTTATTTTCGATATTTTGTCTGATTACCGTAAGTGGGATGTCCTCTTACCATGCCCAATGTTTGCTTACAGGGAAGTGCCACAGAGGTCCTTAGGGTTCAGACTTTGAACTCCTGTATGGGCACCCTGTAAGAGGACCCTTGAGTTTTCTTGAAGGAGGGCTTGGAGAAGGTTCCTAGTAACCCCCCCCCCCCACTCCCTCACCCCACCCCCAGGATGTATATAGCTACTTTCTGGCCTTCAGGAACCAAACTAGGCATTTCAGGCAACTCGCTCATGCAAATCTGGAAGCCAGCCAGGGAGAGATGAAACGATGGTACGACCAGAATGCCACTCTGGTCGAGTTTCAACCTGGGCAGAAAGTGTGGGAGATGGTGCCAGTGCAGTCTTGCATGCTCCAGGACAAGTGGACTGGGCCGTATGAGGTGGTGGAGCGCAGGAGTGAAGTGACCTACCTGGTTGATTTCCGGTCTCCTCAGAACCCTTTGAGCGTCCTCCATGGGAACCGCCTCAAACCACACTTTGAGAGGTCAGATTGACCATGCTCTTGGCTACAGATGACGGGGCGGAAGAGGTGAGTGAACCTCTTCCTGACCTCCTGTCAGCCATGGAGAAGGATGGGTCAGTGGATGGGGTGAACCTCTCGCCTACCCTGGCCCCAGACCAGCAAAGGGGGCTGTCACCAGGTATTGGGTCAGTTCGACTCCCTCTTCTCCCTGACCCCAGGAGTCATCCATTAGTGCATCCATGATGTGTACATTGGAGACAGTCTACCTGTAAAACAAACATTTTACAGAGTAGCTGATAAGGTCAGGGCCAGGATCAAGGAGGAGGTTTCCAAAATGCTGGTGCAAGGGGTGATTGAGCCATCCAGCAGCCCCTGGTCTAGCCCAGTGGGCCTGGTGCCAAAAGCTGCTGCGCCTGGTGCCACCCCTGAACTCCGGTTCTGTGTAGATTACTGTGGGCTCAGTGCCGTCACTAAGACTGACGCGCACCCCATCCCAAGAGCTGATGAGCCTGTGGATCGGCGGAGAGCTGCCCGGTACCTCAGTACATTTGACTTGGCATCTGGGTACTGGCAGATTGCCTTGACCGAGGGGGGCAAGGAGAGGTCAGCGTTCTCAATGCCAGAGGGGCACTACCAGTTCAGTGTTATGCCGTTTGGGTTGAGGAACGCCCCTGCGTGGGCTGGAGGAATTCAGCACCGCCTACCTGGACAACATTGCTGTGTTCATCTCCAGTTGGGAGGAACATTTGCAACACCTCTGTGAAGTGTTGAAGGCCTTGCAGAGGGCAGGCCTGACAATCAAGGCGAGTAAGTGCCAGATAGGGTAGGGTTCTGTGGTGTACTTAGGACACCAGGTAGGGAGCAGCTGGGTGGCGCCCCTACAGGCAAAGATTAATACCATTCTGGCTTGGGAACCCTGCAAGACCCAGACAGGAGTGAGGGCCTTTCTAGGACTCACTGGGTACTACAGCCGGTTCGTGAACGGGTATGGCACCCTTGTTGCCCCCATGACAGAAGTGACGTCAAAAAAACAGCCCAAGAAGGTGATCTGGACTGATGCCTGCCAGACCACTTTAGATGCCCTGAAGACTGCCATGGGCATGGCGCCTGTGCTCAAGGCGCCTGATTTCTCCAAGGAATTCGTAGTGCAGACAGATGCTTCAGAGCATGGTGTGGGAGCGGTACTCTCACAATTGAATGATGAGGGCTTGGACCAACCCGCAGCTTTCATTAGCAGCAGGCTACTTCCCAGGGAACAGAGCTGGAGTGCAATTGAAAGGAAAGCTTTTGCTTTGATCTGGGCACTGAAGAAGTTGAGGCCTTACTTGTTTGGGACTCACTTCCTGGTTCAGACAAACCACAGACCCCTCAGATGGTTGATGCAGTTGAGGGGTGAGAACCCAAAGCTGTTGAGGTGGTCCATCTCCCTACAGGTAATGGATTTCACTGTGGAACACCGGCCTGGAACAGAACATACCAGTGCTGATGGTCTGTCCAGATTTTTCCGCCTTAATGAGGAGAATTACCAAGAGGGTTGGTAGTTCCCTGCACTTTTCGGCTGGGGAGTGTTAGACCTGGCACTTCTTGGCATGATTACCCCTGACATTTTGCCTCTACCTCCTTTATTTTTTATGCTACAATAGATGCTTTGAGCACTTTGCCACTGCTAAACAGTGTCAAAATAAAAGTGCTCCCTGTATAAAGTGTAATGGTAATGGGTTATCCATGATTGGTATGTTTGCCTTCCTAGTAAAGGACACTATGTGTGCCAGGGCTGGTAATGCAAATGCTACTAGTGGGCCTGTAGCACTATTTGTGCCAGCCACACAAGTAGCCTTAAAAAGGGAACACAGGCCTGTCATTTTCAGGGCCTGCCTGCAGTTTGTTAAACTGCCATGTTGTTCTGTCAAGTGCACTCACTTGCCAGACCTTACCCTTCCCTTTCTATGCATATCAGGCACCCCTATGGTAGGTCCAGGGTACCCCCGGGTCAGGGTACACTGCATGTGAAAGGTAGGACATGTCCTAAGGTGTGTACAATGTCCTGACAGTGAAATAATCTCCATTTCCTTTTTCACTGTGGAAAGGCCATCTTGCCTATAGGATAGAATGGGAAGGCTGTGTAATATGTTTTCCAGCCTATCTTCCCAAAGTCTTAAGATGGAAAGGTGACGTTTAATATGCCTTAACTCACAAAGTAATAACACATCTTTTAATAAAGGTGGTTTTTACATTGTGTGTTCAGAATCCACTCTTTTCGAAGTGGGTGAGTTTTTGTGCTCTAACATTTCTGTGTGTCAATGCCTGCTGTGGATTGACAATCTGGATTTGAAAGTGACAGGATCTGGGTAATGTCTTGACACAGTGGAGGTCTGACAGCAACAGGCCGACATGCATCTGGGGTGCAGGGGTAGTAGGAGCCCCTTGTGGTGAAGATGCCTGGGTTGCTCCTATAAAACAATTGGCTCATCTCCTGCTGAGTGATTGAGAATCCAGACCCCCAATAATCAAAGGAAGAAAGGTGTCACTGGCAAGGAGGCACCCAGAACTGGTTTGAACAGGGGTCACTGCCCCCTGAAACACAAAGACTTCAACGCCATTGAGGGGTATAACTGTGAGAGCGGAAGCCCCTGAACTCTGGAGAATAGCTTGAACAAGTGTGAACAAGACTGAAGCTATTTTGTGGTCAAGAGGACCTTTGACAAGGAAAAAACAACTGAAAAGACTGAAGGATAGGACTGATCCTTGCTGTGTGTTCTGGGGCTGGCCTGCAGTTTGCTGTTTTAACCAAGGAGAGGCTAAGGGACTTTGCTGTGTGCTGTGTCCCTTTGCTTGAAGGACTTTGCTGTGTGCTGAAGTAACTTATCCTCAAGGGCCCGAGGTTAGCTGGATCCCTGTTTGGAAACACGGGAACATAAAAGTTTCCATGAGAGTCTCAGTGACGCTGTTAGTGCGTGCCTGTTGCAGCTGAGACCCTCATAAGGCGTGCCCCATGATTGTGGGCACCTGGAGTCCAAGCAAGGATCAGCAACACGATGTGTGTGTGTTTTGTGCAGCCTGAACCCCTTTGTGAGGATTGTCCAGTGATCGTGTGCCCCGAATTCATGTGAGTCTCATTGACTCTATGTGTGTGTACGTTGTGCACCGTGTGACCTTTGTGAGGTTTTGCCATGTTATCGTGTGCACTGAAATCCAAGTGAGTTTCATCGACGCTGTTTGTGTTGTGCACTGTGAGACCTTTGTGCGGGTTTGCCTTGTTAGCGTGTGCACCGGAATCCAAAGAGTCTCAACGCCGCTGTGTGCGGGCGCGTTGTGCACCGGCGGGAGACCTTCATGAGGATTTGCCTTGTTATCATTTGCACCGGAGTTAAAGTGAGTCTCAGCGATACTGTGCGCATGATCTTCGTGCAGCCTGAGACCTGTGTGTGGAATGTCCAGGGATTGTGCACCGAAGCTTATGGAAGACTCAGCGATGCTGTGTGTGTGTGTGTTTTGTGCCTGAGATCTTCGTAACTGAAGCAGCCCGGACCGGCAGTCCTGGAGGAACTGAGTTGCCGGCCCGAGCCGCCGTTGCCAATTTACAAAGCTGCATTGGAGTTCCAGCCGCTGGACGAGGAGAGGAGAGTGGGTTTGTGCACCCCAGGTAACGTGTGTCGACTCCTAGGGCGGGGCGCGGGCTCGGCAGCTCGAGCCTCTCCCTTGGCTTGTATCATGACCCGTTTTGGCAAGGGAGTGGCTGTACCAGGGCCGGAGTGCAAAGCTGCACTTTGATTCGATCATACCTGTGTTGGGGACAACTGTTGAGAGGCTGACTGTGAGTCAGAAGGAGAGGCGAAGAGACCACCTAAGGCCCGGTGATCTGGGCCTGAATGCAGTACGCATTGTTCCATTTTCTGCAGAACGGAGTATCTGACTGTCGTATTACACATTGCATCATTTCTGCATAACCGAGAACCTGATTAGAGTATTACTCATTGCATTATTCCTGCATAACGAACTACCTGATTAGTGTATGACGCATGGCATTTGATCTGCATAACGAACTACCTGATTGTCGTATGACACATTGCATTGTTTCTGCATAATGAACTGCCTGATTAGCGTATTGCGCATTGCATTGTTCCTGCATAACGAATTACCTGATTAGTGTTTTACGCATTGCCTTATTTCTGCATAACAACATACCCGGTGGTTGTATTACGCATTGCATTATTTTCCCTCGCAAAGTGCCTGATTGTTGCATTACACATTGCATTCTTTTTATTGCAGAGTGTCTGATTGCTGTGTTCATCTTACAGTATTTTTACATTGCAAAAGTGCCTTATTCTAGCATTACGAACTGTATGACATGATATTAGGAGTACAGGAGAACATTTAGAAATGCTCATTAATACGCCAGAACTTACAAGGGCTGGCTGGCCTAACAACCGGCCAGGAGAAATAGTACCCAAACTCATATGTTGGATTTATATTTTGTGGTCTAATCGTATATCTTTTTATATAAAGTTTATACTCGTTTTCATAAATCTCGTGTGAAGTCTATTTGTTGTGTCATCATTGGGTTATTGTGAGCATGGTTGAAAATACTTTACACATTTGCCTTGAAGACAAGCTTGGCTGCTCGTGCCAAGCTACCGAGCTACCGAGGGGGTGAGCGGGGCTATCTAAGAAGGTGACCTTCTTTTCCCTGACGTGGAACGCGGGTCCCTACTTGGCCTAAGGTACCTACCTCAGCCAACCAGTGATCCCGGATTTAACATAGCCCATTTACCATATAAATACAGTGGATGAGACACAAGTAGGGAGACTCACCCATAGTAAAAAATCCAAACCAGGTGATGAATAAAAGCAAAACATCTGGGCGTACTAAATAGGCAGAACCGATCTTGCAACAGTTTCCTTCCTCTTCCTGTTTTTGTCCATCTCTTACAGCACAGCTTCTTTTCCGTTCTGCCAATGCTCATATGTCGGGAACTAGTTATTTTTTTTACCCAGCCCTGGCAACATTTCCACAGAAAACCAACCCGCCTTTACAACCCTTCTTCTCTCCCTTTATTGTAGTCCTTCCCAGAGTCCATCTGTCAAGATGGCCCATGTCTGCCTTTCCCTGTGAGATTCCTTTTAAAACAGACCTTTAAAGCAACCTCTCTCTGTAATGGAACTAGTTTTCAATCTTGATGTGGGTATAGATCAATGTTTCTGTTCCTCTGATCCTCATTTCGGATTTCCACTTTAAAATAAGAGCCTCTATGGTAAAAAAAGGTGCAGCCATCTGTTCATGCTCCCTCCTAGTTGACTCATCCCTTCTAAAAGGTTGGTGTTTAAACCACTTCAGTGTTCCTGCATTGCCCTCTAGGAGGCCAGTCATCCACAGCTAATCTATGATGCTAATTAGAATCACTGGTGTACAGGTAGCGAGTGAAACTGATTTTAATAATAGTTTGCTCTCAGGCAGCAGAAAGTCCACCTTGTAAAACGTACCCTTCTGCTATACTGATCAAAATCCACTTTCAAAATAAATTTACTTTTTTGTAAAAAGTAGGAAAATTAATTTTAAGCAAGTGTCTACCATTTTCCAAGCTGCTTAGTGGAACTGATGTTTATTCATAATCAGGCCTGTTCATAAAACAATGTCACTTGGTGTTCATAGGAACAAGAAACTATAGGCAACTTTTCACAGTGGGAAATACCTTTGTTTGATATATAGTACATCTGTCTTTAATACATTATGTACACAGCGCAGGTAGAGGCGACTTATTAAATGAGTAAAAGTATGTTCTAGACATGGCAAATAATTTTGCCAAGTGTCACTGCAGTGATTTTAAACTTCATCGTTGCCAGAGCATTAAAATGTGTTTTTGGAGCTTCGTACTTTAGTCATGCAAATGTGGAGTGGTGTGGCTCACTGGTTAGAGGCAGCAGACCTGGAAGCAGAGGACGGCCCGGGACCAGGGTTCAATCCCTGACTGGCAGGGTCGTGAACCAGGGTCAGCGGACTCGATAATTCTTGCCTTGGTGCCTACTCTAACGAGGGATCACACTCGGCAACTCTGGGCATTAGCTTGCCTCATCTCCACAACGGCCCCCCACAAACGCCGGGGATGCCTGGTTTCACCTTGGAGATACCCAGGAAGGAACATCTCACAGGGAAAGCCAGGACGGGTTCCCCAGCGGTCTATAGCGCCAGGACGCCTCCGGGCCGCAGTGCGCTTTACAAGACACACACATTTACATTTACATGGTTAGAGTAAATGCAGACTGTAACCCACTTATACCACTTAAGGTGCATACAACAGGTACAGTTACTGCACCAAGTTACCATGGCCTTATGTGAAAATTAAATAAGCCAGATGGAGGTAACCAGTTTTACATTTCGTGTTCATGAGGAAAGTGTACACACTGTGACACTGGTTAGTTGTATCACTGTGCACAGATTCCTAATGCCAGCAAATTCAACAAACATTGGCCTAGCCAATAGTTCTCGTCTTTAGCACCTTCTAAGTATTTAGCTATGCAGCACATTGTCTTTGGTGCTACAACATCTACTATTCTCTAACGCGGCAGCTTTGACACTAATAGGTACAGTATAGCACAGCATTGAGAAGTACTTAAAGAGTTATTTCTGTACAACGTGTAGTCTGAACTCACATATCTGGGAGTGCTTTCATACACGACAATGAAAAAAAAAGGTTTTTAGTGAAATAAATACTTAACTTGGTAACACAATTGTATTGAGGAAGACACAATGTGTCCAGGTTTTCTGGTTTAACGTTGTGCATATCCGCTTAGAAATGGGTATTAATGTGTCTCAACTGTTGAATCCTGGCTCTCCAAGGGAGTGCAATTGGCTCTGATCTGCAAATCTACAAACACAGTCTGAACTCTTGTTCACTGAAAGTATAGCTCTACATACAAGGCCGTGGGAGCTCCAGCGTGGTAAGTGCACCAGATGCCATGGATGATCTGTTTTTTTTGCCCACTGCTGGGAGTGCTCCGAAGTAGCTCCTCCTCCAGACGATGAATTGCTCAAGGGAGGTCTGTGGCTTCAAGGGTTGAGGATTCTGGGATTTGTGGTTACTTCAGGTTGAGCTGGTGATGGGGGGAAGAGGCGTAGCTTCTGCGGATACATAGGTTGGTGCAAACAGAGGGACACACAAAAAGGTCAGCGGCACAGAGACAGACCGAAGGATAGACATACCAAGGGGCATAATGCGAGACAAATAAGGTGGCATGGAAATCAAGACAGGAAGTCAGACAGGGGCAAACCGCATGACAGAGACAGTGTTACGGTGGGAGACCGCAAAATCAAGACAGAAGGAAAAAGACATACATCGTGACAGATTTAGATAAAGGAACAAAGAGAAGGTAGAGGGTCAGAGACAGGTAGAAGGAAAAAGGTCAAAAGAACCGTGGAGTGAAAAAGAAAAATACGCTTCGAGCCAAAGCTGGACAGAGGCAGTAGTGGAGGGTGCTACAGAGATGAAGGCACATGTAGGAAAGGGATGGGAGAATAACAGGGGCATAGATAGTCAGAGGGACAGGACTGGGATAACACAAAAGAACAGACCAAGAGAGAGAAACAGGCAGAAGGACATAGATATAATAAGGTCCTTTGAGGAAGGTATAATGTGGTGGCCAGACACCACCTTTCTTGATAGTGGTCCGTATGATATTTCATATCTACACTGTGAGTCATTTCCGTTTGTCACAAACTTATGTTAGTGAAAAGACGGACACTGAGCAATAATGTACTATTATTAATGGGGGTTCTGCCTTCTGCAACTGGGAGTCCCAGTTATCAAACATGTCTTGGGCTTCACTCACCAGCAATGTTTCCTTTTTAGGTCTCACCTGAGCCAGCGCATACGCTGTTCTGGGAGACATTTAGTAAGCGGGCTTTTAAAAGTGCTACCCACCCGCTTTTGCTGGCCTCAAGCTTGCGGGTACGCGCGCGTGCATGCGCGCAGTAGTCATGTGGCTTTTTATTAAGCCTTACATTGCGCAAATCACTTTCTCGCTTCTTCTTCCAAGCGCCTCGCTCTGTCACAGAGCGCGTCCCTGCGATCACTTTCGCTTTCACCGCCGTGCGGCCCAGTTACTTTCACGGGTGCGCAGCCAATGCTTGTTTTCCTGATGCTAATAGGCTATTTTATGAGGTCTATTATCAGAATCAGCTTGTGTTGTTAAAAGGGCCGCCTTATTGCCTCATTTTACACCAGCAGCAGTTTGGGCGAAATTATTTCCCGCCCTCCCAAAGTGCACTCCGAGCAAGGACTGGAGCTGAGTGAAATGCTCTCCAACATAATTTTTCCCAGCGCCTACGAGCTCTAGGGTAAATAAAGGCCAATACGTTACAGCATCCCCACGCAAACCTGACAACGAGAGACTAACGGCAAGTGCCAGTCCACCTGATGCAGCTGGGCTCCCCTTTCTCAGTAGGCAAAAAAGCTCATGCATCAAAGTCGGGGTCTTAGTCTATCAAACAATATACCTGTGTCTTCACAGATCGTTGGCTGGACCACGGCTTCACACCACGTGCGGCTGGGCCATGCTTTCTGGGGCAGAGGGAAGGTTTTTTCTGGAGAGGAAGCAGGTACAGTTACTTCTGGGTCAGCAAGGTTTCTTTAGGGACGGGCGGACCGTCTACTTCTGGGCGGGTCATATCCTTTCTAACCAATCGCTGCGCTTACTGGGAAGTACAAACAGAAAGACACCATTAGTACCACCCTATAACCTGCCGATCAGTTTTAAAACTAGCTTTTCTGAGAACTTCCTCTCGTCGGTTACAGTTGGAACTTGGATGCAAAGTCTTGCCAATCTGTTTTGAGCTCCTGACCGAAGGTAAGACTCACAATCTGAACCGACCTAACTGGGGGTGAGGGGTTGTTCGTTTCTCGGCCACGTACTTCCGATTGACTTTCTCCCTATCCCCTGAGCTTTTACTCTATATTCTGTCATGTATGTTTTTTTAGCCGCTGACCATATACATCTGCGCACACCTTCATTCCCCCTCTTTACCCTATACAACTGCTAGTTTTCTGTGGCACACGCTTTCCTCTTTACACTTTCTACTCGATTCGTAAGGCTCCAGACTATTGTTTGAACCCTTGCTCTTCCAGTCTCTGGCCCAATATGGCTGTACCCTTCAAATGACCACCTACACATACTTTTCGAGTCTCCTGGCACTAAACACCAACTCGCTTTATTTGACAAACTGCTGTTGGTTTAAAGAGGCCAGTTTAAAATTGTATTCTTTATTCAGCCCTGTACACTTGCTCTTCTTCTGTAGGACTCTCAGAGCCCATGTGTTGATCGTCTTGTGCTACTTGTTTTCCTCTTGTTTGAGCCACTTAAAACCAAACACTTTCTTCTCTAACAGTGCCAGTTTTCAACCTCTATGTATAATCTTTTCTTTCTTTACTACTTCCTTGGCCCCATAAAGCGTTTCCATTTTCAGCAACGACTTCTGACCCTGTATAACTCTCCGTTTCTCGGTCTCCTTTCGTATATCAGTCGCTAATATCATACCCGAACGGGTATGATATCAGCGACCATTCCTGGGCCAGTTCTCTGGTACTGTATGTAAGCTATGTTTTTATTCCTGTTTTTGACTCGTTTAGTTTGCTCTCTACTTGTACCAGCCTTTTACTTCACAAATCTCTTATTTCACCCTTTGCTCCTTCTTTTTCTGTGGGTCTCTAACCAGCCTCCTAAATACTTATAGCCGCTTGAATTATGTGACCGGCAAGGAACAAATTATGCATCGTGGTTGACTACATTATGTGGCAAGCAAAGGCAAATTTTGTGGCGTAATTCAACATATTTTATGTTAGTATTCCTTCATAATTTTGTCATTCCTACACGTTAACACTTTCTGAAAAAAGATTTCACCTCATTAGTACCACTCTGACACTGAAATACAAAAATAAGCAGCAGAAAGATGATAAGTCACGCTTTGCAAAGGGCTTTCCACGTTTCAGTAAGACATGTTACTGTGTTCTTAATAACTTGGGGTCCGTATGAAATGGAAACAATTTTTGGGACAAAATCTTCAGATAATGCAGCAGTTGTTGGATTTTTTGGTATGCATATTCTTCCTTTATGACCTGTTTGCCTGATACTTTTGACTTTACATCTTCGTGTGTCGTTCTTTAAACTGTATGCTTTACTTTCCTATGTCAGTTTACAGACATACTTCTCCTCCGTACTTTTTCCAATCTCCAGCTCTTTGTGCGGACCTCTGCCAATGTAGAATCTGTAGAGTGTAGCTTCATTTATTAAGTTGTAATCTGTACACCTCCCTTCCTTTGTCAGTCTTATGACACTGTATATCCACCCTTTCTATGCTCAAAAACTGTACGCATTGTGCTCAGTCGCTCACTCTGTTCCTGTGCCAGACCTCCGATTCTATACTCATACCCTCTTCCTGTGCAAGTCTAGAGTGAAGGGGCAACTTCATTGTGCGGATGAAATTTATTTTATTTTATCTATGCTGTATTTTCTTCGCCTACCCTACTTTCTTAACTCCTGAACATCACAATAACTTCACTCCTGTTCTTATTCTCCTTAATCTGTCTATGGTATTCAACTTGGTGGACCACTGTTTTTCCTCACATTTTCTTCACTTACCGTGTCAGGAATTGCCCTATCCTGGTTGCATTCCTGTCAGCAAACAATCCTCATTTTTGTTCTTCTACTATGCTTTGCGCCTAACACCCATGATGATGCCCGAAAAACTACACAGTGGTTGAATAAGAAGCTCTCTGTATTTTTTGTGCATGGTTTATAGATTGTGAATTTGTAGAGTGTGAATTTGTTACCTGAACTTGCAGGGTGGGGAGGATGGCTAGGTGCTCTAAACAGGATGGAGTGAACTTATAGCAATGTTTTAATGTAAAGGTGGCTGGATCTTGCAAGGGACAGTAGTTTTTGTGTATGATTACTTTCTTTAAGTAGGAAAATATGCCATTTGTTGTGTGCGAGTGGCATACTGTGTGTGTATAGTGGCCTTTGTGTGATGAGTTAGTGTTGAGATCTGTAGGGTGTTCCAAATGTTTGCTGCGATCTTGTAGCTATAATTAAGCATGGCTGTAACAGGTGTAAGATGCTTGAGATGTATTTATGTTTGCTTTCCGTCTTCGGACTGTTGAGTATGAAGATATTCCCTTACTGTTTAGTAAGAATTGTCATTGAGTCCTGAGGCACTAGGTTGTATTGGTTGTTGTTTGTGTGAAGCGCAATCCTCTCATCACATACTTAACGTGTGGCTGTGCTTGCCACTGTGTTGCGGTAGAGTGGCACTGGCTGGATAGGGTAGGGCAAGAATTACGCATTTCCCCCAGTGGGAACCAAAGCATAAACAATGTGATCTGCTTGGGGACAGCTGGTCCTTTACCACTCTCCTCAATGCCAGTTGGTGGTCGATAAGCGTGGATCTTTGTACTGAGTTAAAGTTAATGCTGATTCAGCTTTTTCTGAAAAGTGGTTTTATTTAGATAATGCTTTGTGGGTGTACCACTGTTGATTTAGTTGAAGGAAAAAAGATCCCTTTTCTATGGATAACGCGCTGTGTGAAGCAGTTTTTTGATGGAGTTCTGTGGCTGGGAGGGCTTGTTTTGCTGGAGAGATGCGGTCACAGATGGAGGTCTAAATACAAGTCTTGCTTGGCCACTGTATTGTTAAACTCATGGGGTTGCAATAGATAGTAACAAAGAACTCCCAAGAACTTGAGTTGGTGTAGTGTATTTTCTGAATATACTTCCTCTTTGTGTATGTTCCCCTGCTAAAAATTCAATTGCTTTCCTGTCTTTCTAAATTACGTGGTCTCCGTTGAATGGCTTTCTTCCCTACTTTAGTGTTAGTACTGCACGAGGAGCATTTAGACCTTCCTATGTTTTGATTGGATGACTTGTATCCTTCCACTGCTTTCCATTCTAGTGCGTGAGTGACTTTTTTTTTTTAGCTCCCTGTCTCTTATTGGTGCTCTTGAACCCAACCTCTTCATTAAAAAATTACTTGCGGCCATTTGCACTGCTCATACTGCCTGCCACAGTTTTGGCAGGCTACTATTGTAAAATGATTTTTAGGTCTTGCCTGAGCCAGCGCATGCGCTGCTAGACATTTAGTGAGTGGGCTTTTAAAAGTCCTACCACAGCTTTTTGGCTGGCATAGAGTGTGCGGTTACGCGCACAATAACGAGTAGAGGTGCCATCTGGCTTTACTCTCTAGTCATGGTGCGCGCACACCGCACACCACTCGTCAGCCTACTTTGGCTTTTGCCGTCGCGCTCGCACGCAAGCACCACTCGCATCCTTTTTTTTTTTGCGTGCTGCTTTTTGTTGTTGTCACATTTCTTTCTACTCGTCTCTTTCACCTTCCTTAATATTTCATGAGCTGTGTTTTCTCACCCATCCATTTTTTGGGGATTCCACACTTTCTTAGTGCATTCATTATTGTTTTCCTTTAACACGAGTTCAAAGACACTTGGCACCTCTAAGCTTCTCTCGGTTGGTGATTTCTGTCTTTTGCATTCCCAGCATGCTCCAGGAACCCGAGATTCCACGTGCTCTTTCATGTCAATACCTCCTTGATTTATGGACGCCTCTTTATTGCTGCTTTCACCACTGTGCCTCTTTTGGGAACTCGTTATCCATTTACGCAAGCTCATGTTGGTTTTCCTCTGCGCGCACATTCTTTCAGAGTAAATAGTGAGCAGTGAGTTAGTTATTCGTGCCTCGCATCACATGACTGGAAGTTTGCTTCGTTGGTGTGTTTTCGCCTGTGCCACTGCCGTCTTCATGCATTACAATGCAAGTATGTAATTTTAATTTTTTCGTGAAGGACTGCGCTGTGCCCTACCTACGACTGGCAGTGCTTGCAATGTTCAGCTTCAGTAAACTCTGATTGTACGTATCCTACTGAAATAAAATGGCTAGTAAAGGGTTTTCGGCCCCATTCACATAAACGTTCACAAGTTTGCATTCAAAGTTCTATCACTTTGCATGGGTGCAGAAACCTGATTTGGAGAGTTTTACAAAGGTTTCCTGGCATACTCCTCCGAATGTTTTTGCGAATCTCCACTTGAGTCCATGCAGATGTACTTGCTCATGTACTTGCAGATTACCCAGGAAAACAAATGTTCTGATTTCTGACAAATAGCATACTACCTTGCAAAATACATTTCAGAAGTAAAAGCTCGCTAATTTTGGGTTATTTTATAATCAGTTTTTATTTATATGCGCGATTGTACAGAACAAAGGAGAAGCGGTATAAAACGAAAGCAGTGGTGAGAAGTTCTTTCAGCCACACAAGGCAGCTGTGATTACCTAACCAGTGCTGACACAAAAAACTGACATGGCAAAAAAAGCCTTCAAAACTGCAGCACACGTTTAGCTCCTTCCTTTCCCTTTTTCTTTATTTTCCTTCCTTTCTCCCTCCCCGTTTCTTATTTTCTATTTATTTATTTTTTAGTCTTCCTTCTTTCATCATTTCTCTATTCCTTTACCTCCTTACCCTATTAATCTTTTTCTTTACCTATTTATTTATTTATTTTGAAAGTTTTATAGAGCGCAACAAGATCCTTATGGATATCAGAGCGCTTTACAATCAGAATGGGATAAAAAGGCAAATGAGTATTAATTAAACAAAATATTTGAGAAAAGAAGTGTAAATGGTTACAAAATAAAAGAAAGACAAGGTAAGGTAGCAACAGTGCACAGGAGGTCAATATACATCCAATCTACAATGTACATAATCTCAGGAGGAAGAGAACTGAGTTACGAGATTACAATAGTCAAAGTTCAGGTAAATTTGGCTAAGAGGAGAGCTTTACTTCTTTTTTTGAAGGATGCCGTGGATGAGAGAAGTCTGATTTCTGGGGGGAGGGCATTCCATATCCTGGGCGCCATTCCTGTGTTCCATTGTTTTGATATTTTTCTATCCTTTCTAGGATTTATGTCTCTATTTGTTTTCTGTGCCTATCATTTCTTTCTTCTTCATTCAACAGCTTTTTAGACTTAATTTTGTCCTTTCATTATTTCCTTTTTCTTACTCTTATCTTCTTCTTTCCTTCTATTTTTATTTTCTCCTTTAAGTCATTATTGAGAAACTTGGCCCACTTCCAGTTAGTAAATAAGAGAAAAAAAACTTAAAAGTGTATCACTATTCCAGTGTGTTGAAAATGTTATATCTGGACAAAGACAGGGGCAAACACCACTGAAATTCATGAAACACAGAACAGCAGGAATAACACATTTCTGTTTGGAGTACATATCACAAAATGCGTATTTGGATATTGTTTTTGCAAGGAAACGTTTTATTTTGCAAATGTATGTCATAACAGCGATCCCTATAATTAAAAATAACGTATAAAAAAATCAACCTACAACTTATGGTTGGGGTTAAGAACCATGTTGATCCCCTTCATGCACATGGTTTAGTGCACAGATCCTGTAATGGCATAAAGCAACAAACATTGGCATAGCCAATAGGTCTCGCCTTTGGGACCTTATAAGTGTTTAGCCATGCAACATTTGATTTTGTTGCACCAAGGATATTGTGCTGCAAAACTAAATACTTATAAGGTCCCAAAAGTGAGACCTATTGGCTATGCCAATGCTTGTTTAATCCATCATTATATTTTTAAATGATACATAATTGTATCGTATCAAAAAAATTATGAGATATTACAGGACAGGGGAGACCATTATTAAAAAGAAAACTTTGGAGCTTGGAAAATTCGAATTTTGGAATTCATTGCATATTTTCTCATAAACAGGATGTGGTGTGTTTATTTCCTGACATTGTGTTACTTCTAGTACCCTCATTATTCCTGTGAAAAAAAGAGAAGTGAGAAGGACAATTCCAACTCAAGGAGAGACTACGAACTGGTAGTGAAATGGAAGATGCTCCGAAGTGAAACAAGACAAAAAACACTGACAAATGAAGAAGGGAGACAGAGTTTACGGTAGTGGGAGAGGGGCACATGGTAACGAGGAGCTAAAGAAAAGGGGAGTCATGGCGAGCACATTTGCTACAGAGAAGGAGGGGCAGTGACACAGGAGCCGATAAGGGGAACGTCAGAGGCAGAAAATAGGAACCTCTGATAGGGAATAAATGGAGCACAAACTACCGGTGAGGATAGTGCAGAAACAAAGCTGCACCATCGTTCTTGGCTAAAATTAAAGACTATTGGCACTGCACCACCTTTTACTTAGTCATTTTGTTGGACATAGATACCAACATTTTATGAGTAGGGTGTCTCTCCACGTTTTGGCCATTTAAGACTGCTACAGGAGTGCACAGAATCTAACTCAAGACTGCAAGCACCACGTTTGTTTGGCACCACACAAATAAATAAATCATTTGATAAGTAATTTATGTCCCCTGTGCGTCTTGAGGCACATAAAGTAACTTGCTATGAAGAATGACACAGTGCTAAATATGTGCACTCATTATAAAAGTACTTTGGTCAAGATGAATAATACACACTTCTCTGTATACCGCTGTGGCAGATTTCACTGTATGCATTCTCTGGGTACAATTGGATTGTCACCAACGTTTGGCATCGCAGTAATTATTGGCCCAACTTTTGCTTGGAGAAGCTGCGGTTTAATCATGACAAACCATGATTAATGCACACTAAAGTTGCTCTTTATTACATTCTTTCAATCACTCAAGTAGCAATTGGACTTAGTTTTTTCCTTTATAGTTTATTTTCTTTACAGACCCAATGTAAGGTTTAAAATAGTTAAGCAACAATCATTACACATGGGTTAATGCTAAACAACCTCAAAAGAAGAAACAGTAACAATCGTATTAATCCCTTTGCAAACAAAATTTAAAAAAGTTCCACAAACACATGGAATAATGCTAACCAGTGGTGGGACATTGTACTTGGCTGCTGCTCTAAAGGAGGGATAAACACTAATACGAGGCATGCCAAATGCATGCCATAAACAAATAGAAAGCAATGGGAGTGACAATGGAACGATCTAATCACAAGCCAATTGGCTGACATGAAGCCCATATAGGGAATACGATTCAGAAAAGGGGGTGGTGATGAACAGAGTGTCTGAATTAAGCAGACCACTCTTACCCAGTCCAAAGATCAGGGCTTGATCCATCACCGTTATTTATCTCACTGCACCATCCCAGCTCAGAACCTGGCTATATGCAAATCAGTCTGTCCCTGGCCCAGTGCATCATGGGAACAGGGCAGACTAAACTACCAAGCCAATTCTTCACCAGAAAGGAGACAAGCTACCGGGGACCGGTTTCTGGCATTTCAGCCGTCTTCGGCCCAGCTTGCTTGAATCCTGATGGTGCAGTGAGAAAGGGACTCATGTCTGAGTATACCCTGCCACACCTATAGTGGCCAAAAACGATTCAGAAAAGGGGGTGGTGATGAACAGAGTGTCTGAATTAAGCAGACCACTCTTACCCAGTCCAAAGATCAGGGCTTGATCCATCACCGTTATTTATCTCACTGCACCATCCCAGCTCAGAACCTGGCTATATGCAAATCAGTCTGTCCCTGGCCCAGTGCATCATGGGAACAGGGCAGACTAAACTACCAAGCCAATTCTTCACCATGAGGAAATATAAATTTTTGGTCATGTTATGTTCCCTAGCGCGTACCCCACCGACTCCATGTACCAGCTTAAAGTGCATGTAACTTCCCTCCTGTGCCAGCTATGAAGACGCAAATACATTTGCGTCCAACGTTAACTTGTCCTCTTTTAGATCCACCCTGAATGGATTATATAGTCCGTTCCTAAGTATGCTATGCCACCGTCTTTTTGTAGTGTACTTTACATGTTTTCCTGCTCTGGCAGAGTAGGCCCTGAATTTCTGCCATCGAGCCTCTTTTGGCTCCTGACTCTGACAGCCTCTGCCCAGGCTACCTCTGTACCCGTGAACTCTGACTTACTTCCAGCGCGGCCCCTCGCGCTCAGCTCAGCCTGCTTTCTGCCAAGACTGACTATAACCTTCGAGTTATCTGTTCCGCTCCTCGAGAATGCATTCCTGCCTACTAGCCTCAGTAAACATCCTCCCCAGCTGCAGAGCCAAAGGGCCGACCCCTCTCAGTGCAAGTAATTCATAGCCTCTGTTACCATGCTCCCATGGAAGGCCTCGTGCCCCACGCTTCTCATGCAGACACTTAGGCGCTTATACACGCATCCACAGTTAGCATAGAATAGCTTCTGCCCTAGAGACCTTTCCGCCCAGATAGTATGGTTCCTAAACATCAGATATCAGATATGATAGAAGTACAAGTCGATCTGACATGCCAGACTTCTGTCTCTTTCCGTCAGTGTAAATGTCAAGTCCCCTGCACCCCGTCAATCACACGTCATGCAGCTGCGCGCGCATCCAAGCTTCCGATTTCTGCTGACATTGCAACAATTCTGTTAGCACCACCCCTTGGTGCCACCCACTTGCGTCACCTATCAGTGACGTTTCTAGCACACACCTCCAGTTCACGCCTAGTTCACGCCTCTTGATTACGTACTAGTACCACGTGTATACTGTTATCTTGTCTTCTCTCAGCTGTTACGCCTCTTACACTGTTGCTTATGATGTGAATCAAGTATATAAGCTATGTATTGACAATAAAATGTAGCGCGCTCATCTATCCCTTCTGACACCCCTGTGGTGTTCAGAATCCGATATCTTGGTCACGACCATTCCTTTATGAGGAATAAAATCCTTAGAAACTCTAACACCACGGACTCTGTCTTTTTTCATCCGATCTGAGTTATTATTGATTAAGTACTTACCTGCATAGAAATTAAGAGAGTAAATTAATTATTTACGTCATTTTGGCGCCCGAATAGGGACCCCTCCCCCACCTCACGCGCCGGTTGGCGCATTGCAAGCTCTGTCCCCTGCCATCAGTTAGACGGAACCTACGCGTACTGGCAGGATTTCCTGCATCTCCCTCTGGCCCACGGAGGTGACGAAGACTGCGATCAGTGCCCAGACGAGGCGGTGAGGAGTGCGGAGGATCCCGACCAGAGCCTAGCCGAAAGAAGCAAGGTCCGAGGTGTCAAGAGGCCCACCAGGTTTCCGAAGTTTTCCGAGGTTTTCCGAAGTTTTCCGAAGTTTTCCGAAGTACCGAGTCGAGTCCAGTCGAGTTTTCTGAGGCCTTCTGTTTCCGTGCTTCCCGGTGAGTACCATTGCTGGGACGTATCTAGACGGGTTTGGGTACACAAGTCCGGTCTGCACTGTTTTTAGGCAGTGTATCTGTACTGTTTAGCAGTATATCTAGTATTCCGAATTTCTGCACTGTTACACCAGTGTATCTGTACTGTTGAGCAGTACATCCAGTATAGGGGGGTAGCCATCTATGTCTTAAATGTCTTCTTATGTGATTAATGTCGTGGTATGAATGTGACCGTTTAATGTGCATTTTTGTGTTTCTTGTATAAAGTAGCTATAACCAGGACTAAGTAGTAAGGATCGAGCATTCAGTAATAAGTAAGCAAAATGCCGTTTTTCAACAAGTTAAAGCAGATAGGAACTAGGAAAGGGATACTGGAGGAAGAAATTCCTATTCCCCCTAGGGACACTCCAGGTAACTTTATGTATCACAAACATGGCATAGACGCCATATTGTATCTAGACTTATGGGCCGATTACACCAAGCATCTAGACGAAAGACACAGATGGCCTGTTACCGGAACATGGGATGCCGAGTGCATCATGAAGGTAGAAGAAGCATTATGGAAAAAGAAAGCTAGACAATCCCAGAAAGACGCCATAGAATTCTGGCGTAAGGAATCACATAAGCGTGCTGAGAAAGCACTCCGTAGAGAGGACAGACTTAAAGAATCAGAAAAAGCCCAAGAAAATGAATTAGTTATTGAAGGGATCCGAGTAAAAACAGAACAAATAGATCGTGCCCGAAACAATCTTGTAAACGGAATGTATCTCGCGGCCGAAGGTACACCTGAGGCCCTATCAGAAATACCGAAAAATCTACCGCCACCATTAGTTCCAACTAAAGTAATGCATAAAACTACTAAAGACATATTCCTAAATTCATATTTAGAGGATGTAGCACCAGCTTACGCCAATCTGCCTGTTCGTGCCCTGCCCAATGACAGGGACGGGGGTGGCACTACGCCCCCAGATCATGTTCCGCCGGTACCGCGACAGACCTCCCCCGTTCCGCCAGCTCCGCCACTTCCCGTACCCAAAACTGACCTACCGAAACAAATCCTACCTGATCCTACTAAACGACAAATTCAAGTTCAGATCCAGACTCCGCAGGGAGATAATGCCCAAGCATCCGCTTCAGGAGGTGCGACTGCGGGTCTTCGAACACCGCCATTAACACGCAGATTTAATTTCAGGGACACGCAGAGTCCTCTCACGTTCCAGTCTCCCCGCCTTGACGCATTAAAGGAAAACATGTCAGTTTGCAGATATGATCCAGTACCCGGAAAAAACGATCTAATGATATTGGCATCACTACGGTTAAGATCTGCCACTGATATCTTGTTATGCTATGTAGGAATGAAGGAACGGCTAGATAGAATATATGAGTTTGTTCAGACAGGGAAAGACCCTGACAGTATCAAGGATGCAATGGATAAACAGAAGGTTGATATTCAAGCACAAATACTACGATTTTTCATAAATTGTTTAATAAGAGAACGAGACAGGCCTGAGACAGATCAAAGTGAATTAGATGCACTAAACAAGTGGGGTCAAAACATAGCCGATGGAAAACATGACAGGGGGGCTTGCATAGCCAGTATGTACAAGAAAATTAGAAAAGCAGTGATAACGGTACACCATAAAGGGAATGACAAAGTTTCCTCCGAGGAGGAAGAAGAACTTGCAGAACCAGGAAGGACTACAGATACTATAGCATATGTAGGTAAGGGAAACTACCTTAGGAAAGACATCCGCCCGGAAAATAAGAGAGTTTTTCTCTCTGCTTTAACAAATCCGAATTCTTCTGAACATCAGTTCCAGGAAACTGATAAAAGGCTTCGAGACCGAATGGGGTACCATGTACTCAATTCTATGGATAAACAGGAACTAGCCCGGTCAGCCGTGTTATGGGCCGAAAACCCAGACATATATAATGATGATACGTTAGCACAGACATTCTTGAACCTTTCCCCAGTCGAGCAGAAATTAGCAGGTGTATACATGATTCAGCACCTCCTCATCAAGTACAGAAACCACCATTCCGATCCAGGTCCCTTACACGAAACATTAGAAGCACTACTCATGGATAGATGGAGAGGTTTCAGTACCAAGTTAATACAAATAATTCTAGAACAACGACATAAATATAACACCTTCATAAGCTCTGAATATGTTCCCGCCCCGCCTCCAGAAAGAAAAATGTACCACATGCAATGCGGTAGTGGCATTGAAAGTCAGAATCCCTTACGAGAAGTACACCCAGTTATGGGTGCGGATCACGCCTTGAAACGTGTATATGTACACACGCCATTGACTAAGTTAGAACTGTTAGAAATGAAGAAACTAGTTCCGTGTCATGATAAAGACCCTGCAGGTTTTCACAGAGAACTTAAAGACATGTTACTGATGGGGGATTATACGTATGATGATATTATGAAAATGTTGAAGGTACTGTTGCCCACGGGCATTTACGAGAAATTAAAAGAAAAAGAATGGGAGGTGGGGGACACAAAGATTGCATGGGCAGAGATAGAAGACGAAGAAAGTAAACGAATCCCAGGTGTAGGCCTTGGGGACAAGACTAAAGCATTGCCCGGATTAATAGTACAGGTTTTGCCAAGATTATTGACAACTAGAAAGGAAGATTGGGACGCCATCTCGTCCTATAAACAGAAACATGATGAAGATACTAGTGACTTCTATTCAAGATTCGAGAAATGTTTCATTATAAATAGTGGCCTACAACCGAGCAGTGAATCATATCCACATCTTTTCGTATCAAAATTAGTCGAGAATTCCCTACCATTAGTTAAAAATAGAGTGTACAAAGTTGAAAGTACTTGGCAGGCAAATACGCCATCCCAGATGTTACAAATGTTACAATATCATCAGAACAGAATTAGAGAAGAACAAGATCAGGAACAGAAACGTATGAAAGACACGAAAATGAAAATGTTAGTAGCTCAGACAGTCCCAGCCGACGGTCAAAGAAAAGGTGGGACCCAGACAAATCACACTACAGCTCCCGTTAAAGGGACATGTAATTACTGTAAACAGCCAGGTCATTACGTACATGAATGCCCAGTCCTGAAATATACCATAGCCACAGGTAAAACTAAAGAAAGACCGCATCCGCCTAGACACGATCAGGTCCAGCAACAGACCTCACAAAATGTACAGCCAATGCAGAATACACAGCCTATGCATGCTCCATCTCATACAGCACAGACAGTACCACAGCCACAGCCCATTGCCGCGACTCAGCAAGTTTCACAACAGATGTACCAGTATGCCCAATCTGCATATCCAGATTACCCCCGATATACATGAAATAGCCTAGAGAGGGAAGGTGGTTTGCCTCTTATAGAAATTCCTGTAGATCAAGAAGGTCCTTATGTACACAGTCACGTATTGGGAAAAGACAGAAAGTTTTTAATTGACACAGGGGCAAGCCGCACTACAATCAGTCATAATGAAGTCCCAGGGGCACCCCTCTCAGGCTCACAGAATGTTTCCCTTGGTTTTTCAGGACAGCCTATTGTAAATGAAGTATCGGAACCAGTACCGTTGGCTGTGGGTCCATTATCACGAGTTACAGATTTGTTACTTACGAACTCATGCCCAGAAAATCTGTTAGGAATTAAAACACTGAAGGCTCTAGGAGCTATAATATGCTGTTCCCCGGAGGGAGTCAGACTCTTTCTACGGGATTTCAAGGGTCATTATGTTTTACGAGAATTTGATGTCAGATTGAAAAATGTACCAAATCACCTATGGGCAAAAGGCCCAGCTGACGTAGGTTGTATGCATATCACTCCATATCGTGTTACACTCAAGACAGGAGTTGTTCTACCCAGAATCAGACAATACAAGTTACCACCCGATGCTGTAGTGGCTTTACTGAAAATCATTGAAGAGCTTATTGCCCAGGGAGTGGTCGTAGAGACTGACTCCAATATCTGTAATTCACCTATCATTCCAATTCTTAAACGTACAGACCCCAATGCACCGCCAGTATATCGGCTGGTGATTGATCTTCGAGAACTGAACAAATGCATTGTACCGCAGTACCCTGTGGTCCCCGATATCTCTTCCCTATTGACTGCTATTGATTCAGAGGCAACGTTCTTCACTGTAATTGATCTCAAGAACGCTTTCTTCAGTGTACCTATTGATCCGGAGAGCCAATATCTCTTCGGATTCAGTTTAAATGGACGAAGTTTCAAATTTTCCCGCGCACCTCAAGGATTCACAGAAAGCCCCAGCATCTATAGTCAAGCACTGAAAAGACAACTAGATTGTATTCAAATGCCAGTTAACACCGCTTTACTGCAATACGTCGATGATCTACTGATCACCGCACGAAGTGAGCCCGAATGTGAACAAGCATCATTGACAGTTTTACATTTCCTGGCCGACAAGGGACACAAGGTGTCTCCTTCGAAGCTACAATTCTGTGTTCAGCAAGTTGTATACTTGGGTCACTTGCTGTCCAAAGTGGGGAGACAGCTCACTCCCGATCGCATTCAGTTAATTGTAAACATGCCACGACCCCAGACACAAAAGGAAGTGCGGGCCTTTATAGGCCTCACCTCATACTGCAGACAATGGATTCCTCAATATGCATTTCTAGCTAAACCACTCATCCAGTTAACGACGCAGGAGGCAGCATCTTCGCCTGTCCTCCCTTGGACTCAGGAACATACACAAGCCTTTGAGGAATTAAAGAAAGCATTATGCCAAGCACCAGTTTTAGCGACACCATGTTACAGCAAACAGTTCACACTTTTTGTTACAGAACGTGACGGTACAGCATTGTCTGTCCTCACTCAAGACCAAGCAGGTTCACATAAGCCTTGTGCTTATTTTTCAAGTACATTGGACTCAGTAGCCCAGGCACTCCCTGCGTGCTTAAAGTCAGTAGCAGCAACAGCGCTAGCAATCAGACAGAGCCACTCAATTGTTCTAGGTCATCAGTTAACAGTACAAGTTCCACACTCTGTAGAGGTTCTTTTAAACAGAACCCAAACTCAACACTTGACTATAGCACGACTGACAGGTTACGAATTGACACTATTCCAGCCACACATAGAAATCAGACGTTGCAGTATCCTGAACCCAGCAACACTGTTACCTACAATTATGACAGATCCAGCTCCGCATGATTGCATAGAGATCATTAATGCAGTAACAAAGCCCCGACGAGACTTAACAGATGTTCCATTGACAAATCCAGACCTGACACTTTATGTGGATGGTTCATGTATGAGAACAAGTACAGGAGAACTAGTGGCCGCGTATGCCGTGACCACTGAAACTGAAGTTAAAGAAACACATCGTATTGATACACTATCTGCTCAAGCGGCAGAGCTCATTGCTCTGACCCGAGCCTGTATTCGAGCCAAGAACAGAAATGTCAACATATACACTGATTCCCGTTATGCGTTCGGAGTTGTACACGACTTCGGCATGTTATGGCAAGAACGAGGTTTCCTGACCTCTCACGGGGCCAAGATCCAACATGGTCCCCTCATCCAAGCACTGTTAGAAGCAATACATCTGCCTTCAGCCATATCCGTCATGAAGTGTAAAGCACATACTAAAGTCACAGATTCTGTTTCCCAGGGTAACGACCTGGCAGACCAGACAGCAAAACATACAGCATTGACTGACACTCAGACAACTGACACGACAAAGACAATAGGACCGACAAACTGTATGACAGTCAGGGATCCCGCACTAGATGTTATTGATATTCAGACACATGCCACTCCAGAAGAAATAAAGAAATGGATTGAACTAGGAGGGATCCAAACAGATCAAGGTTGGATGACGAAGGGAAAATCTACATGGTTTCTCCCTGACTCTATGGTTCAAGTCATGATAAATACAGCACATAGCCCAGCACACCTAGGAGAGAAAGCAATGTTAGACAGTTTACAAAATCTTTGGAATAATAAACACTTACGAGCAGCAGCAAAACAGAAAGTGCGTACTTGCATGATCTGTTGTCAGTTCAATCCAGGTAAAAGCGTCCCTGTAGAGCAAGGTGGATTTCATCCTCCCGATCACCCTTTTGAAGTCCTCCAGATGGATTATATCCAGATGGACCGTTGTCGAGGATTTAAATATGTTCTCGTAGTTGTCTGTGCTCTGTCCCGCTGGACCGAAGCATACCCAGTCCCAGATTACACTGCTCCGACCACTGCCAAGCAGCTGGTTCGTGAATTCTTCCCACGATACGGCCTGCCTCGTGTCGTGTACTCAGATAACGGTCAGCCATTCTCATCTGCATTAATGAAAGAAGTTTCTTTATTATTGGGATGCCAGTGGAAATTCCATTGTGTCCGACATCCCGAAGCCGCAGGCCTTGTAGAAAGGCATAACCAGACACTGAAGATCCGCCTTGCCAAAATATGTCAGGAGAAAGGGGTCGACTGGATTGTCGCCCTGCCAGTGGCACTATTCTACATGAGAATGGTCGCCCATTCGAGATCAGGGCTATCCCCGTACGAGGTGGTCTTTGGCAGACCACCGAATATGTGGGGGACGCCCATTCCGAAAAAGATTACTGATGTTGATTGTAATATGTTGACAGATTACCTTGCCTCCTTGATGTCTGCACTCCAATCATGTCGTTCACAGGTTGCCGCAGCCTTCCCTGACAACACTGATGTAAAGCCACACGACGTCCGTCCTGGCGACCTAGTCCTGGTGCGCAATTTTGATAGAAAGAGTCCGTTGGAGCCCCGCTGGAAATCGCCGAAGACCGTCCTTCTCACCACGAGGACCGCCGTGAAGATCGAAGGGAGAAAGGGGTGGGTCCACACGAGTCATGTGAAAAGATTCCCTGGACTGAAACCTGACCGAGACTCGTCCACCCCCACCAAAGACTGTGTTGAGCCAAAAGACTTTACAGAATCTGAACGAGAAAAAACTCCCCAAGAAGAATATCGCATGAAACTCCGATCTAGCAAGTCAGACAGTTTAATTGTTTAAGTCCTCCCCTAGGTGAATCGGTTAAATAGTTTCTGACATGTATCCCCTAGATCGAGATAGAGAGAGAGAGAGAGAAGCCAAGAAACGTACATATTGTAAATCACTTCGTAGTCACTGTATAGTGACACTATTAATCATGTTTATTCTGAGTATTTTAATTATTGTTACTAGCATCCTTTTGCCTATCTACTACCCTATTTTCAAGCGTGAACAGTCTGCTTACAATATATCTGCTGAACACACTTTTAGTGAGTTACCTCCACACGAACTTTCCTACAGACTTGCGCTGCGCAACAACACGTTCATCAGTATGTTACACCATTCCCATCAAACTAACAATGCTACAGATTGCTGGATATGTGGCCGACTCCCTCCCTACCAGAATTACAAGGGAGCTCTGCCCCTCTTTCCGTACCCGTTCACTCACAATGGCTCCTGCGGTGCATGGTTTAAAATAATTAATTCCTTAGATCCTGATATTGCTGTTTTCGATGGGGGTTGGGTTTGGGGAAACCTGAACTTGGTCCTGCTCGACGTTTGTTACCCAGATAAGGAGGGACTCCCCACTAGAATAGGAACTGATCTAGAAAATGAAGTGTATGGATTAGGTAATTATACAATTAGCCTTATGATTCTTACTGTTGAATCCGAAGCCGCACCTGTTATACCCACTATGTCGGTATTGCCAGTCACTGGTGAATTATGTATCAAGAAGAAAGGTTCAGTACACTTAGGCCATAGTAAATGCACTACTGTGGTCGAATTCAGTGATCATGGAAAATCGTCCTTTAAAGCTATTAGTCATTCTTACTTTGTTTGTGGTCATACCGCATACATACGTCTACCTCCAGATTGGGACGGTACCTGTTACATTGCATTCCTTCTGCCACCTGTTTTCCTAGCTCCCCCTGATTACCATAGAAATACCAATCTAGTAAAGAATAGACCCAGAAGAGATATCCCACTTGTCGACTACACAGAAACGGCATGGGAACAGTACACCGATTTTAATAAAGGATTCTTTTTCTTTTTAGGACCTGTTCAGAATAGCAAATTAATACGCAGATTAACTAGAACGCTTGAAGCAGTAGTGAATGAAACTGCCTCCGCCTTAGGTAACTTAACAGAAGAGCAGTCCGCCATGCGGGTTGTTGTCCTTCAGAACCGTCTTGTTATTGACGTCATCTTGGCAGATAGAGGTGGAGCCTGTAAGGTCATCGGGTCAAGTTGCTGTGTTTTCATACCACAAAACGCACCATCTGTATATCAAGCTATTACCCGTCTCCATAAAATTGCAAATCAGATACATCAGAATCCAGGCACCTGGACTTGGTCCGGTTGGTTCTGGACAACGTTAACAGCTTGGGGATGGAAGATCCTATCCTTCCTAGGCATTGGCCTAGTCCTAGTATTTAGTTGCTGCCTGTGCCTACAGTGTGGGCCAGCGATTTGTGGACTATGTGCCACCTCTTGTATTGAACATTCCAGTTTTTTCTCAAAACGTAAACGAAAGAAAGAAGAGCAAATGATGTTGCAAGAACAAACTGATCGATTCATGAGGATCGATATTTCATGATGGGTCCGTAGGGAACAAGGAGGGAATGAGGAAATATAAATTTTTGGTCATGTTATGTTCCCTAGCGCGTACCCCACCGACTCCATGTACCAGCTTAAAGTGCATGTAACTTCCCTCCTGTGCCAGCTATGAAGACGCAAATACATTTGCGTCCAACGTTAACTTGTCCTCTTTTAGATCCACCCTGAATGGATTATATAGTCCGTTCCTAAGTATGCTATGCCACCGTCTTTTTGTAGTGTACTTTACATGTTTTCCTGCTCTGGCAGAGTAGGCCCTGAATTTCTGCCATCGAGCCTCTTTTGGCTCCTGACTCTGACAGCCTCTGCCCAGGCTACCTCTGTACCCGTGAACTCTGACTTACTTCCAGCGCGGCCCCTCGCGCTCAGCTCAGCCTGCTTTCTGCCAAGACTGACTATAACCTTCGAGTTATCTGTTCCGCTCCTCGAGAATGCATTCCTGCCTACTAGCCTCAGTAAACATCCTCCCCAGCTGCAGAGCCAAAGGGCCGACCCGTCTCAGTGCAAGTAATTCATAGCCTCTGTTACCATGCTCCCATGGAAGGCCTCGTGCCCCACGCTTCTCATGCAGACACTTAGGCGCTTATACACGCATCCACAGTTAGCATAGAATAGCTTCTGCCCTAGAGACCTTTCCGCCCAGATAGTATGGTTCCTAAACATCAGATATCAGATATGATAGAAGTACAAGTTGATCTGACATGCCAGACTTCTGTCTCTTTCCGTCAGTGTAAATGTCAAGTCCCCTGCACCCCGTCAATCACACGTCATGCAGCTGCGCGCGCATCCAAGCTTCCGATTTCTGCTGACATTGCAACAATTCTGTTAGCACCACCCCTTGGTACCACCCACTTGCGTCACCTATCAGTGACGTTTCTAGCACACACCTCCAGTTCACGCCTAGTTCACGCCTCTTGATTACGTACTAGTACCACGTGTATACTGTTATCTTGTCTTCTCTCAGCTGTTACGCCTCTTACACTGTTGCTTATGATGTGAATCAAGTATATAAGCTATGTATTGACAATAAAATGTAGCGCGCTCATCTATCCCTTCTGACACCCCTGTGGTGTTCAGAATCCGATATCTTGGTCACGACCATTCATTTATGAGGAATAAAATCCTTAGAAACTCTAACACCACGGACTCTGTCTTTTTTCATCCGATCTGAGTTATTATTGATTAAGTACTTACCTGCATAGAAATTAAGAGAGTAAATTAATTATTTACGTCAACCAGAAAGGAGACAAGCTACCGGGGGCTGGTTTCTGGCATTTCAGCCGTCTTCGGCCCGGCTTGCTTGAATCCTGATGGTGCAGTGAGAAAGGGACTCATGTCTGAGTATACCCTGCCACACCTATAGTGGCCAAAAACGATTCAGAAAAGGGGGTGGTGATGAACAGAGTGTCTGAATTAAGCAGACCACTCTTACCCAGTCCAAAGATCAGGGCTTGATCCATCACCGTTATTTATCTCACTGCACCATCCCAGCTCAGAACCTGGCTATATGCAAATCAGTCTGTCCCTGGCCCAGTGCATCATGGGAACAGGGCAGACTAAACTACCAAGCCAATTCTTCACCAGAAAGGAGACAAGCTACCGGGGACCGGTTTCTGGCATTTCAGCCGTCTTCGGCCCGGCTTGCTTGAATTCTGATGGTGCAGTGAGAAAGGCACTCATGTCTAAGTATACCCTGCCACACCTATAGTGGCCAAAAACGATTCAGAAAAGGGGGTGGTGATGAACCCTGATCTCTTGACTGGGTGAGAGCTTTCTGCTTAATTCAGAGACTCTGTCCCTCACCACCCCTTGTTGTAAATATTTTTGTCCACCCTAAGCGTGGAAGGGTATTCTCAGATGTGAGACCCTTGCTCATTGCACCATCAGGATTCTTTTTTTTTTTTTTTTTTTTTTTTTTTTTTTTTGGTAATCCTCATATATCATAGATGGAACTCTTGATGGGACACTGGCTCCTCCATGCACTGCTGGCCGTTCTATACTGACCCTCGTTGGTTTGGCCTGATGCAAGTTGGTTTGCCCGCACCCTCAAGTAGCCACTCCCTTCCCCTCCAAACTCCTTTTCTTTCGCCGATCCGTGTGCGCCCTTTGCTACTTAGGAGTACGGGGAACCAGCAGGGCTCTAGACAAATCATTGGAAAACCAATCATCGTTCTTGCCATGCCACCAAGGCTGCCCACACATTCGTCAAGCTTCTGGGATCGCATGCCACATCTGATTTACAAGTCAACATAATCTGCTTCAGGCAATTAGCAAAGGTTGGGGGAATTTGATCTTTCCAAGCCCTGCAAATCTCGCGCCTTGCTAAAAGGATGATGAAAAATACAAATTTGGTGGAAAGATCATTAACTTGATAGTTCATCACTAGCCCAAACATGACTGTGAACCTTGGGAGTGCTATAGGCATTAAGAGGACTTCTTCCAGAAATTCCTTTATCTTCCCCCAATATTCCGTTAAATCAGGACAATCCATAAACATATGAACATCGTCGGCTTTCAAGAGGCCACACCTTGGGCAGTTGTAGTTCATATTTGAAAATTTTGCCAATTTCTTCGGAGTTATATAGACCCTGTGCATTGTGAATAGATGATTCCTTTTCAACGCAGCCGGCTTAATTATGGCATTCAACACCCTGAAGGAATCGCGCCAAGAATCCAAAAGAGGCCCGTTAGTCGGGGTGAGCGTGTTACACCATAATTTACTGATTTCAGTCTCCGTCACATCATCCCCTTCTAACATTGCCGAATACCAAAAAGATATTTGGCTTTTCCACTTACCCCTTCTAGATACCGCATCAAATTTAGGGTTAGGGGGGTTATTATCATTAGGTGACCAAGATCTCGTTGTCCACCAGCCTGACAATTGATAGTATTTAAACCGCGTCAGGGCCCCCCTAGTTAGATTGTACAAAGCGTCCCAGCTTAAAAGTTGGCCATCTCCCTGCAGATCTCCCCACCTCTGCAGCCCTGCCTGTTTCAAAGGTAGTGACAGTTGATCATTAAGGCAAGCTGGGAGGCCTGGTGAGTCCCATATGGGTGCCTGTGGTGCGTAATAGGTGATATTTAATTTAGTCCTTACGAATACCCAGTTTTTCAAGGCTGACCTTAAGATCTTCAACCTCACTTTTTTAAAAAATTTTGGGTCTCCAAACTTATAAAGAAAAAAACTGGAACCCTGAGGAACCTCCTTTAACAGTACAGAAAATAGCAGCCCCATTGATGATTGGTCCAAATGACCCGCCATAATTCTAAAATGCTTAAAATGAAAAGCGTGGCAATACAGCATTAAATCTGGAAAGGCGAGTCCTCCCGTCTTGAGACCCCTTCTTAATTTCTTCCACGCTATGCGAGGGCCTTTGGCATTCCAAATGAATGAGCCCAGTTTTCCCTGTAGTTTTTTAATTAAGGGTGCTGGAAAGGATAATGGGATGGCATTAAATAGAAAAGTGACCTTAGGGAGCACTATCATTTTCAGGAGATTCACTCTCCCGTATATGTTTAAAGGCAGAGATGACCAGCGTTGCAATAAAGCAATTGTATCCTTGATGACCCTTTCTAGATTAGTTCTGGGGATTTCATCTATCTCATTAACCAAGTGGATTCCCAGGTACCTCATTTTATTCTTCTTCCCTAACGAGCTAGACTGTTGGTTCCATTCCATTATTTCCGTCTTTTCAGCATTGATAGCATACCCCGAAATGTCACCAAACCCCATTGCAAGATCTAATAGTCTAGGGATTGCCTCATCCGGATTTATAGTATACATTAACAGGTCATCTGCGTACAAAGCAAACTTAAACTCCACTTCCGCAATCTTAAAAGGTTTAATTATAGGATCGGCTCTTAATAAACAAACGAAAGGCTCTATATACAAGTCAAACAAAAGGGGGGATAAGGGACATCCCTGACGAGTGCCTCGGGAAATATGAAACTGCTCTGTCAAAGAACCATTTACTAGGACCTTTGCTGTTGGGTCTGAGTATAAAAGCTTAATTGCTGTTATATAGTTCGTCGGAAAGCCGAATTTTTCCATCGCCAGCCACAAATAGTTCCAGTCAACTTGGTCGAATGCCTTCGCCGCGTCTACAGCTACTATGGTCAAAGGCAGTTTCTTTTCTTGAGCTACATCGATTGCAGCCACCACTTGAAAGGTCAGTTCATTGAGCTGCCTATCTGGGATGAAGCCCCTTTGGTCGCAATGTACTACCGTTTTTACTACCTTTGCTAATCTCGTAGCCAATACCCCCGCGAATATCTTATAATCAACATTAAGAAGTGAAATGGACCTGTATGACTCAATCCTGCTCGGATCCTTATTCGGCTTCAACAATAATGTAACCGTTGCCTCCGCCCATGACCTGGGGACCTGTCCACCCCTGAGTAGGACTTCGTTAAATAATAAGGTCAGAATCCCTATGATCTGCTCTAAAACGGTCTTAAACAGCTCCACTGGGAGCCCGTCTGGGCCTGCGGCTTTGCCCTTATCCATTTTTGACATCTGAGCCCTGACTTCCCCTTCTTTGATTTCTGAGCCAAGATAAGAACAGTCAGTTTCTGATAACTTAGGGAGCTGGACATTTGCAAACCAGGATTCTGCTTGTTGCTTATCCCCAGAGGAGTTAGATCCATAAAGAGACTGCATATATCTCTTTGCTTCTTCTCTGATACAGTCATCCTTGTTAGTTTTTTCCCCTGTACCCGATAAAACCAAGCTTTCTATCTGGTTTCTTGTTCTGTCGGCTCGGGCCTTCCATGCCAAGAGGCGTCCACACTTCTCGCCATAAGCAAACTGTTGTAATTTACTAGTGTCCCACTTTTCCTTTAGATCTTTGTCCAACTCTGCTTGAAATTCTGCTCGGAGACAATCGAGCTCTCTCTGAAGTATTTGCCTATTGTCCGACTCCTCTGCCGATGCCCTCTGTAACTCCAGTTCCTTAAGCTTGATTCTTGAGATCCTTGCTTCCCTTCTTTCTTTCCTCAGTCTATTCCTCCTGATCATCCAAGTTGTTAATAAGCCTCGGGAGAAAGCTTTATAGGATTCCCAAACAATTTGATTATTTGCAGACCCTAAATTGACCCTGAAAAATTCTTCAGACTGGGTAACTAAATCCTGTTGCACTCCTTCATCCAGCAGCAATGTCCGATCCAGTGTCCATCTCCTATGAAGTTTTTTCTGTGTGATGTTGACTACCATTTCCACCATTGAGTGGTCTGACAGAATTGCAGGGACATAGGATACAGAGTCGACTGCCGATGAGAGGTTCTTATCTACCAGGAAAAAGTCTATCCTCGAATGGTGCCCATATCTTCTACTATAGAAAGAGTAATCTCTTCCCCCTGGGTTTTTAAATCTCCAAATGTCCATCAAATTAAAATCCCTCATGATGTTCTTAAGTTCTGAGCTATTTTTTTTGGGGGGGGAAAACTTCACCCTCGATGTTCTATCCAGATCTCTATCAAAAATAAGATTAAAATCTCCCCCTACAATTATAGGTCCAGTTGTCTCTATTAAGTTGGTTTTGAGTTTTATCAAAGCCCCCGGGGCATCTAGATTCGGGCCATAGTATACTGCGCAGACCAAAGGGGAACCTCCCACCATCAGAGAGGCTATCAACCATCTGCCTGAAATGTCCGTGTCGTGTTTTATCAAAAAAACCGCTCGCCTTCATTTATACATAATGCGCTCTGTTCTCACCGTTTTTTACGCCCAGTCGCAGCCTTAATCCACAGGGAAACCACCTCCGAACCGGAGCTCCCACGGCAGACGTCAGCCTGCCGCCATGTTCCCCACCGGACCACAATGCCAACATCACACCATCAGGATTCAAGAAAACCGGGCCGAAGACGGCTGTAATGCCAGAAACCGGTCCCCGGGAGCTTGTTTCCTTCCCAGTGTAAGAATTGGCTTTTGTAGTTTGGTTTGCCCTGTTCCCATCATGCACTGGGACAGGAACAGACTAATTTGCATACAGCCAGGTTCTGAAACTGGGATGGTGCAGTGAGCTAAAAAACGGTGTTGGATCTAGCCCTGATCTCTTGACTGGGTGAGAGCTTTCTGCTTAATTCAGAGACTCTGTCCCTCACCACCCCTTGTTGTAAATATTTTTGTCCACCCTAAGCGTGGAAGGGTATTCTCAGATGTGAGACCCTTGCTCATTGCACCATCAGGATTCAAGCAAACCGGACCCAAGAAGGCTGTAATGCCAGAAACCGGTCCCCGGGAGCTTGTTTCCTTCCCAGTGTAAGAATTGGCTTTTGTAGTTTGGTTTGCCCTGTTCCCATCATGCACTGGAACAGGAACAGACTAATTTGCATACAGCCAGGTTCTGAAACTGGGATGGTGCAGTGAGCTAAAAAACGGTGTTGGATCTAGCCCTGATCTCTTGACTGGGTGAGAGCTTTCTGCTTAATTCAGAGACTCTGTCCCTCACCACCCCTTGTTGTAAATATTTTTGTCCACCCTAAGCGTGGAAGGGTATTCTCAGATGTGAGACCCTTGCTCATTGCACCATCAGGATTCAAGCAAACCAGGGCCGAAGACGGCTGTAATGCCAGAAACCGGTCCCCGGGAGCTTGTTTCCTTCCCAGTGTAAGAATTGGCTTTTGTAGTTTGGTTTGCCCTGTTCCCATCATGCACTGGGACAGCAACAGACTAATTTGCATACAGCCAGGTTCTGAAACTGGGATGGTGCAGTGAGCTAAAAAACGGTGTTGGATCTAGCCCTGATCTCTTGACTGGGTGAGAGCTTTCTGCTTAATTCAGAGACTCTGTCCCTCACCACCCCTTGTTGTAAATATTTTTGTCCACCCTAAGCGTGGAAGGGTATTCTCAGATGTGAGACCCTTGCTCATTGCACCATCAGGATTCAAGCAAACCGGGCCGAAGACGGCTGCAATGCCAGAAACCGGTCCCCAGGAGCTTGTTTCCTTCCCAGTGTAAGAATTGGCTTTCGTAGTTTGGTTTGCCCTGTTCCCATCATGCACTGGGACAGGAACAGACTAATTTGCATACAGCCAGGTTCTGAAACTGGGATGGTGCAGTGAGCTAAAAAACGGTGTTGGATCTAGCCCTGATCTCTTGACTGGGTGAGAGCTTTCTGCTTAATTCAGAGACTCTGTCCCTCACCACCCCTTGTTGTAAATATTTTTGTCCACCCTAAGCGTGGAAGGGTATTCTCAGATGTGAGACCCTTGCTCATTGCACCATCAGGATTCAAGCAAACCGGGCCGAAGACGGCTGCAATGCCAGAAACCGGTCCCCGGGAGCTTGTTTCCTTCCCAGTGTAAGAATTGGCTTTTGTAGTTTGGTTTGCCCTGTTCCCATCATGCACTGGGACAGGAACAGACTAATTTGCATACAGCCAGGTTCTGAAACTGGGATGGTGCAGTGAGCTAAAAAACGGTGTTGGATCTAGCCCTGATCTCTTGACTGGGTGAGAGCTTTCTGCTTAATTCAGAGACTCTGCCCCTCACCACCCCTTGTTGTAAATATTTTTGTCCACCCTAAGCGTGGAAGGGTATTCTCAGATGTGAGACCCTTGCTCATTGCACCATCAGGATTCAAGCAAACCAGGCCGAAGACGGCTGTAATGCCAGAAACCGGTCCCCGGGAGCTTGTTTCCTTCCCAGTGTAAGAATTGGCTTTTGTAGTTTGGTTTGCCCTGTTCCCATCATGCACTGGGACAGGAACAGACTAATTTGCATACAGCCAGGTTCTGAAACTGGGATGGTGCAGTGAGCTAAAAAACGGTGTTGGATCTAGCCCTGATCTCTTGACTGGGTGAGAGCTTTCTGCTTAATTCAGAGACTCTGTCCCTCACCACCCCTTGTTGTAAATATTTTTGTCCACCCTAAGCGTGGAAGGGTATTCTCAGATGTGAGACCCTTGCTCATTGCACCATCAGGATTCAAGCAAACCGGGCCGAAGACGGCTGTAATGCCAGAAACCGGTCCCCGGGAGCTTGTTTCCTTCCCAGTGTAAGAATTGGCTTTTGTAGTTTGGTTTGCCCTGTTCCCATCATGCACTGGGACAGGAACAGACTAATTTGCATACAGCCAGGTTCTGAAACTGGGATGGTGCAGTGAGCTAAAAAACGGTGTTGGATCTAGCCCTGATCTCTTGACTGGGTGAGAGCTTTCTGCTTAATTCAGAGACTATGTCCCTCACCACCCCTTGTTGTAAATATTTTTGTCCACCCTAAGCGTGGAAGGGTATTCTCAGATGTGAGACCCTTGCTCATTGCACCATCAGGATTCAAGCAAACCGGGCCGAAGACGGCTGTAATGCCAGAAACCGGTCCCCCGGGAGCTTGTTTCCTTCCCAGTGTAAGAATTGGCTTTTGTAGTTTGGTTTGCCCTGTTCCCATCATGCACTGGGACAGGAACAGACTAATTTGCATACAGCCAGGTTCTGAAACTGGGATGGTGCAGTGAGCTAAAAAACGGTGTTGGATCTAGCCCTGATCTCTTGACTGGGTGAGAGCTTTCTGCTTAATTCAGAGACTCTGTCCCTCACCACCCCTTGTTGTAAATATTTTTGTCCACCCTAAGCGTGGAAGGGTATTCTCAGATGTGAGACCCTTGCTCATTGCACCATCAGGATTCAAGCAAACCGGGCCGAAGACGGCTGTAATGCCAGAAACCGGTCCCCGGGAGCTTGTTTCCTTCCCAGTGTAAGAATTGGCTTTTGTAGTTTGGTTTGCCCTGTTCCCATCATGCACTGGGACAGGAACAGACTAATTTGCATACAGCCAGGTTCTGAAACTGGGATGGTGCAGTGAGCTAAAAAACGGTGTTGGATATAGCCCTGATCTCTTGACTGGGTGAGAGCTTTCTGCTTAATTCAGAGACTCTGTCCCTCACCACCCCTTGTTGTAAATATACATATAGGGAATACAGCATGTCTCGAAGACAGGCGCTGCCTAGGCTCGACCTAAAAAATGAAAAGTGGGTTGACCACCAAGAATTTATATACAATAAGTCACCCAATTGCGGACATTTCAACAGCTAATTGCTGGTGACATTTTCTGATGAAAATGGCCCCATAAATATGTGCACCTGGAGGTATGACGTTAGCATAAAAAGTGAGGTCAAGAGGTTTAGACAATTTTTAATGATAGCAGTGCTTATATGCTTTCCAAAAGGAGCTCAAAGAGGTGATTAAACAACAGTTGCCAGGGATTTTTTCCATAAAGCGGCTGCTTGGACCAAACAACTGCTGTCTTACCTGTGGGAACACTTGAATTTAAGGACTGTGAGGTGAATCGATGATCAAGAATAAAGAGGTCTAGTTTGGACACGCAGTGCACAACTGGTACGATGAAGGTTAAGAGTAACTATATCATGGTTGGTCAACAAATCATAGTATTTAAAAAGTAGTACACTCCTTTAGTGGTAGCCAGTAATTTTCGAGATCATTGCACGTTTCTTAGAGGACCCTCGGGAACAAAATATGTAATCTTGCAGTGTTCTCCTGTCCTGAAATTACTGATACTTGAAAAATCTATACTTTTGGCTGTAGAAATAACGATGCAGCATTCCCACCGGTCTCATAAAGGATTCGATTATTTGGAAAAAGGTTTCAAAATACCTGTTAGATATCTTGTAGCAGTCTTTCTCATCTCTGAGTTTAATATACAGTGGCATAGATGAAAGTACTGTAAATGTACAAAAAAATGATTGTGGGGCTAATAAGAGCTAATCGGTGGTGCCTAACTAACAATTAAAGAAAGAATTCAATCATACAGCAAAGGATATCTCCACATTTGTAAAGATCGGTTCCGTCCTGTTCATCATTTGGGACTCCTTACACCAAGGAGATTGTTCCTGCCACAACTAGATGTTCAAAGTAGTGTTATGTAATAAGGTGTATGGCTGATAACCGTGAAAAATGACTTGAAAGCAGTGAAAAAAGATAATGTGATAATAGTGAAGGGATGTAAAATTGGAGAAAAGAGCATCCATTACGCTCTTCTCGCATTATTCTACAGCGTATATTTAGTGAACTTGAGGGCGAGGGCATCATACAGTCTACATCACGCTAGATGTGCCCGTTAAAGATGGACTCGCACATAATTACATCGGAGTATGCGAGGCATTAAATAATATTTTATGTTAAAGACTTGAGCGAGACAAAGTCGACATAATTGTTGATCATTTTTTTGAAACTGGTTCTGTGGCTGGTTTTGACACTTTGTTGTGTATGTACGTGTTTTTAATTTCTAGCGCGGGGCTCCACTTACCTGAGCCGTAGCCAGGTGAGGCGCAGAGCGTACCTCCTTTCCCAAAGGTAAGCTGGGGTTACCAAAAAAAAATTCTTGGGAGTTAGAAGCTTGGCTCGCTCCACCTGGGATACGTACTTGACATACCCGGTGTTTGCTCTAAAACATTATTATATGTTTGAGCATTAATAATTGATATTTAATATGGTGATCGTGCCTGTCTTTGTGTGTTATGTGTTTTTCCATTTGCATTTCAGCAAGGAGGATCCATACCTGTCAAGGGACACCTGGTTCACTTGCAGGAAATTAATGTAAAACTATTTTATTCTTTTAACTATTAATTTGATACACCCCTTTTTCTTCTTCTTCTTACACTGGGGTACATAAGCAGTAGCTAGACTCGGTCCTGAGGAATGCAGCGGGGCACCTGGGAGGGTCCATAGTCTGCAGAAACATGTCGACCATACTACATTAACAATAGTAGATATTTGTGTCTCTACTATTTTCTATCACTTTTTTAGCATCGGAAACATAGGGGATACCTAATAAAGTTTTATCTCTCCTATTTTATATCCCTTCACTATTATCACATTATATTTTTGCACTGCTTTCAAGTCAGTTTTCACAGTTATCAGCCATACACCTTATTACATACTAGTTGTGGCAGGAACAATCTCCTTGGTGTAAGGAGTCCCAAATGATGAACAGGGCGGAACCGATCGAAAACTGATGGGTATCTTTTCAAATGTGGAGATATCCTTTGCTGTATGATTGAATTCTTTCTTTCATGTCCTTCTTTGTTAGTCAGGCACCACCCATTAGCTCTTATTAGACCCACAATCCTTTTTTGTACATTTACAGTTTGAATGGGGAGCATGATTGTAGGCGGTCTTTACATTTTCCCTTGGACCCTCTTTTTGAAATGTTTGCGATATAGATGAAAGTACTGCATCTGCTCTTGGCATCTCTTCTTGATCGTAGACTTCAAAATAGTGCATTATACTATTGGAAGGCCGACCACTTTTCCTGGAGAGATGACCTCTGTGTTCGTTCATATTAGGGAAGCATGTTAGGGAATGGTGTACTAGGAATTCATATTTATCAGTGTCTTTTAAATTTATATTGCCATTTTGCTATCAACAAGTACATATTACAGTCATGTGGCTCAGAATTTAAATGCCACATGGGTCAACATGTTTTAAGCCACAGGCAAGGAGACAGCTTTGCTTAACAGTTATGGCGAAGTTTAGTACGCCAGTTGATCAGAGGAGTTTGTGCCTTTGTTATAGAACCAAAATGTCAGCATAATTGATTTCCAAGGATTTAACAGTATAATTGCTTGGCGTCCTAGAATTACTAGAAGACACTTGTTTGAAGGATATGTGATTGAAACAACTAAATGCTTTGTGCTATGAACAAGCATGTACTATAACAATCGTGCTGCTCTTGTGACTGAATATGTGCTTTTAATAATTTATCGAGTCAGTGTGTATATTATGGTCATACTATGTATGATTTGCTAAGTGTTCATAAAGTCGCTTTCTGTTGATATGTTCCCATCCTGTAGGAATTCTAGTGGGATTCTGTGATGTATAATTTGGTATTCTAATTGTTCACTCTGTAAGAAATTAGGGTAATAGTTGCGAGGGGCAAAATGCCTACTAAAATAATAAACACAATCCTTGTTTGGGTGAACCACAAAAGTTAGTAAATAAACCTGTGACTGACTTAAGAGCAGTCAGGCCTAACTTAGAGGCAATGTGTAAATTATTTATGTGGCACTCAAACAGTAATAAAGTGAAAACATAACACAAGAAAAATCCCAAACCATTTTGAAAAAAATTGATTTAAATGTAATAAATTAAATGTTACAAACAATATGGAAACCTAATTTGTAGAACCAGAGTCATGAATTTTTAGAGTTCTGGGTGAAACTGGCACCTACAAGCACAGAGTGCCACATGCAGGGTATCTGGACACAGTGGTCAAGGTCAAAGTCACAGGTTCAGGCCTACTGTGATGGAGTGCATGTTGGATATAGGGACCAGTGTTGTCCAGATGAAGTATTTACCTTCTCACAGTCCAAGTCCACACGAGGAACCTCATTTGTAGCTTCGCATTAGCAGCGGCTGCGAGAAGTCCATTGTGAGCATGTGAAGCAGGTCATTGCTGGAGCTTTGCGCTGGCCTTTGACACGGGCAGTCGCTATTTGGCACGAAGAGCAGCTCATCAGTGAAGCTTTGCATTGGCGGGAGATGCAGTGTTAGTTGCTTATGCATATGGTCATAATTGACGCAAAGAGCAGGTATTCAGTGGTGTTTCATGTTGGGGAAGTCATGAATGGTCGTTAATTGGCGCAAAGATTAAGCTCATGGTCGTGAGGAGCCCAAAACATCTGTATTTTTGCCTGAAGTTCTGCTCTGAAGTAGGAGGCATCCACACTGAAGCCAGCCAAGGGTCCAGGACCTGGGGGCACCTCATGGGGATCAGGACTCTCTCTAGCAGAGGTCAGCAGAAGGGCTCAGGTAGAGAGAGTCCTGAGAGAGGTAGCGCTGGTCAGCTGGGGAGTTGCAAGGAGGCCTCTGAATGCTTGTTAAGGCCCTGTAGCTCAAACAGGAAGTCAGCCAATTGATCCTTGGAGTCACTTCAGGGGAACCAGGGTTCAAGGGTAGCAGGTCCACTTTTCCTTCTTTAGACAGTAGGACAGTCCTTCTTCTCAATCTTGAACGTTCTGATGAGAGGTTCTGAAGGTGCCACAGCTGTACCCAGTGTTTAATCATTTTGTGGGTCAATCCCTGGCCTACACTAAAACTAGTTCTGTCCAGTTTCTACCCTTTCCCTGGGTTTGGCTCCAACCTGCCTGGGGGACAAATGCAAGGAGGTGTCTGGTGTCAGGTTCATTTGTGTGTGCTGTGGGCAGGGTCCTTAGCCTGTCAGAAAGACCCACTGCCTCCACATCCAATGCCCTTTTGTCCCCATGTCTGGAAGGAATACACAACACACCACAGGAGAGCCATTCAAAGTCATGTGACCCTGCACATTCGCAGAAAGTACATTTGGTTTAGTCATGAAAATACAACTCTCATTTAATTCCATGGCATTCTCGGTATAGTAATTTAAAATCGAACCTTACCATTAAATAGGATTTTAAATTACAATTCAAAGGAGTGAAAGAAATACTTCTCGATCGGTTCCGAAACTGCAGTTATCACTTAAGTGTAATAAGGTAATCCAGTGTTAGTCTATGGGAGAGGTAGCCTTTCTACAGTGAAACAGGATTTGGGGATTTTCTCACTGTCAGGCCACATAAAACTTTAGCCTACATGTCCTACCTTTTAAATGCCGTACACCAAACCTTATGAGCTTTAGAGCACTTATATCAGAAGTGACTAGAAAAGAAGATTTAGGCCTGACAAAAGGTTTATTTTGCTAGTTTATATACCAGTTTAAAACTGCAACATGGGATGCCTGTGGCAAGCCTGAGACATGATTTAAGGAGCTGTTTTAGTGGGTGGCACAAAGAGAGCTGAAGCCAACTATTAGCATTTAATGTATAGTCCCTGCGTACATGTAGTACCATTATTAGTTACTGATAAGTAAATTGAAAGTACCAATAATGTGTAGGCCACTTTTACCAAGGAGATCACAAGCACTTTACCACTGATTAGCTAGAGTAAAGTTCACAGAGGCCTGAAATCCAACAAAAACAAGATCAGCAGAGGAAAGCAAAAGTCTAGGGTGACCTAGCAGAAAAGGCCCAGTCTAACACACTGTGTTGAATTGTAAGTTATTGACTGTGGCTGCATTGCACAAACAGACAGTGTTGATGTGAAACAAAAAAGGTCATTATAATATGATAGGAAAGAGAAATGTCCTAATGGGGGCCACTGCTTATTCAGGCCAGGAATTTATTTCATAGGCATGCAGTGGTATTGAGCTTGTCATTCTGTGCGCACACACACACTCATCAGGTTGTTCTGAAGGCTCAGTGCTTCACTCGCACTCTTATGCACCCAAATGACATTTTTAGCTAAAAGTTCGTTTAGCTAAAAACGAATAGATGTGTGAGTACATGACTCTTGTCTCTTGTATTTTGATTACTGTGTTCATCCAATTTACTCCAAAGTTTACATCCATTACACACCTCTACCATTTACATATCTACATTCTGATTTCTTTTTATTTAATATAATTTGTTGCTGTGGCTCACTATCCTGGGTATAGAGAACTTTTAGTTGATGAGTTCAATGTTAATTCCATAGCTATACACATTATGCAGGTTGTATGTAGACATACTTGAATGTAAAGTATCCTGTGTGTTCCCAGTACTCATGGCAGTCACTCCCACAGACGGTCTTGTCAGATATCCATCTTGGCACGTGTCTGATATGCCTATAAGGTTGATATATTCGGATGAAAATATAAGTTAACCCTTTTCCATGCCCTTTTCTGCCTTGGGCCACACACATAAACATGCACTTGATTTTTTCCCCTATGTGCCATTGTCATAGGATCCAAACACATGTCCAACAATGTGCCTGTCAGTTTGTAAATGTTATTGTGCAGTTATCTTGGCAAGAAGATAATTTGGGACCTTCTGTCGGTGGTTATTTCGCATCCTCCTGACATTTTCTCTTTTGCAACACCACAGCAAGACCACTGTGACAGTGATGTGCTGGCATAACCCTTCCTGGTGCTTGTGCTGTTTGTTTGTGTATCACATGTAACATGCTATGAATATTGTACTTTTTGTTTTGACCTCTTTCAGTAATTCCTGCTACTCCTACTGAATACGTAACCTGTTTTTCCAAACGAAGGGCTGGTTGGAGGGACAAAGATTGAAGAGGAGAGAAGGGCCATAGATGGGCTCCCTACTGAGCCTCAGTATGCATGCTAATACTTTCTGTGGCACTGGACTGTAGCACAGATTTACTATGTGTTTTCTCAGGCGCGCTTTCGACACATGGCTGGCGGTGCAAATCGGTGCAAACAGCAATACCCTTTTGTACAGATTTTTTTTAAGCACCAAAACTTATTGCATGTGTAGCAAACCTCTTTATTCTATGAAGGAGAGGCAGGAACAGAGAAAACACTAATAGAGCTGCATGTAAAACCATCTTCTAAATTATATGGCTTTGTGTGAAACCCTAATTCTAAATAAAACCAGGGGCAAAGAAGGAGCATACCGATTATTGCATATTTTTCCTACATTTATATTGTGTGATTATTATGAAATTGCATATTTTACATGGCTTACCGGTAGGCAGTAGGCTGTGCATTGAAATCTGCCCTGGGGGGTTTAGCTTGTGTACAAATCTCACGCCAGGCACTCCAGGGGGCAGCTCTATTAGGGCAAGCTCGGTGTTTCATCTTCACTAACGGCCCTCGCTAAATCTGGTGCTGTGAAATATTCCCATTCATGCAACACAATACTGCTGATTTTCACACAGCAATGTATGCATGTTAGTCTGAATCTCTGTGGCTTTCCCCTCCTCATAGCTTTAAGCATATGAATTCATGGTCTTGTTGATTCATGGACGCTTGAGAGATTAGGGCTGCCTGTGGCTGCATTGTAGTTTGAGGCTCCTGCAGTTGTCAGGCTGAGCTACTTTGTGCGCCTTGTGAGTTGGGTTCTGCATGCTCTTTGTGATTGACAGCTTGATAACAGCAGTTTAACCCACAGGTATTTTTAGCACTGGAGGGATATTTTGCTTTGTGTTGTACTGCATGTTGGAGGTGCTGATGACATACATGCGTTCACAAGTACCTTCTCATTCATGGGGTAAGAGATAATAGTAAATGCACCGCCGATAACACTTCAGTCATAACTGTTTATCATCCTTATTTAATGGAACCTGGGTTTTACTTTTTTTAGCCACATTAAGATGGCCGCATATATTGACATGGTGGTGAAATCCACAAATGTATTACTGCTTTGTCGAGTGCAACCAATCACACATCAGCATTATATGGCTATTGAAGTCAGTTATTAGATGCTTTAGATGTCAATACTGTATCAGCGTGCACTGGTGCCAAGAAAAACTAATATACTACCATGAAAAGGTTAACATCTGAGCTGATCTCTGGGCTTGGTAATTGCTTATTCTCTGAAGACATTTAACAACAAGGGGTGGTGACGGACAGAGTTTCTGAATTAAGCAGAATACTCTCACCCAGTCAAGAGATCAAGGCTAGATCCAACACCGTTTTTTAGCTCACTGCACCATCCCAGCTCAGAACCTGGCTATATGCAAATTAGTCTGTTCCTGTCCCAGCGCATGATGGGAACAGGGCAAACCAAACTACCAAGCCAATTCTTACACTGGGAAGGAAACAAGCTTCCGGGGACCGGTTTCTGGCATTTCAGCCGTCGTCGGCCCGGCTTGCTTGAATCCTGATGGTGCAATGAGCAAGGGACTCACATCTGAGTATACCCTTCCACGCTTAGGGTGGACAAAATATTTAACAACAAGGGGTGGTGATGGACAGAGTCTCTGAATTAAGCAGAATACTCTCACCCAGTCAAGAGATCAGGGCTAGATCCAACACCGTTTTTTAGCTCACTGCACCATCCCAGCTCAGAACCTGGCTATCTGCAAATTAGTCTGTTCCTGTCCCAGTGCATGATTGGAACAGGGCAAACCAAACTACCAAGCCAATTCTTACACTGGGAAGGAAACAAGCTTCCGGGGACCGGTTTCTGGCATTTCAGCCGTCGTCGGCCCGGCTTGCTTGAATCCTGATGGTGCAATGAGCAAGGGACTCACATCTGAGTATACCCTTCCACGCTTAGGGTGGACAAAATACTTAACAACAAGGGGTGGTGATGGACAGAGTCTCTAAATTAAGCAGAATACTCTCACCCAGTCAAGAGATCAGGGCTAGATTCAACACCGTTTTTTAGCTCACTGCACCATCCCAGCTCAGAACCTGGCTATATGCAAATTAGTCTGTTCCTGTCCCAGTGCATGATGGGAACAGGGCAAACCAAACTACCTAGCCAATTCTTACACTGGGAAGGAAACAAGCTTCCGGGGACCGGTTTCTGGCATTTCAGCCGTCATCGGCCCGGCTTGCTTGAATCCTGATGGTGCAATGAGCAAGGGACTCACATCTGAGTATACCCTTCCACGCTTAGGGTGGACAAAATATTTAACAACAAGGGGTGGTGATGGACAGAGTCTCTGAATTAAGCAGAATACTCTCACCCAGTCAAGAGATCAGGGCTAGATCCAACACCGTTTTTGCATGTAGCCAGGTTCTGAGCTGGGATGGTGCAGTGAGCTAAATAACGGTGATGGATCAAGCCCTGATCTTTGGACTGGGTAAGAGTGGTCTGCTTAATTCAGACACTCTGTTCATCACCACCCCCTTTTCTGAATCGTTTTTGGCCACTATAGGTGTGGCAGGGTATACTCAGACATGAGTCCCTTGCTCACTGCACCATCAGGATTCAAGCAAGCCGGGCCGACGACGGCTGAAATGCCAGAAACCGGTCCCCCGAAGCTTGTCTCCTTTCCAGTGAAGAATTGGCTTGGTAGTTTGGTCTGCCCTGTTCCCGTGATGCACTGGACCAGGGACAGACTAATTTGCATGTAGCCAGGTTCTGAGCTGGGATGGTGCAGTGAGCTAAATAACGGTGATGGATCAAGCCCTGATCTTTGGACTGGGTAAGAGTGGTCTGCTTAATTCAAACACTCTGTTCAACACCACCCCCTTTTCTGAATCAATTGTTCTCTGAAGACGGCAAGGACTGCCAGCTAGTAAAAAATAGATGTTAAAGTGCAGCATATTTTTCATAAGCATGTTCTATATCTGAGGTACGTTATCTTTTTTTACTAGAACTCCATCACTTAAAATGTTCTACTATAGCAAAACATTTTTTTTGTATTCTTCCCAGAAACACCACTCTGATGTCTAATTGCAAACAAAATCAACTTGAAATAATAGAAAGGAATGACCAGAAAACAAGACTCCTCAAAATATTTGCCCAGAACCTGAAGGCACATTCAACAGAGTAAGAGGACTAATGACTGCTGCGCTTGAAAATAGTACCAATACTCATCTCTTCAACCTCAATAGTTGTGTCCTCATCACTTCCTCCCGTTATACATATTCCTGAATCGTAGTCTGAATCCTCCCCCCATGCCCCGGGTCCGTCCTCTCCCACTTTACTAGGTCTCGTGGTCAGTAGCTCAAGTACACAAACCCATGTGTTGCCTCAGTTGGCCGCCAAGCTATGTTTAGCTCAGCTGTGATTGATTATTATTGAAGACACAGCCAGGACAAAGAGCCACTTAAGACATATGTCATATAATTACAGTGAGCTGCTGGGCAAATTAAAATGTTTATAGCAGTGTCCAGAATATTTCAATATAAACCGCAAGTCTATTAAACTCCAAGCCAGGTTTTGCTAATATATCATGCCTAGCTTGTGCCTTTGTTCCACACCAATCTCAACTCCCCTAAATACCATCCAAAACATTATTTGACATATCCAGATAATTAATGGAACTATACCCAAAGCAGAGGCTTGGAAATAATGTAGCTAGTAGGGCCCTTTCTCTTATTAGAGTGTCTGCACTTTCCAGTATCCTAATGAGTAAGACATTGTAAGGTGGGGGGTACTTGCCAATTCACAGAAAGGTAGACAGTTACAGAAATTTGAACTCCATAATTTACATGAAATGGTCGAAATTGTGTGGAAGCATGTGTTGCTGCATGATAAGCAAATTTTGAGAGTCAAAACGTGTGCTAAATGCTGTGTACAATAATCTTCATACCGGATTCTGACTAGGTCATATGCTCCCGCAGATCTAATTTGGTGTAAATAACTGCTGAGTAACCCTAATTGAAAAGATCGGGGAAGAGTGTTTAATGTCCGATAATGCATGCAAGCATTAGGTTCCCTATGGTCTTTAGCTTTAAACAATCGGGGAGAAGCAGCAGGTGACTTAGACAATCTAATAACACTTTAACAATGTGCCCAAATATTCTCTCAGATATATATTCTCTTGTTCAGTCAGTTTGTAGATTCTACTGCAAGGGATTTTTGCTCTGGGTATGAAATTGTTTTGGCAGTCATATTTGTGACGTGGGGCAATGTTTCTGCACTGGTTTAGCTAAAAAAAATCTTTAAATGTTTGACATTTGTAGGACAAAGTGATGTTTGAACTAAGGGTTTGTGTTCTCATTTTTCACCAGAGGCATACTTCACTACAAACAATAGATTTAAACTTTATTTGTCTGTTACCTCAATCATAAGTTGAGTTGTGAGGCATTATCTGTGGCATACCTAAATCAACTTAAATTGAAGGGACTCAACGACATCAAATTAAACTTCTCCTGATGATACCAATGTCTTTCTCCTCAGTGTAACAAAATTGCAGTGGTTTCCATATTAATAGGACCTGAAATCAGCATTGTACCATCAACTGCCCACACAGCTTCTAGTCTTCTTTTTTTCAGACTTTACAAACCTAAATGAAACGATGGAAACAATACATGTTGTGTTTGGTATCAAACACCTTGGAATCATACCTCTACACTGGTAAACGGTGTGGAAGGTATGATTCGAACCTTCTGAAGCGAGCTTCATGGGTTCACTGGTGTTTCCGGTACCAGTCTTCTCGACCCGGTCAACACGAAATGGTTGCTGCCAACCAGAGACACAATTCGGCCCTCCTGCTGCTGAGCCAAGCTAGAGCAGGTAAAGGCAGGACAATAGGCATCCTGTCACAGGGAGGTGTGACCACCTCCCAGACAGGGTTTAGTGTACTGGGTGAAAGTCTGCATCTGGGGCACGCTTGGCGTCCCTGTACATAGTCCAGTTCAAACCAGGTCTGAATGGTGAATGTATGACATTGTTCTGCATTCTGTCCATCAACTGTTGTTTTTGCATTTGTCACACCGAGTGGGATGGGTATGCTCGGACGTGAGTCCCATGCTCTCCACACCACTGGAGTCAAGCTACCCTGACTGAAGACGGCTGATAGCCAGAAACCGGTCCTAGGATGCTTGATTCCGGTCCAGGACAGACATGGCTTGGCAGATCGGGCTGGACTGTTCCCATGAGGCACAAGGTCAAGGCTGATTTGCATATGGCCATGTATGAACTGGGGTGGTGGGGAGTGCAAAAAAACGATGGATTTAGGCCCAGATCTCTGTACTGGGGTGAATGTATGACATTGTTCTACATTCTGTCCATCAACTGTTGTTTTTGCATTTGTCACCCCGAGTGGGATGGGTATGCTCAGACGTGAGTCCCATGCTCTCCACACCACTGGAGTCAAGCTACCCTGGCTGAAGGCGGCTGATAGCCAGAAACCGGTCCTAGGATGCTTGATTCCGGTCCAGGAAAGACATGGCTTGGCAGATCGGGCTGGACTGTTCCCATGAGGCACAAGGTCAAGGCTGATTTGCATATGGCCATGTATGAACTGGGGTGGTGGGGAGTGCAAAAAAACGATGGATTTAGGCCCTGATCTCTATACTGGGGTAAATGTATGACATTGTTCTGCATTCTGTCCATCAACTGTTGTTTTTGCATTTGTCACCCCGAGTGGGATGGGTATGCTCAGACGTGAGTCCCATGCTCTCCACACCACAGGAGTCAAGCTACCCTGGCTGAAGACGGCTGATAGCCAGAAACCGGTCCTAGGATGCTTGATTGCAGTCCAGGTAAGACATGGCTTGGCAGTTCGGGCTGGACTGTTCCCATGGGGCACAGGGTCAAGGCTGATTTGCATATGGCCTTGTCTGAGCTGGGATGGTGTGGAGTGCAAAAAAACGATGGATTTAGGTCAAGATCTCTGTACTGGGGTGAATGTATGACATTGTTCTGCATTCTGTCCATTAACTGTTGTTTTTGCATGAGGGAGTCACTCCCCTGCATTCGCAGGCACCATAACGCAACTGACTGGTCTGCTGATTCTGAGCTCCTGTAGACTTCAAAGGTTCCAGCAATACAGGAGGTGAGTTTTGACGTTCTTTGATGTTGAGCTGCCCTCTCACCAAGTTTGAGGCTGCATACTTTTACAATTGCATATGCTTGTTGGTAATTTCAGAGCTTGTGCATTGTACTCTGTGTGGTCCTGGCCCTGAGCAGTATTTCCACCAAAGAACTCTGACCTCCTCACACCGAGTGCTCTGTGGGCTGGTATTTTGTGACCTTGCTTGAGGTCCCCTTGCGACTCCCGGTCATTCAGTCTGTGGGTCCTCCTGAGGGTTGTCTTGAATTCTGTTGAGCTTCCCTGGTTGATCCTGATGTGCCCTGACTCCCCATTGCTTGGTGAGTTGGCAGGACCTTTCTGGTCCACACCGTAACCTGCTTGATCTTTCTGCTTGGGTGGCTGTTGCCAAGGCTTGTTGGTGTTTCAGCTGGACTCCGACCCCTCAGCCCTCGACATTCTTTGTGGGACAGCTCGCATCCAGCTCCTGGCCATCCTCAACATCTCCTGGTCCTCATGACTGTAGAGTCAAATATCCTCTCTTCGCACCTAAAGCACCCAACATCGGTGGGTATTCGTCTACTGAGCCCCTCGTCACCCTGAAGTGACACAGTCTCTGTCCCCTCTGCTTTCAGGTTCCTTTCATCATGAATCCACCCTTGGATTCCAACAGACACTTTTCTCCTTCCCGGCAGCATGTTTTCTTTGCAGTTCTCCATTGAAAACAACTGCGGTTTCTGACACCAATTCAGACTTTTGCACCCGGCTCCCATGGGATAGGTAACTCGGGTACCCCAGTATCCACGGGTGGGGTGGCTCTCCAAACTCCTAAGTTCCAAAGGGTTTTCTCGAAGTTCCCTTAGAAGGATCCTTAAACTTTAAAATTGTAACCGTGACTTCCCCATAGAATTGTACGGAGCCGCGGTGTTGTTAGCACCCTGCACCCATCCTCGGTGGGGTCCATGTTTACTCTCCTTGGGTGGTTCCGTGGGGTCTCAGAGATTCTGTGTGTTCTCAACTCAAGTCTTAGTTCTTATACCACTATTTTAGTATATGGTTTGAACTCCCCCTGGAGCCCACTGTGTATTGTGCTACTTTTTTTTATTTTTTTTATTTCTTTATTAAGGTAGAGATCACAAGTACAAAATACAAAATATGAGTTGTCATCACACTGTTGTGGGGTTACAGGAGCAGTGTACTAGATATTCTTTTCAAAAAAGAAAACACACAAAATACAGTACAAATTAGAAAAAGACAGAAAAGAGAGAATACTTGTACAGAAACCAAGTCTGGCCATTAATCAGTAACAGAACAGCCTCTCAATAAATCAAGTGTTTTGTATGTTATAAAATGAAAGAACGTTTGTGCATATTCAATGAGATACAGAGAATGTCAGGTTCAATCAATCTTCTGTCTGCATATATGCTCTGACCGGTCCCCATATTTGCTGCCCCAGAGACTTTTTCTGCCTTCCCTTAATAGCATACAAATTATATTCCATGTTATAAGTAAATAAAAACCGAGTTCGCCAGGCTTCAAATGGGGGGGGGGGGGGGTCGGTTTGTAGCCAGCTAGAGGCAATACAGAGTCTTAAAACTGCTGTTGCCAAAAATATCAGATAGCCTGTATTATCCAAGGGCTCAGCTCGGACCCCCCAATGTCAGTACCCAGCAGAATCTGCATTAATGATAGCTGGAGAGGAGTACTCAGAATCTCAGATAGGAACTTATTTACATGTCCGAACAGTTCCCCTAATTTTACACACTTGCCAAATATATGCATTACATCCGCCTGATGGGCACCACATCTGAAACATTTTCCTTCTGGGTCTCCCCCCCACTTTGAAATTTTATCTGGAGTACGATACAGATAAAACACAGTTTTATAATGTTGCGTTACTAGGTTAGCAGACATAAGTATTCTTCGGGCTAGTTCAATTGACCTCTCAAGCGGAATTACTTGACTTACTAACCTACTCTCCCATTTGCTCACTTGTATATCCAGGTCGTTAGGCATAGCCTTTATCATTAAATTATAGAGTACTCCGATCCGAGCACATGTCTTATTAGCCTCAATAAGTGGGTTAGATACCGTGCTTATATTATTTTCATTAGGTGCTTGCGGATTTGCAAATATTTAAAAAAAATGTGTAGTTGGGAGTTGATATTGCTCCTTTAACTGACTAAATGACTTTAAGCCATCCCCTGTATACAAGTCCCCAACTGTAATTAAGCCTCTTGTTCGCCAACTCACCACTATCCTATCCCAGCATATCCCCATAGAATTGTACGGAGCCCGCGGTGTTGTTAGCACCCTGCACCCGTCCTCTGTGGGGTCCATGTTTACTCTCCTCGGGTGGTTCCGTGGGTTCCCAGAGATTCTGTGTGTTCTCAACTCAAGTCTTAGGGGCATATTACCAAGCAATAGCGATAATTATCGCTATTGCTTGGTTAGAGACAGAAATTTACCGCAGAGCTGCGGCGATTTTTACCGCAAATAAACCTTGGTATTACCAAGGTTTATCGCAAATGCGATAAAAATCGCCGCAATGCATGAATATCGCTGAAAAGTCAGCGATATTCATGCATTACCGAGCTAATGCTCTTAGCCATGTTATCCACCTCCAATTGGATAACATGGCTAAGAACTGCTCAGGGCAGGTGTTAGCTTTTGGAGATATTCGCGCTTATCGCGAATATCTCCAAAAGTTGGTAATAGGAGATAGCGATGTTAGCAACTGTTTTCAGTCGCTAACATCTTGGCACGCCCACTTTGCATGTCATTAGTGATAAATATCACTGACATGCAAAGTGGGGCCCAAGATGGTCGCTATCTCCTACTAGCTGTCGCTAACTGGTGTTAGCGACAGCTAGGTAATAGGGAGATAATTTTAGCTCCGCTTTTGTCATATGGATACTTCGTTACATATATTGCGTTAAGTTAGCATGAGTGTATTACATGTTTAAACAGCCTTTTTCCTTCGGCTTCAGTTTTGCACACGACACCTACTTGTTGTTGTCGCTTTCACCCTAGAAGCGGTGAGGTGATTTATTTGAGAATAATATGTTATTACTATGCTATCAGCTTTGCCTGGTACACTTGGTACAACTGTCTGCACACTGAGAGCTGCACACTCTAAGAATAAACTAACACAAGGTTGCTGGGAGGCCTGATCCTCGCACCACATTAGACATAACACAAATAATGTTGATGCCAACATTTTGGGCTCTACGCGGGTTTAAGATAGAGTTACACGGAATGAACGTAGACACTTGGTGCTGCGCATGAAGAGAGCTGGTAGCCGTTGATGTGATCTACTCCTACTGACATTTAGAGGTATGGGTCCGCCCTGCTAAAGCCCGAATGAGACCTTCTTAGATATAAAATAATATGCTAAATAGGGTGCGCGAAATATAGGTGATATAGATTTCTATAGATTTTGCATTGTAACATGCTATCACCTTTTGCTTACTATAGATTAGTGACTATGCTGCTGACTCTGATTTTTATAATCTGCATGTTGGTATTATACAAGATACTGCGTTTGAGAACCTTGCATTGAATAATAAATATTTCAAACTTGCACGTGTGTTCTTTGACTCTCAGTTTTGGTTTGAAATGATTATATAACGAAAGAGTGTTCATGTGTTCCACGATTCCTGAGGTATTCTAAAGATCATGTTCTGGTTTGTCTAAGACATGGATCATTTCATAATGATCCATGAGACACTGTAGCTAGCTAGGTAAGGGGATTTCTGACACTGAGATGAGTTTTGGATCATCCTAACTCACTGAGGTTCTAGATCTCTATGCACAGTTCTGTGGGAGAACGGAAACCCTGCTACATGGCGCCCAACGTGGGGCCTTATATCATGACACTCGAGTAGTATATCATTCAAACCTTGACACCTTCATTCCCGTTTCCGGTAAACGGTGGTGTCGGAAAAACCTACCTATTTTTTAAATAGGTCTTTTCAAGCTTGAATTCTTCTGAAAACGGTTTCTTTGAATTACTACCCAGTTGTGCTACAAAGTGTTCTTTGTCTTTTTTCTCTTCCTGTGCTACCATGGCCGTGGACATACCGCAGCATAGCCGCGTCGCGGTTCGCGACCACTTGCGGGCATATAATGTCCCTGTGGAAGGCTTGGCTGTGGTTCTAGTGGTGAGTGCGGAACATGCGTACCCGTACGAATTGTTTTATTCCTGGGTGACATTTCCGGAAGTGGGCGCTAATTCTGGTGTCTTCCATTCATACACTGCCTCGGCTGTACCGGCGGCTTATGCTCCGTACAGGGCACTGGAAGTACCTATCGATGCTTGGCAGCACGGAGTTTGGTTTGGTGGCGCCCTACCCCATTCCTTGACGGCTCCGAGGTTAGGTCCTTTGTCCATTCCGGGCACAAATTGGCCCGCTTTGGGTGGATTTACTCCTCACCCTAATCGCGCTACTTGTAATGTGGCTGACCTGCGGCGTCTTCATGAAGTCGCGGTTGGAGTGATTAGGGCGCTTGTTCATTACATTGGTCGTAATGTTCATGGCGCAGCCCCCGCAGGTGCGCAGCTTCGAGCAGAACAGGCTGGTTTGAAAATCAGTCCTGTCTTGGTGAATTCCGTTATGGGCAAGAAGCCCCAGGATAAGGATGATTTTCCTTACTGGCTTGCCGAGAAATTCGACCAGCTGGAGGCTGTGTTTCCTAATACGACTCCGGGTGAAAAACACCGGATTCTTACGCTCAGTTTACCAAAAGATTTAGCCCCTGAACTTGCTGACTGTGAAACATGGGGTAAGACTTTTGCAGCGGTTTACTCGAGGTGCTATGGCACCCCGTCTGTGTCAAACCTTTCTGCGGTCCTTAAACGTGTTCAGGATGATCACGGACCAGAGTCGGCGGTTGAATTAGGTATGCGCCTGAGTGGCTCGTTTGAGACTGTTTGCGGTCTTATCCTTGCAAATGTCAAGGGGGATGCAGTGAACTTTCAGGTGGCCAATGCTCTGGCGTTAATTCCCGATGCCGATAAACCCCGTCAGTTAGCAAGGATTATTGTGGCGGCTTATAAAATGGTTGGCCGCACTTCTAAGGGTGTAAAGGCTTTTTCTGAAAAGGAGAAGAAACAGCCCCAGGGACAGTCTTCGGAATCGGGCGGACAACCCAAGTCCAAAAAACAAAATTGGCCAAAAAAGCAGAATCAGGGTAAGCAACAACAACAGCAGACACAGATTTCTAGTCCGGCGCCTTCACAGCCTGCGCAGTCAGATCGAGTTTATGATTTGCGCGATCGCGCGACGATTAAATCGCCTGAAAGATTTCAGGCTTCTGACCAACGCTCTCTTCGTTCCTTTCAGGACTCATCGGCTCCGTCAACCGGTGGTGGAGGGGGCGGCAGGGGCCGGTGTGGCCAGCAAGGACGTGGTCAGCCCCGCACGCGAAGTGAAGGGGATCAGCGGGACGACTCTACGCCCAAGAGACCGCAGTTTGCCAAGAAGAAGGTCGCAGCCTTAACGGCGCATCGATATGCCCCAGATAGTGAGAACGCGGCTTCGGAATCTGACGTGGGCTCTGACCTTGCTGGACAGCGCGGCGGAGATTACCATAGTGAGAGAGGCCCTCCGTCCACTGTTGAAGGTGACAGCGACTGACACTTATGTTGTGATTGAAACGGCTGATACACATGTTGCTCCCCCTGAACGACTTTTTGAAATTGTCCTGTTAATTGAAGGTGACATGCAGCGAACTGTAAAAGGGGTATTTTGGGAAGGTTCCTTATGTGAAAATTCCTGAAGTTGGCGAACGTCTAGTTCCCAACTCGGATCGCAGGGCTTCTCTGATTACAGCGGCTCATGAAGGTGTGGCGTCTGCGCATGCGGGCGTCTCAGCCACTGTAACTCAGCTACAACAAAGGTTCTGGTGGCGGGGACTGTACAAACAGACGCGCGATTATGTCCTTATGTGTGACATTTGCCAGCAGATTAAGCCTTCTACTGCTGCGCGTCCGCCTCGGACACAGTTGTACATCTCTAATAAACCGCTTGGTTGCGTTTATTTGGATCACTGCGGTCCTTTTTCTTCTGATACTGCGTATAAATACATCTTAGTAGCAGTTGACTCATGCACACGCTTTGTGTGGGTATGGCCGCATCGAAGCGCTGATTCGCGGACTGTCATTAAGGATTTGCGTGTCTTTGTGGGAATCTTTGCCTGTGGTACTTTCCATTTGGACCAGGGTCCGGCTTTCGCCTCTAAGGCGTATAAGGATGCTATGGTTTCGTTGGGAGTCCAAGTCAAGTTTTCAAGTCCCTACAGGCCTGAGGGCAATAGTGTAGTAGAACGAATGAACCGCGACTTAAAGCAATCTTTGACAGCCCGAGTTATAGGCACTGGTAGAAACTGGCTGACCCACCTCTATGGCGTGCAGCGTGCGCTTAATAATCTCCCTAGAAGGTCTCTGGGTGGGCGGACCCCATACGAAATGCTCTTTGGTATCAAGATGCACGTCCCTGACCTCGATGGTGCAGACTGCCAGGCCCAGGCCGCGGCCTTTGACGTAGATGAACATTGCAATGTTTTACAGGATCTACAAAAGACCAGAGACAGTCTTGCTAAGGAACACTTGCCCTCCACGTCGGATGATGCATTGCAGATCCCGGTAGTTGGCTGGCTACCCCAAGTTGGAGAACTGGTTCGAGAGAAGATCGATAACAAGAAAGAATTTGGTCCCTCATATCGAGCACCGGTTCGAGTTCTTGGAGTGAAGGGCACAAGAACAGTCATTTTACCACCACTTCCAGGTCGTAAGGAAAACGGATTTATTTCTATTGACAATGTCAAGACACGCAGGGTGGCCGATTCTTCATAGCATGACACCGGCTGTATCCTGTCCTTCCATGGTGAGGCACTCTGTGCTGGCTATTACATCTGGTGCAGATCAGGAGGTGTCCCTCGAGATGCCTGCTATATCCGGACCTTTATTAAATACTATTCCTGTTACTAACATTGATGAATTGACCTATGCAGATCCTGCTGATTTATCTATGTCCGATTTACAAGCTCGTTTGGCTAACCAGCCCAGATTCTCTTTTGACTCTGATTCGGAACTTTCAAAGAAACCATCGACTATTGCAAAATATGCCTCGTTGTTTAAAAAACATTTTCTAATTCCACCTTGGACATACGTTTGGCTGATACTATTTTCATTTTATCTTTTTATGTCAATTGGTTTTGTGTTTTATTTTTTCCGCCTGATCGATGGCCATTATGTGAAAGAAAGAACAGGAATTCGGTACCTTAATGGAACATTGGCCCCTCTTTCCTCCTCACATTCAGCACACAGACTAAAAAGAGACTTATTTATTTATTTATTTCAATTTATATAGCGCTATATAACCCCGGGGTCTCTAAGCGCTTGTCCAGTAAACACCACAGGAACCAAAAGAAACACTACAGGAAATTTATATCCCTCCCCAAGCTTTCTGGAAAAGAACAGTCTTCAGACTCTTCCGAAAGGTCAGCAAATTGGGTTCTTTGCGCAAGTCCACCGGTAGACTGTTCCAGACCCCTGGGAGGGTGTTGGAAATGGCACGACCGCCCACTGTCGCCAATCTAAACCGAGGTTGCATGAGCAAAGTTGCTTCAGCAGATCTTAACACCCTGGCCGGTATGTATGGGGTCAGGCGGGTCTTGATGTAGCTTGGTGCCTTACCATAAAGGGATTTATGTGCAATGCATAACCCTTTAAAGAGCACCCTCTGCCTTATTGGGAGCCAATGTAGCTCACGCATGAGTGGGGACACATGCGTGCTCCTGGGTTTCTTGTGAATGAGCCTGGCGGCATCGTTCATCACCATCTGAAGTTTGTCCAGGAGTTTTTGAGGTAAGCCCAAATAGAGCGAGTTACCATAATCCAGTCTTGCAAGGATCATAGCAGAGACCGCCCTTCGCAGGGTAGAATGGGACAATAATGGCGCGATCTTCCTAAGTTGACGCAACATGCCAACACAAGTTCCTACCACCGTGGTGACCTGTTTCCGCATGGAAAGCTTGTCATCCACATAAATGCCAAGGCTTTTTACAGCCACTGCCGGCTCCGGGGGCGGTCCAAGTTCCCTCGGCCAGAATCCATCATGCCATGGATTGCCGGCGATGGTAACAGGTAGAACTTCCGTCTTCTCCGGATTGATTTTTAAAGAATTCAGTGACATCCAGTTAGCTGTCTGCTTCAAGATGGTTTGCAGATTTGCTGGTGCCCCATCATCCATTTGGATAATGATTTGGGTGTCATCAGCGTAGTTATATACCTGACAATCCATCTGATTCAGAAGTCCAATCAGTGGTTGAAGGTATATGTTGAATAGCAGGGGCGACAGAGCCGACCCCTGTGGCACTCCACAAGAGATTGGTGATGCAGTGGAGAGCAATTCTCCCAACTGAACTCTTTGTGTCCTCCCTTGTAAGAAAGAAGCAAACCAGGCGTGGGCTGTGCCCCGGATGCCGAAGTCTCTCATCCGCATCAACAGTTGTTTGTGACTGACGGTGTCAAACGCCGCGGAGAGGTCTAACAGCACCAGGGCGCCGGGTATCCTCTTATCTGCCCTATTTCGGAGCTCGTCTATGATGGACAGCATGGCCAGTTCCGTGCTGTGGTTTGCACGGAACCCTGATTGGTTTGGTTCCAGCAGGCCATTCCCTTCTAGATGGTCCGAGAGGGCGGCCAGAACGTGCTGTTCCAACACCTTGGCCAGGAAAGGGATCTGGGAAATAGGCCTAAAGTTTTTTAGGCATTTCACATCTGCCCCAGGCTTTTTCAGCAGAGGGATCAACCTTGCTTCCTTAAAGGCATTAGGAACCTTTCCTGATGCTAGAGAGGAGTTCAAAAGATTCAACACCTCCTCTTCTATTCCTGGCATGGCCAGTTTGAAAACGTCAGGGGGACAAGGGTCTGCCTGGGAACCCGACTTCACTCTCCCGGTGAGCCGGGGCAGGTCCTCTTTCGTAATGGGGGGAAGAAGCTCCAGAGGTCTAACCACCGGCTTTTTGGCCGACGTGGTCAGTGGGGGGCAAGCATGTATGGGAGTACAGGCAATTTCCGAATTAAGATCCGCAATTTTGCTGGTGAAAAAATTCTGAAATCTCTGGCAGTCCTCTAGAGTAAACTCCGGCCTCTGTTCTTTCACTTTTTTAAGTTCATTTAGGACTCGGAAAACTTCTTTTTGAGGGTTTAAATACAGTAGAGATTACTGCTTGGCCTGTCCTTGATGGGATTGTGTGGGATGCGGTTAGGTTTCAGATACATGGCCCCACAGAAGTTATTAATGTTCCTAATGTGCTTAGAGTAAACATGGGAGATGTGATTAAGCAAGATATTCGTTCTGATGATTGGGATCTTCAGGCCGTAGAAGCATTGTTCTCTGATTTGAAATATTATGCGGCCTTTGATGCTGAGGATTTGTACTTAGATTCTGTCAATTATGGTGATTTGTTTTGTTATCAACATTATGGAAATCATTTCTTGCACAAAACAAGTTCCAGGAGGGTTCCTGTGAACTACACACAGTGGGAACATTGTCCTGCTCCTTTACAGGGGAGCTCAAGTACATTTCTGAGAAAATACTCTTATTTTACAGATTTTAATCAATCAAATCCTGAGTCGTTTTATTTTAAAGTGAAACAGAAATTCATGTCCAAAGTTAGACTTACCGATACAAAATTGCTGTATTCGAAGTCCTTTCTAGACAGGTTAGCTATAGATGGCTATGAGTTATGGAAGGAGGCTATTGACCTTAAATCGGTTTGGGGTACCAAAGATTGGCAGGTACAAGGCACTGAGGCTTTGCATCGTGCATGTCTCATCCCGAATCACATGTTGTTTTTAAATTCTACTATTTCCCAAACAACATGCTTTGGATTGGCTACATCTAAAAAATTAAATACACCTACTATCCCTGATTTGGAAGAATATTCAGGTTGGAGTAATTTCACTACGTTGTCCATCAGTGGGATACAAGCACTTTTGCACAATTCCTCCTTTAATATTTCCAGTTTTGATCCGGAGGGGTGGCTTTTGTGGCAAAGAAGCTCTGATTCTTGCCAACGTCGTTTTTTGGGTTTGTCTGAAGGTTTTACACACATCAGGCCAGATCCCAGGTTTGAAACAGATCACACTGTTACTACTTATTCAGTAGGCAAATTGTGTCAGAACTGGTTACAACATTCCACTTTGGCTGCAGTTAAACTGCATCTGTCCCAGTTGAATGAGAATATAGAGCTAAATGATTTTATAAAAGGCCCGGCTAGGGGTAGATCTAAACGCTGGCTTTATGCTGTGTACAATGAAATTTGGAAATTTTCACAGATTGAGGCAGCTAAACGCCTGAGAGCTATTGATCAAGCAAATTTGGAAAAAGTGCTTGCAGTGGTCGATAACAGTATTAACATGCTTTCTTCCAGGATTTACACGTTGGATAATATTGTTTCTTCTGTTGTTGATATTGTACATGATGAGGTGTCCACGTTATACCATGGTCAAAATCAATTACGTTCTGTAATGCAGTTTGCATGGACCCTACAGACACTTAAGGCTGGTCGAGTTCCCTGGAACTCATTGAACGTTTCGTCCCTTTTCGCCCCTTTTAATCTGACTGAAAAGCAACGCATGCTTTCAATGCGTGATGCGTCATTTTCTATGTTACATATTGAAAAACTAGAATCCTTACCTTTCTCTGTTGCTGAAACCACTACTGCCACGTGGCTTATTCATGGATTAATTACATTACCATTTCCCTTATACAAATTTACTAATTGTATTCGGTATATTGCTATAGGACGATATGAACCACTAGGCAATGCATTCCTCCATGAGGCATGGTCATTACCATACACATACAGATGTTTAAAGGATGGAAAAGAAGTGAATCTTAATGGTGAGGAATGCACACAGTCACCTGACCATTCTTTAATATGCAGACACATTCAGTTACACGGTTCTTGTAATCAGGACCGGCCGAATTTAGCATGTGTTTTAAAAGGCACGCCAGTTCCAGCAGTAGTTCCCACATTTACATTATTGACTAATGGTAGTTATTTGCTTTTAAACAACGAAGTATGTTGTGGGTTATTAATTGGTGTGGATTATGTGATAACTGTATCAGAGCGTGTGGTGTGTTGCAAAAATGTTCTATACCCACCCACGCATGGGTCTTCAGATGTCTCCATCTGGCCACGGATTCCAACCTTGGAAGCGAAGTTCAATGGTTTAAGCAGAATAAGGGCCCTTTTGTCTCAAAAACAAGTGACCCTGAGTTCGGCCCGGGAAAATTATGTCCTTCACATAGCTAACACACGCACAGAGGTGCAGGCACTTTTAAATACTGACTTGCCGTTTCATTTCTGTGAGCTGGTGCACCAGATCTTTAATGCATCTTCCACGACTGGGCTCGCACATTTTTTTAAATTGGTTAGCAGTGGCCTCGTGACTACATTTGAATAAGTTTTTGGTATCATTCCCACGTTTTTCCATTCTATTTTTTCGAGTTTGTTTGGTGGACTACCTGTTTTACTGGCTGTGGCTGCGGGCATTTTGTTGTTGTTTTTCTTTATAAAACATGGATGCCCAGCCTGCGCAAGAAGCCGTTCAACGCCTCCTGACACTGTGCCGTAATCGGATGCTCAATTACTATGGAACATTGCCGCTTGCAGCATTAAGCACGGCTTATAGATTGTCATTTCGGTTCACCGACTTCACGTGTGTCCAACCTGTGTTTCACTGCCTGAGCTGCGAGTTCGATTGGGCCATTGATTTGTGTCTATGCTTGAGGACTGCTCCTGACGTCGATTTTGATCAGCTAATGCGTCCCGTAGTGGCTCACGAGCTGATTTGTTCTGGCGAAAGAGTTATGGCCTTGCCAGCGATAAATGGAGTACTGGGCCAATGGGAGATCTCTGCAGCGGCGCATGCCTTTCTGACACACAGCGTTCTGGTGAACCCACCGAGTTGTCCTCTGACGTTACAGGAAGATCCGATGCTGGAGGAGCACGTATGTTCTTTCCCATTGCTGAATTGGATTGCTGAACTATTTTCGGATGATGGCAGTGATTTCATACTGGAGGCTGTTGCAACTTACTTTGCATATACTGTCCAATCGTGAGATGCCTGGGAGGATTGCTTTGTTATGGAATATGACTTTCCCCTTGCTGGATTGGAGGGATGAACTGTGCTCAAATGATGGAGAGTTCAATCATGTGATGTCGCAGAAAATAACGTCAATGTGGCACATGACTTTGGATATCGGATAAGTGCCTTGTTTTTTCTCTTACGGACATTTGAATTAATGCGACCTGGTCCTACATTTTATATTTTTGAGACCTGGCGGATAACTTTTGGTTCGAAAGTTTTGTTTTTATTTTTAGATTTGAGGCCACTGTAGGCATTCATACATATTCATTCATACATATTTTTTTAGCTTATTTTTAGCTCAAGATTATTGAACTTTGCTTTCATTTTATGTATCTGATTTAGTATTGCCTTTTCCCTTATGTTTGACGGTGCTCGGATCAATGGGGGGGTGTCATATGGATACTTCGTTACATATATTGCGTTAAGTTAGCATGAGTGTATTACATGTTTAACAGCCTTTTTCCTTCGGCTTCAGTTTTGCACACGACACCTACTTGTTGTTGTCGCTTTCACCCTAGAAGCGGTGAGGTGATTTATTTGAGAATAATATGTTATTACTATGCTATCAGCTTTGCCTGGTACACTTGGTACAACTGTCTGCACACTGAGAGCTGCACACTCTAAGAATAAACTAACACAAGGTTGCTGGGAGGCCTGATCCTCGCACCACATTAGACATAACACAAATAATGTTGATGCCAACATTTTGGGCTCTACGCGGGTTTAAGATAGAGTTACACGGAATGAACGTAGACACTTGGTGCTGCGCATGAAGAGAGCTGGTAGCTGTTGATGTGATCTACTCCTACTGACATTTAGAGGTATGGGTCCGCCCTGCTAAAGCCCGAATGAGACCTTCTTAGATATAAAATAATATGCTAAATAGGGTGCGCGAAAGATAGGTGATATAGATTTCTATAGATTTTGCATTGTAACATGCTATCACCTTTTGCTTACTATGGATTAGTGACTATGCTACTGACTCTGATTTTTATAATCTGCATGTTGGTATTATACAAGATACTGCGTTTGAGAACCTTGCATTGAATAATAAATATTTCAAACTTGCACGTGTGTTCTTTGACTCTCAGTTTTGGTTTGAAATGATTATATAACGAAAGAGTGTTCATGTGTTCCACGATTCCTGAGGTATTCTAAAGATCATGTTCTGGTTTGTCTAAGACATGGATCATTTCATAATGATCCATGAGACACTGTAGCTAGCTAGGTAAGGGGATTTCTGACACTGAGATGAGTTTTGGATCATCCTAACTCACTGAGGTTCTAGATCTCTATGCACAGTTCTGTGGGAGAACGGAAACCCTGCTACACTTTCTTGGCTTTTAAAGCCAAAAAAGCGGAGATAAACCCCCTTGATAATATGCCCCTTAGTTCTTATACCACTATTTTAGTATATGGTTTGGACTCCCCCTGGAGCCCACTGTGTATTGTGCTACTTACAACTGTTTATTTGCTACAGTATTGTGTGCTTTGTGTTACATTCTCATGTAGAGGATACTAGAGAGTGTTATAGAAATAAATACATATTTTTATAACTACTGTGTGGTTCTCCTTTCATTTAGTAAACTAAGGTGATAGTCTGGTAAAACAAGTTGCTTTACATTCCTTCAAGATTAATCCTGAAGGCTGCTCTCCACAGCTACCACTAGGATAGCTTTCTAAACAGTATCTTTGACATCATACCTCATAAGGGTCGTTTGGACTGGTGCAAGGTGCCCACTTTAATTAGTGGACAGCATATACCAGGCCAACTTCTCACAATGCCTTCAAAATCAAATGTAGGATTGCACTTTCTAGTGTGTTGGCAACAACTTGTTCAGGAGATTTTTGGCAAAATCCCAAACTTAACTCATGATTTCTCTCTGGATTTTCGGCTTTGAGCTTGGTGTTTTTAGAATTAACAAAATGTCAATTCTTTCCACAACATAAACATAGGGCATTTTGTTACTCTTTCTCTTCTGTTGACAGAGAACCTCTTGAGACTCCTGTCTTCATAGGTTCTCAATTTTCACTATTTAGTAAAAGTAAGTTTGATTAAACATTCAGAAGTCTTAGATTGTGGCTCTATCTTGGCTAGACTATATTATCTTCTCTCAGCCCTTGATAATATAAGACCATCTTTTCCTCTCTTGCCAATTTTTTTCTGCTTCAAGACGATGAAACTGAGTGAGGTGTAAAATCAAATCCCTATTAACGTGCTTAAATTCTAAGTGAGATGTGAAATCAAATCCCTATTGCTTTGCTTAAATTCTAATAATTCCCGGTTAGCAGATATTGGTATTGTTCTACAATCAAACAACTTTTTAAATTCTGCCTTAAATCTTGCCCAACTGTACAACATTGGCTTGCTTCGTTGTTGGAAAGTGCGTTATTAGCAATGTTTAATACACATCTACCACTGGCAGTAAGAGCACTAACACAATATATGGCTCAGACTAGGGGGCATATTACCAACGCTTACCGATATTTACCGCTAACGATGCTTAGCAACGAATTTTTTAACGCTAAGCATCGCTGGAAATTATCGCAGAGATAACTTGCTATTAGCAAGGTTTACCTGAGTAGAGATAAAAATGGTCGTGCTAACTGCCAATTGAGAGATAATCACTGGAAAACCAACGATAATCTCTCGAAGTTTGGCGTTAGCTTGATGATAGGGGCTCACAAACTTAGCCATGATATCCACCTTCCATAGGATATCATGGCTAAGTCAGGAAAATACCAGGTGTAAAAAAATCATAGCTAACCGCGGTTAGCGCTGCTTTTTTATCACTAACAGGGTTAGCAAAATCCTTGATAATAGGAGAAATGTCGCTTAACAACATTTCTCCTATTATTTTTCTCTGGAACGCCCCCTTTGCATCTCATTAGAGATGCAAGGGGAAGAATAGAGAAAAAGGGTGCTAACATGCGAATCCCTTGATAATATGCCCCTTGGTCTTAGAAAATTATATCCATGCTCATCCCTTGGTAGCTTGGCTGCGAGCAGGCGGGCTTAACTTCTGAGGCAGGTATGTAAAGCATTTAAAAACACCAATTCAGTAAATAATTTAGACACAACACACAATAAAAATCCACAACCAAGTTATAAAACTAGGACATATGTTTGTCTTTAAAATGACACCAAAATGAAAAGAATCCAATGAGGGGAACTGAACTTTTTTAGGATTTAGCACTATATAGCACATAGAACATCATAGCGCCTATTGGGACATCTGATCCCATTCACCGGCTTACCTTGCGATGAGCTCCCACTCAAACTTATGGAAGTCAGACCTCCGGAGCTTTCCAGCTGGCTGAACCAGAGATCCGAGCAGGCTAGCGGTTAAAGGTGGGCGGCTTGACTCTTCCGGTTGGTCCCAGTAACCTCCTCTACGTTGGGATGTAGAACATTTTACAGAACTTTGTCTCTCAGGTTCCCTCGATGCTCTTCACCAGGCCAGATTCGGTGAAGGTTCGCCAGCTTGGGTTTTGAGTAACTCTCGTTCACACTCTGACATTTTGGTATTTCCCCCTTTTTAATTTAGAACATTCTACTCTTAGTGTGTGGAATACTCTAATAGGATTATAGCCCTTCTGTCTTGGGCTATACCAGCTGTTCCTTGTTATAGGCCCTCGCTTGAGGCTCAGGCCTAAAACTCCAGTTTAGGGCCTTTACCAACCTGTTTAGTCCTCAGCAGTGGGCTATAAGGCTATAATGGGTTGCTATGAAGGGAAATCCTAGACTGACGTAAAATTGTTGCGTCTCCTTATAAGAAAACTGAATCCCGGACAATTACTTTTCACCATTGTGGTTACCAATATAGTACTTGGTACCATGAACTAAGAGAAAAATAATTACAAGTGTAAGGCATTGATGTGTTGGAAATGATTTCAGAAAAAGGCAGCTTGTATTAAACATCAATAATCACACAGAGACACTGGAACATTGCTTTATTTGCGAAAAACAGACTTTTGATTTTCAAATAAATAAAAACATCTTAAATCAAAATACACGTTGAAGTATGGTTGCTTGTGATTAATCACTGTTTTCAAGAAAAGGTGACCAATAATCTGCCTCTGTTTGTTCCAGATCCCTCTCCAAGCTGTAACCTCCTTAATTTCCTTCCCCTCATTTAGCCACTCCGATCTACAGTAAAAGAACACCAGTACTGGGTTGTACAAGAATTTCTCTTTCTTTACATTCCTCAATGCAAAGAACGAGGAATTCTTGTTCTGTGAGGTATTTCACCTGCATTCCTGCCCTATTCCAATCTAGGCAGGCTGGTGTGGCACAGTCGAAATGGCCACAGTTTCACCCCTGTTGTCCACAGATTAAAAACGAGGAATTTCCCACATCTGATTATGCTAACTTCTTTTTGCTCAGCTGGCACATGTTTCACTCTAGAGCCTACATATGCTAATGGAGGTTTTTGGGCTGTGTTTTATATTTCACATGGTTAATTGGAACTTCAGACTCAGTCTCCTTTTATAATAGAAAATCCATATGAAGAAAGTTCATTGGATATCTAATCTTGTATTGAGCCTTCCTATTCATACTTAAACGTGTGGAGATGTTTTGTTGATCTTGCTGAATATATACATTGTTTTTATTGTTATTATACTTTCTCGCGTTATTCTGCAGAACTAGTTCAGGCTACTGACCAGCTGTATAACTATATTAATCTGCAAGGAAGGTACAAAGGTTATAAAGTGGTTCTCATTGTTTTTTAGATAATGAACACTTTTGTGCATACAATGGATCTATAATGGATCAATATCGCCGATTTTGTTTTGAAACATCTAAACATGTTTTATTTACATTTCTTTTTTTTTTTTTATAGGGTCCGTCCAGCACTCTGGTTTTTATGGTTATTTTCTTTTCAATTTACTCCTTTCGTTGTTGTGCAACATTACCTAGTGTTTTAGTCTGAAAACACTTTGTAAATGTATGAACAGAAGTGAGACATCGGGAAAACCCGTTATCTAGATGGTAATGTTCTGCACACTTTTACTTGAACCTCTTGGTTCTCTTCAGGTCTACTTATAAACAAAAATAATAATGATAATCCATTCCATGAAATACTCCTTATTTCAAAAATTTCTGTTTATTTCTTCCTTATAATTCATGTGAATCCTTTAGTTTCCAGGACAATTCAAATTAACATCTCCCATTTACCCAATGCATTTCGGGTCTATGGTGACCCTTCTTCGGGGGTCTCTATTGGAGAAATCAAGAAAAATGCAATCAGCCCTTTAACCTATATAAGTGTATACATTGATATTTACATGCATTTATATCCACTCTGTTCTTTAGTGTAAACAAACATCTACAAGTCATGGCATGTCCTATTCTAACGATCCCTGAATAGCCTACCTTGCAATATTCACGCTATTCACAAAAAAATGTGCGTTTTTAATTTAGCGCTAAAAAATGTACCAAACAACGAAGCCATACTAAACGCTCCAAGCAAAACTAACTTGACCTAGTTTTTACAACAAAATATCTCAGAACTAAAAAAAGTTAAGCCTAACAAACATTCTGCTCCTCTACAGTGCTTTACTTACTGAGAAATGAAAACGTCCCTCGTTTACGCGATATCAGCCAATCCGCTACTTCCTGACTTTCAGTGCAAAGCTATTTAAAGCTCCATGCTCTCTAATTGGCTCAGCTTGCGATCACGTGATCGCGACGACGGACTGAAGTGCAGTCCTTGTTTCATTCTTAAAATGAACTTAAATATCAATGAAAAAAGTGTACAAATGTATAAAAAATGCCTCCTAAAAGAGAATCTATAATGCCACAAAAGAACTGATTCATGGTTAGAATTAATTAATTCCGTATCATATTAACTGCATACTCTTCGTAATTAAATATACTCAATGTTTGTTGTTCTGAAAGGCTGCCTCATGTGAAACACGAATATAATAACACATGTTAGTGACAAATAATAACTAATAAAACAATTTCTAAAGAAACATGGTGTCGGCCATTTTAGGTAGGGGAGTTCTCACTGTAAATGTCATGCAAGGAAATTTTATTTACATTTCTAACATGTATGTCAACCATTTTTGTAATATTGATGGCATCCTTATCACTAACGATAACGCTTTTTAAGTAGTTCTTTGTCTTTCAAGAGTAAAGTAAACTCTGGAAGATTGCACCGATATGCAGCAGAAAAAGCACAAAGAGTCTGACATACTTTTTCAAAGCAGCACAGCATGTTTCTGCTTGATTGGGAGACAATGAAACTAGTTCTTCAGGAATACAAATGATGTTTCTTTAAGACTGCAAGTATGTTTATATCAGTGCCATTATTCTTCTCTGCCTCATTTTGTGGGCAGTAATTGGGTATCAGCAATCACCAAGGAAGATAATGTAAACACTATATTTAGATGAAGGGCCATTCTAACAGCATATACCAATGCAAAGGCCACTTGCACACACAACATTAGATTTCACATAGGAAATTTGCAAGCACACTAAACATTAGGGTGCTTATTTACAAGTGCCTTGTGCGGCTGGTATGTCACGTTGAGTGACGCACCTGCAGTGCAACCTGCTGCCCGATATTTACAAGAACACGTAAAGCCACCCTGCGTGGTTTTGCTTGTGCTTGTGAATGTCGCCCATTCTCACGCAACACTTCGCGTGTAAGGGGCGTGACATGGGAGTTGCTGTGGCTGTTCCCACAAAACACCCATGTATTCTGATGCATTTCCAGATTTACGAGAAACTGTAAACCTGGAAATCCATCAGAATGTTATGCCACAGAGGGGTGGCGTAGTGAGGAATAACAGGAGAAATGTTTATATTTCTCCAATTGTTATTCTTTTTTAATTCGTGCTGCATTCTACAGCAAGCATGGAAAGAGGAAATCCCCTCAAGTGATTGTTTTTGTGCAGGAAGGTGTCCCTTCCTGCACAAAAACAATCTCCACACGAGCTACAACATAGAAAAAGGTTCAAACACATTGGTTATGTTGGTGGGCTCCCTTTATGAAGCTGCATAAATGAAAGGTAGTTTATGCATCATCATCGGGAGGAGTTGGCCTAACGGCAAGGGCAGTCAACCTCAAATCTGGGGAACCAGGTTCTAGTCTCGGCAAGGATGCGCAACATCCTGTGATTCTGGGCAAATCACTTAATCTCCCCATGCCAAATAAAAATGAATGTGTCCTCATGTAAAGCGCTCTGATACTCGATACCTTCGAATCAAGTTTGTACTATATAAAACTCTGAGTAAAAATATAGATATATTTAGAGCGTTCAGCACCTGGTCATGAAATATGTGTAGACCGTTTGATATGATGATGAACACTCTCTCTTTGATGGATATTTTATGAGGTTTTCATAGTCAGAGCATTTGTGTGCTGTGTTTATGCAGCATTTTTAATCTTTACTACACAGCTGCCCCTGAGAGGACTTGCTTGCTGCTTTGCTCCTATAGTGTTTGAAATATTCTGAATGGCCAAATAATATGCATCTGTTGCTTCCATAAGGTTTACTTTGCTTTTCCTCTCTACAAATAAAATCTAGTAATTTACTGCAAAAGCAAAGAACTACGCAGTAAACAGGTTTTCCTCCAAAAATCGCAAAGGCCTCATTCCCAGTGCCCCAGAATTGTATGTGTCTTGTCTCCTTGGAGATATTGCATCCTTTTAATATACTGTTTTGACTGTATTCTCATGATCAATTTCTCAGATTATATTGTCTCATGGACATGTTTCTATGGATTTCCCACATATTTTTAGGTTGAGCCTAGCAGCAGCGCACATGCACTGCTTGCTCTGCGAGGCCTGCTCTATTAGGGTATGAAATATGTTTTTTTTAGGTGCTGAGGAATTCCCTGGCGCTCTAGAGAGAATACACTATAAGTATCTTTAAACACAAATTTCAAATGTACTGGTGCCTGCAGAAATGGGGAAGGCAGCACCTCGCTTCCCACCACCCAATCCGTCGATTAGGTATACCTTACTAACAATACAATACTGCAGCACTCAACATATCACAATAATTAGAGTCTCTTAGAATAAATAATTCAATGATGTCAGATCAGTCTCAAGGCTCTTCCACAGTTTCTTCTTTTATTTTCCAATCCCATGCCATGCCAACGCGTTTCGCCGAGGTTATACAGAACCCATCGGCTTCATCAGGGCTGGAAATAATACAAACAACGTTTTTTTACAACCCCTTATTTCAATTGATTTATAACTTCTTACAGAGCCTCATCAGATCCCTAAAGACAACCATGTGCTCAATGGAAACCTCTACAAAGCAATGTGTTACATGCCCATTGAACATATTTCAACATCTACACCGTGTTTCTCTGCATGATACAATTACAAAATAAGATAAAAGGAAATACTTTTAATAAATCATTGTGTCGCACACTATCCTGTGTCCAAAGCATTTCATGCAATCAAACATAAGGAAAGTGGTTAATTCTGACCAAGACCCTTCGTGAATAGCTTATTGCCCAACATGCATGATCACCAAGTAATATGGGTTATATTTACCTCAACTTGGCTTTGCACTATTATCTGTTTGGATAGAGAAAATTTGCAACTTCACTCTATACCCCTTGAGAATTAGGGCTGCACTTTGGATCAATGCGTTATGAATACATCTAGATTTATTCAAGTACCCACCTCTCGCTTTTCTTATCACTTTTCTATATTTATCTCTCTCCTTCACCTCCTATATCTTCCGAATCAATTATTGCACGCCATCCAAATATTTGCCTACAAGTGAAATTGGAATCAGTTCACTATCAAGCTTGGAATAATTCATTGCGTGATTCTAAAAATTAAATTTGTAACGGCCTCGCTTACCTGAAATGTTACAGGTTAATGCCCAATTGTCAGTGTCCCAATGCGTTTAGCCCTTTCTCTTCTCCTCGTGTGCTGGTTAGAAAACCTACAATCAATGAAATATTCTTTGCTCCGAATGCACTGCTTACTCATTACCTTCCCCATTCTTGAATTTAAAAGCCGGGTTCGTACCTTATAAACCTGCCGGATTCGTCTATTTCCTATTCATCATACTGCATCCATTTATCCTGCAGAGTTATAAATTTGGTATATTACTTCTCTAAAACCTCCAATATCGATTAATTAAAACTTAGCCTCCCTCTGCACCCGGCTTACCTTGCTCGGTAATTTCGGTTGCGTCCCGAGTACAGGAGACACCACCTTTTCTTCCTCTTCCTGGTTTAAGCTAAACGCCGCTAAACACTGATGATGGACTACCAAATCAGTGTTTTCAGAAGTGCCTGTATAATGCGGCGGCCATTTTGAGACAAATAAACTTCACATATTATTCAAGCATGATTGCAAGACGTATATCTACATTGCCTTCCCCTCTACAAATTTTCAATTGTTCTTTTTATGTTTCGAAATTTGAAAGTTACTGCAGTGCATATCATTTTTATTGCGTGCATTTCATCTAACATTATTCTCCCAGTCTTTTGAAAGTTTAATTTTTCTGCGTTTAAAAGCGCAGATTTATAAGCTACATTACCATGATATTATTAATGGTAAATATTATGGAATATCCATCAAATATCCTTGCCTCATCTGATGCATATTCACATATAGGTAATGTACATCAGTTAATCACAGATTTCACTAATACTCATTAATCACCTAAGAAGAATTGAAGCTCCTGATCATAATTTAATCCTTCCTCTACCGCCCTAAGGCGCATGATCCATCGTGCTTCCAGCCTCCCCAATTTCAATTCTCTGTTCCCACCTCGTGGGTCAACAGGTACATGATCAATGCCGTAGAATTTGAAACCTTTGTTATAATCCTGCTTCTCACAATTATGTATGTGTTCCGCTATCGGATACCTCACATCATTATTCTTTACTGCTCTTAGATGTTCACCCATTTGTTCTTTAAGCATGCGGATTGTGCTGCTCACATATACCCTCATACATTTACATTCAATTATGTAGATGACAAATTTGGTACTGCATGTGATATTCATTCTGATATCATACCGTTTTCCATCTTTGATTTTGAAGCTTTTAGTTTTGTCTTTTGCACATCTACACATGCCACAATGGCCACATTTGTAAAATCCCTTTGCATATTTATCAAGCCATGTGACATGTCGTTGTGATAATGGATAACTCAGGCTTAGAAGGGAGCCCAATGTCTGACCCCTTCTATATGAGATTTGTGGCCTGCCCCCTATATGCTGTTTCAAAACATTATCCAGTTTCAAAATACCCCAATGTTTTCTCATGCTTTGCACCAAAACATTACTCTTTGGAGTATAAGTTGTAACCAATCTAATTGGATGATCCTTCTGATCATGTTTAGCTGAAGGCTTTAATGTCTCACTATGTCCAACTTTCAGGACCCTCTCTTTGGCCAATTTCACATTTTGTTTATTGTACAATGGTGGCTGTTTTTCTTATAGAGCACTATGCGCTCTAAATTGTATGCTGAGCTAAAACTTTTATGTTGAGCTCAGCGCCTGCTTCAGGGACACAGAACTCTGTTTATTTACTTAATTTTTTTATTTTTTTTGAAAACCTTTATTATGTAAAGAAAGAGACAGTTACAGACCTACAACCACGGAGGCTGGTCAGTCGCATACAACAATATCAACATCAGAGTACACAGCTCTTCAGCCGACAACCCGGGGGTTCGGCAGCGATATTTCGTGATCTTGCAAAAGCATGTGGCATAAATAGGATTAGTGAAAGGTTTCACATTTTATATTTTATATAAATAAAACAACAAACAAAACACAAAAAAGATCGAGGCATTACTGTATGTTTGGCTGTCCCTTATGGCAGTGGGAGATGGGTGGAAGACATGCTACAATATAAAAGAGTAGAAATACTGGGGAGGGACCCAGGGGTAAAAACAATACAATGTAATCGACCAAAGCTACGTATTGGGAACGCACAGTCAAAGGAGAAGAAGTGGATCTGGAATGTCGGTGAATGGAGGGGTGCAAATCTCTCTGCGGTACGCATTCCATTGACCCCAGACCCTACCCCATTTCTTAGGTCTGCCGCGGGAGACATATACAGTTTTTTCCCTGAACATGGACCAGTCCATGTTTTCTTTCCATGCTAGGAGTGATGGCGGCCTCTGAGAACCCCACAACTGGGCTATATCTCGTTTAGCGACCATATTACCCAATGTGACCCATTGAGTTTGAGCAACAGTACAGTCATTCGGCTCCCAAACATTCAACAGACAGCGTCTGGTCTCAGGCAATAACACAACACCCGTCACCTCACCCATAACCGCATGCACCCGGTGCCAAAACGTCGCCACCTCCGGACATTCCCAGAGGATATGCAAAAAAGTAGCCAACATACCACATCCACGCCTACACAACCCATCCACAGAGAAACCCATATGTACCAGTCGTGGGCCCGTGACATACACCCAATGCAATATTTTAAGTTGCACCAGCCTAAGACGTGCCGGAATCGCGACCTCTTTGGGGGAGGATAACGCCGCCTGCCAGTCTTCATCGTCCAGTTCTAGCCCGTCACTGATCCAAGCATTCCGCAATTGTAGAAGGAGATCAGAGCGATCGTTGATCAGTTTCTTATAGATAAGTGATATAGTGCCGTCGGGGACGTACCCGTCAAGCACTCTATCCTCAAGAGGAGAGGACTCCAGGATCGTAGTACCGGCCGGGAAAATCGAGTTAAGCGCATGGCGGACTTGAAGGTACAGGTAATATTCCCTGTCGCTCAGTTTATATTCCCGCTGGAGTACCTCGAAGGTCTTGACTTTGCCCTTGGCCCAAAGGTCGCGACCCGAGAGCAGAGGACGGCCCGGGACCAGGGTTCGATTCCCGGCGCGGCAGGTTTCTGGACCAGGGTCAGCGGACTCGATAATTCTCTCGCCTCGGTGCCCACTCTGATCAGCGATCACACTCGGCAACTCTGGGCATTAGCTTGCCTCATCTTCACTAACGGCCCCACCAGACCGCCGGGGATGCCTGGTCTCACCCTGGAGATACCCATTAAGGGACCATCTCTCAGGGAAGCCAGGAAGGGTTTTGCAGCGGTCGAAGCGCCTTGGGACCCTACGGGTAAGTAGTGCGCTATATAAATGCCTATACATACATACATACATACTCTGCTGGTACCGATGAGATCCCATCTGTCAAAACCCTTCGACGTCCACAGGCCCCCTAGCTCTTCCGCTGCGTACAATGGGGTCGATTTCGTCAGTTTATCCGTCCATCCCGTGGCGGCGGTCACACTCCCCCAGACTTGCACCGCAACTGCAGTAGGGCCTGTGAGGTGCTTCCTGTCGGCCCTTGAATAGAGCGCTCAATTGTAATTCCTCCCGGGCAGTTGCCATCTGTCCATCTCAAACACGGGGTTTGGGACAGGGCCGTACGTAGTGTGGTTCACAGCACTCAACTGGGAGGCCCAGTAATAGCGCCTGATGTCGGGCAACGCGATACTTCCATCATACCATGGCAAAGTCAATTTCGCCAAAGCGATACGCGGTCGCCCACCCCACATCAACTTCCTCTGCAAGCCCTCGATCTCTCGAAAATAGCTGGCAGGTACCAAATCAAGTGCATTTTGAATGGCATATAGGAAGCGGGGGAGAGACATCATTTTGAACAGGGCCGCCCTTCCCAAAGGGGAGAGTGGCAAGCCACACCACGCCGCAACATCCGACCGGAGCCGGGAGAGCGGAGGCAACAAATTCCCCTCATAGCGGGCTTTGCGGTCCAGGGAAATGCAGATCCCCAAGTATTTAAAGCCAACTCTAGAAACCGGTATCGGACAAAAGTGGGGAAGAAGAGGCACCTCTTTCATGAGTGGATAAATACAGGACTTGGCCGAGTTAATGACCAAACCGGAATTCCTCCCAAAGGAGCGTAACACATCGAACAGGACACCCAACAATTTATGAGGAGAGGTAAGATTCAACAATATATCATCGGCATAGAGCGATATCCGATCCTCGAAGTCAGGCGACCAGCTGATGCCCTTAAGCGACGGTTCCCATCGTAGCCATGCAGCCAGGGGCTCAAGGGCAAGCGCAAAGAGGAGCGGTGACAAGGGGCACCCTTGTCTCGTTCCGCGTCCGAGGGTAAAGGGCTCCGAGGCCCTACCATTAACCACCACCTGTGCCAGCGACTGCTCATACAAAAGCTTAATCCACCCAATGAATTTAGGGCCGAAACCAAACTTAGCAAGGGCGTCCCACAAATATGGCCACTCCACCGTGTCGAAGGCCATCGAGGCATCAAGGGAAACCAAGATGGCCGGCTCTCCAAGAGACTCCGCCCTTGCTAAGACGCCATGGAGGCGACGTAGATTGAGCGCAGTATTACGGTGGGATATAAATCCAGACTGGCCCGGATGGATCAAGTCAGCAATCACCCTAATCAGCCGATTTGCCAAAAGTTTGGCAAGAATTTTGGGCTCAACATTCAAGAGCGAAATCGGCCGATACGATGAGCAATGATCGCAGGGCTTGCCCTCTTTATGGACGACCACAATAGATGCCAATCTCTGGTCTCAAGGAAGAGATCCGAGATCTCGCGATGACAGGAACATCCGACGAAGATACGGCGCCATTTTTTGGGGCATAGTTTGTATAATTACACCGGTATCCCATTCGGGCCCGAGGCCTTCCCGGAACGAAGTGAACGGATAGCGAGCGCTACTTCATCGGTGGAAAAATCCGCCTGCATAAGCTCCTTGTCCGAATCCGACAGGCTAGGCAGGGCGATATCCCGAAGCAATAAATGCGAGTCCTCTTCCGGCCTATCAGAGACCGGCGCATACACCGCCTGAAAGTGCCGGGCAAAAACTTGGACTATATCAATCGGGTCCACGGCACGCATACCATCCATCCGTTCAACAACAGGCACCACCCGGTTCAATCTATCCTTTTTGTCCAACCACGCAATCAACTTTCCCGCCTTATCACCAACATCATACAAACGCCCCTGTTGCTCACGGTGCATCGCCTTGGCCGCATCAGTGACCAGCGCCCTGTAGTCAGATTGTTTCAGGGCCAGAGAATGCACCACCTCTGGAGTGACCCCGGACTCCATTTGCCTTTCTAAGTCAGCGATTTCATTTTCCAGATCCACCACCGCAGCATTCTTACGCCTCCTTTCGCTGGCAATGAGGGACAAGACTTGACCACGGATAACTGGTTTATAGGCCTCCCACAATGTAACAGGGGAGGATACCGATCCCTAGCGAAGTAGTAGTCCATACACTTCACCACCTCCGACCTGATCTTAGGATTACAAAGGTGCCAGGGGTTGATCGGAGCGATCCGGCCCTCGGCACCCAACTGTATGTCGACTGTAAGCCAAAGTGGAGAGTGGTCAGAGATCCCCCTGGCCAAATGCCTAATTTCCCGCACAGAGACCATCTGTGCTGCTGGTACAAGAATATAATCCAATCTCGATAGACTCCCATGGACTCCCGAATAGAAAGTATATTGGAGCTGTCCAGGGTGCAGTTGTCTCCAACAATCGACTAGACCAAGCGTGTCCAGGAGCTTCCCGAGCCAAAACTGTGCCGCAGGCAGGGCTCTTGGGGGGGCTACGGTCTTCATCCCCACTAACTACAGAATTAAAATCGCCACCCACTACCAGTATGCCGTCAGGAAACCCCAGGATAACATCACCCAGATCAGCAAATTTGGTGGCCTGCAGGCCAGGGGGGACATACACAGACAAAATGGAAATCGTTTTCCCTTCCCACCGACCCGTGATAGCCGCATAGCGGCCCCTGTCGTCCAACACTACGTCATCTGTCTCCAGGGGGAGGGAAGTTCTTACCACGACCCCCACCCCTCTCGACCCGGAGGTAAACCCTGAGTGGGCCACCAGACGGTAGCCACGTCTGTTCAGTGCGTGGCATGCATTTCCAACCAAGTGCGTCTCCTGGAGTAAAATCACATCTGGGGCACAGCGTTTCAAGTATTGCAATACAATTCCCCGCTTTATCCTATCACCAAGACTGTTAACGTTCCAACTGAGCACCCTAAGCTCCCCCCCCCCGTCCCCGCACTGGGCACACAGCCCCCCCCGCCCGGGAACAAGCACACAGGATAAAAGACAGAACATAGCGCAGCCTTGAACCAAACAAAAAGGAAAAGACTCCCCCACCACCCCAAGGAACCCCGAAAAACACACCCCCCTACCCTGCACCCCTGCGTTAGACCAGAATGCCACCCCAACTTGCAGTGTGCCTGTCGCCCCATTAAACTAACCTACAAGAAGAGAGAAAAAGTCCCCAGAGGAGGAAGAAGAGGCCCGATTCCCCCCACCCCCGGGTATCCACATTATAAAGCAAGTCTATTATAAAGCCACTGCTAGAAGTCCATAGTAACGGGCTCGCCGGTGCAGACTCACTACTCCTGTTCAGCCAGGCCCCCCTCGGCCCCCCTCGAGCTCTCGCTGCTGGTGCGGTTTGATCGCAATGTGTCCAACCAGTCACTGACCACTTCAGGGCGATCAAAGAAAAACGCCCGCTCCTCATACTCGATCCTCAGTCGGGCTGGAAAAAGCATGGCATACTTCAGTCCCATATCTCTAAGTCGTCTCTTCACCCCGGTGAAACCCATGCGTTGTATCACATCTGGGGCACAGCGTTTCAAGTATTGCAATACAATTCCCCGCTTTATCCTATCACCAAGACCGTTAACGTTCCAACTGAGCACCCTAAGCTCCCCCCCCGTCCCCGCACTGGGCACACAGCCCCCCCCGCCCGGGAACAAGCACACAGGATAAAAGACAGAACATAGCGCAGCCTTGAACCAAACAAAAAGGAAAAGACTCCCCCACCACCCCCAAGGAACCCCGAAAAACACACACCCCCACCCTGCACCCCTGCGTTAGACCAGAATGCCACCCCAACTTGCAGTGTGCCTGTCGCCCCATTAAACTAACCTACAAGAAGAGAGAAAAAGTCCCCAGAGGAGGAAGAAGAGGCCCGATTCCCCCCACCCCCGGGTATCCACATTATAAAGCAAGTCTATTATAAAGCCACTGCTAGAAGTCCATAGTAACCGGCTCGCCGGTGCAGACTCACTACTCCTGTTCAGCCAGGCCCCCCTCGGCCCCCTCGAGCTCTCGCTGCTGGTGCGGTTTGATCGCAATGTGTCCAACCAGTCACTGACCACTTCAGGGCGATCAAAGAAAAACGCCCGCTCCTCATACTCGATCCTCAGTCGGGCTGGAAAAAGCATGGCATACTTCAGTCCCATATCTCTAAGTCGTCTCTTCACCCCGGTGAAACCCATGCGTTGTTTCTGCACCGCCTGGGTGAAGTCTGGATTGAAACTGACTGAGGCATTGTCAAATTTAGTGGGGCCCGTAGTACGTGAAACTTGCAGGATAGTGTCCCGGTCCCGAAATTTAAAGATCCTGGCAAAGATAGGCCTTGGTGCGGCCCCCAGATTGGGCTTCCCACCGGGAACCCTATGTGCTCGCTCCATGGTAAAAAAGTTGCAGAGGCCCTTAGGCACAAGATGTTTCAGGACCAGATCCTCCACCAGAAGGTCCGTGGATACATCCGCAGAGTTCTCCGGAACCCCCACAATGCGGACGTTATTGCGCCTGGCCCGGCTCTCGAAATCCTCCAGCCGGCAGGCAAATTGGTCGTTGGAGGTACGGAGAGTGCGAACCTAGCCTGGAGGTCCGAGACATCAGTGGTCAAGCTCGCAGTTTTAATGTCCAGGGACTTGACCCGTTCATTCGTCTTACCCAGGCCCGCCCTAATGAGGTTAACCTTGATCGCCACCGTGTCGATCTTCGCAGCGAGGGTTTCATATTGTTGGCCCATAGCCGTTTGAACACTGGTGATGGCGCCCATGATGTCCTTCAATGTCGGCTCCTCCGTTGAAGGAGTACCATCTCCGTTCCCCTCGAGAGTCTTGCTCGCTCCACCTGGGGACCCTTTTGGGCGAGTATAGCGCTCTATGGTCTGGGTTTGAGTGACACAACCACGATGCGTGCCCTTGGTGTTCCGCTTCTCGGCATCTGCTTTGCCAGCCATAGTGGGCGATGAACTCCCACAGAGCCAGTGAGATCTGGTCAAAATGATCCCGCTCTCGATGGTCCTCAAGTGCAAAAGGGCTAAGATCCAAAGCAAGCGTAGGATCTGTCGCAGGATCGAGAAGTCGAATGGGGCGGCCGTAGAGCGCCGTCAACAATGACCCAAAGCAAAACCCAAAGTACCGCAGGGGCTGTGGGCGTGTCACACTGGCCGTTGTTGTTGAGTTGCCACCTGGGTACCCCGGGGACTCAAGTCCGGGGCTGGTCTACGATGTAGGCCGCAAACTTCAGGATGCGACAAGTCCGGTTCTCGGCGTCCGATTTGATTTCCGAAAAAAGTTCTCAGGATCAGCAGGCATAAACAATAAGTACCCGTCGTTCAAATCAGGATTTGTGGCAGGATAGATGAGGGAGGCGAAGAGAATCTCAGGAGCCCTTTGCTCACGTGTCCATCTTGGAACCGCGCGAAGCTCCTCCCCCATTTACTTAATTTTTTAACTTTAATACTGCTTCAGGAATACCGCACTCGGTTTCATTTTTTTCTTTTTTTAAACTTTAATACTGAGCACAACGCCTGCTTGAGGGACTCCGCGCTTGGTTTCTTTTTTTTAAAAACTTTAATAGTGAGCGCGGCACCCACGCCACGGACGCCGCGCTCTGCAATACAATAGGTATTGCTTTTGCAAAACTTTTAACTATCGGTATTGTAAATGACAATGCGTTTTAATATTATAAAAGGCATTGCCATTTACAATGCCAATAGCTCAACACCTCGCAATTGTGAGACCTATTGCATTGTAAATGCTTGTTATATGGAAGTCAGTGTTCCAGGTACACATGGAAAACGTGTCTCTTCTATCCTTATTACAGTCTAGATGTGCCAAGCCTGTTGTTATCTGTAATATGAAAATGACATAGTTGGTCAAATGCAATAACATATTACAGTTGAGTGGTGACGTCACAATGCCTGCTGCCAGTGCAAGCAGTCAAGGAGAAAGGCAGGCCATGGAGCATAATTACAGCTGCAATTTAAACTACGAAAACAAAAACGGACTTTTCAGTTTTATGGTCTGTTTTTCTACAATCCAGAAAAGAGAGATTTATGGCTATGTATTATTTGTTGCGCATAGTTTATTACAGAAAGAAACAATCTCTCAACATGTCACTACTCATTCTCAGCTACAGCCTTTTAAAATCTTATTTACATTAAACTGATTCTAAGAAGTTTTGAAACAAATTACTAGCTGTGTTTTGGATTGTGTAATTCTGCTTGTTTAAGTCTGCTTTTATTCTTTATGTCTTATCCATTCTCTTTCTTATGAAAGAGCAAGACTCCAAGGATTTAAGAGGTTTGCAAGAAGAGTGTTGGTATGGACTGGACATGTATGATAAGGGATGTACAACCTTATGTCAAAGGTTAAAAGGATATTTTAAGTCACCTTGGAGTTCCATGCCCTTATGAAGGAAGTCACCCTTCAACTTTTTCCCCCATATGGTCATGGAATGCTTCAGTGACAATATCTTACAATGTACAGCAGTGAATACTTTATGCCTTCTATAATCTCTCCCTGCTTGTCCATTCCGTGTATAGCGGTCAACGACATTATATCTGAACATCATGTACTTAAAAAAAACAGTTCACAACATCTTTGGTGTAAAGCATTTTGGAAACTTTTAACAGGCAATCAATAGCTATATATCACAGTGGCTTCGACACAAACGTTTCTTAGACATTCCCCCCATTTCACTGATGTGTGAACCCTGATAGGGGGATATATGTTGCTTCTAGTTTAATTATACATATAACGGCTTGCTTTGATCATACTCCTACTGTCCTCCATTTCACACCCCAAAGATTGGTGATAAACCGTTCTTCAATTTAAATAAACACTTCTGTGTCTGTGGTGATTCATCCATCACCATCTTTCACTATTACCTGGCTGTACTCTAATGCTTGACAACGCACAAGGGAATGATTCATTTAATATTGCTCAGACTGATAAACAATGTTGGCACTTCTCCTCAACTATTTATTTCAGTGCCTATCTTGGCTCACTGAGATCCATTTGTGGTCATAGGAACATGAGTGTTCTCAGTATACATGTGTGAAAAGCCCAGATTAACTGTCATTACATGAGTTTCTGCAGGGGCTATCTGTGTGAAAACGTCTATAAAGGTAATATTTATGAAAATGTAGCTCCTGTTCTACTCTCTCCTGATCCACTCCTGATTACTACCCCGGCAGCCTCCTGTTATTACAGTGACATCACATGCATTTGACTTGCTTGAAACTGGAGCATTTTGTAAATCATCACTTACACAGAAGTGAACATGAAACATAACCCGGAAATATGTAACTCCCAATCAGTTACCCAACCAATCCTGCAATGATGGCTACCTAGATTAAATAACAATGAGACAGCAACAGGGGTACCAGCATTCACCCTGCAATGACAGTTACATCGGTGCAAGCACTTAAATTGTCTTCCTCATACGCGCAATAGGTGGTAGGGCTGTATTGATGGTCGGTGAATATATCTTTTTTCCAAGTATTTGATGCCACATGCAGTGCTACATGTGTGTCAAAGCTGCCTGGTGTTCATCCCTAGGGACTTTTAAACCTAGGAGGGAAAGAACACATTCACCAGCAGTACAGAGCAGCATAGGTACTGTCACACTCCCTAGTCTACTTCTAAGCCCAGCATGGTTATTTTGAGGAGGAAAGCAATGTTTTACACTCAAACTTAGAAGGGGCATGGAAAATGTCCTTTGCAACAGTACATGCAGAGCAGGCCACACACTTTGCAGATACCTACTGTTCCATAGAGGCGAGAGAGGGCTGGGCCAGACTTTCCTTTATGCCCAGAATGGGTCATAGAAATAAACGAAGGATTACCCGTACACTTAAACTCTCAAAAGTCAAGTGGTAATACTTCCCTTAGTACACTGGTGAAATCTGCAATTTCGAACCCATCTGTATTCCTGGACGTCATAGAATTTAAACTTGGACTTGGACATTCACTGCATGATACTTTAGGCTGGACGCACAAGACATGGGGGCATATTATCAAGGGATTTTTCTCTGCTTTTTTGGCTTTAAAAGCCAAGAAAGCGGAGATAAAATTATCTCCCTATCAGCAACAGGGTGCTAACACGCAAATTCGCTTGTTAGCACCCTTTTTCTGTACGCTTCCACTTGCATCTCTAATGAGATGCAAAGGGGGCGTTCCAGAGAAAAATAATAGGAGAAATGTTGTTAAGCGACATTTCTCCTATTATCAAGGATATCGCTAACCCTGTTAGTGATTTAAAAAAAGCAGCGCTAACCGCGGTTAGCGCTGCTTTTTTTACACCTGGTATTTTCCTGACTTAGCCATGATATCCTATGGAAGGTGGATATCATGGCTAAGTTTGTGAACCCCTATCATCAAGCTAACGCCAAACTTCGAGAGATTATCGTTAGTTTTGAAGCGATAATCTCTCATTTTGCAGATAGCGTGATGATTTTGATCACTTCTGAGATAAACGTTGCTAATAGCATGCTATCTCACTGATAAAAATTCACGCTACCCGGCGATAATTATCCTAGCGCTAAGTGCGCTTAGCGATAATTATCGCTGGGGCTTGATAATATGGCCCTTAGTGCTTAATTAACTTGATCAACTCAAGTCTAGTATGAGTTGTGTGTGGAATCGGTGCTTTAAGAGAAATGGAAGACAAAGATTGAGGATAGTGGTTTATATTACTTATGTACTATCTGTCCATTTATCTAGTAGCAATCCCAGAGCACCTGCAATAATTGCATCCGTTTAGGTAACAATTCACTTTTAACATCATTTCTTTGTCTTCTGTAACAAGTTGGTCTGAGTATGTATTGTAATGTCATTGTTGTGAATAAAAGCCGCTATGAATCAATTTGAAAAGACCAAGGTACGTTTCCCCTAAAACAGTAGGGAGTGAATGAACCTAGAAAACGTAGTGAGGTATTTAAATTCTACTTAGAGTTGACATGACTATTGCTTACTTTGCAGTCAGCTTGCAACTTGCAGACTCCTGAATGCATCCACATATCAGTGGAATAAAGATCCATGCGTCGTGACTGGATACTGAGGTTTGAGGCAGTGAGAGTGAGAAATAGGCACTGAGGGAAGTGGCACAGGAAAATGAACACTGAGACCTATCGCCACCACATTTTGGCGAAGGTAGGCATACACTGAGGCTTATGCTCATGCAAATGCAGTGTGTGGCACAGCAACTGGTTGGCATGCATTCTGTGACACTCCCTCCAGGCAATATGTGATGCTCTATAAATGAGTACCCTAAACTAATCCATTGTATATGCTGAGCTTAAAAGAACCTGCTATTGCCTATACCGTGAATACAACTAATAATGCTGATTACTTAATCAAATCTTTAGGTGATTGATTATGTATTTTTTTATTTTAGTTTAGAACAGTCTCTAAGCCTACATCCCTTAGCCACTATAATTCAGAATCTAGGCAATAAAATCCACGATTTGACTCACTTCTTTTCAAAAACTTTCTGTTAGCTCACTTGTTCCTCTCGCTTCTGTAGTATTTGTACAGTGTCAGATCCATTTCGGGCACATAAGGCAAGCAGGGGCTACTGTGCCACAACTCTGGTGGTTGAGATAGTTTGCTGCTGATGTCCTGGGGTCCAATCTACTTTGGCTCTGCAATCTGATCCAAGTACAACCCCTTTTGCACTTCACTCTCCATGGTAGCAAAGGCGAGCAGTCACCGGCTTCTCAGGGAGGTGGTGTGGGGAAGCTCAACTAACAAGCCATTAAGAGAAAGTCCCCATCAGTGCTTATATTTTCAAGAAAGAATTACTTCATTGCACATTAGAATACAATACTACACACTATGGATATCAGAAAACAACTTAGTGTCACTGTGGGCTGTCTAGCTAGTGCTGCATCTCCTGCTTCCTCATACTTCCAGAGTGGTAGTATGGATATATCCCAGATATAGATAGAATCACCCCCAAATATGGTGTGCGCACAGTTTCATCAAGTGTGTTACCACTTGCTGATGAAATCAGCGCTTAGAGACGTATGGTGATAACGCGCTCTACAAATAGAAATTTCAAATTACAAATTACAAATTGGTACTCTCAGGCCTCCTTCGGCGGCTTGACTCTTTCAGCACACCCACTCAATATGGCTGAATGGTGGTCAATGAGCCGATAGTTCTTCATGCCTCCCACCTCAGGTGTGTCTCAAAACACCTGAAATAAGCAAGATCAGGAAATGTCTGTCCTGATGTAGCATGGTCCCAATGAAAGCATCAGTGAGTAACCTAAGCCTCCTATCATGATGATGTACCCTCGCTCGGGCTGGCGGGTCTTTTATGTGGCACGCTCAGACCAGGCAGAGGCCGTCCTCTCAGCATAGTCATGATTTTGGCAGAAGCAGTCCTGTCATTTCGGGCACACCTTCTGTAATTGCAACCCCTGAAGGGGCTGGTCACACCTAACCAGGTGTGGCTACACACAAGCTGATCTCTTGGGCAGCTGCTACTTCACACAGGCTGATCACAACATTCAATCACAGCCCTACTGTGCTGTAGCAGTTGTAAAGTTGTGGTTCCCTCCAGAAACTGGCATGGAGAGTCTGCATGCCCACCGACGCTCGGGTCCAACAAATCGCTTTCCAAATGTCCTCTATTCTGGGTGCACCACAGACACAGAGGACATGCTTCACCACATCCCTTGACAGACACTCCTCCTGAAAGGGTTTGCAGACTTCTTCTCTGTCTAATCAGGCAAGCAGGATTCTAGGTGCCCCAGGAAACGAATACTGCTTGTTCAGCAAGAGATCCAGATCTTGGTGATGTCTCCTCACCTCTAGGAGACTGGCTATTAGGCAGAAACCAGCCATAGCTGCCTCTGAGTACTCTGAGTACTCCGTGGAGCATTCTCTGTCTTGGCCTCTAAGGACTTGGAACTGGAACAACAAGTACGGTCCCACTTTTTTCCACAACTGGCAGATATGAGATGTGTCCACTGTCTGAAACTGTACAGTTGGTTTAGGAGATTCTCCTTTCAGGTGCCCATTCTAGGCATTTCTCCTGGCACAGCCTCTATGCATGTGATGCTTCTCACAGTAAGGTAATCTCCAACATGGAGCATGCAAAAGAAAGGCAAAATGGGGTACCTGCACCTGGCTGTCATCAGCCCATCTGTAGGAATAATCAAGAAAAGGCAAATGGTGGGCCTCACCTAAAGGTTTCATCACCTTCTACAACAGCGTCTGCAGTCCTACTCCTCACTTCTGCCATCAACCAAATGCAAGTGTTCATGAAGACTAGTCAGCAGATCCTTCATAAACAAAGGACCTAATTGAATGTCCTAATGAACCATGTCTCCACTCCCTAAACATCAATGTATAGGGTCTTCTCCCCCCAGCTTCAGGAATGTCTGCAATATACTTCCAGTATCTGGGAATGCAACTAATACCGCCATCTTTTGCAAAGCCAGGCCAGGTCAGGGGTATCTGAAATGGATCCCACTGGCCTCCGTTCTTCTTGCTCAATCACACACCATGCATATGCTACGTAGACTGCTCACATCCATATGTATAAAATGCACTTGAGATGGTAAGGCAAAGAACTGGATAAGCGCATAGAAGCAGACCCTTACCCCAGTGGGCCACTAGGCCTGGTCTTCAGTAACTCAGAAAAATAATGGCCTGGTCACACTATGAATTCTCAAAACGTGTACAGTACCACCACTGCTCTGCGTGCTGAACCCTCTTCAGGAAGAGAGGCCATTGTCGATAAATTAGGTCATGTATGGTACACCCTACTGGGTCAGAGGACAAGCCAAGGGCTTACTCTTGTCAGGGACAGGCCTAGGACTCTGCACACATGGTTGATTAGTGTAATGCCAGGGCCAAAACTCATAAGTCAGGATAAGAGATCCATGCAGTCAGACACCCAGTGTGGGGGTACATGTCTATAGACCATGCATAAACCAGCCTGTACACCATGCAAGGGGCATTCCCTTCCCAACACATAGACAGCCAAATAAAAACAGTGCAAACGAATATGCCATTCCTGAACACTTGGCATAGCTCCTCCATTATAGCAGAGGAACTTCGCCCCAATAAACTGCCCCAGAGATGAAAAATAAAATGGTAATGAAGTTAACTCATTACCATTTTATTTTTGTAACCCCGCTGTGAAACGAGTGTCAGGACGGGGCGGGGTCTGCCGAGTGGCAGCAGGGAGGAGTGGTGGGCAGAGGGCTGCCTGTGCACTGTTGAAAGTGTGCATGTCCCTTTGGCCGGCCGTCTTGTGACGGTCAGCCAGACATGCACACTTTAGACCTCTCAACCCAGCTGTCTGAAGACAACTGGGTTGGGAGCAAGTGTAGGCCTCCAGTGCCCTCAGAGCACAGACAGAGGCTGCTCCGTCCAAGCCTGGCGCTTCTCTAATGTTGGTTAACAGCATGAGAAAAGCGCCTGGATTGGTTAAGGGAGTTGGCTGGGGCCCTGATGTCACAGAGAAGAAGAGGGCCGGAGCGAGGAGGAAGGCTGCTGTACGGTAAGAAACGTTTTCGTTCATTTATTTATGTAATGTAATTTCCCCTCTACCCCCTACTAGCAGTAGTTGCCAGCCGCCAATGCGCTTATGTTTCTCCCTTAATAGCAATCATCTGGTCGTCAATAGAACTATAGCACTAGTGTGCCTCCTCTAATACCCAGGTTCCCCAATTTCACTGGATTTTTCGTACTTGGTCGTTTTGTTTCATATTTGTCACAATATTCCTCCTGCCAAGTTTCGTGTGTGACTCCCTCTGCAACTCTTGTTTTTTAAGTTAACAGCACTTTGCAATCTGTGCCTTGTACTTTGCTTTTGCAACTATGCATATGAGATCATAAACCCAGAATGCAAATTGCTGCTGGACAAAAAGCCATAGATGTCAGAACTTGTCAAAAAGGGCATTAGGCCACATAACATTTATGTTAAAATAAGACATATGTTGATGCATGAATGTATGGAACTAGCCCTGCAATTCTACATGTGTGTAATACAAACCCCATTCACAACACTTGAAATGCTTAGTCTCTGAACACCGATATATTCCTCAGCATTTGGTATCTTGTTGAGTCCTGGCGCTTATCATTATTATTTTGGGGGGGTTTACTGATTAAGTACTAACAACACGTTTGTGTAAAAAGAAAAAAGAGCTGCACCTGTTTATGATCTGTGTTCACCTCCTGGTAATTCTGCAAGGGTTGTTAAATTAACTACCATTCGAAGTTTCAGTACTTGCTTCAATGAAGTGCTAAAGGCGTTACTGGTTTGTTCAAGCTTAAATGCAGCAGTCTTGTGTCTTGTTTACCATCTAAAAAGCTTTCTTTTCAAGCCTCTTTTCTTATCTCTGCATACAAATGTGCTATTCTGTCCTAAAGCAAATGCCTTTATTGAAACTTCACTGAATTAAAGTAAATGTGTGGCAATTCCCAACAAGGAGCAACATATTTATTGACTACTATATGTTTTAGCCATACAGATGTTTGTGCTTCCCGCACCAAAATCCCTGTATCATATTATTTAACAGGTATTTTCCCCCTGATAAATATCGACAGGTGTGATCTGCAAACATTCATTCAGGGTATGCACTTTTTAGGTCTCGCCCAGGTAGCACTTGCGCTGCCTCTTAAAGACATGCAGTATTCAGGATATGGGCATGAAGATCCGCCTACTTTCCGCCCATCTTTTTAATTGGCTCCTGTCACTGTCCTTTGTAAATGGTGGCTTTTTATTGGTCAATAAGCTTAGTAGTCCCTCCTCAATATCACCATTTCTCTACGTGTAACCTCCCATGAGGACACCCGCTGTTACATTTGCGGTTACTCAGTAGGTTTTAATTCCAGCCTCCAAGAACTATTTTCTTAAATGGTTTTGAGCAGGCAGGACTCATTCAGTGACACACAGAGCACTTCCAGAAGGGCATGCCCAAGGCGCTTTATCATTCATTATGGCGGTCGCACGCCTCATAGAGTGACTATCACTTTGCCAAACCCGGTTGCAGGCAGGACACACTCAGAGAGACACAACACTTCCAACACGGGATGCCAGAGGCACTTTATCTTTCATTATGATCCAACGGGGTCATAGCTTGGGGTCGGTTGCCTCTAAAGATAGGCATTTATGATATTTACTAACAATAAATGTCCGGGTTACAGGGGGATATGTCTCTGTTAGGCTTTAGGGATCCTGTTGTTTCTTCGAGCACCCGCACTTCACAGAAGGTAATTGCTTGGATTCTGTGGGAGTGCTGTAGACACAAGGCTCGATGGATGAGCTGAAAATGTCCATTAGGTCTGAGAAGTGTCACGTTTGGTGTCTGTGCTCAACTACCTGGGCGGGTGGCACACTGGACTCTGGCGGCACTTGGCAGCTTTTCTTCGAAATTAGAAGAAAGGCCGTAGCATGGCAGCAGCTGAGCACTGGTCCATACGCCTTGCCATCTTAGTATGTATAGCTCCTAAAAAACATGCAATGCAGGTGTTTAGGTGGTTTTTATTTTTAAAACAAAATGCAATGCCTTGTGAATAACTACAAATAAAGAATGTTTCCGTCCCCCCAAGGTTTTGGCCAGAATCATTGTAAGTATAGAGTCATTTGAGGGTGACAGTGACAGCCAAGTGTAAAGACATAATTGGTAGCTTTAATAGGACTAGGGTTGTGTTCAAGGAATGAAAGGGTGGGGTGAGGATGCTGCCCCCGAACAATTTGTGAGTTGAAATATGCTCACATTTTGAAGGGCGACGCACACAGCAATGAAATATATTATTTTCGCTCTTTCTTATAAGGGGCGTTTTGCACAGCTATAAAACAGCATTGCAGCAGTCTGCAGAGCCATTCAGCGCAAAGGAGGCTTGTTTCAGTAGAGCAGCGACAGCATGCATGTCACTGAGCTGCCCTGGTTGCACAGTAGAGTGGGCATCGCATGGAAGGTAAACTGCAGTGTTGTGGCCCACAGAGCTCACCACCAGCAGGCATGCTGTAGCACAGACCTACAGCACAGCATGGATTATGTGAGGTGATTAACAGGAAAGCTGTAGTGAGCAGGAGGAACAGCACAGATGCATGAAGCAGGTCTTATTCCTGTTTCTCTAATCTTGGACATCTGTGCCCAGGCCAGTGACCTTGCAGCTCTGCCAGCAGAGGTGTGCACGAAATGGCAGCACGCAAAAACTGCCCGTGAAGGAAGTGACAAGCAAATATTTGTGCCTGGCCAGCTCACCTTGTGCCATCAATCATTCACCAGTGCATAGTTATGGGTGCTCTCGGGCAAGGCCTGCCCTTTCTGCACCCTCTTGCAGGGCATTGGTGCGAAGGCCTGGTCAACCCCGGCCACACTAAAGCCAAGCGCAGCAGCCCTAGCTATTCACGGGCCAGCCAGAACTAGGGGCCAGATGTAGGTAAGTAACATTTACCGAATCTTAATTACCGAAAATTACCGAATTTTACCGATTCGGTAATTAGGATTCGGTAAATGTGAGGGGTTGGTATGTAGGGAATCCAGATGTTCCCTTTTACCGAATCGGTAAAATTCGGTATTTACCGATTCGGTAAATACCGAATCGGTAAAGCCTATTGATTCCTATGGGCTTCAAAGCCCATAGGAATCAATAGGCTTTACCGATTCGGTATTTACCGAATCGGTAAATACGAATTTCACAAGGGTGCAGGGGGTGTCACTTTGACACCCTCTAGCACCCCCAAAAAAGGTTCGGGGGTCATGTGGCAGGCATACCTGCCCTAAGGGCAGGTCTGCCTGTCATCTGGCACAGGTGTGCATGCACACATGTGCATGCACACCAGAATCGGTATTTTACCATCAAATAGTATTTGATGGTAAAATACCGATTCTGTAATGCTTGTGGGACTCAGAAGGGTCCCACCTACATATCAATTTTACCGAATCGGAAAAAATACCGATTCGGTATTTTACAGAATCGGTAAATTTACCGATCGGTAAATTTACCGATTCTGTAAAATACAGGGCCCTACATCTCAAATTGCATTTACCGGTCGGTAACGGCCGAATTCGGCCGTTACCGACCGGTAAATGCCTACCTACATCTGGCCCTAGGTTCTGATGTGTACGTTTCCTATGTGATGTCATACAGAGTTTGTTTCTGAGTCATGCTTGTCTGCGATCAAGGCAGCCCTTTTAGCATTACTAGCTAGCTGACCATCATATATGAAGCTTCTGGCCTTAGACCAGGGAAACAGTGATTCAAAACTTAAATTAGCCCTCAATCTAAAGAGAATCCGAATTCTCATAAGAAAACCTCTGTCGTAACCAAACTGCAGTACCATCCCCCCTTTAAATCCAAGAACTTACCTCCCATAACCATGGCCAAGTTGCACTGCTTCCCCCAAAACATGACAAAAGCAGCACAGGCCTCATACATTCTTTCTAAAACAACAGTGATACTCAAATACTGAGCAAAGCAGAAGTGATCTCCAAAGACAGACAAAACATGCTAAAAGCGTTACAAACTCTAATGCACTCAATCAAGCAACACTGAGCACCAAACATTGCCCAAAGCAGAAGTAATCCCTAAAGAGAGACGAAAAATGCTAAAAGCAGTACAAACCCGCATACACTCCGTCAAGCAACACTAAGCACCAAATACACACTAAGCCAACTAAAGCAGTACCGACCCAAAAATAGTCCATTAAGCAAATCTAAGCATTTGCAATGCCAATAGCCCAAAATTTCAATAATACAGGACCTGTTGCATTGCAAATGCTAGTTTATTTTACTTAGTAAGTACCAATTCATTGAGGCAACCGTCATGAGAGTCTATCTGGTATTTTGCACAGTGATGTTTATTGTTTTTATACCATTTTGTTGATAGTTTTTAAAAATATGTACAGAATTAGCTTTGGCTCCACCGAAAAGGATTATTACTGTCTCACCTCATGCTATTAGCTGCTTGGTGTATCATTCCCCCTCCTATGGAGTGCTTACTTTAAAGTGCATGCAGTACTATTTTCAGATATAAAATTAAGGTGTACCACAATAGAGACTATTGGGCTGCTCGAACTAGAATAACTCAATCATCACACATGTAGTTATTGAATTAATGTTGGACTTGGCCCCTTTATGCACAGTTATCTCAAAACTTCACTCCTCCTATTTTTCCTGAATTCGTTTTGTTGGCCTTAGGACTGCACACTTTGCCTGTGCTCTTTCCTTAAAACATGGTATATTGGCTGATACCCAATTGTCATATTTAATTTATTTGTAAGTTCCTGGTAAAGCGGCACTACCTAAACCTAGGGCCTGTAAATTAAATACTACTAGAAGCCCTGCAATACTGATTGTGTCACCAAAGTAGCACTTTAAACATGTGACAGACCTGCCATTGAAGCCTGTGTGTGCAGTTTTAAACTGCCATTTCGACCTGGCAAAATAAACCTTTTGCCACACCCAAACCTTCCTTTCTAATACATATGTCAACCCCAAAGTAGGCCATGGAAAGACCAGAGGTTAGGGTGCAATGCATTTAAAAAGCAGGACATGTACACATACGTTTTAGGTGTCCTAGTAGTGAGAAATTATTAAATATGTTTTTCATTACTGCAAGTCCTACCTCTTCCATATTATAACATTGGGTTTCCTTATTACATGCAATAAGCTATAACTTGTGTTGGACTTGGCCCTTCTGGCAGGTTCACCCCTGAACTTTTTGCTTTTTACATGTGACCTAGGGATAGTGATTCTAGGTTTCTGCGCACTTTCACTGTGCTCCAGCGTGTGCACTCTGAGTGCGTGTGGTGTGATACCGGTCCCCGGGAGCTTGTTTCCTTCCCAGTGTAAGAATTGGCTTCTGTAGTTTGGTTTGCCCTGTTCCCATCATGCACTGGGACAGGAACAGACTAATTTGCATACAGCCAGGTTCTGAAACTGGGATGGTGCAGTGAGCTAAAAAACGGTGTTGGATCTAGCCCTGATCTCTTGACTGGGTGAGAGCTTTCTGCTTAATTCAGAGACTCTGTCCCTCACCACCCCTTGTTGTAAATATTTTTGTCCACCCTAAGCGTGGAAGGGTATTCTCAGATGTGAGACCCTTGCTCATTGCACCATCAGGATTCAAGCAAACCGGGCCGAAGACGGCTGTAATGCCAGAAACCGGTCCCCGGGAGCTTGTTTCCTTCCCAGTGTAAGAATTGGCTTCTGTAGTTTGGTTTGCCCTGTTCCCATCATGCACTGGGACAGGAACAGACTAATTTGCATACAGCCAGGTTCTGAAACTGGGATGGTGCAGTGAGCTAAAAAACGGTGTTGGATCTAGCCCTGATCTCTTGACTGGGTGAGAGCTTTCTGCTTAATTCAGAGACTCTGTCCCTCACCACCCCTTGTTGTAAATATTTTTGTCCACCCTAAGCGTGGAAGGGTATTCTCAGATGTGAGACCCTTGCTCATTGCACCATCAGGATTCAAGCAAACCGGGCCGAAGACGGCTGTAATGCCAGAAACCGGTCCCCGGGAGCTTGTTTCCTTCCCAGTGTAAGAATTGGCTTCTGTAGTTTGGTTTGCCCTGTTCCCATCATGCACTGGGACAGGAACAGACTAATTTGCATACAGCCAGGTTCTGAAACTGGGATGGTGCAGTGAGCTAAAAAACGGTGTTGGATCTAGCCCTGATCTCTTGACTGGGTGAGAGCTTTCTGCTTAATTCAGAGACTCTGTCCCTCACCACCCCTTGTTGTAAATATTTTTGTCCACCCTAAGCGTGGAAGGGTATTCTCAGATGTGAGACCCTTGCTCATTGCACCATCAGGATTCAAGCAAACCGGGCCGAAGACGGCTGTAATGCCAGAAACCGGTCCCCGGGAGCTTGTTTCCTTCCCAGTGTAAGAATTGGCTTCTGTAGTTTGGTTTGCCCTGTTCCCATCATGCACTGGGACAGGAACAGACTAATTTGCATACAGCCAGGTTCTGAAACTGGGATGGTGCAGTGAGCTAAAAAACGGTGTTGGATCTAGCCCTGATCTCTTGACTGGGTGAGAGCTTTCTGCTTAATTCAGAGACTCTGTCCCTCACCACCCCTTGTTGTAAATATTTTTGTCCACCCTAAGCGTGGAAGGGTATTCTCAGATGTGAGACCCTTGCTCATTGCACCATCAGGATTCAAGCATACCGGGCCGAAGACGGCTGTAATGCCAGAAACCGGTCCCCGGGAGCTTGTTTCCTTCCCAGTGTAAGAATTGGCTTCTGTAGTTTGGTTTGCCCTGTTCCCATCATGCACTGGGACAGGAACAGACTAATTTGCATACAGCCAGGTTCTGAAACTGGGATGGTGCAGTGAGCTAAAAAACGGTGTTGGATCTAGCCCTGATCTCTTGACTGGGTGAGAGCTTTCTGCTTAATTCAGAGACTCTGTCCCTCACCACCCCTTGTTGTAAATATTTTTGTCCACCCTAAGCGTGGAAGGGTATTCTCAGATGTGAGACCCTTGCTCATTGCACCATCAGGATTCAAGCAAACCGGGCCGAAGACGGCTGTAATGCCAGAAACCGGTCCCCGGGAGCTTGTTTCCTTCCCAGTGTAAGAATTGGCTTCTGTAGTTTGGTTTGCCCTGTTCCCATCATGCACTGGGACAGGAACAGACTAATTTGCATACAGCCAGGTTCTGAAACTGGGATGGTGCAGTGAGCTAAAAAACGGTGTTGGATCTAGCCCTGATCTCTTGACTGGGTGAGAGCTTTCTGCTTAATTCAGAGACTCTGTCCCTCACCACCCCTTGTTGTAAATATTTTTGTCCACCCTAAGCGTGGAAGGGTATTCTCAGATGTGAGACCCTTGCTCATTGCACCATCAGGATTCAAGCAAACCGGGCCGAAGACGGCTGTAATGCCAGAAACCGGTCCCCGGGAGCTTGTTTCCTTCCCAGTGTAAGAATTGGCTTCTGTAGTTTGGTTTGCCCTGTTCCCATCATGCACTGGGACAGGAACAGACTAATTTGCATACAGCCAGGTTCTGAAACTGGGATGGTGCAGTGAGCTAAAAAACGGTGTTGGATCTAGCCCTGATCTCTTGACTGGGTGAGAGCTTTCTGCTTAATTCAGAGACTCTGTCCCTCACCACCCCTTGTTGTAAACGTGTGGTGTGATAGGCCTGCCCTCCCATAGGAATGCATGGGGAATGTATGTGTCCCTGGTAGTTCCTGATGCGTGGGGTGTGCAGGCTCGATTTTGGTATGTGCCGACTCGTGTGATTGAATGCTGCGCAATGATATGTGCGGCGTGTATGTGTCTAGTGTGGAAGTGCCACTTCTAGACATGGGTGTGCGTGTGCAGTGAGTGTGCTGGCACGTGATTGGCTTTACACCGCTGAATGCATGTTTATACATCATGTGTCTTTCCTACACCTCTGAATGTTCTATGCATCATGTGTGAAGCTTCTGATTGTTATATGTTCTAAATACTAGTTCTAAAAGTGCTGATTCCTGACAGTGGTCCAGGTGGCCCTGTCTTGTTCATAATCCCCTGTAAATTCTGCCCGTGCCTGTTGGCACATTGTAAAGTGTGTGTTTCTATCTAATGTGTTTTGCAATACAAATGCCATTTTTACATATACCTTGTGTGGAGTTCCTTTTGTGGGGGGCCTGGGATGTTGTTGCTGGTGGGTGCATGCGCAAATGCTTTACACATCGCCTCTGTTATAAGCCTGACTGCTCATGCCAAGCTACCAAGAGGGTGAGCAGGGGTTATCTTGGTGGGTGACTTCCTTACCCTAACTTAGGAATGGTGGTTTCTGCCTGGCTTTGGCGCAAGCCCTAGCCAACCAGAAATCCCATTTCTAACAACTTCCAATTGTGAGCAGGTACAGAGAGTTTTGTGCCTAAAGAATTAAAAGCCTTCTTTAATGGTAAAGTCAGATTTTTAATCACAATTCTTAAAATGCGTCTTTTAAAAAGACAGCGCTGCTGCTTGGTACGTCGGATTTACTCCCTGCATTACAATACCAATCAAAGTCATTAACTACTTGCTGGCGCGGAATAGGCTTCCTTGCTTGGTGGGACTTCAGTTCCTACACAGAGACGCTTCAACATGTGAGCTGTCTCCGACTTCATTCGTGCACCGCCTCATGGGCACCTTACCTCCAGTCTATTGCTGGTAGAAGCACAGAAATCTTCCCTGGTTGAGTTTAACCGACACTACGGCTACTGTGCCATTGTGCAGAATCACAGCTCCCAGTCCCCGTCCTGAAGAGAACCTGTAATAACGCCGGTTCGAAACGCGTCGACATTTCCACCCTGTGGCAAACCTTAAGGATGCCCCTAGGATAGAATTTCATTAGTCACTGTGGGCCCTAGCCGGGCAAACCCGCTATAAACAATTAGCCACAGGTTTGGTTGACAGGCAGGCACTGCATTCCATCTCCCCCGCCTGTCCCATGGTCTCACACTCTTATGGACTGGTCACATATTCGCCTTACACTTGGAAGTTTTTTGCACTGTATATAATGACAATTGATGTTGTTCACTGAATTTTGTATTGTTTTGGTGTGTCCTGCTCATTTGTCTTGCTTGATTCATCTTTGTAAGTGTTGTAAATTTGTAAAACTTGTATATTTGTATATAGCGTCATCACTGAACTCACTGTTGTAACAGTTGTTTTGTCTGTGCCCGTGCCTTTGAATTCTTAACAATCTGAGTTAAAAGAAAATAAATTTACTTTGGGATTCCTACCCGGTGGTCACGTGGTATATATTGACTACATGACAGAAATTTGTTTTTGTTAAATTCCCTGTCCAGCCACCTTGTTCTGTTTTCCCTGTTGTCGAGATCCGGGCTGGGCAGACGTTGGATCCAAAACCTTCACTGTTCTACAGTCTTTTAAAAAGTTGGCATTTTCTTGTCTTAACCATTTGGTGCCTTCAGCCTAATCCTGGGTCACATGACTTGGTATTAGGTGTAGCTGGCAGTTGAATTTGTGCATTGCTCCAAGTCAGTGAAACAAAGGGAAGATACGTGTTGCCAGGATGAGCCACTCTGAGTTAACAAGGGGGAGGAACTGATAACTTCCACACTTGCACATCAAAAAGGCTTTGACAGAGCATTCTCACAAAGAGGCTATCACTAGTCTAATGTGACCCTAGACAAGCTGTAGTTGGGACAGGGAGGAAGGGGTTGCCTGACACTTTAGGAGGTGGAAACCTCTAGATAAGGCTTCTCCAGCAAGTAGCGTGTAAGCTGCTGGTAGCTCTCATATGAGCAGTCCAGACTTTTTACTTAGTAGCTTCTATTTGGTTGAATTAATATAAAAACACCAAAATCTAGTAGAGATGAAAATGTGTTTGTTTTCAAAACTCATAAGCTAATATTTGGAGACAATTTGTTGAAATTCCAAAATATATTTATTGAAGCTGATATTTGAGTGATAAATCATGTGGCTTTGGGATGACTCTTTACAAATATTGCTACTTTGGCACCAGAGCCATTGCATCCATGCATCCATGACTATTATTTATTATTCTTGTAGACACTTTACATACTCACAAAGCCTTTTATACATTACTGCTGGCAAGCCTGACTGATGCACTGAGGTGATCGCTAATAGTAATCTTAGATGTAGTGGTCAATAATGTATTCTTGTCTGATGTGTCAGTATGACAACACTAATAATATTAGTAGCTCTCGAGGAGTTTCATTAAACATAAGAAGCTCTTAATACAGAAAAGGTTGGATACACCTGCTCCACATTTTTCTCCTGCTTCAAAGGATGCACCTTGTATAAATATTGGATCTCAGATCCCAAATCTTCTGGACACTTCTGGACCTTTGAATAATATGCCAAGAAGAGGGACTGCTGTGCTGCTAAAAGGAGTGCCACTCTGCTGGGCTGCTGATTTGAAGGAACTGCTGCTCTGCTGTGCTGTCCTGGTGCCTTTTTCCCTCTTGTCTGGTTGAGAAGGACTGGACCCGCAACTGTTGAACCCAGGACCACAGTGTGACTCCGTGAGAGGTAACCATCGTATATCCATTGTGTGAAGGGTAAAACAGGGATACGTTCTTGCTCGCACCCTGTTCTCCCTCTATGTCAATGACCTGGAGGATTATTTATTAAAAGGTGTCCATGATTGAGCAAAATGCTGGGGTCTCCCTATTTCCATCTTGCTATTCGCGGATGACACTGTGCTACTCCCCTGCACTCCCAGGGGTTGCAGAACCTATTGAACAGTTTTATGAGTTATTGTGACTCTAGGTGTTTGGAAGTCAATACCTTCAAAACTAAGATTATAATTCTAAAACCCCACAACATTTTCAATCTGAGGTTCTATATGTGCGGAATAGAACTTCAGCAGGTGAACAAATTTGACTTTCTGAGGGTGAGGTTTGATAAATCCCGCAAATGGAAGGCCCATATTTTAAAATCTAAACGTACTTTGTTACATGGTGCAACCTGAGTCCCCAAACGATTTAAAGCCTGAACACCTAAATATGTGTCCCCAGTCATTGATATCTACAAGGCCAATGTGTAATCAGCGGACTTTTATGGGGCAGAAGTATGGTGAGTGAGGAATACTCATGGGTTGTCTATTAAAAAAATTGTTTTATTAAATCATTGTTTTGTGTAGAGAGCACCTCATCTGTCCCCCTTTTCTTTAACCCTGGCCTCAAAAGAATAGGGGATCTTGTTAAGCTGAGACCTTTACTTTATTGGGCTATTTCGTGGTCCACCCCGAACTGGCCATATACACTTCTGCATTTAAGGAAAATGTATCTCTAAGGAATATTACCACCATTCCATGGGTTAATTTCATAAAAACCCATGTAAATGTGTTAAGCATGGGTATGCTTTAGTTAAATCCATCTCAGATTAAGGCTAATTCCAAGGCAAATGCTAAAGAGAAATACTGGGCCTATCACAGTTGAGTCATACCATGTCAATGCAAAGAGAGATGGTCTGAAGGAGGAATTCATGATTCTTAAGCCTGTCCCTGCATTATAATCATTCATGGATGCTTTTATTCCACCATTAGCGCACACCTTGCTAATCAAAATTCGACTTGACACGCTACTTGTAAATGATTTTATAAATATGTGGGATCCAGCTACACAGAAATTGCTGAATTTCCCACTATGTTCTGGTCGTGTTGAGGACATAGAACATTTTATTTAATTTTGACAGGCATATGCTAAGACCAGCAGGTCCTAGATGAGGCTGCTTTGTATTACAATATACATGTGACAATATGCCAATGTCTATAGGATTCTAAAATCTGATTGCAGTAGTGGGATGGCTTTATATCTTGAATGCTACCTCGTAGCAGTGAGGCGTATATGAAAAGCACTTGGAATCCCACTGTAAGCTTAACTAGATGAAATTCCCTTAGATAAACCTTTCTCTAACATAAATCAATTAGCTTATCATTTCTTACCATTATGTCTGCAAACCTACTGTTTGCAAAAAGATGTTTTAATGCATGTACACTATCTGGATGATTTTAATGCTTTTTACCTTTGCATGTTTAATGCTTAATATTTGTGGTTGCTTACTTTGTCTTAGCACATGTACTTTGATTTTAATATATTTGTTTTATATGTAATTTATTGGTTTTATAGGCTTGTTCCCGAAATAAACCATTTTGACTGACTGACTCCAAGGGTTAGTTGGCTAGCCTCCTGACTTGAGCCTCAAGGACAGAAAGCTCCAACAACCCCAACCCCAGCAGTTGGACTCTGCCATCTGCGAGTCTACGCTGCCAAGTGGTGCCACCTCAGTCATGGACCCTTGGAAGTGGGCTTAAAGTTGATCCAGCAGAACCAATGCATTTCCTTTGCTGTACAGAGTATCTTCTAGCAGAACGATGCAACGCCCCTACTGCGTATCACCACTTGCGCAAAAACCTGCATCATATTGCAGCCATCCGCTTCATTGAAACTGCAGCTGGGCAATGCATTCTCAGCGTAGGCCCTCAGCAGCCTCCAAGACGACGATGGACTCCGCATCGCAGCCTGCAGCTCCTAGTAAACCGACGCATTGCCCCACTGCATGATATATCCTTGATGCTGGTGCTCACATCGCAAGCCCTTGTCGATGGTATTCACGACAATAATGTAGGACCTCACATCGCATCCTCTCCGCATCTTGGAACCGACACATCTCTGACATAGACTATCACAATTCTCCTCAAACCAGGATTTATTTACTTTGTTCAGCAGGTCTAACTGGGTCCCTTTAGCCTGCTCGCTCCCATCGTGATCAACCTGAATTTGTGGCTTTGCCCTGGTCCGGCTCGACCAGATATCCACAATTGACGCTTTGTGATTTTTGGCGCTATTTTCACTGAAATCTTTACACTTGCTTATCTCCTGTTCTACTGATTGGATTATTTTTTCGTTTTTATCTTGTTTTATTTATTAAAAATAACTAAATGTTCCTAACTTGGCGTGGGACCCTTTTTGTGTGGCGTTTTTCACTTTATTACTGTTTGAAGTGTTGCACAAATATTTTATACATTGCCTCTAAGTTGAGCCTGAAAGCTCTGTGCCAGGCTGCCAGAGGGTTGAGCACAGGTTAATTTAGGGTTGGCTTGTGCCTCAGCCTGACAAGAATTGTGGTTGCTACTTGACCAGGGCTCAACCCCTTTCAACCAACAACCCAATTCTTACAATTAATACTTTCACAGCATATGGAAATAAATCTTCTATGTATTTTTTATACTGCAGTAGATTTTTTTAAATGTTTTATATAGGACTACAGGGCGAGCATCTACCCTCACCATCTTTACTACCACTGTCAATAGGACCATCATTGCCACCATATGACAATTGCCACCATTCTTGCGACCAGTATTACCACCACCACCTCTGCACCATTATCACTTTATTACTGCTACAATACAGCCACCATTACCACCATCATGACACTATAACCAGCATTAGCAATACCATCATGAATGAAATTAAATGGATAAATGAATGAAATTAAATGTATAAAGCGCACTAAACCTGAGAGTATCAAAGTGCTAGTGCATACTGGGGAACAACCGATAGAAGCCAAAAAACAACAGTCATGGGAGAGAGATGAGACAGGTTTTAAGATGCTTGAAAAAAACACGAAGGACTCCAGGGCAGCAATGTGCACCGGTAAAGTATTCCACAATTTAGTTGCCGCCACCGAGAAGAAGCGGCCACTCTATCTGCTTTTGCGGAATTTGGGGACAATCACCTTCCTACGAGAGGATGATCTCAGCAGTCTTTTACACGTATATCACTGGAAGGATGTTCTAAGGGGCGCAGGTCCTTGATGGTGGAGAGCAGGAAGACCATGCGAAGGGCTTTATATACTAGATTGGCAAGATCACCATGACCATTACGACCATCACATCATTTGTGGATGCCTTACCATATGAAAGCTAGACCTGTTGGCTTTGCAAGTGCATATTTTTAGTCTGGCTATGGATCAGAGTTTAGTTCAAAGAAAAACACCAAAATACACTCCACTTCACAAACTGACTAGGGAAAACCTAGAAAAACATCCGTCATTGAGCTGGCTGCTCCTTCCTCCCAAGGCCACAAACTGTAACCCAGGAAAGTGTGAACTACCAACAGAAATCCTGAAGCCTCTCCACACCCCAAACAGTAGTCCAAAGACTTGTGAGCTACCAACAGAAATCCTGAATGATGACTAGCAGCCCAAGTGAATGGTTCTGAGAGACGTCTTTGGAGTAATTAAAAGAAAGGCCAGTCAGATTGGTGTTATTTTTAGCTTTTTAGCTGTCTGATTGGTCACCCTATCAACCAAATAGAATATGGACCAATGTTCTGATTGACTGCTGTTAGCCAATCAGAATAACCCTGGTATGAACTGCCTATGATTTGTGTGTGTGAACCGGCAATTATGTTATTATATTATTTTCCTATTTGCAAAGAATGGTAATGGCTTTTAGGCCTCCTGGGGTAGAATTAACATAATTAGTGTAGTTACAGAACCAACAGATTTTTAACAGGGGACAACAAGTGTCTTCTGCCTGCAGCTAAAAACTGAGGGACAACGAAATGTAGAATTTATGGGCCTGATTCACAGAACTAACTTAAGACAAAATCCTAAACTTACTACCGTTTTGGAATTCACAGAAGGCACTTACTCATTTTGATATTCACAGAAAGCACTTACTCATGTTGGTATTCACAGAAGTCACTTACTCATTGATGAGTCTCTTCTCCCAGAAATTGTGTTAAACTGTAAATGAACAAGATTCCATAAATGTTCTGTATTTAAAATTAAAAGGAAAGTGTGATGACAGAAAAACAACCGTTATGTGTAAAAATTAAGGGCCAGATTTACTAACAATTTGCATCATGGATGCACCACTTTTTTGACACAGCTACGACTCAAAATATTATTTGTGATTTACAAAGTTACACAACTCAGGTTTGCTTGACTTTGCGTGGGGCATTTACCAAAAAGTAACTCAAGGCAGTGTTACTTTGCATCAGGGAGGCATCCCATGGGTGGAGCATGGACATTCCCTTGCATCCACCCATGGATTTTGCTGCAATTTTAGATTGACTTAGGTGATTACAGCTAGAATTGTGCCAAATGCTGTGCCTCCCTGAACCAAGAGTAAAGAGAAGAATTATCTTTAGTTGTCCTCCTTACTTCCTCTTTCAATGTGCATTCTGCAGCACCCTTGGAAAGAGGAAAATGCCTGTAAGGATTGTTTTTGTGCATGTAGGTATAGCAGAAACAACCCTGCCTGTAACAAAGTCACCCTTGCACTGTGGTGCCCTAGGCAGCACACCGAGTGGCAGCGCGAGGAGAAAGCCGAAATGCCTCATGTCTTAGTAGATATTTCCCCTTTCATGCAACGCAGCGCAGCAACTTTGCTTGCTGCCCTGCATTGCGTGAAAAATGTGTAAATAGACCCCTAAGACTCATACATATCAGTGGACATAAAGATATTGTGAGATGCATTCATAATTTCATATAACTGCATTTTCGTCTCATTAGCATTACAACCAAGGCTTTAAGTGGGCCGGGTCTCACCGGGTCTGAGCACCGGCAGTTTTTTTAAGGAGGCCTCGAAACGGGTCTCTTCATCGGGCTCTGTTTTGTGCCCTGGCACAGGCGGTCCATTTATTTTTCCGGACCGCAGTGACAGCAGGCACGTCGATGTGTGCGTGGTGAATGTTGTAGGGGAAGGGAAATCCTTTAAAGAGAGTCATTTTCTCTCTGGATTTCCCTTCTCTTTTTGAATCTCAGGAGCAGCAACATTGTCGTGGTGTCACCACCAGGGCTTTAAGTGGAAGTGTTTTCAATACTATATACAAGCCATACTTGCTGCTTATTTATCTTATGCAACTAGCAACCATTGTCAAAGCCAATAGTCCTGATTTGTAGGTATGATGTCACTTATTGTATCATATATCTGGACGCAATGACAGGAACAGCAAAATACAAGTTGTGCGGCACACTGTGCTAAACACAGATTTTTAGCTTACGTGTTTTTAAGCCACGCCCTTAATTACAATGGCCACGCCTCTTTGAGGGACACCCCCCCCCCCCCCTCCCAATTGGTTCATCCCACTTAAAGCCCTGATTACAACACTGGTATTATTTCCTACAGTGATTTAATGATGGTATCCTTGTCATCAATAGAAGGCAGTCAATATTTACGCAGGTGTGACTCTTCAACTCTCCTAGTGCCAGGAAGTCCCTATGACATCAGAGGAATGCTCTTAGACGAGCTAAGCACTCGCCTGTTGGCGAAATGCCCGCTAGCATTTGCAAAATTCAGTGCAATTAACTTCCAAATCTATATGTATGCTTCCCACACAGTCCAGTGGTCAGACATCACCGTCGTTGCTAAGGGAATCCATTTGGCACAAGGTATGCTTGTTGGCCAGCCCCCGTTGTTTTACAGCGCTCCAGTGTGTCTGGGAAGGCAATCCATGAAAAACATTGAAGGGCGAGGCAGCTCCCGGCTCACGGAACCCATCTCGTGACCGCTAATGACTACAGCCAACATGAACTGGCGGGAAATTGATTAGTTTATTAAAATGACTAATCGGTCCCTGCTAAGGAATGAGTCAGTCAGTCCACTTACAGTGCGTACGTTCATTTCCTCGACAAGGCTCTCACAGGCTTGTGGCTGAACCCAAAGCCGAGAAGCACTCTCTGTGCGATGCTGCACCATGGCGCTGCGCCCTCCGCCCTTTCCTAAATACCCCAAGGGACGAACTGTCAGGGCTAAGCACTGGAAGGAGCGACATGCACCTCTCCAGTGAAACTACCTCTTCCGATGACGTTACTGAGTGGACTTGGTCACACGGCTTATTTTACACTATTGTTGTTTCAGACTAATTATTCTGTGCTTCACGTGCGAAGATGGCTGCAGGTGATGGGCACCCGCGTAGTTTTGTAATTTATTTTTCCTACCAGACTATGAGCAAGAGCAAGAGATAGCAGCGTTGGGTGGTTGCCGATGGGGGCACCGGTCCTTAATTTTGAGGCCCGGCACTTTATTTTTCCTCGTTCTACATTTCCTGGGAGCAAGAGGGAAAAAAGACAAGCTGTAAAGACGTAGGATGCGAAAGACGGGAAAAAAAACTGTCACAAAGATAGAAAGGAGGAACGTGCAAAACTGAGATGAAAAGGCAGGGAGTGTCTGATACAAGAATAAAGAGACATGAGGTGGATTTGACTACCAGCCTTAATATGCGGCGCACCGACGTTTAATAGCACTGGATGCAGGCTTCTGAACAGAGTTGAGGCAACCTTTGTTTTAAAAATGAAGCACTGGTCGACAGTGACTAAATAACAATGCGGGATGGGAAAAATCCAGCAAGATGGAAAACTAGGAAGTGTAGGATGTTGGAAGCAACAGGCATGAAGTGGAATCAGAGCTAGACAGCACTGGCGTTTAGCAATTCCAGCATTGGCCAGTGTCAGCAGCGGGTTCTTCTGAAAAACCTAGGGGCAGATGAATGTTGGACTTGCGCCACGTTAGCGTCACGCAACGGCGGCGTAAACGTGGTGCATCCCTGCGACCCATTTACAACGGGACGCATCTAGGCAGATGCGTCACGTTGTAAAGCCCTGCGCCACATGTGGGCGTTCCGGCGCAGGGTGGGCGTTCCGGGGCAGGTGCGCCTCGCAAAAGTGGCTGAGTGAAATCTACAAGATTTCACTCAGTCACTTTTAGGCCAATGCTGCGTCAAAACCCTGCGCCTGCTTGAAGCAGGCGTAAGGCTTGACGCAGCATTGAACAGATAGGGCACCCGTGAGCCTTGCTGGAGCTGTGTCGCGCTTGCGACGCAACTCCAGCAATGCGCCACCTTTACGGCACAGATGCGTCACGCATCTGTGCCGTTTTTGCCCCATGGTGCGCCGCATTGTAAATGCGGCGCACAATAACTGGCGCAACCCTGGGTATGTGCCAGTTATTGTAAATCTGCCCCCTAGAGTTCCTGCACTTATTTTATTTTTTAAATCCCGTATTGTGTCAATTACATCCAGCAGGAGAGTGCTCCTACTTCTTAACTCTCCCATCTGTTATTTTCCACAGCCATTGATTTAACACTCTGGTATAAGCTCTCCGTCTCTAAAAGCGAGGTCCACTAAGAATGGTAGCAGGTGAGAAGCACACATTCCACAACACGCAGAGCCCCAGACACTGGCAGCAATCAAACCAGTACCCCATTGCCATAGAATGGGAGGGCCTTAGAGAGCAGCAGCAGGCCAGGACCCCACTGGAAGCAGCACTGGGGTCAAAAGAGACTGCCAAAAGACCAGAACACAACTCTCATTACATGAGAGTAGGGTTGGGCTGGCCTATTGGGCAACCAGGCAGGGCCCAAGGGGCTGGTCTGACAGGGCAGGCCAGAATCCGCTATTATTAAACAAAAATACCTAATTTACTGGCAACAGTCCAGATTCACAGCTGGGGATTCAGGACAGAACCCCACTATATTTAATACCAAAGGCCAAGACAATGTCCGCAGGTCAAAAACATGTTGGGCATCATTTATGAGGTTTTGACGAGGGCAGCTGCGCAAGGAATCTTGCTGCACTGCCCTACGTCAAAACAAAAGGGCAGGAATGTGCTGTATCTATGAGATACAGTATATTCCTATCCTTTTTCCCTGCGCTAGCACACAATGGGCTGCCATGCGCCAATTCAAGCATCCTTGCACCATGATGCAAGGGTGCCTGTGTTGCAGGGCAGATTAATTTTGTGCAGGAAGGCACACCTTCCTGCACAAAATCAATCAATTTAGGCAAGTTCATCTTCCTATGTATGCTGCAGAAGTCAGCATACATAGAAATGGAAAACCTAGGAGAAATTGAAACATTTCCCCTCGTTGCGCCTCCTTAATGACAAACCTGGGGTGAACAAAGCGATACAAAAGGGGATGATGGACTGAGCGTTTGAGCCAATCAAACACTCACCCCCAGTCAACTGATCTGGGTTTAATCCATCACCATTCTTTAGCTCACTCAGCCACCCCAGTTCAGACATGGCCATATGCAAATCAGTCTGACCCTATGCCTCATGGGAACAGTGCAGCCCGAACTGCCAAGCCATGTCTTCCCTGGACCGGAAACAAGCATCCTGGGACCGGTTTCGGATTCATAATCCTCATCAGCCAGGCTATCTTGAATCCAGTGGCCAAGTGAGCAAGGGACTCACGTCTGAGCATACCCTGCCAACTTAGGGCGAACAAAGCGATACAAAAGGGGATGATGGACGGAGCGTTTGAGCCAATCAAACACTCACCCCAGTCAACTGATCTGGGTTTAATCCATCACCATTCTTTAGCTCACTCAGCCACCCCAGTTCAGACATGGCAATATGCAAATCAGTCTGACCCTGTGCCTCATGGGAACAGTCCAGCCCGAACTGCCAAGCCATGTCTTACCTGGACCGGAAACAAGCATCCTGGGACCGGTTTTGGATTCATAATCCTCATCAGCCAGGCTATCTTGAATCCAGTGGCCAAGTGAGCAAGGGACTCACATCTGAGCATACCCTGCTAACTTAGGGCGAACAAAGCGATACAAAGGGGATGATGGACTGAGAGTTTGAGCCAATCAAACACTCACCCCCAGTCAACTGATCTGGGTTTAATCCATCACCATTCTTTAGCTCACTCAGCCACCCCAGTTCAGACATGGCCATATACAAATCAGTCTGACCCTGTGCCTCATGGGAACAGTCCAGCCTGAACTGCCAAGCCATGTCTTCCCTGAACCAGAAACAAGCATCCTGTGACCGGTTTCGGATTCATAATCCTCATCAGCCAGGCTATCTTGAATCCAGTGGCCAAGCGAGCAAGGGACTCACGTCTGAGCATACCCGGCCATCTTAGGGCGAACCTGGGGTGGCATTAAATTCGGACACATTCCGAGGTTTACGATTTTTAGTAAATCTGGGAATGCTTTTGATTCCATGGGTGTTGCATGGGAACACCCACAGCAAAACTCATGGAATGCTATATTTCATGCAGTGTTCTGCGTGGAAAGGGCACATATTTACAAGGCCATGAAAAGCATGATCTTAAATGAGACCTGTTGTCTTTAAAACAGAAAGCAGATGAACCCCAACAGAAGAGGCATGCCATATCCACATTATTAATACAACTGAGGTGCCCAGGCACTGTCTGGAGTTCAAAACTCTTGCAAATGGCTGAGTTCAAACAGAGGTGGCATGGTGGTCGAAAGAACAATATGTTGGAAAGCTACCCTAAGTTATTGCCAGTGGGTAAACAATTTGCAAGCATTCACCCCTGCACCTTTGGTGTGTTTCATGTACTGTGTACTGCCCTAAGTGGCACGATTATACCAAGGCATGGGTCCCGCCCTCACTATGTAAGTGGAACCAAGCTATACCTGACCCTTGACCCTTATTAGGGCAAAACCAGTCTTGGATTGCTTGAGTTCCGGTTCAGGGAGGAACCAACCTGGCAGTTTGGGATGGACTCTCTATTGGAGCAGGGTTGAGACTCATTTGCGTATGGCTAGGTCCAACCTGAGATGCCATGGTGAGCAAAAGAATGATGGGTGGAAATCCTACCCCAAACGATTGCTAGTGGTTGGGCAAATTACAAGCATTCCTCCCATCCCCTTTTGTGCACTTGAAACCCTACTGTCATCAAAGGTAAGGGCCCCCAACAGTCAGGAGGCTGGCACTCCACAGTCACTACAACTGAGAATTATTTCGCAGAAGCTCTCATCATTTTGTGTTATTCCACATCCAATGGAATTTTTGGAAAATTGAGTTTGTGCTAATGGACCACATAAAATGAAATCATGCATATGCATATCTGTGAAGGAAAACTCTTTCACCCAAGTCTAGTGCATTTCAATGGAAGTGCGTGGCTGTGATTAGCCTTTCATGTATCAAGAACCTGCTCACACATATAGTAGCTCTCAGGGTACTGCAAGAAGGCGGACACAATATGCATAGGCTCAATATGAATTTATTTATTTATTATTTATTTTTTGATTTTATAGAGCGCGACAGCTACCCGTAAGGGTTTCCCGGCGCTAGAAAGGCAGAAGCAACCCAGCACTCACCAGTCAGGATTATTGATCAAAGAGCCAGGTTTTAACGGCTCGGCGGAAGCGAGCATGACAGTTTTCCATGCATTATATTCTATAGTGCACAGTTCAAAATGAATTGCTTGTAGCCGCTTACACATACTGACCGGCCAGTGCACAAAGGCAAAGTGACATGTGATTGTCCAGTATCATCCATTATGGGAATGTGAGGAAGGCAAGATTAAAAACCTAGGACTTGTGGGTCTGAAGTATATTACTTTGTTTCTAGATCACATCCCTAACAAAGAATAATGAATGGGAAATTCACACAGTGTGGCTACAATGTGTGAAATTGTCGTTTTGTATTTGTGAGTGTTTATATCAAGCTATTATCTATTGATGGCATTTGAATACATCTCTAAATACGTATGTATATTTTAGGTATCAAATATTAATCCTGAATGTATTCTTTCCTTGTTTGGTGAACAATATGTATTGGCTCAAGTATAGAAATGTGAATGCAGGGATATATTGACATGATTATATTTTATGTTTACGGTTGCATTCTACCTTGTTTGCCAGTGCTGCAACAAATTCCTTCATTATGTAAACAAAACCCATATAAAACATACAAAATTCTATGCTTTATAGCACACACTATGTATAAAACTTTTCCAGACGCTAATCATATTTAGGCATTATAAGCATACGAAGAAATAATAATGTTTTGATTTAAGTTAGCCTGTCAGTGCCATATTAACCACAATTTATGCTACCATTGAAAGGCCTGTTTTCAACTATTGTTTTGTACAAGTTGATTTTCTTTCCTCTGCAAATGCTGTAACTTTTCAGAAGCCATCTTTTAGTTACTGAATAGGTATTTGATATGTTTTAGACAACTGATACTGAGGTTCTCACCGGTAGGATAGGAGACAACAAGAAGGATGATTCATGGGAAAAACTATCTGTACCGCAAAATGTGGACCAAGTATCTTTTCATGGTCTTGTATCTGTGGCTTATTGTGAAGAAATGAGAAACAGGGGACATAACTACTCCCAGGAGTTTTACTGAAATACTATTGGATGCTGTGAAAGAAGAATGTGTTACTTGTTGGGATTCATAATTCTCTGTGTTTATGTTACTGTGTTCCCAGAGTAGGCAGCTCGCATTTCCGGAGATCCTCCCCAGGTTTCTCGAGACCATATTACCCCCAGGTCCCTCCAGTCCTCGTATCATTCATTACTGATGGAGGTGACCCTCTCCCTGGCAAAAAAAGAACAGAGGAAGGCTGGGACACCTAGCCCACCCTTTCCCACTGGTAATACTTCACCAGTACTTACCCAGCATTCTGCCTGTTCTTTTTTCTGTCTGCCAGACAGAATGGGACAAGGATTTTGCTGGATGCTGCTTCTGCTGGTCGGGGGTGGCAGTGCACCTGGCTTTTCCTTATGTCCAGGTCTGCTTGGCTTGCCGGTAGGTTGCCAGCCGGCTGGTTGGTGAGCCGGATCTGGATTGGGGTTCCGGGTTGCAGGAGCCATCTGTCTGATAGCTGGGCTGGGGCAAGACACGCAACTGTGGCACATTTTAGCTCGCGCATGCCTGGCTGACGGTGAGAACTACAGCTGGGTCCCAGGCACGCTGGTATGCTGTGCGCACCTGGGCTGGCTTTATGGTAATTGTTTTGGCAGTTGGGGTCTTGGGAGTCTGCTAGCCCCGGGGGTAAGTACAGATGTTTATCTTCCAGCTCTTTGCTTGTTTTGCGGCAGGTACCCTGGCTTACCAACCTGGCCAGGGCCATTGGTGTTTCTGTCTTCCCTTCTGGGGGGGGGGGGTGGTGTTCTGTTCCTTCCTGTCTCTCGGCCTCTGCTGTGCCTTCTTGTGCAGCTGAGTGGCTGTCCTTTCACTGCCCTGTCCTTCTTGGTTTTGTTTTTGCGGCACAAGCTGGTTTGAGGGCCTGGTGACACTTCTGCTGGTGGCTTCCTTGACCCAGTCCTGGGGTGCCGCCTGGTGGTTTGTTTAAATGCCCTTTCTGGGGGTTGTTGTGGTCCCTTTTTTTGGCTTTCTTCTACATAGGGCCTTGGGACTCATTCCACACTACGTTGCATTGCTGATTGTGGTCCCCTTGCCTTCTCGGGTGGCATGGTGGATGGGGTCTGCATCGCTCACTCTGTGGTCGGGGATCCTGCCTTGGCTTGATTTATAATGGTGTCCTCCTATTATTCAGGGTCTTGTGTGTCTGGAAGCCTGTCTTTTGCTGTCCTGACCAGCAATCCACCAAGGCACTTGTCTGTCCCTCCTTTTTGGCCTTGATTTTGTTTGTCCTTGCCTTGTCGCTTTCGTGACTGGCTCCCTTCCGCTCGGCCGTTTTGGAGGTTTGGGGTCTGTGGTGCCTGGGTGCTCTGCTTGTCCTTTTTTAGGTTTCGCCTGGCGATCCGCTGCGCAGCAGTGTTTGCACAGGCGAAAACTTTTGTTTACAAGTATGGAGCTTTGCTCCGTCTCTCTGTTCCATTGGCTAGCTCTATAAATGGAGGCTAGCCATTGGAACAGAGATGCGTCACTCATTCCCCGAGCAGATTCGTGGGCGTTCCGGCGATTTTTACTCATCCCGCCCATTTTCGTGCGTCATGCGGCGGTGGGCGGTTGTTTTTTTTTCGTATCGGCATGTTGGTTTCATTACCAACGTGTGCTTTGCAGGGGTGGGCTGCGCGATTTCACTTTCCAAGAGTTGCTAGCAGGTAAGCGGCATATTTGAATACTTTTTTTAACCCATTCCCGCCCCCCCTCCCGCTGTCCGGGAGCCCGTTCTGGCCCCCCCTCCCACTGTCCCTGTGCCCGTCCCCCCCTCCCGCTGTCCGTGAGCCCATACCCCCTCCCGCTGTCCGTGTGCCCGTCCCCCTCCCGCTGCCCGTGTGCCCGCCCCCGCTTCCACTGTCCATGTGCCCGTCCACTTAAACTGCATCCTCTGATGTATTTGTTTTTGTTCCCGCACTCTTTCGATAAGGGAACCATTCTTCCGGTGCCCGAACTCTCCCTGCTGGTTCCAGCGTGAGGACAGCACCTCTCCCCCTACAAACTTTAAAGAGAGCACATGTGGTGCCCGTTAACATGCGTGGCCGCCTGCTTGCCACCGTCGACTGAGTCCTTGGGCTGTCACAGTTGTGACCGTCACACTGTGTGATCTCCGAACTAAGAGTTGCTTGTGGTGAATGAAGTATTCTGGGGTTATGAATTGCAGCCATAAAAGTTTCAAAAATGAAAAGTCGCAGGCCGCTAATAAATACAGGGTGTCGCATTTGGGACAGTGTTTTCATCCATTGCTCCTTTACGTTTGACTGTTCCACCTCAAGTAATTGCAATACCGATAGCCTGCACGTATTGGGGAAACAACGCCCTGATTCGCATCGCTCAAACGGTGCCTATAGTGAGGCTAGGCAAGCTGAACTGTAAACACAGTTCCAAAGGGGTACATGTGCGATATTCACCTGCTGACCTTACATAAGGCGAGGCGGGCCAGACAATGCACCAAAGAAAATGTGTGAATGAATGGACACATGAGGCCAGCGTACAATAACTGGGGTGAGATGAGTAGTTCTGTAAAGTGGGTAGTGTATAAAGAGAGAGCGAGAGCGTTGAAAAAGCGCTCCAGCAGAGATGGGTGAGGGCAGAGGAGGCAACTGTCCCCAGAGACAGACAGACACCCGGCAAGAGCCGAGCTAAACTCCCCGACCCCCACCATCTCCCAGCCCAGTTCTCTCCGTCCACGAGGGTACATCAGCAAACTTCACCGGCGGCCCTCAGCATCACAGGCGCCGCCATGTGTGAGCCCATGGGCAAGAATGAAACCCTGGCCCTGAGGAAGAAGCACATCGGGTGAGTAGCATATGGCTGCTGTGGCACCACGGGCGTCCACTGAGCAAAAATGTGCAGTCAATTCAAATACAGAGCTGGTTCGGTTACGCGTTATGTGTCTTATTACCAGATCCATAACTCGAGCCCATTATTTAAGTTCATATTCCTGACAAGACTGACACTTTGTTCCAAATTTATTATGTTTCACTGTGAAAGTTGAGGTAGCACACAATACTTACGAAAACAAACAGGACAAGATGCTTGGCAGTCAGGTTAATTTTGTTGTGGAAATTCAGTCACCAGGTGACTTGTGCAAGACTGCAGACAATTTTAGGGCACAGTTTTTCAAAAGTTTTCGAAAATGGCATAGTACTCAGTGTGTCATGGGCCCTAGTGCAAGGAAGGAATGGACCCCACTGGAAGCAGTTTCAACGGTGAAAGATAGGGTTAATCAGGGTTGAATGCACCCTCTCCCCCCCACCCACCTCCCAGTCCAGATGCCACTGCACCTGGTACACAATTGGAAGCTACGTCCTTGGCTTTGGATAAAAGCCACCTTTTTTCCCACAGTGTTTGGAGACAAACTTTCCGTGGCCGCAGGATCTGGCACCGTCCAATGCATCGCAAAATATTTGCACTTATAAGAACATTCGGTGCTGCTCGCTGTCAGCTGTCACACAAACAAGACCCCAGGGGTTCATCTTTTATTTCCCTGCACACTAAACTCACTAAGGAGCTGTGCTTGCTTCCCTGCCCTTTGGATGTGCTTGCATCCCTGCCCCCTCGCTGTGCTTGCTTCCCTGCCCCCTCGCTGTGCTTGCTCTCCTGAGTGTGTGTGTGGCTTTGGGTGGTTGTGTGTGGCTCTGGGTGGTTGTGTGTGGCTCTGGGTGGGTGTGTGTGGCTCTGGGTGGGTGGGTGTGGCTCTGGGTAGGTGTGTGTGGCTCTGGGTGTGTGTATGTGGCTCTGGTTGTGGCTCTGTGTGTGGCTCTGTGTGTGTGTGTGGGTCTGTGTGTGTGGGTCTGTGTGTGTGTGTGGGTCTGTGTGTGTGCGGGTCTGTGTGTGTGTGGCTCTGTGTGTGTGGCTCTGTGTGTTTGGCTCTGTGTGTGTGTGTGGCTGTGTGTGTGTGTGTGTGTGTGTGTGTGGTGGGGGCTCTGTTGGTGTGTGTGGGTCTGTGTGTGTGGGGGGGTCTGTGTGTTTTTGTGTGGCATGCCAGAGATTAAACTATTAGCATTGTAAATGACAATGCCATTTATTTATCTGTTTTCAAAGCCAACACATAAATACAAATTTTGTCATTTACAATGCCAATAGCTCAAACTTTTCAAAAGGGGAAACCATTGCATTGTAAATGCTTGTCTATGGTTAGCTACCTCCTTGATGCCTTTGGCGGCTTCTCCTTTCCGGGGTCCTGGTTCTTCCGGACCTTGGTCATGAACCTGTTGGTCTGTACCTGCTTCTCTGGAGTGTCTGGATGCTTTGGCTCTGCTTTCGTCTGTGGCCTCCTCAGTTTCCTTATGTTGGTGATAGTCTCTCGTGCTTACTTGGTGGGAGCTCCCCCTCTGTTGTTGGTTCATGGGTGTTCCCGGTGTGGGTTGGTTGCCCTCTGGGTGGTGGTGCTGTGGGGTGCCATTTTTTATTCACCTTGGTCTTTTCCTGCTTGTTCTCGGCGGTGCGACCCTTTTGTTGCGGGCTGTGTGCTTCAGTCTGTTTTTTTTCCTGTGGTTCCACCTTTTGCTTCACTTGGGATGCTGCTTTTCAGTGTGGTGTCCTGGGTGTTCTTTGGGGGTTTGGAAGCCTGGGTTTCTGGGTTTGGTATGCTACATAAGTAATAAATGGGACGAGGACTGGAAGGACCTGGGGTAACGCCCTGTTGCCATACCAGTAAACTTTATTACTCCTAGTACCACTGTCCTGGTCCCATTCAATTCGCCCCTACCTCCCTCTGGGACGGCTGACCTGCCTGTAGGTGGCTTGGTAGTTCAGACGGAAGGCTGGGTAAGTACTGATTAAGTACACTAAGTGGGAAGGGGTGGGGCTAAGGATAATATCATTCCTCTGTTCTTTCTTCTGTCAGGGAAATGGTCATCTCCATTAGTAATGAATGGGACGAGGACAATGGGACTAGGAGTAATAAAGATTACCGGTAAGTAATAGATCATCTCCCTTCACAAGAGATTACTTTAAGCCTATTTTCATTTAGATGTCTGCTGATTTGCTCCCTTTGATGTTTTCTTCGTGGCGTACTGCTGAAATACAGTAAGAGCTGATCTTTTAATAACACACCGTTCACTTTTTACAGCGTTAAAGAACGCCTAATTATCCCAGTTTCTGAGTTTGTATGTTCCCTTTGTAGCATGTTACTGAATATATTACTATTATTTTTCAGAAGCCACTGTTTTCACTGTATTACTCTAGGCAATAGTTTTACCTCTAAAGAAACAAGTAGTCAGTGTCAAGCTTTCATAAAGGATGCAGAAAAACAAAAGGAAGGCAATTTGCATATCTTGGAAGGTGGAGAGGTGAAAGACCAGTCGCCTTCTGCACAAATACTTGCAAATGTGGAATTATCCTTCTTTGCTTGGGAAAAGGCAGCTTTCAGAAGGTGACAACTTGGCATATTGTGCAAAGGTTAATGAGCCTAATCTATGCAAACCATTGGCAATTCAGATTGACCTCAGAAAATAGGAGGACGAAGACCCTGAACAGAAAGCTAGGGCAGTGGAAAAATCTAAAAGGTTCAAGAGCATCACCCTCTTATCAAAAGCAATACACAGAAAAAAGACGAATGAGTATGCGGGAGTGGTGCAAATTGATAAAATGACCACACTGTAAAGCCACGTTTATAGACATGAGCACCAAAGAAATCAAATAAGCACGATGATGTTGACTGGGTTCAAGCAAAGCAGCGCACAACACCCTATGGGGTGACGACATATAACATTACGTTATCAGCAGGTGAAGAATCACATACGTAAGCAGACCAAGTGACCAACACCTACACAATTGCAGACAAAGGCATTACCTCCCAAGTTGGAAACATTGGTTGTCTGGATCTAGCCTATTGCTACAATTGAGTGTGTTTCACTGTCACTGTTACTGAGTTACTCAGAAAAGGGAACAACTAAATGTACCTCTCGTCTTGTAGCACATAAATGTAACCCAAATGAGCCATGTTGGCTTTCGTTTGTATGGTAAAGACAACTTTTTTCTAGGGAGGTTTGCAGCAATAGCAGTGAATGGCAAACAACATACAACAGGTGGTGTTACATATCATGTGCACTCGCCTGCAAGAGTTTTCTCACACTTTTCTTCATTATTAGATAATAACAGATTTCATTTCCACATATAAATAAAGGTGTGATTTAGCCCATGCTATAACCTAGAGATTTGCTTGTCATTACTACATTCCTTAGCATAGCTTTGTGATATAAGAAATCTTGTAATGAGAACGTGGGCATTGCACTTATTGACAGAACAATTGTGTGGAAGTTGTGTTTAATTTTCCTGAAAATATAAATCCATTTTATCCTGTCTACTATGGACAAGAGTTTGTAATTTGGCCATTTGAAGGATGAATGATACAGAGAACAGGTTTGTGACCAAGGTTAGTGACTTGTGAGTGTCATCCAATCAAAGCATCTCGAAAACGTGATATATTGATCCAGAAAAAAACCTAAAGGATATCATTTATCAAGAGTTGGACTTTATCTGGAGTGTTACACAGACCAATGGGCATGATAAAATACCCAAAATGACCCAGGAAAAGCCAACTTCGTGAAAATCTTGACTGACTTGATTTGATCCGTCAGGACCTAAATGAAGGTTAAGGGATATCAGGTGCGAACAGCGATTTTGTTGAGGTCATGACAATCTATACAGAGGCTATAAGTCCCATTTGATTTTGGAACTAGAGAAGTCAAGGGCCTGATGATTCCTTTCTTAAGGTTTTTGTCAAAAATGTCCTTAAGTCCTTGGTCTTGCTATAGGGTCAAGGGATACATTTTGCCATTAGTAATAACTCCCCCCTCCGGAGCCAAATCAGTAGGGTAATCATATTTCCTCTAGGGAAATAGGGAGTTAACTTGAGTATTATTGAATACACCAGTAAAGTCTTGGTACTCCTAGGGGATGGCAGATAGCAATAACTTCTCCTGTTTTAATATCAAATTTGACATTTTGCTTCTCTGCAGACCTTTTCTCTGAGACTACTACTCCTGACAGTGTTAAGATGAAATTTCAATGATATGATTTTCCAATTAATAGTAAGCTTATGGGGTTGTAAACATAATGTTCCCAGAACAATGTTATACTATTGAGCAGCAGTTAAATCATAAGTCTAAAACTAACTGTGTATGTCCTTCAGAAGTAACACTTAAATGAGGTAAAGAAGCTTGTGCAATATCTCTTGAGGTTAGGGATTTCCTGTGTATTCCACAGGTGAGCTCTGCTAATGTCTTATTCAGTATTGCGATTTCTGCTATCTTCTGGGGCATATGGTACTTTGGGTGTCGTAACCAGTGGTGGCTGGCAGGGGACGGGGGTGGGTGGGGTGGTGGAGGGCGCGGGGAGACGCTAAAAAGAAAAATCCACTTACCTTTTGTCGGCCAGCCGACTCTCCCCTTTGGTCACTTCAGCCACCTTCTCCTCTGTTTTCGTACCAGGAGGAAGCAGGAAGACAATCTCAATTCTGCAATGCAGCATTGTGATTGGTCTGAGCACTGTTCTCAGGAAATAAGGTTTAGGATTTCACAACATAAATCACGGATCAGGAAAAACGTCCAAACAGCTCCTCTGGTTAATCATTGGAGATTAAATAATCACGCCGAAAAAGATCTGAAATGGGCTGTGATTTCGAAAGTGGATCTAGACATGAGAGGTGGAGATTTGGAATTGAAATTAACCCACAGAGAAGCTCTACTAATTGTCAAATTTAATTCAGCAGTCAATGGACTAAATGAATTATCTGAAATCTATAATCTGGGATGAGGATTTTGTCCAAACTCAGTTGTGTTGCATCTAGCCCCCGGCTTGCCACTAAGCCACACTGCTATATCAATTCAGACTAAAGCACACATTCAATTGCACATAGTGTGATTTAATTTAACTGCCCCAAAAAGAATTTAGACCACCTAAGGTCAGTTGTGACCATATAATATTAAGCGCCATGATCCTAACACGAATTTTTAATATGTTGAGGGATGTAACACAATGATGCCACCATGGGACTTCACCAAAACGTCAATTTCATGGCTAATACAATTTTTCTCCACTTTTGTAACTTCAACCCCCACAATGCCCTGAGCGCCTGCTCGGTCCAATAACGTGTTGACGTCAGAGTGTTGGCAAAACAACCCGGCATTCGCACGGACACGGAAGCAGCAGCCTGCATTACAACACATTTGCAGCACACAAAGACATGGGGTTTGAGGCCAAGCAAAATCACACCTATCCTTAGTGATTCCTTTATCTCAAATTTAGGTGCAGCGGACCAGAGATTCAAAACCCTTAAACCTCCTAAGACAATCGTGTCTTGTGTCTTATTTTCAGAAACAATATACAGGTACAACACTCTCGAATATAATTGTAACTCATTACAAAACATAACTGAAGAAGACAAAAGGCCCGCTGCCCCCAAAAACAGAGGTATGTGGAGGACATCGCTATTAGAATAGGAAAAGCAGGCCTTTAGCTGTTAACGGTGCAACTGACACGCTCTTTCAGATGCTTTCTGTGTTTCAGTAGGAGTAGGGCGTTGTAATGACTGACTCCATTGCTGTGAAATGGCGGTGGCATTAGTGTCTCGCAGAGAAGCCTCCATAGTAAGTGTAGCATTTGTAGAATACATCCAGTAAAAAAAAGTATTTTGGTGTCAAAATCTAGAAGCGTATAATTAAAAAACGGTGTTTATCTTTTTGTTTCTGGCGCAGAACAATCTTTTTTCACGCAGGCTCCTCAGAGCAATCCTGAAGTTCGGGGAATTAGAAGTAAGTGTCAACAAGGGCCAACTGTTTAGTTGGGTGTTAGCAGCCACGTTGAATAAGCTTGTGTAATTCAATTTGTGATTTCAGATTTTCGATCATTGGTCTCAGTAGCTTAATAGATCGGTTGATCTATATAAAAGAGTAAGGTAATCCCTGGTGGTGGTGATAGAGGGAGGAGGAGTGTACATTTTGCCATCAAGAGTAATCTGGATTTTTGCTTTGTTTGTGGCATTACAGCTATTGTGGTCCTGAGGAGAGCACCCCTCAGTTAGGGTGTTGGAAACGCGTCAAACTGCTAATAATGACCTATTGAGTGATTTGAATCATTGAAATTATTTTTGATGTTTATAAGTATTATGTAATTTATGCACCATAGGTCTTGTCACTGTTTGCAATTAATATGCTTACGTTAAACCACATTCTTTTAATGTTTTCGTGGTGTGAAAGGATAAATGTGTGTTTGTGCTGCTAAGAGGATGTTACTTGGAGTGTGAATTCAATATTGATAGTATGATTGGTATTTTATGTAAGTTGTTTAATGTTAGAATTAGATTATGAATATGAATTAGAATTAGAATTTATGATGTCATGCTTTTTTGTGTTGTATAAATTATGAACATTTTGTTGAATAATCCATGCAAATGAAACTATGGAGCAATACATTTGGTAGAATATATTAAAAACTGAGAATCAAAAAAGTGAGGTGGTCATGTTTGTTTAGGTCTAGGTGGCCTGCTTGGAAATCAGGTGAAAGTACTTTTCCGTAGTGGCGTTTTTTCTGTTTGTTATCGAGTGTGGCTCGGCCTTACTGATTATGAGTCCAAACCCTGGTCGTTTTTCATTGTTATCATCTCAGAAATGTGTGTAGTCTATTTTATCAAACCTCACAAGGTGTCAACAGGGCCAGGCAGAAGATGTCTTTTCAGGTGCAAATGCATAACGTTCAACCTCTTGATTCAAAATTGTGGGTAGTGTGAATTTGTTAAGAGAGTGCTACTGTTAAGTAAAATAGTGTACAACATTTTGGAGAGTATTCAAATTTTAAAAACGGGGTGACATCGTTAACGTTTATGGAGACATTTTAGTTGGTAGGTGGATGAATACTAGTAAAAAGATGCAGTGACACGGCAGATATGCTATGTGATTACTATGTGAGGCCAGAGGAACTCTGGTCCCATCCCTTGTTAGGCACACACTTGCTTGCGTTCCCTTAGTTCAAGGACACAACTTCCATTCAATGTTCATTGTAATTCATTTCATTTATTTCATGATTTTAATGATGATTTTTTATCGATTCAATTCAAATTTCCTCATGATTATAATCAATATGCAAAATCAGGCAATGTCTTTAACGTGTCCAATGCATTTCGGGCATTAATGGCATGCCCTTCATCAGGGAATTGACACTAAAAGCAATAGTATAAACAAACATTAGCGTATAGAATAATATACGTAAGATATCAATTCAAAATCGCATAACAAACATATGTTTATGAAATCGAATATCAAATTATGCTTTCCGTTCAGTATAGGAGGTGAAATGATGGTTAAAAAGAAAATGTGAAAAGGAATAACATGGTGCTAGTTACTTATTTAAAAAAATGTGGGGTTCCGTAGTTCACTTACATGCCTGTTGTTAATTGGTGGTAGGGAATCTGAAGGAAGTGAAAAAACGAGAAAAAAAAAAAAATCGGTCAATGTCCGAAAAAAATATATGCGGTGCTCTCCAATGTAAGGTTGGTGAGTGGTAGAAACTAACCTGAATAGTTACGGTTAGAAGACTTCAGTCCGGTACTAGTCTCCGTGAAACGCCGGTGGAGGCAATGGCTTCCCGCGTTTGTTTAATTCAAAACCTCAGGTGTCACGTGATATGTCACGTGTGATGGAAATAGAAGGAAGACTTCGGTAGTGTTCGGTTCGGTTGCTATAGAGTCAGGGTTCAATACATGGTGGGCTATAGGCGGGGTTGTCAAAATACAAGAAACCTATTTGTGAAGTGTATGGAATTACGGTTTACGTGTGAGAGTAAAAAATAAGAGTTTAAAAATATATAAGGGAGAAACGATGACCCTAGGATCGAACTGGGGAGTGAACTGGTCTACAGTGCACGGTGAATCACTCATGTGGCTGATGTGTGATGAGAATTAAAAGGGTGAAAAATTGAGATGTGTAGTGTCAAGAGTGCTGGGAACATACACAATGACAGCAAGATCTGTCTAAAGAGCAAATACTTCAGAGATAACAAGAAAATTCAATTCTCTCATTTAAACCCATGGGTTTCTGGGTTGACAGTCTGTGGATCCAATAGTTCTCTCGTCTCAAGAGAAATTTGTTGTTGTCTCTCCCTTCTTGCTTCAGTATTGTCTCAAGAATAATGAACTTTATTTGAGAAACATTGTGTTGCTGTTCTACAAAGTGTGCAGACAAAGCTGACTTCAAGTTTTTGAGTCTAATGTTTGATTTATGTTCAGTGAGACGCACCTTGATGCGTCGTTCGGTTTTCCCGACATACATCTTCCCACAAGGGCATTTTATCCCATATATCAGGTTGCTGGTGTCACAGGTGGCGTTCACTCGAAGTTTGATAGAATTGCCTCGACTTGGATGATTTATGGTGTTACCCCTGATGATGTTATTGCAATTACCACAGTTCAGGCAAGGTTTGGTTCCAGTGTATGTGCTGACTTCTTTGGGTTTATCTTGTAGAATTTCTCCCAAATTTTTCGCCCTGGTGTATGCAAATAGCGGAGGTTGACTGAATGCGTTTCTAAAGTCGGGTTCAAGGTTAAGGATTGTCCAATGTTTCATGATGATTTGCTTGAATTTTTTACTGCTGGTCGAATATTTCGAGACCACTACTGTCCGTGTTTGTTCAGACTTTATGGTAGGTGTTAAAAGTTTTGATCTATCCAAGTTATCAATCCTCGTTTTGGTTTCCTCCACTAGAGTTTTAGGATAACCCCTTTTCAGAAATTTGTTTGACATTTCGTTCAGTCTTTGGTTGAGAGTAATTCTATCTGAAGTGATTCTTTTGACCCTTGCCATTTGAGAATACGGTAGGTTTCTTATCAGGTTGGGTTCATGAAAGCTGGAGTGCAATAACATGTTGTTCCTGTCAGTGGGTTTGACATAGAGGTCGGTGATGAATCCATTGGGGGTTACTGTGATTTTTACGTCAAGGAAGTTGACTGATGTATCTGAAATATCCCAAGTTAGTTGGATCCTTTGGTCAATAGAATTAAATCTGCTGAGTTGTGTTCTCAATGTCTCCTCTGTGTCCGTCCATATGATGAAGTAGTCATCAATGTATCTTGATATCATTTTCAAATGATTGGTCCAGTTGGTGTTCTTTAGTATGTGTTGGGTTTCATACCAGTGCATGAAGGTATTGGCATACACAGGTGCAGCCGAATTGCCCATTGCCATCCCGGTGAGTTGTTGGTACCATTTGTCATGAACTCTGAAGTAACTATGGTATAGGGTAAACTGCATGAGCTCCATAAGGAACAATTGGAAGTCTTGATCTAAATCCATATTCAGAAGGGCTGATTCCATTGCTTCAATTCCCATGTCATGAGGTATGCTTGTGTATAGACTGCAAACGTCTGCAGTACATAACAGGACTTTCTCGGTTGGGTTGAGTTGCACTTGTTGTAGCTTGAGTAGAAATTGTGAAGTGTCCTTTATATATGTTTGAGTGGATTGTACCGACGGTTGAAGGTACCTGTCAATTAATTGTCCTATAGGTTGGTGTAGACTTCCTCTGGTGGAGACTATTGGTCTCATGGGAGGGTTTCTGAGGTTCTTATGAATTTTAGGTACCATTCTTAAAGTTGGACTTTTGGGATTGGTTGTTGTAAGAAAGTTCTTTGTCCTTTCTGTAATGGTTCCCTGTTGGTGTGCCTGGTCTATAATGCTCCTTAAAGTCTTGGAGTATTCCAAAGTGGGATTGGAGTCCAATTTGTTATATGTTGTCCTGTCCATGACATGTTCCGTTACTTTGTCGTTGTACATAGAGGTATTCATGATAACAATCGCTCCCCCTTTGTCAGCTTTGGTAAAGATTGTTTGGTCGTCGGTTGCTATTCTGTTCAATGTGTCCAGGTCCTTTTGTGTGATATTTCTGATTTTGGGTTTAGTGTGTTTAAGTTTGTTGAGATCCTGTTTAACTAGATTTTCAAAAAGGTCTAGTGTCTTATGACTTGTGGGTGCTTGGAATGAGCTCTGTGGACGTAGTCCCAATAGTTGGTCTTTCTCTTGTTGTGGGCGCTCCGGTAGGACATTGTCAAAAAAATGCCTGAGTTTGAGTTTCGCATTAATTTGAAAAAGCTAACTTCTTGTTCCAAGTGGTCTGTGGAAGTGGTAGGTACAAATGAAGTTCCTTTCTCCAATAGTCTTAGTTCGTATGAATTAAAGTGCTGATCACTGATGTTGATGACTAAGTGCTCTGTGGTTGGTTCTTCTTGGGTTTTTTCTCCTTTTCCTTGGCTGTTGCTGCGGTGCTCCGAGTGTTCGGCGGGTCCCTTTCTTTCTCTGCAATGTGTTCAGTATGTGATCAAAGGTAATGTAATCACAAGATTTATGATACAAAATTGGCCACAGATGTACTGTGTTCGATCACTTCAAGTCCACAAGTCCTATCAGATATTGTAACAATGACACCCACACAGTCGGCCAACCACCCACTGCACATGGTGGAAGCCCATGTGCATCATAGGTTGGCAGCCGGGCTTGGAATTTTTCCTGGCCCCATGCCCAAACCACTCTGGCACCCAACCACCCATGGGCGTCCAACTCACATTTTCTTCTTATTAAAATCAAAACAAAACATTTCTTGCACCACAGAACTCCCACAGAAGCTTCCACGCCATGGTACTGCAGTACTCTGCAAGCTTGCTTGGGGAAGATTTCACAGTACCATGGTTTCAGGGGGTGGAAGTTCGTACAATGGTTCCTCCATCAGTACCATGGTACCTCAGAGGAAACCCACCCTGAGTCTCACACAAATACAATGGTTTCCATGACCTGAAAAATATATTTAAACCTCGGTGAGATCCCTCTGGACCCCCCAAATGTTCCAGGGTGTCAAAGTGTCCTTACAGTGCCCATTAATGCCCTTTAAAGAAATCATAGGACACAGGGATAGAGTCCTGTAATGTTGGCCGCAATTTGCGACCAGCCAATCAGATCGCTCAGTACTGCAGGACAGGGATCAGTTCTGCAGTACCAAAATGACTAATAAGAGTAAAAGCTCCTTCTTCCAATAAGAGGGACATATTTTATCAATTTTCAGTACCACGGAACTCCCATGGGATCCAGTTATACCTATCTTTTTAACAGCTTCTTGGCCAGCCCAATCTCCTTTTTAACCACTTGTTTATCAAAAAAGCAGTACAGATTTCCACCAAAGCAGAAACTGTACACTTTGTGGCAAGTACCAGCTTTCTGCCAAAATTAGGTGTAGTTCCATTCATTGCTATACCCCACCGCCGCCCCCCTTTATCTTTGCTTCTGCCTGACTGATCAGCCCAAACATTTCCATTAATGAGCTTGTTTTGTGCACTTTTGCCAAACAGCAACAAAATTGATAATGCAACAATATATGCCCTTTCAATGGAAACTCTGGCCAAACTATAAGTATACAGTGACAGTGTGTGTGTGTGTCTGTGTGTGTCGTTATTCTCCAGGTTCTTCAGAGGAAATGATAGTGACAAGCTTCAAAGACACCAGGAAACACTCAGAACCATGGAAGTACCTGGGAACCAGCAAGCAAAGCCCCCAGCATTGAATCGTCTCAGAACAGCCAAGGATAACTGAGCATCAGAATGTAGCAGCAAATTGCCCATCCTGCTACTTCATAGCCCTTTTATAGTGACCAAGAGGTGTTATGCTTACTGTTCTAGTCCTGACCTGGAAATGCCTGTACTTGACCCTCAGTGTGTGATCCAGCTTCCAAGAGCCAGCAATCCACATTCTTCGGGCACTCTTGATTTTTTATGATTTTTCTAGCCGCAATCTAAACAGGCTTGCCTCATTGTCTGCGCGTGTTTCTTGATGAAATCCTGAAAGTGTGATTGTAAGATTCCTGGAATGATGACTGGACACAGGAAGCTTTAATCTTCTTAAGTTTATTCCTTGAAGAATCCCATCCAACCATAACCATGCAGACAGTAGCAGTTGGTCACAGTACTGATCTGATTTACATACAAAGACCCACCCAACCCAGAATGCAATGACATCAGGCTATTACATCTCTAACATTCTGTACATGACATAAATACGTTCTACATTTGTCATAGTGTCATTTCATTAGGAGGAATACCACACACCTCCCCTTGTTAACTAAAAAAATGAAGTACTTAAACGTAATCAGTAAGATAAGATGGGCGTTTACATATTCCTGATGATACTCTTGATGAAATCCTATTTTTCTGCACATTTCTTTGCATTTCTTGTGAAGGAGAACCCCCTAAATTTCCTTCTGTTGTCTTTCCTCGTACTACAACAACTCTATTGAGGTTCCAGATGTGATGATCTTGCGTCTTTACTGCATTATTGAACACCTTAATGACTTTGATAGGTTTCATAAACTTCGAAACAGAACTCCTCCACAAACCTGGACGTTTAATCATTACAACATCACCAACCTCTACTTTTGTTCTTTTCACCCCTTTTTTTACATCAAAATACTGTTTCCTTCGCTTAGCCATCTCTTCATCTTTTATCTGTACGAGTCGTTTGTCACAAGTTTTTTCCTTTCCTTTAACCAATTCATACTTATTTACCCATGTTGGTTCAACCTTAGTATTAGGAACCCTACCCCTGAACAACAAGAAAGGAGTCTTTCCCGTTGTACAATGTGGAGTCAACCTATACTCTTCAATTTTCTTTAATATTTCACATTTCCAATTTAAAGATTGATATTTAGCCAAAGAAATAGTCTCTTCAATTACTCTGTTGAACCTCTCTACCATTCCATTTGCCTCGGGATGATAGAGAGAGCAGGTATTAGGCACAATCCCTTTATAGGAGAGAACATGTTCCATCTCAACTGAAACTAGTTGAACACCATTGTCTGTTAATACAGACTCAGAAATTCCTTCTCTCGAAAACAACTTCTCTAGACAGTTGATTATGCGCTTGGAGTCAAGGGCCGGAAGAAAGACACTTCTGGCCATCTTTAGAACATATCAATCACCACTAAAACAAAAGTTTGTGACCCATTGAAGTGTGTAGGACCAAGAATATCCAAGGCAATATCCTGCCAAGGACTCGAAGGGCGCTTTATCAAGACCATAGGTTGAATGCGTGTGCACTTGGATTTATCAAATTGCATGGGATGCAGTCACGTATGATCCGCTCAACCTCTTTGTCCATACCTGGCAACCAATAAGATAAGCGTAACCTTTCTTTACATTTTGAGAAACCAGAATGTGATGAATGAACCAAAATCAATTAGAGCTTTCCTAAGACTGATGGGAGAAACCAATCTTGCTCCATGAAACAGTAGTCCATTAACAGAAGATAGCTCATTTCGTACAATCCAATATTTCTTTGTATCCTCAGATCCCATTTTGTTGTTACTCCACCCCTTTTTTATCAAACCAATGATCTCATTCAAAACAGAATCTTGAACCATCTCATCACTCCATTGCTTCTCAAAAATCATTTCATCATCAACCGCACAAACCCATTCATCAGAGTCATCCAAATCATCCTCTACAAAAGATGATTTAGGGGTAAACCTAGATAACGCATCAGCCACAGTATTCTTAATGCCAGGAATGTACTTTATCACAAAGTTATACTCTTGCAATCCTATCACCCACTTGGTTATTCTGCTGGAAATTGAGTCCAAACCCTTTTTGCTGAATGTTTCCACCAAGGGTTTATGATCAGTCCTTATCTCGATATCGATTCCCCAAAGAAATTTCTTTAACTTCTTGACTGCCCAAACCACAGCCAGAGATTCTCTATCCACCACAGAATATCTAGTCTCAGGATCTTTGAGGCTGCGTGATAAAAACATTATTGTCTGCAAACCCTCTGGACTTTGCTGTTGCAACACAGCACCCAAACCCCTTTCACTCGCATCTGTGATTAAAATGGGTTTGATCTTTGGATTAAAACTGCTGAGAGAAGGTGCAGATTTAAGTTTCCCCTTAATCTCAATGAATTCTCTCTCACAAACATCTGACCAATCAAAGTCAACACCCATCTTAAGCAAGTATCTCATGTTAACTGCACCCTCCCCAAAATTCTTTACAAATTAGCATAATATTCAACTACTCCCAAGAACTTCATCAATTCACATTTGTTCGAAGGAGAACTCATTTCCTGAAGGGTGTTAATCAGGTCAGCTTTGGGTTTTACTCCATCACAAGTGATGTTATGACCTAAATAATCTATGGAGTTAGTTTTGAATTTTCACTTTTCTGCCTTGTTAGTCAAATTATGATCTGACAATCTTCTTAAAGCTAAACCCAATCGTGCATCATTTTTTTTTTTTTAACATCGTTTTTATTGCAGTACCAAAAATTTGCATAGACATTACAGCAATGAATAATAAATCAATACAGCGAGACGGCACCCATTTAGACCACTCCCACCATCATGCTTCCCGTGCCCCCAATCAGGAAGTCGAGCAGCGTTGAAAACATGTCCATCTTCTGCTTCTTCTCCCAATGTCTGTTGCTCGATAGTAAAGGAGGACGTGGACTGCTTTTAAGTTTTCACTCCTCCCCCTCCCCCTAACAACCACCCCCAACTCCCCACCCCCCCGTGGCAGCGCTAGTATAGAATCTCAGAGAAAGTAAGGTCTGGTGTGTGCAAGAAGGAATTAAACTTTCGCTAAATGTGCGCCCCTGGCGTGTTAGTGGGGTCAACCGTGTCAGAGTCCGTGTCTTCACCATCCTCCTCTTCAGCATCATCTCGAAGTGCCTGCACTATCATCTCCCACGCTGTTGCCCTCTCCAAAGCTTTCTCATCCGCAGTCCTCCTAGCCATCTGATACCGCAGAGTACTTTCACACGCCGCCCACTTCAAACATTCACTAAGCCAAAGTTTGTACGTGGGTCCCACTTTTGACTTCCAATTCCTGGTTATTTCCCTCTTCGCCAGTATCAACCCCATATCTATGAACCTGCTGGTCGTCTTATTCTTAGGCGTATGTGGAAACCAGTGTAGTACTCCCACTGCCCTGGTGTATTGTATCTCCCTATCTCTGGCGTTGTTCAGTGCTCTTCCAACCCCCTGCCAATACTCTTCCAGTTTAGGGCAATCCCAGAGCATATGTCCCAAATCCGCCTCCAGTGCACTGCATCTAGGGCAGGCCGCCTGGTCCACTCCAAAATACTGTTTCAGCTTCCCGGGTGTCAGGTACGCCCTATGAATAATATAGAAATGAATGAGTTGGAACCTGGCGTTCCTCGTGCTCTTCCGCGCCCTCCGTAGCAGTTGGCCCCAAGTGGCCTCCGGAATCTCCATTTGGAGGTCTAGTTCCCATTTAGTCTTCAAGGCAGTGAGCGGCTGCAAGGTTTCTCGCAACATTCGGGAATACAGACAGGTCACTGCCTTAAAGGTCCCGGCCGCCATCATCGTGTACTGGCACGCCATAGAGGTAGCGGGTTCCTGTAGACCGTCGCCCCAGTGTTCCTGCATGGCGCTAGTCACTGCCGCATGTAGAAGGTAATCTCCTCTCGGCAGGTCAAAACGCCCCTGCAGCTCATGGCTGCAGGAGCCGTCCTCATAGAGGTCGCCCAACATCTAGACCCCAGCTTCCTCCCACCCCAGCAATCGCGACCAGTCCCCGCCATGCGGTAGGGCCGTAATCATGCCCAGCGGAATCTCCGGAGCATACATTCGACGGATTCCGGCTCGTTTGCGCGCCCGGTTCCAGCAGAGCGCCCGGTTCCAGCAGAGCCGAAACGTCTGTTCCTCCATCGTTAGGTCCCCGACCAGTCATTTCTAGTGAAGTGTAATATACGCGAGTACATGCTGCGGGGTACCCTCGTCCCTGCTGTGTTCCGGGCCTCGATACACTTGCGCGACCTCCTGTGTAAAAGTTTGTAGCTGGGCCGCTAAATAATAGCACTCGAAATCAGGCACTGCCATGCCTCCTTCATCCTTGGGTCTCAAGAGGGTGTCCAGCGCTATTCGCCGCCGACCCGTGCCCCATATGAATGCTATGATCAGTGATCTCAATCGGCGGAAGAGTGAGCCGGGTATCCATATCGGCAGGGTTCTAAAATAATACAACAATCTAGGGAGTGCTACCATCTTTAGCAAGGAAATACGGCCCGCCAATGAGAGTGGGAGGGTGGCCCAGAAATCCATACACCCTTTCAAGAGGTTAATGCACCGGGTGATATTACCATCCAGCATATCCGCAGGCGTATGATACACATAAACCCCCAGATAGTGCAGGCAATGGGGCTCCCACCTGAGTTCCTGTGCGGTGAGAGGGCATGGCTCTCCCCGTCTTAACGGGAACAGGCAAGATTTAGTCCAATTGACCTTCAGGCCCGACAACCGCCCGAATAACTCCAGCAAGCGCCTCGCTCCCAATAGTTCTTTCTCCGCATCCGCCAGAAACATCAACAGGTTGTCCGCGTACAGCGAGATGGCGTGCGGCCTGGCTCTATAAACCAGTCCCTTATAACGGCGTCCAGATCTGGCCTCCGCTGCAAAAGGCTCCATCGCTAACGCGAACAAAAGGGGGGAAAGTGAGCAGCCCTGTCTAGTTCCGCGTCGCACCGGATACGAGTTCGAGATCAGCGAGCCAACTCGAACCCTCGCCGTGGCTTCAGCATACAAGACTTTGGTCCAGCCGATATAGCCCTCCCCTAGCGCAAAACTCCTCATCACGCCATATAAATACACCCACTCTAGGCTATCAAAGGCCTTCTCGATGTCTATGGAGAACACTAATGGAGTAGCCCCCTCCGGCAGCCGAGCTCCCAGCAAACCAGTCAGTCTACGGATATTATGGGTGGTGTTTCGCGTTGGAATGAAGCCGGACTGATCACAATGAATCAAGCCTGTCATATGGATTAACAATCTATTGGCCAGGATTTTGCTCAGGATCTTGTAGTCCGTCATGAGCATTGATAATGGTCGATAAGAGGAGGGGGCATCACTCACTCTACCAGGTTTCAACAAGGGGATCATGAGGGCCTCACACATTGAGTGCAGCAGTCTCCCACGCGACTGCGCCTCATTATAAACCGATTGTAGTTGCGGGGCTAAGTACTCCAGATATTTACTGTAAAACTCGATCGGCAAGCCGTCGAGTCCCGGGGTTTTGTTCCTAGCCATCTGCTTCACCGCACACCCTATTTCTCCAATCGTTATAGCGCGGCCCAGCTCCTTGGCCTCAGATTGTTCCAGTTGCGGCAACTGTAGCCCCCCAAGGAAGGCGTCCAGTTCCTCTGCCCCGCCCGTCGGCCCGCTCTCATACAGGCTTCCATAGTATGCCCTGAACCTCTCTAGGATCCCGGCCTGGGTGTGGCAAAGCCCGCCTCCCTCCTCCTGAATGGACACGATTGGGGTACCCCGCCGAAGCGGATTGGCAAGCCAGGCCAACATTGTCCCCGCCTTATCACCCTCCGCATGCGCCCTAGTCAGATAGACCTTGTGATCAAAACTACGTAATCGTTCCAGCTCCACCGCCATTGCTTCTCTGGCTTCACAAACCCCCTTTTGGAGCTCGGGATGATTTGGGGGTTCTCGTTCTATCTTCCTCAGTTGGCGCTCCGCACGATCGAGGTCGTCCAACAATGTCTTACAAGCCCCCGCAACGGTCCCAATACAGTGCCCCCGGACCACCACCTTAAATGCATCCCACTCCACAGCCCTGTTGGATGTGGAGCCACTGTTCTCCTCGAAGTACCGAGCCACTCGCTCTCCCAGGGCCTCCCTAAACAGCAGATCATCCAAAGTATCAGGCTGTAGTCCCCAAGTTGGGACACAAGAGACATCTACCATCCAATTCAGGGACAATAACAAAGGGTTATGATCTGACAACGTGCGGGCCAAGTACTCAGCGCCCCCTACCGTTGGAAGCACGGGTGAAGAGCACAAAAACACATCCAGCCTAACATGTAGGTTGTGTATGCTAGAGTGGAAGGAGTAGTCCCGTGTCGTAGGGTGTAGTGTTCTCCAGGCATCTTCCAAATCCCAACTCTCCTGCCAGTCTAACCTCCGCTTTGCTACTCTATGCACCGGTGATGTGTGTAATGGGGGGTGAGACCTATCCAAGGTAACATCCACTATCGAATTAAAATCCCCTCCCATGACCATAGGGCCCGCCAAGTAACTCGCCAGTTTGCCCGAAAGCGCTGTCAGGAAGGCAGGCAAATCCACATTCTGAGCATACACACTACAGAAGGACACCATTCGGCCCCTAAGTCTTCCTTCTACAGCCACAAACCTACCCTCGGGATCTATCACTTGTTTGGTGACCTGAAAGGGGACCCCAGCCCGTATCCAAATCAAGGCGCCCCTTGCAAAGGCCGAATATGATGTATGAAATAACTGCCCCCTCCACCTTCTCTGCAACGCCACCCCCTCCTGCTTCGTGAGGTGCGTCTCTTGAAGAAAAGCTATGTGCACCCCCCTACGTTTCAAATATGCATGGACCTTGTGTCTGCGCACCATAGTATGTAGACCCCACACATTCCAGGTCACACATTTCAAAGCTCCCGTATTAGCCATATCCCCCTGCATTTCCAGATAGAACAATAACAACCTTCGACCATGCGCTCATGCCAACCCAATTCTGTGCCCCCCACCCTCTCCAGACAGAAGAACCCCCCACCCCTCCTGCCCCAACCTGAGCTTCCCCAACTACTCCCGGTTCCCACCCCCCCAGGACAGGACCCCCCTCAATTGGAAGGGAACCCATCCAAACTGTTGTAACTAAGTAAACCCCTCAAAGAAAGACTACAATTCGCAGTCTCCACTGCGATGACCTTAAGGGCCAACAGGGCGCGGCCCGATATCGAGGGAGTTCGTCAAACAAGAACAGTCCCGCACATCCCGCCCCACAATACCCCCATGAAAACTCTCGAACTCCCACATATACGTGAAGCTGCACTCACGGGTACAGCGCCCTAGTGTTAGACCATCAGGTCGTTCTCCAAAGCAAGTGTCTCAGTACTCAACGATCTCCCCTGATGTTTGTGGCATTACAACGGGGCCCTTGGCACCTCCGAATTCAGAGAGTTCTGTTTCCGACCCCGTACCCTGCTCCTCTGAGTCCGTGCCCTTCCCGGACTGGCTCCGCGGTGCCCCCGATAGGTCCACCACCGCCTGCAGGGCAGCCTTCCGTTCCTCCTCAGTCTGCGACACTGATGGTTTCCCAGTTCTCCTTCGATTCTTGTGGATGCGTTGCGATTTCCTGGTCGGCTGTTTCTTTTGAGCCTCCTCTGCCCTGACTCTGGCTCCGTCCGTTCCTGCCTTGTACGTGTCCCACCATGCCCAAGCGTCCGCCGAGGTGGTAAAGAAAAGCGATTTGTCGTCTACCACCACCCTTAGCTTCGCTGGGAAGAGAAGGGAATATTTGATGCCCTCTCCCCGGAGCTCACGCTTGAGCGACAGCAAACTGCCCCTGAGTCTCTGGGTCTCGAAAGTGTAGTTCGGGAACAGGGTGACCCTGCTATTGTCCACCTGAAAGGGCCCTGCCTCCCTTGCCCTCTGTAGCAACCAGTCCCGGTCTCTGTAATGGAGCAGCTTAATCACCACCGGGCGAGGGGGCAGGCCAGGAGCTGGTGGTCGGGCCGGAACTCTATCAGCCCGTTCTAGCGAAAAGAAGGGAGAGAGTCCTTCCGGCGCTACTTCAGTGCGTAGCCAATTGTCGAGGTAGCCCACCATGTCGTCCCCCTCGGTTTATTCCGGAAGGCCCACCAAACGAACGTTGTTGCGCCTACTCCTATTTTCAGCGTCCTCGGCCCTCCTCTCCAATATTTTCAGCCTGTCCAGGGCATCCGCCATCTGGCCCTTTTGCGTTTTGTGATCCGGGGCCAATTCTTGTAGAGATATCTCTACGCTTTTGACCCTGTCTTTAAGCTTGTCATGTTCCGCTTTCAGGAGACCCAGGCCGGTCGCTACCTGAGCGATGTCCTGCTGCAGAGCGTCTTTTGTGGTTGTGATGGCCTCCAGTATGCGGTCCTGCATGCGTTGGAGGGTAGGATGATCATGATCCGCTCCGTCTAGCGCTTCTGGGTCAGCCGCTCCATCTCCCTTCCCTTTCGGTTTCCCCATCTCGGCGACAACTATCGCTGGTCCCCCGGAGCTCCGACCAATCTCCGCGTGGTCCGTCAGCCGTTCAGGACCTCGCTTCCGGAGAGCTCCCTGGACAGTGGGGCCGGAGAGCTAGAGCACACGCAGGGCAGTGAACGCTGTCCAGATCTCTCTCACAAGGTCGATCTGAGTCTTGGAGACAAGCGTCAGTGAAGAGGTCTCGAGGCCTCGGTCCACAGTTGGGGAGTGGCTATCACCTCACAGAGCCGCCGCCATTTTGGGTCCACCTCGGTGAGCCTTTCTGGTGCCCCGCACAATCGCCAAATCGCCACCAAAGCGAGGAAAGGGTCACCCGTGTCTTCTCACAGGATTGAGAGAGATCCTCCGGTCTAACAATCACCGCCGGCACTGGGATATCAGGGGTTCCGGGTCTCAAGTCACCTCCGCGCTCTGCGTCACCAGTCCAGGCCTCAGGGCGCCATCTTAGATTAAAGTCTATCGCCCCCGAGGCATCTGCTAAAGTTCGATTTTCAGGACGATAAGCAACCGTAGGTCGCCCACTCCGGGCTCCGCTGCTTCCGTGGCGCCTTCAGCCAGTAGATTCACCAAATTTCGGTGGAATTCGCGTGGATTATCAGGATGATATCTGGGATCGGGCGCGGAGCTCCGGGCTCACGCTGCCTACCTCCTCGGCATCCAAGCCATGCTCCCAACCCAATCGTGCATCATGCTGACTCTCATCCTCACCAAAAATTAGAATATCATCCTGGCACACATAAGTTCCATCGAGACCTTAAAGGACACTCTACATAACTCTTTGGAATACAGATGATGCTGAGTCCAATCCGAAAGGCATGCGTGCAAACCTATAAGTTCCAAAAGGAGTAATAAATGAAGTTAAGTCCCTACAAGATTCCTCTAGCTCAATTTGATGGTACACTGAGGTAAGGTCGATCGTACTAAAAACCTTGGCTCCACTCAGCAAGACCAATAATTTGTTAATATTCGGCAAGAGATATTTGTCTATGATCACACACTTCTTCAATTGTCTCAAATCAATGCAAAGTCTCAGATCGCCATTCGACTTGTGTGCTGCTTCTACTGGCGCCAACCATTCAGTGCCTTCAACCTTTTCTATAATACCTCCATCTCTCAACTTGTCAATCTCCTTTCTCCTATCTTCTCTCACTGATATTGGAACGTTTCTCATCTTAGAACATACCGGTATAGAATCTTGTTTCAATACAATCTTGTGCTTATAACCCTTTAAACAACCCAATTATTTTTTAAAACATTGGGATGACATTTCATGAGATTAGAGACATAACCATCATCATTAGCAGCAACAGAATTCACAGAGCTTCTCAATTGGATGGGAGGATCAGCATTAGGATCAAGGGAGACTCCCAATTTGCCTTGATGGATCCAACTAATAATGCTGTCTCCCTTCTTTGAAACATACATTTTTCCTGATATGAACCTCCCTTTATACTCCACCAGACCTAGAAAAGTATCCTTGATCGGTTCACCTCCATATGCTAGGGGTCTTATGTCAGGTTTCAACATCTTCACGTTCCCTTATAAATTGCTCATGTAAAATTCACTCGAAACAATCGTAATCTTTGCGCCTCAATCAAATAAGACTTTAGTCATTGCTCCTTCAACTAAGATACTATCCCAAGGACAATTTTTTTTTTATTGTCACTCACAGTTTGTACAACTAATTGACCACACTCGTAATTGTCAGCACCTGACTCACCATTATCTCTATCAAGCACTTCAATTTCTTTCACTTTAGACATCGGTTTACTCTTACACAAAGTAGTCAAATATCCTTTCTTTTTACATTTGGTACATATTTGATTAAGAGCTGGACATTTCTTACAATTGGCCAAATGTCCAGTCTTACCACACCTAAAACATTTAGGATCTTTCCACTTTCCATTAGACCTTTCCTTATTGTAAGTGGGACTCTTAAAGTTCTTATCGTTTACACTCATTTTATTCTTGCTTTTGACTTCTTGCACCTTACAATCCTTATCGGAATCTTTCTTTAAAATTGCTACACACTTTAGTAAATGCTCTATTCTTTTAGCTACATTAAGAACTTCATCTAATGTTGGATCATCACGAAGCCACAATTAATCCCTTACCTTTTCCATACTACATCCAAACATTACCTGATCTCAAATTCGTTCATCCGTTAAGGTACCAAATTTGCATGACGATGCTGATTTTCTTAGATAAGTCACATAACTTTCCACCATTTCAGTCTCACCTTGCATCCTTTTTGCAAACTTATACCTCTCTAATATGGTACAAACCTTAGGTAGGTAGTGTTTATCAAGTTTCTTGATGCAAATTTCATAATCATCAAGTCCATTTGCATCTTCCCCAGATAACTCAGGTAAGTTGTCAAATGCGTCCTGACCTTCGGAACCAAGACAGTGCAATAACAATGATGATTTCCTTTCTTCGCTTAGTGATGGTCCACACACCCTTGCATACCTTTCAAATACTACCTTCCATTTTTTCAATTGAATGGGAGGGTCCCCAGGATTAAAGAGAAAGAAGGGTCAGCTGTGACGTTCTGCATGGTGAATAAGTATGGGGATCAATAATAATGCCACTGGTGAGAAATAACTCCCAAAAGTATGATATTGCCTCATCTGTACAATATTAAGCAAAATGCCCAATGCTCTGAAAATAACTATACTAAACTTACTGAAATATGCATAGATATCATGCAAAGTCTCTTCACAATTATAATACCTGAAAGCCTTGTTACATGAACATCAAGAAGGTGTAAAACCATTTACATAGTGTTCTTCAAAGGCTGTATACATAATTGCAAAATGTAATTGACTGCAAAACTACGGACATACAAATATTTTAAGATCCTACGTTACCATAAATAACAAAAAGTAGTGAAGATGAAGCGTTCAAGAATATAGAACTTGAATATTTGTGCGCATCGGCGTAATTGCGCACACCTTGTGAAATGGAACTGTTCGATGCGAGGAGGCACGAAACGTTGTTGAAAATGCTGTGCACATCATCATAACAATAACACGTTGTGGAAAATGCTGTGCACATCAGCATAGCAGTGCACACCTTGTGAGAAAAACATCTATCGTAATAAGATGAACAAAAATAAATTTTCTTCTTTAAAGATGCCGACACGTTGCGCAACTTCGTGATGTCGTGAGAGTTGTGATGTTTACTTGCGTTAGAAGGAGCTGACGAGTGACGTCTCAAGTGAAGTGATGAGGAGCGTATATTTGCATAGAGAAGAACTGACGCACATTCAATCCATGATGGAAGCTTCTCCCGTCACAAGTTCCACACAAAATAATTTATAGCCGGATTCCATAGCACAAAGTAAGATCTTTTTAAATGACAACACAAGGTACCGTTACTGCAGAAATGTTGTTACGGGGTAATCCAGTACTTTCATAGTTATTCTTTAAAAATGAAACTGCCAAGCCTATGCACGATAAGATTTAGTCGGTAATAATAGTTATATCGAGATCCATCAATTTAATTAAATTGAAATTCTTTTGTTCATCTTAATACCAAAGCGTCAATATTTCCACTTCCTTCAACGTTTCAAAATACAATTAAATTATTTCAGATTCACAATATTACAGGACGAGCCCACATCGATACATATCTAAGTCATATTAAAACAGTCCGACATGTCTATTATGAGGCAAAGCTCCCAGTCCTAGTGAATTGAAAGAAGGCATAGAATATTTTGTAGTCTGATCATTTATGAGTAATCACTCCGTCTTTCAATGTCTTAAAATGAAGAGGTGTTTGATTGAAGAAATTCCAATTTTAACTTAAATAATGAAATCTCTCACCAATTGTAACTTGTTGAGATTCTTAAGGGCTGCCGACTATGCCAGTGTAAGATTCCTGGAATGATGACTGGACAAAGGAAGCTTTAATCTTCTTAAGTTTATTCCTTGAAGAATCCCATCCAACCATAAGCATGCAGACAGTAGCAGTTGGTCAGAGTACTGATCTGATTTACATGCAAAGATCCACCAAACCCAGAATGCAATGACATCAGGCTATTACATCTCTAACATTCTGTACAAGAAATAAATACATTCTACATTTGGCATAGTGTCATTTCATTAGGAGGAATACCACAGTGATAGATAGCATAGTGGAATTATACGAAGTGGTACCTCGGGCAATCCATGCTACACATCTGCCACAGGACTGTGTGCCATGCCCATATCGAGACTTCTTCTGTTAAACAGCCATGTGTTGTAAAGTTTCCAATTCCACATCCTGTGTTTTCAAGGCAAAATATATCATGAAGATAGTGCAGTATGAAGACCGCAGTAGAATCTACATCCGTGAATCAGAGGAAAGGTGCCCAATTTTACATCAGCTAATTTATGCTATAATTGTAATGAGTAGGGATAGGCAGTATACTTCTTTTAGCAGAATATTGCATGTACTATTACATTATAGGTGGTATATTTAGGGACTAAGAGCCACATGCATCAATCTAGGATTTTGCATTTCCTAAATAGCGAAAATTAAGGAATCGCTATTTAGGAATTGCAAAATCCTATGCATCAAGAAATCCTAAATTTTTTTATGATTTCTTAAATTTCGGAATTTGCGATTCCTTAATTGCGAATGGCAATTAAGGAATGGCATTACATTGATTCCTATGGGCCTAGAGCCCATAGGAATCAATGCCGTTTTGCATTTCTTTTTTTAGGAAATCGCAATTCGATGATGCATTGCAAGGGTGCAGAGGGGGGTCCAAAGGACCCCCCCTGCACCCCTGAAATGTATTTTAAAGTGCATGTTTCACACACACATGTCCTAAGGACATGTGTGTCTGTAACATGACACTTTTCAAAATGCATTTTTGTGCTTTTTGAAACAATTTCGCAAATTAACACAAGGGTCAACCTCGTGTTAATTTGCACTTCCTATTTCAAAAATCGCATTTTTTTTTTAAATGATGCATTGCATTTAAGGAATCGCACAAATGCGATTCCTTAAATGCATTCTCATTTTTAGGAAATGCAAAAAAAAATAATTTTTGAAAAAATGTTTCATGCATCCCAAAAACGTATTTAGGAAGCGCAAACGGCCAAATTTACCGATTCGCACCGTTTGCACTTCCTAAATAGGTTGATGAATGTGCCCCTAAAGGTGCAAACCTTTATCCTCCTGCAGGTGTATTGTTAATTAATGGAGCAATCTGCTAACTTGTCCCTCATACATGTTCACTCTGAATGGCAGACTTACAAACACTCATTTCTTCCCACCCCGAGATCCACAGGGCCACTATAAGTACAAGGTCCCTTCGTTGGCATAAAAAGATAAGACCTTTTAAAGCTGTGGAAGTAGAAGAAATGAAAAGAAACATTAAAGAGAGCAACAACACTGCTTGCTGCACAGTAACCATGCCTCGTGTTACCTTTGACACTACCCCCAGTCAATCTGGCTTCTTGCAGAAAAAACACATAGCCAGTGCCACAATTTGTTTCCCCCTTGTTCTATTAAGATTACTGTTTCTCCTTCAAACCCCTCAAGATCACAGAACACTAGAAGTAAACACAAAGGTGTTTCATTTGGGCAGACATTAGGGAATTTCATAGGACTTACTGCTTTTAGCCCAGGCATGTCATGCATTATGCTACCTGAGTCACACCTTCAGACTCTATTGCATGCTCTTTGGTGATTTACCACCATTACATTCACCATTACCATTCCCTCATTTGAAGAAATTACATCTCTAAACTACCTTCTGACATTTTAGGGGCCTACCAGACCTTACTGTTTGAAAAATATATTTAACTTTTCATAGAAATTGTTAGTCTCTGTGACAGCTTCTGAAAAGTGACATTACAATCATGGACACTTTGCGAATTATATTTTAAATATTCTCTGCAAAGGTTCAACTATAGTAGCATTCTATTCCTTGAGGTCCTTCAATTTCCCATTTCTCCCTTATTATCTCTGATTACTTCTCAGAGAGTAAGGTAAAGATGAATGAGTGAATGCATTTAGAAACTTGGGACTGGGAGAGTGATGGAAAGTGTCTGAACAATTGATTGATTAGGTGTGTGCATGCAGGTAAGTGATACACTAAAATAGAAACTGTAAGGGAGAAACTGAAAGTCATAGTGTGATATATTGAGTGAGGGTGACTGAGGTAGAAATAGTAATTAAAAAAAGAGGTATTGAGAGGGGAGGTGAAATATATCAACTTAGCTAGAAAGAGAGTAAGTGACCAGCTGTGGGATAGTGTGTGAATAAGAAAGCTTGAAAGAATGCCCGGGTTGTGGGAGAGTGTAAAAATTCCTCTTTTGCTTATGTGGTTCACGTTTTGTTTAATTGTTTTGACAGATTTTCTGATGTGCTCCCTTTATAGTGAAATCAGAATATCCATGGACCTAAATATCAAAGCCAGAATATTGTGAGTGTAATTACATTTGACAATTGTTATAATTATAGCATATCATTCTTGTATAACAACATCGTTTTAAGTGTTTTTAATATATCATCTATATTTAATATAGTTTACAATTTATATTTATATATATTCACTGAAAAAACACAAAGTTTAAAGTCGAGTTGTGTGTAACTAAGGTTTTAAGATTTTAACTTACTAACGTAAGTGGCCTAAGCATAAAATGCACCCCCATAGATTTCAGATGTCATCAGTGATATAATATGTAACGTAATAAGCAGTGCCTTACAGTGGTGCAAGTTATACTTCGGTCATTTAGGTATAACTGGTGAATTTTTGTGTGCCTTTTTTGATTTCAAAACTGTTTTTTTCAATTATTTCTATGGTATTTTAAATGTAAGTAAAAATCTTACTACCTTAGGTATAACTCCACTTTAGCCTTTTTTTTCCAGTGAATTACTATGTTTTTCTTTAGCCATAAAGTAATTTCTTATTCCGCTATTTCTGCAGGCAACCCGCTGCCGTGTACGGATCAAGGCCTGCAGCCAAACCCCATGGGTGGACAATCTTCCACAGTGCACCCTAGGCTGGCTGCAGGGCCTGGCCTGCAGTCAGGCCCTTGGCCCAATTCCCCACTAGTGCCCCGACCCCAACCTTCACAATGCCTCGACCCCAACCTTCAATCGCCTTGCAGCTAGGCCCTACATTCAACCAACCTCATGCTTTCAACTCACCACAAGCATTTCATTTTTGCTTTTTGGAGGAGACTTTGGCACCAAGGTGTGGGGTCCCTCAGTGAGCCCCCATCCTACAAGGCTTAGAGTCTCAGGATATCCATACCCGGGCCCCTTAAATATATTTCTTCAATATGTTTCGAACTCCATGAGTCATGTATTGACTTGTGCAACATTTTTGTTGATTTTGCTGCCGCCAATAAAAAATTTTAGTCACAAGGGCGTCGCACAGAACCAGCTAACAAGAATCCTTTTTTTGTAGTTTATTCCCACAGGACTCTCCCAGAATCCACAGGGCGCGTTTGCACAGTGGTGCAGGGAGGATGCTGGCCTGATGTGACAGGTGTGCAAACGCGCCATGTGGTGTGTTTTAAGTTATGGGATTAAGTCCCCTTGAATCCTGAGGGTCCATGGGGGCCAACTAGCCCACCAGGTATCTCCAGTAAGCGCCACAGAGTTGTGTTGCAGAGAGGTGTAAAAAGGGGCATGGCCTCGGACCACCTCTCTGCAAGGCAGTCCTGTGGTGCTTACTGGAAGTTCCTGATGGGCTAGTTGGCTCCCAGTGACCCTCAGGATTCAAGGGGACTTAATATCCTAACTTAAAACGCGCCACAGGGTGCATTTGCACACTTGTCACATCAGGCCCGCCCCCTCCCTGCACCACTGTGCAAACGTTCCCTGTGGTGCATTTTAAGTTGTGGGATTAATTCCTCTTCATTTCTGAGGGTCCCTGGGAGCCAACTAACCCACCAGGTCCCTCCAGTAAGCGCTACAGGGCTGCGTTGCCGAGAGGTGTTCTGAGGACACGCCCCTTTTTACACCTCTCTGCAAAGCAGGACTGTGGCGCTTACTGGAGATAGCTGGTGGGATAGGTGGAACACTGGGACCATCAGGATTTAAGGGACCTAATTCCCCAACTTAAAATGAGCCACGTGGTTTGGGTGTACAGTGGTGTAGGCAGGGGGCGGGCCAGATGTGACAAGAGTGAAAACGTGCTCTGTGTCGCGCGTTTTAAGTTGGGAGATTAAGTCTCCTTGTATACTGAGGGTCCTCCAATCACCCATCCAGTCCTATATCCTTATCCAATCACTGCGCCAAAACCCAAGCACTTATAAATTCAACATGCACTCTTCTCGCAGTACTCTAATCATCCAGTCACTACCCATGTAGTCATGCAATGATCCAGGCACTAACTTATGCACTGCTACAATCCCTGTGTACTACCCATGCAGTCCTCTAACCACCTACACCCTCCTCATTCCCTCCTTCAATTCCCCTGTTAGTACACATGCAGTCCAGCAATCACCCTGTCACTCCCTGTGCACTCCTCCAGTCACTTAGGCACTACTATGTACTAATCCAAGCACTCTGCCAATACCCAAGCAAAATTCACTCAGGACCTCTCCTTGCAGTATTCTAATGTTTCAGTCAGTAGCTATGTACTCATGCAATGAGCCAGACACTAACTGATCACTGCTACAATCTTCTATGCACTACCCATACAGTCCTCTAACCACTTACATACTTCTTGCTCCTTTAATTCCCTAAGTAGTACCCATGCAGTCCCACACTCACACTTTCACTCCCCGTGCACTCCTCCAGTCACCCAGCCACTACCATGTACTAATCCAAACAACTATAACACCTATATTGATCAAAAACTGACAGAGGGATTGCTGGAGTGCATAAGCAGTCCTCAGGAGATTGTAGCACTACATCTGTTAGTGCCTGGGCCATTCCATAAGTACATGGTTAGTGACTGGATGATTAGAGTACTGCAAAGAGAGTACATGGTGAATTTATAAGTGCTAGGGTATTAGAGCAGTGATAGGATAAGTACACCGTGCTGACAAGGTGATTAGAAGAGTGCTCATGGAGTGACAAGGGGAATGCTGGAGTGCATAGGTTCTGCTCTGGCGATTGTAGCACTGAATGTATTATTGCCTGGGACATGAGTACATGTGTACTTACAAATTCACTATACTCTCTCCTTGCAGCACTCTAATCATAAAGTTACTACCCATGTACTCATGCAATGGCCCAGGCAGTAACTCATGCAGTGCTACATCCCAAGACCACTACCCATGCAGTCCAGCAATCCCTCTGTCACTCCCTGTGCACTATTCATGCAATGTCCTAGGCACTAATACACTCACAGCTACATTAACCAGAGCAGTACCTATGCACTCCAGCATTCCCCTTGTCACTCCGTGAGCACTCTTCTAATCACCCTGTCAGCACCAAATACTTATCCAATCACTGTGCCAATACCCAAGCACTTATAAATTCACCATGTAGTATCTTTGCAGCACTCTAATCATCCAGTCACTAACCATGTGTCTATGCAATGACCCAGGCACTAACAAATATAGTGCTACAATCCACTGAGGACTACCTAAGCAGTCCAGTAAACTGCCTGTCACTACCTATGCACTCCTCCAATAACCCAGCCAGCACAATGTAATTAACCAATAGGTCTACCAAAACCCAAGTACTTATAAATTCACCACATACTCTACTTACAGTACTGTAATCATCCAGTCACTACCCATGTACTGATGCAATGGCCCAGGGACCAACACATGCACTGCTACAGTCCCCAGAGCACTACCCATGCAGTCCAGCAATCCCTCTGTCACTCCCTGTGCACTCTTCCAATCACTCTGCCAGCACCATATACTTATGTAATTGCTTTGCCAAAACCCCAGCACTTATAAATTCACCATGCAGTCTCCCTATAGCACTCTAATCATCCAGTCGCTACGCATGTACTCATGCAATGACCCAGGCATTAACTCATGCCAAATACAGAGGAGGTAATGCTAATTACAAGGGTACCCCAACGCATAGTGTTCCCTAGTGTACGTAGGTGTTTTCACTGTATTCTAAGTGTCTTTTAGGATAGCACTGTCTCTAGGCCTGGTTAGTCAGAGTCAGTTACCACCAGTACCCACCAGCAAAAAGTTTGGGGCACAGGAGAACTTTCTGCTCCTCTGTTGATTCTTTCTGCACATCTCTTGCTTCTTCCTCCACTTTTCTTCATCTTTCTGGACTTCTGTTGCCTCTTTATGCATTTGTCTTGCTTCTTTCTGCACTTTTCTTCCTCTTTCATCACATTTCCTACCTTTGTAGGCATAGTTAGAAATTAGTATTTAAAAACCTTTGAAATTCACTGAAAAAACCATAGGTTTCAGGGACGTTATAGTTAGAATTAAGCATTTTAAAAAACTTTGAAATTCACTTAAAAAACATAGGTTTCAGGGGCGTTATAGTTACAAATTAGCATTTAAAAAACCTTAGAAATTAAATGAAAAAAAACACAGGTTTCAGGGACATTATAGTTAGTTGGACATTTCACTCGTACAAAATCAGAGAAATTTGGCCGTTATAGTTAGTTCAGCTAACTATACCTCGCGCCCCCCACAATGCACTGCTGATGATGTCACATATTACATCATTCATGACATGGTCAGTAACATCACTGATGACATCACTGATGACATCTCAAACAACATCACTGATGGCATCATCTATGTGATAATCTAATGCACCTCCTTATATCCTAATATAATCTTTGATACACCCAGTCTAAAATACAGACTACCATTTTTCAAACCATAGACACACCAATATCAGTTAGTACATACCCACTCACTGATTCCTAGGTCTGCACACACATCCACTCATTCACCCATACAGTCATTCATACATGCAGTCAATAATTATCATTATCATTTGCACACACATATCTATACAGTCACTCAAACACTGCTACTCATCCATAGTTACTCACAATCAATCATGTCAATCATGCAAACAATCAATGACACGCCCATTTACTCACCTATACCGTTATACACACACCACCTCACTTATTAAAACATATACTAACACATAATTACACTCTTATACAATGACTAATACAAGCATACACTGATCCATACAGTCACTCTCACAATCACTCACTCTCACATATAGTCATTTATACACCCCAACACTCACATATACTGCCTTTCACATATGCAGTTACTCACAAATGTACCGCTGAGGCATCCATTCACTCACCAACACACCCATACACATACCCACCCACCCATACATCCCTTCACAAATGCACTCTTGAACCCATTCACCCAGTGAATCATCTACTCACATATCTATGCACAGAGTTACACCCCCACCCACATAGACAGCCAGGCACCCATACAGATACTCAGACAATCCATCAATAACCCATATAGATCCCCATTTAGCTACTCACCAACCCAAGCAACCGCTTACACACCAACTGACAAACTAAACTATGTGAATGTCTGTATCAGTCACTAACCCATGCATTTAGTAAGACACATTTAATCACTCACTTATACAGTCAGTCACACACCTACTAAATCATCCATCCAGGCACTTATACACCCACTCATTCTTCAATACACCTTGGCATATGTATAAAACATTTTTAAACTCTATAGAAACACACAGTCACTGGATGATGTCATCAGTGATAGAATTTGAGATGTCATCAGTGATGTCACTGACCATGTCATGAACGATGTAATATGTGACCTCATCTTCAGTGCATTGCGGGGGCGGAGTTATAGTAAGCTGAACTAACTATAACGGCCAAATTTCTCTGGTTTTGTACAAGTCAAATGTCCAACTAACTATAACGTCCCTGAAACCTCTGTTTTTTTCAGTGAATATAAATAAATATATATAGATTTTTTTTCCGTAACACTTTCCATATTTGATCTACACGTCGGACGAAGCAACAGGACGATTTCTGCTCAGGGGGACGCTGGAGGCTCTGGGTCGGAGGACATGAGGCATCCGGTTGACAACCTGCCGGTGAGTTTACCTTGTCCTTCATTATTGCTAGCGGCAGACACGTTGGGGACTAAATAAGCACACAATTTTTTCAGCCACATGAAAAGTGAAAACCGTGATGTTCACCGATCGGGAGAGGGAGGAGGCAGCGGAAGGGATTTTTTCTAAAAACCAAAGGAAAGTGAACCCTGATCCCAAAGGTGCAACGGGTAGCCGAGCGGTACCTAATAATTTAAAATTTTTATTTAACAAGCTGGAAACGACTTATGAAAAGGAGACACAGAATTGGTGGGAGGCCCCCTCTCTACAAAGGTACCTGGATGCAAATCACATACCGAGAGGGTTACGTATTTATACGACAACCTCATATGAAAACCCTGATCCTTTATTGTTGCAAGAATGGGCTGAATATACCACTGACTCCGCCAGAGACATGGTAAAAATACTCACGAAGTCGGCTTGGAGAAATGGCCAGAAATTATTGGAGGAGATTAAAAAGATTGAGGAAGCCATTGCACTTGAAAAGGATACAAAATTGAAAGATGAACTACCACAACAAATGAATAAGAGACTCACTAACTATGAGAGCGTAATGAAACATTGTAAACAGACCAAGTTTCTTCGGTATGAAAAAGATTAAGAATCAGGACGCATCCTAACGTTTTCCAAAAAGTTTGATGGCCCAAGGAAACAGTTAAGTCTTCAGAAATCAGGTCAAGTTTTCTCCAGAGAAAACTCAGAATCGGAGGTAGAACTGTCCGAACGAGAGCAGACGGCATGAAGAAAGGTGAAGGAAACAACACCTACTTTTTTTCAGGAGTACCAATTATTGAGGCAAGCCACACAACAACCGACACAACAAACCCATCCCCCAGACAAAAACAACAAAAAACAAGAAGAGGGAAGAAAGGAAAAGGCCACTTCACCCAACCAACGGGTCACACGGAGCAAGCGAGGGGGCAAATGAAAACAATAAAGAGGCAAACGGTTGACAATTAGTCCAAAAAACAATTAACGTCAGAAGAAATTCATATATTAGAACTAGGCCTAACATTTTGCCCAACTTCCCAATTTGATTATACAAACACACGTATAGATCTTTATAGATTTGTAAGGAAGATGAAACTTATGAATATACATCTTCTCGATCCGAAAAAAACAAGTACAACTACATCAAATACTGTTGAAAATGGAAATCCATTAATAGAAACACACCTTGACATCCTGAGAGTATTAAGGGAAATAGAGACGTAAAGTAATATTTCAGACTAGGACAATACATTAGGATTTCTTGAACAAGTGGGAGTTACCCAAACAGGGACACAGAATAATCAAAGTTTGAAATCACATTTCATTCCACAAACGGTAAACAATGGAATTGACACCTTTCATGATCTAGTGACTGAAGAACTAAAAATATTACAAGCAAACGGTCCTAACCTTACAAAAGAAAATCTAACTAAAAGTCAATGGCAGGTGATAATGGATTTAAAGAATGATGATGAAATAATAATCAAAGCGTCTGACAAAGGCGGATTTTTAGTGTTGATGGACAAAAAAGCTTACCAAAAGGAAGCCTTGCGACAACTAACAATGAAAGAATGCCACAAAATAATAACACAGACTATATATGAAACAAGCATCAAGGACGTTCATGAAACTTTGAATCAATGGAAAAGCAAAGGAAAATTGGGGGAGCAAGATTTTAGATTCATGTACTGTGAATTCCCAGAACTGCCATCCTTTTATCATCTTCCAAAGAGTCATAAAAATCTAATTGACCCCTTGGGATGGGCAATTGTGTCCTCAATATAGCTTACTGGAGAATGCTTCAATATACATTGACTGTTTTCTCAATCCCCTGGTCAAAGATGTAAATTCTTACATAAGGGATGCAAAGGACTTCTTGCGTATTATAACAAGCCTGACATGTTATTAATAACATTGGACATAACAAGTCTCTATACGAGTATAGAACTTGAAAAGGGACGTAAGGCAATCCAATTTTTGCTTGAAAAAGGAATTTGAAACATTGCAAGCATAACATGGAACTGATATCTTTCTGTCTAAGGAATAATATTTATCTTTTTTTAGGTGATCTGTATCATCAGGAGCAGGGGATGGCCATGGGCATGTGCTCCGCCCCTAGCTATTTAAAAGTATTCATGGGCTGGTGGGAGAAGCACTTGGCCTCGGCGGGAAGAAATGAGAAATGGCTGGAAAAGGTTGCGTTGTGGGCCTATTACATTAACAACCTCTTCATTATTTGGAAGGGGTCGTATGAGGAAGCCATCTGCTATGTGTCAGCCCTCAACGACAACAATCCCAACTTGAGGTTCACAGAGTGCATTAGTTGTACACAGGTACCTTATTTGGACATGATAATCGGTATTGAAAACAATACCTTACAAACAACACTCTATAGGAAACCCACAGCTGGAAACAGCACAGTACATGCTAATAGCTTTAATCTTAGAAGTGTAATTAGCAGTGTCCCCTATGGGGAAATAGTAAGGATCAAACGGAACTGCTCCACAAAAAATGAATTTGAGAAATCGAGAGATGAAGCCTTTGGTAGATTCAGAGAACGAGGACACACTGAGGGAGTATTAAAGGAGGCAGTGAGAAAATCAGAAAGCTTACAAAAAAAAATCTGCTAGTAGCAAAAACAGGAAACATAGATGAGATTCGAGAGGAAACCAGTGCAGTAAGAATGATTACCGAATATACCACCAGTTCATCTGATGTGTTTCAGATTTTCTGTAGACACTGGAAAGTTCTGATAGCAGATACCATCATAAGGCCACATATCTCTCAAACCCACTAATAAGGCCAGGCCCAGCCCGAAAGGACCATCTGGTTAGAAACCATTTTTCAAAGGCCCCAAAAATACAGAGATTTGGATGCATAGATTGCAAGGCGTGTAAGAGTAGCAAAAAGGAAAAGGAATTCCAGATACCAGGCAGGAAAATGAAATGAAAAATCAATAAATGAATTAATTGTTATTCCGACTATACAGTTTACTGGCCCATGTGAAAAGAAATATATTGGAAGAACGATCCACCCAACTAAGAAGCGGATCTTGGAGCACATGAGGGCTATAAAAAATCATGACAAAACGTACCCAGTGGCACGCCATTTCCAGGAAAAACATAAAAGTAATCAAAATGTATTGAATTTCTTCTGCTTAGATCAGGTCCCCATAAAAGAACGAGGGGGGGATAGAACAAAGAAACTGAGGAAACTAGAGTCCAAATACATTGTTAAATTGCAAATGAAAACTCCACAAGGTTTGAATAATGAAGATGATTTATGGGTTCACATGATATGATATAGTAAGACTGTGCATAACAAATAGCAGTACTATAGGGATTATGAAGGTATTGGAAAGAAATATGTTGGAGGCATTCGGTAGGATTGTAATGAATTTACTGTGGTAGAACATAATTATTATGTGATAACAATGATGTACGCATCATGTGCCCATTCAGGGCTTAATTTGAATACAATTGTGATGTGGCAATAATGTTTCAGATGTTGTGTAAGAATTTTTGGCCCATTCAGGGGATAATTTTTGAACAATTGATCAAATCGAATGAAATCCATTAATATTTTGAAACATATATAATAATGACAACATGAAATGACGATCAGACATGTGATTTGATGTATTGCAATGACTTGAGATATAAATAATGTTCCTTGTATTAATTGCATAGTATAAGTAAGTACCAACACACCATTCTAAGATGGCCAACACCATAATCCTTATACTTTTTGACTAGAGGGAGACTTCCTCCATGTCAATGAATTGAATTAACTGTTTCCTTCCTTTATGTTCATAGTTTATTTTACTTTTAAAATGCCTGTTTTCTAAAACCACACTGACATTGACAAAGACGTGAAACCGAAACGTGTCTGTCTGGTGCTGTGGTCATGTGGTGAATAAATACATTGAAGAAAATAAGATTTCCCCAGTGTGTGCCTCGTTTTATGACGGTGGAGGAAAGTCATTGTCTGGGAATATATATATATATATATCCCAAAGCAAAGTCTCCAAAGATAGGTGGGGCCCCAGCCCTAGCAGGGCGGGCTCGGCGGCCTCAGCAACACAGGCATGGAGTGCCCCGCATGTGGAAGCATCTAAAACAACAACAAAAAACAGTGCCAACTTCAAGCGCCTTTATTATACTGACGCTTTTCAACTCTTAAATGAGCCTTAATCATAGCAGTGCAATTGATGCCAGGTGATCACTGTTTAGACAGATTACATTGATAGTTCAGAAATCTTTCAGAATACATGTTGCAGTATGCACAAGGGAAATGAATTTAAAATACATTAGGAATGCGATGGGTGTGCAGTATAATTATATATACACACACACACATACACGCGCACACACACGCACACACACGTATATTTTTAATTACTAAGGGCCGATTTAGAACTCGGCGACTGGTTACTCCAACACAGCGGTAATGTCTGCTGATATATATTAAACTCATAGGATGTAATGGGATTTATATTTCAGTGGACAGGATAACTGTCACCGTTGTGATGGAGTAATCCGTCCGCCGATTTCTAAATCAGGCCCATAGGGCCCGATGTAGGTAGGCCGTTACCGATCGGTAACGGCCGAAAATACCGATTTTTGGCCCTTACCGATCGGTAAACAGCCATCGAGATGTAGGGAACCAAAAAAATTAATAATCGGAGTGAAAACCGAATCGGAATGAGTACCGAATGGGAAAGAATCCAATACGTACATACCGAAAATCGGATATGTAACGAATCGGTAACACACCGATTCGTAAGCAAACACCGATTCGGTCCATGTACCGAATCGGTAGTGACACCGAATCGGAAAATCACCGATTCGGTCCATTTACCGAATCGGTAGTGACACCGATTCGGAAAATCACCGATTCGGTCCATGTACCGAATCGGTAGATAGACCGAATCGGACATGAGCCGAATCGGAAAACATACCGATTCGTATGAATCGCCGATCGGGAAATTCCCCGATTCCGACAGATGGGGAGATGTAGGGAGGCACAGAAACACCGAAATCGGCTCAGAATCGGTAGAATTCACTCAGTATTTACCATGGATTCCAATCAGGTGGTAACCAACTCCAACCCATATAAACAGCCCCAAAATGCATTGCAACTTGCAGGATGGCAGCTTTTTATGTCATTGCGAGGCGGCTACGGCTACAGCAGGAAGGACAGAGGGAATGGCTAAGAAATGAACAGGTCTACAGACAGAGGATAACCCTGTTCATGCTCACAGAGGCAGAGATCCTACAGAGATACAGGCTGGACTCTGACACCATACTTGAGCTCATCAGGGATCTCAAACCATTCTTGGACCACCACACCCCAAGGGCACACGCCATCCCTGCGCACATCCAGGTGCTATGCAGCCTACACCTGCTAGCGTCTGGCAGCTATCAAAGTGGAGTTGCAGCGGCAGGAGGGGTGAGCCAGAGCAGCCTGTCAAGGTTCTTCCACACATTCCTTGACGCCATGATACACAGGATGGACCAATACATCTCTTTCCCTGCAACCCACGCAGAACTGCTACAAACTAAAGCTGACTTCTACCAGATGGCACAATTTCCCCAAATCATTGGTTGCATAGATGGCACGCACATTCCGATTTGCCCACCAGCGGACACCGAATACATATACCGCAATCGGAAGTCTACACACACCATCAACGTGCAGGTGATCTGCAATGCAAAGTGCACCATCACAGACCTGGTAGCAAAATTTCCTGGGAGTACCCATGACTCCTATATTTTCCAACAGAGCGGCATCTATGCACGGCTGATGGCTGGCGAATTTGGTGAAGGATACCTCCTAGGTGAGACACATCATCAGACCCCCATAACACATAGTAGCTAGGTGGAATACATGTATGCATGTGTGTAATGTTACCCCTTTCTCTTCCAGGCGACAGTGCATATGCCCTCCACTCATTCATACTCACCCCCTACCTCAACCCCTCCACACCCAGCCAAAGGAGGTATAACCGGGCCCACATACGCACAAGAAATGTTGTCGAACGGACCTTTGGCATCTGGAAAAGTAGATTCAGATGCCTGCACAAGAGTGGAGGTGCAAGGCAGTATACCCCCATCACCTGCTGCAAGATCATAGCTGTATGTGCAATGTTACACAACCTTGCGGTGAAGAAGGGCACTGAGGTGGAGTTGTCTGACTACGAGGACCATGACGACGACGAAGCTGTGCCACTGACACAGCCAGCTGGGGTGTGTACGCCAAGTGATGGCAGATACAGACGTGAGGAGATTACTGAAAACTATTTCTGAGTGAGTACAGATGCAAAGACAGCTAAATGGTTGTTGGGAAAAAACAAATTTTAATACTGTTGCAACACAGTTACTGCACTGATGTGCAACAAAAAAATGGTGTAATGGAAAAGAAAACAAAAGTCCAAGGTCCAGGTTGCCTCACCCGCCCTTGCAAGGCTATTTCTTTGCCCGCTTGCCAGCCCCACTGGGGTGTCCCTCAGCCCCCTCTGAATGACCAGCAGCATCTGCGGAGCGCCTGGTGCTCCTACGTGGCTCAGACGCAGCGCTGGCCGGGCTGCTGCGGCTGCTGCTGTCCCCAGCATCCCCCAGGTCCAGGGCAGGATTTGTTCGAGATGATCATGGCCTCCATAGCAGTGGTGATGCGGGCCATTCCCCTTGTGAGCTCTGCCGTATTCTGACTCAGGCTAGACTCCATGTTTGCGCTGCGCTGGCACAGTTGTGCCGTTGCCGCAGCAAGGCGGCTCAAGCAGCGGTTCTGCACCCGGGCATCCCGCCTGCGCACCAGCTCCTGCTCCTCCATTCTGCCACACAACTGGGTTATGGCAGTGGTTAGCCTGCCTAAACCTGCTGCCACCTCCTTGTTTGATTCCACGAAGGCCTGAAATCCCTTTACCATTTCTCCCATCTGCAGGTTGTGCTGCAGGAGCTGGCGTTGGCAGGCCATCGTGGATTTTGCCTGCTGCCTCTGTATCTTGACCATCTTTCCCTCGAGGCCCAGGAAGACACTGCCCTCCCGTGCTGGTGCAGCAGTGGTGGTGATGGCACGGCGCCGGGCACTGCTGCTGCCGGCCTGCTGAGTGGGCTGGGGTGCCACTGGTGGGGGTGTGGTGCTGGCCGGTCCCTGAGCCCCTGCTCCCAGGACAGGTTGTACTGGTGCCAAAGCCATGGTTGTGGCAGGAGCTGGTGTAGGTGGAAGGGGGTCCCTTGTCGGGGAGTTCTCTGGGGAGAACTGCAAGGGGGGTGTGCTGGGCATTTGTGGGGAGTGCAGTGCTTCGAAGTCTATCACCAGGTCTCCCTCCATACCAAGCCCTAGGGTGTTTCCGTCCTCCTCCTCCTCAGCAGCCTGGCTGGTGCTCGGCCCTGCGAGTGCAGTGTCAGATGGTGCTGCTGCCTCTGATGACAATGTTTGTCCGCCTGATGGTGCCCCTAGGTACAAAGAAGCATTTGTAAATTGAGTGCCGATGTATTACAGTCAGTACAATTAAAGCATTCCACATGTCCTTGCATCTCCTTAGACTGTGTTACACTGTTTCCTGTCTTGTGATTCTGCACTGCCATATTTTGCTAACTTCTGCTGACTACATGTACCATGATGCTTGTCTCTTGTATGTTGGTTACAGTACTGTGCATGGGGTTTGCCTATGCATTGTGTCTAATGGGGAGGTGTCTGGTAGGGTGTGTCATGATGCGCATGCTTCTTACCTGTAGCTGTAGTTCTGGCAGAGCTGTCCAGGGTCCCAATTCCAGTAACACTCTCCCTCTCAATGGTGGTGGAGACCATTTCCTCGAGGTCTGTGAGGGGTGGCGCCGGGTTCCTGCCTCCACCAGTGCCTCCAGCCTGCCTCTGGATCTCTGCCATCTTCCTTTTTGTGAGGCTGCGGATGTCGTAGAATCTCTTCTTGAGCTCATTCAGGGACCTGGGGGTGACACCCACAGCATTCACCTTTTGGGCGATTTCGCTCCAGATCCTCCTCTTGGTGCTGTCTGGCACATTGAGGGACAGCTTTCCAAACAGCTGGCGGTGCACCCTCACCACCTCCTCGACCAACACCTGAAGCTCGGTGGTGCTGAACTTAGGCTTCCTCTTCTGGGAGGACTTCTGGCTCTCGCTCTGGTTTGCCATGTTCTTCACTACAGTTCACAACCTCCTACTCCCACTGCTGCTAACTGTGAGTGTTGAGCTCAGGCTGGCTCTCCAGAAACTTCTTAATTAGCTGCACCTGCCAGGGTTGCCACTCCCTGTTTGGGTGGGGGAGGGGGAGCCACCTCATTGGCTGAATCGGCTTTTGCCGAATCGGCTTTTACCGAATCGGATATTACCGAATCGGTAAAATCCGAATCGGTATTATCCGATTCGTATTTTACCGATTCGGTTTCTTCAATGCATTCCTATGGGCTTTTTGGCCATGGGTGTGTTTTCATAGCTACGATTCTATAATTGCCGAATCGGATTTTACCGAATCGGCTATTTCCGAATCGGTGTTAGCCGATTCGGAACTTTCCGATTCGGTGTTAGCCGAATCGGTACTTTCCGATTCGGTGTTAGCCGATTCGGTACTTCCCGATTCGGTCCGTGCCGATTCGGAACATACCGATTCACATTACCGATGCCGACCGATTCGGTATTAATTCGCCTTTTTTTACCTACATCTCGTTTTCCGATTTCAGAATACCGATTCGGACCGCCTCGGTATTTTGAAATCGGAAAATCCCTTTTACCTACATCGGGCCCTTAGTGTTTTGTCTATAAATAATTAGTAGGATTTATTTTTTTGAAATGATGGGCCTTATTTTATGAAAAATGTTGCATAGCTGCAGTAAAACAGTGACGCAACACTTTCAGGGCACCTTCCTTGCGACACCATGCATGCGCTGTATTTACAGTACGGCGCTCCATGTCACAGGATTGACAGATATGTCAAGAATCCTGACGTATCTGTCGTCTCAAAAATGGTGCATTGATGAAGTGTGTCTGAAAACAGACACAACTCCAGCACTGAGTCATTTCACATGGGGTAAGCCCCATGTGAAAAGGCCTTTCACACCTTACGCCTGCTTCTAGCAGGCGTAAGGATTTGAAGCATTGATGCCGTAGAAGTGTCGTAGTGAAACCTCATAGAATTCACGGCAACACTTCTACGAGCCTTTTCTGTGGCAGAACACCCACCCCGCATACATTATACCTGTCACAGGTATACTGGAACACAGGGGTTTACAAAGTACAGCATCTGCCTAGATGCGACACTATGTAAATATGGCGCAGTGTGGCAAATTTTATTTAAAAACAATTAATATTTTTGTAAATGTAATAATTTAAAAGTTTAACATGTATTAATGTTATTCATGGTGCTGCTCATAGTTTTGTTGGGGTAGGGGGGTAGTCCATTAACGTTTTTCATTATTTTATATTTTTAATTTGTTTGGGTTATTATTTATTGTTTTAAGTAAATTTGTTGCATGTTATTTTATGCTATTTATTGTTTGGGTTGTTAAGTTTTAGGGGGTCTGGTAGGTTTTGTTTTAATTGTTTTAAAATAAAAAAATAAAAATAAATATTTAACGATTGTTTTTATTTAGATAGTGTTTTTTATGTATTATCCCATATGTATTCGATTTTATTTATTTGGGGGATTTAATTTGCTTGTTTTTATAATGTTAGAATTTACTTTGGTTGTCCGGTTCTATTGTGTTTTTGGGTCAATGTGGTGAAGTGTATTATTACATTTTTTATTTTTTCCATTTAAAAACTTTTAAAATATGTTATTTACTGACCTTTCTTTTATGTTTCATAAAGGTTAAGGAAGGGGTGTTGCAAATCCATTCATTTGCTGACATTGGTAAGCTGTGATTCCTAAACATGCGACCTCATCAAGTGCATTTCAATTTTAAATGTATATAAATATATATGCACATGAATACTTGCAAACAAACTGGGACCACATATGCAAGGTCTGATCAACCCAGATCAAACCAGGTTTGAGAGGATGCAGGGACGACACAAAGCAAATATTACAGGTTCTGTACAACACAAAGTGGGCCCGTAAAACAGGCCTACTGTTTTCCATTGATGCAGAAAAGTCCTTAGACAGAGGCACAAGATAATCCTGCACATTTTTTTTAGATTAAATGGGTTGGAAATTTAAGACATGGGCCCTTTGTGGTTATGCACGACCCATTGTAAGTAAGTAAGTAATTTTATTTGCATAGTTAATTAAAACCATTGCAATACAACCATTAAAATTACTTCTACACTAAAAAACAGTATATCACTACAAACATTAAAATTACATCTAGGGGGGCGTGTCCAAGATGGCGACATAAGCGGACGTGTTGCTCCCGAGCTCCCGCCGACGGCCTAGTATAGCGATGGCCAAGAGCCTCTTTTAGCTCTCTGTTGGCTTTTGTTTGGGGGCCGGAGGGGTCCCGACAGCATTTGGGACCGGGTTCGACTTAACCCTGGTGGAGATCGGTCTCGCGGGGCCAAGAACGCGAGGTTGGCGGCGCGGCCAAGGAGGCCGGGATGTGCCGCCTGAGAGCTGCGGAGGATGTGGGGCGGTCCCATGGCCGAAGACTCGATTCGCCCGGAGGGAGCTGTGGCTCGCGAGGCGGATTCAGAGAGCAGAACCGAGCGAGGGAGAGGCAACGAGGAGAGACCGCGGTGGAGCAGAGCTGGTGAGGTCCGACCCACGTGTTGCCTACGCGAGGCCCTGGTCATCGGGCCCGAACAGGAGCCGCTGTGGACCCGCCGGTGGGTAGCTCCGCTCCCCCACTGGGTGGAGGAGGGAGGAAAGCGGAGGCCCTGCGGACCCCAGCAACATCGAGCAAGGACGAGGGAACTCACTTACAAGGTCCCGAAGTGTGGTGAGCCAGCGTCGGAGCGCCATTGGAGTGGGGCAAAGTGCGCGACCCAGGCGGCAGTCAGCTATAGGCCTGGATTCGCAGGGAGGCGATTGTAGGCCCGCCAGTGGCTTCTGCTTTATCCCCCCCGACCGGTGACCGAGAGGCAGGATCAGTGGCAGCAACGGACAGGCCCCCCTCCACCCCTCGATTGGACTCTGTTTGGTAGCGTGGACCTTAAGGGCCCGGAATGGATTGGGCCTAACACTGCACCAGAGAGCCTGTGGAGAAGGGGCCCTCCAGGGAGAGGACCTGCCAGGATGCTGCCGGCGGTTCTCTGAAGCAAAGCCTGCTGGAGCCAGGAGCCCGCTGGTTAGGTGGGCCGGCATTGTGTGCGGGACGGGGAGCCCTGGTGGTCCTGGCTGGAGCCACGGGGAAGCATCGGGCAAGCCACTCTGTGGGGAACCATCATGCCCGCAGGTCTAGGAGGTCTTCCAGGGAGTGGAGGGGCCCAACTGCCATCTTGCGACTGGGATCCAGCAGGTCTCGGGTCTGCAGGCCTGCAGTGGTAATGGCACCCCCCCTACTGATGTGCGCTGGTGGAGACACGGCCTTGAGGGTAGAGTGAGGGTGCCAGGGTGTGGCAGAGCACCTAGTGACACGGCGAAGCTGCAATAGAAGCTGAGGCCTGCGCAGGTCCACCAGGGGAGTGAAAGTCTGCACTGCGACATTGTTTTAAAGTGTCCTTCCTGGGTGTTGGCCTATTGGGCCCATCTGCACCCCCTTTGAGGACTGACCCAAGAGAGGTGCGAGCCCAAGCGGACTGGTGACACTGTGGTTGGCATTGCTTTGAGGAACCTGAGAGTTGGGTGGTCCGCGCCGAACTGTGGTGCGAGCCCTAGGGGCGCGGGCCCCCCACGACGTCCCAGAGTGCGAGGGCGAGCCCTTTGGACTACACGGGTTGCTGGAGCCCGATTTGACACTCCTGGGCCTGCCCACTCAATTGGCCTCAGTGGGAGGAAAGCGCTCCATCTGCGAACCCGGTGGTGTCTGGTATGCGCAATGTCCACCTCCAGGGGACGTAAGGACAAGACCTTGAAGGAACTGTTTGCTAAAGCACCGGTGAGTCAGCAATCCGGCCCCATGGCGACGAGTGTTACTCCACCCACCTGTGGCCCAGGGGACGGATCGGAGACTATCACTAAGTCCTTCTTGGAATCATTGTTTAAAACCCTGCGAGGTGATATCCACACCCTGAAACGGGAACTCAAGGAGGAAATCAAAGAGGTTCGCAGAGGCATGGACGGTATTGGGGAGCGTGTGGCAGACCTCGAGGGCAAAAGTAAAGGAAGAGATACCGAGCCGGAAGCACTGCAGCAGGAAATAATACGGATCCATGACCAACAAGTAGATCTATAGACCCACCTGGAGGATCTGGAAAACTGCTCCCAGCACCATAACGTCAGGATCCGGGGAGTGAAGTTGACTGAAGACACAAAGGATCTCCCTCTGGACGCGGAGCTTCGCCTGGATAGGGCACACCGGATGGGTCCCCCGCGCTCTGCCTCGGCCACACCCCCGGACATCTTAGTATGTGTGCAGGACTATCGCGCCAAAGAAGAGATCCTTCAAAAAGCCCGCCAGATGCACCCTCTCTCTTTTGGAGATCACTCGCCAGTCCTGTTCTAGGATTTGTCTGCCCTCCCTCTGCAGAAACGCAGGACCTTCAAGCCAGTTACAACACTATTGCAACAACGCAACATCTCCTGCAGCTGGGGCCATCGGTTCCGCCTTGTGTTCAAATGGGACAATAAACTCTATCAGCTGCGCTCCCTGTCAGAAGCTAGCTGATGAGAGTGACTCGACCAACCAAGCCATAGACCGCGTCGATTCCAGGCCGCAGTGGCGCCAACAGAGGCGGCGACGTCGAGTGAGAAAGCCTCCTATGGCGGTGATTGAAGAGGACCAGCGTGCTGCAGTGGAGGCAGCGGCATCAGAATTAGCTTCGACCCAACCTGCCTGACTTTTCCAATTTTATGGCCAATAGTTTGCATGTTTTCGGCTCTGGGCCATTGGCGGGAGGAGTACATCAGAAATCAACAACTTACCTGTATTGTTGTACCACCAAACATCTGCGGATGATGGACAATATGTTTCAATGTATTTTTCTTATCTTTCTGGGGCTTTTTGGAGGGGGGGGATTGGAAGGGAGTTTAATGTTCTTTGTCCACCAATCGCTTAGGTATGTATTGGGTATCCGAGGTCGGCGCCCTTTGGGGTATGGCACTATTGGGGCTCATGGATCCATTCTGGTTAGCATGCTTCAATGGATGCTCAAACACACTACAGGTTAGATACTTGTTACGGAACTGAAAATACTCACACTTAATGTGAGAGGGTTAAATAACCCCCTACAGTTCTTTTATTCTAACTCCACTAAGACGGTGGGGGCCGCTATACTCGTGTCCCAGATATTCATTCAGGGGTAAAGTCCTACATAAGTCGGTGGAGATTAAGAGTAGGTTGTTAATCTATAGGTTTTCTTTAGGTTCCACCATGTTAACCATTGGCTCCGTCTATGTTCCCAATGAGGGTCAGGAGAGGTTTTTTCACATTGCCCTTACACAAGCTACGTCTACGCCAGACCGCCATATAGGTCTGGGAGGTGACCTCAACTTGGTTTTTGACAATGTTTTGGATAGGTTGTGCCAATGCACAACACAAGCAGGAGCCCTTTCTGCAGAGGGACTGACTCGTTTGAGCGAGTTAGGCTTCAGGGACCTATGGCGCAGCTTCCACCCCCAGGAGAGAGAATATTCTTCTTTTTCTAATGCGCATAAAACATATGCTCATCTAGATTATCTGCTTGCGACCTTGCCTACACATGCCCTAGCAACTAAGGTGGAGATTGGAGTTGCCTCCTTTTCTGACCATGGCCCAATGACTGTTGTCCTTTCCCTCCCCCCGATTCAGTGTGCGCAGCGGACTTGGCGCCTTAGAGAGACATTACTGCACCGCAGGGAAGTTGTCACACGAATACAGCGCGTTATCACAGACTACTTTTCCCATAATAGCAACACAGGTACCACACTTGCGACACAGTGGGCAGCTTTGAAAGCCGTTCTACGGGGAGAGTTCATTGCGATCTCTGCCGGGGATAATGTAGAAAGGCAGCGCAAGCGAGATGAGCTCACCCAGCAAGTCAGAGAGCTTGAACAAATGCAGCAGAGGACGGGGCGCCTAGGGTCTGGAGGCAGCTGAAAGCTGTTAGGCAGCATTTAGTAGTGATTGACCAAGATAGGGAAGAGTTTGCAGCCCTGCGACTACGCCACGCATATTACACGGGAGGGGATTGATGCGGACGGTAAATTGGCACTCAAATTGAGGGAAACCAGACAACAGCAGTCAGTACAGGAGATCGTTCGGGAGATGGGAGACGCGTCACAGAGGATCATGATATTGCTGAAGCCTTCAGGGATTTTTATGCCGACCTCTATTCCGGTGATACCATTGGTGACCTAAAGGAAGATGCTTTTTTAGACTCCATTCCCCTTCCAACACTTTTGAGAGATCAGGTGGACCTTCTAGAGCGTGACATCAGACCGGAGGAGGTCATTGCTGCCATCTCTCGCCTAAAATAGGCAAAGACCCTGGGCCTGTGGGGTTCCCTGCAAGTTTTTATAAAACATTCTGCGCGCAGATCGCCCCTCTTCTCGAATGCCTTTTTAACTCATTTTCGCCCCCCTATAGGTTGGATGAAGCAGACACAGTCGGAGCTGGCTCAGTTCATATGGAACGGGCGAAAGCCGCGTCTCAAACTACGGCTGGCGATGCTTCCACTGGAAAGAGGAAGGATTGCACTTCCAGACTTGACGCTCTACTTTCAAGCGGCTCAGCTATGCCTTTTGGTGGAGTGGAGTAGTTCGGAGTCTGAAAAGCACTGGTTGTTCAAAGACCAGGCGGTGGCAGGCAGACCCCTACAAGAAATTCCTTTCCTCCGTAAACAGCACAGACCCCCCAACCAATATGCCTCATATATCACCAGGGTTCCACTGGAAATTCGGGACCAGACAAACATTAGCCATGAACTTATCACCTTCCCGTCCCCCCTTACCCCTATCATGGATAACTCAGACTTCACTCCGGGTTTAGACTCAGCGGCCTACGCGAAATGTAGTCCAGCAGGATGCCGGTTCCTCTATCTTATGTACACGACTGAGGGGATAATTCCCTTTTCCTATTTCAGGCAGGAATATGGGTTGCCGGAAGTAGAGAGGCTCAGATACCTGCAGGCAGGGCACTGGGCGCTTAATGAGCAAGTGCGCTCAGGGGCAGATAGACGTCTCACACCCTACGAGTACTGGCTGATTACACGCAAGATGGATAAGAAATTAATATGCAATCTATACAAGATGCTACAAGTTAAATAAACACACATTTATAGTTCTGGTAGGGCTCGCTGGGAGAGGGATCCCACCTTTTCCTTTGGCCAGTGTGGGAAATGCCAGATACACAGTAACAGGCCCAACCTGCACTTTAAAAATTTCAATTTACTCGTTTTTTAATAGCCCAAGTCAAGATAGCTCTGTGGTGCTTGTGCGAAAGGAATAGGAGTTTAGGGTCATCCAGCCGTGTGACCTTTTCGTGAGGGATGCCTTGTCTTCAACCCATGAAGGATGTTTAATTGTTTTCCTGACCAGTTTTTTAAGCGTTATATGATTGGTGGAGGTATCCCAAAGCTGATGTAAGCCAAAATTCGCCAGGCTTTTTTTTCAGATACTTGGCGGATGGTGAGGCTCGGTGCCGCTCTAGTTCCATCCATAAGTAATCATTTAAGGTTCCTTGTTTAGTTTTTTGCACTTTGTCCCAAGCAGTTAGGTTCGCCCCCTGTCTTGCCAGGAGCTGTGTCTGGACGCCAAAATCTAGTCTAATTTGAGCCGGTGAGGTTTGTTTGGGCAGGCTAAAAATAATCCTATACGCAGCTGTGACTGTATTATCAAGAATCTTGGCATCTCTGCCTCTCTTGAAAAAATAAACGCTAATGGTGTGGTCTCAGTTTTCTTTACATTGGGAAGAGGCGCAAGATAGGGTTGCCCCTGTGTCCACTCCTCTTTGCATTATACAAAGGAGCCCATAGCGGAAAGAGTACGAAATAATCCAGAAACTCAGAGGGTGAGAATTGGATCAAAGATCAGCAATATTGCACTACATGCAGATGATTTACTGGTAATACTCTTGGATCCCCTGGCATCAATTCCTGTTGTATTGGTGGAGCTTGACCTGTTTGAATCACCTACGGGCTTTAGGATAAATGGCCGAAAAATCACAAATCTTAAATGTATCTACTTCTTCTGAGCAGCAGAAGGAACTACGAGTTAGATTCCCACTGATATGGAGAGATCACCACTTATGGTATCTAGGTGTAGAATTTTCTCCATCTGTGGATAAAACTGCCACAAAACATTCCACAGACTTCATGGACGTGGCTCAAAAAGGCCTTAGTCTTGGCAAGCGGGCCAGGTGTCATTCCTGGTAGGCTGGCAGTGATCAATATGACCATCTTATTGGGAATACTACACCTAATGATGCCCTTTCTGTTATCACCCCCAAAGAATGCACACAGTCAACTACAAAAGTTAATTGAAAAATGTATTTGAGAAAGCAAAGGAACCTTGAATACCAAATAAATACACCTATTTGCCTCTTGGGAGAGCTGGCCTGGACATACCTTAGCTAATCAACTATTAATCAACTGGTATCAAGAATCCCATCTTCACTTTACTGTAAAATGGAACAGAAAGGAGTCAAAGAAACACTGATGCTTCATGGACCAACACATTGCGGACAGATATAACGAAGTACTACTTTCCTAACATGCATGTTGGAGGTAGGAAGTCCCCCAGTACAGAGCATATCCTAGGAGGAACTAAGATGTACACCCACAGACTCTGACAGGCTACATATATTCTGTAGAACTTGTGTGTCGGACACAGCACAGCAGGTAGGGAAGCAATGCTAAGATCCACACTATACAGCTGTTACACTCCAGCATGAAAACACACCTGGAATCCATCGAAGTTAGTCAGGGTTGTGCTGGAGGTGTTATGGAGGAGTAGGCACATTACTGCATTTCCTCTGGCACTGTCCTAAAAGATAGTTTCAGGAAGTGTTGGCTAACTTAAACTTAGGGGTCCATTACGATGTCGGGCGGTTTGCCTCCGCCAGGCTGGCGGTGGCCACCGCCGGCCTGGCGGAGGCAAACCGCCCGACATTGCAAGCCCAAATCCCCCCGCCATATTAGGATGGCGGAGGGGAAGGTGGCGGTGCAAAATACCGCCCGCCTGTTTTCCGCCCCGGTCGCCTAGCGGCCGGGGCGGAAGACGAGTAACATGGAGGCGGTGTCTGTTAGACACCGCCCGCAATATTACCATGGGCATTGTTAGATGCCTTTCCGCGGCGGCGCTGCCGCCACGGAAAGGCATGCGGTCTTCACTCTGGGGGCCCCCTGCGGGCCCCCAGAGTGAAGTACAGGTGGGGGGTTGCACATGGGGGGTACCTCTGGTACCCCCCTTCATTTTCATTTGCAAAGCGGCAGGAACCGCGCGGTGCCTGCCGCTTTGCAAATGAAAATGTGAAAGTGCATTTTCAGCATTGTGGCGGGCGGTGCAGAGAGCACCGCCCACCACAATGCTGTAAATACAGGATGTGCCTGCCACTGTGGCGGGAACATCCTAATGGCACCCCCGGGACCCCCGCCCTTATGGCGGGCGGTCCCGATTTACAATAGGATGACGGGCGGGCAAAGTCCGCCCGTCATCCTAATGGACCCCTCAATGTTTGAGACATTGATTCCACAGTTATCAGTCTACAAGATATTAGGCCTTGTAAACAAACAAACATATCCACTACGATCCCCTAGGCGGGAAAGTGATAACAATGACAATATGTGCAGCCAGGCAGGCAATCAATAACATCAGTATAGGGCACAGATATAGTACCAGATCACCAGAATTGTCTTTAAGGGTGTGGTAAGTCCTGGGTGTAGAGTACTTTTCTGCAGTGTCAGACAAGAAAGTGGAGCAATTTGGGGAGGTATGGTCCACATGCATAACACGTGTTGCACAAGAATTAAAAAAACGACTATGTCCCAAGTAGCTTGGAGTACCAAACCTCTAGACAAGAGACAGAAAGAGACTTGACAGAACTCCTAGAGGCAAGGCCTGTGCAAGTACAGAGCATATAGGGTGGTTGAAGACTTGCTGCTTGTCTCCTATTTCATTGTAATCATTAAGAGACAACCCAAACCGGTCTGTGGGAAGGGAAGCTGGGATGGGTGAGTTGACTTATAAGTTTGCCTTGTTTATTAATTGATTTCCCCAACAACCAGTGGATGTAGGTGGGTGTATGTTTGATGATGTAAATATAATATATAGAATTATAAATGTGTAGCAGTGAATTATGGGGATTATTTTCACAGAGGGCTTCTTAGACACATGATATAGACAGTGAGATCGGAGTTGTCTATAATGCAACCCAAAACCCCGAAGTAAAGAAACAGCCCTGTAATTCGATTTTTACCCATCTATAATGTTATGTTATGTATGAAACCAAACAACATCTGCCCCTGCTTTCTTCTACTGCACAGGGGCGGAGGAGTAATGGGGAGCCATAAATAACATTGCCTCTCCTCACTATACCAAAATGAAAAAGAAAACAAATACCTCACCTACTGTCAGCCGTCCCCCACCCTCCCTCCTTCAGAAGCTGTGCTCCCTACATTCCAGCGCTACTCTGACAGGCTCTCACAGAGCCCCGATGGCCCAACCTTGAAATTCCTTTAAGACTTGCAACAGTGAGATACGAGATCTGTAAACCACTGATGCAACATCACTGCAGTGAATTATCAGATTCATGAGCCATGCATAACGAAAGAAATGAACCATAAATTGTTTACCTTTTTGGGAGCTCGTCCATGCTTCCCCTATTTGGCAGTCTAGAATGAGAGTGGTCCTAAAGTTAGGAGTCCTAACTTTACTACTCCTAAACTGAGAAAAATCCTAACTTTAAGACTTTCGGTATTCACAGAAGGCATTTAGGAGTCCTAAAGTTAGGACTACTAACTTCGGTGAATACCGAAATGAGTAAGTGCCTTCTGTGAATACCAAAATGAGAAAGTGCCTTCTGTGAATACCAAAATGGTAGTAAGTTTAGGATTTTGTCTTAAGTTAGTTCTGTGAATCGGGCCCACAGAGCCCCGATGGCACAACCTTGAAATTCCTTTAAGACTTGCATCAGTGAGATACGAGATACATAACGAAAGAAATGAACCATAAATAGTTTACCTTTGTGGGAGCTCATCCATGCTTCCCCTATTTGGCAGTCTAGAATGAGAATGGTTGACAGAATATGAATGAAACAACTAGAGTGACACTGAGATGGTGCAAGATACAAAGTGATGTATGAGTGAGTTGCAGTAGGGAGGTAGATATGTATAAAGGGATACTGAAAGGAAATAAGAGAGTAAAATGGAAAAAGAAGGTGAAAGAAAGGGATCCAGAGGGTGCGACACAGTAAGAAGTAGGAAGGCAAGTGATAGAGAATATGCATTCTGTGGCACAGTAACTAATGAACAGTTTACATGCATCAATACACAACTGTTGTCTGAGAAAATAAAGGGCATGCATCTGCAAGGCAACACCTTATGAATCATAACTCAGTATCTATGGGGCGGGTTCACTGTGGCACTGTGGCATAGTGGTGGATATACATGCTCCAAGGCACAGTAATCAGTCAGCATAACAGTAGCACAGGAAAGAATGTGGCGTATAATACCTACTGACTATTGCATCTTTGGCCATACAGAATAGTACTGTTCATATTTCTCATGTCCAGTTGCGAGCAGTCCTGCTGTGGCATTTTCCAAGATGGACATGGTTTCTAATGTGTCACAAATATGTACTCCTGTGCCTGATGACTTCTGCTGCAATGAAATTGTCCTTCTAAATACTGTGACAGATCTTAAAGTGCAGAATGATTTCATGAACTACCCCGATAACTGTCTCTTTAGTCAATAAGTTGGTAAAATCAGACTTTAAAAAGCAGGATAATGTCATTTTTATCAATCTTAGCTTGGAGAGTGAGAGTGCCTACTTGCAGATCTTTCCATAAACATTGCAGCTATCTCACTCACACAATTGTCAACCTCTTCATTCAGTTGTGCACACAGCAAGAAAAGTGTGCACTGTCCATATGTAGCATGTCCCGCAGATGTACATAAGAGAGATGCCTCAGAATGCCTCACCCGGTGTATCGATTCTCCCTCTCCAATTGCATTGCCCCATGGCCTGGAATGTTTCTTTTGTACGAACAGCTCCGATGCCTACTCATCCTTACCCAGTACTAGTAATGCCATGTACGGCTGTAAGGTTATACAGAACATGGTGTTTGTCCTTTTGGGTAGCAGTCAATTATAAAGCTGTAAAGCAAGATAATGAATTACTACAGTTCAAAAACATGTGTCAAGCAGTCTTAGAAAGGCTTGTATTCTATGTTAGCCATGCAGCACAACCGTGAGCTGCATATGAATATATTGGGGCCCATTGTGATGTGGCCCGGAAGGCTTTGTCCGCCGGGTCGCATCTTGGTGTAATTTCCGACTGCCAATTTACAATGCTGGTGGTCGGAACATAAACCGTCCGGTCAATCCTTGAGCCTGTCGCCAGCCAGAGGCCATCCCGTAATCCCAAAGAGTGGCCTTTCCGCCCTTTGGATACTCAGTTTCAGGTAGGCTTTCCATGTTGTGTTTTCTGACATGGGAAGCCTGACGGAGAGCGAGAATAGGGGCACCTTGCTGGCCCCCCTTGCCTCTTCAGCCACCGGTTAAGGGCAGATGGGCCACCTATTATGTCCCCTGTTGAACCCTGCACCTCATGGCAGGCACCATGAGGTGCCTGCCATGGGATGCAGAGATGTACACCACCTCCCATTTCCCTATGGACGGTTTACAGCCGTAACACATGCTCCCACAGGGAAATGTCCGAAAAAATCCAAAATTCCCATTAAAATTAAAATCTTGATTTGTGTTTGTGAATTAAATTAAATATTTAATAATCTGTACATGTGTTTGATTTACAATTCTTTAAGGAGATTTGAGTATTATTTGGTTGGTAGGCCCCATTTCTGAGATGATATCAGGTGGACGCAGGACATCATAATAGGCCTCAATGTGTCTTTTGCATCTGGAGCTTGAAAAGCATGGAGTGGGCCAGTGATTCTTAAGAAGCAAGGATCCACGTACCCGTGGGGTTCTGCTACCCCTACTCAGAGGGTCCGTGACTGTTCAGAAAACTAAGTGAAATAAATTAGCAGATTAGTAAAGGATATATTCATAAAAAACAAAGTATAAAACTGAACATTTTAAAAGGCTCTGTACATGTGAAGGAATTCAACAGTGGAGGCCAATTATTAGGTTGAGATCTTTAGCTTGATTTCTGGGGAGAGTTCAACTCCAGAAAAAATATTCTAGTATGAACGATTGGTGGTCTTAATAGAAACACTGGCTTGGGCTGACAAAAAAGACCATGTGCTAGGAGCAAAAAGAAAAACCTTATCACCACAACGGCGGTCCAGTGGACAGCCATAGTCGTGGTGGCAGTCTGTGGACCGCCAGACTGGCGGTCCACCTGCCATATTTCGACTTTGGTAGTTGGACCACCACAGAACCACTGCTACCCGGGCGGTCGTGAGGCGGTATGACGCTGGTAATATCCTGATAGTGGTGCGGCCGCACCGCCAAGCATATTGCTAGTTTCCTCATGCCACAGTTTTCTTGGCGGTGCGACTGCCATGAAAAGTGTGGTGGTGAGGAAACAAAGGTGGCCCTACAGGGCCCTCTTGTGCCTCTGCACTATCGGGTGCATGCAGGGGGTCACATGATGTGACCCCCGTCTTCATGCACCTCCAGTTTGTGCAGGGCATGGACTTGACAGTCTATGCCCAGTAGGAAAGTCCAATGGCGTTCCTATTGCTGTGCTTTGCTAAGGCTCACATCTGAGCGTTAGCACTGCACTGCCCTGGGCCAGCTGCCGCTTGACAACCTGACTTGGATTCCAGTTGGAAGACAGCAGGCGGTCACAGTATGGGCTTGGTGGTCTTGGAGCGAGGCGCTGGCATGTCAGCACGCTCCAAGACCGCCAAACTCATAATAAGGCAGATAGTGATATGCCAGAGTCCAGGATAAACCTTCATATTTTTTTAAATAAAACCAATTTTTGAAAAAATCCAAACTTCCCATTAAAATTAAAATCTTGATTTTTGTCTGTGAATTAAATTAAATATTTAATAATCTGTACATGTGTTTGATTTACAATTCTTTAAGTAGATTTGAGTATTATTCTTTGAGGATTAAATTGTAGAACTTCCTTAGGCCACGGTCCCCTGCTTACAGTAGCAATTCAGTGGTCCTCCAATGAGGTCAAAAGGGTACGAACTGCTGCTGTCGACCATTCTTGTCTTTGCCCGCTGCTTGCAAATTAGCTTTGTCGCCTGTACTTGACGCTCTTCCCCTCTCCTCACCCATCTTTGCCACTCCCTTTGTCGTTCTGCCTATGTACACTGTGACTCCCCTTGTCTTTTATGTCCGTTTCATCAGTTTGTATTGTGTTAATATGCCTATATAAAAAGAGAAACCGTTCTTCATCTAGCAGTGTTGTGCTAGCTTATTTCAATGTGGATATGATTCACTCCAGTGAGTAATGCAGGCCCAGATGCAGATGCATGAAGTCAGCTGCCTGCTGGAAATTACTATAACCATCAGGGGCAGGAATGTGCTTGTTTCTGCACCGTGCAAGAGTATAGGCGGGGCACTGAACTAATTCAAACTGTGAGATCAGGGAGTGTTCACAGCCATGTAGTGTGACAAGCTTTATATTTTTACATGTTCTAAGGGTTCTTCATCAACAAATGTTTCTTGTCTTTTCACAGTCACACCAAAAATGACTCCCTTCATAATCCCAATACCACAAGAACTGCTGAGATGTAACCACCGGTCCATAGGAACCCTGTTGCTCACGCCAACAAACCTAAACCTGTCTTCTTTCCTTTTCCTCCTCGATTCTATGAGAGGAAGGCTCGACGTCCATTGCACCAAAAAACCTTCCCAGGTTGGAGGTTGAAGTCCCCTTAAATGGATGACACATTTACTTGGATGAGGAAGGCATCAACCTTACCTCTTCTCCTTTGTTCCAGGTCTTACAGGACTGAGGATATACCCAATAAGCATGCCTTCATACCAATCCCAGAAATTAACAGAAACATGCCAGGTACAGGTGCTATGCAGCACCACTATTTTTAAGCAGCTAACAACAGCACTCTGTGAAGCTTGCACACGTGCAGAAAGCAGTAGTCGATATGCTGCTCTCCTCCATCTTCAAAATGTAACAGGATACAAAACTTGAGAGAGCTGTGCATTTGCTGCAAATTTTGTCCATAGCTCTCTATATTTCTATCCAACTCTGGTCAATGTTCCTGGCCTACTGGATCATTTGCTAGTCATTTTTAGTTCCAGGTTAACCAAAACCTTTTGGTTTTGATAAATATTTGTAAATAAAATTAGACTTACCCTGAGAAGCTTTGAGCAGGCCCGCTTCATTCATTCTTTTATCCAATTGTCATTCACACTTTACTTCCACACTCCACAGCTTACAACATGGCCAGTGGTTCAGCTCACTTGAGCCATTGGCTCCCCTGTCTACAAGTGATGGAATTGCACATGCAATGGTGGTCATATCAGGGGCGGCTCTAGGCTCATGGGGGCCCTGGCAAGGGAGCGTAGGTAGGGGGCCCCGGAAGAGGGGGTCCGGGTGGGGCGGAGACCCCTGGAGCTCAAGATGGTGGAACAGAGCCGGATGCCACCAAATCCCTGCCAGGGACCGCCCCGCAAATATATATCCATCCTCAGAGGATTAATATATTAAGGATATATATTTGCGTGGCGGCCCCTGGGGTTTGGAGGCCCTATGTAGGTGCACAGCTTGCACATGCCTTAAGCCGCCCCTATTCATCTTTGAATGTTTTTTTTAAATGTAATTATCGAAACATTAAAATATAACCATATGAGCATGTGTATGCACACACAGGCTCCTGTTTTTTAGTGATTTTGTAAAAGTATTTTACACAAATTTTAAATATCACTGTCAATGGCAAAACCAATAGGCTGCCAGACAACACCAGACCCACTGGCTTTGCCAGTGCGTACTATAAATATTCCTTGGTGTATAAAATATATAGGAATTATAACAAATTTAAATAGAGTGCTTATTGTTGCTTCCATAATGAAAAGCTTTTCCTAAACAAATTCTGGCATAATTTCTCCCTTTTCCCTGAGCACCTACCTGTATGCTGTTGTCCTTACTGGAGTGGAGTTGTGTGGCTCACTGGTTAGAGGCGGCAGACCTGGAAGCAGAGGATGGCCCGGGACCAGGGTTCAATCCCTGACGCGGCAGGGTCGTGAACCAGGGTCAGCAGACCCGATAATTCTCGCCTCGGTGCCTACTCTAACCAGGGATCACACTCGGCAACTCTGGGCATTAGCTTGCCTCATCTCCACAATGACTCCACACAAACGCTGAGGATGCCTGGTTTCACCTTAGAGATACCCAGGAGGGAACATCTCACAGGGAAAGCCAGGACGGGTTCCCCAGCGGTCTCTAGCGCCAGGACGCCTCCGGGTAGCAGTGCGCTTTACAAGACACACACATTTACATTTACTTACTAGATCCTAAGGGGCAGATTTATGTTGTGTATGCGCCACGTTTGCGTCACGCAACTGTGGCGTAAACGTGGCGCATCCTTACGTCCGATTTACAACGTGACGCATCTAGGCAGATGCGTCACGTTGTAAAGCCCTGCGCCGCTGGTGGGCGTTCCGGCGCAGGGTGGGCGTTCCGGGGCAGGTGCGCCTCGCAAATGTGGCTGAGTGAAATCTATAAGATTTCACTCAGTCACTTTTAGGCCAATGCTGCGTCAAAACCCTGCGCCTGCTTGAAGCAGGCGTAAGGCTTGACGCAGCATTGGTCAGATAGGGCAACCCCGAGCCTTGCTGGAGCTGCGTCGCGCTTGCGACACAACTCCAGCAATGCCTCACTTTTACGGCACAGATGCGTCACGCATCTGTGCCGTTTTTGCCCCATGGTGCGCCGCATCATAAATGCGGCGCACCATGGGTGGCGCAGCTGTGGCGCGCTGTGGCGCATGTTAACTGGCGCATCCCTCGGGATGCGCCACTTAACATAAATCTGCCCCTAAGTTCCCGATATATAAACTGCTGCATGTAGGTATTAAATTCCAGAATTGCTTTCTTGGGTGAGCTGGTTTTGGGTCTGATCAGTACTGAAGTGGAATCTCTGCACATCTTCTAAATGCTACTCTGTGTATGCACAATGAAATCAGTTCATAGTACGTTTCCATTGGTTTTTTTTCATTCAGATATCTGGGCATCTGATTGACTTTGGCTTCACTAGAGCCAAATAGAATTCAGAACTATGTGCTTTTATAAAACAACCTGTCAGTCATCCTGAGCATTGTGATTACTGCCATAGCCTAATCTCACATTTTTCCTTATTTTGATTTATCCCTCTGGATAATATTATAATTCTAACTCACTACATTCCCCCCAGACAATCCCACTTCACAGTACTAACAGTACTGCCACCAAGCCAGCTGGCTATCATCTAAAGACTGCTACTAGTCTGATATTTAAAGCAATGAAAGGCTTTTGTAGGGTGCCAACAATATTTTCCTAACATCCTCAAAAACAGGTTGCACTACAAAAATCTCTTATCTTCACTCAAACCTCCATATGATGTATCTAGGTTTCAATCATTTCAATTATTGCGGCTACTGTCTCGGGACTCACTTTTGACTGAAATTCATTCTATCCCTTTGCTTGCATCATCAAACAATGAACTCGGTTATAGACACAATTACTCTTAGGGACTTCCTTCACTGATAACTGGTTGATTTTAATAATCACTAGAATGCAGTGCAATTTTGTGCTTCAGTTTATTTAAAAAATCACTAGCGAACTGTAATTTATAAACAAACACATTGGGGCCAGTTAAATGGGTCTCAAAATATTTTTTCAAAAAATAGGGGATAGATTGACCCCATCTGTCCCTTGTTCCCCAGGGATGTTTTTGAAAACTATTGGCCAGTAGTGAAGTTTAAGCACTGTTCTTTAGTTGTTTTCTGTTTGTACATCATTTATCATCAGGCAATATCTCTGTAATATTCGTAGATTAGGATGTTATTCTATAAAATAACCCTCATGCTGTTGTGGGCAAGATGCCTCATGTTCAGGCTCTGAAACACCTCGAAAGCAGAATGTGATCATTTTGGTACAACATGGTAACCTTAAGTTCTATTTCACATCAAATATTCTTGATTTTGATATGCTTAACCCCTTCCATACTCATGACGAGCTCAGCTCGTCATGAGCCACGGGTGCACAGTGCTCATGACGAGCTGAGCTCGTCATGACCGCTGCGGCGCTCACACATGGGGATAATTCCCCTGCTGTGCTGAACACTCCACGAACACTGGTCGTCATGAGCACAGCACCACCGTGCTGCATGACGAGCCGAGCTCGTCATGAGCACTGGGGCGCTGTGCGCGCCACTCCTCCCCCCCAGCACAGCGGTGGAATTACCCCGCGGCGAAGGGGTTAGGCACTCCAAAAGCAGTACATGAGAACCTCGTTTGGAAAAATATTGGCTGATGAACAACATAAAGCACAGAAACCGAGCACAAAGGCGTGAGCATACACAGGTCTCCCAGAGCAAAGAATAGATACCCACATTTTATAATGTCCATGAATACTGGTAGCTGCAGATTATAAAACAGCAGTAGTGGCTATAACAATATCTACCACAGTGCATGAACAAAAACTCATTTGAAATGTAACTCTCTGAAATATTTATATATGTTTTACTGATGTCATAGTAAGTGTATTGCAGTAGGATTCCTCTGCAAGGTAAAATAATCATTAAGTAGTAGAAAATCTTTACATGAGACACATCATTTTGAGAGGTTAAGCTTCAGGTTACAATCAGTGGAAGCGTTATCTCCATAATCCTCTATTAAGTTGGGTTCTCCTTATAATCCCCATCGCTCTGCAGAGCTCTAGTACTCTGGCTCTTGTCCAGAACGGTGTTACCTCCTACTTACCTCCGGTATGGTTGAGGTCTTATAGGAGGATGATGCATTCTCTGTCTACTAAAAAAGTTGAATCTGGATGCATTTGATGTCGAAAAACTACCCCTGGATAACACTTCTTTCGGCCTTAGGTAAAATCTTGAAAACGCTGCTAGCTATAGACCTGTCCATGCTTATGGGAGGAGGCAAACTGCTTGGTTACTAGCAGGTAGGATTTTGCCAAAAGAGAGAAACAGAAATGGTGCTAGTCTCTATAATACATGACACCAATGCCATACTAGATCAAGAGGATGCAGTTTGGATGATACTTTTGATGCTCCAATTAAGTTATCATGAGTGGTGATCCATTTGCAGGAAAAGGAGAATTTACAAACTGTATTTACTCAACCAAAATCATGAAAGAACAATGTGCATATCCAGGCTTCTCCACTTCTTAGATTTATTCAGATATCAACGTTATCATTACAGAAAGCAAAAGTTAGTTAATCAAAGGAATTAGCATAAATCAAATCATAATATTAATCCCTAAATTCAAAAAGGACCACGTGTGATTAGCCTTTTTAGTACAACAGCAAAACCTAATTACAACATGATAAAAAGGCATATTGTTAGCAGATTATTTTTAATGTTTTAGACAAAACCAGAACACAAATTCATTCCATGGAATTACATAAGTAAGTGTTATTAAAATGCTGCTTTTGCAATAAACCAATCATAATGTTAACTTTCAAAACAGCTACTTGAAAACAATTTTCATTGTTTCAGAGGCTGGGTTGGGATTTAATGTCCCTTGGCGCATTAACTCCTAAGCCAGTCTCTTGGCCTTTTGGAAGGCCCTCAAAACTTGGCTTTTTGTTTCCACCTAAAATTCTGACTCATGGACTTTTCGCACTCATTTAGCACCAAGATGCCCTTTCGGGCAATATAACGCTTTACAGAATCAACTAACATAGCATAATATTGTACAGAAAGATGAACAATTTAACTTAATGCAATGGACTACTATGCAAAATCATAACAACTGATATAGCAACAGAGATTTTGCTCATTAAACTTCTAACTGTTCCAAATATATCCCCTCGGCTAAGGAAGCTAGAGAAGTGGTAGCTTTGCACACACAGAGACATACCGTGGCTGCAGCTGAATTTTGATTTTCTGAAAAGCAAATGTTAAGAAATGCTCTTGCACAACATTCAAACATACACGTTCAGTAAGGTGGCCAAGTGGGGCCAGGCTATCTTAACTAAACCATACCTATATTAAGGATTATTTTTCTAAAGGAAAAACATTTTTTACACAATACTCCTGGATCTCTTTACGGACTTAGATACAGTACCTCATAAAGTGCTTCTGCAAAAACCTTGCAGACTCTGGGCTCAAAGAAATGCTTTAGATCCTTCTTGAAATTGCTCAATTGTTAAGGTTAGATAGCTTTCAGTAGCCAAGAATTTGATTGATTGTGGTGTGGTGTGCTGCAATGTGTGGTCAATGGCTCTTTGTATTTTCCCTCTCTACCACTTTATCAGAATGTCCTGTGACATCATGGAATGTTAGTGTGCCTCCCTGTGTTGAGATTGTCAGTTGGTCATCTGAGGCTGAGGAGCTGGTAGCTTTCTCCTGGTGGGGTTTCTCCTTATAACTTCCTATCCTGTAACCTGCCACCTTACTACCTGTTAATAAAGAGGGATCTACTTCTACACCTGGACTACGCATCCTTGTTTGTGTACCATATTTTGGCGACGTTTCTTGGACTAACCTATGCTGTGAATAAAGAGGACTGTAACTTAGCACTAAGGAAACCAAGGACTGTTTTGGGATCCAGTCAAAATTAAAAGAGAAGTAAGTTTATATCCTTTTGTAATTGGAGAAACGCCCAGCAAACCCCACCAGTGTCCTCTTCACCCTGGACAGCCTGCACCCTGGGCGTTTGATAAGTGAAGGAGTCCACTGCGACCTTGCTGTCATCTGGAAATTAATTATCTCCAGCCACAAAAGCGTGTGAGATTCATCTGGCCTGATCACCCTACTGTTTCTCTATGGCTTTTGCACCATGACAGTTCGCCCAGCGCTAGCAGTTTCTTTCACAACTGCCAACATCAGTGAGTGTCCTATTACGGCTGCCCAGCGCTGGCACTGCCCTTCACTACTGCCAATTTTGTTGAGTGTTATTTCAGGCATGTGAAGTTCCTTTCTTTTTGCGTTTTTTGTTACGGACCTTTCCAGCGCTGCCAGTACTCTTCACAACAACCAACATCGTGTCTTTGCGGTGAACTCGAGAACAGTGTCCTCGCTATGAGCCTACGTCTTGAAAGCCGGATTGCATTTAGTGGTGTGAGTGGAGGACACTTTTGTTTGGTGTTTTGTGTGCATTCATCATGCAATGTACTCTTTGGCAGTTGAACCGCTACTTTTTGAACAAGCCTCCTGCCATGGCGCACACATTGACTTACCTGTCTCGTGAAGCTTTTGTGACGTTTGCTCCGCTGCCACTGCCTCCTGCTCCTGTTTCCAACTTCGGACAGCACGTCTTCGCCGTGAACCATCCGGCGCGGACGTGACGGCGTGCCGCCATTTTGTTTGGAGTTGCTGCGCGTCTGCGCATGTGTATCTCTAGTTCCGTCACTCGTCCAGAGGTATTTCCGCTCAAGCCTGCCCTGCAGCGCCAGTCCCTTCAACGGCTAAAATGCCTTTTCTACTGACTAGAGCTCACGTTTTTTGACATTGGTTCATTTCAAGCTTCTCTACTTCGTTAACGCTACGAACCACAAGTGAAAGGTCAGTTGTGTACTTCCACACAGAATGCATCACGTATCGTGAGTTTTCAGGAGGTTGTTTCCTCAAGGACTTTGTGACTGACTTTTTCCCCTCGATGTCTATATCTATTTGCATCTTTGGAACACGGCAAAAGTTTTCACTACATCGCGCTGTTCATTTGATGCCACTCTCTTCCTGGAGCTGTCTATGAAGACCCCGGGTGAGATATCGCTCACCGGAGCCAATGTTTTTTTTGTTTGTTTATTCATTTGCTTATGGTTGAACTTATTGTTTTTTTTCCGTGCATGTTGTGGGTGGGTGTATGTGTGGAGTATTATCTCTTGTTCTCATTGGGAGGTTCTTCAACTGTTTTATTTCTTCCCATTGTGTATTGTGCATTTTGGTCTGCAGCAGTGGTTGTTGCATTGATATACACCTAGTGTTACACAGAACTACTTTATGTTGTACCCTTTATGAAGTTTGGTTTCCTAAGGCAACATCGTAACTCTACGGTGTACCCTTATTTAGGGGAGGGTGTGGGGCTAGTCAATGCCTTATTCATCCTAGGGCGATGTTGTACCTTATGGGGTACCCTATATATATATTTAGGGGACGTTGTGGTCTTGGTCTCACAGGGTGTGTATCCTGTGTTTCACCCTGCTTGTGCAGTTAGGGTGTTTGTGTCTTATTAATACCCCATCCATGTACTTAGGATTAGTACTTATGGTGTACCCTTACTTAGGGGAAGTTGCGGGGTTGTGGTGCCAGTCAGTGCCTACATTTTGTTTCCTAGGGTCTTGTTGTTACCCTTTGGGGAAGTTACGTTGCGCACTTTTAACGTGGTGTACCCTTTTATTAGGGGAGGTTTTCTGCATGTAACTATTTTGTTCAAAAGTTTCAAGGATTAGTATCCTTGTGTACCCTTTTCTGGGGAAGGTGGTGTGCGTTGTCAGCGCCGCCATTAAGTGATGTCGCGTTGAACAATTTCTACATTGTTCAATTGTGTACCCTTTTGTTGGGGGAGGTTGTCTGTGTTGGTCTAAGTTGCATCACTCTTTGTGGGTAGTCGGGGTGCGTTGTCAGCGCTACCTCTTGGTGTAGTTCCGCCACTTTTGTTAGTGTGTGGATACTGTGTATTTTGTTCCAGGGGCTTTAGTTTCCTCTGGTGTACCATTTCTTGGGGAGTTGTTTTGTTCCACAGTTTAAAGGTTGCCTTTCTTGGTGTACCCTTAAAGGGGAGGTTGTATTGCACGTCTTGCATTAGCGATGAAGACTAGTGTTAGTCTTTATTTCAGGCCTTTTCCCCTTTTTCTGTGAAGGTTGCTAGTTCATCTTATTGTGCTTATTTCCATCTGCATTCATTTTGTCATTCAGTTGTTACACCCTGCTTGCTTTGCTAGGATCGCTACCTTGTTTTATTAAGGGGGGTGGATGGCATGTTATGTAATTTGCATTCTTGTGTTTTGTCTAATCATGACCATTTGTGCATCTTATGTTTATCTTTCTACATGCCTCTTTTTATTGTCCTTTGTTTCTGCTTTCACGCTTGAGTTTCTTGCTTTTCAAATTGTCTCTTTGACTAGCTCTTGTGTCTTCAGTCTCCTCTGAATCCTTCTGCTTCGTTTTGACTTCTTACTTGCTGTTGTTTGTTAACGGAAGAGGATGTGTGGTAAATGGCTCTATGTTTTTTCCCTCTCTACCACTTTATCAGAATGTCCTGTGACAACATGTTAGTGTGCCTCCCTGTGTTGAGATTGTCAGTTGGTCATCTGAGGCTGAGGAGCTGGTAGCTCTCTCCTGGTGGGGTTTCTCCTTATAACTTCCTATCCTGTAACCTGCCACCTTACTACCTGTTAATAAAGAGGGATCTACTTCTACACCTGGACTACGCATCCTTGTTTGTGTACCACACAATGCTCCTCCCTCTACCCGATTCAATTTAATCTCTGCATTGAACCTCTATTGCACCTCATCCAGTCATTTGGATGGTGAGCATTTTCATGTTTGGATAACACACAGATCATGGTGAGCTGAATCAAAAAGCACGAGAGACTACGCCAACTTTTCATGATTGTCTGGAGACTGTCCGGCAACGGACCCCCGCTTCCTAAAACCTAACAACAATAGACAGATCTCTTACTTCAGGACAGATTAGTGCACTGGAGCCAGTGTTTTTCGCTCTTCATTCTTGGGTGACCCATCAATCCTCGTAGCAAAGGTCAAATCATTGTGTCTGATTCTTCATGATAATCTTTCTTTCACTCATCATATTTCCTCCATTGTTAATACCGGCTTTGGGTTACTTAGGCACATAGAGGCAAATTCTACCACCCATTTAAGTGGTTCCTGTGCTATTGTAATATGCTTTTGCATTATAACTAGGTTGGAAACTTTAATTTCCAGAATTCAGGCCAGCCGAGCTAACTTCTAGTCTCCAGAATATCCATAAATATGATCATGTGCCGGCTGTAAAGCGTAGACTTCACTGCTATCCTGGGACCAAAGAATCTGGTTACTCTAATAATCAGCTAAACTAAAGCATTATTATTCACAAAGATCCCTGAGATCCTTGGGTCATTCTCTTCTTCAAGTTTACAGGATAAATAAATCTTTCACTTGGGGATGGCCAGTACCTCATTTAGAACCATCTTCCAATCCTAAGACAAATCAAACATTATCTGGTCTGCCAGAAATCAATGAAACCTGTTCTATTTAAATACGTAAGGCACTGGCCATGTTCATGCTCTCATTAATGCATGCTTTTGCGCTAACCTTTTAGGTTGGGTTAGTGCTAAAAATACTTTTTTAAGTTTAGACTATATTGGTCATGTTGAGTGAGGTGAATGAGGTGTGTGAGATTTGAACAGCATGATAAATGAAAGGTGTGCCTTGTGCTGCTGTTGATAAGCATGGGGTAGTAGAGAGAGTGAGAATAGAAACCGTTGCACGTGGAGTTAATTATGCACTTTCAAGTGAAAAAAATCACATGTAGAGCACCAATATTTTCTCCTATTGGAGGCGATGTTTAACCACTGAAGATATACTATGTAGAGGGACACAACACCTTTGCCATAACAGCTATCTGTAGAGGAAGTATGTCATTCAGTACTTCAGATGCTTCCTTTCTTCTGCGTAAGCACAGATATGGCAGGCATATTTTTAGAGTACACATCAACACAAGTAGGTCTATTGTGCTACTGACAAATTACTTTATAAGTAGGGTTTCCTGTTTTTATTTTCTATTTTTGGTAAATTCTGGTGGGGTTTTTTCAGTGTTTTCAATATCTTAAAAAAACAGTGGTTACACATTTTGCACCATTAAAAACAACAGAAACATTGTTTTTCCAGTGTTATGGAGTGCTTTGCTTTTATTATTGCTTGCTTTCTACACCGATAGTGCATGTGTATAGACAATGTACCTACAGAGACATCTTTACTGAGTCTTTGGTCATGTACGCGCGCTCTTTCTTTCCCATGTAAACATTAATCAGTGATTAGGCCCTTTCAACATTGGTACTTGACTAAGGCAATACCAAAACAGTCAGTACACAATTTTCTAACTCTGACCACTGACATAGCTTTCAATGCAAATACTAATGCACCTGAACATTGCGATTCCCTGGGACAGGTTCTGCAATATATGCTTTGAACTGGGCGCTTAACCCTCAGTTATGGAAGTAGCAAAAAATTAAGCAGTACTTTTTAAAGCCTGGAGAAAGTTCGACTATACAGAAGGGATCTAGAACTGGTGCAGACTACCTCAGTGAGCTTAATTGATATCAAATACCATGGTTGGTGAAGGGATATTCCTTGCATCATTGCAAGCCATTTCTCATGCACTGTAAAATACAATTTCCTGAATTGCTTCTCAACATTTCTTTGCTTACCAAATGGAAGGAATTCTAACATGGAAGGTCTTGCGGTGCAAAAGTCACTAAAAGTGACACCCAACCTACTCTCTGAGAGATGTTTCACATGCACACCAATTGAACACTTTATTGACAAGTGTGTTTTTAGACTCTAGGTTTTTAATTATGTCCTCTACAGCAGTCATGTTTCCATGTAAAAATCCAAGAATGCAGTAGAGTGAACTTTTTTTCACATCACTATCAATACGCGACCAAACATCCTGGAATGTCTTGCCTTTGGCAACATCACTAAGCAAAAAATCTGTAAGCAATCATCACATGGATAATGTAGCATTCAAGGCCTCTAGGACTGAGAACCAACGGCTAAATGAGACATTTGGGATGACTCTTTCTTTGATGACACGCAAAGCAACAAATTTAAAATATTTGCATTTTAGTTCCTGCACATAACAAAACAGTGCACCCGAATGGACTACAAAGTGAATAGAATTCTTCATTAACTCTGCAGATTGTAAAGATGCTTTCAGCTTTCAGCATACGAACTAGCAAGTTGCAATGAACTCTTACAGGGAAGCACTTCAGCTTGGGTATTGATTTGACTGGACATCACACAACCTTTTCATAGCTGAATTACTGCAAATACAAAAAAGATCACTACAATCTTTGTTGAACTTGGTAAGAACTTTTTGCAGCAACATTCCAAGTGACACTGCATTCCATGTTTTCCAAACGCCTGGTGTCATGTTTTCACCACTATCTCAAATACTTGGTGACAGCACTCTTTTCACATATACTTGTCACTCCACCTTGCATTAAATGTTTAAATTTTGGGGTGTTTTGCAATTCACCTACTATCAATACTGACTTGCTAGAAAAGGGGGTTGATGTATCAAAGGGTTTGACCCATTGTCTGTCTGTGGGAAAATGTGATGATACATATTGGGAAAAATTCTTATGAAACCAGACATTTTACCTATCAGCGAATAAATCAAATGTAGCAAAATTAATATGATTTTGATATTTCCAGATTCTCTAAAGTTTATATAATAATTCAATAAGACCTAAAACATGTTTCCAAACCCTGCCCCTTTAGACCTAAGGCCACAAAACTGAAATAAGCAAAAGGAAGAAGAAACAATATTTTAGTGACATCCCTAAACAACAAAACTCAAGCAGAATAATGTTAGCCAAGTCTTTCTTGCTGCTGCCTTGTATAAAAGAGGTATATTGTATTTGCCTCCTCAGGAAGAAATACAAATGACTCTTTCACTCGCCTTTTCCTATCTTTGAATGGCATTTAGTTTGTGGTTGCAAAAGTGTTTTTTCCAGTTTTTATATGTTTATACTGGTGAGGGCTATTTTCCTTTTGGTGGGGTTTTATCACTTATTATCGGTTTAAACCTAAAACAGGATAACCTCCTTATTAGTTTCCCAACCCAATGTTACTCATTTTGCCTATGACCATGGTATTAAACACAGATCCCTGGAGAGGATGCATTAGCCTACTGAGCTGCCATAAGCAGTTGTTGTGGTGCTATGTTGTAACCTTGAGTTCCATCATTTTTTATACAACAAATAGGTAATAACTAGAGTTTTATGCAGCACTTGCTGTGATAGATGTTGCCATTTTTAGCAGCATGAATAGCGAGTTTCCATAAACTCCATGATACCTATTTTATCAGTCTCAGGAGGAAAGGTTGAGGTGCAAAGCCTGGGATTCAGGTCCATGACCCACAAATCAAACATAGGGGCATATTATCAAGGGGGTTTATCTCCGCTTTTTTGGCTTTAAAAGCCAAGAAAGCGGAGATAAAATTATCTCCCTATTACCTAGCTGCTGCTAACACCAGTTAGCGACAGCTAGTAGGAGATAGCGACCATCTTGGGCCCCACTTTGCATGTCAGTGATATTTATCACTAATGAGATGCAAAGTGGGCGTGCCAAGATGTTAGAGACTGAAAACAGTCGCTAACATCGCTATCTCCTATTACCAACTTTTGGAGATATTCGCGCTAAGTGGGAATATCTCCAAAAGCTAACACCTGCCCTGAGCAGTTCTTAGCCATGTTATCCAATGGGAGGTGGATAACATGGCTAAGAGCATTAGCTCGCTAATGCATGAATATCGCGGACTTTTCAGCGATATTCATGCTTTGCGGTGATTTTTACCGCATTTGCGTTAAACCTTGGTAATACCAAGGTTTATTTGCGGTAAAAATCGCCGCAGCGCTGCGGTAAATTTTTGTCTCTAACCAAGCAATAGCGATAATTATCGCTATTGCTTGGTAATATGCCCCATAGACCTGTAGTAGGCAGAAAAAGAGCACACAAATCCAATTGTATACACACATTTATCATCTGCTCTAATTAGAACGATAATCCACAACATTTTCCCTTGTGCTTCAGAGCACTATGTGCTAAACAAACTTCTAAACCATTTCTATTCTAATTCTCTTTTTTACTTTGAAAAACAAAATTGTTCTTGATTTACGTCTATCTTATTACTGTTTTGATTCGTTTTTACAATCTGAAAAGAGCTTATATGTCTGACTTTGGTTATATTCAGAGAGTGGCTGCTGTTTTTTGTATTTTATCCATCGTGCTCGGGGCGACATATGGCAAGTAGTAATTACAAAATAAAAGAGATCTCATAAGCTTTATTTAACGTGCGAGGGTCGGGGAAAATGTCAAGTGAGCCTGGCCCTCATACCTGGCAGCCCAGCCCATAGTGGCTGGTGGTGATTGGGGGAGGTGGGGGATAACAAAGCGCTTTTAGTCCATTAATCGGTGAATCCCTGGTCAAAATGGAAAGTATAGATGTTGTAAAGTCATCCTGTGCCCTGGGCCCTTCCAGTTTTTGCTGACTGGTACTGGTGGTAACTGACTCTGACTGTCCTTGTGTTCTGCATACCTAGGCCCAGGGCCAGGCTTATGCTGAAAACACACTCAGAATACAGTGAAAACACCCACATATCCAAGGAACACTATGGGTTAGGGTACCCCTATGATTTTCATGGCCTCCCATATCAGGCCTAGTACATATTAGGCCAGGGGGATTAACACTACCTTTAGGTCCCCTAGTATATAATACAGCATGGCAGTTTAGAGGCCAGCAGCCCTTCCCACTCTTGCATGTTTGTACTACTGAGAGCCTGGGGTCATTTTAAAAGCAGCTGCGTGTTGCAGAACTGCTTTTAAATGTAAATTGTGCCTGGACTCGACTTTGGTATTTGGGCACTTACAAATTGATAAACTACAATATTTTGACATATAAGGTCCCCCAGTGTCTCCGCTAGGTGTCCCAGTGGTGGGGAATTAGGTACTAATGAGGAGGAACCTTAAAAAGAGGTTGTATGTGCGTTGAGGATAGTGAAATTGTAGATTTCACAGATTTCACTTTCCTCATTGTAGTGAAGTGCTTCCCAAAATTGATTTTTGTGCTAGGAGCACTATGGAGTGAGGATCTACAATATTTTTACATATTCAGCACCCCTAAATTTTCTCCATGGTGTTCCAGGGGTTGGGCTCCTGTAGCTATAACCAGGGTCCTTATAAAATATGTTTTAGAAGCCATGGTGTAGGAAAAATGTCCCAGTTCAATTTCTCCATTGCAGATTCCCAGCCACATAGGTTAACATGGCAAAAGTTATTAATTATTAACAAACGCTAGAGATTGTAGAAAATATCATTCAAGGACTGGAGAGAATGATCTTGATAAATCCAACAACAATCTGTTGTTAGATTTATACTAAAATGTACAGGAAAGAGGTATAAGACTTCCTTGTCTGTAAGTCACATTTCAGCCTTGCCCTGATTGGTCAGAGTTATTAGCCGGGCTGTTTTGATGAGGTGATAAGTGGCACCCAGGAGCCATCCTCGGAGGAAAGGGTTCTGCTTCACAGGAATGCCAGCGAAAGGGGTAGGGGTTGTAAACCATGAGCTTCAAAAGAAGAAGGGGACAGGCAGATGAAGCCAGGTCCATCTAAGGAAGGAATGTGCAGATACTAGGGAGAGGGAGACTATGGAGATAAGCCACCCTGGAGGTTGGTTTAACTAGCTCTTGCCTCACTGCTGAGACTTCAGCCATATTGAATTTTCAAGAAATGCTATCTGAGAGACCCTTGTGCCACACTGTGGAAGAAATGGGCATGCTCTGGGGTTTTTCCCTGCACCTCATTGGTCAGGAGTGCCCTCCTGTGTGACCCCAGACAACACTGAATAGGTATCCGAGAGGGGCAGTACCTCTCAGATCTGCTACTTGAAACAACAAAAGAAGAAAGGTCCATGCAGGAAATTGTATTTGCATCAACCAGGCCCTGCACTCTGAGTGACTGTGCCTGCTAAACAACCTGGAAATACAGCACTGTGGACCGACCTTGCTTAAAAAGGACTAAAGAGTGAACTCCCTGCAAGCTACAAGTTAACAGAGCTCAACTGTATCATCACCACCAAGAATACCCAGCTTGGGGAGAATCCAGTGTATTTGTTAGGGTTTGTCCAAGTGGATTATGAGAATTGATGTTCCAAACTTTCAAGGGTCATCTTGGAGCTTGCAGCTCCTTGGAGTGAGTATTGGACACTTTGGAGCCCTCAAAGGAACTTCAGAAAGAAGTTCTAGAAGTTTGGAGAAGTATGGAGCAACTTTAGATAAAATCTCCATAAGTGGACTGACTCCAACTGTGACCCTGAAGCACGAGGTGGCCTACCCTACAGTTTGATCACAATGAAAAGCTCCGGAGGTCCAACTTCCAGAGTTTGACCGGGAGCTGGTTGAAAGCCAAGCCGACAAACCCTCACCAAATCCAGCCTGGTGAAGTGCATCAAGGGACCCCTAGAGAAATAGCTCCATAAAAGTTTCTAATTCAGAATGTAAAAACTTTGACCAAGGCCTACCGTGAAGGGTAGCCATAAAGTATCAGGCTGTCCATAGCGGTCGGCCTGAAACTTTGACTTTGTCCTGGTCTAGCGTGACCAGATGTCCCAATATGCGCTAATGGTTTCTATATGCTATATCGTGCTAAATCCTTAAAAATTCATATTTCCGGTTTCTTACATTGGATTTGTTTAATTTTGGTGTCCTTTTAAAAATAAAATATGTTTCCTATGTTTATAAATTGGTGTTGGATCTTTATTGTGTGTTGTGTCCTAATTATTTACTGAATTGGTGTTTTTAAATGCTCTCTAAAGTTCAGCCTGCCTGCTTGCAGTAAAGCTACCAAGGGTTGAGCATGTGGATAATTTTCTGAGACCTATTTTGAAAACTAGACTGTGTTAGTGGCCCCATTGCCAGTTGTAGATATATGTTTATCATAACTAATAATCTACTTCCCAACAATAGAAAATTAGCATTTTTGATCAGAGAGAGGATTTCTGTTAAGCAGTAGGGCCATCGCCCAGGATGGGCCCATAAGTTATAGTCCAGCCACTGTTGCCTTTTGCCCCTCCTACACTCCCTAGGCACCAAAAAAACATGTAGGTTAAAGTGCAAACCCGGCTCTGCATTATAAAACAAAGCAACACAACTTGTCTTTACATTGAGCACAAGTGAGACAGATCATTGTAAAACAATAGCAATGCTTCAAGGGGTGATTTATGCATAATTTAATTATATCTAAACGCTTTGTCACGTGTCCTTTTTCAAATGATTCTGTCCATTTTTGAAAAAAAAAATATATTCACAATGTTGATCTTATGTTATCCTTCTGAAAGGATCCCACGTCTTGGTCTGTTTACCTTTGTCACAGCCTGCGCTCTCTTCCATTCGCACTCTCTGACACCCTTTATTACATCATGTTTCCTAAGTCCCTTTCTGTGCTCTCGCTGGTTTCAAGTGGTCTTAGGATGGTAAAAACTGTATTTAAACAACATATAATCAATTTTAACCTGATGATGTGGGCTGGACACTGAAATTGGGATGCTGACATGTGGGTGGAAGGCCTGGACATGAGGCTTGGAGTCAACAAAATTACATTATGGTGATTACATTATGGTGATTAAAACAACAAAAGAACCAATTATATCTAATGGTCACGGTTTTATGGTATTTATTTTTTTGACATTTCCGTCTGTATTTATCCATATTTATTTTTTGATATTTTAATCTGTATTTATCCATATTTATTTTGGGTTTTGTAAAAAAATGAATCTGAAATGAGTACATTTCTCCATTTATGTGACCGATAAATATGCAGTCATGCTTGAACGACTGACAGGTGTCAGGGATTTAAACACACTCAGATGATAAAATATGCTCTTATAAGAAAACATGCACATTTTAATATCAAGCTTGTGCATATCTATTGGCGTTTAAGGCTCTTGACTGAAATTACTTAATGTTTTTAAACCCCTAACCTTTCGATCGACAGAGCTATTGGCCTGGTAGTCATGATTGACTGCATTTAGAATCACCCAAAAATCAACCTAATTCTCGTTTTTATCCACATTTAAAAATAAATACAGACAGGAAATTAAATGGTTTTCTGTCTGCATTTATCTGTAAAAATCAGTAAAAACGGAAAACAGGGATCCCCAATTATAACTAAGGTATCACAACAAAAATAAAACAACACAGAAGATACTTAATATAAAATGAGGCCACTCCACTACCAAGCAAATAATCAATGAACAACCACAAAATCCTTTAATTTTGCAGGCATGGTAAGAACTCTCCCTGACTTAGTAGATTTGCCATTATTAACTACCATGAATACTCCCACCTCCTCTGAATCACCTACGGGTAGTGAGTTCTCAGAACCTCCAGGCTATTCAGCGTACGAAGAGGGTGCAGTATTAGAATCATTTTAGAATAAATAATCCCACAACCAGCGTTTGGATGAAACTTCCTCCTCGTTTTTCCAAGACAAAATACTGTTACACATGGAAAGTTTGCTAAGGTGCAACATCTTTCCATCACTTAACCTTGCAGAACACTTGTACACCTCAACAACTTTGTAAGGGGAGGAAAACCGGCTGTCATCTTTACATAATTTCCAACTGAGATTCACACATACTAAATCTCCTTCTTTAAGAACAATTGCCTTAACTTTGCTTCTCATCATAATACAATTTCTAAACACTCTGAGCCTATTCCAAACTACACATAACAACCACAGGTGACCACTTAGTCTGATACCTCTGGGACATCCGCACAGCATTATCCTTGGTGTAAGGCTCTCTACCTCTTAAAACCTTAAATGGACTGTACCCCATTACAGTTGGAGTAATTCTGTAGGCCCAAATTATCTTATCCAACTCCACTTCCCAATTCTTCCCCGCATTAATGGTACTCTGTATGCTACCCCTAATTACCCTGTTAAAACGTTCAACAGCACCCTTGCAAGCCGGGTGATAAACAGGGTTTTTTTTCTTTTATGTCATTCCTAACAAAAAATCTCAAAATATCTTTGCTGTGAATTGTGGACCATTGTGACTTAAGAGTGCCTTAGAGATCCCTTCTCTTAGAAACATTTTCTCTAAAAATATAACTACACTGGTTTAATTAACTACCTCCAGCACCTCCAACTAAGGCCATTTGGAGAATGTTAAAAATGGGGATTTCTAGTTGGCAATGGTTTGCACCTTTGTCCAAATAGGGACAATTGCTTTTAGTCACGGTAAGGGGCTACACTTCTATAATAACCCCTGCTCATCCCCTTGGTAGCTTGGCCTGGGCAGACAGGCTTATCTGAGAGGCAGTGTGTAAAGCATTTGTGAACACATACAGTAATACCGTGAAAACACTACAAATGGACACCACACCAGTTTAGAAAAATAAGTAATGTTTACTAGACTTAACACAAGACTAAATGACAAAAAAACACAATAATGTAATAAAAATATCACTTTAAAATGGTAGAAATAGCTTAGTTCAATGTAGATGGTAAATGCAACACTTTACTCTCAAAGTACCTTGGATGCATTATGCAAAACAAACAAAAGGGTCGCAGGGAAGGTGATGCATTGGTTCCTTTCTTCGGGGGAGGTGATGCGTTGGTTCCTTACTGCAGGGGAGATGATGCGTTGGTTCTTTACCAAAAAGGAGGTGATGCGTTGGTTTCTTACTGTGATCCGGTGCGATGCGACAAGATTGCGCCTCCATGCGATGCGACGATCTGGTGCGATGCGACAAAATGGCGTCTTTGATGCGATTCGACAATGTGGATGCTATGCGTGTATGCCCGACAGCTGTGCGGCAAAATCGATGATCTTCAAAACCACGTGTTACCGTAATCATTGACGGGCATAAAGTTGAACTCTATAGCGGAGCGCAGTAGTAAGGATAACTACACGCTGCCGTTATATTCTTTGTGTTCATTGGATGGATTAAGAACAGAACTCTGTGGTGGTCGCAACTGCGTGTTTCTGTTAATCAGGCATTTTTGTTTCTATTATCGTTTTCAACTCTCTAAGTGGTGGAGGAGCGGAGTGTTGTGGTTTTTGCATCCTACACACTTCCGTGTCCTACGTACCTTGTATAGGGAGAGTTTTCTATTTGACATTAATGGACCCCCAAATACTTCATGGCATCTGAGCAGACCGGTGGTATGTGGCTTGTGGTTGAGCTGAGTCACAGTATTGATTACCATTGTCAAACAGGGGGAAGACCTCATTCGCTTCTTGCTTATATTTTCCATAGGTAATCCCCTAAGGCTGTATTGGAGTGTCTAGATTTGGTTCCTTATCAAAGGTCTTTTCTTCCCTCTTATACAGGTATATATTGTGCGTATTTCGTGAGACTTTATGAGTGTAGCATTGTGTGGTCTATTAGCTTCTACTGAATGTGTCTTGTATTTTGTTACAGGGACCCCTTCCCTGCAGACCCTTTCCTTTTCCCTTCCCTTCTTTGTTATTTTAGTTTGTTATTTTTCTCCCTCGCCTAATGGCTCGAACAGCCTGTGAATACATTTCGGGGTGTTGGTGACATTTGAAGGTGGAACCATTAATGCAGCGACTGGATCCTGTGGAGGTAAACCTGACAGAATTCCCAGCAAGGGAGATCAGGGTGAGCGGGTGGTGAAGTCTTTGTGTCCCTGAGACTTTAGACAGGAGGCAAGCTCAGCTCAAGCCCTTAGAAATCTTCCTCAAGATGACAAAGCAAACAGCAAAGTCCTTTTCACCTTTTCTTGGCAACAAGTAACCACTGTAGGCCAACCCAAGACAGCAAACAGCACAGGGGCAGTAAATCTCCTTCAGCTTCTCCGGTTTCTTCTCCTTGGCAAAGGTTCCTCTAGATTTCCCAGAAGTGATCTAAAGTTCTGTGGTGTGGGTCACCCTTTTAATACACACACATCCTTTGTCTCTGAAAGAGAGTGTCTGTACCTAGTCCAAACCAGTTCTGACCTCTTGGGTGCAGCTTCCTGGCAGGAGGTGGAGACAACATTGTTTGAGAGCAGACCTGGTCCAGGTAGCTGAAAGGAAATCTCTTCCCCCTATTCTCTATTCAATCCAGGTCCTATTCAGCCCAGCCCTGACCCATCAGACTGCTGGAGCCAAGACCCTCTCCAGCCTCCTGTCACTCACAACGCAGACATGGAATACACAAACCTAGCACAGGCAGCTGAATGATTAGGCAAGAAATTACCTACTTTCTAAAAGTGGTATTTTTAAACACAGAATGTATAAATCACTCTCATTTAAAGATGTATTTTAACATTCTGAGTTCAGGCATACTAAACTTGAATTTCTACCTTGTTTACTGGGTCAGTTAGGATTATATGATGTTATAATCAAACTACCCATTCTGGCCTATGGGAACAGGAATCCTTGCAATAGTGAAAAACGAAATTGACTGTAATTCACTATCAGGACATGTCACACACATCAGGGCATGTTCTACCTTTTACATACAATGCACCCTGCCCTTGGGCCTACCTTAGGGGTGACTAATATGTAGAAAAGGAAAGGTTTAGGGACTGTCAAGTGGGTGCACTTGCCAAGGCGACATGGCAGTCCCTGACTGCTTACAGGCTCTGCTATGGCAGGCCTGAGCCACATTTTACAAGCTGCTTCTGTGGGTGGCACAGTCAGTGCTGCAAGCCCAACAGCAGCATTTGATTTACAGTCCTTGGGAACACATAGTGCACTGTACTAGGGTCTGACAAGCAAATCAAATAATCATGGAATCTCTAATCCATAACATCATTTTACAATAGGGAGCACTTGCACTTTGGAACTGATCAGCAGTGACAGAGTGCCCAAAAGCATCTAGACCAACAAAAACAGATGAGGCAACAGCAAAAAGTGGAAGGGAGACTCACACCAATGGTGCCACATTTAACAGAGAACAGATCAAAAAGTACTAACACACACTTGAAAACTCCATGCTAATCCAAGATGGGACCTACAACATCAATCAACAGATTACACCAAGGCCCTGAAGGTAACTCAATGACCACTAAGGGAGTTTGAATCATTTTACGGGGCTTGTCAGCAGAAGCACACTGAACACAATTCCTCACAAATCTTTCCATTTCTGAATCAACTCCAGGCCACCAATAGAATAACGTAACTCTCTGCTTTGACTTAACAATACTTAGATGCCCTTCATGAGTAAGTTCCAGACAGAACACTGACAAGGAGGTGCTTCTGTGACGACACTTATAGAAGGGCTGCTGACACTGTAACAGGGACGATAATACTGGCGTTGGCTACGAGACAGGGGCCCAGGGACAGTGTCTTGGTAATGTGAACGTAGGCAGGGCTACAAAGGCACTGCCACAGCAACACTAAATACATTAAAATGCTGACACGGTCACACAGATGCGGCAATAGACACAACTTATCTTTATTGTTAATCAACTAAATGGTACTTTTTATACACCTCATGGGGATGAAAGTCTGAGTGGCAAGGTTCAATCCTTTGAGCATGTGGTCTGTCATAAAACCCTGCATCGTTTATATTCATTCACTGAGTCATCAGTGGTGGCTATTGGTACAGTCCAAAAACATTAAGGCATACTTGTTGGTAGGCGCTGGCTCTGTCTAATGAATATATGGCAGAACTGCAGGGAAAGTTTTAGGTGCCCAATAAAAGATAGCTTATTTGGAAGTGTTAGCACTGCCATGGAAAGTATATCAGCCCAGTAAATAGGTTTGGACAGAGTCCATGAAAGATGTATTAGCCCTACTTCAAGATGTTGCACCTATCCCATGAAAGCTGTATCAAGTTCAAGTTCAAAAATTTTATTCGGTCACTCGACCATAAAAGCATTATAAAATCACAGTGGAACAAATTAAAAACATCTTATTACAATACATCCATCATAAAATCACAGTAAAAAATTAAAACAACTTGTTATAGTTCATCCACATCACAGTCAGGCAATAAGTATTAAAAATGGACTATATCCCCCTGAATAGTGCATAGATAGAGTGTTGTATCCAGTTTAAAAATATTTCAATTTCAAACATTAAAATTTTAAAACGAGATTTTTTTTTAATTATGTAGCATATTTCCTTCTATTTTCAATGCTTATGCAATAAAATTCAAGACTTCACAGCAAATCTGTGAGGAGTCAAGGCACTGAAGGAAAAGCAGGACGTGCTAGTGATTAATAAAGTGCTTACCACTAAGGATAGCACTGAGAAACCGTGTCCTGAATGGCGTGTATAAATTGCAGTAAAGCATACACCCAGAATCATGAAAGTGCCAATCTGCGATTAGCAATTTGCGAGAAATAGCGACTCGCAATTTGAAGATCGCATAATGGCATTCATGTAGAAATGCGATAGAAAAAAGCAAATCGCAATCGGCCGCAATTGCCGATTGCGATTTTGCCAAAATCGCTTAAATTTTGCAGAATCGGCAAGTTTCTATGTAGAAATTGCGGCCTCGCAATTAGCGAAATCGCATTTTGCGATCTCGCTAACTGCGAGATCGCAAAAATGGGAAGTCGCATTTCGAGCCAATTGATGACATCACAACCAGGAAGTTGCTTTTGCCACCCACAAACAGAACATTGAGCCAGACAGTGAAAGCAGCATTCTGAAGAGCTCCAAATCTCTGTTTTTGCAGCACCCCAGCAGGACACAAATCCACAACATGTCCCAGGAAGCAGCAGGGAGCAGTGAGCAAGGGAGGAAAAGAAAAATCAAGTTCTCAGAACAGGAACTAGAGTATGTGATTGATGGGGTCTGCAAGGACCATGGACGCCTCTTCGGCAAAGACTCCCGGAGGGTGCCAGAGGCAGACAAGCGCCGGATCTGGCTGCGCATCCGCGCGAAAGTAAATGCGGTCAGGGTGACCCAGCGGTCAATTGATGACCTCAAGAAGCGCTGGTACGACCTGAGGTCGTGCAAAGGAGCGCATTGCCGAGAGGCTTGGGGAGCGACTGGCCACCGGTGGAGGGGATCCTATTGCCACACCAAATACTCCATTGGAGGACCGCATAGAGGACACCTTTGCACCAGAAGTCTGCGTGGGGGTAATCCAGCTGGACTCATCCCGACCCAGCCAACAATCAGAAGGTAAGTGCCATGCGACTGCGACCCTGTCCCCCAACAATGCCCATGACTCCTGAGCTAGCAATATGACATCCCCAGTAATGCAGGCCATGCACACCTGAAATGCCCATTGCATTGTGGTAGTTATAGTGAAATCATAATTCCCCTGATAGCTCTACACAGCCAGACCTGTCAAATCAAAGTAATTCCAAAAGCGGGGGGCGTGGCTACGCAGGCGATCGTAATGGCTGCCTGACTGTAGAGCTCCGCCGGACGGGCTGGAAGAAGGCGACATTCCCATGTGATCCGGCGCTGCCAGGGGTCTGCAAATGCCCGCCTCTGTCCCCGGGGGCCGTGGGATGCTGATGGTCGCTGCCTGAGACTGGGGGACGGCGTGGACGTTGAGGATTGCGGAGGGGTGGTGGGGCCTGTCGGGTCCCGCCGGACGTGCACCCTAACGCGCCGGAGCGCCTGGTGAGTCTCCCTCGGGTTCCCGCGCCCCCCCCCTTGGCTTCCGGGTCGCTGTTGTGTCCCCCCGGTCCGTTGCTGGTCCCGGGCGGGCTCCTTTGGTGGGGGTTTTTGGCCCCCGGTGCTGCTTCAGACCTTCGGGCCTGGTCCGGCCTCGGGAGCCGGGGCCTCGATTTCTGGGCCTGCCTGGGCTGGGTGGTGACGGGCGGGGGGCGGCGGGCAGCTGTTCCGGGGTGCGTTCGGGGGGTGGCGGGGGGGCACGCGGGGGGGTCTCTCGGGGGTCTCTCGGGTGGCCCCGCATATCTCCGTCTGGTGGGGGCTCTACATTCTCGCCCCCACCGTTGTCTTTTGCCATCGACACACGCCTGTTCCCAGCGCTGCCCATTCCTTTGCTCCTGTTGCTGCTCCCTCATCCTCACGAACGGCTAGAGGCGTGATGGGCCCACCAGCCACAACGCGACGGAAGGACCCCACTCGGAAGAAGCTCAGCTTCGATAAACCACCCATCTGCTCGGCCGACAATCAGACTGCCAGAACTGCTGCTTCGGCTAGCCCTGCGCCACCGGACATGGCGGGGATGGTGGCTGAAATGCTTGGTGAGATGCGAGCGGGGTTCAAGGCCATTGACTCCCGCTTTGACGCCCTCGATCAGAAGATGGCCGAGATGGGCGCGAAAATTCAGTCTCACGACAGGCGTCTGGATGTGGCTGAGTCCCGAGTCTCTGATCTTGAAGATGGCGCTACTTCCACGCTGAAACGACTGGAGCGAGTGGAGAAGATCCTCAAGGAGGTGGCCATTAAGAACGAGGATTTGGAGGCGCGCAGTAGGCGCAATAACATTCGAATTCTTGGTGTGGCGGAGACGACGGCCACTGGCCGCTTTGACACTTTTGTGGAACAGCTCCTGATCGAATTGTTTGGCAGGGACACCTTCACAGCTGGCTTCGTGGTGGAGCGGGCACATAGGTCATTGGGCCCTCGTCCTGCCCCGGGCCTGCCACCTCGCCCCATCATTGCCAGACTCATGAATTTTAGAGATAGGGATGCTGCCCTGAGGGCCGCTCGTGAGGCGGGCGAGGTGAAATGGCAGGGTGGGGTACTTTCTTTCTTTCCTGACTTCACAATGATGGTACAGGACGCCCGTCGCAAATACACTGGTGTTAAGGCCTCGCTGCGCAAGCTGGGACTGCGCTATGGCATGCTGTACCCTGCCAGACTGAGGGTTGACGTCAATGGCAAGTTTCGCATCTTTGACTCCCCCACCGAAGCACAGGAGTTCTGCCTAGCCTATAAAAATAGAGGATCTCCGCGGTCCTCGGACAGGGCGCAGCAATCCCCTACGAACATGGACTCGCAGGCTAGCGCTGACCTTTTTGCTGAGAGCGGGCAGGGCTGACTTTTGCCTATTCTTCGCTAGGCCTCTCATTAATACACTGCACTGCTAACTGCTCGACTCCCCTGGCAGGGCTCTTACACGTTGATACGATTTGAATGTCGACCTGATTGTTGCGTCTGCCCGGCGGGGCGTTGCCTCCCCCCATGGCGCGAGCCGTATGGTGCTCATTTCTGAGAATGTTTTTCTTTCGCAGGATTTGCATTGGACTCTTGCTTCTTTCTGCTATTCTTGGTGTTGTTCTTTGGGCCGGGTGGTGCCTCCGTGGGGTTTACGTGAGGCTGGGTGGTGGGTGGGTAGGGGGGGGTGTTTCACGCATTAGTTGGAATGTTTCTGTGCATGCTTTGTTTTTTGTTTCGAGAGAGGTCTGTTTTGCGGAAGGGTGGCGGCGGGTACGCACAAGATTGTTCACTGATATCCTGTACGGTTTTGCATGGCTAGGGTAGGTCAGCAACCTGGTCCTTCCAAACTGGTTCTGATGTCGTGGAATGTTCGGGGACTCAGCGACACTAGAAAACGGAAGCAAATCCTGAACTATGCAGCTCGACATGGGGTGGATGTGTTGTTCCTCCAGGAAACACACCTGGGGCAGACTGATTCCGCTATGGTTGCCAGGGGTTGGGGCGCGCACAGGTTCTTCGCCAATTACAGCAGGTATGCGAGAGGGGTGGCCATTTTAGTTCACCGGCGGGTCCCTTACGTGCACTCTGATAGCATTCTTGATAAAGAAGGTAGATATGTGGTGGCCACTGGGACTCTTCTCGGCTTTAAGATTACTTTTGTTGGAGTGTATGGGCCCAATACTGACTCCCCTACCACGCTCCAGTGTCTTCATGACGATTTGCTACGCATCGACACTGACATGTTGGTGGTGGGTGGAGATTTTAATTTGTTGATGGACCCTGCACGGGATAGCACCTCTACATCACCGGACTGCAAACCTCGCTCCCATGCTGTACTCTCAACCATGTGTGCACACTATCCCCTAATTGATATCGAGGCCCGGCTTCATCCCCACTCGCCCGCTTACACACATCATTCTGGGTATCATAACACTAGCACCAGGATCGACTATTGGCTCCTCTCCCCGGGTGTGGTTGGTTGGGTGGACACGCACTCTACGCTCCCACGTACCTTTTCAGACCACTCTCCTCTACTTTTGACTTTACTGGTTCCTAGACTGGGAGGGTATGAGAGACAGTGGCGCTTCCCTGGCATGGCATTGGCTGACCCGGTTTTTAAAGAGGACATTCGCAAGGCGATTGAGGACTATTTTGAGCTTAACTCAGGCACTGTCGACACATGGGCCACACTGTGGGAGGGTTTCAAGGCCACCATCCGGGGTGTATGCATCACGAAATACGTTGGGTCATTGCGCGAGATCCGCGCCACAATGTCTCGTATCGAAGGTGACATTGCGGCGTTGGATAGTTCTGGCCTCCCGGACCCTGATGGCGCCTTGGAGACCAAACGTCTGGGATTGCTGCAGGATTTCAGGGACGCCGCAGACAGGGAATTGCACTACTTGCATACTCAACACGCAGCTAGACAACACGGAGAGGGTGACAGACCTGGTAGACTCCTAGCACAGCTACTACGCCCCCCCCGGCAGGCCTCCTATATTACCGACTTGCTCGATGACTCTGGCGTTCGCCACCAGACCACTCCTTCCATATGTGCTACTTTCCTGTCCTACTATAAAACGTTATACACCTCCTCCTTGCCTGATGACCGTCGTGATCCTGGCCCGTACATTGATGAGATCGCCATGGTGTTTTTGGAGAAAGGCATGCAGGATTTCCTTGCCGATCCCATCACGCCCGAGTACATTGTTGAGGCTATCGACGCCTTGAAGGGCTCCTCGGCTCCTGGGCTGGACGGCTTTTCGGCCGACTTCTATAAGGAGTTCAAAGACGAACTGGTGCCCCATCTTGTGGAAATGTACTCAGAGGCATTAGAGACCGGCGTCTTGCCTCCCACACTTCGAGAGGCGGTGATCGTGCTGCTGCCCAAGCCTGGTCGTGACCCGTCCCTCTGTGGCTCTTACAGGCCCCTATCGCTGCTCAACCTTGACTACAAGATCTTGGCCAAGGTTCTCGCAATTCGCTTGTCGCTCCTGATGGAACAGATTATTTCCCCTGCCCAGTCCGGGTTCGTCCCCCACCGCTCCACCTCCCTTAACCTTAGAACTCTCTTTTCTGTCCTGCACAGAATAGACCCTGACACCCCGGCGGCGGCTGTGTTTTTGGACGCCGAGAAGGCCTTTGACTCCCTGGAGTGGCCTTTCTTTCTGTCCGTCATGCGGCGGATGGGCATGCCCGCAATGTTCATTGCCACTGTAGAACTGCTCTACACCGCCCCTCGGGCGAGATTACGCCTTAATGGCACCATCTCCGATAGCTTCCCCCTCTCGAGGGGCACCCGACAGGGCTGCCCTCTCTCCCCACTGTTGTATATCCTAGCCATGGACCCCTTGGTTAGGCACCTTCAGGAGCGGCATTTACATCGTGGCCTCCAGTTTCGTACTGGTCCGCTCCTCGTCTCTTTATATGCGGACGATACCATACTTTATGTCCGGTTCCCTGAAACAAACCTGGAACCCCTTCTCCTCGAGATAACCCGGTTTGGGGAGTACTCTGGCCTTCGTATCAACTGGCGCAAGTCTGATATCTTCCCCCTTACGCCCGCCACAGTTCGTTGGGACAGTCCATTCCCACTCGACTGGAACACGGACTCGGTGAAGTATCTCGGTATCCACATACACCTGGATACAGTCTCCATGGTCCGCCTGAACTACGGTCGGGCCTTGGACTTTCTGGAAGATAGCCTCGCCCACTGGCTTCGCCTTCCTCTTTCCATGGCAGGACGCGTAGCTATCATTAAGATGGTGGTGCTTCCCCGTTTCCTATACCTGTTCCACAATTTGCCGATCCCACTGACCAAGATTTTCTTCACCCAGCTGCGCTCATTGTTGCTGCGGCTAGTTTGGGGGGACAAGAACCCGAGAGTCTCCTGGCGAACCCTGACTCTGCCCTATGAACGGGGCGGTTTTGGAGTCCCGGACTTTCACCTTTACTATCTTATTGCCCAGTGCGCTTACGCACACCCCTGGTTTCACCCGGATGCCCGGATACCCCATTTGCGTCCGGAGGCGGACATGGCGTGGCCTGTTGCCCTCGGGAGGCTATTGCCCAAGGGCCTGCCCCGTGACCCTCAGGATATTCAGACTGCCTCCACTACTTCCTGGGCTTGGATGCAGCTGCGTCGACTGCTCCGGAAGGATGTGTTATACTCGCCGGCCCTCCCACTCCCGAACCCCCACTGGCTCCCTATCACTTCTGAAGCGGTGGTCTGTCGTACTCTTTCCAAATACCAGCTTAACACCGTGGGAGATTTGTTCCCGGATGGTCATGTCTTTTCGGTCACAGAGGACCTCCGTTTTTCCGATCGAACGTTCATGGACTCATTCGTTCTTACCCGGTTGAGGTCCATGCTCAGAACACAGTTTCCTTCTTTCCCGCTCCCTCCCGACGACTTGGAGGCCCTGACCTTCTTGATACAGTCCCCCAATGGTGCGCACGTTGTGTCAAAATTATACAAAATATGTGTGGCCGCACTTCCTGCCCCAGATGCACGGGTACGTGCAGCGTGGGAGGCGGATCTGGGCGGACCCATTACTGACGACCAATGGTCCGCTTGCTGCCGGGCCACCAAAGACGTCTCCATCAACACCAGACACAAACTAATTCACTTCAAGTTTTTACGGAGGCTGTACTTCACACCTGCCTTGGCTCACAGACTCGACCCGTCAAGGCCGCATCACTGTCCCAAATGCAATGCCCCACACGCCGACTTTGCCCACCTTGCATGGACGTGTCCCAAACTGCAGGACTACTGGTTGCAGGTACACCACATACTGGGTAACATTTTAGAGTGTGTCCTGAGTCCCCTGCCCGAGATTGCATTGATGGGGTATGTTGTTGAGTTTCCCCACTCCACGAGGAAACTGGCTGCCATTGGTTTTCTGCTCGCAAAAAGGGAAATTGCTATGCTCTGGGGTTCTAAGCGCATTCCCACCTCGAAGACATGGCTCCACAGTCTGGCCCAGTGTAACATAAATAATGCAGAATACTCCGCACAGCTTCCAACCGCTTCGCGCCCAGTCGACATATGGGGCCCCTACAGACAGTACATTAGCAAGCTAACACAGGCGGCGCAGTCCCAGGCGGCGAGCTCTCTGGTTCCGGAGGGGGTGGGCTAGCTGTTCTCCCCCCGGCTAGTCTGCATTGTCTACTATGCTGCAATTGGCTACTGTTTGCCGTGCCTGTTCTGCTTGCACTCAATTCTTGGTTACCCCGACATCCTATGGTCACCCATGCAACCGCTATTACCATCTTGTCCTGATCGATGTGTTGTTGTCCGCTTTCTCTCCCTTGTAGGCATCTCTCTAGTTGTTGTTTTTTTTTTTTTTTTGCATCTTATTTATCTCTTTGCATCGCATGTGTACATGTACGTATTATTGGCAAACTAGAAAACGGAAAAATGGAGTTTCTAGAATGTGTTGCTCCGCTCATCATATTGTTGGTCACATCTAACCATGTTTCATTTTGCATTCCTGTTAATAGTGTCACTGATTTTCTCTACACGCTAAGTGACTGTTTGCTCCTATGTACCAACCTGATGCGAATAAAGAGATTTAAAAAAAAAAAAAAAAAAAAAGTAATTCCAAAAGCCAGTCAGGGAAAGCAAGCCTGCATGCATGTATCAACATCTCATGTGCAGGAGACATAACATTAATCATGCACCCTTTTACATCACAGGTGCTGTCGACCAACCCAGCACTGTTAGCGAGGCCCTGCACATCGCGGAGACCAAGCAGGACACTGAGGGGGAGGGCCAGTCCAACCAACAAACCGGTCCATCACAGCCACCTGCAGTGCTTCCACCACCACCACCCCGTGTGGACAGGGCCTCCCCTGCAGCCACAGGTGTCCAGCCCACACCCCAACAGACACCCACAGCAGTGGTACAGGCCACACCACCAGCGGCTAGGAGGCAGACGAGGCGCACAGCTGGAGCAAGAACACACTCCAGCGCACTGAGGCACCAGCAGCGTCAGGCCTCAACAGGCACGGGCAGGGCACTCCATCTTCCTGATCCTGGCCTGGACCTTGAACGCTGCATGCTGGTGGTGCACCGTACCCAGGCGCGTCACCTGGCAGCAATCCATACTCAGCTGCAGGCGACTGCCCAAAATGTGGCCCAGATGACCGCTGCTGTCAGGGAGAACAGCCAGCTGCTGGTAGCCCCGCAGGACATGACCCGCCACCGCCACCACCAACTACTGGCCCGCCTGTCGGCCTACACCAGGTCGAACCACATTGTAGGCAATGCGACGTCACAGCTGTCACGCAGGTCACATGCCATGCAGGGCCAAATGGTACAGTGTTGCCAGGATGTGGCCAGGTCACTTGATCTGCTAACAGCAGCAGTGCTCGGCAGACAGCCCACTGCCCATGGAGAACCAGGGGGGCCTGACGATGTGAGCGAGGTTGCGTCAACAAACAGCAGCATATCCTTGCCGCCTGAGCCTGTACGTCGACGCAGCAGCAAGCCCACAGCATCATCTCGGGCCAACACCGTCCCTCAGGACCCAGAGAGACGACTTGGTGCGTCTTGTCGCAGCCACCATTGAGTACTTGGACACTGTCGGTAGGGCCATGCTGGACACCTCTGCAAGCCCTCTACCCCTGCATGGGGAGGTATGAAGAAATACTGTCCTCATGTGACACCAAAAAAAAGGCCACTTTGTTGTGCATTAACAATAAAGATTTATGGTGTGACTTAAATCCAACTCATGTCATTATTACATTTGTCATGCATGAGTGCAGTGTTGTGTGAGGGGTATGGGTGCACTAGAAACAGTTAATAGTGATGTGGTTGCGGCGCCTGTGTCCTTCAGCAGGATTTTCCCCGCATGCATGACGCACATGTGGAGGTGGGCGGTTGTCCCCTTCCGACTCACTGCCAGATATCTCCACTGGTATCCTGCGCTTGGTAGCAATGTTGTGGAGTATTGCACACACGGCCACGATACGGCAGCAGACCTCAGGTGTGTATTTGATGGCCCCACCAGTCTTGTGAAGTATGCGGAACCTGCTCTTCAAAAGGCCAAATGTCCTCTCAATGCAATTTCTTGTGCGTATGTGTGCAGCATTGTAACGCCGTTGCTGTGGTGTTGCAGGGTTAAGGCATGGGGTGAGGAGGTACTCACGGCGAGCGTAGCCACTGTCACCTGAATGAAAGGAGCAGAGGGTGAGTGCCTGTTCTGCGCAGATACAAGATCACAGTGTACTATTTTGGGGCATGTGTACTTACCTCGTAGGTGTCCTTCCCCAAAGTCTCCCCTGGCCAGTCGTGTGTGGATGCTGCTGTGCCGGAATATGAAGGAGTCATGTGTGCTCCCCGGGTACTGTGCCACTATGTCCGTGATGTATGTCTTTGCATTGCACACCATCTGGATGTTGAGGGAGTGGTAGGACTTGCGGTTGCGGTACATGTATTCCGTTTGTGCTGGTGGGCAGATGTGGATGTGGGTACAGTCAATGCATCATATTACATGTGGAAATTGTGCTACATTGTAAAATTGATGCTTGGTCTCATTCAAGTCCTGTTGGCTGGTGGGGAATGAGATGTAGTGGTGTAGCCGGGTCAGCATTGCATCCAGGAAACTCCTTAGGCAGCGGGACATGGTGGGCTGGGATATCCCCCCTGCAACAGCGACTATCCCCTGGAAGCTTCCGGAGGCCAGAAGGTGCAGGCTGCACAATACGTGGACATGTGTGGGCACGGCATTGGTCCTCCTTGTTGGGTGCTGCATCAGGGGTCTAGGTCCTGGATCAGTTTGATGATCATTGCCCCATTCAGGCGGTACTTAGCATAGATTTGCTCCCTGGTTTGGCCCAGAAGGGTGACCCGCTGGCGGAATATCCGCTCCTGGATCCTACGTCTGTTCCGTGCTGCTCGCTGTAGCGTTTGCCCCCTGACCACCATTGTGGAGTCCTGGCCTTGTGAGAGTCCTCGTGCTCCAGCTGCATGTCCTTAAGTGTGTTTGGTCAGGCCTGCACCTGTTGGTAGTTTGTAAACTTTTTTTGAAAGAAAAAAAAAAAATCCTTACTCGTTACCACCTGGTTTGGGTTCTCCTTAAATTGCGCGTTGCAAATAGTGATTTTCGGGATTTTCGCATTCTGCGATTTTCCATGAATAGCGATTGCGATTGTTTTGCGATTTCGCTAATTATTTCGCAGATTTTATGGTTTCTCGCAATTTCAGATTAGAAAATGGGCTTCTTCCAGGATTCTGCGATTTTATTTGCGAAATCGCTATTTTTCTTTAGCGAATTCGCTTTTTTAACGATTACACTGTCATGAATTCCTTTTACTCAAATTGCGATCGCAATTGCTTTTTCGCAGCTATTGCGATCGCAATTTGGCTTCATGAATCTAGCTGATAGAGTGCTTAGTTGAATTGTGAAATTTTACCGATTTGCTATTATGGACTCGCAAAAATGCAATGTATGTAGGTTTCGCAAATAAAATTGTGATTCCTACGCACTCCTTAATTGCAACTCGCAAATTACGAATCGCAGATAACGAATGGGAATTGCATGCGCAATTTGCGAGTACCCAATAGGTACTCGCAAATTGCACATGCAATTTCAAGGGTGCAAGGGTGCCAAAAGGACACCCTGTTGCACCCCTGAAATATGCATGTGTGGACATGTGGCGCACATACATGCCCTAAGGGCATGTTTGTGCACCACATGCCATGTAGAAAAATGCAAAAAAAGTGAATTTTTCTAAGGATTTGCAATTCACCACCAACTTAAAGTTTGTGGTAAAATGTGGTTCCTTAAAGCAGGGTCGCAAATTTAAAAGTGCTTCCTGCATTGCATTTAGGGAATCGCAAATTGTTATTTTCTAAATGCAGTCGCAAAATAGGTAATCACAAAAAAATTGTGATTCCCCAGTTTGCAATTGCCTTTTATGACGCTGCCCAAAAGGCTTTCTTCCTGTTCCCAAACGGGAAAAAGCTTGATACATCTGGCCCTTAATCCCTTGAAACTGTGTATAAAATAAAAGGACCTGGTCCTTTGCCCATGTAAGGTAAGGTTCCAAACGATTTGTAGTGGAGAGTGGCACATATGATTGGACCGGTCCTGAATCCAGGACTTTTACAAGCCTGGCTTCTTCTTTACTTGCACTAAATGTTTCCTTTACCAATTTCTTGGAAGTGGGGTGTTCTAGCCAGGTCCTAAAAATAGGCAGTAATCGCACTGGGAGCCGTGTCAGCTCTGCTGAGAAGTGTTGGCTCTACCAAACAACTTATTTCAACCCCACTGCCCTTACAAAGAAAAGTAGCTATGCTTTTGTTGCTCTCCAATAAATGCATTACAATCCTCGGGAATGCCTATACTATACCAGTACAAGCACAGAGGCCCTCCTGAGAAGTTCGAGTTCTCTTTTTAGGTAGTATCATTCATGAAACATACAGTAGCAGTACTGAAAGATTTTGGTCTTGTCCCATTACAAATTTGGTTGTATGGTGAAAAGTGATCTAACTAAATTTGTAGCTACAAAATGGGCTTCTTTAACTACATTTTAGCTATGCTGGCTATCAGCTGCCCAATATCAAGATATCACAACCCTGCTCCCCGCAATGATGGGTTTCCAGATTAAACTCTTTCAATTCCATCTCTGGCAGAATTGCTATTGTGCCTAAAAATACAAGACATGGGGTATTTCTTCACATGAAATCCCACAAATTCACTGTAAAGTATTGTTTAAGTTGTATACTGTATACACTATATGATACTCATTTTAACAAAGCAGCTACTTGATGAAGACCTCTGATATCCCCCTTAGAATCCAACATTTTACTTCTTTCTAGCTTTCACTATTGTCACTGGCCCATGTATGATGCTTTAAAACATATGTTTTGACACACAATTTACAGAAATTGCTAAGGGAAGCCCATCACAACTACTTACAATATTATATTATTGTTTTCAAATAATGTTTGGGGTATAATATTAAAACTGAAAAAGGCAATATGATGTTAATCTCACAATAGAATGGATGATTTAAACCAAATTCTGGTGGAGATCCTAATCCAACCTTCAAAATCCCTTTGACTTTTTTTTCATTGCCAGGGGTCAATCCACCCAAAACATATACTCCTGACCGTGGGCTTGGTGAGAACAGCTGTGACAGTGCCCAAGGCAACTCCAAAGTTGTCTCCATTCTGGTGTAGAAGATCTAGAGAGGGGCGGCAACAGGAAGCATGGAACATCTTCCAGTGGCTGCTCGTACCAATCAGACCTGGGGGTAAACGCGGAGAAACAAATAATAAAAAATATACACTACCTTTTGCGGCCGGCCAAGCTAACTTCTGCTCCTGCACCGCGATGCTCCTGTGCTGGCATTCCAATACCCAAGTACTGGCCGTAGCGGGCACCGGGCAATGCCTCTGTGCGCCGCACGGGTGGGGGCCGGTTTCGGGCCCCTTGGGGCCGTTTTTGTTACATAGCCGTTTTTCGGCCCTGTAACAAAATTGGACAAAAAACGATCCTGGCAAACAGCTCAGCGATACCCCTCCCCCCTCCCCCCCGGGCATTTTGCCAGTACGGCCATGCCCAAGGAGCACAGGCTTCCAGGCTCCGCATGCAATACCAACACTGCTCTCATCCGGTTACGCCTATGGCCTGAGCTATGGGGATATCTCCAATGAAACAGCCTGGAGATATTCCAATGCGCATATTCCAGTGCGCATGTCTCTTTTTACGGCTGTGCATACCACCACTCCCCCTGCTGCTGACGTGGCATGGCCCACCCCACCCTAGACCTGCGGATTAGAAGTCAAAAATAAAATGACAATAAAATAGTTTTTTGTCATTTTATTTTTCTTCTGCTTTTCAGCAGTGAGGCGGCGCTCCGCCCCCATAGTGAAGGAGGTGCCCCTGACATCTCTAGGGTGAGAGCACAGTTCCGCAACTCTTTACTTAGCCCATTTAATCTTGGCGCACATATGTTTTCTTGAATGGGTATTTTTTAATTGAAAGGACTCACATCACCTTTAAGGTAAATGTAAATTGATACTTGTATAGCGCACTACTCACCCGCAAGGGTCTCAAGGCGCTTGTATGAATGCCACTGTGGAACCCATCCTGGCTTCCCCTGTGAGGCGCCCACTCCTGGGCACCCCCAAGGTGGTGGCCAGGTATCCTCAGCGTTGTGGGGGCCGATGTGTCGATTAAGTAAGCTATTGCCCAGAGTTGCAGAGTGGGACTCCCTGATTGGAATAGGCACCGAGGTGAGAATTATCAGGTCTGTGGAATTTTGACCCGAAGATCCGCCGAGGCAGGGAATTGAACCCTGGTCCCGAGCTAGACCTTTGCATCAGGGTCTGCCGCCCTAATCATTGAGCCACACTTCTCGAATCTCTCCTCCTCCCCTTGCACAATGTTCCCTTAACATTACAAACTGTTCTATTTTCCCTCCTATGCAAATTAGTTAATACATCCCTCAAACTTATTTTTTATATTTTTGTGGTTCTTATATCATGCAGAGTAGCCCTATCAAAGATGACAGAGAAGTAGCACTACTAATGGACATTCTTGTTTTTCAATAAGGTCTATTGTCCCATGTTGTGTGTGTTTCATTTATTTCTGGTGCTTGTCATTTTCAAGTTAACCCCTTCCTTATTGCAAATGGGGAGTCATACATTTCTCAATGTTTTGCCACCAGACGTTGTCCAAAAACATTGATACATAACATACCGATTCAGTAATTGGAAGGGATGCCCAAAACATTTTCTTTTTAAGTACCGACACAATATCCATTCGCACTATCATTTTAGGAATCAGTTAAAGTTTAGCAACTCATAAAATGGGGTTAGTACATTTAAAAAGCATTTTTTTGGTTGCAAACTCTGAACTGAAGCATTTGCAACCGTAAAAATTCTTAGTAAATCTACTCCTTAGTGTTTTAATTGGATGAGATATATCGCCCCCCTGCATACCTCAGGGTTGTTTTCTATTTAGTGTTCTGCATTATGTGGGAGTGCGTGTGTTTCCTTGCTTTCTCCCCTTTCTTTTTTCTCTGCCTTCCCTCTCCACACGCTTTCTCACAAACCTTTGAAAAAGCTAGCAACTTTGTAAAAAAGCTTTGGTAAGGCCAATAGCCTGGCCTTTTAAAGCTCATACCTATTGGCATTGCCAATAGTTGTGAAAACTGACTACACCAAGGTGATGGATGGAATTGTTGAATTAATCTCAGCCACTGGCACTGGCTCGAGCCACATTCCAGACTGTCATTTTTCACCCACCATGCCACTCTAGACATAGGTCTACCTTATGTAAATCAGTATCAACCCTGATCCTCATGGGAATGGTCCATCCCAAATTGCCAGGTGGGTCCCTCCCAGAAGGGGCTCCAAGCAACCCTCGATTGCTTTCGACCTATTTAGGTCTCATCAGTGAGGTCCAGGACCCATATATGGGAATACCCATCGCATTTACGGTGTAAACTGCAACAACAAGAAGGTGATGGTTGGAATGCTTGAATTAATCTCAGCCACTGGCAATTGCTCGGGAAGCATTCCAGTCCATTGTATTTCACAAATCCTGCCACACAAGAAAAAGGCTCAACACCACCAGTGTTATTAAATCCAGGAAATAGTTTTCTCTTTCGAAACTATGAAGGCTTGAATACAAAGAGATCGCTGATTCACTTCTACATAAAACACGTAGGCTGTAATTTTCATGGCAGGGTTAATACTGTGTCTCAAGTGTAGCTTTCGATTTTAGCAAGTTCTACCAAAATTACCTTTTCATTTGCTGTTAATTTAAACTATAAAACTGTAGCACCCTATCAAAACAGATCTCATTCAATTCTATTTTTACTCCGAATTCATTTTACTTCTGAAAATAAAATAAGATGGAATATGCACTTTATAAGTATTTTCGTGTTTCCTTTCCTTTGCTCCTATTTTCGAAAGCTGTTGTTGGTTTGGAAAGTTGAGCTGGTTGTAGACGTGCCTTGTTTCTCATATCCAAGCGCTTTATTTGTGTTTGTTGGCGACGCTTTGGAAAGTTTGCAATAAACTTCCGTGGGAATGAATAATGATGACTTCATCTTGAACTTATGAACATACCAGCCGAAAACTTCTACTGGCGAAATTCATCCTCTGAGCTTAAAAATTACTTTAACAATATAATCAAGAGGAGCTTCAGCGTGGGCTGTCAATTGAACACAGAATTCAGGCTGGAGTTTTCATCTTAGAATCGAGAGAAGAAGATGAAACAAACTGTAGAATGGACTGTCAAGAGCCAAACTAATTTAAGCCAATGTAGACAATGCTTGACAACCCCCCCCCACCATGTAAATATGCTCTTTATTTTCAATAAGAAATTACTGAAATCAAAAAAGAATCGTTTCTCTGTGCTTTGTTTACATCATTGGCAGATGGCTGTTGTCACCTAGGCAGCGTATATATTATTTTATTTTTTAATAGTGCATATAAACATTTTTTTCCTTTCTCCCAAACCATACCAGTGTTAAGGAATAGCATTTTAAAACAGGGATCCTACTCACAAACTGCATTTTGTAGTATGTTTAGTAGTAATATAATAGTCCTACTAACGTCCAACAAATGCTATTCAGTAACCTACATGTGGAGGTGAGCATTTCCTTCGTCTTTTATGTGCAGAGATCTTCGCCGACTGCAGAGATCTACGCACACATAGGTATACATTTTAGGAGTAAATGTGGGAGGAATGGAGAGAGTGGTTGGAAAATGGGGAATACTTACTATCAAAGGGGAGGGCTACCGGTGGTTAAAAAATAATTAAATTAATTTCATGCGTCCGAAGGGTTGTGCAGAGTCTTATATGTAATCCACAACTTTCATGTTTTTTTTTGTTTCAAAAGAGAACTTTATTTAGAAGTAAAGAGGTGTCAATATACAATACATGTGACTAATCATCAAATAATACAATACAGATGTATTTCAGCATTAATACCTGAATAAAAATAAAGGGTAGCAATCACTATAATGAATAAGCATGAAATAGTATGTTATATATAATTACATAATAGTCAGAAGAAAAGTAAGAAGGGCTATGGAGGTTTGAGTACTTCTTGAGTACTTCTTGTTTGGAGGGTTTTAGTGGGGAGTGTCGTTTGTCGAAGAATTTTGTAACAGGTAACCATAACTGAATTCTCTTCATAGCCATAAGTGTCGGTGAGTTGGAAATTGTATCTAGTCTATGGTTATCACATATATCATACCACCAAGCTTTAAATTAGAGTTTTGTGAAGTCTTTCAAATTTCTAGTTATTTGTTGGAAAGCAACTGCTATTAATAAATCAATTATTTTAAAATGAGTTGCTTTATTAACCCAAGCAGGTGAAAGGCTGCCTAAAAAGATATTTGTTATAGAAAACGGGATATTTGTGCTAAAAATTAAATCTATTTGAGACCAGACAGATTTCCAAAAGTTATGTACTGGTAGACATAAGAATAACATGTGGAGTAAATCGATATTTGGAGATGTGCATGACCAGCAGGTATCTGGTGTATTAGGGAATCATTTGTTTAGAGTTTGTGGAGATAATAGAAGTCTATTATATACATAAAATAATGTTTGTGTCAAACTTGTTGATCTTGAGGATCTACGTATCTTAATCCAAATATTATTCCACAATATAAGAGGCCAACACTGTATTAAAATCTTTCTCCTATGCCTCTTCAACGCTTGATTTCTTTCTCAGTGAGCCAGTGTACTGGAAAAAAGTATACACGGTTGATGCTTTGGGTTGAGTTTGTAGAGGAATGGACAGATCTTTATGTACATGGATACTATGAGTGTTAGAGGCTGTATTTGATAGCTTCAGGTATGTATCAGTTACAGTTTTACGAATAAATTGATATTTGAAAATGAATGAGTTGGGTAGAGCGTATAACTGTTTAAGTAAAGAGAAGGCAGGACATTCATTATTTGAAAATAATTGATGGATCCATATTAAGCCACGTTGCCGCCATGTTTTCCAGTAAAAGGGTTTGTTACGTATTAATAAAGTTTTGTTATGCCATATGGGTGAGGCTAAAAAGGAGTCCAGAGTATCATGAAGCGAGGGATATATCGGGCTCAATAATTTGGAAGTAAACTTAAATAAAGGAGTGGATAGATTTTGGGGTTTACGGGGAAAGGAAAGGTATTCTTGAAATGAAAAAGGAAAGAGGAGCGATAGTTCAACTGATGTCCATAGAGGATAATCATTTGTAGGATCGAGCAACCAGTATGAAGCTTGTCATAATATAAAAGCTCTTTGATAAGCAGAGAAATCGGGATAATTGACTCCGCCTTCAGCTTTAGGACGAGTTAACTTGGAGATACACATACGTGGTTTCTTATTGATCCATAAAAAAGAAGATCATATTGAATTTATGAATTTAAATAGTTTAGTAGAAATGGGGACTGGAATGTTAGAGATGGTATATAAAACTATGGGTGAGAGCATCATCTTGATAGTATCCAGGCGGCCCCACCCGGATAGATAAAGAGGGTGCCATTTATTTGTGAACTCTGAAAGTTTTTGAATGCAAGTATTCATACATATTGTGACTGTGCCTTTAAATGTCGGTGTAAAGTTTAAACTCAGATATTTGATAGAGGATGATTTCCAAGTAAAATTAGTTGAGTTGAAATCAGCTTTAAAGTTATATTTATTCAGAGGTAAGATTTCACATTTATCACTATTTAATTTGTAACCTGAGATTAATGAAAAGGATTGGACTTCCTCTAAAAAGGCAGGAATCGACTCACTGGGGTTCAAAATAAAAAGCAAGATGTCGTCAGCATACGCTGCAAGTTTAACATTAGTTGTAGAGGTTTGTAAACCTGTAATTTGCGTATTTTGGTAAATTTTTTAGATGAAAGGTTCAAGGGCTAAATTAAAAAGAAAGGGTGATAAGGGACATCCCTGACGCACTCCTCTACCAAGGTCAAAGAATGGTGATATTAGACCATTAGCACAGGCAGCAGCACGAGGATGGGAGTATAATAGTGAAATGAGAGAAATGAAATCTGGGCCAAAACCGAACCATTTGAGGGTGTAAAATATATAGTCCATTCAACTCTATTGAATGCTTTCTCTGCATCTAGTGCTATAGCTGCAAGGAAATGATTCAAGTTTGAAGCCTTAGAGAGAATGTTGAAAAATAGTCTGGTATTGTCTTGTATAAGTCGTCCATTCACAGAACCGGATTTCTCCTTACCTAATACTTTTGGGAGATAAGGGTCTAAGCGAAGGGCAAATGCTTTAGAAATGTTTTTGTAATCTATATTGACAAGCGAGATGGGTCTAAAGTTTTTACAGTGTTTCGGATCCTTTCCTTCCTTGGGTATTAAACACATGTGAGCATATGAGAATGAACCACCAGATTTTCCCAGAGACTGAAAGGAGTTAATTAAAAGGTGTAGTTTAGGCATTAATACATCGGAAAAGTGGAGAAAGAATTCAACAGTGAATCCATCTGGACCATGAGCCTTGTCTTTTTTCAGGTGTTTGAGTGCATCCAAGAGTTCTTGTTGTGTTATCTTAGTTTCCAAAAGTGATAAATCATCAGAAAGTTGTTGGGGTTTTGTATGGATGAGAACAAATTTGAAAGTGTATGGTCTTTGGGATCTGTTTCGGAAGAATAGCACTTTTTGTAAAATAAAGCAAATTCACTTAAAAGTTCCGTATCCTTGAACTTTAAAGTAGAACTATCATCATAAATAGAATCAATATTCATTTTGTTATGTTTAGTTTTTAAATAATTAGCTAAAAGATTTCCTGCCTTATTTCTACCACCGTGAAACTTTGCAGTAGGTTTCAATAGATATAACGAAGCATTATCTATTGATTCCTTATTAAACTGTAACTTTGCTTTTATAAGGGCATTAGGAACATATTTTGAGTTTGATGTATAAAAAGAGTCCTTTAGTCTCTTAATATCTTGGAATAAAAAACGTGTACGATTGAGAGCAATATTACATTTTTTTGTTACATAAGTTATAATAAAATCCCTTGCTGAGGCCTTAAAGGCGTCCCAAACAATTGAGACTGGTAGGGATTCAGTGTGATTGAGAAGGAAGTATTTGACAAAAAAGGTTTCGAATGAAGAGGAAAACTCTGGATCTAGAAGGAGAGAGTTGTTAAATTGCCACCTTCTGGGACTGTTGGGTTTGGGTAGAATATCTAAATCGATCAAAATAGGAGCGTGGTCTGATAGTAATATAGGACCTATTTCCGCATGCGTAAGTGCTTGCGAAATGTTATGCGATACAAAAAAAATAATCAATTTGTGATTGAGAATGATGCATTGGGGAATAAAAGGTATATTCTCTTGTAGTTGGATTGCATAATCTCCAAGCATCAAGAAGTTTATGTTGCGTAAAAGATTCATGTGATTCGTTAGGGGTAAATGACACTTTAGAATTCCGATCTATAAAAGGATCGAAAACCTGGTTACAATACCCGCCAGTATAAAATTGTCTTCTATGTGAAGAGTGATATGCTTGGCTACTGAGAGCCAGAAAGGGACATCACCACCAGTAGGGGCATAAATATTCAAAAAAAGAGACTGGAGCATTCTCTAGCAACAATTTAACATTAAGCCAACGGCCTTCTGCATCTGATTCCTGAGAATTTAATTTAAAATGAAGAGACTTACGACACAACATCATGACTCCATTACGTTTACCATCACCACTGGAATAAAAAATTTCTCCCAACCAACCTTTGTTTAGTTTTAATGACTTATTTTCTGTAAGATGAGTCTCTTGCAGAAAAACTATATGTGCCTTTATTTAGCCAAATGAGATAAGACTCTGTCTTTTTATGGGAGAATTAAGCCCTCTAACATTCCATGAAACTAACTTTAACGACATATTGGGTTAGTGGGAATGAAAGATAACAAGAAGAAAGAAAGATAAACCAATTTAGCCAAACCATTAGGAGAAGTGTAAGGAAGATAAAATTGCTTACAAATAATAGTCAAGGCTAGAAAGAGGAGAAAAAAGTGCATACAAAATAGTATAAGGAAAGGAAGTGTATGAGAGAGGAAATCAGTAACTAGAAGGAGATATAGCAAAAGATGTGATACGAATGGCAAAGGAAAGCAAATAGTTGTGGAGTGACAGAGATGATTAAACAATAGGGGTTGGAAAGTAGCAACATCAATGACAGATTCAAGTCGAGAATACAGGATAGTTTGATGGAAAATATCACAAAGAAAAAGAATATCAGCTACACCTAGAAAGAAAAAAAGAAGAGTAGTTAGGAGGAAAGAGAGAAAGAGTTAGGGATTGAGGTAGAGCGGAAATGTAGGAGGATGACGTACCTACATGGGTAGAGAACATGTAGACAATGAGGGGGGTTGAACGACATGGGATGGACGACACATCCAAGGTCGGCTGAACGGGGAACCAGGGAGACCTCATGAGACAGTGACATGGAATCTGTGGAGGTGGAGGAAATGAAGAAAAAGTTAGGATAATGAGCTAGAACGAACAAAAACAACAATATCAGTGAGCAATGATTACAGTTAACAATTAACAATTGTATAGAAGCAAAAACTGTAGGTGGCACATATTAAAAGTAGTGCTAGTTATAAAAAATAAAAATAAAAAACAAGAATTCAATTCTTAGCGAATAGAACCAAAGGATCATACAACATTTTAGAAAAAAAGCAACATTAAAGTTCAATCAGTAAATGAAGAAGAGGGTCCAGAGGAGTCCATTGCAGATGTTTTACAAGGGTTTATGGAACTTTGCAAGCGCAACGGATCTTCATAAGTAGTCGTTCTGTTGTTGTATGTAACTTTGAATAAACAGGGGTGGAAGAGACCATATCTGGCTCCCAGCGAGCGAAGCTCAGCTCTCATATTTAAAAAAGCCTTACGTCGATTAACTGTAGGTTTAGCATAATCCTGAGCAAAAAAACAGAGAGGAACCTGACCATGTGATTTTTGGAGACGATTTAACTGCTGCAAGTACTTTCAGTAAATCTGTATATTCTAGGAAATACAGGATGACTCATATCGGCCTTTGTGAAGAAGATGCAAGAGATGGTAAATGACCTCCTTGCCAGTGCGCTCGCTGAATATTGAGTACTGTGCCCTCTGGCATGTGAAGTATTTTAGGGAGGAATGATTTAAAGAAAGTGAGGGAGTCAGATCCCTCTAATCCTTCTCCTAATCCGTAAATATCAATCAATCAATCATTTGTAAAGCGCACTACATACCCGCGAGGGTCTCAAGGCGCTGGGGTAGGCGCTACTGATCGAACAGCCAGGTCTTGAGTATGCTCCTGAAGGTCAGCAGGTCTTGGGTCTGTTGTAGGCTCAGTGGGAGGGTGTTCCATGTCTTGGCGGCAAGGTGGCAGAAGGATCTCCCGCTGGTGGTTGTTCTTCGGATGCGCGGGACGGTGGCGAGTGAGGGGTCTGCGGAGTGTAAATACGTAAATTGTTTCGCCTGTTACGATTTTTTAAGTCCTCAACCTGTTTTTGGAGCGTAGAAACTTGACAGTGAAGGTGGGATACATTGACGCAAGATTCTTTTAAAGAAGTAACCTTTTGCTCAACTGAAGAGACCCTTGTTTCAAGTTGTGACCAGTTATCCGTCAAGACTTGGAGTTTAGTATTAGTCTCTTCCATAAAAGGACGAAGAGCTCTGATTTCCTCCAGTAATAACTCCATGGAAACAAGCGATGCGTTTTTAGGAGGCAAGGGAGGGTCCTTTTTCAATCGCTTGGTATTAGATTTCCCTAAAGCAGTTTGAAAAGGTTCCATTATTGTATCTGAGTCTTGCGAAAATGATGTTAGAGAGTCTTCGAATTTGGAAAATTCAGAAAAAATCCTTGAATTCTTTATAAAAATGCGCTTTGGTTTAGAAGATGAAGGATATAATGTCTTTGTTCTGCCCATAGAACTTATACCACACTATTTCTTGGTGCGCACTTAGTGAGAAGATATCACCGTGCAGTGAGAATCCCACAGATAGGAGGCAAATTCTGTGGAAGAGAGACAAAGCGTAATTGTTAGCCTATGAGACTAGAACATAGAGGTCTCTCTTAATTGAATAAAGCAGCCATAGACATGTGAAATACCACCTTAAATAGCTCGATGTAGGGTTAAAAGAAAGTGCACACTGAAGGTATGTGGAAATGAAGCTAAGATGAAGCTATAGTGAAGCTAAAATGGCCACCATACAGTTTGCCTCATCAGTGTCGGAGCAAGGATCAAATGGTGAAATGCAACATTAAAACAGTAAATTCCAACTTGAAGGAAACCAAAATAAGAAATGTAGAAATTCCTCAGTCCATGGTATACAAGGAGTGGAGTGCTTTGTCAGTATGAGGCCCTTCAACATCGCACATTAATTTGAGGGAGAATTCTAGAGAGTGACAGCGCTCCCAAAATGGCTGCTCCTCATACTATAGTGAAAACATTAAATATGAGCTCTTTGAATATAGTTTAGCGTTCAAAGTCTTATTTGCTGCAGAGAAAGTGTTTTAATTTGGCATTTTGTATCCCGCTGATAAACATGGCAGAACAGCTCTGTCAACAAGGAATTAGTTGAAGCATTCTTGTGAGCAAATACGGAATTGCGCGAGTGATTAAAAATGGCGGCCGTAATTAAAACGGGACCGTGAAAACTCACTGCGTCGAATTAAAGTCATTAAAGTTTGGCAAACGGGTCTTCATACGTCGCAAACTGGTCTCGGTATCTTCCAATGTTTGTTCACGTCCTTGGCACAGGAAAAGACGGCTTGCAGCTTCGAGTCTCCCGGGTGAGCCGCGGAGCCTCACTCGATCGCTGCCATCACCGTCGGGCGCCAAGCCACGCCCCACAACTTTCATGGGTTTATGACGCAATGCTGATGTATTTCTTTGTAAAATCAATAACAATTTGTTAATCCCAAAAATTTATTTCATACATAACTTTAAATAGTTTGTAATAAAAAAAGAAATATAAACAGCGTACTTTATGTGAAAATCCTTTTATTTAAATCTTAAGAAAAATATTTTTTCATATAATGTATTATACTCAAAATAAGTAAATATTTAGTGAATAATTTAATAATGCAGTACCTTTTTCATTTTGTTCTACATTTAAGCAAAATAGAATAAATTAGTTTACAATTTTAATTAACATTAGAATATTTTTACTATTTTGTTCAGTTTATTAACCAATTTAAATGTTTCTATACTTTACCATCGGTAGTTCTCCACCCATTGAGTATTGAATTATTTTATAATTAGATAATACATAATAATAAATATATACTATCTTATATACTGTTTGTATATATATTTTTAACATTCAATTATATGTATTGATATTTTTAACATTTTTTTCTTTTAACTAATATTTATATATGAATGACAGGCACATTTAGTGGTTCTTTACATGTATCATTGAACAAATACAGTCCAGACAGTATACATTCTGTGTCACCTTTTATAAACATTATAGAAATAGATATACCTGATTGACTGCATATAAGTAGTTACTACATTCAATGTTACTGGCAGATGATTATTCCAGTTTTTGAGTTATGGGAGGTAGATCGCAAATTATTATTATTGTTATTAGTGTGTTTTGCAAAGCCCGCAGCGGCCCCAACGGGGCATCCCGGCACTGGGAAACTCTGATAACTAGAGGGGCAGGTCAGGGGTACCAAACTAGGAGGAAAAGAGAAGGGCTTTAAGGGATTTGCGAAATGCTGGTTCAGTCTGGCATGTGCGTAGAGCTAACGGAAGCTTATTCCAGTGCTTGGTGGTGCAAACCTCAAAGGTTTTTCCACCAGCACGGGAACGCTTAAATCGGGGAGTTTCCAGGAAAAATAAGGAGTTGGAGCGTAGTGCCCTGGATTTGACGTATGGGCGAAGGGTATTTTTCAGATGGGCCGACCTATTGCCTTTAGATGCACGGAAAGCCAGCGTCATTGCTTTAAAGGCGCATCTTTTCGCAATGGGTAGCCAATGCAGTTTACGGTGGTGAGGGGAATGTGAAGTCTGGCAGGGATTCTCTCCACCAGCCGGGCGGCGGTGTTTTGAACCGTCTGTAGTTTGCAACACAGGCCTGCTGTGATAACAAGGTAAAGGGCATTGGCATAATCAAGATGGGATATTATTAATGCCTGAATCACAGTCTTGCGGCATTCCTCCGGCAGATAGTTAATGCGCCGTTTGATTGTTCTGATTTTGGCAAAGCACGAGGCTGCAACTGTTTGTACCTGGGTGTTAAAGCTGAGATGGGTGTCCCAGCGTACTCCTAGGTTTTTCACCGATTTTTTAGGCGTGGGGGCCTGGCACAAGTCTTCAGGCCACCACAGGCTGGCATCCAGGGGAGAAGGAGAGTTAAAAAACAGAATCTCCATTTTACCTGCGTTGAGACGGAGGAAATTGGCATCCATCCAGTTGGAAATGTCTCTTAGGCAGGGTTTCAGCGGGTCGAAAGCAGATGCAGAGGGGGTATCAAACGTGAAAAGTATCTGGATGTCATCAGCATAGGATGTGGATTTGATCCCAGTCTGGGAAATCAGCTTAGCCAAAGGGGTGAAATAAACGTTAAACAAAAGCGGGCTAAGGGAAGAACCCTGTGGGACTCCCCATTTAAGTGGTCTGGCAGAGGAAGTGAAGGGAGGGGTGAAAACTTGTTGGGTGCGATTAGATAGATAAGATGACAGCCACTTCAGAACAGAGCCGTCCAGCCCTAAGTCCTCCAGCCTTCCCAGCAAGATCTTATGAGAGACGGTGTCAAATGCTGCTGAAAGATCCAGCAGCACTAACACCGCCCTCGATCCTCGGTCAAGCGTCCATCTCACAGAGTCGGCCATTTCAATAAGGGCCGACTCCGTGCTGTGGTCCGACCTAAAGCCGTGCTGGGAGGCATGGAGGAGCGCATTGGATTCGATGAAACTAGCCAAATTGGATTCGATGAAACTAGCCAAATATCCGCTCTATCTGAGTTCCATCCTCCCCTTTTTTTGTATCCATTTCCTTGGACAACCCCTATGTATGTACACAGTTTTTTCCGCCACTATGGCTGTATCCATATCCCTGCACTCTTCTACAAGTGTGGGGTGGTTGCCACACCCTAGTGTCTAGCAATATTTATTTTGGCAAGCATAATACCCAAGATAGCCCAAGTCTGTAACATCGAGTTCAGGTCTGTCGCATTCCAAATATTGAGTAAGCAGCATTTGGGCTCTGTAGGGACTAGGGGAGATATTCAGAAGGACTTATCTCCGATTTATCTCCACCTTAACGCATCAAAGTGGAGATAAATTTAACACCCCATTCACAAGCTGGTGCAAACTCCAGACATAGCCAGTATGCCCGCGATAACTGCCCCAAAATGTATCTCCACGGTGGACACCACCAACTAACCCTAATGAGATGCAGAGTAGGCGTTCCCGCACAAAAAACACTCAAAATAACCATGACACCACTTTCACAACGATCTGCCAGATCTGCGATACGAACCAAAAACAGGCGATAAGCAGCAGTAGCAGCAGGGAATTAACACCTGCCTTTTGCTGGTGTTAAGCAGGACGACTACCCGCAGCATGAAAGGGAGCCCAGCCAAGAGCCATACCTGAAGACCCACAGATGGAGACACTGATACCCATGAGGGCCACAACATCCCATGCCACCACCCCTAGCCCCTCTTGCCCCTCCCCCAGACATACACATACTGTGCATAACACAAGAGCCCCAAAAAGCGCATGATGACGCACATTGCCAAAATAAATACACAAGTGTGGCCAGAAGAACAAGAAACAGTCACACAGCACTGAAGTAACAACCAAAAACTTTATTGAAATACAACACAAAACACCAATACGGAAGACTCCTGTCGGGTCCGTCAGGGACAATCTCGACGTCACAGCCTGGAAAAGAAAGCACAAAATCAGGACGGGTGTCATGCGCACAACAAAGGAGCGAGACACAGAGAAACAGAGAACGAAAGTAAGCCAGAGAGAGAAAGAGAGGGAAGGAAAGGAAGAGAGAGAGAGATATAGAGAGAGATAGAGAAAGGGAAGGGAAGGGAGGGAGAGCGAGAGAGAGAGAAGGAAAGGAAGGGAGAGAGAGAGAGAGACACAACTGTCACTGCGCACACAGGTCCCACTGGTCACCTGCTGCCACTGGTGTGCCCACCAGTAGGTACACCATGTGCCATGCAAGCTCCAGGCCCCACCACAATGGCATGGTCCACATCAGGCGGGCCCGCCCCACAGCCCAGCAGGTCCCACATATGACGCTGAGTGCTGAGTCATCAATGGCGGAGACCACATCAGTGCACATGTCATCAACGCAGGCTGCACACCCGCTCAGCTATTCGGTGCCACCAACCCTGTGCAACGCCAGTCAGCGCCCCGTTGTGGTAGGCCAGTGATAGCTGCAAGGCTTCAGGTGCCACTAACCCTGTGCAACGCCAGTCAGCGACACGTGGTGGTAGACCCGTGATGGCCGCAAGGCTTCAGGTGCCACCAACCCTGCGTGCAACAACTCATGGGTCTTTTATGATTGAGACCCATGGAGTGACCATCATCCAATCACCACAGGTAGAGGAAAATGTGATGTAGTCGCCCCTTTATATTTGTGGGGTCACATGGCCTGTTTTGCCTCTGCCGGATGGGTGTGGTGTGTGTGCAAACCTGCCCTCAGGGAGTGGCCATGACCTGCTGACTTCTAGATCAGTGATCTGCACACCAACACCGAGTACGCCTGTTCACAGGTAGCTATGTGGGCCCCCCTCTGAGTATAGGAGGAGTGGTCTGGCCTGGCGTACGCCAGACCAGCACAGGGCTTGCAACAATGACTTGGGGGCTCTGGGTATGGTTCAGTCCATGTCTGGACAAGGAAGTGACTAATGCATGTGTCCCTGTTGTAGTGTCCACGGCACCTGGAACACAATAGGCAATGTAGCACACTGTGACTTGCATCCCACTAGATGAACATCTTTGATGCAAGGGAAATCACTATCCCTACATTCATCCAGACGTTCATACATGAATGATGAAAGACATGACACAGCAGTGAATCACTGGATGTTTTTTGCACATCCAGTGGAGTTTTGCAGCTCGAGCGGTACAGGGCCATGCCAATCACACTACACAATATGGGCCCGTGGAGGGCCTGCCAGAGTCCATGTGGATGATGTCAATGATGTCTTGGAGGGCTTGGGTGTGGATGCTGGGGTTGTCCTTGTCATCAGTGAAGAGTGTCTGGGACTACTGTACAGGAGGTGTTGACGGTGCCGCTGCAATGTGAAGGAGAGATGGTGTATTACAATGTGTCCACATGTATGTAGCCGCATGGTACATGTTGACATTCAGACAACATGGCACTGTACATTATGACAGTATGTAGATCAGGGCCATGACCCAGAGTCATTGTGGGTGTGCACTGTGCTCTGCTTAATTGGGCATGTGTGCCATTGTGGCCATCTCCACCCATTCCCCCAGTACCTGGTGGTCACTCACACTGTTGCGGTTGTGTTGTGTCCTGTCGAGTAGTGTCGGGTCCCCCGATTCTGGCCACAGTCTCCACACTGATGACTGTCAACACCAGCTCCTCCGTGTCATCCAGCACGAGCTGTGGCGCTGGGCTCCCACCTCCAGTCTACATTGCTGCCTTTTGGTTGGCTGCTAGTTTCTCCTTGGTCTTGCGCTTGAAGTCAATCCATCGCCTCTTGACCTCATCCATTGATCTCTTGTGCTCTCCGATGGCATTCACCTTGTACACGATGTCCCGCCATATCGCATTTTTGGTGCCCAATGACACGTTGGAGGTGATGAACAGTTGTTGATGGTGTTCCATCACCTTCGTGGCCAGAATCCTGTTTTCCTGCGGACTGAACTTCGTCGTCCTCTTCTTCTTGTCCTTGACCTTTCCTGTCCCCAAGGTCCCAGGCTGGTCGTCCTGGGTGCTTGTGGGGTTGCTCTCGTCCTTTGCGCCTGCTCCGGCTGCCTCCATGTGCTTGGGTGTTGGTCAGTTTTTGTTTGAATGTTTTTTCTACTTTTATATTCCCGCCTGCCATATGTGTGTTGCAGGCGTGGCTCTGCTTATTGCTGATATCCTCACCTCTCTTTGGCCCATCGCATGTCTTTTCGCATTCTGGTTTCTGTTTTTATTTCCATTGAGGTGGTTGTATCGCGGACATTGGCCGCGGTTTCGGCAGACTATCGCATGGTACCACCTTGTTTTGAATTCCACATTGACAAGTGGTTATTTTTCCACGATCGGCTGCGATGTGTAAAGGTGCGTTAGTATTTTTTGGTGATGTTTAGCACACGTTCTTGTGAATATATCCCTTTGTTTCCACTCACCCTCGTGATAAGGGACATAACTGATTCCCAATATGGCACCACAGCAGGACATGCCCATATAGTATGAAAAAAGGTGCCGACCTCCCAACATTGTCGCAAGCAGAGCGGGGTGTCCACTTTCCCGATCTTGCACAGAGTAGTTCTAGTGTAGTGGACTCTATTGAAGGTCTTGAGTTGTACTAGGTGTAATTTAGATACAATCGCCACCACTTTAGGGGAGGCTAGGGCCTCCTGCCAATCCGTGTAGTCTAACTTTCCTAGGTATGCCTGCCATTTGTCTTTGAGCTTCTGCACTGGATCTGGCATGTTGTTGATAATTTTCCAATATGTCATAGATATTGCTTTTTTGTCCATGTGATCTGTCAGGAGCCTCTCTTCTAGTGGGGAGGCATCTGGCAGGGTGGTGTCGGGGGGAATTGCCACTTCAAGGGCGTGTTTGGCCTGTCGGTAATGGAAGTGCTCCATTGATGCCATCATGTACTGCGTCTGAAGATGTGTAAATGGGATACTTTTTCCCCGTACCCAGCGGTCACCTACTTTATATATTCCAATATGGTCCCAGTGAGTAAAGCCTTTGCTTTTTTCCAACCTTCCCAGCCTATCCGTGACCAGAGGGGTGTTGCTTGCGTGAGTATGTTATGCCACCCTACCTTTTCTGGACTATATACCTGGAGTGTTTGGTTTGTGGGTCCCATTAGGGTCCGGGTCTTGTTGTAGAGTGCCAGATAAGGTCCTGTCTCACCCAACTGCTACCTGTCAAGGATATAAGCTGGGTCTGTGTGGGGGACGTGATTCCAGTGGTTAATCACTATCAGTTGAGCAGCCCAGTAATATGTCTTTATTTTTGGGAGTGCGATGCCTCCATCATACCAGGTGCGGTATAGTTTTACCATAGCTATGCAAGCTGGCTTGTTGTTCCATAGGAGTTTAGTGATTTCTGCCTCAATGGCACGGAAGTAAGATTGGGTGACTAAGAAGGGTGCGTTTTGGAGGGTGTAGAGAACCTGGGGAGCGGCATCATTTTGAAAAGCGCTTCTTTTCCGAGGATCGACAAGGGCAGCGACTGCCAGTGCTTGGTATTCCTCTGCAACCATTTCAGAGGGGCTTGGAGATTTAATGTCATAAATACTTCCTGGTCAGGGGTGATGTGAATCCCTAGGTATTTGAAAGTGTCTTCTACAATTGTTACATCGCAGCCAGCTGGGAGGAGCGGTGGGGGGCCCCCTCAAGACATAGAGCACCAACTTCCTCTAATTGATCCTGAATAACATCCATATAAGCTACAGATATCTAAGAGGCAGGCTAGGGAGTGTCTGGGAGAGGCCATATATAAAAGGATGCCGTCCGTGTATAGGGATATGTGAACCTTTGCATTCCTCAGTCCATTGGCTTCCCAAGAAGACCGGGTCCTGTCGTATCCAGGCCGCCAGAGGCTCCTTCACCAGGGCAAAAAGGAGAGGCGACAGCGGGCAGCTCTGTCTCATGCCTCAATGCAGTGAAAACTCTGGAGGCATCTTAGGATTTAAGGCTGTGTTCCTCCCCGGCATAAACCCGGATTGATGCGGATGTATCAGCGTTGCTAGGTGTGGATTGAGTCTGTTGGCTAGTGTCTTGGGTAATATTTTGGCCTCAGCATTGATCAGGGATACAGGCCTGTAGGAGAAACACTCCGGGGCGGGTTTAAGGGGTTTGTGAATGGCCATTATTGTTGCTATTCTTTGGTCTCGAGGTAGTTCCCCTGAATCACTGACAGAATATCGACCTACAAAATATCGACCTACAGAAATATCGACTCAGGAATATCGAAGGCAAGAATATCGGCATCCTATCTACAACATGGTAAGTACAAAAATATCCAAACCAAAATATCGATGTTAAAAATATCGTAGTTAAAAATGTCGTTTTTTTCTGTTAAAAAAAAGTGTGAAATAAGGTAAATAATACTTATAAATAAAATAAACATAGTAAAAAATATTTAATAATGTTTAAAATTAATAAATAATACAGATATCATAATAAAACATTAATTAAACATATACATAAAATATATAACATATACTCACTTAATAATAAGGTTTATTAATTATTTTAATAACGTATAAATCTACACACATAAAACAATAATATATATAAAAAGTAAATAATTATGTTTAATAAATTAAAAAAATTAAATATAATGTCAATATTTTTTTCAATAATTATATACTACATTATCTAAAATAATACAAAAAATATTAAATAGCTAAATAAATAAAACTACTATTCAAAGTCCCCCAAAAAATTACAGTAATGACAACGTTGGATAGCGTAGGACTTAAAATGACTACTCCCACTTCACAAAATGCAACAGTAGGGAAAGCATTGGATAGCGTAGAGGTAATAATTACTATTCCCGCTCCAGAGAGTGCAACAGTAGGGAAAAATTTGGAAAGCGTAGGTGTAAAAATTACTATTCCCACTCCAGAGAGTACAACAGTAGGGAAAGCGTTGGATAGCGTAGGGGTAACAAATACTATTCCAACTTCAGGGAGTGCAACAGTAGGGAAAACATTGGATAGCGTAGGGGTAAAAATTACTATTCCCACTCCAAAGAGTGCAACAGTAGGGAAAGCGTTGGATAGCATAGGGGTACAAATTGCTATTCCAACTCCAGAGAGTGAAACAGTAGGGAAAAAGTTGGATAGCATAGAGGTAAAAATTACTATTCCTACTCCAGAGAGTGCAACACTAGGGAAAGCTTTGGATAGCGTAGGACTTAAAATTACTATTCCCACTCCAGAAAATGCAACAGTAGGGAAAGCGTTGGATAGCGTAGGGGTAAAAATTACTATTCCAACTCCAGAGAGTGAAACAGTAGGGAAAGCATTGGATAGCGTAGGAGTAAAAATTACTATTCCCACTCCAGAGAGTGAAACAGTAGGGAAAGCTTTGGATAGCGTAGGAATTAAAATTACTATTCCCACTCCAGAAAATGCAACAGTAGGGAAAGCGTTGGATAGTGTAGAGGTGCAAATTACTATTCCAACTCCAGAGAGTGAAACAGTAGGGAAAGCGTTGGATAGCGTAGGGGTAAAAATTACTATTTCTACTCCATAGAGTGCAACAGTAGGGAAAGCGTTGGATATCATAGAAGTTAAATATAACATACTTATAAATAATTTTTGTATTTAAAATAATTAATAATTTCATTTTTAAATACATACATCATTTACAAATGCCCATTAATAATTATTAAAAACATAATTACAATTGAATAATTAATAATTCATTAACTCTGCATCCGGCTGCCCCATTTCTGTTGGTGGTGCAGCTCCTGTGCTGATTGTTGGCCCCTGCAGGGCTGATTGTAAACCCAGGAGCTTTGCTCCAACACCTGAGTGGTCTGCTCGTAAGCAGCCTCTGACTGAAGGTCCTCCTTTTAACATTGGCTAACATTGGACCACCTGCACTCTGCACCCATCTGCCCTAGTGCTGCTGGCGGTGTGATTTGAGTGCCTAACTGAGCCTTTGTTCTAACCCTCAAAAGCGATACTTGCAGGTCATTTATTTCTCTGTGAACCGTTAACCCTCTTTTCCTCCATAGGAACCAAGGTTATGACATTTGTTCCAAAAATGTTGTCCAATTGAACTTTGGTATTGAAAACAAAGTAACTTTGCTTTAAATCCAAAATAGTCATACTTACCTGTAAGTTATAGACTCCAGTGTGTGATGTCTCGGCATATCATCTCAAATATTTAAAGTAACTGAAAAGTAAACAAAAGTAATTTCTATGTATTTTAAACTGTTGGAAGCAAATACAAATCTGTAACAAAGCCAATTCCATTTACAACTGCATTTCCTTGTAAAGTTTTGCATTTGAAAGAAAGTACATTCTACTTACCTGTGCCAAGTCCTGCTTGGTTCTAGCAATAAAACATATGTGTACATTTTTATACTTATTGCCTTGGATTCTGTCTCTGAGTGTTTGTTTTCAGCCTTGATTGAGTGAATACAATAAATTCTTAACACACCCTACTGATAAGCCTAACTGTTCGATCACACTACCACAAAGAGAGTTGTTAGTGATGATCTAATGTAGCCCCTGCTATATCACTGGGATCCCCTGGACTCTGTGCACACTATACCTTACTTTTGAATAGTATATATAGAGCCAGCTTCCTACAGTCACTCCATAACACTCCACTCTGCTCCACTTTACAGCATTCTACTATATGCCACTCTCTTTTACCCCACTAACTTTTAGCTATGATGAACAGAAGACATGCAGGTGTGCAACAGTGCTAAAACATATTGACAAAGCCAATAACTCTTGCATAGGTGAGACCTATTGGCTTTGCCAATACTTGTTCTTTTAGTAGTAAGTTACACCTACAGATATTGTGAACAGCCAAAAGTAGTAAACTTACTGAAAAGTGAAAATTAGGTAAGAGAGTTTGATTTGAGAATCAGACTCCGTATACATACATCAGTTTTTTGGCATGTTTCTCCTCTTTCCATTTATGATTTTAGACGCGCTCTCCACAGGAGTACATCTGCAGTCAGTTTCAGAGTGAGAAGAAACATGCAGATGTTTAGCCACTATCCAAAAAGGTTACCTTGTGGTGTTCAGCACTTATTGCATGTGTATCTCCACAAAACTGCCCACAACCGTCCAAGTGAGACAATATAGCCCCTCTTAAAATGTAACCATATTGGCATCATTTTAAGTGTAAGCCATTTAAGAAAGTAAGTGTGCATTTTGTGAATCATTGATGTAACTTTGCACTGGTAAATGATGGTAATTGCACACTTCAGCAACATTTTGCGCTATCAAATATGTTTGTGAATTGGCTCTTAATTTTTTTATCATTGGAGTCCACTGATAACAGCTACTGTTAGGGAGACTTTGCCTAAACATTATATCAAACAATGACAGTCTTACACGATTTTACATTAAGCATGGTTCCAGCAAATAGTTAATTAAATAAATGTATTTGGACCAGCAAGTCCCTTATAACTGTCTGTGGCTTGTGAAAGGAACCCATTCCTGCACTCCTCTGCATTCTGGATGGCCCTGGGCTTGCAGTGGTCAGTCTAAGAATGACTCTAGCGGCGATGTTGGGGGTTTCCTTTCCTGTCAAGTTTTCCCCGCTTTTTTCAGATCTACCATCTTTCCTCACCCCACTTCTTAGTTGCACTACCAGTCATTTCAGGTGAGAGAGCTGTGAAAAGGTTACACGCTCTTTTCGTACCAAAAGTCCAAAACGTGAATGTTTGCTCCACAAGCACTAGTTCTAACATCTGACATATTTTGTTATTTTTTCCAGTTAACTAGCATTTTAAATTTCACAGCATGTAAATCTCCCAAAAATAATGACTGTTATTCAGGGTACTTCTAAAGTTTCTCTAGAGCTGGGCAGATGGAAACCGAAGACTCTTTCTCCACCTGTATCCTTCATGCAAATATTCTACTTGTTTAGAATTATTGTAGCCTCATTGCACCTGAGCAGTAATTGACCCAGTAGAGTAACTGAGGGGCATGTTACCAACAAAGTGGCAAAGAGAGGTGTTAGCCACCTTGGCATAAGGCCTCTCTTCGCCACTTCGGAAACGCTAGACTGCACCATATTACCAAGAATATGGTGCAGCCTAGCGTTTCCCCCTGCGATGGGAACACGTTTTACAACTTAACGCCAGCGCAGGCACAGAAGGTTTGTTTATGTACAGGAAGGTGTCCCTTCCTGCACATAAACAAAGCTTAAATGCCATTTTGTAACATGCAGCACACATGTAAGTTACAAATTGGCATTTTTAAAAAGAGGTTTGTTTATGTACAGGAAGGGACACCTTCCTGTACATAAACAAACCTTGGCATTTTTACTTTTTCCATGTGTGCTGCACAAGGCATGTGTTAAATCTTATGTTATATATATATACACCTATTTACAACGTGATGTATTATTATATACACCTATTTACAACGTGTCCACCTTGGTATGATCCAACCACCCCCATGGTGATAGCGCATTTGGTAGCTTCCTGTGAAGCTGCTCTTACAATGTTCATGTGAGGTGATTGTCATTGCTGGAGAGCGGAGCAGTTAATAAAGGCAGTTCCTAATTATACGCCTCAGCCTTCTATATTTTAACAGTGGCGACGAGGATGGGATCAAACCAAAGTTCTGCCTAGTCGAGGCTGTAAAGGATGCCCCTGCACCGACCAATAAAGAAGAACTAAAGTCCTTTTTAGGCCTGGCAGAGTATATGGCAAAATATGTTAATCATTTTGCGGAAATCACTGCTAACCTAAGGGAACTAACTAAAAGAAATGTTCCATTTCGATGGTTGGAAGAACACCAACGCACATTTTCGGAGGTAAAAGAGAACATAATTTCCGCTCCATATCTGTGCAATTTTGAACATAACAGAAAAACCATCCTCACCACAGACGCAAGCGGAAAAGGGCTGGGGGCAACTCTGTCACAAGTGATTGATGGCAAAGAGAGAATTGTGGCGTTTGCCTCACGTACACTAAGCAAGGCGGAATTGAACTACTCAGTGGTGGAAAGGGAAGTGTTGGCTTGCTTTTGGGGGGTAAAACGCTTTAAATTCTTCTTGTGGGGCATACAGTTTTGTATTCGTACCGATCATAAGCCCTTGGTTTTCATGTTCAATCCGAAGAACAACTCTTGTAACACCCCTCGAATTGATAAGTGGATTTAGGGGTTGGAAGGGTTTTGCTTCAAAATAGAATATGTGCCAGGTACACAAAACTCTGCAGCAGACTTCCTTTCTAGAAGCCCACTTAATAAGGAAGAGCAATTTGAGGTAGGCGAATACCCCATCCTTCAGATTGAGCTTTCAACCATTACTTCAAAAGAATGGTTGGACCACATGAGCTCTGATAGCACAATGACACAACTCAAGTCATACAGGTTACAGGGATGGCCTGAGTCACAAGAACAATTGAACGCTGACACAAGGAAATTTTGGGAGGTTCGCAATGAACTTTGCATAGACAACGAATTATTATTTAGAAAGGACAAACTAATCCCATCTGAAGCGTTAAGAAGCAAAATTATAGACCTAGTACACGAAGGTCATTTGGGGAGAAGCTTAACTAAGGCGAGGTTACGTGAAAGCTACTGGTTCCCCAACATGGACACTCTAGTAGAAGAGAAAGTAAAGCTTTGCCAAGCATGCAGTAATAGTGACAAGTCAAAGATACCTAGGAAGGTCCCAATTTTCCCTCTTCCCGTCCCAAGTAAACCATGGGAAAAGATTGCTCTCGACATAATTGGTCCTCTTAATCTACCGAGAGTAGTTAAGAAATTTGCCATAGTCCTAATTGACTACCACTCGCATTGGACGGTGGTTAAAATGGTCAACCAGATAACCACAACATCTGTAATTCAGTTCCTGAGAGACACCTTTGCTACGGAAGGCATACCTGCATCCATAGTCACTGACAACGGGGTCCAGTTTGTTTCCCATAGCATGACAGAGTATCTCAAAAACCTAAATATAAAACACATCACCTCACCACTGTACTGTCCCAGGGCCAACGGGTTGGTAGAAAGGATGAACCGCATGGTTAAAGGCGGAATCCAATTAGCCAGCAACAATAACATTCCCATTGAGCAAGGTCTTCAGGAGATGTTATGGGCCTACCACACCACACCCAACCGAATTACAGGTGTCTCTCCTTTCTCAGCATTAAGAGGGAGAAAACCCTATACCAAGTTCTTCCCAAATTGGTTAGGGGGAGGAACACTCATCACCAGGGACATGAGTGCTTTCACTGACAGAGTTCAAGACCGTCAAAACAAATACAAAGAGCGTTATGACTCCAAACATGGTACTAAGAACCCAGAATGGAAGGTGGGTGAATGGGTTTGCATAAAAAATCCAAGATGTAGCAATCCTGAAAGCAAGTTTTCCAAACCTAGGTGCATAACAGCAGTCAAAAGAAACACAGTCATTTTAGATGATGACCAAATGTGGAGCATGGACAGACTAGTAAGGGCTCAACAAGAACAAAATAGTCAGACCCAGAACCTTCCCAGTTCTGAGCACTTATCTGACATCACACCTACCCAAAGAACACGCAAGACACCTGGTTGGCATAAAGACTTTATTGTTTACAAATGAACTTCCTCCGGGAGATATGTTATGTTAGACTGTATTGAGGGAAGTTATTTCTTGCAATGGTTATAGGGGGGAAGATGTGTTACAATCTTAATTTATATATTTACCTATTTACAACGTGATGTATTATTATATACACCTATTTACAACGTGTCCACCTTGGTATGTTCCAACCACCCCCATGGTGATAGCGCATTTGGTAGCTTCCTGTGAAGCTGCTCTTAGAATGTTCATGTCAGGTGATTGTCTTTGCTGGAGAGCGAAGCAGTTAATAAAGGCAGTTTCTAATTATATGCCTCAGCCTTCTATCTTTTAACAGCAGCACACGTGGAAAAAGCAAAAACGAGGAGAAATGAAGCATTTCTCCTCATTTCACCACCTTAAGAACAGGTCTTCCCTGTTCTTAAATTCGGAGCTGCCACCTATTATCGCCTCTCTCGATAATAGGTGGCAGTGTCAAAGTGAACGGGTGTAGCGGTGGAACGCCCACCGCAACACCCACTGCACGCCCCCTTTCACGATGAGTTTATCGTGAAAGGGGCCCTATTACCAAGGTACCGTTAAGTCAATTAACGTGGCTTTAAGCCACGTTAATTGACTTAACGCTGCCTTGATAATAGGGCGATGCAAATATCGCTGGGTTATCGGCAGAAAAGTGCCGATGACTTGGCGATAAGGGGATTGATAATATGCTCCTGAGTTTTTTATTGAGTCACACTGTGCACGTCATATGCACATTGAAACATACTCATCTGTGCATGATTCACATCACTGGTGGCTCAGTTCCCCACATGCTCCTTCTGGACTAGTACTAGTGTAAGCAAGATGCTCCAGGAAAAATTCTACTTTGCTTCTGGGGTTGTTTCATTTGTCGGGCAAGCTATTATCTTATCTAGAAACTCTTCTTTTAGAGGCTCAGTATACTAGATGATTCTGGCCTGCCCACTTTCCTCAGCTGCTAAAAGAGGCCTGTATTAGCCATCTTGAAGTGGTCTCCCCCTTTAAGAGTCCCGGCATAAGTGAGCGGTGTCCTCTGAAGTCTAGAACGGAATACACTGTACAGCACTGACATTGGGTATTACCTATACTTGGATTATGCCGTTAATATTATTGATTTATGGCCTGATGGATCATCCCATTCACAAATCAGGGGTGTGCAAATTATACACCGACTTGTTAGTGAACGAGGACGTAATTTGGAATGTGACCTAGGTGCTAATAGGACACATTATAAATAGCTCTTTCGCCTGAACTGTTTTAAGCAGTTCACATTTTGCTGCTACTATGAACAGAGGCGAATCATGGCTGGTGTCCATAAACATGTTTTTAAAGCAGCCCATTTATTTTGAACAGGCGGAATCCACTTTTTGCCATTTTGGAGCACATGGGTAGAGTATGCTCTGTAGCCCTGCCTGTTCCTCCGAGGGCCATCTAATGCGGTGCCCAAAGGAGCAGCTTCCCATTTGTAAATCATTTACCACCCAACTTGAGAAGCGGTAGATTTTGATTAGTTTGTGACCATAACTAAGTTCACAGACCATCAGTAGATTTCTTTGCATCTCTCAGACCAGACAGGAACACATTTTTCAAGCCCTCTCCTGTTTGCTATTCAGAAAAGATAGCAAACTCCTTTTATGAATTGGAAAATGTCTCCCAACTAATAAAAGGGGTTTTGCACATTATGAAAAGATGATTAGGCTAACGCCTGGTTGTAGCCTTTGTGATTTAAACACTTTAGTACACGATACCCTGTTATTTAGACATTTATTAAGGGCACCCTTTTTCAAAGAAGGCGGTGCTCTTTGGTGCAGCCAAATTAACAGTACAGCTACATCAATAAACATAAACAAATAGGGAAAAAAGAAAAATGATTATTTCTAAAAAATCAAACAATTTTAACAGGGATAGATCGGAAAAGTTAATTGAAATGTAACTCAGCAGAAGAAGACAACCTTAGTAAAAGTAAGCTGAGGGCTTCATTTAGAGGCTGGTGATTATGGGTTAACTGTAATAATCGATGGGTGTTCCATCTGAAACTCACTTAGAAATTATTGTGATTCCGAAGGTGGTCACACTGTCGAAACGCCTTGGGGGTGGCCCACCACCAGCAGCGTCCCTAAGCAGACATTGCATCAGCAAACCAAACATATTTAGGAAGCGTCATCGAATGCCTTGCCTGCTGTGTTTTTATCTGCTGGGACTGCCATGCCAGTATAATGATCAATATTCCCTTCCAAGTCAGTGAGGAGTTTTACATAATAGTGTTTATTCCAACACACTGGGAGCACTTTAAATAAAAATCTTCCACCGTGCTATTGTGGAATGAAGGACCAGTCAGCATTCTTTTTTGTTCTTCAAAAATAAACTTCCAAAGCAGAGGTTTGTATTTGAAAACCTGACATTGAGTCCCCAGAATGCTGGATTTGTCTCCAGGCATAAGGAAACATTGCTGGCATTTTTGCAGGCAGGGACCAGCATGCTGTGCGTCACAAGAATCACCCTAGTGATTTGCTACCTATGCTTTATTAACACCAGTCCGTAGGAAAGGGCCGCGGGGGTCATTTCGAGTTTGACAGAATACTGAAATGCTGCCATTAATCGATTGGACGTTTGCCCTGTCAAATATGTTGCTTTCATTAATTTGAGTCTGGCAAAGCGCTGCCATACACCCTCCCCATGATGGCTGTCAGGTCAGCGTGGTGGTCGCCTCACCCTACTTAAGGGGGAGTGACCATCTCTCATTTTGTCTACCTAGGGATGCCAAGTGAGGTTTGGCCATCCAAGGAAGGTAACACAAACACACAGTGCCACCCATCCACAGAAAGAAAACTCTAAGGGCGTCTGGAGTGTTTTTTTCTGTTTGTTTGTTTTCTGAAACAGATTCACTCTTGAGGAGTTTGTTTTAAAGGAAACGAAAAAACTTCAGAGCGAGCACTCAAAAATGGCACTTACTCTTAAAAGTTTGAGTGGATGCAATGGAACCATCACAGCCAGCTCCAGTAAAGTCACAGTGATCCCCCACTGTCTTCCGGGATCTCTAAATGTCACAGGTGATTTGCCACTAGGAAAGGGTAGATCACAGTCTTTACTAACCTGCCGGCAGTCTCTCATATCTTTAACATGTCAACACTATAAGCAGGCTGACCATGGTTAAGGACCTTGAAGGCTGTGCAGAAAAATTTGAAACCTATCCTCATATGCAATGGCAATAAGTGCAAATTAAATTGCAGCCAGTAAAACAACGAAAATGCTGCTTTCACTCTCATTGCATGAAAGAAAAGAAGGGCCTGGACTGAGTTTCTAAAACGAGAGGAAGCTCAAAAGGGTTTCAATTTTCTTACAGGGAGAGTTGTTAGAAAGATAATTTTGAGATCCTATTAGTATTTAACTTGACAGTTTAGGATGAAGAGTAAAATCCGGAGAATTCACAAAGAAACAGATATTGTATAATAATCAGAGGAGATAGGCTATTAACACAGATATGGATATGGGGAGGCATGCTACCTGTTGGTAACAAAAAAGGTTAGTGTTTGAGTTATTCAGCTACAAAAGTGTAAAAAGTGATGACAGTCATGCAGAAGATGAATATCCTCCAGAGACGAAACCCATGGTGGAAGAGATGGCTAGAGATGAGTTGAGAACATGGATTAAACCCTGGGGCACTCCCCAGTGCTGTGGGATGGGCGGACCCTGGACGCACCTACATTTAGGAAATAAGTACGTTTAGAGATGTAGCGTTAACGCCTGTCCAAGACTCCGCCGGCCAAACTTTTATGGGCAGAAGGAATGCAAAAAAGTCGGCCAACTGTATCGAAAGCAGACAGGACATTCAGGATGACTAGCAAAGGCATTCCCAACATGAAGCACTCATATAATGTCCTCCATAATTTGTAGGGTAGTTTCTTACAAAAGGATGGAAAAGAGATTAACGTGCACATAAATGGATGTGGTCAGAGCAGGGGCGGCCTTAGGCATGTGCAAGCTGTGCACCTGCACAGGGCCGCCAAATCCCAGGGGCCGCCACGCCAATATATATCCTTAATATAATAATCCTCTGAGGATGGATACATATTTGCGTGGCGGCCCCTGGTAAGGTTTTGGCGGCCATGGCTCTGTTCCACTTTCAAACACCCTGACGCCCCCCCTCTTCACTGGCCTCCACGCCTGCGTTCCTCCGGGGGCCCTACCTACGCTCCCTGCCCAAGGCCGCCATGAGCCTAGAGCCGCCCCTGGTCAGAGATATATCTTTGGAGTTAAAGTGCAGCACAACGTTAAAGAGGGTTATGCAAAAACATAATGGGGAACAATAGGACGTGAATTTCTCATACCATCAAAGCCTACGGATAGCTTGGCAATACTGTACCTGTTTTCAAGAATTTTTTATTTTTTTTATTGTGAAAAAGGAAAAGGGGTATTATACATACAATTTCACGAACATAAAAAAAATTGCTTTTCTGCAATAACAACAACAAAGGTAGAAGATCATGGACAACACCAATCATGACACTACTATCTAAGCATATAGAGCAACAATTACGTTTTCTTCTTCTGAGCCTTTTCTGAAGTGATTATTAAGATCCAGCAATTATTTCAGTTGACCCGTAGTGAGTAGTTTCTCTCAAGCCACCTCCAAAGCCTGCCATATAGATCTGAACTTCTGTATTGCTTTTCGCCCTCTAGCTTCGCCAGAGCCCTTTCCCTTTCCCCAGTTTCTTTAAGAATTGTCCACCATTCTATCTCAGTAGGAGGTGTTGGGGAGATCCAGGCTCTAGCTATTGCCAGGCGTGCAGCAACTAACATAATTGGCAAGATTGGGCCATTCCCTTCCCCTTCCTCTTTCTACCCCATCATCTTTTCCATCACCGTAATTGTAATATCCTTATTAATTCTAGCTTGAATTGACCGTTGGACTCTATCCCAAAATTTCTCAAGGGAAGGGCATGTAGCAAACATATGAGCAATACCTGCCGCATATAGACCACACTTCGGGCATTTCTGTCACGTGACCCCCAGGGTTCCTTTCCATGTATCTCTACCATTAGACCATTGAACAATCCTTTCAGGTGTGTAATAAAGTAAACAAAGTGTACAAAATTGCTGCACCTGTTTTCAAGAAATCAAGACAAATTTCCCCATGCAAAGATAAATAGTTGTAATGGGAAGCTATTAATGTTGCTGGCGGCCCAGGATACAGCAGCCCAGCCCACTCAGCACCACACCTCCGTGCGGGATCCTCCAAGTGCTCCTCCTCCAGTGCTAGCTGCGATCAGCTCTCAATCCTAGGTCCGCACCGCTGGGCAGACCCAGGGCAGGCATTCGGGGGCTGGACGGCAGACATTCGTGGCCCGTGCCACCATTTTACATGGGGGGGATCTGCTGCCACTCCCAGGGAGATCAAGCCAATTTCCTGATTCCCCCGCAGGCGGAACCGCACTCTACACAGTTCTTCAGGACCAGGGGGGGGGGGTCCGACCCCTCCGTCGAGTAAGGTAAGCGCTACTCCGCCAGGATAAAAGCAGGATTACGGCGTTTTGGGGCCGGAGCTACACAGCTCAACAACTAGCCAACCATGTGTCCAGGCCACGCCCCGGGTCTACTTCCTATGTTATGCCACAAATTAATGTGAAATGCATGTTACTTAATGGTCCCTCTAGCATTGCTAAATCTATTTTTTCATGATATTTTCACCTAGGCCTAGGCTCACCTAGCCTGTAATTTGTAGTCTTCTTAGACCCCACAGCAATAAAAAATTCGTAACAATTAAAGTTAAAGGAGAAAAATCCTCCCAAAAAGCAAATGCTGGAAAAGTTAAAACATAACTAAAACTAACATTTGTTGCAGAAATGCTAGCATGAAGCAATTCATTTTTGTTTTATAAAAGGATATTGATTATGTCGGCTCTTGACGAAAAAATAGTTTGATCCAAGGAAGGTAGATGATTTTTCCAGTGAATAACTGCAACGAATACCTGTTTGTAAAGCTTTCCGTTGTGATAATAAGTTTGGTCAGCATGCACTAAAGCAGAGAGCTCAGAGAAGCAAAAAAGGACAAAGGTTTTTCTTCATTTCTTCAAGTTTGTCAAATACATTATCACAAAGAAAATTATAATTAACTAAGCATGATATTGGCATCATAAGCATCAGAGAGAGATTTGGAAATATTTAAATTGTATCTTACAATGTCAATGTGAGTTTTTAAATGAATTAGAATGTATCACAGATTAAAATAGCCGCAGAGAAGTGCAACTTATTGACGGAAATTGTGAGTAATGAGAACCCTGAAGTCAGACATACCAGAGATTTACCAACATGAGATAGAGGCAAACATTGCTGCAAGGCCTTCCCATCTTCAGGAAGCAAGTCAAGCATTTGAATGGAATAGCCTGTTTGAACCGGTTGGTTCACATCAGGAGTATCTGCATATTTTAACCAAGTCTTAGTAAAAGCTGAATGTCCAGGTCATGTAAGACAAAAATATCATGAAAAAATAGATTTAGCAATGCTAGAGGGACCATTAAGTAACATGCATTTCACATTAATTTGTGGCATAACATAGGAAGTAGACCCGGGGCGTGGCCTGGACACATGGTTGGCTAGTTGTTGAGCTGTGTAGCTCCGGCCCCAAAACGCCGTAATCCTGCTTTTATCCTGGCGGAGTAGCGCTTACCTTACTCGACGGAGGGGTCGGACCCCCCCCCCTGGTCCTGAAGAACTGTGTAGAGTGCGGTTCCGCCTGCGGGGGAATCAGGAAATTGGCTTGATCTCCCTGGGAGTGGCAGCAGATCCCCCCCATGTAAAATGGTGGCACGGGCCACGAATGTCTGCCGTCCAGCCCCCGAATGCCTGCCCTGGGTCTGCCCAGCGGTGCGGACCTAGGATTGAGAGCTGATCGCAGCTAGCACTGGAGGAGGAGCACTTGGAGGATCCCGCACGGAGGTGTGGTGCTGAGTGGGCTGGGCTGCTGTATCCTGGGTGAGTGCCCGGGGCCGGATCCTACGTGACCTTGGGCTTTGGAAGGGTCGCGTTATGCCCACCTGGACTGGACTTAGTCGGGCGAGCCCTAAGAACAGCGAGACGAGACCGGCAAGTGCGGGCTCTGGAGCGGTGCAGCTGGAGACGCCGTGGGGGCCCACACATCGGCAGGTCTGAGCCCTGCCCCTTGAGACATTGGGAGGGGGTGAGGCCCTACTGGACAGGCTTATGTTGCGGGCGGTAGGAGGCCCGATATTTGCCGGGTGAAGTGAGGTGCCTTGTCAAGAAGCTTGGATCCCCACCGGCTGGAATACTCCTACAGGGGGCTGCCCCATACATGCCAGTAACTCCCAGCACAGGCCCGGTTGAGGACTGGAGTGACCGCCTACTATAATCAGTAGGAAGCCCCGGGGGGCCACGGCTGGACGGCGAAACGTGCGACAGCCCCTGGTGGCCTTGGTGTCTGAGGTGGAGAGCCATGGAGACCATTTACCTCGGTGATACCCAACTGATGGACTGACCAAGTTGCAGTGCGGGACCCACACGCATCCTGGACCCGAGTCATCCTGTGACAGGGGTATTATTCTTGGCCTGGGATAGAAGAGTGATGGGCCCCGGAGACGACCTAGATGCACCAGTACTGGCTTTGGGGAAAGACAGGCCTCTGAGAGGAGCACAAGCGAATAAGATAATGCAATATACAGTGCAGGGCCCAGCGACGTCAGAGCACATCGGACCTAACCCTGAGTGGGGACCGCCGCTGGGATCGGCGGCCCAGGATAAGGCTGACATCCTAGAGGCCATCCGAGACTCGCGAGCGGCACTGGAATCCAAGATGGATGGTATGGCCAAGGACATCATCTACGCCTGGACCTACGGAAGGTGGTGAATCGGGTCACTACTACGGAGGGGGACTTGGCCTTTTTACCAGCCTCCCAGATCACTTAGGTCAGCTTCGCTGGCCTTGGCATCTGTCCCTGGTATCAGGAAAGCGTGCATTGGAGGCCGTTCTTTCAGACGCTTGGCCCCACAGTTGTGGAACACCTTGCCAGTGTCTTTGAGAAAGAATGTTAATCTGCTAGCCTTCAGGAAAGATCTTAAATCATGGCTGTTTGTTCAGTAGTCCTGTTACCCATTGCCTCCCCTTTTCCGTTCTTAGGTCTGAAGCGCCGGGACACTCCTCGGAGTAGCTGAGCGCTATATAAAACTCACCCTAACATAACATAACATAACAAGGGAAGGGGCAGTAACGTGACTAACTACAGGTAACACACTTTGATCCTGTATATCTCTTTTTATTTTTCTCCAATACCATTATAGCTAAATAGACATGCACTATTGAAGTGTTGTCTCTCATGTTCACAGCATGTAATATCATTATCTGTGAAATTTAGTATTAGAACAAATCCAACCAACTGTTGCGCAGCAATGTGCACTGTCATGAATATCCCTTCACAACACAGGGGAACTTGTAATAGTATCAGAAGCAACAACATAAAACAAAAACCTGCAAAAATAAAAAAACGCACATGTCAAGCCATCAGATATACTTGCTGTACATCAAGCACAAAAAGCATAGACAATTTACAATAGCATATGTAAATGAGCGGTGACGCATAACACCATGTCATGCACTTTATGCACTGTGAACCTGCAGCCCAAAACCCAATATTCGGGCCTGCTTAATTTGTCAGGCTTAAAATCAAAATGCAATTTCCTTACTTTCCTCACACCCCTTTGACAGCAGATCACCAGTTAATGGAGATCGGCTGTCAAATACGACTTACTGTGTCGCTTCTGACACACAGGACCAGCAGGAACATTTCATAGGACAAAATGCAAAAATATTAACACACAAAAATGTTTTTTTTCAAAGGAGTCATACAAAAAAAAATCATCTTGTTTTAACATACTGCAGATACTTCACATAACACACAAAATACCAACTGTAACCAACCATCTTAAATTAAGGCAACTACATAGACATTATTTTTCAAAAGCAGAAATACGAATGTATCACTCCCTTTGAGGCCCTGCTTTTAGCAAGGCCGCTCAGGAATGCACTTCTCGGAGACAAGGCCCTAATTTAATAGGCTGCAGATGTCGACATGAAAGCCTCACACAGTTCTCCAAGGGCTAAGAATAACACCTCAGCAAAACTTTCTGTGCTGCTAGCCAGCTTCTGCCAGCATTCCTGATCCCCGGCATTTTCAACGTTCCTATAATGTGCAAGCATTAATGTCTTCTTGTCAGAGAAGCTTTTCCAAGCAGTGATTTTTCCATCTGTTTTCACTCACTCCTAACCCCCACCTCACAGACCTCAAGGTCAACTCTGCCTCACGCGCTCCGCGCTCCTCAGCCCCCTCTCCCTTTCCTCACTCTGAAGCTGTCAAAGACAAAAGACCTCCCTAACTCTTTCTAACCTGCAATAATTAACCTTATTTAAAAATACATATATTACTCCTTTTAGGGACTGCAATTTATTCCTATTCGTAGATTATTAAAACATTTACAGTGAATAATTCGCAGAACATAATAATATAACATACCAGCTTTAGAACAAATGTTTGTTACTACCCTATGCAACGGTACTCATTTCATCAACCCTAAATGGATGAACGTCTCAGTAGGTCCAGCTAGAGTTAGAACTGTTAAAAAGGGTTCCAAAGACAACCGGTAACCAAAGACCCTTTTATGTTGCCCGGCGGTATCGCCTCTATGACCCACCAATATTAATCAATGAAGAAGCAGGCGCTGGAGACTGGAAGGCGGGAAACGAGGATTTTATTCTCTCCGGAGGAGAACACATCAATTCAGACAGCAAGTATCGTCACGAGGTGCTCTAACCACATCTCTGAGGCCTGGCCTCTTATACTAGAGTTTACAACCTTTATTGCACATAACACATTCTCGTAATATTTTAGTATTTGAAAGAACATCCTCGGAATCTCCCCTTCAGACCCGTTCCCACATACATTTACAGTTGGATTCCCCACCCCATTCACAACAGGTGGTGGTGGTCGCACAGCAGGGCATTCCGCCGATTCACGGAATGCATGGGGTTTGATCGGATCTCATGGGGTGGGGGCTTTGATCGGTTCGGGGATCTTTTGATGGGGAGGGGAAGCTTCCTACTGTACGGGGTAATAAACAGTATCCTCAGAGCCAGGTGGCGGCCTGGGAACAGGGAAGACAAACGGGGACGCAGGAAAAAGGGGGTTTGCATCAAAAGGGTTTGAGGCCATGAAAGGAATGAGGGGAGGTGTCGCGCTGGGAACAGGATGGGACTCAGTGGTGAAGCTGCGCTGAAGAGGGGTTTATGACCCAAGGCATGAGAGAGCGGGGGTTGTCAGCGTGCGGGGGAATGCTTGCGAGGTTAAGAGAGAGAGAGACGCGCTGGCTATTAGCGAGGGGCAGGGAGACCATGATGCTCAAAATGGCTGCCGCTTACGCGCACGAATGGGCTCGAAAAGGGGGCAAGATGGCGCAGATAATGTTCACCAAGATTGTATTCATTTTTCACAGTCCTCCCTTTAACATTTCCAAGACATCTTGCTGGCCTATTTCCTATCTACACCTATATGCAGCAATCACAAGTAAGGGAGAGGGGATTTAGGCAAAGGAACTGTGCATATACATTATTTTATAAACATCGCATTGAAAAATTTCATCATTTAGTAAGCGGGTTCATTGTTAAGTTGGTTGCAGGAAAAGTCATTGTAATGCAATATCAGCCTAGAATTACGCAGTGAGGGCGTTGGGTACAGATCATAGAATAAGAACTGGTGAGTTATCATATAAGTAAGTCCTTTTTGTATACAGCGAGTACATAGTCAGTCAAATGGTGATTGGGAGAGAAAGGAGATACAGTAAATATGTCAAAGTTCTCGTTGTCCTTTGTCGTCTTCTGTCAGCGCTGTCGAGCACCTGGATTACCTATCAACAGAAATGTTCATGTGGATTGAGTCGTTGGAGGTCTGCGGGCAGGGGTACCTTTTGCTTTGATTCGCCAGACCCCATAGGAGCAATGCGTTACGGTTTGGAACAGATGCACTTTCTTTTGTAGCGCAGAGCATAGATTTGCAAAAAATGCGATTGTTCCAGAATTGTGAGATCTGTTCGTTTCTTGAGTCTCTGTGGTGGGCATTTCCTGTTGCTTCCATCATCTTCAAGGTCCTTGGTAGCGGGCAGAACCACAGACTTTGTTTATCTTTTCTTCGGGGGCGACCCTTGGTGGAGTTCTAGGTCACCATTCTGGGATTTTACACAGTTCGTGGTCTACTTAGTCGGAGCTCCCTCCCTTCTGACGTAGGGAGTACTCTTCTCTGGGTAGCTCAGTAGGATTTGGAGGAACTTGGGAGTTCGGGTGGAAAGGTGCGGGTGTGAACAGTCCTTATGGTAGGTCGGAGGAAGAGGGGATGGAGCAAGGCCAAGTCGGGAACAGATCAGGGGGAGGCGGAGAGTTTGGCGTCAGGCGAGTCCGTGACCATGTTCAGAGAGCGGGGGCTTTTTGGCATACGTTGATCATAGAGCAGGGGCCTCAGGTCAGCCCTTTCCTTAGTTTTGTTTGAAACAGTGCCCCGTCCTGCGACTCCTTACTGCCGTGGTCTCGCCTTGGCCTCCGTTGCTGATGTTCCACAATCCGCAGTCAGGCCGCGTGCTCCCACATCCGGTCTCTTTCTCCTCCGACAGTGATACCCTTAAATGATTTTTGAAAAGACAGTCTTTAGAGATATTGCAGAAGAAGGCAATTACATAAGTCTATTTCTCTCCCAACACCAAGCAACTGGGGTAAGCACTCGCTACATTGGAGATTCTTGCGGCTAACGTATAAACAATTGATGATGGGTTTGCTGGATTCCTTACAATTTCCTTTCGCTGGCTAATTCTTTGGCGCTTTGATGATTATTTCGTTCATTTGTCATATGTCTAGTATAGTAGATGTCAGTTCTTCTGGCAGAGACCCATTTCCCTAGTACAAGTCTTGAAAGGCTAGGCTGGTCTTCAGGGCCTTGTATTTTACAAAAAGTGCAACGTGCTATTCACCATAGTCTGATAGGCATCCTTCTGAGGGATGAACATAGGCTAAACAAGTCTGCATTACATAAAAGCATCTTATTTTCAACCATGCTTACTGCAACAAGTTCCTTCGTTTTTCAATCTAATTTTCAACTTTGCACACATCCTTCTAACTTTCTATATAAATCCTCGCAACCTGGTTACTACAAAAACTCGGGAGGGGTGGTTTGCAATAATTATTAAACTTATCCTCGGGGAAGGAGGGATCTTATGGATACCAAACTGGGGGCATTTTGGGTAGATGGGGGTGTCTCGATCATTTCTTACAGCTTGGGGTACGGAGACAATTTTCAATGGGGATGGTCGCATTACCACAGACACATTTTTATCATAGGAGCCACTGACAAATAGTTCCCTGAGAGTGGGTCAAATTTAGGGAACCTTAGTCGTCTTACCTGTCCCTTTCCTATCGGCCAATTTAAATTTCATCCATATTTTAGTAGAAAAGGAGAGGTAGTAACGTGGTACCAATACAATTTTATTTAGGACAGATTTGCGCAAATACTTGTGGTATTTGGGGCCAATCAGGAGATGCACCAGGTTCGCCAATTAGGCGCCAGTTGCTAGGAAGAGGGAAAGTGTGGAGGGGTGGAAGAGTGAGTGAGAGAAAGAGAGAGAGAGAGAGAGAGAGAGAGAGAGAGAGAGAGAGAGAGAGAGAGAGAGAGAGAGAGAGAGAGAGAGAGAGAGAGAGAGAGAGAGAGAGAGAGAGAGAGACAATAGGCCGAACAATACACGTGTGACATAGAGAGTGACCGTGTATTGTTTGGGCTATTCAGTGCGTTACCCAACGTTAGACGTTTCGGGTCTGTGTTAGGAGGTGGGAAGCATGCAGTTTTGGGACAGAAAAGCGTTAGATTTGGTAAAAAGGTCGTGAGAGCGTCCTTGTTGTGCCATTTTGTAGCGCTAGTCCGTCTTCATGCATCGGGCGTGACGTGGTTCCAGATCCCTTATGATACTCTAATCGGGATTCTAATGTAACCTGCAGAGGAAAAAGGGGGAGAAAAAGGGGAGGTAGGGGGACAACATTCGAACACATCAAATGTAAGGGCACGAAAATCCTTTACTTACCACATACTCGTACTTGTCTCTTCGGGATATAATCCCTTAGGGTGCTGGTTTCTTAAAGTCATGGGGGCAGGCAATGTGATAGGTGGTTCATGGGGAGGTTCGAGGATGGCATTAAGGATCGTGTGTAGTGAAAAACGCTAAAAAGAGGAATCAGAGGTGCCTAGCGCGAGGTACCCGGTTTCGTAGATGTATCCAGTCATCGGGGTCCCTAAATCATTCCCAAAGCTGTGATGTTCTTAAGGCATACCAGTTCTTCGTTCAACCCTGTACCTTAGTACCTTCGACCACCATATCCTTATAACAATTTATCAATCACACCATTTTACTTTACCCATTCTCTGAAGTCGAGGTCCTTCTTCATAAGCAGCGTATCATACCTTCGTTTTGACCATCAACCCAGGGCCGAACAACCATTTCTCGGATAACCTTAAAAAGAGAGCAGAACAGTTGCGCACAGAAAAACCCTCCCACCGATACCCGTATTTACAAAAGTACGCGGGGCCTATCCATAGCTTTTAAGACTTTTATTTGTAGAATTATTCAGTACGTAAAATGTGAGAGCGCAATTCATATTTTGGCCTGACATGTCGTCGATGGGAGCACATACAGTAGGGGGTTATTTTGTAGTACAAGAACATGTAAAAAGGTCTAATTAATTATTTGTAAGTAACCAAAAACATTTCATTGCGTGACGAAGGAATCAGGGGCATTTCAGTTCATAGATGGAAACACAGTCAAGCTCATCGTAATCACATTTCCTAAATGCAAACCGCGGGCGTGCATCATGAGCGACGTTAGGTATCAGTTATAACAAATATCAAAAATAAATTGTTCATTGAAATCAACATTTTTACAGAACCTCTTCTTAAATGTCTGCCAAGTGAACCCTCCTCCCTTTAACATCGAGTGCGCAATGGTTCATATATATACATATATATCTTAGTACATCAAGTTTCATTAGCTAAGGAACACCACGAGGCACCCGTAAGTTCCATTGATACCAGCGCCATTTTGGGCGAGGCCGGTTTAGTCCGGAAGTAGCATCAGGGGCAAAATATCCCCGACAATTGGCGGTTGGACCAGAGTCCCTTTCGGTAGTCCAAAAGAAAACTGTGCTAACAAAGGGGCTGGTGGTGTGGACCGTCAATCAAGAGAGGGAGGGGGTAAAGTCTCTCTTACCGGGTCATGTTGATGTTCAGCCGGAACTTGCTCGAGTTCGTTAGCCCATAATGTTCCTGGGTGGTTCAGACGGAAGCTGATGCAGACACGAGAGCACCGCCATCTTGTTGCTGTGCCGTGGTTATTTCATTTGAGATCAATGCAGCTGTTCCTCACCGGAAGCCTGAAGGGGCCGAGGGCTCTTGGGACTTTGGTAGAATCTTCAAAGTCGAGGGGATGTTTTGTCGATGGTGGGGGCTTGCGCCCAGGTGGGCAAGCGCCCGAGTTGCAATTTCGGACAAAGTTACTCCAGCGGCCTAGACCCGCCTTTCGAGGGCCCAGACGCCATTTTGAGGCCCTGCAGCAACCTTTTCCGTATCCATCAGGAGCGGAGGAAAACTTCTTGTGATGGCGAAAAACAGAGCATCATGCGGTTGGAGCAGGACATTTTGGTTCGGGGCGCCAGGGTGCAGCAGTGGAGCCTTCATCTGGGGAGGTGAGGGAGGCTCACCGTGCCGTCTTCCTCTCCCGGTGCATCCTACGCCGTCTCTTGGAATCAGGGGCGCACATGATGACCACCCTACACCCCTGATTCCGACTCTTGGGGGACCACTGTACATCCGGTGCTCCGTAATTATGCCCGTCGGACATTGTATGTCCTGTACTACGGAAGTATACCAGCCGGGTCTTGTATGTCCTGTACTGAGAAAGTATACCAGTCGGGCATTATATGTCCTGTGTTACGGAAATATACCAGCCGGACATTATATTTCCTGTGCAGCGTAGGTATATGGCCGTCGCCCGGCTGGAGGACGTCGGCGTCGGGCCAGGGCAGGGAAGCCTCCTACCTGTGGAGGTGGAAGAGGCTCGTCCGCGTCGCCTCTTCCTCCCTGCCCATCCTGCATCCGTTCGATGGAGGAATTCGTGATGGCCGGACCAGGAGATATGAGGGAGGGGGTCATTTTCATCCGCCCCCTCCCTACTCGCGGCCCGGGGGACGCCATCCCTGGAAGGGCAGTATGGGAAGACCATTTCATTGCCTGCTTGGTGGAGTCTCCAGTACCTTCTCGTCAGCGATCTCTTTTTGGCCCATGGTTGCTGGCAGGCCCCGCCCCACACGTGCTATGTGTTTCGGATGGGCGGGACCATCGAACTGTTACATTTCGAGGACTTCCGGAGTGAGCATAACATGTTTTGTATTTTTCCTATTAGTCAAGTTTGCTTTTTAGAGAGTTCTACTAGTTATTCTATTTACTGTTGGTTGTGTGTTTTACCGTAATTAAATCCTAAGTTATATAATAGACGCTTGGCTTTCTTGAATCTTTTCTCTAACGGGGGGTTGTTTACACTGACCTGCAGTTGTGTTTGGTTTTCAGAGTGGGGGAGCAACAGAGAGCAATCAGTCCCAGAACTCTAACATGTCGTTAAAATTGGTCTGACGAAATCTGTGCCACCGAGCATAATCGAACGGGGTGGTCCTGTCTGTTCTGTCTGCACTAGCCTGATTGGTTTTTATCTCACGTCTTTTTCCTTTCTGTCGGTCCGTCCTTTTTGTCACCCCTCCATTCTTACCTATGTTTTGCAGAATCGGGCATTGAGCTTTCCAGTGTCCAAGACATTTACAGAAAGCACATTGGTTTTGTTTTAAATCTGTCCGTCCTGTGCGTAATGTCGGGGGATTACCTTCAGGTCGTTGTGTTCCGGGGTTGGCTTGTCGGCACATCCCCTTACACCATTCGCTTTTCATGTCTACTCCTCGGGGCTGTGCCATCGCTGGCCCTTCCCTTTGCCTACTAGACGTTTGGAGGTTTGTCCGTCGTGTCCCTTCACCTTTTCTAAATTCGTCGCTTTCCCTTCGTTGCGTGGCTTCTTTGCGCCACATACCGAGACTATCGAGCATAATAGGTGTTGTTTCATTCCTACGAAGGGCTATTTCTACTGTTTCTATTTTGTCGAGATCAAAGGATCCTCTCAGTGGCCACTGTCTTTCTCGATCCTTTTTCGTATATTTATGCCACAGCTCACTATAGGCTATAGCAATTAATCCATGCTTCATGAACATGTCCTTATTAGGGGTGCCTTCCAGCGGAGCCGGATGGTTCATCTCTAATAAGCGGTCCGGGTTAAACAGGCTACTGACCAGTGGGGAGAAGACAGGCATGACGGATCACAATGGGATAATAATCAGCACTACCTATCTTATCACTGCGCGCAAAGACTAGACAGAATATTTCTATTCTACGTTGTTTGCACGTAGTGAATACCTCATGAACCAATTCTGAGCAATCAATCAACGTTAGGTCAAAAATAAAAAATCAATATGGTCAATGGGGAGAATAAGTAGGCTCGCAAAGGTTTGCGTCACCTACCCTTTCACTATCTGTAAAGAGGGGACCTAATCTTCCCTGTTTTCAGACAGAGAATCTCCAGAAAACAATCTATAACAGTTAATCAATGTTAGGTCGAAAATAAAAAATCAATATGGTCACTGGGGAGAATAAGTAGGCTCGCAAAAGTTCGCGTCACCTACCCTTTCACTATCTGCAAAGAGGGGACCTAATCTTCCCTGTTTGTAGACAGAGAATCTCCAGAAAACAATCTATAACAGTTAATCAGTGGGGGGGGGGGGCAATTGTTCAATGGGGAGGGGGAAAATAGGTCCGACAGGTGCGTACCTATCCTTCGCTGTTTATAAAGGGAGAGCCTGTTGTTTCTCCGTTTGTAGACAGTGAATCTCCAATAAATTAACAAAGAGTAATACTAGTATTTTCACAACAATTATCAATTTCTTTCAATTATCTATCACTTTCGCAATTCGTCGTGTTTACACGACCTTACCCGGACCGCATGGACAGTTTCTCGTCTTCCGAATCCAGCGCCCGATCGTCCTCTTCTCTTCGCACTTCTCGTGGCACTCCTGATGGTTCCCAGTCAGGACCGCAGATCACTCGAGAGAGGTCTGTTCGGAACCAGTGAAGTTCGGATGATCGGCTGTCAGACGAGGGTCTATCGGACAGGGTACCTTCCGATCGTTGCAGTCGTTCACTCTGTCGTCAGGACCTCTCCCACTGGATCCACGAGTCGCTGATGGGCCCCACGTTTGGGACGCCAATTGTTAAAAAGGGTTCCAAAGACAACCGGTAACCAAAGACCCTTTTATGTTGCCCGGCGGTATCGCCTCTATGACCCACCAATATTAATCAATGAAGAAGCAGGCGCTGGAGACTGGAAGGCGGGAAACGAGGATTTTATTCTCTCCGGAGGAGAACACATCAATTCAGACAGCAAGTATCGTCACGAGGTGCTCTAACCACATCTCTGAGGCCTGGCCTCTTATACTAGAGTTTACAACCTTTATTGCACATAACACATTCTCGTAATATTTTAGTATTTGAAAGAACATCCTCGGAATCTCCCCTTCAGACCCGTTCCCACATACATTTACAGTTGGATTCCCCACCCCGGTCACAACAGGTGGTGGTGGTCGCACAGCAGGGCATTCCGCCGATTCACGGAATGCATGGGGTTTGATCGGATCTCATGGGGTGGGGGCTTTGATCGGTTCGGGGATCTTTTGATAGGGAGGGGAAGCTTCCTACTGTACGGGGTAATAAACAGTATCCTCAGAGCCAGGTGGCGGCCTGGGAACAGGGAAGACAAACGGGGACGCAGGAAAAAGGGGGTTTGCATCAAAAGGGTTTGAGGCCATGAAAGGAATGAGGGGAGGTGTCGCGCTGGGAACAGGATGGGACTCAGTGGTGAAGCTGCGCTGAAGAGGGGTTTATGACCCAAGGCATGAGAGAGCGGGGGTTGTCAGCGTGCGGGGGAATGCTTGCGAGGTTAAGAGAGAGAGAGACGCGCTGGCTATTAGCGAGGGGCAGGGAGACCATGATGCTCAAAATGGCTGCCGCTTACGCGCACGAATGGGCTCGAAAAGGGGGCAAGATGGCGCAGATAATGTTCACCAAGATTGTATTCATTTTTCACAGAACCTTCAACCCTGCGACATATCTCATGTAAATCCTTAGAAAAATGAGTTTTTTTTACGCCTGCGCCAAGTGAAATTCCATATACAAATGTCCTTATTATGCAGTACAACACAAATTAAATTACATTTTAATGCTAGGAGGTCATAGTATGAGTATTAAGCTTTATAAATATTAAAAAACAAATTTAGAAGCACTCATTTTTAATAATTCTTTTTCATAATTAATAATTATTTTTAATAAACCCAATAATTTTTGATAATCCACATATAAAAGCAAGCTGCATCCCTTGCTTATCATTTTTAAACACATTTATTTATAAGCCTAAACACAGAAGCCTAACTTAAAACATGACAAATTTTTGCGCCACTTTTTTTTAAAAGGACCATTATTATTTAGCAACAGAACCAAGAATATGCTTACCAAAATGCTTAAAGATAGGAAAACCCTTAATTGAAATGTTTTCCTGTAATACAAAATAATGAACCTTATTTTTGCAATCTTTTGAAAACATTATTCTGAAATGCAAAGTTTCACCCGCGTTTAACTGAAGGCGAAGTCCTGGCTGAGTAAACATTCCTCTCTATTCGTGGCCTACAAAAACAACAGCTGTTTGCTCAGCGGCAGTAAAAGCTCTTCTCAGTAGTGCAACATGTCACGGTGACAGTCTTTTTCAAACTAAGACATATCAATGCGTGTTCTATAATATGCGTTTGAGTTCAGCAAAAATGTACTTCAGGTGAAGTGTTTGCCTGTTAATATCTAATACAATGTATGTAAGTAAAAATGCTATAAGTTTATTTTTCTACAAATCACACAATTTCATTTTTGAGGCCTTTTTTATTCCTAGTGAATGTGAATTTTAATTTTATCTTTTAAGCATTTAACAGTTTGTACATGTACAGAATTGCTTACTCTATAAATTAAATAGCAACATATAGCTATTTTAGCGTATCACATGGTTCATTTCTGGATTTTTATTTAATTTCTACTTAATATTAATTAACTGACATTTTGCTTAACAGACTGAAAACATCAAGAAAAACCACAAACACACGTTGAGCTCATTTCAGACATAAACAGGAAGGGGTCAAACACTCAGGACACACAATACAGCGCTCTTTAGCCATTTATTTCAGAAATAGCGCCATCGCTATTTACTTAAAGAAGTTGCACTAATGGGAAAACCACATAGACATTTAAACACACATTGAACCCACAGATCAATACTTAGAACAGAAACAAAGGACAGCCACAGACTGTACTTAAACCAAACCATTTGTAAATACTAGTTGTAAGTCATATTTACAAGAAACGCCTCTCAATAGTGTTCCAAAAGACTGCAAAAACAGCCCACCAGACTGTTTATTTCCAAGAAGCCAAAATACACTCAATTCACTAGCTTTGGCTGGCAGAACACCGAAAAAAAAATCGTTCTACATATCTCCATTCATAAAATTGCACAGAACAAAGGATCCTTGTTTGTATTATGTCCATATTTTAATTCCCTGGGGAGACAGAATCACCAAGGAAGAAATATGTTTTTATACCTAAACCTATTTAGGTATTCCCTCTAGGGGAGCCGGCTAATTTACTTTGCATCTCACTATGGTATCTTCCAAAAAGCAACACATTCTTTGACGTGAGCTTGAAAAGAGGCATGCCAAAAATACTGCAGAATATGCAAATATTATAATCAAAGTAGTGCTTAAGGTACTCTCCGTACGTTGCACCGTTCAAATTTTATACAAAGTAGAGAAAAGTCTCCTCATTACCTGCCTACACAACTTGCAATTCGCATATTTATCCCATACACATCCAAAGTTGACCAACACAAATTCATATATTTCCAAAGCCACAGTAAGCGTTACTAAACTACCTTACCAATTACAGGCATCAAACTCACAGCAAGCACCGCAGAACGACTCTTACCAATCAAAAGGTTGTCCAAATTCTAACTGCCAAGTTCTGAATGACCTAACGGTCTTTTTTAGAATACTCACGCCAAAAAGGTTCTCAGTCAGGAGTGACATCCTGTGGAGGATCAAAATCAGGAAGATCAGAAACATACTGGGCTACAGAGACAAAGAATCCCCAGAATCTCCGTGCACAGAGTACCTCCTTAGTAGAATCCTGTCGTGTCCTCCTCAGTAGATTTCTGTCTTCTGACAAGATCACTCCCTCAGAAAGCCACTTCTCTGATGAGGTCCACGTTGGCGCGCCATTTGCAGAAATCAAAACTCCTTCTCAGGGGTCTCACTGATACTTAGTCCTTTTAAACTAATATAGAAGAATTTGGCACAGAAGCTGAAATATAAAAGAACATCTTTATTAAACTTAAATGAGTTGAGACTATGTCACACAGAAGCCTTAGCAACTGAATGAGGCAGTCTAAGGAGTACAGAAAGCTGGAGCTTTATATATGCTTAGGGTTACATAGTAAGCATAAATGCAAGGGGCAGTCCTGGCTCATGTAAGCATGCAAAAATGCCTAATATGGACATGCAAGATCTGCTTGCTCAACAAAGTGGGAGGAGCTAACAGTTTTCAGAAAGTAGTAAACACATTCCTATCTGAAACTAATCAGTAACAGCTGCAGACCCTACTGTGCATGTGTGAAAGTGGGGGATGCTAAATATAGCCTGTTGCTGGACAGACTTCAGGCGCAGTTAACAAGAAGGTAGGACAAAGCACATGGTGAGCACATTGCAGCACATTGCAGACAAGATGGCTGCCAGAAATACAAAATGGCTTTCACAAAGCAGATAAGATAACTTCTAAATACAGAATGGCTTCTGTTAATGCTAACCCATTGCTGCCAATTTACAACATGGGGACTTCTTGGCTAGGGTCCTGGGGACCTTGGATCTGATGCCAGACATGGAACTTATTGTAGCGGGAGACTTTAATTGCGCCTTAGATAGGGAATGGGATAGGCATCCCCCAAAGGTGGATGCTAAACCCAAGACGCTGGAAGCCCTGCGCCAGATGATTAACAACTATCACTTACTAGATATATGGCGGCACCGCAACCCTGGGAGTCGGGTTTACTCCTGTTATACTCCGGCAGCTAATACATACAGCAGGCTGGACTACTGTTTCATACAGGAAACGGCGTGAGGAAATGTATTTTTGAACTACAATCATTTTTACAGGACTCCATTGATTTTTACATTGCCATCTCGTGGCAAACACTTTCCACACGACCCACCCGGTAGTTTTTTCTGATGTACGAGGAAAAATCTATCAGCACGACAAAAATCCATTTTTGAAGGCCTGCATTTCTGCCCAAGAACTGTCACCCGCCCAACCACCTGTTCTCTTCAGTTCATCAGAAAGCCACATGGCCCTCACCCCGAGTGAATGATTCATTTTTCCTCTCCTGCTCCCAGCCTGATAAAACATCCTTAACACAGTGATCAGGTTATCTAGGCAATGGTCTGACTGCTGGACTCTAATCAGGGTAAATAAACAAATGACTTGAAAGACATGGCTTTGATCAGGCAATTGAACAATGACCTGAAAGAAAGAGCCCTGATCAAAGCAGAGTGGACCATGCTCTGTGTACCAAGCCTTGACCAGGTCACCAACTACAAGCATAGAGTGGACAATGCTCTGTGTACCAAGCCTTGACCAGGTCACCAACTACAAGCATCACCTTGATCAAGCTATGAACTACAAACACTGCCCTGATTGGACAATGGACTGACAGCCAAAAGAATGGTATGAGAAATGTACAAAAGGCTTGTAAGCTACAGAGTAAAGTAGCAGCCTCCTGGGTTTTGTCTTTAACTAGCTTGGGACTCTGTTCCATAGCCCGGGCTATTGAATAAATCGGGGTTCCTCCTGCAGACGAAGGCTCCTGTGTCTCTTTTTACTACGTATGAAGGGTATGGAAGATATGGGCGGTTCCCCCGCCGCCGAGAGCTTGTATGTGGGTTATTCCGGTTCTTCAAATGGCGCCCGAGTAGGGACTCCATGAGTACGGGGGTCAGGCACAGTGGACGTGAGGAGGTGCATGGAGAGACTCCGACAGAGGTGCTCTACTCAAGGATTTTTGTTTTGTTCCAGCAGACCATACGACTCACCCGTTATTCCTCCCCACGAGGTCTGGGCCACTTGACCGCCTTCTCGATGGAGTCTCCTAGCAAATAATTTCTGGAGCAGGACACAGCCTTACGTCTGCAGAAGAGAACTACCCCTGTAAGGTAAGGGTGGACTGATCATCCACCAAGTCTGTATGATTCTGTTATTGACTTTCGCAAAAGCCAATTTATTATTGACTTTTGCCAAATCCAAGCAAGCGAGGTGAATTTTAAAACCCGCTGGTGTCTGTTCTGTATGAAAGCTGTATGAATTATTGTCCTTTGCAAAAGACAAGCAAGCGAGGTGAGTTTTAGGGACCCGCTGGTGTCTGTTATCTGTTTAAAAGCATGCCGGTCAGTAGTAAATTCAAGAGGTTATGTTGCTGTATGTGTACGCAGGAATCCCAGCTGGAGGAGGCCTGCTCGCTTCCTTCAGAAGGAACTCCTGGCCACACTATGTATATTAAATATGGCCCCGCTGCCATAATGTTTTCCTCGTTTTGGGTGAAATACACCAAGAAAAGTAACGCAGTGTTTCAGTGGCCATTTTTTGGCTCCTTTGATTCCCAAGTCCTTGCAAACTTAGAGGAGCAATTAATTAAAAGGAAAACGCGCCCGTCCATGTTTGAGTCTGTCCGATTTTGGAGGAAAGAGGTAGAACAGAGAGCTAGGAAACAGAAGGTCCAAGAAAGAAAACAAGAACGAATGTCTATGCCCGACCACCCTGGAGAAAATTTGCAATAATAGATTGACCAAATCGGTAGAAATAGCCGATAGGGAGCATGGGGCCCCGGTAAAGAAATGTTATCCAGTCTGTGAGGAAAAAGTAAAGGTCCATATAGAGGGGGGGGAGAAAGTGTTTCCTTGCTTGATACCATGCTAGAAAGCCCTCCTGCATATGCCCCAATGTACCCTGCCTTGACGCCTCACACCCCGCATGTCCCCCTACAACCAACCGCTCCAGCCCCCACTGCCCCTCCTACCATTTCCCCTGTCACACCAGCCCTCCCGAGTTTCCCAATGACTTCGACCACACACATTAACTCTGTTCTCGCCGAGGGAATGATAACAAGTCTCCATCAGTCCAACCCTAGCGGCTTTACACCTACCCGTCCTTCTCCTGCTTCCCCATGGTCTACAGTCAAACAAAACTTATGTAAATCATTTAATTCCCCCCGAATAGCCTCCTTACGCTCAGCAGTCAGCTTTTCGTCCCTTCAAGAGAAAGACCTACAGAGGCAACAGTGTGAATGTTGGATGAATAACAAAGATATTTATTCTTTTAAAGATATATGGTCCACCTTTTCACAATGGACAATTATGGAACAAACCACCTGGGCTGAATACATGTGTGCTTTGGTCATGCAAACATTTGAAAATGTGTCTGTTCAGATACCTACCGGATTGATGGACCTTAGGTCACAAATAAAAAGGGGTGATGTTCAGGGAGAGGGGATGTTTGGGGCTACATCTGTTTTAGTAGCTTACCGTGACATGACTGCCTTTGCAAATGCCCCTTTAGAAATAGCTATGCCAATGAGAGAGGCGGCCCCTGTCTTTGTCAGTGCACTTACCGACGCCCAAAATAATGGCCAAGGGGCTGTCGAAGCACACTGGCGCAGGCTGTGGGTTCATGTTCCTTGGAAAAGGTCAGAAGTAATGCAGTTAAAAGGACAGTTACCAGACCCCCGGAAGAATCTGTTACACAAAAGGGGGTTGAACCCATGCAGTCGCGGGGACCTGGGTGCTATGTGGTACATATACAAAAGGGGGTCCCCGCAAGGGAAGCGTATTGTAAACTACATACACTAGAAATACTCCCAACTAACAGACACAACATTAAAAGATGAAAAAATAAAGAAGAATCTGGCTGCCTTTTACAGAGAATTAGGTCAGATTATATCTGCAGGTACTCTCGTTCTTGAGGATATAGATTTACTTTTTGGTGCGGTTGTACCCACTGACATATGGGACAAGATTCGGCATACTGATCATGAAGTGGCATTGGGAGGTAGATGGGCTGACCTAGAGGCTATGGAAGAAGCAAGGGTAGGAGGGACTAAACCAGAAGCTGCCATCCTGACCTTGCGAAAATATGAAAATGTGGCTGACTTCTTTACCCGTTTTGAGACTGAATACAAGGGACATAGTGGTCTGGATCCCCGGACCCCAGGTTCTGGCCCAGTGTTTGTCAACATATTTGTCAGCAACTTACTTCCCGAGATCTCTGCCAGGCTTAAGGAGGTTGAGAGGACATGGTCTGCCCAAACTATGACCGGTATCTTGGCTATGGCTCAATATCATGAGAATAGGGAGAACGAAGATAAAGATAAGGAAAGTAAGAAGGTTAGGGATCTTAAGACTAAGACTTCTGCAGCAGGCTTATCCTCCTCGAGGTCCCGATGCCCGCAGAAATTTTAGACCGCAATCCCAACCCCCTCCAAGGGCTCGCCCGTCCACCCCCTCCAGTCCTCAAGGTACGGGAGCCCTCCAAACCGATCAGTGTGCTTATTGTAAGGGGTACGGCCATTGGATAGATGAGTGTCCTGTATTAGTGGAAAACATAAGAACAGGGAGAACTCGGCCTCGCGCTCCCAGGGAAGCGAGGCCGACTCTGGATCATGGCCCGCCCCATCCACAGGATAAATAACGTAGGCCCTGGGATGACGCCCCATCCGGCAGCGCCCGACCAACAGGTTTGATGGGAACGAAGCAACACGCACTTATTATAATGATGATTATGACGTAGTTGATGAGACAGAATCCTACCAAGCATAGGACACCCACGAAAGGGGTATTACCAGAGGGCAAATTCCAGTGGATCAAAGGGGCCCGTATGTTAAAATGTCAGTTGTGGGGAATGATAAGAATTTTCTTTTGGATACTGGGGCCACCAGGTCTTCTATTGCACATCTGTCAGTCCCGGAGGCACCCCTTTCTGGCAATATGAATGTCTCCGTGGGTTTTGCAGGGACGCCCGTGACCAGTCCTGTCTCTGAACCCCTGCCTCTCAATATTGGCCCTGCACATGTTGGTCCTTACTACAGGTTGCAGTGAGAACTTGCTAGGTTTGGATTTACTAAAAGCCCTGTATGCGACCACATCATGTAGTACCCAAGGTGTATCCCTAACAATCTCTCCGACTGCAGCTTCCTACATGTATCTGTCTGGTCCTCTCCCACTAGAGTGGCAGTCTTTACCTTCCTCCCTCTGGGCATCATCAGACACTGATGTAGGGTGTCTCAACATACCCCCTCATGTGGTACGCATCCAGCCAGGTGCGCTCCTCCCCCGCCTCCGGCAGTATTGACTGCCCGCGGAAGGAGAAATGGCCCTGTTGACAATAATATCTGAATTGATGGACAAGGGCGTAGTGGAGGAGACATGTGGCAATATCTGTAACAGTCCCATTATTCCTGTTCTTAAAAAGACTAATGGAGATGCTCTCTCCCCTAAAGTATACAGATTTGTGATAGACCTGAGAGCCCTTAACAAAATAACAATATCCCAATATCCTGTTGTCCCCGACATCACTGCCCTCTTGACGATGGTTCCCTCTGACGTCACACACTTCTCTGTCATTGACCTGAAGAACGCCTTCTTCAGCATACCCATACATCCTGACAGCAGACAATTTTTTGGTTTCTCCCTTGGTGGGCGGAGTTTCAGATTCTGCCGCGCCCCTCAAGGATTTACTGAGAGCCCCAGTATCTACAGCCAAGCCCTAAAATCCAACTAGATTCCTTGGAACTTCCTGACAATTCAACACTATTGCAGTATGTAGACGACCTCCTCATTGCTGCAAATTCTGCCCCAACATGTAAAGAAGCTACTCTCTGTCTGTTCCGCCACCCTGCCCTCCACAACCACAGAGTCTCTTTAAAAAAGTTTCAGTTTTGTCAAGAGAAGGTGACCTATTTAGGTCATCTACTCTCGAAGGAGGGAAGGCAGCTCACCGCTGATCGTGTAGCCATTATCAATGCTATGACGGCCCCACAAACACAAAACAGGTACGAGCCTTCATAGGCCTAACCTCATACTGTAGACAGTGGATTTCAAATTTTTCGGCCACGGTCAAACCCCTTCTTGCCCTCACAACCAAGGATGTATCTGACAGTTCCTTTCCATGGACTACAGAGCATGCGCAGGCCTTCAAAGATTTGAAGAGGGCCCTGTGTACTGCTCCAGTCCTCGGTACCCCTGACTATAGCAAACAATTTTTTCTTTTTGTTCATGACACAGATGGCTGTGCATGCGCAGTCCTGACCCAGATGTTTGGAGGGCACCAACGGCCATGTGCCTATTTTTCAGAAACCTTGGATCCTGTTGCGAGGGCTCTCCCAGGATGCCTACGGGCGACAGCTGAGGCCGCCCTCATGGTCCGTCAGAGTGCGGGAATCATCATGAACTCCCCTCTGACTCTGATGGTCCCCCATTCTGTAGACACCCTCCTTAACAACACCAAGACACAGTACCTCACTAGTGCACAACTTACAGGGTATGAACTAACACTCTTTGCCAGCCACATTAACATCAAAAGATGTACTGCACTAAACCCTGCCACATTACTCCCACTGGACACTCCAGATGCCCGCTTAGACCCACATGACTGCATATTAAGGACAGAGGACGAGACAAAGGGACGGGTTGACTTACAGAATACCCCGATAGAGGACCCAAAAGGTACACTATATGTGAACGGATCATGTCTCAGAAGGCCAGATGGTAACACCTCAGTCGCCTATGCACTCACAACATTAGAAAAGGTAGTTGAAACAGCTCAGATTCCGCAGTGCTCTGCCCAGGCAGCAGAACTAGTGGCCCTCACTAGAGCCTGTGAGTTAAGCAAGGGTATAACTGTAAATATCTACATCGACAGTCAGTATGCCTTCTGGGTGGCCCGCAACTTCGGGAGGTTATGGAAAGAAAGGAATTTCCTTACTTCCCATGGGACCAAGATCCAACATGGCCCCCTAATGCACCGAATGTTAGGCTCTCTGTCACTCCCCAAAAGGTGGCCATTATGAAATGTCAAGCTCATAAGAAGGTGAAAACGATGTCCGAAAAGGCAATGCTCTAGCTGATCAGACAGCCAGACATACAACGCTGAGGAAGAGGGAAGGAATGTATGTAGGAGGTCCCGCTAGGTGGGTGACAGAAGGCGGCATGGTTGAAAATACAGTACAAAGTGTGCTTGACATTCATTCCCATACTACTCCTGAAGAACTCAGAGTGTGGGGAGATCACTTAGCAAAGGAGGGAAGTGATGGTTGCTGGGTCGTACACCACAGAGAGACAATGGAAGTTGCCTGACAGTCACGTGCTGGCAGTAGTTACAATGGCCCATGGTCCCGCCCACATTAGTGCGAAAGGAATTTGCAAACTGTTGGAACCTACATGGTACAACTCCAAAATACCAGCATATGCTGAAAAGCAGGTTAAAACATGTATGGTTTGCCTAATGTACAACCCCAGAAAAGGCACCGTTACTCCTAAGGAAGGATTCTCTCCTCCTACCTTCCTGTTTGAAGTCCTCCAAAAGGACTACATCCAGATGGACAGGTGCGTTAACTTAAAATATGTCCTGGTGGTGGTCTGTGCATTCAGTCGATGGGTGGAAGCCTACCCCATCAAAGACTGCACTGCTATCACTACCACCAAAGTACTACTCAAGGAGTACTTCCTACGCTTTGGTTTGCCCTGCTTGGTCTGGAGCGACAACGGGACACACTTTACAGCTCAAATCATGGACCATGTCTGTACAGCATTAGGCATAAAACAAAAATTTCATGCCGCCAACCACCCCCAGTCAGCAGGCCTGGTGGAGGTATACAATGGCATCCTAAAAACTAAAATGGCCAAAATAGTAGCTGAGACCGGTGTCACTTGGGTTGATGCTCTGCCCTTTGCCCTAGTGTCCACTAGAACAACGGCCCACACCAGGATAGGATTATCACCACATGAGATTGTGTTGGGGAGGCCTGCCAATGTCTGGGGTGTCCCTCGACCTAAGAAACTGTCAGATGTTGAATACCCTGTATTGACTGATTACCTGTACAATCTAACCAACAACTTTCGTACTGTTTATCATCAGGAGCACGAGGCCATACCGGACAAAAGCGAGGGCCCAGGACACGACAACCTGGCGACTGGGCCTGGTGAGGAACTTCAAGCGGACCAAGAGCCTCGAGCCCCGCTGGACATAACCCCGCCAAGTCCTATTGGCCACCCGCACCGCTGTGAAAGTGGATGGTCGAAAAAACTGGGTCCACTCTACCCACTGCTGGCATGTCCCTCTGCCTCTCTCCTATGATCAGTGGGTGAGGGAAGGACTGGGAGACACAGAGACAGAGACAGTACCAACCTTTGTCCCATTCAGCGACGCCAGGCTGCATTCCACATCCACTGAAGCGGAGAGTGACAACATCCAAAAAGGAAGGGTGGACCTCCCTTAACACTGCTCAACATCAAGAACAACTGTTTCCTGATCATACCGTCCCTGCTTCCGATAGGCATAATCTACTTTCCAGAGGGAAGGCTTGCCCTTGACTTCGCCAGGTGCCAAAGACTGTAGGGCTGGATCCTCCCAGGCTGAGAGTAGTGCCATTTGTAAGACTGAGGTAAACCATAAGGGCCCTCGGCCACTGCATCTGGTGAAACAACCACCAATCACAGACAGCCACTATGGGTCCCTGGCTTAGCACAATGGCCGCCTTCCAAAACACCCGTATCCAGAAACGAGAGGCCAGTCTCCGACATAGCAGATGATTCCTGGTCACCGTGGTGACGCTGTTTGTCTCCCTCCTCCTATCAATCCTTGGTTGGCTCTTACTGATCTACCATCCTGCTACATCACCAACTCCTATCCGGACTCCCGCAGAACATCAGTACTATTTCTTACCAGCCCACGAATTACCCCGCCGTACAGAATTTTTCAATAACACCTTCATCCAAATGTTGCATCAACACCAACTGATCATGAACACTTCCAACTGCTGGGTGTGCGGGCTGATGCCATATTCCATGCTACATCCTGTCCCATTCTTTCCTTATCCATTTTCCATCTCTGGGTCTTGTCTTGCATGGTGGATGTTGATGCAGGAGGCCTACACTGTCAATGGTACTGCCCATCCTGTCCTTGGTACATTCCTTGATGACTTCTGGCGGAACAGATCTGGCAATGCCAATGCTCCTTTTTCCCCACCAGCTCTTCCACATTGCTACTACCACCAGATGAGCTCGGTGAGATGGTAGTATTCAATTCCACCACTCGACAAACATTTTCCAGGTTCCGCACAAGAAAGATAGTGCCTAATGAAAGAGACACTTTGAATGTCATAAATGTACACGGCCGTGTCTGCATCCACGGCCTAGGGACTAGGAAAGTTGATGGCATCCCCCAACACCTATTTTATCTGCGGGACTGCCCCCTACACTTGGCTCCCCCGTAAATGGTCTGGTACCTGCTATCTGGCCTTCCTCCTTCCACCAACATATTCCACCCATGGAGGTTACCATCCGACAATGAAGGGCGCCCTGCGCCGCTCACGTAAGGGTGTCATATCAGCAGAAGATACAGCAGGCCAGGAAGCTGGGGACTTTTTTAAAGGTATGCTTCCATTCTGGGGCCCCATGGCAAACAGTCGAGCTATACGAGGACTGACCAGGGACCTTGAGGCCACCATCAAAGTAACAGCTGGTGCCCTCTCCAACATCACTGCAGAGCTGCAGGTGGACCACCTCATAACGCTCCAAAATCGCATGGTCCTGGACGTCATCCTGGCTGATCGTGGTGGCGTATGTAAATTGATCGGCTCCAGCTGCTGCGTGTATATCCCGGACAACGCACCTACAGTGTACGATGCCATCCAACGTCTGCATCGTCTCTCTTCCGAAGTGCATCTGGATGAAGGCAACTGGTCCCTCACCGGCTGGATCTGGGACCTTCTTTCCCAGTGGGGTTGGAGGGTCCTCATCTTTCTTGCCTTATGAATAGCTGTCCTGGTCTCCTGCTGTCTGTGTTTTAAGTGCCTGCCAGTGCTCTGTACTATGTGTGCCCAGACCATTAAGCCTCCACCATCAAGCATTCACAACACTAATATGATGGTAATGGTCCAGCAAGAAACAGATGGGCTTATGAACATTGACATTCCATGAAGTATTTGCCACTCTATGGCAAAAGAAGGGTCTGAGGAAATGTATTTTTTGAACGACAATCATTTTTACAGGACTCCATTGATTTTTACATTGCCATCTCGTGGCAAACACTTTCCACACGACCCACCTGGTAGTTTTTCCTGATGTACGAGGAAAATTCTATCAGCACAACAAAAATCCATTTTTGCAGGCCTGCATTTCTGCCCAGGAACTGTCACCCACCCAACCCCCTGTTCTCTTCAGTTCATCAGAAAGCCACATGGCCCTCACCCCGAGTGAATGATTCATTTTTCCTCTCCTGCTCCTAGCCTGATAAAACATCCTTGACACAGTGATCAGGTTATCTAGACAATGATCTGACTGCTGGACTCTAATCAGGGTAAATAAACAAATGACTTGAAAGACCAGGCTTTGATCAGGCAATTGAACAATGACCTGAAAGAAAGAGCCCTGATCAAAGCAGAGTGGACAATGCTCTGTGTACCAATCCTTGACCAGGTCGCCAACTACAAGCATAGAGTGGATAATGCTCTGTGTACAAAGCCTTGACCAGGTCACCAACTACAAGCATCGCCTTGATCAAGCTATCAACTACAAACACTGCCCTGATTGGACAATGGACTGGCAGCCAAAAGAATGGTATGAGAAATATATAAAAGGCTTGTAAGCTACAGAGTAAAGTATCAGCCTCCTGGGTTTTGTCTCTGAGTAGCTTGGGACTCTGTTCCATAGCCCGGGCTAATGAATAAATCTGAGTTCCTCCTGCAGATGAAGGCTCCTGTGCCTCCTTTTACTACGTATGAAGGGTATGGAAGATTTGGGCGGTTCCCCCGCCGCCGAGACCCTGTAAGTGGGTTATTCCAGTTCTTCAGGCGGCCGGGCAGATTTTGGAGACGCAGTACCTGGCCCGATATCTGTCCGACCATTCCCCCCTGCTGGTGGCCTATTCTCTGGGCCGCCCGCGCTCCAAAATACCGTTGTGGATACTTAACACTGAGGCTTTGACAGACCCGCTTTATAAAGAGGTGATCGCAGCAGGGTTGGAAGATTATTTTGAGGTAAATTGGAACACTGCGAGCTCCAGGGAGTTTGAATGGGACGCAATGAAAGTGGTGCTGAGGGGGATCTGTATGTCCATAGAGGTGGGGGTGCGGAGAGTATTAGAACGGGACTTAAAACAGCAGGAGGAACGATTAAAGACCCTAGAGACAGGCCTTCCCACAGATCTGGAGGGGCTGGCCAAGTGGACGGAGCAGCAACAAAAGTTAGGGGAACTATGGGAATCATTGGGCAAGTACAATAGGACCATGAACAGGCATCGGTGGTACACTGAGGGTGACAAAGCCGGGTGCCTACTGGCGCATTTGATTAGGGTCGAGTCACAGCCTCTCCCGATATTAGCCCTGCAGGCCGATGGGGGCCGACTGGTTTACACCCAGCATGAAATTAATACAGTATTCACCATGCATCCCCAAAACACATATTCTGAGCCTGAGTCCAATGTCGTCCCACAGGCTTTGGAAGCCTACCTCACTGATGTGGAGCTACCTTGCCGAGACCTGGATAGCCAGAAATCCCTGGGGGTGCCTTTCAGGGGGGAGGAGGTGAGAGCGGCGATCGATCATCTGAAAACAGCCAAGTCCTCTGGAATTGATGGAATGGCGGCGGAGTTGTACAAAGAGTTTGAGGGAGTCCTGGACCCTAAGCTCCTGGACATTGTTAATGAAGCCGGTGAGTCAGGCACGTTACTTGCCTCCATGCGTGAAGCGCTGATAGTTATGATCCCTAAGCCGGGGAAGTACCCCTTACAAACCGCCTCTTATAGGCCAACCTCAATGCTTAATGTGGACCTTAAGATTATTAGTCAAGTCCTGGCCAACAGACTACTCCCTTATCGTAAGCAACTGGTCCATGACGACCAGTCCGGATTTATTCCAGGACTGAACGCGCTGCGGAATATCCGTCATCTTGCCCATGTCATGCAATCGCTAGAGGGCAGAGCTGAACAGAATATACTGGTATTCCTCGATATCGAACAGGTGTTCGACTCGCTCAGGTGGGAATATCTGTTGCGGGTGCTCCTAAAAATGGGGATTGGTGAAGGGTTTGTGAATTGGGTGATACTTCACTACACTCAGCTGGTGGCGAGGGTCCGCATGGGTCGCTATATCTCAAATGCACTAGCGATAGCCAGGGGGACGCAACAGGGATGTCCGCTCTCCCCCTTGCTGTTCACCCTAGCACTGGAGCAATTGGCATGCCACCTCCATAGGGTCCTCCAGGGGCAGGGTATCGGAATTGGGGCCATGGAACAAATAGTATCACTGTATGCAGATGATGCTAAGGGAGCCAATTCACTCGATTCCGATACTGCTGGTGACTTTAGGTCAGTTTGCCGAGGCCTCGGGACTCCATGTCAATAACACCAGATCCCAGCTGTATTCGGTTTGGTCGGAGGCTGAAAGGGGCTGAGTTCCACTGCCGGAAAGGGGGCTTCCATGGGTGGTAGATACGGTGCACTATCTCGGGATCTGGATCAGTAGGGACAAAGAAGTCTTTTATCAACACAATATGGGAAGGATACTTCAGGGTTTTCGCAGCAGTATTGGCTTCTGGAACACACTCAGGCTCTCATTGATGGGGAAGATCGCCCTGATTAAAATGGTGGTGTTGCCTCGCTGTCTCTTCACCATGCAGGGCTCCTTCTTTGAACTCCCTCACCAGGTCCTTGATGCCATGCTTGTTCAACTTTTGTGAAATGGTAAACGTTGTCGGGTGAGCCTAGAGGTCATGAAGCGAACTTGGGGTAGAGGTGGTTTAGAATTCCTGACCTTGAACTTTATTATTTTACGTCTCAATTGCAGCATGCAGTGGCCTGGCTCGATGCGGACCCATCGTGGGAAGGATCGCTCCTGGCGGACACATATGGGAATCAACAGCTGGGTGCGCTTCTTTGGCATTGGCATACGAAAGGGCAGCGAGTCCAGTGCCCGCCACTGGGCAGACTACTGGCTGCCATCTGGGACAGGGTGGTTAAACGACTTATACGGGTACGACCGTTCGCACTGGAGGCAGACTGTTGGCTGATGCCGCCTTTCGCGCTTATTGACCGGGTAATGTCTACCGACAAATGGAAGGCGAGAGGCTGTCTTATGTTGGTGGACCTTCATACTGAACAGCAGTTCATAACATATCAGGAAGAAGTGGACTCTTTCGAGCTGGGTCCGGGGCAATTCCTGCAATATGCCAAACTAGCGGCAACGGCACAGCATTTATGGCCTACATTACCGGAAGCCCAAGAACACACACACACTCTGGTCACGATGATAGCTATGGTGGGAGGGCGGAAACTGGTCACTTATCTGTACAGGGCGTTGCGGGATGACAGACAATGTGCACCTCTCAAAATAGAAGACAGATGGAGCCCTCAGGAGATCACACCACGAGACTGGGAAAAAAATCATGGGCGTGTACGTAAAGGGGAGGTTTCCAATAGATTTATGAAGATACAATACAACATGATCCACATGAGTTACCTCTCACCCAAGCGCCTCCACACCATAGATAGCTTGAGAGATTCAAGGTACCCCAGATGCCACGATGCACAGGCAGATTTTTCACATAAGGTCTGGTCATGCCCAGTGATCCAGATATACTGGACAGCTATCCTTGAGGACTTACACAGGATAACGGAATGGAGAGTTGCCCTAGAGATACGTACATGTTTCTTTGGACTGATTCCCTGGGCCCCTAAACGTAAAACCAGCAGGAAGTTCCTGGTGTTGGGCGTAGTTACAGCCAAGAGACGAATAGCAATTCACTGGCTGACACAGAGTGGGCCGCCGGTAACAAACTGGAAAGTGGATCTGAAGGAATGGGCACTAGTGGAGGAGGGGCACATACGCAGTACTAGGAGCGATGCCAAACTCCCGGAAGTATTACAGGCATGGGGGCTAGTGGTCCAGGAGATAGGGTGGAGCTCCCCGGATTCCACACAGAAAATGTCAAATGAAGTTAGTCGCATGGGGACTGCATCACCTGGGCAGGGGGAGGAGCAGGAGGATACCCCAGATTGAAAGGTTGTTAGAGGGGTGACGTTGGGAGGGGGGGATTCAGTTAAAAGTTCATAGGGTTGATGCGGACAATGTTTGTACTAATTGTTGGTTCGGTATAAGCTTCAAGGGCAACCCAAATTGGACTACCGGCTAATGTACACAGGATTGTACGCTTACTGCTTGGAGTTGTCTGTGAAGGATTACTGTACCATCATGTCGAGTGAACCTTAAAAACCGCAATAAAGAAATAAAAAAAAACACAAAAAAACATAGGAAGTAGACCTTAAAATGCTGCTACACAAACAGAATGTAAGTTGATGATATAACAAACCCACCCAAGCAGTTATTGTAGTGAACATCTTTCCACCACAAACATATACTCCATCCACTTACCGGAGAAAGAAAATGAAAAGAGAGATCACCTTATTTTAAGTTGGTGTTAAACGCTGCTTCCAAGCATGGCTTCCCCCTAAAATGTCAAGACAACAAAAAAGGAAACAGAACAAGTCTTGGATGACTGATATAAAAATATAAAAGCACAAATATCTACCCTTCAACAATCTGGTGCATATCTAACTGCCAGCTGAGAAAAACACACCTACAAAGACACAATAGAATGCACAAATCATACTTTAAAAAAAGTAGGCCTGGACAAAATTTTAATTTGACCAGAGTAATTTGCATAATTTTGGGAATTTCTCATTATGTTTGTTATTCGGAATTCCTGAAATGATGCTGCTTTACGTATTCTGTGTAATTCACAGTATACATTTGCTGTGAACGCACAGGAACACAGAATGTTAGTGGTTGTTATTGCCAGAGTTTTTTTGTCTGCACTTCTTTTAGTGCAAATCCATTCTTGCCTCAAAAATCAATGGGAGAAGGTATTTGGTGCTAAAATATAGCGCTGAATGTTGAATTTGCATTTTGCATAACTATGTATAATTTCATGTAAGTTTGCTAACATTTTGTATTTCTACGCAAAAGCAAAGTATGCAAATTTCACTCAAACTTACAGGAAAACAGAGAACTATGAACATTTTCATTCGAATTTCGCAATCCAGTTTGCACAACAGTATGAACTCCTCATTCCCAGGGCATTAAAAAAATAAGATCCTTTCAACTCTAAAGCCAAAGCTCTAGATTTGTACATACTAAGTAAAAGGAAAGTATACAGTTTCTACAACCACATCAAGGGCGTTCAATGGAGAAAAACACACCCACTCTGTCCTTCTTCAACAAACTGTCTCTCATAGAATTCTATGAGCTGGTGCACTTGAGAGCTCTAGCATCAAATCCTTGCACCCCAATGTTATTCAAGCAAGCCCACTATCAACCTCAGCAGCAATACCAGCAATGAATGGATTTCTGATAGAATATTGATTCCTACAATATCGAGGGACATAAATATTGAGTCACATATATTGATTACAACATTATTATTTCTCGAATTGCATGATTTTATGAACAAAGATTTGATTTCATCCGTGATACGGTCATGAAAAATGTCTACGGCATCCCTCGGCATTATTGGGACAAAAGTCGATGAAGCCTTAAATGGGCTGTTCCCTGGTGAGGAGACCATGATATTTTCTTGTTGAGCTACAGTTGGTGTGCTACATGCAGCTTCTTCCTCCCGTAATGCATGTAGTGTTGTTAATAATGGAATTTCTCCCGCCGTGAGTACTGTCCTAACAGCCGGTGTCTGGACCGGAGTTTTCTCATGACCATGATTTTTGATGGTAGAGTATTTTTAAGTTTCAGTTTTCGAATACATTTATATACATCTACACGTGTTTGAACCAGATTAAAATTACTTTCTGGGCAGTAGCTCAAACCTAGTGTTAAAAAATTTAATTCAGCCTTGTTGAGATCTATGTCAGTCAAATTAATAATAGTTTGTCCTTGTGATGTTACATTTTTGCGCCAATTTTTCTTTTTCAACTGACTTCTGCCTTGAGCGTTTTGCGCATTTGCGTCGCTCCCTCCTTCGGCGGTTCCTTTCTTGGCTGGTAATGGTTGTGGGTTTCTCGAACGTAAGGATTGTTTTCTTTGTTCCCTTATAAAATCCATTTCCTCAGCGTGAGAAAGAGGACCCAATGCCACGGACACACTGTTGGAGCCATTGTTACTGTCGTTGGTTATTGCATATAGCTCACTTTGCACACGTATTATCTCTTTGAGGTCCTTTTTTCTGTCTATCCTTGCATATTTAATAAGTATGTTTGACAAGGAGAGAGGTAGGGAGAGTAGATTGACACTCTTGTTCCCCGGTCAATAATCAATAATCAAAGGAAGAGTGTCTTTAGGGAAAGCTAGACCATAGTAGGGAGCACAAAAAAACAACCACACTGGGATGTTGAAGAAAGCCCTCACTCACCACCTAGTGATGACATGCTTCATCATCGGGCCCCACCAAAGAGACCGAGTGTCTCTTTGGTGTGCTGCAACGCCAGTTTTACTGCGGAGCGGGATGGTGAGTTTAGGGCGTGTTGAGTGCAATTAGAATAGTGAGTGGTGAAGGTATTAAAATTGTCAGTAGTGTATCTGAGGTAATAGTTTTATTCTATGATCACTAAAGACAGAGATATTTAAAATATGTGTGAGGAAACAGTCCACTATAATTGAGTGGTGGGTTCCTATACTTTTGTCAACATGTTTCTTGCCGTTTCGATGGTCTAGCTTTCCCTAAAGACACTCTTCCTTTGATTATTGGATATTTAATAAGTAGACAGACCAGTTTCATTGAGGCCTCGAGATTGCTTTCAGCCCATTCTTTTAGCAACAATGGGTTCGGCTGTTCGAAACTGGGTGCTAACATGATTCTCACACCTCTCGGCACCCGACCCGCTTCGTGGTATTTTTCGAGAGGCTTCACCTCCCAAGACTTAAGAGCTCGCTCTTGTGATGTTTCTCCAATATTTTCAAAAGGCTTTTAACATCAGGATTCTGTACAACTGTCTCTATATTTTGCCCGGTCTTTTTCCCAATTGCCGGTAAATTCAGAAAGAGCTCCTCCGCAGCCCTCTCTCGATTTTTAAAAGCTTCATCCATATTAGAATCACACAGCAGTTCTATTCACTTATTAATGATTAATGAATGTTCCGCCGTTTGGACGCGGCAAGAACACACCTGTTGCCACCGAAGAATACCTCCCATCCTGCCCGAAATGATGATCTGACGAGAATCCAGACTTACTTCAACAACTTGAAAATACCGCGTACAAGTCCTCCGACTTTCCGCGGCACACTCAGTGATGAAAGCGGGATTTGTTTCTTCTCTTTTCCACCAGGCAGGGGGCTACGCATGAAAAAGCTCCACATGAACTGCAAATACAAACGGCTTGAAAATGATGCGCAGACTCAGACTGGAGAGGGTCCGTTGAGGGGAGGCGTCAAGCCATTAGCCTCCCTGATTAGCTTCGAATCAAACACTCCTAGTTTGCATTCCGCAACGACAGAGAAACGGGCACCTTGCTTTCTTCTCCTTGAAGCAGGTATTTTATTCAAGAAATATTTTAAAGTGAACTGCTGTGGAAAAAATGCAGACACGTTTCGGCGAACGCAGTAACCTTGCTCACTGGAACAGGATGATTAGTGACCCAACAGAAATTTAAATACACCATCTACCAATCCTGTGCATACAGATCACATGGCTAGTGAATAAACATGAAAAACAGACTTTGTGATTCACGCTATATCTAACAAAGACACTGGTATGGACCAAAATACAAAAACAACAACATTTCCCTAAATTTTACAGAACTGGGTGAAAAAATGTCAACATTACGTGGATTTTTACGCATAATAGCTGTACAAATACATTGGGACAAGTTATGTTTGAGCGAGTGTAACAATGACAAATAAATTTAGCGCAAAAGGAAAAAGGATATATAAAATGCAAAATACATTGATTAAGTAAATAGTAGCAAGAACAAAAGGACATTAACATATATATATATATTTCAACAACATCAAAAAAAAATTAAAATCTGGGTTAAGTACATATACTATACCCACTCCAGTCTGTGAAACAGTAAGGAAAGCTAAGGACATCAGAGGGCTAACATTTAATATTCCCACTTCAGTCTTTTCAACAGTAGGGAAAGCATTAGAAAATGAAGGGGTAACATTTACCATTCCCACTCCAATCTGTCCAACAGTGGGGAAAGCTTTGGAATCCGGAGGACAGTTTACTAGTCCCACTCCAGTCTGTGCAGCAGTAAGGAAACCATTGGACTTCGGAGGGGTAACATTTACTATTCTCACTCCAGTCTTTGTCACTGTAGGGAAAGTGTTGAACTACAGACGGTTAAACTTTTCAATACCCACTGCAGTCTTTGCAACAGTAGGGAAAGCTTTGGACTCCAGAGGGGTACCATTTACTATTCCCACTCCAGTCTGTGCAACAGTAGAGAAACCATTGGACTCCAGAGGAGTACGATTTACTATTCCCACTTCAGTCTGTGCAACAGTAGGGGAAGCATTGAACTCCGGATAAGTAAAACGTACTACTCCCATTCCAGTCTGTACATCAGTAGGGAAAGCATTGAAGTTTGGAACGGTGACTTTACTATTTCCACTCCGGTTTGTGCAATTGTAGGGAAAGCATTGGACTCCAGAGGGGTAACATTTACTTTACCCACTCCAGTCTGTGCAACAGTAGTGAAAGCATTGGACTTCAGAGGGGAACATTCAATTTTCTCACTAAGGTCTATGCAACATTACAGAAAGTGTTGGACTCCAGAGGGTACAATTTATTATTAGCTCTCCAGTCTATGCAACAGTAGGAAAAGTGTGGGACTTCAGACGGGTTAAATTTACTATTCCAACACCAGTCTATGCAACAATAGAGAAAGTATTGGATTTCGGAGAAGTAACATTTACTGTTCTCAATCCAGTGTGAGCAATAGTAGTCAAAGCGCTGGACTCCAGTGGGGTGATATGTACTATTACCATTCACGTTTATGCAACAGTTGGGAATGTATTGGACTTCAGAGGGGTTACATTAACTATTCCCAGTCCAGTCTGTACAACAGTAGGGAAGGCATTGGACTGCAGAGGGGTTACATTTACTATTCCCACTCCAGTCTGTGCAACAGTAGGGAAAGTATTGCAGTTTGGAGGGCCAAATGGTCCTATTCCAACTTCAGTCTGTGCAACAGCAGGGGAAGCATTGTACTTCAGATAAGTAAAATGTACTATTCCCACTACAGCCTGTTCAACAGTAGGGAAAGTGTTGGACTCCAGAAGGGTAGAATATACTATTCCCACTCTAGTCTGTGCATCACCATGGAAGGCATTGGAATTCAGAGTGGTAACATTTACTATTCCCACTCCAGTCTGTGCAACAGTAAGGAAAGTGTTGGACTCCAGAGAGATCAAATTTGCTTTTCCCACTCCAGTCTGTGCAACTGTAGGGAAAGCGTTGGACTTGGGAGCGGTACAATTTACTATTCCCAGTTCAGTCTGTGCAACAGTAAGGAAAGTACTTCACTTCTATCACATAACATATATGAAACATAACCCTAATAATTTAATAAAAATATAAAACTCTTAATATAAACATAATTCACTAACCCAAAAATGTATGCAAATAATTACCAATCAAACAATCAACATAATTTTTAACCAATTTATTAATTAATTATTGATTAAAACAAATTGGCCATTGTTTATTTCTTGATTAACTTACCCCACTATACCCCCTCAAACCTAGCAACCAACACTTAAAATATAGCTAAAATAAATAAATGTAACACAATTAACATAATTAGTAACTAAATAAATATTAATTAATAAATGAATATTTAATAATTGATGAAATAGTCAATTAATTATTCATTAATAAAACAATGACTATGTATGTATGAATTAATTAATCATTAACTTACCACCGTATATACTCCTACAAACCCACCAACCCCCACCTAACAAATGACTTATAAAATGTAATTATTTACATAATGTACATAATTGCTAATCAATTAAATAATCAATAGTGAATGAATTATTAATTAATTCTACTTAATTAACTTACCACCCTTCACTCCTACAAAACTAACAACCTGCTGCGACAATATGAATTACTTTTAGAATTAAATTATAAATTACTTAATATTACAAGCTGTATTTAAAAAATATGATTAACAATTATACAAACAATATTACTCCAAAAATTAATACATAAACAAACACACATTAAGATATTTAAACAATATTTCTAAAACTATAAAATTGAAAACGACATTTACAAAAGCAAAATTCTTCAAACCAAAATTACTTACCTAAAGAATCCTTGACATCGATATATTGGCATAACAATATTGTTGTGTCTCAATATTATTTTTACAATATTTTTGCGTTCGTTATGTTCAACTTGATATTTTGTCCAAACACCCAATGAATATTATCATGTCCCTGACTCATCCACATTTCTTTCAGATCGCATAACATCATACAGGCAACCGTTCCTTATGAAGAGTAGGTTTGGCCTGCTTGACCTGCAAAAATGTAACAAATGGTGCGTTCTTCATCGTACCTGCTAGTAATTGTGATCCATGGGGAAATAGGTGTTTCCGCGAGGATCACAATTTAATGGACCAGTCGTAATCTGCCCCTAAGTGTACTAAAAACAAACAACATGATAATACACTTTCCATCCATTACCCTTTAATCACAAAGCCATAATTACAAATGTTAATTGATGCATCAATAATACCAATTAAAAATTGATGGAATAATTGATGTTGGCGGATGGTGTTAGTACCGTCGCCATGGCGATTCCTGTAGATGCAATGAAAGTGTGCCTTGCTGCTCCGCTACACAGCAAAGCACACTTTTCAATTTCTTTTTTTGTTTTCAAAAACAACATTTTAAAGTGGGATTTTTATCTGCAAATAGGAAAGCATTGACCACTTTGCCATGGAAGCCTTCTCCCATGGAGTGGGGTCATTGAAATGTTTTTACTTTTATATATCACCACGTTTTATGCAGCAAATGTAAAGGTAAAAACTGACCATGTGTCTGCCCATTCAAATCGAGTAGGCAGACACATGACCAAATCTCCCACATCGATTACTTTGTCGGTCTGTTGGAGGGGTATGTAGGTGGCGGAGACAGAGCATCCACCGCCCTACACATATTGAAGGTCTACCCGTCTGTAAATCCAGCAGGCGGACCTTCGGATTGGTGGAAATGTTCTTTGTTTCCATTGCTAAGGAATACCCTATCCACCAACATCTAATCTCTAGACTAGACTCTGTTTTTGGCGATATCTAGTTCTTTTCTAATAAATTCCTTTTTAGAGTTGAGGATCTTTTTGTTGTATTCATTTCTAATTTTTCTGAGGGATTTCAGCTCCGGGGATGATGGGCGTTGTCTCCGTTTTCTTTCCGCATTTGTCAATTTTCGCCTATCCTCAATCAATGAACCACTGAACCACGGGTTTTTAACTTCCTCAGTAACTCTTTTCAATTTTAGCGGCATGGTGGCGTTGACTATTCTTGTTACTGAAGTAGTGTAGTGGTTCGTTATATCATTCACATTCTGCACATTGTGCGGTAGAATTAGGTCTTTTTTCAGCTTTCTATTAGTAATTCCATGTTCGAGTCTCTGGTATCCCGCATCCATCTTTTGACTTTAATAGGTTGCGTAGTTTGCCTCTTCATACAAGTGGGAATCAGGAAGGTTATGGCATGGTGATCTGACCAGTCGCAAGGCTCTATTGCGACTGAATGGAGAACATGTTTTCCACCACACTTACTTTAAAAATGAAGGCAGATCTCCGTCCTTGTGTGAAACCATAGTACTTAAAATGTGTGGCTGAAACAGGTATGCACATAGGCGCGTGCTTTTTTTCTTTATTTCACTTTAGAGGAAAGAAGGAAACTTAATGAAAACCCCACTTGGTTCTTTTGTACCAATGCAAAAAAAGGTGTTAACATGCATTAACTGTGCAAAGCCCATTGTGCTCAATTTCCTTATTAAAGAAGCAAAATATGTACAATAGAGAAGATCACTGTGGTTGCACTGATTTAAAAAAAGGACCTGTTTGCATTTGTACACCGCATAAACACTCCTTAAAACACCAAGACAATGTTGAGCGCCTGACCCATGATACCCCGTTTGCGAGTTTTAGTTTTAGCCAGAGGCAGTGCTGAGCCGAGCTAAACATTCCTCTCTCTTAGCCAGGAGGCACCAATGACATTTGCACGAGAAAGGGGTCCGCACTGGCAGCTGGACTGATAATTAACTACCACCATAAACTGAGGGCTTGATTTTTATAGGCCCCTGTCAAAAGCATCTTCCTGGAAAAAATCAACACTGGGTGCTGCCTGGGAGGAGGGGAAATGAGTCATTCGACTTCCCCTCCCCCTCCCACGTGTAGAAAGTGTACTCTGATCGCAGGGACCCTCCACAATATTTACAGTTTTATTCTCCATTGAATCCCCGGTGATGGTTTACTTGTCTTTTTTTTTTTTTTTTTTTTTTTTTTGGTGTAAGAAGTTTATTCGCACTTAGCATATATGAAAATACATTACAAGTGATTCGCCTACAACCAGTGGTGGCCGGCTACAGTTGTTCGTGCCCAATCGGGCTCTCTCTGTTATGTACACAGCCCATCAGCCGACATCCATAGGACCGGCGGCGTTTTACATCGTCATCATATTCACTATCAAATTCAGTGCTCCAGCTATGTATATTCTTGCCAGTGTTCTCACTTTTTTGGTTACTTTTTCTCCCAACTGTAAACTGGATGGTATCACCCCTAAATTAACTCTGAGTGTCCATCAGAAACGTATACTCTGTGTCACAGCATCCTCCCTCCCTTCCCATACCACGTTATTCTCGTTCACCTGTTGATCACACTTCATGTAACATTCCTAATTGCTCGCATTCATCCCCTCTTCACTGCCCTGTTCCAATAAGTAGGTTCTGAGGTATTCCCAATAGTCTTTGGGCCTTGATCTAGCTGGCAGTTCCTCCTCATAGGTGTTCAGAGTGTCGCGACAGTACACCATATCTTCTAACCAACTCTTAACCTCTGGCCCTTTTGTACTGTTCCAGTGCAGTGATACCCTTCTTTTCGCCAGCAACAACGCCACTGCACAGAACTTTCGCCTCGTCGCCCTTAATGTTGGTTCAATACCCAAGAGACACATTTTGGCATCGCATAGTAAAGCAGATTCTAACATGACATTCAGCGTTTGCACCACCTGTACCCAGTAGCCCGCCACCTTGCGACAATGCCATGCCAGGTGCATGAAATCCGCCCCCTCCTGCTTACACCTTTTACACTTTGAATCCTCTTGTAACCCATATCTCTGTAGTCTCTGTGGTGTGTAGTACACTTGATGGAGGTATTTGTAGTGTATGATTCGCAGGTTACCGTTTGGTGTCAGCATGTCTGTTAGCATGCATGCAGACGCCCATTCCTCCTCCGTGATGGGTGTCACTAGTCCCTCGCTCCACCTAACTCTAGCTTTGTCTGTTCTACCCCCTATCGCTCCCTGTAAACTAGTATATAATTTAGACACCAGGTGCGATGCTGTAGGCGTCGTGAGAAGGAGTTGTAGGGGTGCCAGCGGGGTCGGCTCCTCCGGATGCGTCGGATAATGCTCCCTAAGTGCTCTTTGGAGCCTATAATAGTTAAAGGTGAATAGTAGGGACGGGTTGCTGATGTATTGCATTTTGTTTAACGTTTGGAAGACCCCATTGAGATATAAGTCACCCATTTTATCTATGCCCGCCCACCGTAGCAGATCCATGCCCACCTGTTCTTGTGTCACTGAGATATGTGGGTTGTGTGCCAAAGGCAGAGCTGGAGCATATAGTGGTAGTGCCTTAGCCGCCTTGCCCATCAATCGCCATGCTTCCGTGGTGGTATCTACCGTGTTTATGTCTCTGTCATGCAGCCTGGGGCGTTTATGTAGCAGTATGTTCACCAGCGGTATCGGGTCTGTATCCCCCGCCTCTACCGCCACATGCGTCAAGAAGGGTACTTCGTGATGCCAATAATGCGCGAATTGCGCTTGGGCGCACAAATAATAGAGATAGAGGTCCGGCACCTTGAAACCCCCCTGGGCATATGGAAGTGTCATGGTGTGTAGTTCCAGTCGTGCTTGCTTTCCGGCCCATATCAGACTAAGTACCAAGGAGTTAATATTGCGAAACACTGCCGCCGGCGGCTTTATTGGGATGTTGTTGAATAAATACAAGAATTTGGGCAGTATCACCATCTTCACGATTGCAGTCCGGTCCGCCAGGGATAACGGGAGTTTATTCCACCTTTTTATTTTATCCCCCAGGTCCGCTATCGCTCGCCCATAGTTGGTGCGTATGACAAGTTCTGGGTCCCTGTGGAACCACACACCTAAATATTTCGTGGGTTCCTCCCGCCATTCGAGTGGGTAGTCTAGGGGTATAGGGTGTGTGCTATCCGTCAGGGCTAGAATGAGCGATTTTTCCCAATTAATTTGTAATCCGGAGTGGCTCCCAAACCTAATGTACTCCCTCATTAACGGATTTAGGTTTTGTGCCGGGTTTTTGACATAAAGCACCATGTCATCTGCGTATAACGATATGTGGATGGGGCGTGATGGCATCTGTATGGCTGAATAGTGATGGTGCTGTCTTATTTTACATGCCAATGGCTCCAGGATCAATGCAAAGAGCATCGGCGAAAGCGGGCAGCCCTGCCTCGTCCCTCTGCATATCGGAATGGGTGCTGAGACATGTTTGTTTATTCTGATGCGTGCCGACAGATTGGTATACAGCATTGAAATCCAGCCCAGGAACATCAGGGGGAAACCCATGTGCACCAGGACCGCCTGTATGAAGGCCCATCCTATTGTGTCAAATGCCTTGGCAGCGTCAAGTAGCACTGCCACTGCTTTCGTGTCTGGGGACAGGTAATGGGCCAAGGCAAAGAGTGTGCGGGTGTTATGCGTGGTGGCCCTGTCAGGTATGAACCCAGATTGGTCTGGCCTGATTAGGAGCGGCATGAGCGGTTTCAGTCTGTCCGCCAGTAGACTGGCTATTATTTTTGTGTCTACGTTCAAAAGGGACAATGGGCGGTATGAGTCACATTTATCCTCCGCCTTAACCGGCTTTAGGAGCGCAATGAGTAAGGCTTCCCTCATGGAGCCTGGTAGGGTTTGAGCTGCGTGTGCCGCCCCATATAGCCTCACCAAGTGAGGAGCAAGCAGATCTGCATATTCTTTGTAAAATTCTGTCACGTACCCGTCCGGCCCCGGTGCTTTGTTGTTCGGCAGTCGCTTGATTGTGTCCGTAACCTCCTCGACCGTGACTGGGCGCGCTAGGTATGCTCTGTGCCCGTCTGACAGCCAGGCTAATTCCACATCCTCCATGTATGCTAACAAGTCTTCCTGCGTGGGCGTGGGGCGTGCTTGGTAAAGGGCACCATAGTGTGTCATAAATTCTGTCATAATACCCTTGATGTCGGTCACCGTTTCACCCGTGACCTTACAGATGGCTGTTATATTCTGTGGGGCCCTCCCCGAGCATATCTTGTCTGCCAGTGCCCTACCCGGTCTACCTCCTTCCCCGTAGCGTCTGGCCGTCGCCCGTTTCGTGACGTATTTGAGTTCGTCCGAGGCAAACTGTTTGTGTTCTGTTAGAAGGGTTTGTATGTCTCCTAGCACCTTAGTGTCTCCAGTGTGCGTGTATTTGTGTTCCAGCTCCTGTATCGCTGTTTCGCGCGTGCGCAGTTGCCGCCTGATGTCCTTCAGTATACCTGAGGACGTGCTAATGCATACCCCCCTGATTGTGACCTTAAACGCTTCCCACAGGAGACAGGGGTCGTCCGTTGACGGGCCGTTTATTGCGAAGTAATCTATTATTGCCTCATGTATCGTGGTGGCATACTGCGGGTCCTTCAGAGCAGTCGCGCTGAAACGCCAAGTGAAGGGCGGTGGTTCATATTTAGGGACCTCTATCTGTAGCAAAACTGGATTGTGATCTGACAGTGTCCTGGGCGGATGCGAGACGTGTCGAACCCATGTTAGTATCTCTCGGGTACCAAGCCAATAATCTAGTCGCGCCCAGCTGTTGTTTGCAGCATTAATGTGTGTTGCAGCGGTGATCCCGGCGTTACTCTTCCTCCAAATGTCAGTCAGTTGGAGGTCCTCTATCGCGTCCCGCAACATATGTCTGGCATTGCTATGGTGCTCCGTGGTGTGTGCAGCCCGGTCCAACTGATCTTGTAGCGTGACATTGAAATCACCTCCCCATAGTATGTGGTCTATATGTGTATCTGCGAGTGTCTGCCAGATTTTCCTGTAAAACCCCGGGTCATCCACATTAGGGCCATACGTGTTCAGTAACAGGAGTCTCTGTCCCCTGACCTTCCCCTCTACCATCACACTTCTGCCCTCCGAGTCCCTGTTCACATTTGTAATGTCAAAGTGTGTCCCCTTACGTATGAGGATGCTAACCCCTCTGGAGTACGTTGAGTAGTTAGAGCTTGTGACTGATTCAGCCCACCGTGCCCCCAGTGTAGATGTGTGCGTGGCATCTTGGTGTGTCTCCTGTAAATACACTATATCCGCATGCAATCTGTCAAAATAGGCAAACATCTGCCTGATCTTTCTCGGGTTCCCTAGTCCCCTTACATTCCACGTGAGCAGGGTTAATGTGTCAACTCTCGACATTGTCATATGTGTTCATCTTGGCGTCTATTTCGAGGTGCGGCAGCCGTGTACGGCTCCAAACAGGCAGTAAACAGTGAAGTGCTTGATGCGTGATCCCCGCCGGGTCGGTGAAGCCGCTACTACATTGTGCATGCTCATGTATGGTCATGGAGTTCGCCATGCTTCTCAGACACAGAGTTAATGAATCAAACATACCCAGTTCCCCCTTTTCCCCCCCACCCACTTTAGCACCCGAACTTTGCCAAAGCCATCCCTGAACTAACTGAATCTGAACTTGAAAACACATTGTGGGGCGCCCCCGCTTGGGGGTATCGCCAGGTTCACACATCTCCATCCACGTAGTGGACGTGGACGGACGCCCATGTCGACTTATTATGTCGTGTGTGAAGTTTTTCACCCTCCACCCATCAAATACCAACAGAAAGTAGGCGTGCGCCATCGAACAATTCCTCCCATCGAAGATTTGCTATACCCCAGGGACACTTGGTAGCTGTGGTTCATTACAGTGCTAGCAATGAGTGCTGGTCCTAGGGCTAGCGTCTGTACCCCCCTTACTACACGCTACTGCCATGGGAGCTACTCGGCCCCCTGTCCATGATGTCTCTTCGTGCAGCCATCGGTGGCCCCATGTTCCCCCATTACTCACTGCGAGGACAGACATCTCAGGTCCGCTGCTTCAGTGTCCAAAAAGAAAAGTCTGTGGCAGTGCACCTCCAGGCCAAGTGTTCCGGGGTGAGTCAATGTGTGCCAACCATACACCTCTGCGTGGTCCCTGGGTCGTTTTCATGTTCATCAAGGCTTCCTTGCCACCCTACCGTTCATTCCACATCGCTGGTCGGTTCCGCTCTGTTCTGCTCCTTCCGTCGCTTCCCCTGCTGCTTGATGAAATCGTGCGCCGCCTGTACTGATTGCAAGATGACCGGTTTACCCAGGTTCGTGATTTTAAGTTTGGCCGGGTACAGCATGGCATATTCAAGACCAAGGTCACGCAGTTTCTTCTTCACCGGCGCAAATTCCTTCCGTGCTTGCTGCACCGCCATGGTGTGATCAGGGTAGAATTCCAGCGTGTTACCCTGGTGTGTGATTTTTCCCATGTCTCTGGCGAGTCGGAGGACTGTGTCTCTGTCCCTATAGTTGAGTGTACGCGCAATGATCATTCGTGGAGTGGCCCCTGGTTTCGGAACTGGCGCCAGGGAGCGGTGTGCTCTCTCGATCAGGAACACTGAAGATAGTTTGTCGGCGCCAAAGATTTCTGTTAGGAGGGTCTCTATGTACGTTTCCATCCTCCCTGTGTTGGTGGATTCCGGCAGGCCGGAAATTCGGATGTTGTTCCGCCTGGACCTCGCTTCCTGATCCTCCACCTTCGCTCGAAGGGTCTCCACCGTTTTCTCCAGTCCTCCGCATACCTTCGACGTGGTTGCATGGTCGTCTTCTACCCTGGATATCCGTTGTTCTGCTTCCTCCAGGCGCTCGTCGTGCTTCTCTATTTTAGCCGCCATACTGTCCACTCTCTGCACCACGCTGTCCAGTTTCCCATTCATTTCCTGCAGACTCTGCTGGATTGCGCGAAGCACCGCTTCCATGGCAGACCCCTCCGCCATTTCTACGTCACCTTCGGTTTCAGGGGTGGCCGACACTGTTTTGGGCTGCTTCCTCGTTTCAAAGGGGAGCTTGGACTGTTGTTTGTCCGGCTTCCCCATAGTCCGCAGTGGTAGTGGCGAGGTGTGTTCGGCCGCTTTTGGGCTGCCGGCCGTTAGCGTGCTTTTTCCCGCTGGTGCCTGGGCCCCCCACCTCTGGGTGCGTCTGCTCATTTACCCCCGGGTGTGGCAGGAAGGGGACGTTGTAGAGTTTGCTGTATTATATCGGTCTGGTGGCAGAGTTTATCGTGGGGAGTATCCAATGGCGCACTCCGGCTCAGACCTCGTTGTGGATGTGGGAGTTGGTGTCTACAGCTTCAAGGGAAGCCCCGCGCACCTCCGCTGAGCGCGCAGTGCAGTGAGCTCGCCGGTCTGGGGGGCCAGCTGGTCTGGTTAGGCGGTGCTTAGCGCTGGGCTGGCTCACCTCGTTATCCGCTATTTCCGCTCCCGCCGGGGCTCCATGCCGCCTGTCCCGGGGGCCGCCGATACCGCCGGTCTCGTGCGTTCCAGCGCCGCCGCCATCTTAGTTTCAGTGGAACGCACACCGGACTTCTCCGTATCTTGCCACATCTATCGGCCTCCGTTGTCTTGCCGCCTCGCTGCCCCTACAGCTGCTTTGACGTGTCTTAGGACCATGTTGCAGCAACCCTCAGCGCTCCGCTGGTCAGTTGGTCGCTTCAAAGCGGCAGCCGTCAGGCGCGGCCATCTTGATAGCGCTCCGGCGGCGTCTCGAGTTTCCGCTGTTTCCTCGCTGTGCAGCTCACTAACCGCCGTCAAAATCAGAGAATCTCGTCGGCTTTACCTTCCGACACCCGGAGCTGGCCGCAGTTTAGCCGGGTCGGCGGTTTAGAAGGGTGAAAGGGCCGTTATGGTGGCGTCCATCCGGCGGAGCCGACAGTTCAGCCAGCCATCCCGCAGTGCGCCCTCTAGCGCCCCCCCTGGTTTACTTGTCTTTGCAGGCACTTGGGTGACAAATGTTTAAGGTAGTGGGGACAATGGGTGAGAACAAGCGGGCAGTTCATTGAACTGACAGTGACCAAACAGTAAATGGAGCCAGGTTCAGGCTTGACTAGAGGCTGACCTGTCTGGGATGGAGTCAGTCACATCTACGAATCGCCTTTGATGGGCCAGTGTAACGGAAAAAGAGTCAGTCACGTGTCTGCCACTTTCCTAATAGGCCACTGGAAGTGAGGAAAACTGTTGGCACGCGATTCAACACTGAGTGAGGCAGGGATTGGAGAAGGTTCTTTTTTTGTCCAGCTTGCAACCGAAAGGCTGGCGCAGCTGGGGCACAGTCAACCGCTATGAGGCTGGTAAAGTCAGTCACAAGACAGGACAGTAGACTGACTGGGGCAGGGCCGCTTGCTAAATCCCTAAAAGTGAGGAAAAGTCAGTCACGTGCCTGACAACTGTAACAGCGTGACTGAGCTGGGGTTGTGTAATCCTTTCTCCTATCAGCCTTCAGAATGATGGTCGGATGGGGAGGGAATCAGTCAGGCTTTAGCCAGGTTTGAACGGGCCATTCAGACAGAAAACTTCAGTGTACCTGTGACTCAGTGTGCCTGCGTGTGTGATCACATGCTTCGGTGCACCTTTGTAGCCATGTTCCTCTAGGTATTAATGTGTCTGTCTCACAGGGTGGGTGTGTTTCTCAGCGTGTGCATGCATGTGTGCCCGTTTGTAGTGCGGTTTCTATGTATGTCTGTATGCGGGGGTCAGCAGGGGGTAAAAGACATTGGGGTATATTCACAGGAACGTGTGCTAAACATCACCAAAAAATGCTAACGCAAATTTACACATCACAGTCAATCGCAGGAAAATAACCCTGTGTCAACATGGAATTCACAAAAAGACGGCACCATGCGATAGTCTACTGAAACCGCGGCTAATGTCTGTGATACAACGACCTCGACTGAGATAAAAACACAAACCACAACACAAAAAACATGCAATGAGCTCATTCTCAATGAGGAAAGCGGGGATAAGCACCGCCAGGCCCGCGACACACACTGCAGGAGGGAATAAGCACAAAAAAAGCCTGAAAAAGAAAGACAAACCACACTGAAAACAACAGCCAAGCACAATGGAGGCAACCCGAACCAGTATACAACCCCACAAGCCCATTGCCAACAAAACATTGTAGATGTTAGGCTATCTTGGACAAGGTGAATGCAGACTGAGAGCGGAGGAGGATAATGGAAGGAAACCAGAAAATCCGGTATGATGCGAAATGCACAAACAAACAGAAACACGCCAACAACAAGAAGGCAGCAATGCACACCGGAGGTGGGAGTCCAGCGCCACACCGGGAGCTTGATGACACGGAGGAAATGGTGTCCATCACACCAGTCTGAAGATAGTGGCAGGACTCAGGGACTGCAAACTGCCCAAAACAACAGACCCAACAGTAACAGGGAGAGGAACCAGCAGGGACTGGGGGGATGGGGGAGATATGCACAAGGGCACACATGTACAATTAAGCACAGCACAACTGCAGACAAACCGTGCCCAAGAGTAACAACACCAACCAAGAGCACAAGTCACACAACCCGGCAATATCACACAACTGAACAAGTACAGAAGTGAAAACCACACTGCCTGAAAGAGAGAAGAGTGAGCCAAATCAGAGCTGAAGGGATATCTCACACACAATGCAGCACACACACATGGGAAGCCGAGCACCCCAACATCGAACACAATATGGGACAAACACCAACATTTGCATAACCGAACACAGGACACAAGTGCACCGACAGTGGCCGGTAAACGGCCATATGCATCTGGCAAAGCACGAAACAGGGACAAGATAATGCACAAATACAAACCCACAGTCCTGATGGGGTAGCAATGCACATATGGCAGGGAGCCAGAGTGTCAGCGACTCACACATTGGCATACAAATCAAGACACAACACAGTTGTAGAGAAGTGAAAGTGCGGAACCTTTATCAACAAGTGTGTGTCAGTACGGCCAAAAGAAGTTCCATGATATGTAGACCAATGAAGCAGCATGCCTGAATGAGATACGTTCGAAAGCGCCCATTTCCACCGCGGGGGAGTCCATAACCAACACAAGTCAGTGCCAACCCGCCTTGGTTGTCCGCGCCTGGCTCATGAGTCCAGGCCAATGCAGCCATGTCCACTGTTGTCTTGGGACATGTGACCAGATTCCCAACATGCAACCAGGTGTCGGGACACGTGCAATGGGTCACATCCAGTTGTGGCTCCAGATACCTTGCCACTTGTCCATGAACGCGAGTGCAGCAGCGTAGGCCAACATGTCCAATGAGCGATCGTTGTCCACCACATCTGACATATCGTCACATAATCCATCAGCTGACCCGTATAGATGTGGTGACTTTAACCACTGGACTCAATGTGCACCAAAGCCCAATCGGGTAGTGGCTCAATGTGCTCACTCCACACGACGACGCGTGCAAAATCTCCCCTGTCCAGTTACCAGCCTGCATGCCAAACATCCATGCATGTCATAAACGGGAATCACGGTGGCACTACTGGTTGTGGGCCAACAGGGGGCGCACACACACGTCAAAATCCAAGCCAGCTACCGTTACGTTGGAGAGACAGACACCCATGGACCACGAACATGCATGAGCGACAATGCAACACAGACTGAACGCAGGTGATGTCCGCAAAGTGGAAGCTCAGCCGGTAATTGATCTGCAGCACTGCCAATGGCAGTACCCCCAGAACATGCAGCAGACGTTGATGGTACAGGTCCACGAGACTGGAGTCCCGCATGGTTCCGGGATGGTCTGCCATTGCGTCAGTAGCTCTGCTTGAAGCGGTACTGGCTTGCCCTGCGCCAGCCCACGGAGAAAATGGCACAGCTCGGTGCAATGAGCAGTGTCTGTGTGCAACTGGGGCAGGCCTGGGGTGGGGTGAGAGTACGTGTGAAGGTAATTTCACGCACGCTAACTATGACCAAGGACTTCTGTGTGTGGGATGTGTACACATTGGTCTCATGTCGGGCAGTGCATAGTGTTGGACTCGCAAGCAAATGCTATTGTATCTGTCAGGGGGTGCTAGCCACATGCAAGTTTCTGCTTGGAGCTGCAGATGTGCTACCGCCTGATAGTTTAGACAAAGGACCTTTCATCCCTACAGTAACTTCACCATCTGCATGCATACAGGAGATGTACATAGGCCTGTTGTGGGTGTCGTGGGATGTCTGTGACCCTGGGAATCATTGATGTTATGCCCAGCACGTGGCACATGCGCAGCCTCACTGTGTGTTCTGTTGCCACACAGCTGCTCCTCCCTCCTAGGAGCCCCCACACTTGTGTGCGCTGCACAGTTGCATCACGTGCACTCCTACAGCACACCATTGTAATGCCTGTCTACGCATGTTCAGCGGTATGTCAACAACACCGTGACGCTGGCCTTTGAAGGTGTGCGGCCACTTGAGTGTAGGCAAATGGTCCAGACAGGGTGGAAACAGGTTTACAACCCATGGCTGGCTGTGATTGCGCTGCATATGAGGCCAGGCAACTGACTTATGCATCCGCAGGACTGATAAACATAATACTTGACAAGCATGTGCCAAGACCCCGAGAGGTCTTGCGCTCCTACATGTCCCCGTACGTGCGGGCCCGCCTTCCTGGTGCATGCTACATTGCAACATCGACAACTGTGGCCCTGGTGGCGACTACACCTCAACACAGAGACACACTTACCACACTTCCTGCCTAAGGCCAGGTCCGAGCCACGCCCTTCTCCCCCTGCCGATTCAGCACACCCCTACCCTGACCTGACATATGCCAGACCAGCACACGCCACTTGTGCATGCAGGGTGGTGCGTGCAAAGCTAAATGACCAGGGTCACTGCCAACGCTGAGGTGACATGGTCACGTCCGCTGAAGACAGTACACTATGATGTTGCAGGGCCAATGCCCATCATGCTGACACAATGACCACATGGACACACTTGCTCTGATGGTATGAATGGCTACAAGCACATGCGCACAGCCGCATTTATTAGCAGGCACACATACCGAGCGACACCTGTGTTGGATGTGTGTGGGGTGTGTACACACAAGCCGGCATGGGCTGCCTGGTGCAGTCAGAAATCGACAACAGTGTACATCGTAATGGACACAACCATACAACCATAAAGGCCCCATGACTTGTGCTGCAGAGTTAGTAGCCCCGTATGCACAGCGTCCTGCACAGGCCTACCACCACGGGCCGCTGACTGGTGGGGCACTGGGGCAGGGCCACGAGTGCAGAGCAGGTTTCCGGAGATGAGAAAGGGGCTTTTCGCGGAGTGTCTCGGTGGACAGTGAAGGTGTACCCCCAAGGCATGATGCAGAGGTCAGGCCCACGCTGAAACAGTCGCTATGGTGGAGATGAATGGAACAGACACATGTCGGACACCAAGTCCGATCCAGCCAGATGAAGATGCAGAACACCACCAGGACATGGACTCAGACACCACCAAGGTCCAACCAGATAGTGCCCATGGCTCATTATGCACAGAGTTAGTGGCACTGGTGCTCTTATGGGATGCCGCCTGCAATGAGGCTTGTCCAATGGTGTGGACTCCTCAACATCTTACCCAAGACACAGTTCCACATGTGTGACCTACTGGACCGCAGTGTAGGCCTGAGGTAGAGGTCAGCAAGGGCAAATCACTGAGTGCAGGTTGGATGGCCCCACCGGCCTGCGTAGTTCAGGTTCAGTGGCACAACAGGACGCAGACTTGCGGTGAACAGGGTTGATGGCAGCAGGTCAGTTGTTGATAGTGTTCGATCACCTCCGTGAATCTGATCCGGCTTTTGTCCGGACTGAGACGCATTTTCCTCTTACTCCTCTCCAAGCGTTCATGGTGTGGACTCTGTCGTTCTTGATTTGCAACTAAGTGCCTGATGTGGGATCTACTGGTCTGCAGGGTAGACCTGATCCCTCATACACGTGTCGCCGGATTGCATTGAACAGGGTTAGTGGCACCATGTGTCGCCGGCTTGCGTTGAACAGGGTTAGTGGCACCACATGTCACAGACCTGCAATATGGAGATCTGCCTCACTGCTCTGAGGGAGTGTGGTGCTGTGGCCGCTGCCACCGACTTGGGGTCACTGCCATTTAGGACTCAGGACACAGTTCCACATGTGGGACCTACTGAGCGGAAGAGGACGCCTTTGGAGTATGTCAATGAGAAAGGAGTAAAGTGGGACAGCATTGGGGGCCAGCGATGGTCTGCGGAGGCTGCAGAGGTCGCGGGACTGGTGCTTGGAGCTTGCACCGGCATGTGGTGGGTCTTCTTTGACACATGCAGGTGAAGGCAGGTAAGAGGAGCCTCGATGGTGTGCTGGAGCAGGCATGACAGGTCTGGGGACCAGGGGCCTGGGCTGCAGCAGGTGCACAGGGACACAGGCCCTGCCGTGCTCGGTGCAGGACTCGTGGCGGGCTGAGAGGCTCTGCCCTGCAGACACGATGTATATTCCGAATGAGAACCATGACCAGTGCAGTATGCAGGACCAACCCACTCTGCATGCGCATGTAGGGGGGGACGTAATGTGTGACATTTCTGCGTTCTGCCCCACAGCCTGTGGGGACATGGTAGCGTCCACTGGCCATTACACTCAATGCATCAGCAGTTGATCTCCACATGGCCATTTCCATGGTTTGCACTCCGTGGTCTGTCAGGCACCTCCACGCCACACCTGGTATTGGGTAGGTTCACATTCCTTAGTCACTTGCCGCTCTTGCACATGCCTGATCCATGCCTCTCCTCACATCCTGCTATTGTGTGTCTGTGGTGCCATGCCGTGGCTGCGTTGTGGGCATGGCAAGGCTGGATTCCCAATGGAGATGTGTTGTTGTGTCTGGTCAGTTGGCATGTTGTGTATCATGTTGGATGTAGTTCGGCTGCGTGCCCATTGGCAGTGTTGTGAGTTGAATGACTGTGGGCTGGAGGTGTGTGGTGTGTTTATTTTGGACTTACTAACAGGAACTGCATTTCCATGTGTGCCATCCTGGGAGCGCTGGGTGATGATGGGCTGTCAGGAGATGTGAGTATCATGCAGTCTGCCTGGGGAGTTGGCCACAACATCGTTGAGGAGTCCCGGGCGGTCCAGTATTGCCTGCACATTCATGGTATGCCTGTGGTTTCTGTTGTGGTAGTTGTGTGCAGTGTGGGCAGGGGGCACGAGGGATACATGTGTGCAGTTGATTGTTCCTGACACATGAGGGAATTCAGCAATGGCGTAGGGGCCTTGCTTGGTCTCCAGCTGCTCCTGCGCAGTGTGGGTGACGTGGGGTGCTGGGGTACCAGGCTGATGTTGGCATCCAGGGCAGGTGTGATGACCTTGGATGCTGCTGGCTGGATGATTCCTTCGACTCTGGCAGTTGTAGGTTGGATGGTACCAGAGGCCGGCATGTGCTGCACAGCTGGCAGCATTGTTTGCGGAGGGATGTTGGTTGTCCTCTGGGTTGGGACCATCAGCAGGTGGGGGATGTGGATCAGGATGCGGGGGATGGTTGTCCTTTTGGGCCTGTAGTGGGCTATGTCCTCCACTGGCATTGGGTCTGGGCGGCAAGTGCATTTCAGGTGGGTCCGCTGTTTTTGTGTACGATGTCTCTGTGATGTTCCCGGGGTGGGGTGCTGGATGGGTCCTGGGGTGGTGGCGGGCCTGGGGTGGTTGCGGTTGGTGTTGTGACCCTCATGGGTATCCGCGTTGCATGATCATTGTCTCCATGGCATCTGTGGGTCTTCAGGTGTGGCTCTTCGCTGGGCTCCCTTTTATGCAGCAGGTAGTCGTCCTGCTTAACACCAGAAAAAGGCAAGTGTTAATTCCATGCTGCTACCGCGGCTTATCGCCTGTTTTTGCTTCGAATCGAAGATCTGGCAGTTCGTGGTGAAAGTGGTGTTGTGTTTTTTTTCATGTGGTTTTGAACGGGAACGCCTACTCTGCATCTCATTGGAGTTAGTTGGTGGTGTCCACCGTTGAGATAAATGTTGGGGCAGTTATCGCGGGAATACTGGCGATGTCTGCAGTTTGCATCAGCTTGTGAATAGGGTGTTAAATATATCTCCACTTTTGATGCGTTAAGGTTGAGATAAATCGGAGATAAGTCCTTATGAATATCCCCCATTGTCATTTACATCGCCATCACTTGATTAATGATTCACGAAGGTAAAAAAAAAACAATAACATTTTCAGTGCCAATAGCTCAAAACAATGTCATTGCGAGACCTATTGCTTTGTAAATGCTTGTTTTATGAGCATTTAGGGAGTCGAGGAAATGCAAGCATCTTTAGAGAAAAGGTTTTAACAGTGATAATGGATGACAAAGAAGTGAGAGGTGTTTATCTTATGAGCTAAATTGGTGGTTTATTTGTGGAACATTCAATCTGGTAAAATCAATGAGGCATCGCACTTTAGGATTCCTTAGAGGTAAACTAGAATTATTCATGAGAGTTAGATGTGACTACCTCACCCTAACCTTATGTTATAAATTGTAATTCAAGTCTTCATGCTTACTGGCCTTTTATGAACCAATTATAGTTCAGTAATATTATAGTATGTATCTTGACTGCAATGCGATTCTCAGCCTTCCTAAGGATAAAATGTGTTTTTATAAGTGGCACATTCATTTGAGCTGGGAGAAAGATGAAAAACTGGTCACAGAAATAGCCTGAAATGGAGTCTTAACCCCGTCAAAGGCCAGCTAGAATGCATTACTGTTGTCGGAAGTGTTTCTTCGGGAACAGAATCAGCCTTGAAACAAAACCAACTAGCAGGCACTTCCAGTAATTGGCAGCAGAGTGAACAAAATCTGTCGTCACTCAGCACTGTTTTGAGTTAATTTCTTTGTCGCCCTTTGCCCTCTAGCTGTACCACAAAGTATTTCTAATTATGGGTGCATCAGTCTACGTCCTGATATTTGGAGGCCCGGAGAAATCCTTATACCCTAAGCATGCGATGATGTGTTGTGTAGCTGGATCAAGTGATTTTTCTTTTTAGAAACTGCAAATACAGTCTTTTGGTCTATTCTCAAACTGTCTCCTCATGGGCCAAGCATCACACAAATGTGGAGCGGAACACACGGACATCCATTTAAATAATGAATTTAGACAACATCATTGGGGCTGTGGTTCCTTTCAAAATTCCTTTGAAATTTTAAAAAACATAAGTAGAGGCTAATCAAGCCGTGTAAAGAAAACAAATGCTCGGCTGCTAAGATAAGGAGTGACGTAACGAATTTGAACCTCCCCCACCCCCGCTTCCACTCCGGCAAAGTACATGGAGGCGGACCCACACGCTTCCGACCCAGTCAGGAGCTCTCAGGCCAGGGGCCGGAGGGGGGCCCCTGAAGCTGAGCAGCTCCGCGCACAGCAGGGGCTGCAGGGGCTTATGTTACACCACTGAAAAAGAGAGAGGACCTCCTGAAACTACATGACATGGTCTCAGCAACTTCAGTGTGACAGCGGGTCAGATTGCGGTGTTGGATAAAACACTGCTCAGTTTATAGAACAACTCACCACGACGCTAGAATACCTGTAATGTAACCACACACAATCAAAAAGCAAGTAAGGCTACACATGAGAACCTAAAAACTCATACTGATTGTTCAACCTCACATGCTTGGAATGGTCTTCCCCAAAACTGTTTACCTTCAACCCGCCTATTTTCAGAATTTACTTTTTGTTGCCACTAAGCTTGTGCTCTTTCCCTAAAACATGATGAAACTGGCTTACACCTTATTGACATGTTTGATTTACTTATGAGCCACTAATATATGGTACTACATTACCCAAGGCCTGTAAGTTAGATATTACTTGTAGGCCTGCAGCACTCAATGTGCCAACCACTTAAGTAGCCTTTTAAAACACGTCTCAGGCACCACTGCAGCTTGTAGTGCAGTTTTAAAACTAACAATTCGACTGGTTAAAATAAACCTGTAGCCTGGCCTAAACCCTCCATTTTAATACATATAAGGCACCCCTAAAGTAGTACCTAAAAAGCCCATTGGTCAGGGTGCATTGTATTTAAAAAGTAGGACGTCTGTTTTTGTGTTTTACATGTCCTGGTAGTGAAAACCTCCTATGTTCATTTATTACTACTGTAAGGCCTATCTCTTTCCTTGTATACATTTGGGTTCCCTTATTACATTTAATAAATCCTGACTTTTGATTGGGAGCAGGTAGGATTTTCCAGTTTGGGATCAAATGAATTGTAATGTGTAATCCTCTTTAATGGTAAATCCAGATTCTAAATCCCAATTCCCGAAAATACCACTTTTAGAAAGTTGTCTTTTCTTGCCCTGACCATTTGGTGCTTGCTGTTAGAGGCCTGGGTCACGAGACTGTGAATAGCTGAGCTGTTGAGATTTGTATATAGGCAAGTGGAGTATGGCTAGATAGGTATTAGCCACTCGCACTTTTTTAACACTCCGCGACCAACACAAAAGTGACAGAATAAAGCTAAGTTCCGTGTTGCTCGTGGTCTTTTACGTATTTGTTTGTGTGACACGTATTGTGTTGTCTATCACCCCCTCACACTGCATCCCCTCACAAACACTGTTTCTGTTTGTTTTGTGGACACTCATCTTTCTTTTGAGCCTGATGGCGCCAATGATGAGATCAGGGCAATCTTGGTGAGTACCTGCCAGGTTCCCGTTTGTGGCTCGCCCGTGAGGTGCCATCGCGCTCACACACACTTTTTTCTAAACTCTCTCCATTTACCTATCTAAGCACATAGGTGTGTGTTATTTGTTGTCTCACAACTGGTTTATGTTTTTCAAGGGTTTGGGCATATGTTCTTTAACTATGGCATAATCTGGATGTACCTCCTACCTCAGCAATTAAAAGAGAGGAGTACCGGGCAAAAAGGTTTGCACTTGATGGTACACCAGTAATTGATTTAATGTTTCATGCCTACTTGGTCTAGGTCTTGTTTTGTGAATATACTTTGTATATACCTCCCAGACAGTGAGACAATGGGGAGTAGCTATTGACAGGAACGACTATCTTGCCAGGATAGTAGGGACTGAGCTGTTCCCTGTCCCACTTACATTTCAAAGGGCTGCCCACAACACACACACAAAGGGACCTAACTCTAACCTTTTGTCACTTCAGCCTTCTTGGAGCCTTGCCAGGAGAAGGAAATAACTTTCCAGAACCTGATGTGGGTTTAGCCTAGAAGATTCCCCTACTTCAAAGGTTGGCACCAGATATAAATATTAGACTCTCAGAACAACTTTTCAGTACACTTCTTGATCTGGGGGAAACTTCAGAAGGACTGTCGAGACTCGTAAAGGGCTACCCTGCTGCTTGAGGCATGCCTTGTTCTCCAGAGTTCTGCCCTGCTGCTTGAGCCCTGTATTGCTCCCCAGTGGACTTCCCTGCTGCTAGAGGCCTGCTTTGCTGTTTGAACTCAGGACTACCAGAGTGGTTCCAAGGGTTTGTTGGCTGGTCTCTTGAGTGAGCTACAGTGACATCACAGCTCCAGAGTGTTTGAATCCTGCACCTGGCCTCTGCTGGAGGGAGTCCGAGCTATCTAAGTGGAACCTTCCACGTTCTGGACCCTTGTATGTGGCATCAGAGGCGCTGCTCCTGCCTAGCCCTGAAAGTTCGGATATAGAAAAGTTTTTACTAAAAAGTGCCATAACAACCAAGGTCCTATTTATTCCAACTATGCATGTTATATGCCAACCGACAATATAATCCCCACTCACACATATTGCCAGAACCCTTAAACCGGCGACTGGTTCGTCAATCTCCTTCCCTTTGTGGTGGCATTCAGCCAACATCTTTTGCACTGATTGCATGTAGGTGACAAGATGTCTTGCACTTCTATGATACACGTGCACCGTTAATCAACTTGCAGCCTATTTCGTACATTGCACTGTTCATGATCATTTCTCTGGTATAAATTAGTATTACATGTCTCCGTGTTGCGGCTTGAAGTGTTGTAATTCATTTATATCACCCATCCAAGGCTTCATTTGAGACGGTGGTTGACAATGGGGAAAACCGGCACTTATTTTGGGGGACAGGAGTAGCCAGAAAATGTAAATACCCCCCACTTTGAGTCAAAGCTCTGATGGAGCCAAGAAAGTGAAGCAAGTGAGAGAGAGTCTCCTCTAAGAGCTCCCTTGTCCCTTCAATCTAAATATCTATCCATGTATCAACCATTTCACCTTCACATCCTGTCATCCATTCATTCTTTCATCCATCATTCAGTCTTTCACCATTCCATCTATCTTTTCACCCATCCTACTACCCATCCATCCTTTCACCTATTCACTCACCTACGCATTCTTTCACCTACCCACACTTTCTTTCACCCATCCACCCTTTCACCTATCCTTTCACCTGTGCCTCCGTTCACCCATCAACCCTATCACTCATCCTTTCACTCACCCATGCATCCATTCACCCATACATCATTTTACCCACACACACATTCTTTCACCCATCCTTTTTCCCACTCACACATCCTTTCACTCATCCATCCTTTCACCCATCATTTCACCCACCCATGCATCATTTCATCTAACCATCCTTTCACCCACCCATGCATATACTCTTTCACCAATCCTTTCACTCACCCATGTTCCTTTCATCCATCTACTCTTTCACCCATACTTTCACCCACACAAGCATCCTTTTACCTATTCTTTCTCCCACCCATCCTTTCTCTCATCCATACTCGTTTCACCCAGCCACCCTTTCACACATCCTGTCACCCACCCATGCATGCTTTCATCCACCCACCATTTCACCCACCGAGACAGTCTTTCACTCATCCTTCATTTTAACATCCCTGTTTATGGGGACCAGTACTTATTTTTCCGAACTAGATACTTACCAAGTGCAAGAGAGGAAAAACACACAATTTGGAAAGATGAAAGGAGAGAAAGACAGAAAAAAACATCACAAAGGGAGAAAGCAGAACTTGCGAGAGTGAGATAAAGGGTTAGGGAGTGCCTTGTAGTGAATTGAAGAGGCACGAGGTGGATTTAACCACATCGCTGCTACAGCAATTTTCCTGCTGTGCTGCTTCTATATGAACAGGGTGTGGTCGTGACGGAACCATTCCGCGATTTTCCTGCTGTGCTGCTTCTATATGAACAGGGTGTGGTCGTGACGGAACCATTCCGTCATCAGCACAGCTCAACCGTGACTGATGACGGAATGGTTCCGTCACCAGCATCGAAGGGGTTAAGACTATCAGCTTAGGGATTTGGCACACTGATGTTTAATTGCACCAGCTGCAGGCTTCTGAGCAGAGGTTCAGGCACCTGCACTCCTTTATTATTCACTGCACCCATCCTACTGATGTAATGAGTCACAGTCCTATTCTTGAACCTACTTCAGCAGGAACGTGTCTGCACTACTGTCTGCCTTCACGAAATATCAGTCCAATTTCCTCAGACTGGCAGCAGCTTGTTAAGCGTGGGCGTCACTAACACCGATAAATGTTGGCACTGTATCTCCTCGTTTCAGACTTCACAGCAAATGTTAGATTTGGTTTCGCAGCCACATATATATTGATGCACATTTTTGAACACGATAAGATATTTACAGGTCCCGAAGGACTTATGTAAAAGGTAACAGGGTTATTAGGATCTATTTATTAATGATGTGTCTATTGTAGATTTAAATTCTATTTTTTTTAAACTTACCAGCTTATTTTTTTTACTTCATCTGGCCCCCATAACAGATTCTATAGTCTTTCCTCGGTTTGGAGACATATCTTTATTTTTTTTGTTATTTTGATCTCATAAGTTCTCTCTATCTCTGGTTGCATTGCCAGCTTTTACTTGTATTAATTGCTTTACTTTCTACTGTGCACCTGCTTTTTTATTGCATTAGATTGTGAATATATATTGAAAATATTTACAGTAAAAACTAAGGGTGGGTGGAACTCTGCCTAATTCTGTGGACTTACAGAAAAACTGGGTGACATTCCGCAGAATTCCACCAACGCGTAGGAAATATGCATCTTGGGCTGTAATTAATGCCAGTAGCAGGAGCAGCGCTGAAAAACAGTGCGAACTGCACCACGTTTTGTGCAAAAGTGCAAGGCCATTTGAGTTAATTTTGCTACAGCTTGAGTAGAAAATCAACTCAAACTGCATCCCTCTGACAGTGAACGCCGGCGGCCACCCCGTGAAAAATGGCGCTAGGGGACGCCAAATCCTGCATGTGCGTGCATATTCTGGAGTCTCACAGAAGAAAAATTCCAATGCGCTGCGATTGGAGGAATTTGGACGGAACTCTACATTAAGCAGTAATGCAGAGGGGCCAAAGTTCCACCAGTGAAACATTCCGCCCACCCCTAGTTAAAACAAAAGAATTTACAACAGTTAGCTGTGCTTGCTACTGTGTCAGGGATCCAGATTGCATTGTGCAAATATGTAGCAATGTTATAATGCATTCTTGTCACTGAACCAATGCAGTCCAATTAACTCACCAAGTTAGAAGAGAATTCTTTTTGAAAAACACTCTTTGAAATTGAGCTATCTTTGACAGCACCTTTGCCTTCACGGCACTGGTCAGTACCCTCACCTCTTCCTGCTACTTTTACATCAGCATTGCAAACTCGCTCGCTTTTACCTCTGAAGGCCATTATTCTTTCAAGTATTGACTATTTTAACTCCTTATATGATGGTCTCCTAGACTTCCTCATGCAGAAAACACAGGGATTCAAAAGATGGGTCCCAAACGGTTGCTTGGACTTAATCATTGGCTATCTGAGGGTCCTTTTCAATGGTTTTCAGTGGCTAACCACTCTGTCCATCAGGCGCTCCAGAGAAAAGGCCCATTTTTGTTTCCTCACGTACCTCTTCTTATATAACTTACTTACTTTTGATGCTCACTGACCAAAATCTTCATGTCCCGGTAAATATATTTTCCCATGTTATATTCCTACATTACTGCACGCATCACAATTGTGAGCTGTGCGGGCATCATAGTTCGTGATATTTACCACTCCCAATAAACTCTAATCCCCATGCTGTTGGCTGCTTCTGATGCCCTTGCAATTTGCAATCAAATTTTTATAAACAGTGTTGTGCCTATTTGACAATGTACTGTGCAAAACTGTTCCGGTTTAGTCAAATTAGTGCTGTATTGTTATCACGTGCAAAAAGCTTAAATTAGGGCGGGGTCTTCCGGCATGCTTAACACTGTATTTACACTTTTTTTCCAGAAACATTGTACACATGTTTGTTTGGCCTCCTTTTCTATTTTAAAAATTACTCATAACCAATAAGGCGTATACATATACAAAGCATCCTGCCTTTAAAATTTCCTTTTGCTACCCAGCTCCTTTACAGTTCCTGCAGGCATATGCAGCACACTTCCCCCACTTGCAAAAAACCTCCACCAAACGCCAAACTTTCCAACAAATGTAATCACGGCCTCGGGCGCTACTACTAACATAAATTAACAAGTCGTTGTCATAAAGCTTCACAGGAAAGACCAGCGACGCCATATGGACAGAAAGCAGCCACAACACATCTTCCCCACTACTCTTTTCCTACCATTTGTTTCTCCCATCAGTGATTTGTTCCTCATATGTTTCCTTCCAATCTGGCTCTATCTTTCCACACAACTTAAAGCACTTTCTATAACATTCTCCTGTGTCCTGCACCTTTTCTCTTACCTCAAACCCCTATTTCCCCTTAAACTCTCCATTTTTTTTAAAACAAATCTCTCCAGTTCTCCTTGTTTGCTTGTCTGCCCTTCTGCCCCCTGTTAGACTCGTTTTTTGTGCCTTTCTGCCGCTATTAGACTCGTTTTTTCCCTTGTTTTTCTGCCCTTCTGCCCTCTGTTAGACCCGTTTTTTGTGCCCTTCTGCCCCTGTTAGACTCGTTTTTTGTGCCTTTCTGCCCCTGTTAGACTCGTTTTTTCCCTTGTTTTTCTGCCCTTCTGCCCTCTGTTAGACCCGTTTTTTGTGCCCTTCTGCCCCTGTTAGACTCGTTTTTTGTGCCTTTCTGCCCCTGTTAGACTCGTTTTTTGTGCCTTTCTGCCCCTATTAGACTCGTTTTTTCCCTTGTTTTTCTCCCCTTCTGCCCTCTGTTAGACCCGTTTTTTGTGCCCTTCTGCCCCTGTTAGACTCGTTTTTTGTGCCTTTCTGCCCCTATTAGACTTGTGTTTTCCCTTGTTTTTCTGCCTTTCTGCCCTCTGTTAGACTCATTTTTTTCCCCTTGCAACACCAGCATCGCTCAGCGCAACCCCAGCATCACTCAGCGCAAACCCAGCATCACTCAGCGCAAACCCTGCATCACTCAGCGCAACCCCTACATCACTCAGCGCAACCCCTGCATCACTCAGCGCAACCCCGGCATCACTCAGCGCAACCCCTGCATCACTCAGCGCAACCCCTGCATCACTCAGCACAACCCCAGCATCACTCAGCGCAACCCCAGCATCACTCAGCGCAACCCCAGCATCACTCAGCGCAGCCCCAGCATCACTCAGCGCAACTCCAGCATCACTCGGCGCAACCCCAACATCACTCGGCGCAACCCCAGCATCAATCAGCACCACCACATTATCAATCAGCACCACCACAGCACCACTCAGCACCACCACAGCACCACTCTGTACCACCACATTATCACTCTGCAACACCACAGCACCACTCAGCACAAGCCCAGCACCACTCAACACCACCCAGAACCACCACAATACCACCACTGCATCACTCATAGCCACCACAGCATCACTCTAAACCACCACAGCACCACTCAGCACCACCACAGCATCACTCAGGACCACCACAGCACCACTCAAAATCACCACAGCTTCACTCAAAACCACCACAGCACTACTCAGCACCACTACAGCATCACTCAGGACCACCACAGCACCACGCACAACCACCACAAATTCAATCAACACCACCCAGCACCACCACAGCACAGCTCACCACCACCACATTATCTCTCAGAACCACCACAGTATCACTCAGCAGCCCCACAGCACCACTAAGCACCACACAGCATCAGTCAGCACCACCACAGCAACACAAAGCACTCCACCCTCCAAATCCACACTTCAACACCAACTACACCCTCCAAATCCACCATCAAACAACAGACTCAAAAAACAAAACCACAATCAAACTCCACCCTCCAAATACAAGTCCACCAAGTTATTTGCAATTTTTTTTTACCAATTACCATTATACATTACAATAACTTTTATTTAAAAATTAATTCATACATTTCATTAGAAGCCATTTTTATTTGTAATATCAATACATATAAGTCACATACAAACAACACATATTGCATTACAATTGCAAAAGATGTCACATTAAAAAAATTAAAACTATTGGCATTGTAAAATACAAAACTATTAATTCCTATATTTTCACTATTAAAAAACATAAATAAAAAATAATATCATTTACAATACCAAAACATCAAACTTTCCTAATGCGAGACCTATTGCATTGCAAATGCTTGTTTTTAATTTCTGAATGTTTCTTGGATGTTTCTCAGTACCACAACATCTAGTCCTGGGGTAGCAGAATGTTTCACGAGCACAATGCATTCATTCATTCATTCATTCATTCATTTATTTATTCATTCATTCATTCACTGGCTGCTCTATAACTGTATGAATTTGTATTGGGACATGGAAAGAACTGTGCTACTAGCTATCCTAAAGCATATGACATACGTCTTGAAAGTGTTACTTATGGGCCAATGTTTGCCTCCATCATAATGAGTGTAAGGTAGACATGCTTTTACTTGTCGAACAGGTACTTGTATTGACCAGATATTGCAGTGGTGTTACGTCAATTCAATAATTTTTAACCTCTAGAAATCTCAGCCCAGACGATTTAGGAAATCAGGCAATGCAGCTCGGCAAGTAAAGTTGCTGTGCTGTGCTGCATGAACAGAAGTGAGCAGAACATCACTATACTAAGATGTGAAGCGATTCTGCCCTCTCAATGCGTCGGCACACTTTATTTCTGCTATGAGCCAATAGAGACACCCTAGCGCCCACGGTTCAAAGGTGTCTGCATTGTGGTAATCATAGTTTTTGTGCAGGAAAAAAGAGCCCTTCCTGTTCCAAAGCTATGCTTTAAGGCTTTTCCCTCTTTATTTTTGTGCTGAGGGAGCAGAGAGGGAAAAATAAGCAGAAATTAAAACATTTCTCCTTGTTAAGCTTGCCCCAAAGTGCAAATCCGTGTCTATAATTCTTTGCAGATAGGGACTTGCGTCAAAATCTATGGGTGTTTGCATGGAGCTGCCTTTCTGCTGCAATATCGGACAGTAGCCTGAGAGCTTCCAATTACCTGAGACTGTTGCTTTGGGTTACCCATGATCCCATGTGTAAAGGGGTCCAATGATGACAGGAGAAGGAGAGACTTTAGGGACATGACAATAACTGATTTTCTTTATTTTGTGGAATATTACTCTTTACATTTTTCTCTTTACACCTAACTATGGACATTTTTAATTTGTCATTTTTCAGTTACATTATATTTTCATTAGATGTTACACTTGTACTACATGCAGTTTCTCTGAGCAAGGCCTGCTGCTTGTGACAAGCTACCAAGAGTGAGCCAGGAATTCCTCAGAGGAACAATTTTACCTTGTTAGACCCAAACTTTCTGCCCTTTTAAGGTTAAGATTGTTTTACTCGTGTGGGAACTTAGCTCCTGCACATTCCAAGGCTGAGGCATTTCCCCCCCTCATAGCTTAACAATCCTATTCTCTAAGGACATACTCTAGTCTCTTTTTATGAAATGTCTACATAATAGATCCTAAGACGAGCATGTCATTTGCCTGCCCCTAACTCCACAGGTAAATATCCTCTCTTGGAAAACAATGTCATTTTAGGAGGGCCAGAGTTTCAGTCGAACAGTAACAATACAGTGTATGACAAGGAATCGTTTATAATATTAGGCATGTTAAGGACTAAGGGGCATATGTATCAAAGGATACATTTGAGATTCTCAAATAGCGATTTTTAGAGAATCGCTATTTGAGAATCGCAAAACAATATGTATGTAGGAATTGCAAATAATTTTGCGAATCCTACATATTCTTTACTTGCGAATAGCAAATTGTGATTCGCAATTAAGGAATACCTAACCATTCATTCTGATGTGCCTAGAGGCCCATAGGAATGAATGGAAGACATTCTCAATTTGCGATTCTCAATTAGAGAATCGCAAATTAAGAATGCAATTTCAAGCGTGCCAGGGTGTCAAAAGGACACCCTGTTGCGCCCCTGAAATGCACATGTGGGCACATGTGGCACACATACATGCCCTAAGGGCATGTATGTGCTCCACATGGCACTTTGAAAAATGCAAAAAAGTGCATCTTTCAAAGAAATCACAAATTACCACCAACTTGAAGTTGGTGGTAATTTGCGATTTCTTAAGGAGAAATTGCACAACTTGGGTGCTTTTTACATCGCATTTAAGGAATCACAAATTGCGATTCCTTAAATGCTTTTGCAAAATAATTGCGATTCCCTATTTTGAGAGGGCCTTTTGGGATGAAACATCCCAAAAGGCTTTTTCCCGTTCGCAAATGGGCCGATTCTGAGAATCAACCCATTTGCAAACGGGAAATGAGCTTCATACATATGTCCCTAAATGGTGCGTAACATATTTAAATATAGGTATTTAACTGTCCCACACCATTTGTTCCCTTGGCAAGATATACATATATTGAGTAAGTTGGACAAGCACTGAGCAAAGTGCCACCAGCACCTCTCATCCATGTTCCGTTAGCGAATCATGCCATCGGAGCTATTCCACAGCAAAATATCCTTTATTGATTTAGGCCCCTGATTTTAAATGTCACTTTTGAATGAACTATTCATATTGTGGTGCAGGTTTTCGGTGTCTAGTGCCACATTTCACTGAGTATTTGAAGGTGGCGCAACACAAAGATTGACTTTCAAAACCGAGCTTTAGGACATTGAAGACTGTAACAACAATAAAATGATGATATGGCAAGGTCAGATGCTTTTTTGTGCATATCCATGTTTCTCTCTTACATAGCGCAGTAGCAGGATTTAAAGTCTGTGTAGGATCATTGAAAATGCAGTACTTTAATCATTCATCTTGAAAGTAGGGATGGGCAAAGTTTTTATTATGCAAGCATATTTCTTTGAAGTTAGGGAACTTCTAACTTGCCTTTTGGACATACAAATGTTCTTCTCTAAGACATTCGCTGCTTGAACATCTTTGAGCAGGAAGTCATTTTAGACTGCAGAACCTGTGGTCAGCAGATGAGGCAGTGAGGTGGAGAATGCCTTGGGGGCCAGTGCTGTGGTACACTTCAGTACCGCACAGGTGGGCTGCCAAGCCTTGGGAGGGTGAGGGTAGAAAGAGAGGTAGCTAATCAGGATTCAGGATTTTGCTGGAAAGGGAAGGCAGAAGATCAGGACATTACAGTGTCAGCCAAATGGTACAAGTTGACCTGTTTTTTTTAAGCAGAAGAGATGATTCCCGCTGCTGTGAATGACTACTGAAGCTTTTTTAGTAGTCACTAGATTCGCACTTTTGAAATTTGAGAATCAAAATAAAACAATTGGGAAATTTAAAGTCATTAGAATTTGCAGCTTCACACACCTCTAATGTAAAGGTGACAAACATTTATAGTGCCAGCCAGTGAAGACAATATCTGAAGTGATTTCTCATCCTAATATCTAGACTGCTGCATTTCTAACCGTATGAATCGCATAATTGAAATGGTTTGCGTAAGTGCTCTGGCTAAGGGATTTTAGATAAAATAATCCAGGCTTGCTCTGGAAGTTGTTTTAATAAAGTATTTATATGTTACAAAGATTAGAACAAAAAGTTCAGCATGCAGTAGACTAAATCAATCATGGGGAGAATGTGGCCAAAAATATTGGTTGTTTTCAAAAGTGACTTAGAAATAGGATCTAACTAGTAGATCAAGCTTGGAGAATGGCCAAAGAACACCATTTTATTTTCATAGGATGGGGATCTCTGTTTTGAATTTTTTTTATTTAAAAATGTTGCTTCCATCCAACGTTGATGCCAGTCTGGAATCAGTAACTGGCATGTCCATGGGCAAGGCCCTGATCTAGGCATAATCGAAAGCAGTGTAGCCCATCTGCTGCACAGGTTGCCATCAGCAACAGGCTATGGTAACAATGTGGTAGTAAATATGGAAAAACATAAACCATGGTTATTAACATAAGTTATTTCTCATTACTCACACAGAAACTTACAATCCAGAGTAAATACATTGTGCATTTTCGTATTAGTATGTATTTAGCATTCGGATCTAAATAAGGGCCATTATTGGGCCAATGAAGGGGTGGCAGTTGATTTGCCTAAAAAGAGAGACGGCCATATTCACAACAAATTTGCTTAGATTTACCTTTGTGTTTCTTCTGGTTTACAACTGAATTTCAGGAGTGCTCCTGACTTTCTCCTGGAATTTAATAGTAAGCCAGGAGTAAGTCACAGCAGATCATAGCAAAATGTGTATGAGTCAGGCCCAGAGTGAAGAAGAGAATGTATAATGGTACTCTTTACTGTTAATGACAGGCCAACCTCTAGCAAGTGATGGAGCGCCAGTGGTGCTGAAACAATTTTCAGAATGAGGTACTGCCATCAATATTACATCACTAAATGCATAGAAATTGTGAAAAATCCAAGCGTCACACAAAAAAAGAGCATAGTAAATGAGTCACGCCCATTCAAGGGTAAAGGTGTCTTTTGTAGCTGGTAGTGCATTTTGGGGCACACTGTCACAAATATATGACTAACGGATGTTGCGGTAGTGCACTGTCATTTACAGACAGTATATTCTCTATTGAAATGGCCACTACATTTGCAAAGACAAGCACTTTTACTAATAAAACGAAATAGTGCACGATGAAGTGTGGAAATAGTGTTTCAAGAAAATTCGTCATCTGCACATCACCAACTAAAGTGTCTTGATTTGTTTGGACCCTATAAAATCTTTATTTCCATGACTCTTGTGAATTACAAAAAAAGTGGCAGTTCATTCAGAGATAATTACATTTTGTTTTTTTGTTAGAAAAAATGACATCCTTCAGCCTTCTTTTCACACCAGCATTATTTTCACCAAGTCCATTTTACAAAATCCTCTCACTTTATAGTAAAAAATAAGCAAGCATCAATTTCCGTGTTAAAGGAATTAGCAGCAATTTGTCATAAGGCACGGCCTGGTATTTGACCGCATAGTTTGAATGCTCAACAAATGTGACAAGATAAAAACAAAATTTAAAGTCATCTTTATTGCTCATTTACCTTGGAACTTAAGCACATTTATTTTGGGAGTGCGGCAGCACCTCCCACAGCCCTACTTCCAGCGCCTACGAGGTATGCATGCACCCAAGGGTAACACAATCTAACCAAATCAAATAACATTTTTCATGGGTTAAAACTCTGAATATCTAAATGAAATAATTTTACAGGGTGTGAGTTAGGGGCTTATAAATCCACAATGCACGCATATTGCCCTACACAGGCATGAGTGGATTCGAACTTGGGCAAAACAAGTACTGATCATTTTTTGGCAACGCTCCCAGGATGTGGAACGCTATCCCTAGAGTCCTCAGAAGCAACCCCTCCTTCTCCTGTTTCAAAAGGGACCTGAAACTCCTTAACAAATACTTTTCAGTCCAATGTCAACGAGCCTAGACTTCGATATCCGAGTTGACTCCTCTCTCTCTTGCCATTCAAGGATAGTTGGTGACCGGACTGTTTTGGCCACCTTCGTTTCTTTCTCTCCCTCCCATGCACTGTTCACCTATTTTTCATGTTGTATTTTTATCTTTGTTTTGCTTCCTGACCGCCTTCCTACTATGTAATGCAATTTTCTTGTATTTACTGTGTGTAGGTAAAGCGCTCTGATACCCAAGGGTCAAGCTAGCGCTACATAATTTAAAAAAAAATTACATAAATAATTAAAATTGGCTGAATTTTGCTGACCGGAGAAGAAAGTGCCCCGCTTCAGGTGTTAAACGCAGTTCATTGTGAATCTGGTGTAACATCTGAATGGTATGCACGCCTGCCTGGGGCTGTGGCAGGAAGGCGCCTGGGCAGGCCCACCCTGCTGCCTGCTGCAGCTTGCCACAGGGCTGAATGGAGGAGCATGAGGGATCTTGCTCAGGGAAGAAGGCCTCCAGCCGAGAACGCGCCCTCCTTTATCAGCTGAACGCATTCCAGGAGATGCTCTCTCGGCACAAGCTAACCCTCCGAGATTCACGCGTAAATACCTTAACATTAGACATCCATCGGGATCATAGAGATAAAAGTCATTTTTTAACAGCCATTATTCCAGCAAATATTTTCCAATCGATATGTGTATGTATATTATCCAGAATACTGACCACTGGACTTTCATCTCGACCGGATCCTTTCACAGACAAAATGATTGCAACGGAAAATCTTACATAACTTGTTTTCAAGTTACATTCTGTTTACTTCCTTGGAAAATAATGTGTCCCAGCGATTAGGAGCAGCTGGGCGCTCTATAACACGATGTGACCCCCGTTTCCTCCTCCCACAACTCCCACTATTAGAACTATTGCTGCAGGAAGCAAATATCTCCCGTCAGGAAAACAAACCAAACAGCATGCACGACCAGAGTCCTTATAAAATGCGAATCTCTTGGCGGCCCCTGGAGAGTCGAGCTTTGCCAGACAACTTCATGCTGAGCCGCTTTCTTATCTGCAGCAAGACTCAACACATTGCTGAGATTTCGGCCTAAGGGCGAGTGCAGCTCTGTGCAAGCTCTGCCCCTCTGCACCCAGCCCTCCACCCTCCAGATGCTGCAGGGCAAATGCACCGTTAATGGTTAGGCATTCCTCTCTTCTCTTTGCAGAAATATATATATATATATATATATATATGCTCACATACACACATACATATAGTTAGAATAGTTCACGCAAATGCACTCTTTCTTTTATTTTTTTTCACACAACTCTCTGATGCTGACCAGAAATAAATATGTGAATACCTCTGCTGTGTGTTAGGAAAACTGTTGCTGAAATGTACTTTGATTTTAACCTTTACGCATCTAGAACACAGCTGCAGCAGTGTGAACAAGCAATTGACGAGCAGAACGAGAACAGGGGCCATGTCGCATAATGTGAGCGCTGTGGTTGAATCACGATACATTTTTGTCTGGCGCCGTTCCATGTCTTTGTAGTAAACATACATGCTTTGCAGTAAACAAACACCCGATTGCGGCGGGAGAACCCCGATTTCTCAACACCCAAACAACTTTATTTTACCCGTCTCCCGCATGAAATTGCCTCTGCTTCAATAAAAGTCAATAGAGAATTAATTCCCCTGATTTTTTGTCAACCTCTCACTTTTCGAATCTAAAATGTTGGCATGTATGGTAGTAATTAAGCAAAGGCGCAGTGGTGGATGCAGCCCCCTTTTACCATCATATTAGAAAAGCAGATTTCTGGATGTAGCAACGTGAGACAAGAATGTTTGTGACTATCTGGTGCGTGTCACTTATTGTGGTGGAGATATGCTTTTACTTTAGAGATGTTCACAATTGCTGCTATCTCTCGAGCAAGGGTCTGGCAAACCCAGCGCCCTCCTAATTTAAAGTGCCAAGTACTCTCATCTTCACATGGGTAGCTCAAAGCGGCCAACCAAGGTCTTTCTGAAGTCAGAGCTCACACTTCAGTGGAGTCCAATGACATCTCAGTCCATATTTTTTTAATCTTTGTATTGTTTTCAAATTTCTACATTAATTCACTCCAGCCAATCTGTGCTCTCTGATCTCCTGTTTCAGGACCTTCACATTCCTCTTTTCTCATGTGTTCTTGCTCCTAATCTATGGAATAACGTTCCTATTTTCATTTGTTCTGCTACTTCTTTATCGTCTCTAAGAAGCTTCTGAAGGAATATTTTCTGACCTTAGAAGAGTGATGGATATCTTTTTTTTTACATATATACACTGCACCCAGTTTCTGCAGCACCACTCAAATCCTCAAAGCTATGCTCTCAATTCTCCTGAAGGCCTATGTCACCTTTAAGCAGTGCCGGCTTATTTATAATGGGCGTTCGGGCTGCACCCTACCAATTATGAGCGAATAGCTGCAGGAATTTCATTTTTGGACTTGTCTATACAAGTCATGGCGGCTTTGGCACCATCCTCAAACACATAGGCAGGCACGTAATGTTTCAAGGGAGAAAGGGACTGGGGAAGAAGATGAAAGAGGAGGGGCACACCCTGCTACATAGTACAATATGCAATATTGGTTTTAGATTGTACAGTGAGGTTCGTATTATTGTTGCGCATGGAGAAATAGATCTGACGAGGGCTAACTGGGTTTGAATCACAACTTATACGTAGACCAGCCTGTAAACTTGGCTAAATTACTTTATTTTCCTGCAGCTAAGTTTACTTCTTTGCACAAAAAAGGGTGTACCTGGAAGCATTTCAGTACTAATTGCATGACAATAATGCGTATTTCTTTAATATGAAACATGGAAGTAGTGACACACGCTTTGTGCAAACATGCCCAAGAGCACACCTGGTGTTCCAAATGTAATTTTTTTTTTTAAGTTTTATACAGCGCGAATATGACGTGTTTATCAGAGCACTTTACACATGGCAGAGGCAGGGGAATTAGATATTGTTCTCCGACATAAATAGATGCAAAGATAAGAGATACAAACAATAAGTTAAAAAAACAGTAATCAGAACAATGACAGCAAACATTCGTGGAGGAGAAAAAATGGAGCACGGGGAAAGAGATCCTATGATCTAGGGCAAAAATTTGCTCATGAGTAAAGATTTCACTTCTTTCTTGAAGGAGACCGTTAAAGTATTCAGTCTGGTTTCTGGGGGCAGTGAGTTCCAGATCCGCCAGGCGATCCCAGAAAAGTCTCGGTTGTATATTTTCTTTTTGGAGAATCTCTGTGGTTTAAGCAGTAGGGTGCTGGGGCGTCTCGAAGATCTGTCACCATCTGAAAGCACTAACTTCTGAACCAGATATCTCAGGGTATTGAAGTGAAGGGCTTTATGGGTCATGCAAGCACTTTTTTTTATTGAATTCTCGCCTGATAGGTAGCCAGTTGAGAGTTTTAAGATTGAGGGAGATTTAACAGCTTCTCTTTAATCCAGTGATAAGTCTAGCAGTGGAATTAAAGGAGGCTCTTAGAGGAGCCGTAGTAGACCTGGGTAGACCGCAAAGTGTTGCACTACCATAATCAAGCCTAGGGATTACTAGGTCTTGTACTTCAGATTTTAAGCAAAAAGATTTTAGTGTTCTCAGGATGTTAATTTGTAGGTTCGCTCCTTTGGCTGCTGCACTATATCCTACTGCATGTTAAAGCTTTTAGCATGAGATATTCCTAGAGATCTCGCTGAGTCTATAACTTGGGGGCGGCAGTTGAGTGCTGGTATTTGTTTTAGACATTCCTCAATAATGGGTGACTGGTTAGGTGGGCTGATTAGTAAGAATTCGGTCTTGATGGAGTTTAGTTGGAGGTGGTTACTGCAAGCCAAGATTGGGTTTTCAGTAGAATTGAATTGAGGGATATTATGTATTTAGGGGAGGATACTTTTAGTTAAAGTTGGGTGTCATCCACATATATATGATGCTGAATGTTGGATGAACTCAGAAGTTCAGTGACAGGCTCCAAGAACAGGTTAAAGATAGTGGGTGTGTGGGAGTAGCCATTCGAGACTTCTAGAGTGACAGGGAAGGACTTAGATAGATATTAATTGACCATGAATATTTGTGATCTATTTTGGGGTTATGAGGAATAATGGGTGTATGTATGCCTGAGAGACATACATTATATAAGAGAGATGTAGTGCTTTGCAGTGCATGCGCATGGAGTGTATGTTCTGGGTGTATGTGTGCTTGCATGAAGTACAATACATGAAAAATAGAGAGTTGTGCAGGATGCACAGAGTGAGTGTATGCGCAGTCAATACGTGAGTTTTGAACTAACACACCCTGGAAAAAGATAGGAAAGCTGTAGTGCTTAACAGTGCGCACGGAGTGAGTGTGTGTGCTGGATGCATGGTTAAATGTGAGGGTTCAATGAAAAGAGATATTAGTGCTTAACAGTAAATGTGCTATGAATGTACATTGAGTGAGTGTGCTTGCAATTGAACATTGCACAAAGACCGTGTGCTCCATTTTGGGAAGTCCAGGCCTGACTGGTGAATACATAAGCATGAGAGGAACCCCCCAGTCAAATATGTGGATTGCCTCATTCCTGTGAGCTGGATGTGGACACACTGGAGGGAAGGAAGAGACTCCCTTTACATCTAAAAAGACTGCTCTTTTTCTGATTAAGTGATAGATCACAATGAAGGGGCCTGGACACATCTCAGAAAGGGAGATGGGGCTGATAAGAGAATCATAAAGAGTCTAGGGGCTGGGCTTAACTCTTTGAAACACATATCACTGTGGCTGACATCCAGGTGTGATCTCTAGTCACTCCTATGAACTATGTTGTGAACAATTAGCTTTGGAGTCATGCCTGCTGTAACAGACCTCTTTCATGAAGGAAGATGAAAAGAGAAGGGCTGACTTCAAACGTAGCAGAACCCCAACACAAACCTTCAAAGACCCAGACCCTAAATTACATTTGATTTCTGGAAATGGACTATAAGAAGAGGAAGTTGAGTCCCCCAATATTTATTATCTGAAAAGTAGCCAGGCAATCTGTGTGAGAAGGAGAAGCTCTGCTAGACTTCTACCTGTGACTAGGACAGGGGCAAAGCCTGCTAGTCTTCCTACTGGGTGAGAAGTCATCACCCAGGACACCAAGATTACCCACCCTGTAGCATGGATCACCATCGCCTGCATGTGTGAGCTATGAGGGAGAGTGTTGGAGGGAGCGAGGAACATTAGGGACCCCAGCGCGATGATTACCTGAGCAAGGCGTGAGGCTGTGTAGAAATAGGGCTGTTGCCCGGTGTAGAGTTTCAGCTCTGTGACGCTGGTATGACAGGAAAGTGTCGCACTATTTTGAGTTATATTGGAAGCCTTGAGCGGGAAGCACTGCAATGCAGTGACGCACTGCTGTGTGGCGTTGACCTTGTTTGCTCGAGGCAGCCACAGGTGAACTGCTTTTGGACCAGGTGTGCAGGACCTGTGACTGCCAAGATCTGCAACGCCGCATGCCAGGAGGGGCCACCGTTGTGAAGGCGATCACATAAGGAGAGTCTTCACCCAGATTTTGAGTACCGCAATAAACATGTATGCCCGGAGGGGCTGCTGGTACCACTTTGGCTTAGAGTTCGGGGCGTCGCCAGGGTCACAGAAGGACTGCTGTGACCAGTGGGTTGAGCCCACACACAGTGATGTGCACCTGATGAAGTCATCAAGCTTCACTGAGACACCGCTCAGGACATCACACCCTGGTTGGAGCTCCAGTCAGGAGCCAGAGGATCACGCCAGTGCCCCCCTTGCTACGTAGAAAAACCTTACCATTTGTGCTTGCCGAGTAGGAGCATCTCCAAACGCTGGAAGCCGACTGGGAACACTGCTTGACAGGAAAAGCCTACGCCACCGGGTTCTTCCGTAACCATCATGAGTGGCCTGACTTCGGAGTACAGGATCTGGACTTGGGAGCGCCCAAGAAGAGGACACTCTTTGTACTGCTGAACACTACCATATTGCAGAAGTGGGTAAGAGTGAAACCAGATTTTTGGTGCCCAAGGGACTTGCTGCTAATGGTGCTGCGGCCCCAGAGACACTTTTGAACAAGTTCCTAAAAGGTCAGAAAGGAGAAATCTTGAGTACAACCTAATCGTTTACAGTCCCTTATGCAGCCCCCAGTGAATGAGAAATAGATTGGGATACATTAGAAGAAGTAGGATGGGACAGGGGTCCGCCTGACAACTAGTAGAGCCCTAACCTCAGAGGGGTTGCATTGTTGCATTTGAATGTCCCATCTATTTGCATGTGTAGAACTAGAAATAAAATGCTACTTTTTCTTATACAAGCAAGTATTTGGCTGGCAAATCAATCAATCAATCAAATAATTTGTAAAGCGCACTACATACCCGCAAGGGTTTCAAGGCGCTGAAGGGAGGGGAGCAGGGGTGCTGTTGCTACTGGTCGAACAGCCATGTCTTGAGTTGTCTTCTGAAGGTTAGAAGGTCTTCGGTTTGTCGTAGAATGAGGGGAAGGATGTTCCAGGTCTTGGTGGTGCAGTGGGAGAAGTATTTGCTTCTGGCTGCGGTTTTACGGATGCGTGGGACAGTAGCCAGGGAGAGGTCTGTGGAGCGGAGTTTCCTGTTGGGTACGTAGAAGGAGAGTCAGCTGTTGAGATAGGCTGGCCAGCTCTTGTGGAGTGCCTTGTGCGCATGGATCAGGAGCTTGAAGGAGATTCTTTTGTCGACAGGGAGCCAGTGCAGGTTCCTCAGGTGGGGGGTGATGTGATCGCGGGCGGGACGTCGGGGATCAGGCGTGCATAGGCATTCTGGATTCTTTGCAGTCTGTTGATGAGCTTGGTCGGGGCACCGGCATAGAGGGCGTTTCCGTAGTCGAGTCTGCTGCTGACTAGGGCCTGCGTGACTGTTTTCCTTGTGTCTGTCGAGGTCCATCTGTAGATCTTGCGGTGCATATGGAGGGTGTTGAAACAAGTGGAGGAGACAGCCTTGACTTGTTTAGTCATGGTGAGTTTTGAGTCGAGGATGACTCCCAGATTGCGTGCATGGGTAGTGGGCACGGGGGTGTCCCCAGTGATGCGGGCCACCAGGAGTCGTCCCACGCTGAGGGGTTGGGCCCGAGGATGAGGATCTCCGTCTTTTCTGTGTTCAGTTTGAGGCAGCTATGCTCCATCCATTCGGCGACGGCCTTTATTCCCTGGTGAAGGTTGGAATTGGCGGTGAGGGGATCCTTGGTGAGGGAGAGGAACAGCTGCGTGTCGTCGGCGTAGAAGATTATGTTGAGGTCGTGCTGTCGGGCGATGCATGCGAGAGGCACCATTTAGACGTTGAACAGCGTCGGGCTGAGGGAGGATCCCTGCGGGACGCAGCAGATGATCTCGAGGCTTCGGATCAGAACGGGGGAAGGCGGACTCTCTGGGTTCTGCCGTAGAGGAAGGAGGAGGTCCAGTCCAGGGCCTTGTCTCGGATCCCTGCGTCGTGGAGTCGTGTGCGTGGTGTGCTGTGGCAGATGGTGTCCAAGGCGGTGGAGGGGTTCAGAAGGATGAGGGCTGCCCTCTCGCCATTGTCCAACAGGATCCTAATGTCGTCTGTGGCAGCGATGAGGGCAGTCTCAGTGCTGTGGTTGCTGCTGAAGCCTGACTGGGAGGGGTCCAGGATGCTGTTGTCTTCGAGGTAGCGGGTGAGCTGGATGTTGACTATCTTCTCGATGACCTTAGCTGGGAACGGAAGCAGGGAGATGGGCCTGAAGTTTTTAATTTCGCTCGGGTCCGCCTTGGGTTTCTTCAGTAGAGCGTTAATCTCGGCGTTTTTCCAGCTCTCAGGGAAGGTCGCGGTCTCTAAGGAGAGGTTGATGATGTTGTGTAGGTATGGTGCAATGGAGCTGCTGGCTTTTTTGAAGATGTGGTGTGGAAAAGGGTCAGACTGTGAGCAGGAGTGGATTGTGCCCATGGTCTTGATTGTGTCTTCGATGCTCACGTTGGCCCAGGTTATCGGTAGGTCGTAGTCGGTGGGGTGTGGTGGTTCCTGCGAGTTGGGGCCTGTAGGGGTCATCCGCGGGTTGAAGCTGTTGTGGATGCCGGCGATCTTGCGGTGGAAGTAGGTGGCAAGGGAGTCGCACAGGGCTTGCGACAGCGGGTTGTCGTTGGCATTGGAGCTGGGGATGGAGAGTTCCTTCACAATGTTGAAGAGCTCCTTGCTGTTGTGTGCGTTGTTGTTGAAGCGGTCTTTGAAGGAAATCCCTTTGGCGGTCCTGATGAGGTGGTGGTGGTTGCGGATGGCGTCTTTGTGGGCTGCGCGGCTGCCAAGCGACTTCTCGCTGTGCCATATGTTCTCCAACTTCCGTCAGGTGCGCTTAGATGCTAGGAGTTCCGGGGTGAACCAGTTGGCTCTCTTGCTGGTGTCTTTGAAGGTTTGTTTTTTCAGCGGGGCTAAGGTGTTGGCGCAGTCGTCCATCCATCGTCTGAGGGTGCGCGCACCATCGTCGGGGTTGGAGGGGTTGGTCGGTGGGTTGAGTGCGAGGTTTGTCTGTAGTTCTACTTCGGCAATTGATTTATTGTTCATACTGCTTGCATTTTGAGTTATGAGTCGTTTTCACTGACCTGTATCCACATACCCACTGAGCCTAGTTGAGCAGGATCCATAGTAGGTGGGACCCCGGGTCATAAAGAGTAAAAGGACTCAGCCACCACGTTTGGGCTCCAGTGAATTTCAATTTCAATTTCAATTAGTCTTTATTACATTATAAAGAATCATACAAGACACATATACAAACAACATTAAAACCATGTTTGTCATAATAAAACATATAACATATCAAAAGGCAAAAGTCAATAAAATCCATTTACATATCTTATTTCAAATACATATAGGGGGCTTTTATCATCATGGTAAATAAAATCATACAGAAAGAGTGAAACCTCGCTTAAATATGAGAAAAGAATCACAAACGTATGGGCACATAGTAGCATATTTAGGTTGGAAAATAATAAGACACAAGATCTCATGAACACCTTTTACAAGATGGCAAAAGAGGTATTGAGATAGATTCATGATTACATGATGCTTTGCATCCTGATCCTTCTTATGGCCCAACTCCAGCTCCAAAATGTTGCCATAGCAACAACTATGACTTCGCTGGTGTCAGACTTTAGAATTCGCAGAGCCAGTTGAGAAGATCTCATTCCCATTTGGGCACAAACTGGCTTAAGCCATTTTTGACGAGGTGCCTTATAAACGGGGCAAACAAAAAGGATGTGCGACAAGGTTTCTTCCACACATGGGCAAGAGTGGCAGTATAAATCTAAATCAGTCCCCCAGTTTTTGGTGAACGATGTTATGGGGAGACTTTCCACTCTAAATTGGTAGTAGAGCTTCCTGTCCCCAAAACTGGTGATGGTATCCCAATAGGCCTGCATTCTGTATTCGATTTTATGATCCAGATAGAGGCCTATTAAGGAGTCTCCATTCACCTGGGAAAAGGACTTCTGCCAAACCAACTCCCTGTATAAGGCTTTGAACTCCATTTTTGAAAGGAAAGAATTCCCTTCTGGGTCCAGCCATAAATGTTTGAGGCCCATGTTCGATAGGGTAACCTTAATCTTGTGTAACCATGAGATTTTATACGATCTATCAGCTTCTCTAATATGCTTAAGTGCTTGCGCGTAAGGAGCCAACTCCGGGGTGGTCCAAAGCTGTCGCCAGTAGGCAAGCGGTCTATAACCCGCTGCCTCTTCAAAGGAGATACACCCCAGGTCCATCAATAGCGGTCTTAAAGGTGTAGACTGCGGGAGACCAGTCAATGACCTTAGAAACTTATTCTGTGCTTGGACTAGATGTGATAGGTTTTCAAATCCCCAGAGTTCAGCACCATAAATTATTGAAACTTTAACCGTCCCTTGATAAAAAGCCATAACCAGCGCCATTGGTTTGGTTAGTGATAGACGATGTTCCTTTAAGAGGGCCCCGCTAGTTGATTATGCTTTACCAACAGTAAGTCAATCTGTTGCTTCCAATTGAGTCTTTTGCCTATTGTGACCCCTAAATGGGTAAAAAAAATCAGTTTGTTTGAGGGGGACATTATTCATTACTACTCTGGCTTTGACCGATTTACTGCCGTGCAAGACCATGAGCTTGGTCTTATCAACATTGACTACAAGTTCATGTTCATTGCAGAAAAGAACAAAATGGTTGAGGGCTCTTTGCAGACCCACTTGTGTTTTAGACAGAATTAAAGTATCGTCTGCAAACATTAATAAAGGCACCCTCGAGCCAGCGAGAGTCGGAGCATCCGTAGGATAGTCAGAGTAGTAGAAGACAACTTTGTTGATGAACAGGGAGAAAAGGGTAGGGGCAAGAACACACCCCTGCCGCACTCCCTTGTTTACCTCCCCCTGTTTTCCCCATCTAACTCGGGCATAGGTAGAATCGTATAGCTTAATGATAAACGAGAGGATCTCTGCAGGCATCCCAGCTTTATTAAGAGTGTCCCAGAGTTTGTTGCGGGGCACTAGATCAAATGCAGACTTAAGATCTATGAATGCTGCGTAGAGGGTGCCCCCAGCTAAGACCACGGTATTCCAATACAACATCACAAATCTAAAGACTTGATCAGTAGTGCTAACATGGGAAGAAATCCTGCTTGATAGGTGGATAATATCTCATTATCATCAATCCACCTATTTACCCTGCTTAACACTAATCTGGCCACCAACTTCCGCATAGTGTCTATAAGACTGATGGGCCATTAGTTAGATGGAGAGGCTCGGTCCCCTTTTTTATATATGGGGATGATCTCCGCCCGTGCCATGATTCTGGGATGCGAGCGCCTCTAGCTAAGCCGTTGGCAAGAATGAGAATGTATTTCAGCCAGTTCTCCCGGTCAGATTTGAATATGTCTGCCGGGATACCATCTGGGCCCGGGGCTCTACCTGCAGCCACCCCATTAAGTGCACATTCTACGTCTAGCGAGGTAAAGGTTATTGTTACCTCTGGATCTACACACTGATACTGTCCTGAGTCATGTGTATTAGAGGAGAATTGTGTCTGGAAGTATGTAACCCATGCATCTGGTGGAACATTATTAGCAGGTTGCGGGCTAGGATGGTCACTTCCCCACTTAATTAGGTCCCAGAATCTATACCAGTTTTTTCCATTACATGCGGCTAGCAGCTCCTTCCATCTATTTTCATCATGGGCCTTTTTTGCTCGTTGTTGGATAGCCTTGTATTCATATCTCCTGCTTCTTACCTCCTGAACAGAGCCTGCCCTTATTGCACTGGACAGAGCTCTGTAGGCGTTCCTGCATGCCCTATCGTACCATTTTGCTGCCTTGTACCCTGGGCCCCTGTTGCTTCGCACTCCTGGTTTTACAAGATAGGTTCTAAGCTTGGTAAACAGGACCTCATGATGCGCTGGGAGTGCTAATAAAGTATCCTCATTAGTATCTAATTGCTAAAGGGCTGCAAGAGAGTCTACAAGTGTCAGCGTAATCTGTGTTACTGTGGCCTCTACCGTGGCAACCTGAGCACATTTTAGCCTGCGGGAATCGTTGGGCACAATCACATCTGGTGGTTCGCTGTCCAAAATTCTACTCCAATTTCCTGTATAAAACACATCTAATGTCAGAAGAAGAGGTTTGTGGTCACTCTCTGGTCTATTCACGACCACCATATCCCACTACTGAAAGTAGGATTGCCTTGGGTGCCTGATTTAGAACTTCCATTAACTACACGGAGCCCACACTCCATTGTTAAACTTTTAAGCTGGAGCACATCTTCAGACTATTTCTTTATTGGGGCGAGCAGTAATGACGGGATACCCCAAACTGCATCCTCATCACTAGTGAAGTTCCCGTCCTCTAGCCCAAGCAGCTCAAACATGCACTTAAAGTCCCCCGCGATGATCTTATTACAGGGCCCATTTGGGGTTTTCAGAAAAGAATCCAATCTAAGGATGGTCGGGGAAGCCTTTCCACCTACCTGCCCTCTGGCATAGACATTTATAAGTAAACACTCAGACTCATGTGCAGAGGTTATCCTAACGACCTGAATATCTGGATTATCAATCACTAACTCGTGGACCTGATAACCACCTCTTGTCTCAACCATATCAATAAGCCACCATATGGACGCCCTTTACTACTAGGAGTTGCAGGCTTGCCAATTGCCAGATAACCTGGCTGAAAGATCGTGTTTAGTGCCCAGGTTTCTTGAAACGCAGCTATGTCACACAGCTCAATTAAATTTGACCAGTCCTCGGATCTAGTCTTCATGAGCAGCACAGCAATGTTCCAGGAAAATATATTAAATGGTTTCTCGGCTAAGCCGATCTTTTGTCCTGGAATGACCAGGTCCTCAGTACCCTGGGTCCCATTAGGATTTATTAATTGAAGATTTAGATCCGACCGTTGGAGGGTATCAGGGACATTAGGGGTCTCTTTCATCTCAGATGTGTCAGCCACTGACAGTCAATCACAGCTATCTAGGCGGGACAGTGGGGCATATCTGTTTGATAAATTCATTTCAAATGTGTGTGCTATAACCTCAAAGTTATTATTGCAGTAGTCACCATTGGGCCTCATTCCTGATAGAGAGTTGTGATGGGGAGTATAAAAAAACCTAGGGGAAGCACAGATATTTTAGCAGGACAAAAACCTTCATACCTATTTCCTAAACATTCAAGTATAAGCCTGAATACGCGTGCATTATTAAAGTTAGCCACCACGCAGTCGCCTCCCCCATTCTTCACAGAATAACCAACCCAAGAGGAGCGTCTGGCCATTATAAGTTGGTTGCAAATGTCCCAGCTCCAAACCCCCGCTTCTTTCAAATGTACGTTCAGCCAGTGCATTGTTTTAGCCATTAACTGTTTGGTGGTTTCTGCCTGACCTTCCTGTACATTAGGTACATTCCTCAGGACAACGACCAACGGTGCTGCAGCAGAAGGAAGATCTACCACCCTGGGAACATGTCTGGATGAACTATTTCCCTGCCCATGATGTGTTGCAGGGAGGTTATGACTGAAAACCCCAGGGGCTGAGATTTGTTGATGGTCTAATCCTGGCGTGCCGTGCGTGCATACCGTGCACCTAGTGATCCTACCATTGGGACGATCTCCCTCCACCCTAGGCGTGCTCGGAATGAGCTGGGCAAATTCCCTAGACATATTCCCTACCTCACTCCCTCCACCTTCCTGAGCCACTGTACCCTCAGCAGAAGTAATAGCCTCCCCCTTTTTCTAGTTTGTGCAGTAGATTGTGGTTTAGAGGTTTGTGAGATGTCAGGTAGCGAGTTTGGGATTGTGGTGTTATTTATCACTTTAGATACCTTCTCAATAGATCCAATTTCCCCCCCCCCCAATAGTGCCACGGACGATGCATGATTGGACAAAGCTAAAAGTTCGAGATTGGTTACTTTCTCCTCGATTACAGTCAGTCTTTCAAGGATTGGAGAGAGAGATGCCGATATTAGGGCCCCAATTCTAGCCCATAGTCTCTCTTCGTTTTCCACCAGCAGATTTGCAGTCATAGTCACATTCTGTGTGGCTGCTGTAGGGTCAGTGGGCTGAGGCTCAGGAGGCGTTGAAGATGGTAAAAGCGCCAACCCACCAGTTTTAGACACTTTAGGCATTTTAGCGTTTTTTTGCCTCTGAGGACCCCCTCCCCGCTTCCTCTTTGAGGCCGGTTCTGGCAAAGTTCCCAAGGCTTGGGTTGTCATTGCAGAATGGGGATTGATGAGCTCGATTGTACCAAGTCACGCGGGGTGGAACTAGTCGATGGCTCTGCTATTGTTGGACGATCCAGCGGTAATGAGGAAGTTTGGCTACAACCCCCTACAGAGTTCAGTGATTCTGAGCCTATGGTCAGGCAGCCTTCGGTGAACGTGCAAGCATTAGGCCACCCAAAGATGACCGTTTGTTTTGCTGGGGATCCAGTAATAACCGCCGTTCAGTCATGGTGATTTCATGAGCTAGTACCGAGGTAGCTCTTACAATAAATTGGTCCAGGGTCCCAACAACACTTCCACCCGTGATGGCATTCCGCCCCCTCCCTTCCCACAAGTTCATCTTTAGCAGACTCAGCAACTAATTTCTGATATAACTCTAGCCCAACTATCACTAAATGTAATGGAAACTAACCTTCAAATGCTGGACACTAAGAAGGGTGGCCCAGCCCAGCCTCTTCCTGTCTCGAACGGGCCCGCCCTTGGCTTGGGCTTTGCCAGGCACGCGCCCGTGCACGTTCCGCAAAGCGGGAGCAGCGAGTCGTTGATGTAGGGCAGCAGCCAGGTGTGGGTGATTGACAGCAGCGGCCATTTGGGACTTTGAGTTCTTTGAGTCCTTACAGCGGTTCTCCTCAAGCCTCCTCGGTCCAATGCAGCTTATATGCAACTAGTTCCCAAATTATTTAGAAAGTGTATCCGTGATAGAGGGTTGTTCTATTTTTCTTCTTCCATTTTTCATGTGGATTTCCGTCCTTTTTCGCAGAAGTTCTTTCAAATGTCGTCTCGCATTATTTTTCAATGTTTTTATCCATTATTCATGCTTAAATTACAGCTGTTAACAAGAAATGTGCTGGAATACCATCTCATAACAAGAAAACATGTCAGCAAATGTATGCATAACGTTCCAATGATCCAATGATCCGACACACTTCACAAATGTCTGACATAATATCGACAGACAGAATATCGATATGCAAAAATATCGGAGCAAAAATATCGACAGCAAAAATATCGGAATCCTATCTTCATTAAGGTAAGTACAAAAATATCGAAAAAATAATATCGAAGTACAAAAATATCGGAATCAAAAATATCGTTTTTTTAAATGTATTAATAATAATGTAAAAATAAATTAAAAATACATATAATTTTACAACTATTAAATAAAAATATTAAAACAAAATTAAAACTAATACATATAAATTTAAAATAAATAAAACACTTAATAATTTAAAGTAATTTAAATTTTTTTTCATGTAATTTATTTGATTTAATGTAATTTTTTTTTGTTTTTACCCTGTACGCCTGTACTCCAAAAACCCAAAACTGACCCTGACCCCTAAAAATATCCCTGTACCCCAAAAACCCAAAACTGACCCTGAACCCTAAAAATACCCCTTTACCCAAAAACTGAAAACTGACCCTTATCCCTAAAAATACCCCTTTACCCAAGAACTGAAAACTGACCCTGAACCCTAAAAATACCCCTTTACCCAAAAACTGAAAACTGACCCTAAACACTAAAAATACCCCTTTACCCAAAAACTGAAAACTGACCCTGAACCCTTAAAATACCCCGTTACCCATGAACTGAAAACTGACCCAGAACCCTAAAAATACCCCTTTACCCAAAAACTGAAAACTGACCCTGAACCCTAAAAATACCCCTTTACCCAAAAACTGACAACTGACCCTGAACCCTAAAAATACCCCTTTACCCAAAAACTGAAAACTGACCCTGAACCCTAAAAAGACCCCTTTACCCATAAACTGAAAACTGGCCCTGAACCCTAAAAATACCCCTTTACCCAAAAACTGAAAACTGACCCAGAACCCTAAAAATACCCCTTTACCCAAAAACTGAAAACTGACCCTGAACCCTAAAAATACTCCTTTACCCAAAATTAATTAATATTATTTAATTACCAATTAATTATTAATTAACAATAACAATAAAGTAAATATATTAGCACATTTGCTGTAATTAATTTAATTTAATAATTAATATTATTTTTCCCAATTAATTAATTAAGAATAACAATAAATTATATATAAAAAATTCTATAATTAATGTAATTAAATAATTAATATTAATTAATTACCAACAAATTAATAATTATAAAAATGTCAAAAAGTATATTAATTAATTAACTAATTAATAGAAATTAATTACCAATTAATTATTAATTAAAATATGTACAAACATATATCAATTAATTAATTATTAAATTACTTCCCACCCTATTCCCCTATAAACCCATAACCCGCTACAGAACATATTTATCAATTATTATTTAATTAAAAATAATTAAAAATTATTTCTCAATCAATAATTCCTACTAATTAATAATTAATTTAACATAATTAAATTACTTCCCACCCTATTCCCCTATAAACCCACAACCCGCTACAGTAGTAAAAGACAATATTTAATTAAATTACATTAAAAATAAATAATAAAACATAATAAATACAATATAATATACACTAAATGTATTTAAAAATTGATATTAGTAACATCAAAGTTATTAATTTCGATATTATTGACATCGATATTTACAACTTCGATATTACTGATATCATACCAATATCGATATTAAGACTGTCGATATTACTTACCTTCGATATTTTGTCCCATCGATATTTAAACTTCGATATTTTTGTATATCGATATTTAAAAATCGATATTTTGTCTGTGTACCAAACTTCACAGCTTAGTATGACTTCCAACTGTTGTGCTTTTCACACTTCACTATTCATTTAAATGATCCAACACAAGGATGAGGCCAGTTACAACACAGAGTATGTCCTCAAAGACACATGCTCCCCGTACAGCGGCCCGGTTCCATCTCACGGCAGCTCTCCTTCACTGCCGCTCTGCTCCGTGCTCCGCTCACGTGGCTCAGGCGGCTCAAACCAGCGGCGCGGCTCAATCCCGGCTCGCGGCAGCTCTCCTCCGCTCTGCTGCCGTCGTGCTCTGTTTTCCGTGCTCCCCTCTTGCTCACGTGACACAATCAGCTGACCGCTTTGGACCCAGTCTGCTTGGAGACAGGGCAGGGGAGGCAGGAAACTTCACACACTTCAAAGGAAATAATCTAGAAACTACTTTTACTTCAAAGAAGACACCAGGTATAAATTTAGGATCCTCAGACTCACTCTTCAGTTAACTTTCTGGATCTATGGAAGGACTCTCAGAGGACTGCCTGCTACTGTGACCTGCTGTGTACTCCACAAGACGGCTTTGCTGCACCTGGAAGAACTGCTTCGCTGCCTGGAGACTGCCTTAAACCCTGAGAGACCTTCCCTGCTGCTTGAGCCTTGTTCAACTGCTGAACCCAGGACAGCCAGAGTAACTCCAAACTCTAATTGGCTAACCTCCTGATCGGAGACTAAGGGACAGAGAAGGCCCCAACCATCTTGAACCTGCATCTGGTCCTAAATTGAGTGAGTCTTATCCCCTATGTGGTGCCCCTGGATCTGGAACCCTGGTGGGGGTGTTAAAGGATCCGAGATTGCCAAATCCAAAACTTGGTACTCAAAACCTTTTTAGCTGAAAACTGCTCTGAGAACCAAGTGGATACTGGAACAAACCTGCTTGTTTATCCGCCCAAGGTGCATCGCCGGTCAGCCTGACTCTATGGCAGCTTCTGCTTTATTCTTCTCAGCTGCAGCAAATCCTGTTCAGCGGTGCTTCGCTGAAGGGGTATCTGACCTCCTGAAACTCTTGCTAGCTACAGCCTCCAGCTTCATCCCGCTGGAGATTTTCGCCTTCCAGATAGTCTGAACAAGTAAATCTTCACTGCAACTTTGTCGAGTGGCTCCTTGACATTAGTACCACCTTCTCAGACACAGCCTGCAGCCTTGCCCCATTAAACTTCTACCTTCTCAGAGTCTTTTTGACGAAATTGCTATTAAGTTTGAAGGTAAGAGCCGACTGGGCCCAATCTGCTTTTTGTATCCGACTCGCGATCCATCGCGGTCGGCCATATTTTTCGACTTTTAGCTGGTGTTGTGCAGCTAGAGGTTCACAGTTGTCGCTTTGATCTTTTAGGTGCTAGTTTTTACCTTAAACTTTTAAACTTAAAATTTCGTAACTCTAATGATTAGATTGTTGATGTTTTGGGTTAAAAATATTTATTAAAATGTACTCTATTATTTTTTATTGTTGTGCAATTTCTCATGCATTGTGTTTTCACTTTATTACCGTTTGTATGCTGTGTTAATACTTTACACATTGCCTCTAAGTTAAGCCTTTTTTCTTTTGTGCCAAAATACCAAAGAGTTAAGCATAGGGTAATTTAGTGACTTTTGTGGTTCACCCTGACAGGGACTGTAGCTGTTGCTTGAGCAGAGTTAAAATCTCACTCGACCAACAGCCCAATTTCTGACAACAATGTTTTGTGATGTTATTGTGTTTGGCATAACTTGTTCAAATACAGCAGAATATCTCACCTTAAGCAACTGGAGACTGACACAATTCCTTTCAGAGGGCCACAGGAGCGCGCAGTAAAACTGGGCCCAACCATGTTGGTTAAGGCCTTTTACTCCTGATGTTCCGGGGCCCAGCCTACTGTGGATCCTTCGGTACAAATGGGGGTGGTGATGGACGGAGCATCTGAACCAATCAAACACTCACACCAAGTCCACAGATCTGGGTTTAATCCATCACCGTTCTTTAGCCCACTCTGCCACCCCAGTTCAGACATGGCCATATGCAAATCAGTCTGACCCTGTGCCTCATGGGAACAGTCCAGCCCGAACTGCCAAGCCATGCCTTCCCTGGACCGGAAATAAGCTTCCGAGGACCGGTTTCTGGCATTTCAGCCGTCTTCAGCCCGGCTTGCTTGAATCCAGTGGCAAAGTCAGCAATGGACTCACGCCTGAGCATACCCTGCCAACTTATGGTGAAGAAAGCAGTACAAAAGGGGGTGGTGATGGACGGAGCATCTGAACCAATCAAACACTCACACCCAGTTCACAGATCTGGGTTTCATCCATCACCGTTCTTTAGCCCACTCTGCCAACCCAGTTCAGACATGGCCACATGCAAATCAGTCTGACCCTGTGCCTCATGGGAACAGTCCAGCCCGAACTGCCAAGCCATGCCTTTCCTGGACCGGAAACAAGCTTCCGAGGACCGGTTTCTGGTTTTGCAGCCGTCTTCAGCCCGGCTTGCTTGAATCCAGTGGCAAAGTGAGCAAGGGACTCACGTCTGAGCATACCCTGCCAACTTATGGCGAACAAAGCGGTACAAAAGGGGGTGGTGATGGATGGAGCATCTGAACCAATCAAACACTCACACCCAGTCCACAGATCAGGGTTTAATCCATCACCATTCTTTAGCCCACTCTGCCATCCTAATTCAGACATGGCCATATGCAAATCCGTCTGACCCTGTGCCTAATGGGAACAGTCCAGCCCAAACTGCCAAGCCATGCCTTCCCTGGACCGGAAACAAGCTCCGAGGACCGGTTTCTGGCATTTCAGCCGTCTTCACCCCGGCTTGCTTGAATCCAGTGGCAAAGTGAGCAAGGGACTCACGTCGGAGGATACCCTGCCAACGTATGGCGAACAAAGCGGTACAAAAGGGGGTGGTGATGGACGGAGCATATGAACCAATTAAACACTCACACCCAGTCCACAGATCTGGTTTTAATCCATCACCGTTCTTTACCCCACTCTGCCACCCCAGTTCAGACATGGCCACATGCAAATCAGTCTGACCCTATGCCTCATGGGAACAGTCCAGCCCGAACTGCCAAGCCATGCCTTCCCTGGACCGGAAACAAGCTTCCGAGGACCGATTTCTGGTATTGCAGCTGTCTTCAGCCCAGCTTGCTTGAATTCAGTGGCAAAGTGAGCAAGGGACTCACGTCTGAGCATACCCTGCTAACTTATGGCGAACAAAGCGGTACAAAAGGGGGTGGTGATGGACGGAGCATCTGAACCAATCAAACACCCACACCCAGTTCACAGATCAGAGTTTAATCCATCACCATTCTTTAGCCCACTCTGCCACCCTAATTCAGACATGGCCATATGCAAATCAGTCTGACCCTGTGCCTCATGGGAACAGTCCAGCCCGAACTGCCAAGCCATGCCTTCCCTGGACGGGAAACAAGCTTCGGAGGACCGGTTTCTGGGATTTCATCTGCAGAGCTGCGGTCTTTACAAAAGGTATCATGTGCCTGCTTTAAGGTGTTCCCTGGTCGACATAGGGGTAAGAGGAGATGCCCGGGCTGCGGCTGGTCACCAGGCTATACTCCACGGACACTCCCTAACCGGGAGACGGGTACTGTGAAGCATCTCTGTATGCTGTTAAACACCAGGTTAGTGCGCAGTCACGCTCAGGAGCTCTTTGACCTCTTGACCACCGAAAAACCGGTGTGCCTGATGCTAACAGAGACTTGGTTAGGAGGATCCTCCAATCCAGAAATCGCTATGGCGATCTCTTCAGAATACAACATTTATAGGCAAGATAGACTGGAAGGGAAGTGCGGAGGAGTAGCACTCGTGGTGAAGAAATCTGCTCAATTATTCCCACTGAGGCTATTAAAGGGTCTGAATCCCTTGCCTTCTCTTTATCTTTGGCGCCGCATCAGGCGGTGAAAGGGCTGCTAGTGTACAGACCCCCTGGCCCAGTTGGTTCTTTTTTTGATGATCTTCAGTCTGTTATGTCAATGCTGGTCTTGAGAGCTGACCACTGTATTTTGGCTGGAGATCTCAACTTTCACATAGATGAGGCTTCGGACCCAGATGTGATCAAACTGTCCGATATTACGGCCCCTCTGGGCCTAGCCCCCTATCTTTTTGAACCAACGCATGATAAAGAACATACGTTGGATCAGGTCTTCTCTACGGCCCCCATAGAGGTAACGGCACTTCTGCCGGTCCTTTGGACAGATCATCGGTTGGTCAAGTTCCATATATTGGGCAATAAGAAACCCCTGAGCAATGCCCCGAGACAGCAAGGATCAGCGTCGAGGGCATACCATCGGGTGACCACAGAAATGTTGGCGCAGGCTTTGCGCGAACACCCTTGCCCTCTCACGGGGGTTTTAGATCACGACCTGGAGTCTCTGCAGGCCTGGCTTGAGGACAGGCTGAATGATCTGGCACCTTCGAAGGCTCCTTGTTCGCTTCCTAAACGGGTTTCTGCGCCCTGGTTCACTGAAGCGCTGCTTGCTTCCCGCAGGCAATGCAAGGTGGCTGAAAGGGCCTGGCGGGCTCAGTATGACCCTGCTGCCAGACTCGATTATAGAACTATGGTCAAGGCTTACCATCGAGATATCCTTCTTGAGAAGAAGAGTTACTTTGCTAGGAGGATTGAGGCTGCCTCTAGCTCCTGCAAAGAGATCTATTCGATCGTTAGGGAATTCACCGCCCCACGGTCGAATGCGACCCAGTCCGCCTCCACCGAGACATGGGCGTCGGATCTCGCCAGCTTTTTCACCACAAAGATTAAGCTGATTCAGGACTCTTTTCCATTGAGGCCGGTTGTTGTCTCCCCCTGTGATGAGGATGGACCCTGTCCATCGGTCCCCCTGGGGTCAGTCCTGACAGACTTTACGCCTATTTCAGCTTCTTTGTCACTGACACTCATGGCCAATCTTAAATCGGGTTCGCCGCTTGACCCATGTCCGGCCAAATTTCTGGCGAAGATTGCGGCAGTGGTGAATCTGCTGGTGAATCCCCTTCTGAATCTTCCTCTGAGCCAGGGTGTGGTTCCACCGGCCTGGAAACAGGCTATGGTCATTCCCCTTATTAAGAAGCCTGGTTTAGATCCCGAGGTCTTGGCCAATTATAGGCCTATTTCTCTCCTTCCTGCAGTGGCAAAGATCGTGGAGAAGCATGTACATACTGCGCTTTCCAATTTCCTGGAATCACACGATCTGCTTCATTCCACTCAATCAGGCTTTCGCCCTAATCTTAGCACTGAGATGGCGCTGCTGGAGGTGTCCGAAGCCATCAAGGAGGCGCTGGACTCGAGTGGCAGAGCCATGTTGATAATGCTTGACTTGTCGGCAGCCTCTGACACCGTCCCCCGTGAGGGTCTACTTGTCAGACTTCATGAGATCGGTCTGAGGGGGACGGTGCTCAGCTGGTTTAGATCTTTTTTGGCTGGCCGCCGACAAACGGTCTGGGCCTCCTTCAGCTCTGCTGAGATGCCGCCATTGGGAGTCGGAGTCCCGCAGGGCTCTGTGTTGAGCCCGACTTTCTTTAACATCTTTATGACCCCTCTGGCGGCATTGGCTGAGTCTTTCGGGGCCCAGATCGTATCCTATGCCGACGATACCCAGTTTCTCTTTACCTGTCGGAAAGGAGAGGATTTTGATGGAGAGAGTATCCGAGAGTGCCTTGGGGCTTTTTTCGAATGGCACCAACTGACCAGCCTCAAGTGCAACTCAGATAAATCGGAGGTACTCTTCTTCGGCTGTCAATCCGATCCAGACTGGCAGGTATGGTGGCCCGCTGACATGTCTCCTCCGGTGCGCTCGTCTCAGTTGGCTAAGAATTTGGGGATCAAAATTGACAACGGCCTGACTTTAAGATCTCAGATCCTTGCCCTTACCGGCTTCTGTTTTGGCCTCCTCCGTATGCTTCGGAAGTTTTTCCCTTTGCTATCTGAGGACCATAGGAGGACTACGGTACAGGCCTTGATTGGTTCAAGATTGGACTATTCCAACGTCCTATATCTTGGCCTGCCGGATTATCTCCTGCAAAGGATGCAGGTGGTCCAGGCCATTTTCGGCCTGCACAGGCGGGTCAGAGTCTCTGGTCTGCTGCAGTCTCTTCATTGGCTGCCTATCCTGAAGCGGATAGTTTTTAAAGCCTTAACTCTTGCACACAAGGCCCTCTATGCCTCAGGGGCTAAATACCTCCAAAGAAGGCTCGCCTTCTACCGTCCGTCACGATCTCTGAGATCAGAGGCGCTGTTTCTTGCTACTGTCCCTCACGTGAAAAGGGCCCATATTGGAGGCCGCTCCTTTATGTCTCGGGCTCCACAGCTTTGGAATTCTCTGCCCCTGACACTGCGTAGTACCTCAAATCTGTTGGCCTTCAGGAAAGGCTTGAAAACTTGGCTTTTTGCCTCTTAGACTCCCTTTCCCTGCTGACCCCGTTTCTTTTATATCTGTGTTGTGTTTGTCTTTTTCAGGCTGTCAATAAAGCGCAGGGACACTCTTTTGAGTAGCCGAGCGCTATAAAAGACATAAGTAACATAACATAACATAACATAACATGTGGATCCTGAGCAACTGGGCTAAGTTCTGTGTTCTGCCCTTAACTCTCAGTGGTAGCTGTGGACGAGCAGTCAGAGGCTTCTCGGGGGTGAGGCGAGTGAGAATGCAGATTTGTGATCCCAACTCATAACCCAAAGAACACATAGCAGTGTCAATAAATCAACACCCAGTCAAATATTTATTTCGATACTATATGAAGTATTTTAGTTCTAACTCTACACATTCAAAGATAAGTTACAATATTTATGAACAATAGCATATTTCTCCTTGGGTTCAGAGCTCTAGTATTTCACTGCCAACTCCCTTTACCACCTGTTCTTCATAATGTGGTCTAGGTAATTCCCCATTCACTGGTGGCTGCATCCAGGGAATGCTCACTAGTAGACCTTAGCTCAAGAGTCTACTCAGACTCTTAGAAAATAGTCAAAAGTTTCTTGGCACAGCAGTGCTCTAAGCAATTAGTCCCTTGTGGCCCAGTAGGCCCGAAACCAGTTTTACCCACTCCATAAGCAAGGAAACATGAAGCTTCTCAGCAGGTGTCCCATTGGCAAGCACTCGCAATGCTCCAGTCCTGTTTGGGGAGTAGGCTGCATGCGGCATGCGCTGCAGCACCTGGCAAGCGCAGGCTCTCCTTTGAGCTTAAACAGTCAGCTCCAGCATCAATCGGAGGTGCTCCGTACTCCTCCTTTACAGTAAGTCATTTGCAACCCAACGGGACAGGGGGAGTTGTATTCCAATGCACCCTATGCACCCCAGTGTTGTGGGGATCAACACACAGCATCTTCCTTCCTTCATAAGGGCAGGTCAGTTGCAATCCTCGCTGCTTACTTGTGGCCTACAGGAAACATGACTTCACAGTTCTGAGGCGATAGCATGATCCCTACATCACTCTTAATATCAGCAGCTCCTTCTGGCACAAGGGGTTGCCAAAGTACTACCAAGGCCCACATCAGTCTGTACCATGGGGACCCCTACTAGCATAAGGGGTAACTGCAGCAGTTCTGCACAGGCTTTGGCCATCATTATCTGACAGTATCTTCCATGGTGGCCCCTCCTGTCATACGGTGCCACACAAGCTTTATTCTCCATGCACAGTACTCTGAATACGACTATCTTCACGGCTACCCTCTCCTGGCATACAGGAGTCATTGACTTGAAACTGCATAGGTACAATGACCTGCTTGGTGCAGCAATTATCTCCACACAGGGCACTCTGGTCTTGGCAAGTAGGCAGGCAATGGTGCTCCTAGCTCCATAGCAGGTGGTCTTGGTTTTTCTGGGTGATGTACCCTCACCCAGCAGGCCTAGGCTCCCAGTCCTGGTCACAGGCAGAAGTCATGCTGAGCTTCCCCTCCTCACAAAGGCCAGCTGGCTGCTTGGCAGATAACAATTTTTGAGATCTCAACCTACGCTTTTTATATCCGATTTCCAGACACAATATGTAATTTAGGGTCAAGGCATTTAGGGCCCGATGTAGGTGTCCATTTACCGACCGGTAACGGCCGATTTCGGCCGTTACCGACCGGTAAATGGTCATTCCTGATGTAGGGGGCCATTTTACCGATTCGGTAAATGTACCGAATCGGTAAATTTACTGAATCGGTAAAATACCGAATCGGTATTTTTTACCGATTCGGTAACTTCCATATGTAGGTGGGACTCTTCTGAGTCCCACAGGCCAGTCAGATTCTGTATTTTACCACCCAATCCTATTGGGTGGTAAAATACCGAATACAGGTGTGCATGCACATGTGTGCATGCACACCAGTGCCATGTGACAGACAGACATGCCCTATGTCTGTGTGCCACATGGCACACGTGCCTGAATTCAGGGTGCCAGAGGGTGTCAAAGTGACACCCCCTGCACCCTTGCAAAAATCGGTATTTAGCGAATCGGTAAATACCGATTCGGTAATGACCATTGATTCCTATGGGATAGGAATCAATGGGCTTTACCGATTCGGTATTTACAGAATCGGTAAATACCAAATCTTAACGATTCGGTATTTACCGATTCTGAAATATCTACACACCTCCCCCCCCCCATTTTACCACTTTCTTAAATACCGAATCGGTATGATTCGGTATTTAAGAAGTGGTAAAATGAACTTACCTACATCGGGCCCTTAAAGTTTTATGTTGGGGTTCTGCTTCTTTTGAAGTACACACTGCTCCTCTCCCTCCTCCTCTTGGAAAGCCATCTGTCACAGCAGGTGAAACTTCTAAGCTGACATCATGGCTGGAGTTTACAACTGGATGTCAGCCACAGTGATATGTGTATCAAAAGGTTAATCTCTACCTCCAGCCTCACTTTTTATGATTCCCTTATCAGCCCCATCTCTCACCTGAGATGTGTCCAGGCTTATTCATTGTGATCTTTCACTGAATCAAAGAACACCCTTTGAAGTGAACAGGGGGAGTCTCTCTCTCTCCCTTCTCCAGTGTGTTACACACAGCTCGCAGGAATGTAGCAATACACAGATCTCTATGGGGGGATTCTGTTACCTCCTCATGTCTTCACCAGGCAGGCCTGAGCTTTCCATAATTGAACCCAAAGTGCTCCATGTAATGTACTGTTACAAGCACACCTGCACTTAGTGTATGTACGCAGCACACATTGTCCAGCACTGTCACCTCCATGTAGTGTGCCATGGAAGGCACACATACATTCAGCACACACATTCACTCTGTCCGCACTGTTCAGTACTGTAGCTTTTCAGTATTTAGCCACTTGCAGGCACACCTACAGCCCAAAACTGGTCCCAGGATGCGTGTTTCTGGTCCAGGAAGACAAGGCTTTGCAGTTTGGGCTGGACTGTTCCATTGAGGCACAGGGTCAAGACTGATTTGCATATAGCTGTGTCTAAACTGGGGTGGCGAAGTGAGATGATGGATTCAACCCAGACCTGTGAGTGGTGAAAGCAGTAGCTTTCCATCACTATGAGGGTAGTACATTAGGTGCCCCTCCCACAGTGGTGTAGAAAAACTTGGGGGCCCCCAGCAAAGTACATGTAAGGGGCCCCCATTCTCCAGACTCAATCAGGAGCTCTCAGGCCAGGGGCCTGCCGCCTGTGCACAGTCTTGGAGGAGGGCCCATGGAGCTCACCCCCTACCACTGCACTCCCAGTCTAACAAGATTGTAGGCCGTGAAACAGGCTTAGATCATGGCTCACACACATGATAAATGTTTGCCTATGACAACAACAATCCACATTAGGGATCCAAACAGTTAAGCACTCAGGGAAGGGATATATGTCCATTATCATTATCATTATCATGCAGAGGACTTTTCTGTCATTACAAAGACTATCTCGAAACTCAAAATACTTTAACATATATGGAGAATATTTGCAGAATACATGCATTTACCCTATCCACCGCAACAGTGTTTGCCTCGCTGCCTGGTGTCAATAAGCATTGGTGCTGCCTGTTAGCAACTAAGGTTTTTCCTGACGTATTTGTGTTTTCTTCGTTATGCCAATGCCATTAGCATTTCTGATGCAAGTTAGCCTCTAAGTTTTCTACTGCTGTATTTGGGTGAACTTGTTTTTGCCACTGTCATTAGCATTTGTGCTGCATATTAGCCTCTCAGTTCTTTTTTTTGCCCTATTGCGCCTTAATGTTGTTTTCCGTTAGCGCTGTTTTAGTATGTGGCTGTCCTTTTCCCGCACCCACCACCTAGTGCCCTGCCCCCTTCCCATGACCTAATTAATGGAGGCGGCAGCAAGTCTTAGAGCCAGTGTGCCAAAGGCAAGCCCGACTGCTCCTGTCCGTGCTGGGACCGCACTCGGAGCCTTGGCCCTCTAGCCACCCACAGATACTCCTCCACAGAACTCAGATGCCTAGACGCTGCAACAACAACTGCTGCCTCGCAAGTAACAAGGAGTACGCTTCAGGCATAATAGACATTGTGGGTTGACTGATTAAATCCAGGAGTGAGGCTGTCCTTATTTATACAAATATTCTTATTTTCCTTCGCATCATAGATTCTTTGTGCTGCTTTATTGTTGTCCTCCTCAATATTTAAAAGGAGCACATATTGTTGTGACCTGGTCTGTGCCGGTCGCTCCACCCGCCGCGCGGCCCACCTGCGCGTGCCCAGTCCCCGTTTGCCGCCGCCACTGCCGCCACTGCCAGTAACTGTTTCTGCCTTCTTTGTATTGTGCCTGCATTCTGTATTTTCTCCCGCTGTTGTGCCCTGATCGTCACAGTTGTGCCCCTGACTGTTTATCTGCTATCGCCGTTTTTTTCCCGCTGGTGTGCCCCTGCTTTTCACTGTTGTGCCCCTGATTGTATTCCTGCTCTCACCGTTCTCCCGCTGCTCCACCGCGCTCCCTGCCGCTGCACCCCCGCGGCCCCACCCCCGTTTCCTTCAGCCTCACACTTCGCATCGCTGCCCTCCCCACTCGCCACCCCGCTCCCGCCTCCCAGCTGCTCCTCCCTCGCTCCGCCCCCCACTCTCCATTTATGGCAGAGTCCGCACGTACGCGCAGCGGGCGCGCCGATTGTGCGCCGAAGGCACGCCAAAGGCAAGCCCATCTGCGCTCGTCCCGCCTGGACCGCGCCTAGCACCAGGACCCCAGGCCCCCGCAGATGCCAGCCCACCCGCTGGACCTACGATGTTGCCACCCTCAACGCACTCAACACCGGCCGGATCCCCGGCTGCCACCGAGCCACCCCAGGACGCACCGACGGACCCTTCACCTGCCAATCCTGCAAGTTCTCCTGCAGCCAGACCTGCACCGCACCCGCCAAGACAAGCACCAGCAGCAACCACCTGAAGTGCATCCTGCTCAACACCCACTCCATCCACAGACACGCCGTCAAACTCTGGAACCTCCTCGACTCCACATCTTCAGACGTCGCCTTCCTCACGGAAACCTGGATGAACGCCTCCTCAGCGCCCGACATCGCCATCGCCATCCCGGACGGATACAAGATCACCCGGAGGGACCGCGTCAACCAGACAGGAGGAGGCATCGCCATCATCCACAAGAACACCATCCGCATCATGACCAACTCTGACGACACCCTTGCAACCACCGAACACCTGCACTTCCAGATACACACTGACCCCAAGACCACCCTGAGAGGCACCCTCATCTACAGACCACCGGGACCACGCACACAATTCAGCGAAGACATCGCCGACTTCATCAGCCCGCACGCCCTCCCCTCTGCTAACTACATCCTCCTAGGGGACCTCAACTTCCACCTGGAGAACAACAACGACCGCAACACCACCACCCTGCTGGACAACCTCGCCAACCTCAGATTCAAGCAACTAGTGACCACCCCCACCCACTACGCCGGCCACATGCTTGACCCCGTCTTCTCCTAAAGCAAGGACATCTCCTTCAGCCACGTCACCGGACTCCACTGGACAGACCACAGCTGCGTCCACTTCAGCTTCAGAAGGACCACGCTCCACCACCACCCACAACAGGTTCCCTGCAGAAGCTGGAACAAGATCACCATCGACCAGCTCGCCACATCCCTGAGCCAGAACCCTCCCGCCAGCTTAGCGAACCCCAACCAAGCCGCCAACAACCTCACAAGGTGGATCAGCAGCTGCACAGACAACCTCGCTCCACTGAAGACCCCCCCCCCCATCAGACCCGGCAACAAGATAGCTTCCTGGTTCACCGACAAACTCAAGAGCTCTATGAAGAACTGCTGAGCCCTCGAGAAAGCCTGGCGCAGAGACCCGACAACAGACAACATGACCACCCTCAAACACGCTAGCCGAAAACACCACCAGCTGATCCACACCACCAAGAAAACCACATTCAAGGAACGACTAGACAACAACGCCCACAACAGCAAGGAACTCTTCAACATCGTCAAAGAGCTCTCGAACCATAGCGCCGGAAACAACGACATCACCCCATCGCAAGACCTCTGCAACTCGCTCGCCTCGTTCTTCCACAGCAAGATCGCTGATATACACAACAGTTTCAGCACACAGCCGACGCACCCTACAACCACACCAACGCCCCCCACCACCACCCTCCGCGCCTGGACCCCGATCAACACCGAAGACACCATCTGCACGATGAACTCCATCCACTCCGGGTCACCAACCGACCCCTGCCCTCACTACGTCTTCAACAAGGCCAACTCCATCATCGCACCCCATCTGCGGGACATCATCAACACCTCCTTCGACACCGCCACCTTCCCAGAGAGCTGGAAGCACGCCGAACTCAGTGCCCTACTGAAGAAACCATCAGCGGACCCCACCGACCTCAAAAACTACCGCCCCATCTCGCTCCTTCCTTTTCCTGCCAAAGTCATGGAGAAGACCGTCAACAGACAGCTGGCCACCTTTCTCGAGATGAATGGATCCCTCGACCACTAGCAGTCCGGTTTCAGAGCCAACCACAGCACCGAGACCGCCCTCATCGCAGCCACCAACGACATCCGAGCCCTGCTCAACAACGGGGAAACAGCGGCTCCCATCCTCCTGGACCTCTCCGCAGCGTTTGACACGGTCTGCCACCGCACCCTAGTGCAGTGCCTCAGCAACATCGGAATCCAGGAGAAGGCACTTGAGTGGATCATCTCCTTCCTCGCCGGAAGAACCCAGAGAGTCCGCCTCCCCCGTTCAGATCACAGGCCACCGAAGTCATCTGCGGCATACCACAAGGATCATCCCTCAGCCCCATGCTGTTCAACATCTACATGAGCCCCCTCGTGGTCATCGCACGCCAACACATCCTCAACATCATCTTCTACGCCGATGACACCCAGCTGATCCTCTCCCTCACCAATGACCCCGCAACCGCCAGAACCAACCTACACGAAGGGATGAAAGACGTAGCCGAGTGGATGATGAACAGCCGCCTGAAACTGAACTGGGACAAGACGGAAGTCCTCATCCTGGGATCATCACCCTCCGCCTGGGACGACTCCTGGTGGCCCTCTGCCCTGGGCAGCGCACCCAAACCAACGGACCACGCACGCAACCTGGGCTTCATCCTGGACTCCTCCCTCTCGATGACTAGACAAGTCAACACTGTCTCCTCGTCATGCTTCAACATCCTACGTATGCTACGGAAGATCTTCCGGTGGAACCCCACCGAAACCAGGACGACGGTCACCCAGGCGCTCGTTACCAGCCGACTGGACTACGGTAACTCCCTCTACGCCGGAACCACAGCCAAACTTCAGAAAAGACTCCAGCGCATTCAGAACGCCTCAGCATGACTCATCCTGGACATCCCCCGACACAGCCACATCTCCGGACACCTGAGAGACCTGCACTGGCTCCCCATCAGCAAGAGAATCACGTTCCGACTCCTCACCCATGCACACAAAACTCTCCACAACCAAGGACCCAGATACCTCACCCACTGCTGACCTTCTACACTCCCACCCGCCAGCTCCGATCGACCAGCCACGCCCTCGCCGCCATTCCCCGCATCCGAAGAGCCACAACGGGAGGAAGATCCTTCTCCTCCCTGGCGGCCAAGACGTGGAACTCCCATCCACCTCCGCCTGACCCAAGATCACCTCTCCTTCAGGAAGCAACTCAAGACCTGGCTGTTCGAGCAGTAGCGGAACCCCCCCCCCCCCCCCCCCCAAGCGCCTTGAGACCCTCTGGGTGAGTAGCGCGCTATACAAATGCCCTGATTGATTGATTGAAGTAAGTAACAAGGAGTACGCTTCAGGCATAATAGATATTGTTTGTTGACTGATTAAACCTAGGTGTGAAGTTGTCCTTATTTCTACAAATATTCTTATTTTCCTTCGCTTTTCAGATTCTTTGTGATTTACATTTTGTCGTGCTATGATAAGGACCTCATTCCCTGGATATATTTTTTATGAAAATTATTGCCAGAATTGCTGATATTACTTGGACCGGTGGGTACTCGGATCAATTGCTCATATTCTTTGGATCTTTTACAATATAATAAATCTGTTTACCCTTGAACAAGGGATGGACCACTGGGTTTGGTTTATCACGTCTGTACCTCCCTTGACCCTATACAACCAAATATGCTTGAGATGTCTCTCTACCAGCTGTATATTGGTGTTCTTTCTAGCTGTCCAGTATCGGAGCAGAGGTCACATACAATAGATATTACTGGCTGTTCGTTCAGCCACCCATGTGGGTTTATCCCATAATACTTATGGCTGTTCCCCTTTTTCTGCACAGGTCCTGGTGAGATCTACCTTGCCGTTCTACTTAAAGTTCCACTATTTTGGATACTCTTTGATGAAACACACTCACTACAAGGACCTTTCCTTTTGTTTTTCTGGTGGGTATTTAGACCACATGAAACCATTCTTTAATTGAGTTCCATTATGTTTCTAGTCCTTATCCCTTCTTCAGTAAGTGGTGGACCTCTGTTTCTTTCATTATGTAAGTCATTGTTAGCCTTTATATATTGGCGTGTGTTATGGCATCTACTTTTGGGAATGTCACTACAGGAACAGGTCTCTGTTTTTTCCCACTCATGTGTTTTATTCATTTCCCTTTCTAGCTCTCATCTCCCTTCTTCTCCTTTTTCTCTTTATTCCCTCTATTTCTCAATAAATATTAATCCTCTCCCCTCTGTTGTAAATAACTGTTGAATGCTTAGATACTTTTAATTGTAGTGTTTGTTAAATGTAGTAGTCTCTTGACAAAGAAGGAAGGGATTTCCATGTAAATATTAGCTTGGCTTAATATTTATGTTCTAACTAACTGTTGTACATTTAGATATTTTTTTATTGTAGTATCTGTTAAAACATGTACACTCTTGACTTTGGAAGGAGTGTGTTTGATGTTAATGTTAGTTTTGTCCAATGTCTTTGTATATGTTTAGTAAATTTCCTTGGTTACCTAGGATGTACATAGTGTCCCTGTCTTAATGGTCGTATGTATCTTATTGTCGTTGTTTCTTTCAAATGGTATAGTATTTGTCTGTGACAATTGGTGTATATTTACATATGTGTATATATGTTTGTTAAATTCACAGCCCTGAAGAAGTCCATCTGATTGGACGAAACGCGTCAGCTGTCTTTGCTAATCTTGGATGATTTTTTTATGCACTGCAACTTAGGACCTCCCATGCTCACAGAAACCTGCACCATCCCAACTCACAGATCACGACTGACCTAGAACCGCTATGCTGAATCCTGCTCAATGCCAGATCACGCTGCAAACACGTCAGAGAAATCTGGTACACCATCACCTGCCTCACCCCTGATGTTACCTTCATCACAGAGACCTGGCTCCTCCCCCTCCTCCATTCCCAACATCGCTACGGTGACGCCCAATGGCTACAACATGATACACCTTGACCACTCCTACTAACATGAAGGCAGCATCACCATCATCCACAAAGAAACTATCAGCGGCACCACACCAATCACAGAATACCTCAACTTCCAACTCCAAACAGAAAGCAGAACAAACATCAGAATCACCCTCGCATACAGACCCCCAGAACCATGCCCCGGCTTGTGCAACGCCATCGCCAAATTCATCACCCTACTCGCCAATGACTCCAAGCATTACATCTTCCTCTGTGATCTAAACTTCTCCGTCGAGGACCCCAAAGATGCTGATGCAGGGATTCTGCTCAGTCACAGAACTGTGCACAGAGACTCAGGACCTCAGTGAATTCGGTGTACCAAAAACTCACCTTAGTACCCAACATCCCCTCCCAGATTAGCATCAGTGTCACATTAGCTCTTCGTCCTATAGCAAAGTCACCAATGATTAGACAACCCAGAACATGCGACTTAGGATACATCAGGTAAGGAGGGAAACATGAGCACTCTTTTGTTATACTCTCATACCAGTCCAGAACAGGGAGGAAAGGGAGACACAAGCAAGTTCAAAATGTTTATTTTAACGCCGTGATCTCAGGTGCAGCATCTTATCTAACACAAGCAGACATATGATAAAAAATAAGATTGTCAGCATAGTTACTATTCCATAAAGTATAAAAGGAGAAAGCATGTTATAATCCTAAATGGAACAAGTTAAATATATACCTATATTTCACCCTCCCTTGCTAGTAGGTTATTTTATAACCAAAGACGGTCTCTTAGGCTTGCATAGGCGACCCCATACCTCAGAAATTAGCAGGAGTGAATCACATTGAGTTCTGCACAAGCTCTCAGCATACAAATGTTCTCCATGTGTGTTCAATCATGCCTACACAGTGTATTATTAAAGGCGCCAGTATCTGAGCTCTCCACAGCTGCATAGATGATATGTCTAGAACGTGCGCTGACCAATTCGAACAAAAGCAACAGTGTTGATATAACCTTGAAGGACTCGGCACTCACTGTTCAGACTAAGCTTACAAAGCAAGTCTAGCAATGTAGAAAAACAAGTTATTCTTGTGTGAAGCAAAACTCTCAGTCCAACTCGAAACAATATCTAACGTGTGTGCCGTGTCGTGTTCTAATCTAGGACCCCGATCAATAATGTGGCCTTATGCCCCTATACGGCTATAATCCATTCATACCCCTATAATGGCATAAACGATCAAAAGCGATATTTCAGAAACTCGTCTCTGGCCTAAAACGATCAGAGCCACATTTCAGAATCTCTTCCTCTGCAGCTCATTACAGCAGATGACACAGCAGAAGCCACTATCTTAGATTCCTAGATTACACTCCGAGTTCTTCAACAAGATAAAACTCAGCAACCTGGGAAACCCCCGCTTGCTATGTTTTGATTAGTAATAAATAGAACTCTAATGAGCATTGAAAGGACGATCACTTCCTAGTGACATCTTTATTGACGTCTTATGTCCAAAAACTTACGTCAAACAAAGCACCTTTCAGGTATAAATATTACCAACGTTGCCTTTAGTAAACGCTGCGACGACGACATCGATGATAGCGATGGTGTGGTGAATACAGGAGCAGAACAGCTGTCCCTTGCAGAGCCCAGCAGATGCAAGCAGCCCACGGACGCTGCCCCTCCTCCTCCTTGACGCGCTGAGAGAGACGCTGTCTTTTCTCTTGCCGAGAAAATCCAGCTCCGGCGTTTCCAGCCTACTCTTGCGAGTGACTGGGATATCGAGCCCTGAAAGGAGATACAAGACCTCCAACATTTTATTTCAGAGGTATGGTGTTGACTAAACCCTTAGAGAGAATTCCTGAAGCAAACCTTGGCAAAACCAACTTAACTAAAACTGCTACTTATTTACTCCCTCCCAAGTATTAGGCTTAGGTCAGGTACACTGGGGTAGGCGTAGTTAGAAGCACCAGCTGAGTACGTTAGCCTAATGTATATATGAATGTATATCTTTTATTCATTTTAACCATTGTATGGCTAAGAAACCATATCAATGCTTTTACAGTATTATTTCGCAATCCTCCTTTTACTGTACGCACTTTTTATAATAACCAGTCTTGCAACGGTGGCAATTCATTTCTCTTGCACGAGAAGAAAGACTGTTCAATAAATAATACCTTTTTATTGAAAACGCCCGTCTCTCTATTCTCTGCATATTGGTGAAAGTAATCTGCACAACTGACTGAGTAAAATAACTGTCTATTGTTTCACACAACTCTAGAGATTGACTCTTATTCTAAGGAGCAAAGTTGTCACGTTTATGCGGTTGTTGGAAAACTGAATCCCTTCTTGTCTGTACCAGGGAAGCTGATCACTTCCTATTCAGTCAAGAAAGTTTCCAGTGACCTCTGAGCTAGTTGGTAACAAACCCAATTAAGTTTAGCATAGTCAGTAGAGACCTGGAAGACCGCACTTCTACGTCTATACTACTGTTTATGTTATTCCAATGCGCAGGGCCTATAGGGAATATAGGAACTACACTACATGGCGCCCAACGTTTGGTAAGACGATAAAACTAGCGCAAGACGTTAGAGTAACTCAGTCGTGCATTTTTTACACAGAACCCTTTCTACCGTAAATACTCCAATAGACGCCTGGAGTGGGTGAAAGGTTAAAATCCGCCCGAACTTAGTAGGAAGAGATTCCTATGTAAAGCTCTGTTTTTTTCAACGTTGAAGGATACAGTGTTCCAAAATATTGTGCACCTAATCTTTGTCTCCTTGGAGACCTGCTCTGCAAAACCTTTCTGACAATAAAATGTCAGACACTGAAAACGGAACCGTTGATGCCGACCTAAATGCGACTCAGCAGGGTCCCGGTGAAATTACTGAACCGGGTGCAATAATCATCCCGGTCAACATAAGAAAAACTATAACGTCAAAACTTATAGAAAATGGACTGACCACACAAGGTGGCACAGTCGTCTTCGTGATAGAGGCACCCGAATATCGGCAGACAGAGGTATTCTATTCCTGGATAAAATTTCCAGCGGCAAACACCGCAACACACGAGTTCCACTATTACAAAATAGGGGATCCACCGGAAGAGTACGCTCCTTTCGAGGAGATTGAAATCCCATTAAAATACCAAGAGCACCTGCTCTGGTTTAAAGGTGCCTTAAAACACAACGATCATATCACCAGGCTCGGTCCAATAGGTAGACCAGGAGCAACGTGGCCGGTTCTAGCCAGCTACACACCACATCCGGACATTGCAAAAATGTCTAGTGAAGAACTCTTAGTTAAAATAAGAGAATTAACAAAGGCATATAGAGAGTTAGTTCAATTGGCAATGGAGGATAAAGGGATCCGCCAGAAATTGAAGGAAACAGATATAACAGATCAACCAATTGAGCTTGCCAGAATTATAGAAAAATGTTATGAAGAACTAGGTAGAGACAGCTTGGGTGGAAAACCAGTAAAGCCCCAACTGCTCGAAAATCCTGAAAAATTATTTATTAAAAATAATTCAAACACTCCTAAAAAGAGCTGGGATGGAAATAAACAATCCACTCCCAAGGAAAAAGTTTTCCAGTCCAGAGGAAGGTCTCCTCGATGGAGGGAAAGAACTCCGACTCGAGAACACCAGTCTCCCCAGAGGGAGCCCTCTGAGAAAAGATATAACCTTAGAAATAGGGATAATTTGAAGAAGCCTGATAGATATCAAAGTATTGATACACGTCCCTCTCGATCTTTTTCGCAAAAATCGGAAAGAAGAGGACGGTCAGACCCAGGAGAGCACACCAAGTCCAAAGACAAGGAACCAGCTCAAAGTAAAAAATCTCAATTTCCAAGAAAGAAGGTAGCCAGTATTAGAGTAATTGAACATGCCGAGAATACTGAGGACACAGTTGAAAAACGGGGAGTGGGCACAGACAATGTTAGACAGTGCAGCAGAAATCACCATAGCTCGCAAGATCCTGATGAGTCATCTGGAGACAGTGACACGAATGAATACATTCAAGTAGAAACTGCCGACACCAGAGTTAGCGAGCCCCATAAGATATACGAAATAACACTGCGTATAGAGGGAGATAAGACTAGGAAAATAAGGGGTCTATTTTGGGATAAACTCTCAAAAGGCTATGAAATGAATGAAATGAAATGAAAAAAATATTTAATAGAGCGCACTGCGGCCAAGCGGCTTCCTGGCGCTGGGGACCTGATCAGAAGCTCACAGAGGGAAACCAGGAAAACTAGGAAGGGAATGCCTGAGAAAAGAGGAAAGTTTTAAGGGCCTTACGGAAGTGAGTGTAAATGGGGATGGAGTGGATAGAGAGTGGGAGGCTGTTTCCTTGTGCCCGTGTTAACGTACTGATCTCCATTTGTGCCTGCTGTATTTTTATTGTTGTTTTGTGCCAGTGTCAGCGTTTTTCCTTCCTGTTTGCCCGCCTACATCGCCGCCCTCCGTCTTCCCTCCCCGCTCTCCGCTTCCCGCCACCACCGCTGACCCCGCCCCTTTTTTCCTTCTGTTCCCTCCCCGCTCCCGCCTCCCAGCTGCTCCGCCCACCCGCGCACTTCGCCTTATATGGCGACCGTGCGAACGCGCAGCGGTCACGCGCAGCGGTCACGCGCAGCAGGCGCGCCGATTGTGCGCCGAAGGCGCGCCAAAGGTAAGCCCGTCTACGCCCGTCTGCGCCTGGACCGCGCCCAGTGCCAGGACCCCTGGACCTCGAAGACCCCGGCCGACCCGCCAGACGTACTCCGCCGCCACCCTCATCGCACTCAACACCGGCCGACTCCCAGAATGCCATCAAGCCACACCACGACGCACCCACGGACCTTACAGCTGCCACGCCTGCAAATTCACCTGCATCCGGACCTGCCTCGCACCAGCAGCCGCCAAGTCGAACACCAGCAGCACCCACCTCAAGTGCATCCTGCTCAACACTCGCTCCGTCCACAGACACGCCATCGAACTCTGGAACCTCCTAGATGCCACAGCCCCTGATGTTGCCTTCCTCACAGAGACCTGGATGAACGCCTCTTCAGCTCCCGACATCGCCATCGCTATCCCGGAGGGCTACAAGATCGTCCGGAGGGACCGCACCGCCAACCAGATCGGAGGAGGCATCGCCATCATCCACAGGAACACCATCCGCATCACGACCAGCACCGACGACACCCTGACCACCGCCGAACACCTGCATTTCCAGATCCACACCGACCCGAACACCACCCTCAGAGGCACCCTGATCTACCGACCCCCGGGACCACGCACACAATTCAGCGAGGACATCGCCGACTTCGTCAGCCCGCATGCCCTCCCCTCCGCCGACTACATCCTCCTGGGGGACCTCAACTTCCACCTGGAGAACAACAACGACCACAACACCAGCACCCTGCTCGACAACCTCGCCAATCTTGGACTCAAGCAGCTGGTGTCCACCCCCACCCACCTCGCCGGACACACACTCGACGCAGTCTTCTCGTCCTGCACAGACATCGACTTCAGCCACGCCACAGAGCTACAATGGACGGACCACAGCTGCGTCCACTTCACCTTCAAGAGAACGACGACCCACCACCACCAGCAACAGGCCGCCCGCAGAAGCTGGAACAAGATCACAGCAGACCAGTTCGCCACCTCCCTGAGCCAGCACCCTCCTGCCAGCTCAGCGAACCCCAGCCAGGCCGCCGATAACCTCACGAAGTGGATCAGCAACTGCGCGGACGAACTCTCCCCGCTGAGGACCCCGCCCAGCAGACCCGGCAGCAAGAAAGCCCCGTGGTTCACCGACGAACTCAAGAGCTCCTAGAAGAACTGCCGAGCCCTCGAGAAAGTCTGGAGAAGGGATCCTACACCGGACAACAGGACCACCTTCAAGCTGGCCACCCGGAAGCACCACCAGCTGATCCGCGCCACCAAGAAAACTGCTTTCAAGGACCGGCTGGACAACAACGCACACAACTGCAAGGAACTCTTCAACATCGTGAAAGAGCTATCCAACCCCAGCGCAGGAAACAACGACATCACCCCATCGCAAGACCTCTGCAACTCCCTCGCTTCATACTTCCACAACAAGATCGCGGATATACACAACAGCTTCAACAACCAACCAACGCACACCAAGACCGAACAACCACCCCTCACCACCACCCTCCACGCCTGGACCCCGATCAGCACCGAAGACACCATCCGCAAGATGAACTCCATCCACTCCGGATCACCGACCGACCCCTGCCCTCACCACGTCTTCAACAAGGCTGACGCTGTCATCGCACCCCACCTGCGAGACATCATCAACACATCCTTCGACACCGCCACCTTCCCTGAGAGCTGGAAGCACGCCGAACTCAGCGCTCTACTCAAGAAACCCACAGCGGACCCCACCGAACTCAAGAACTACCGCCCCATCTCGCTCCTCCCGTTTCCAGCCAAAGTCATCGAGAAGACCGTCAACAAGCAGATGGCCGCCTTCCTCGAGACGAATGGATCCCTCGACCCCTCACAGTCCGGCTTCCGAGCCAATCACAGCACCGAGACCGCCCTCATCGCCGCCACCGATGACATTCGAGCCCTGATGGACAACGGAGAAACAGCGGCCCTCATCCTCCTAGACCTCTCCGCAGCATTCGACACTGTCTGCCACTGCACCCTAGTACAGCGCCTCAGCAACGTCGGAATCCAGGACAAGGCGCTGCAATGGATCATCTCCTTCCTCGACGGAAGAACACAGAGAGTCTGTCTACCACCGTACAAGTCAGAGGCCACCGAAGTCATCTGTGGCGTCCCTCAAGGATCCTCACTGAGCCCCACCCTCTTCAACGTCTACATGAGCCCCCTCGCGGCCATCGCACGCCAACAAAACCTCAACATAATCTCCTACGCCGACGACACCCAGCTGATCCTCTCCCTGACCAACGACCCCGCCGCCGCCAGAGCCAACCTGCACGAAGGGATGAAAGAGGTAGCCGAGTGGATGACGACCAGCCGCCTGAAACTGAACTCGGACAAGACGGAGGTCCTCATCCTGGGCTCCTCACCCTCCGCCTGGGACGACTCCTGGTGGCCTCCCGCCCTGGGCACCGCACCCAAACCGACGAACCACGCACGCAACCTGGGCTTCATCCTGGACTCCTCCCTCTCCATGACCAGACAAGTCAACGCCGTCTCCTCGTCGTGCTTCAACATCCTGCGCATGCTTCGGAAGATCTTCTGGTGGATCCCCACGGAGACCAGGAAGACCGTCACCCAGGCCCTCGTCACCAGCCGACTGGACTACGGCAACGCCCTCTACGCCGGTACCACCGCCAAGCTCCAGAAGAGACTCCAGCGGATCCAGAACGCCTCAGCCAGACTCATCCTCGACATCCCACGAACCAGCCACATCTCCGGACATCTGAGAGACCTGCACTGGCTCCCCGTCAACAAAAGAATCACCTTCCGCCTCCTCACCCACGCACACAAAGCCCTACACGACCAAGGCCCGAGCTACCTCAACAGCCGAATCAACTACTACGCTCCCAAACGCCACCTCCGATCAGCCAACCACGCCCTCGCCGCCGTCCCCCGCATCCGAAGAGCGACTACAGGAGGAAGGTCCTTCTCCTACCTGGCCGCCAAGACCTGGAACTCCCTCCCGACCGACCTGCGCCTGACCCAAGACCACCTCTCCTTCAGGAAGAAGCTGAAGACCTGGCTGTTCAAGCAGTAGCGGCACCCCCCCACCCCCAGCGCCTTGAGACACTACGGGTATGTAGTGCGCTCTATAAATGTCATTGATTGATTGATTGATTGTTCCAGAACTGGGGGGCCAGGACCAAAAACCGAGTTCCTCCCGTTCTGGATTTGCGAAAGCGGGGGATGTGCAAGAGAGAGAGGGAGGAAGAACGGAGAGTGCGGCTAGGGGCGTGAGAGTAAATGAGAGAAGTGATGAAAGAGGGGGCAGAACGAGAATGAGCCCGAAAGGCTAAGCAAGCCAGTTTGAAGAAGGATCTGAATCGAGTAGGAAGCCAGTGAAGAGATTTGAGAACAGGTGTGATATGGGAGGATTTGGGGAGGGACAGAATGAGGCGAGCTGCGTGATTTTGAATGGCCTGGAGCCGGCGGGTTTCGTAGGCGGGTATGCCCACGTACAGGCCATTCCCATAGTCGAGGCGGGAGATGACTAAAGCCATGACTATGGTTTTGAGTGCGTCGGTGGAAAAAAAACGTGAGATTTTCCGGATGAGACGGAGGGACAAAAAACAGGAGGACACGACGGAGCTGATCTGGCTGTGCATGAATAAGTCATGACTGACTTTAATACCAAGGGTGCGAACAGAGGAGGCGGGCGAGGGAGGGGGGCCAAAAGAGAGGGGCCAGTGTGCAGGGGACCAAGGGTTAAAGGGACCACCAGTGAGGACAAGTTCCGTCTTGTCAGGATTGAGCTTGAGATGGTTAGCACTCATCCACTCGGAAATGAAAATTAAAGTGGAACAAAATTTAGGAAGAGAGTCCGGAGAAGAAGAGAGATCGAAGACGAGCTGGAGGTCGCCGGCGTAATTGTACACAGAGACCCCCAGCTCGAGAAAGGAGGAGATGAGAGGATAGATATAAAGATTGAAAAGAAGGGGGGAAAGGGAGGAACCTTGGGGAACACCACAGGTGACCGAGCGGGGAGGGGCAGAGAAACCGGAGAGATGAACAGCCTGGGACCTGTCCCGAAGGAAGGACGCGAGCCAGGAAAAGGCCGCGCCCCGAATGCCCACTGCGCTGACACGGTCGAGAAGAATGGAGTGGTCAGCCGTGTCGAACGCAGCGGACAGATCGAGAAGGACCAAGGCTTGGGGAAGGTTAGTGTCGGCTTTCCCCTTGAGTTCATCCAGAACCGCTAGGACCACTGCCTCCATAGAGTGGCCCGGGCGGAAGCCCGCCTGATGGGAAGCCAAAAGGCCATTCTCCTCGATATATGAGGAGAGGCAGGAGGTGACATGGACCTCAAGGATTTTGCCGAGGTAGGGAAGAAGGGAAATGGGTCGAAAATTAGAGAGGGATCCAGACCAGTTTTTTTTAGAATGGGGAGGACGATTGCGGATTTTAAAGATAAGGGGACAGAACCAAGAGCCAGAGAAGAATTAAGTAGAGCAAGAGGGGGGGCAGGGCAGTTGGTGAAGAGAGTTTTGAGAATGCGTGCCGGTGCGCAGTCCACGGGAGAGCCAGACTTAACTTTGAGCAGATATTTGAAAAATAAATCAGGGGAAATAGGGGGGAAGAGAGCGAAGGAGGACGGGGGAGGTGTGAGGGGACAAGTGCGGCTGGGTTGAGGCACAGTGGGGATGTTAGCTTTAATCTTCACAATCTTGTCAATGAAAAGTGACAAACAGAGGGACTGAGAGGGAACCAGACAAGGGGAGGAACGATCGGAAGTGGCAAGATTGTGAACCAGGGAGAAAATTTCACGGGATTTGTTGGCGGAGAGAGCTACTCTCTCAGTAAAATAGGAGGTTTTGGCCGCTAAAATTGCTTTTTTATATTCGGTGAGAAGTTGTTTATATTTGGCGCGCAAAGAGGGACAGTACTTCCGTCTCCAGAGGCGTTCCGACCGCCTAAGGTCGAGTTTTAATGCTTTGAGCTCTGGGGAGAACCATTTGTGCGCATTATAGGGGCGAACCGCTTTGATCTTTCTGAGCGGGGCCACTAGGTCACACGAAGAAGATAGCCCTATGACATCCTGTTAGCTGAAAAAGACTGGCCCCCAGAGTTTGTCAGGGAGTGCCCTCGTGGCGAAGAAATGATTATGCCTGCCTTCTCGAATCATATTCCGATTCACACTAAATATGTATATGCAAGGAAATGGGCAGTGGCCCAGGCACCAGCATTATATAAAAATCATGTAGGATGGGATGAGGACTCTCCTCCTCACAAAATCCAGTTAAAAAGTCAACCGACTGCACAAAGGCAGTATCCAATTAAGCAAGAAGCTAAAAAACAAGTCAGGGAGATTTTAGATCAACTTGAATACCAGGGGGTGATTGAAACATGCACCTCTCAAATGAACAATCCTTTGTTTCCGGTCTCCAAACCAGACAATTCATATCGTCTAGTATTGGACTACAGACACCTAAACTCACATTTGCAGTACAAAATTCGCATAGTGCTGCACTAATGAATAACATAGTTTGGAAAAAATATAAAACGACATTAGACATATCTAATGGTTTCTTTTGTCAAAATATTGCACAAGAAAGCAGATACTTGACCGCTTTCTCAGTAATGGGGTCGCAGAAAAATTTCTGTAGGCTCCCACAGGGATTCAAGAACAGCCCAGGACTATTCTCAGCCAGAGTTACTACAAATATATGATGATGAGGCATTATCTTATGTCGATGACATCTATCTAACAGACGACGACTTGGAGACTCACTTGAAAAGGGTGAACACCATTATACTTGGGTTCGCAGCAGAGGGTTACAAATTCAACTTTAAAAAGTCTCGAATTGCCCATCTGACAGTATTATTTTTAGGATACGAATTATCAAGTGAAGGAAAAAGCCTAGCGGACACCTTCTTAGAGAAGTGCGCTGTACTGCAAGCACCAAAGACGCTGAAGAACTTACAATCAATTCTAGCCTTCCTGAATTTCGGAAGAACTTACATTCTAAATTATGCGGAGAGGGTTAAACCTCTCTACGAACTAATTAAACCTGATTTCAAACCAATCACTTGGACTCAAAAACACACAGAAATTTTGAGATCACTGCAAACAGACATGTTAGCTAAAACTAAATTAGAAACACGCGATAACACACGCAACCTTGTAATCCGAGTCATCCCAGGAAGATGCGGATTCACGTACCTGACCTCTAATGAGGGAGAAACGGTACCAATAGCTTACAAATCACACTTGTACACACAAGCAGAAAAAACATTCAGTCCCACAGAAAATACTGTGAAAGCAGTATAAACTGCATTAGCTAATGAACGAGAACTAGCACATGGCAAAAGGATCAATGTCCTTACAGCGGAATCCGCCTTCGAGGCGCTATTCAGCCTAGTAAACCTGCCTTTAGTGTCACTGGTACCGAAATGGATACAGTGTGTAAATTCTCTTGGCGCGGAAGATGTGAAATACTATTTCGCCCGCAACTGAAAAAAACTGAATGATCTGACATATGAACAAGATTATCCTCTGCCAATCGAAATTCTGCCTCTCCAACAATACTCCTGTATAATCTATACAGACAGATTTGTACAGCATTTCAACGTAGAGAACAAATCCTACGATGCAGCCTGCAGGATTGTTAAAGGTCGCTGGTTGTGCGGTAAATTCAGACTGAAAATAACAAAAACTGAATCAGTAAGAAACTGTTCGGCTCAGCAAGCTGAAATCAGATCTTTAAAGATGGCGCTTGAAAATGCAGAATGTGAATTCCCGACACTAATCGTGTGTGATTCGCTTTTCTGCGTCAACTCTTACAATAATAAGTTACAGAGCTGGGTTAAAAATGATTACAAAGATGACACAGGTGCCACAATCAAGCATAAAATGCTTTGGAAACAGGTAGTTCTTTTACAGAAAGAACTACGAAAGACTCACGTGATACACACTCTGAGTCATCAACGTGATGGCGTTCACGTTGCTGGGAATTCATTGGCTATTACAGCCACAGTGGAAGCAACTAAACCGGCTTCCGTAGCCACAAAAAAGCGTTCAGAAAAATACATAGACGGGGAAAACATGCTGGCAGAAAAAACGTCCTTAAAAGGCGACTGTGCAGCACTACACGTGAACTATCCACTCCATTTTGCATACGTAATTGATGCAAACTCCGTTCCTTTTGCTCGAATCCCTGAAGTGGGGGATAGGGTAATTCCAAACATGAATCTTTTTAATAGCAGAAGCACACATGGGATTTGGTCCGAGGCACAAAAAGATCAAGGAATCTCTGACTGAATTACAATCAGTATACTGGTGGCCGGGGATGAGCGTGCAATATCAAATATATGTGAAGAACTGTCCCGACTGTGACAGGGATCGCAGTAATGAACCGGTCCAGTCTGTTGCCCAGTTACCGTTTATAGACAGGGTAATGCTGTCTACATGCCATCGCGCGTCCTATTAATCATTAAGACTAAATTCACTTAAAAAATGTGGCCCCAGCGCTCGGCTGACGCCAAAACTGTTATAAAAGATCTGCGAGTCTTTATCAGCACATACGCAATTGCCATGTTCCATTCTGACCAGGGTTGTGCTTTCAGCTCTCGAGCTTATAAGGAGGCAATGGCCAGCATGGGCGTTGGGTTGCGATACTCTTGTCCATCACACCAAGAAGGGAACAGTGTAGTGGAAAGAAAAAACCGGGACATAAAGCAATCTATAACAGCGAAGGTATTAGGTTCGGGTGATGGGTGGGTCAAACATTTAATAAGTGTCCAACTTAGTCTGAACAATTTGCCAAGAAATTCTCTAAAAGGTTTCAGCCCATACGAACTATTGTTCGGAACTAGAATGTACATTCAGGACTTAGATAGTCAGGTATCAGTGGTAGAAGATAAGAATAAAGACTTTGACATCAAAGACCGTTTGGCTGTTTTACAGGACTTGAATGAAACAAGAAAATCCTTAAGCAACATAAAGTTAAAGCAACAGCCAACTACCACTGAAGAGGCACCACCGGCCCCAGCAAGCCCTGTCTGGATTCCAAAGATTGGGGATCTAGTCAGAGAAAAAATAGCGGTGAAGAAGGAATTTGGGCCTTCTTACAGAAAAGCAGTACCTGTCTTGGCAATCAACGGAACAAGATCAGTAGTACTACCGCCCCTTGCTGGTAAAAAGGAGAACAGAGTTGTATCAATCGACCTGGTAAAATCACAAGCATGTGGCCTATAATCAACAGTAGGCCCAGTGGACTCCCGAGAAACAACAGAATACCCAAACTTGCTACAATTCAAAAGGTTCAAACTGAAAGTCTAATCACATTTGATAAACCTGCAGTGCACAGAGAGGGACTACGCAATAATGCCATGGAACTCGTGCCTTTTGAAACACAGATTGAAACAGTTCATCATGAAACACCAGTCTACAATGACGTGGCATCAGAATTTGCTACCGAAAGACAAATTGAGAAAACAATTCCAACAATTGACAGAACTGCCTCTGGCTACTTCATCAATTTCGACAACTTTTCTGAAGATCAAAGCAACCCAGAAGTGATGCCAGAAACAATGACTTTTAAAGAAAAAGCAACAGAACTCTTTCATCAACTCAAGGAAATTTACCTTATACCTCCTTGGTTAGAGTTCTGGTTTGGTCTAGGTGTATTTTTCCTCCTGCTTTGGCTCATCATGGTACTTTGTTTGGGAAAATTGATTGAGGGAAAATACAGTTCAATGGACACAGCAAGTCAGAACATCAACTTATTCCTAAAACCACACAGATCATCCCACGTGAAGAAAAGAGAACTATCAACAGTAAATGTCACAGCGATTCCAATACCCGGCTGGGTAGTATGGGACAAAACTGACTATGAAGTATATGGTCCGGTTGAAATCCTGAAATATCCTCACCAGTTCAAGGTTTCCCTAAGTGACTTTGTAAAACCAAGTAAATTTTCTGATGATTGGGATTTTGGAAGTATTAATAATATGATGTCTGATTTAGTGTTGTCAGCGAGATTTACAGAAAATGATTATTTACAAGGTTCGTCTAGTTATGAACAGATGTACTGCTTCTTACATTACGGAGACCATTACTTACATAAATCTGCACAACCTAGAAATGTTTTTAAATATAACCAATGGGAACATTGTGCTACTCCACCTAAAAGCAGTTCTAAAACATTCTATGAGAAATGTCAGTACTTCTCAGGGTTTAACACCAGGGATGCAGAAACGTTTTATTATAAACTGTTGGATAAAACAGGGTTGAAAACAATGCTGACAAATACTAAATTGATATATTCAGAAGCATTTTTTGAAAAAATGATGACATTTGGATTTGATTTTTGGAGAAATAACATTGAAACAAAAACCATCTGGGGTACAAAAGAATGGCAGGTACAAGGCATAGAAGCATTATTTTGAGCCTGCATGATCCCAGAACAAATAATGTTCTTAAATGACACAATCCACCAAACAACCTGTCTTGGCCTAGCTAAGATTAAAGACCTTAACAAACCGTCTATTCCGAAGCCAATACCTGATAATGCAACTACAGATATTGAAATAGACGTATCTAAAATTTTACATCTAAACAGAACACATCCTGATTGGAAAAAGTGGTTAATCTGGCCTATTGACACGAATAACTGTCAAGATAGATTCCTGAATAAAACACAGGGGTTAACAATATCCAGACCAGACCCTAGATACTCCCAGAGACAACATCCAGGGATAGTAACAACATACAGTGTAGGAAAACTCTGCCTCGAATGGCTAGAAACATCCACACTGGCAGAAATTAAGCAACACATATCTTTACTTAAAGATGGTGCTGATTTGCGCAATTTCATTCTGGGACCACGCAAACAGCGTCAAAAGCGTTTCATAGCGACCAGTATATATGCGGCTTACAACGAGGCTTGGAAAGTAACACAAATTGAAACAGCTGAAAAAATACAAGAAATTGAGCGTATTTATTTGGAAAAATCACTTTCTGTTGTGGACAATGGGTTAATGACTCTGTCCTCCAGAATATATTCACTGGACAGTATTGTATCATCTGCCATAGATATAATAGATAAAGACTTGCTAATGTTACAGCATGGCCAGTCGCAATTGCGTTCTATTGTACAGTTAGGCTGGACGCTGCAAAATCTTCGTTCAGGCTATGTGCCTTGGCGTTTAATCAACACAACGTCATTGTTTTCCATCTTTAACCTTACTGATAAACAAATCAGCTTGGCACAGAAAGGAGCAGACTATACAATCCTGAGCATCGAAAAACTTGAGAGATTACTATTGACAATGTCAGAAAGTCCTGTCATTGAATGGATAATACACGGGATTATCACAATTCCGATAACAACTTTCCGATTTAAAAATTGCCTTGAATACATACCGACTGGCCAGTATGAACGTTTGGGTAAAGGGTACATTAAGTCAGCATGGAAATTACCATACACATACACATGCTATAGTGACAGCAACAAAAATGTATTTCTTAGTGGTGAAAACTGCAAACATTCACTAAGCGGTATACTTTTGTGCCAGGGTATTAATTTACACGGGGCCTGTGAAGGAAATTCAAACAACCTTTCATGCCACCAACATGTCACACCTGCAACGCAGATAGAGCCTTTCTTTAAGCAACTCTCAAACAGGAGTTACATTCTAATAACGGATCACAGCTGTTGTGGCCTTTTGCCAGGGAAAGCATATCGCGTACAAGTAACTTCCATGGTCAAATGCTGTATGCAAGCATTGTTTCCAAACGGCCCTGGAGACTCCGAGACTCCCAAATGGCCTTGTTTGAAAGTCTCTTCTATACGAATTGATACTTTAAGCAGAATGAAGTCTGTGCTTTTGCAGACAACAGTGCCCATCACGTCATCAAAAGAGACGTATGATCTCCAAGTTGCAAGAACAACATCAGAGATTCATGACCTTTTATCAACAAATTGCCCCGTGCATTTCACAGAAATGCTTAGCCAAATTCTAAATATGTCAAGTGCCATAGGCATCCCAGGTGTATTTAAGACCATTTTTACGGTACTGTTAACACCATTCAAAGCAATTCTAGGAATCATTCCTAATTTTGTCCATTCAGTCTTTGGCGGCATACCCCTGATTTTGGGACTTGTAGCAGGCATTTTATTTTTGACCCTCCTGCTCCGATATGGCAAGCCAAAACACAGACATGACTCCGGCAGGGATGGAAGAAACGATCCTAGCAATACGCTACCGGGACCGCATAACTAGAGTCCTTGGATTGGTCAGGCTGAGAGATCTGAACATGACCTGGTTTCTTTCATTCAGACCTATATGGCAGACCTGCATCTTACCTGTGCTTCGATGTATGCTATGCGGAGAAGAATGTGTGTTAGACACCTGTCTTGCACTCCCATCAGCAGTACCAATGGATATCGATACTTTGCTAAGTCCTGTAACGGCTCACGCATTGTGTTGTCCCCAGCGGCTACCAATCCTGATGACGGCATTCGTTGAGACTCCTGTGCTACGACTAGGTGGTGACAGTGGAGCGAGAAATAAAAGCAACATCACCCAGGTATGACCTTCTGTGAGCATTGCTGATCCAGACTTTGATGACAGCAATCATTCTCACACCTGCCAAGTTACAGCACTATCGAACTTGGTCGAACTGTCACCTGATTTTGTAGACCAATTCTTTGAGAGCCTGTCTGATATGATGTTCTCCCCTGAACAGAAACAATAATTTTTGAAAAGCATTCTGACACACAGCGTTCCCATGAACTCTGAATTCGGCCTTCAGTTTTGATCAACAAAAACTACTGAAAAGCGTTGGAACTCTATTCCTCCGTTCACCAAGAATTTCTTTTTTTTAATTGAACTATTTTCCTAAATATTTACCTTTTTTCTGGCACAACAATTCTTTGCTTAAAGTAGAACTATTCATAAAGAACAGAACTTCTATTTTTAGGTAATTCTAGAGACATAATAACTTTACATCAGCCTCTAGCAACATGTTACAACAAATGCATTCTATGTAATGAAATTATCTTGCCCTTCTTTTCTGTATAAAGAGATATTTCATGTGTAATTTTTTTTCGCAAAATCGTTCAACTGTTTACATATGCTATAATTTTTAAATAATTTCTATGCTTAAAGACGTACAGTACGTTTATTTTCATGTATTTCAAAATACGCCATTTCAAATGCAAATATGTATTTTGGGGTGGACAATGTTACACATGCATCTTATTGCTTTAGTTTTTAGTAATTTGATGGACATAAATTCGTGGAGTGGGTGTCGTGTTCTAATCTAGGACCCCGATCAATACTGTGACCTTATGCCCCTATACGGCTATAACCCATTCATACCCCTATAATGGCATAAACGATCAAAAGCGATATTTCAGAAGCTCGTCTCTGGCCTAAAACAATCAGAGCCACATTTCAGAATCTCTTCCTCTGCAGCTCATTACAGCAGATGACACAGCAGAAGCCACTATCTTAGATTCCTAGATTACACTCCGAGTTCTTCAACAAGATAAAACTCAGCAACCTGGGAAAGCCCCGCTTGCTATGTTTTGATTAGTAATAGAACTCTAATGAGCACTGAAAGGACAATCACTTCCTAGTGACATCTTTATTGACATCTTATGTCCAAAAACTTACGTCAAACAAGGCACCTTTCAGGTATAAATATTACCAACGTTGCCTTAAGCAAACGCTGCGACGACGACATCGATGATAGCGATGGTGTGGTGAATACAGGAGCAGAACAGCTGTCCCATGCAGAGCCCAGCAGATGCAAGCAGCCCACGGATGCTGCCCCTCCACCTCCTTGACGCGCTGAGAGAGACGCTGTCTTTTCTCTTGCCGAGAAAATCTCGCTCCGGCGTTTCCAGCCTACTCTTGCGAGTGACTGGGATATCGAGTCCTGAAAGGAGATACAAGACCTCCAACATTCTATTTCAGAGGTATGGTGTTGACTAAACCCTTAGAGAGAATTCTTGAAGCAAATCTTGGCAAAACCAACTTAACTAAAACTGCTACTTATTTACTCCCTCTCAAGTATTAGGCTTAGGTCAGGTACACTGGGGTAGGCGTAGTTAGAAGCACCAGTTGAGTACGTTAGCCTAATGTATATATGAATGTATATATTTTATTCATTTTAACCATTGTATGGCTAAGAAACCATATCAATGCTTTTACAGTATTATTTCGCAATCCTCCTTTTACTGTACGCACTTTTTATAATAACTAGTCTTGCAATTGTGGCAATTCATTTCTCTTGCACGAGAAGAAAGACTGTTCAATAAATAATACCTTTTTATTGAAAACGCCCGTCTCTCTATTCTCTGCATCTTGGTGAAAGTAATCTGCACAACTGACTGAGTAAAATAACTGTCTATTGTTTCACACGACTCTAGAGATTGACTCTTATTCTAAGGAGCAAAGTTGTCATGTTTATGTGGTTGTTGGAAAACTAAATCCCTTCTTGTCTGTACCAGGGAAGCTGATCACTTCCTATTCAGTCAAGAAAGTTTCCAGTGACCTCTGAGCTAGTTGGTAACAAACCCAATTAAGTTTAGCATAGTCAGTAGAGACCTGGAAGACCGCACTTCACCGTCTATACTACTGTTTATGTTATTCCAATGCGCAGGGCCTATAGGGAAAATAGGAACTACACTACAGTGTGCAAAAGAAAGCAAAAGGTAAAATGGCGTTTAAACTTCTAATAAGCTCATGCTAAGTTAACACTGTACAAATGCATGGCTCAGCCCCTCTACAATGCTAACTCCTCCAACCTCCTGCAATCATGAGCAACAGTGGCCTCACCCAATTGGTCACCAACCCCACACACAGCACTGGACATGCGCTCGACCCGATCATTATCACCAGTATCAGAGTCAAGTACAGCATATCACTGAACTCATCTGGACCGACCTTGCAATTGCCCACTTCACCATCGCAAGGCCCTCTGGCATCTACACCAAGCCTACCAGGTCCTACCACTGCAGCTGGAACAAAGTGGCAGACAACCAATGGAAGGACACCCTCCCCAGCCCTGTAACCAACCTGGAATAAGCCATCTAGTATTTCTCCACCTTGATCACCATCTGTGCTGACAGTCAACCCCATCAAGCCCTCCAGGATCGCAGATCCATCAAACAAACCTGATAGTACACACCAGAACTCAGGACAATGAAACTCAATTGCAAAGGGTTAGAAACAATATGGTGCACCAGCAAAGACCCCACAGACCGAGCCTCCTTCAAGACAGCCCTGAACAAATACCCCCCTATTCCTGAAAGATACAATAGAGACACAGTGGCAGGCCGCATTGACGCAAGCTCCAACCACAGAAATAAACTATTCAACATTGTCAGAGAGTTCTTCTGCCTGTCAGCCACCAAGAAAATTATCCCCCTTTACCAGGAACTCTGCGACACCCTAGCGGACTACGTCCACAGCACGATATGCACCATCTCCAGTAACTTTGAACACCAACCAATTGACCTCTACAACATCCTCACTCCAACTGACACCACACACAACCACCAGCTCACCATATGGGAACAGCTCATCATTGAGGGCACCAAAGCCATCATGAGCTACATCCACTCAGGAGCAACCATGGACCGATGCACCCACCACATCATCAACCTCAGGAGCACGGAAATCAGCTACAAACTCACCTCCATTCTGAACACATCCATCACTATGGCCCCCTTCCCAAATGGATGAAAACACGCAGAGGTCAGACCACTCCATTATGAAACCCTGCTCTGAACCCATCAAACTCAATAACTACTGCCCCATCTCTCTGCTCCCCTTCCCCAACAATGTCCTCTAGAACGCCATCAACTGCTAAATCGCTGAACATCTGCAAAGAAACAACCTGATGGACACCTCCCAATCCGGATTCCGTGCCATCCAGAGCACTGAGACCACCCTGATAGCTGCCACTGATTACATCAGAACCCTCCTCAACCAGGGAGAAAAAGTTGCCCTGATCCTCCTAGACCTCTCATCAGCATATGATACTGTACCCTACCAAACACTCATCAAAAATCTCCACCATACGGTAATCCAGAGAGCCACCCTCAAATAGATCGCATCCTTCCTCAGAGGATGAACCCAGATAATCTGCCTACTGCCCTTCACCTTGGAACCCAAAAGAATAATCTGCGGCGTCCCACACTGTTCAACACCTTCATGACACCCCTGGACAATATTGTCAAAACCTTTGGCCTCAACATCATATCCTATGCAGACAACACCCAACTCATCCTCTTGCTCTCAGTAGACCTCTCCACTACCAGGACCAACTTTCACAACTGCATGATGAGCGTCGGCGACTGAATGAAGACCAACTGCCTAAAGTTAAACACACATAATAATGTGGTCCTATTGACAATTACTCAAACGGAAGTGCAAAATTCAATTGCAGTGTTGGTGAGTGAGAAAACACGTTGAACAGATCACACTTAAAGCTGTTTCAAATAGTAAAACACATTTTATATTTTCAAAATCATTTGTAACATAAACGTTTTTTCTCTCATCATGGTTGCTCCAAATAGTGTGCAACAAGAAGTGTTTATAGAGGTGCTCATGTGCTTAGTGATCAGCAAGAGAAAAGAAATAATAGTAGTTACCACAATATTTACTAATTTGCAACAATGGCTATGAAAAATTCAGATTAGCCAAGGTTAATACTAATACTTGCTATTTGAAGGGGTGGTGGCTGAATCCAAACACACTGCTCATGGGGAGGTATATATTCAATCCAGGCATAGAAGATTATGGTGTGTTTGGATTCAGCCACCACCCCTGTAATAAGGAGTCTTAATATTGAACAAACCTTTCAGACAGGCTACTGGCTTGGGCTAATTTGAATTTTTCATAGCCATTGGTGTATATTAGTAAATATTGTGGGAATTACTATTATTTATTTGTACCCATGAGCCACAGGGTCAAGACTGATTTGCATTTATTCGGGTCTGACCTGGGGTGGCGAAGTGAGCTAAAGAAAGATGATAGATTCAACCTTGATCTGTGACTGGGGGTGAGTGTCTGAAAAGTTTCAGCGCTCCATCCATCATCTGCTTGTGCTTGCCTTGTTCTCTTTAATTTGGCAGGGTATGCCCAGACATGGGTCCCTTGCTCTGTTTGCCACTTGATTCAAGCTAGCCTGGCTGATGAGGGGTGGCACCCCAAAACCGGTCCCAGGATGCTTGTTTACCGTCCAGGTAAGACCTGGCTTTGCAGTTCGGGCTGACTGTACCCATGAGGAACAGGGTCAAGACTGATATACATATAGCTGGGTCTGAACTGGGGTTGCGAAGTGAGCTGAGGAACGATGATGGATTCAACCCAGATCTGTGAAAGGGGATGAGTGTCTGAAACGTTACAGTGCTCCACCCATCATCTCCTTGTGTTTGCGATATTTTATATAGAACATCTAAACATAAAGGTATAGAGACGGAAGCAGAGGACACTGCAGTTCCTTTTTTCAATGTTATACTATTAATTGATCAACGCAAGAGGCCTAATTGGTGGATTCACTAAAATCTGAGAGAAAAAAGCAATTGTAAAATAGAGAAATAATTTTCTACAGGTCGTAGAAAATAAAGAAACCCTTCCAACTATGCTGTCTCTTTCAACCAGCTTCTGTTTATTTGTGTTCTGCAAGATTTCTACAGCTAAAGAAATGTATGCAATAAAAAAACCTCCCAACTAGCAAAATTTGTGTTCTAAAAGTCATCCTGTTTCCAAAGTACAGTATGCTTGTAAAAGAGATACTTTTGTAATATGGACAAAACACTGATGGGAGAATCTGTTAAAATGGGAGATGCCCTAAATAAGAGCTTTTTTTAAATCCATAGCTACAAAAGTTAAATTCCTAAATAGGATAACATCGTCAAATATATTCATTTAGTTGTATAAAACTAGGGGAATTTACTCATGTAGATGTTTGCTGAGCTCTCTTATTGGATATTATCAAATCCTCCAATGTAGAGTTAGAGTTCAGACTATTGAGGCAGCATGCAAACAGTAGTAAAGTGAAAAACAGAGCACATTTTACCAACTACAGTGATACCAGAATGACAAAAATCCAATCAGTAGAACCAGATATACGCAATTTCAGTGTTTTAGGTAAGTATAGCACCTAAAAGCACAAAAAGACAGACGCAGTCAACTGTTCATGCTAGACCAGTGGAAAGTCACATGTTCAGGCACACAGCGATGGAGTGTGGGCCTGATACAGGGACCAGGTTAGTCCCATTGAAAAAGTTAGCTCCTTAATGTCCAGTATGAAGAGTCCAGTTTATCGTGGAGGAGGCCGAAATAAGAATGGAGAGCATCGCAGCTTTTCATTGCTATACTACGAAGTACAGCCCTGCATAGAGGACGAGCACTGCTATAGAGTGAAAAACCAGTCAGGCGTCGATGGAGGATTGTGTTGATGGTTACCATAGGCTGGTGTTGTTGTAGCACAAAGTGCAGATCTTGCGTTACCGGTGGTTGCTGGTAGTTGCTGAAGTATGAACAGTTAGATTACCAGATCTGTGTGTTGGCGGTTATTGCGGGTGGCAGAGTCTCTTTGTGAATGGGCCCGTTTGGAAAGAGAGCAAAACTTCAGGATTTCTCCTTTCTTCAAAGAGGAGTAAACTCTGATGCAAGTGAAAGGTCCAGGAGCTGGGGAGGTACCTCTTGGGTATCACAGACTCATTCTAGCATAGGCCAGCAGGGCTCAGGCAGGTTCAGTTGCAGATATAGGCAGGTCCAATTGCAGCTGGTCAGCTGAGTAGTTGCAGGAAGGCCTATGGAGCATATTGTATCCATGTAGCAACAGGTCAGCCAGCTGACCCTTGGAGTCACTCAGGTTAACCTGTGATGAAGTGAGAATGTCCAATTTTCCTTCTTAGAGAGCAGAACAGTCCTCAAGCATCAGGGTCATCCTCCGGAGGACAATGCAGGCTTCCTGCAGCATGGCAGACCTCAAATAGCAGCAGGGCAGTCCTCTGAAGAAAAAGGCAGGCCTCAAACAGCAAGGCAGTCCTCTGGAGAACAAGGCAGTCTGTTTTCTGTAGTTCAATGCACCAGTAGTTAGCCCAAAATCGGTCCCAGGATGCTTGTTTCGGGTCCAGGGAAGACATGACTTGGCAGTTCGGGCTGGGCTGTTCCCATGAGGCACAGGGTCAGACTGATTTGCATATGGCCATGTCTGAACTGGGGTGGCGGAGTGAACTAAAGAATGATGATGGATTAAACCCAGATCAGTTGACTGGGGGTGAGTGCTTGCAATGTTCAACACTCCGTCCATCATCCCCTTTGGTTTTGCTTTGTTCGCCCTATGTTGGCAGGTTATACCCAAAAGTGGGTCTCTTGCTTACTCGGCCAATGGATTCAAGCTAGCCTGGCTGATGACGGCTGATTAGCCAGAAACTGGTCCCAGGATGCTTGTTTCCGATCCAGAGAAGACATGGCTTGGCAGTTCAGGCTGGACTGTTCCCATGAGGCACAGGGTCAGACTGATTTGCATATAGCCATGTCTGAACTGGGGTGGTGGAGTGAGATAAAGAATTATGATGTATTAAACCCAGATCAGTTGACTGGGCGTGAGTGCTTACAATGTTCAACACTTCCTCCATCATCCCCTTTGGTTTTGCTTTGTTTGCCCTAAGTTGGCAGGATATGCCCAGACGTGGGTCTCTTGCTCACTTTGCCACTGGATTCAAGCTAACCTGGCTGATGACGGCTGATTAGCCAGAAACCAGTCCCAGGATGCTTGTTTCCGGTCCAGGGAAGAGATGGCTTGGCAGTTCGGGCTGGACTGTTCCCATGAGGCACAGGGTCAGACTGATTTGCATATGGCCATGTCTGAACTGGGGTGGCAGCGTGAGCTAAAGAATGATGATGGATTAAACCCAGATCAGCTGACTAGGGGTGAGTATAACACTCTGTCCATCATCCCCTTTGGTTTTGCACTGCACCAGTAGTGTACTGAAGAGGTGGTTCAGGAGATATACCAACCTTGGAGGTTTGGGGAGAGTGACATCTTGGCAATCCCCCTTCTGGTTCTGGAAAGTTCTCCCTTCCCTTACCAAGACTCCGAGTAGTTGGAGTGACAAAAGGCTGCTGTCTGGACCGTTTGTGAGCCTGTTGGTGGCAGGCCATTAAAGTGTGTGAGGGATAGGGAACAGCTCCACACCACCCATCTTGTCAAGTTTGGCTGTCCTGCCAACCCTTAGGGCCTGATTTAGATCTTGGTGGAAGGGTTACTCTGTGACAACAGTGACAGATATCATCTTACAGGCATTAATTGCGCAGTAATTCCCTTTTGGGTATTCCTTAATATGTTTATTCCTTCCTTGATTAATTACCATCCTAGTAGTGTTAGCCTAGGCTACCCGAGGACCTTGACACCTCTCTTAGTACCCTTGTTCCTTGCTATAATATAGACTGGATCTGGTCATAATACTGGGGCTCCTTTGTCTTTGCTAAATGACTTTCTAAAAGTGGCATTTTTAGAATTGTGACTTAAAATCTGAGTTTACCATTACAGAGGATTTCCAATTACAATTCATTTGAGCACACACTTGCCATCCCTATATGTTCCCAATCAAAAGTTAGCACTTATTAAATTTAATGAGGTAACTCAAAGTTAGCCAATGGGAGAGATACAGTAGTGAAAAAATAATTTAGTAATTTTTCATTATCAGGACCTGTAAAACTAAAAATACATGTCCTACTTTTTAAATACAATGCACCCTGCCCTATGAGAGTTGTAGGGCCTACTCTAGGGGTGACTTATATGTATTAAAAAGGAGGATTTAAGCCTGGCAAAGGTTTATTTTGCAAAGTTGAGACAAAGTTGAGATATATTTTAAAGTGCTCTTACGTGGGTGACACAATGAGTGCTGCAGGCCCACCTGCAGCATTTATTTGACAGGACCTGGGTGCTTGTCGTACCACGTTACTAGGGACTTATAAGTAAATTAAACGTGGCAATTTAGTGTAAGCAAATTTTACTATGTTCAGAAAATAGAAGGCAAAAAGTTTGGAGGTGACTCAGCAGAGAGAGCCAAGTCCAACAGCTACTGGGTACATGCAGTACCATATACTAGTGAGTTATAACAAAATTAAATGTGCCACCCATGTGCAAGCCAATTTTACCATTTTTAAGGAGAGAACACAAGAACTTTCACACTGTTCAGCAGTGGTAAAGTAAACAGAGTCCTAAGGCCAACAAAAACAAAATTAAAAAAACAGGATGGTTGATGGCAAATGGTTTGGGGGAGACCCTGCAGATAGAGCCAAGTCCACCAACGCTGTTAATTTAGCTGGTTTTTAATTGAGGACACGGTTTAATTTGTTGCTGGTAAAATGGTAAGGAATACCCACCTACATTGTGCACTCTACTTTAGTTTTGCCATAAACCTAGATGCCCGCTGCCTTTTTATGTTTCTGCCTTTGATCAAGGTATAACATTAGTGTGCCTGTTAGAAAGCAACGGAGTGGAGAGAGCCCCTCTCTCCTGGCTGGACTTTGGCAGGTCTGAAAATTACTGCAGACATGTTTAATCAAGGTGAGGTTGTTTCATAATTGATCACAATTGCAGAATGCTTTTTTTCTGCCTGTACTTGTGTTAGAAAACCTTCCAGAAGTTACATAACCTTGGGCAGAGGTGTGTGTCTAAGAGGTGTGGTGCAATTACAGAAGGATATTGTGCAGACACGTGATGCACACATTTCTCCTGCTCTTGCCCAAACAAATATAATGCATACACACACACCCTCAATAATCAACAGACCCAATGGAAAAACAGCAGATTCAAGCACACAGCGCATTGTGCTTGTGACCTTTCCAGAGAAGTGTGCCCTTACCTTTAGTAAAAACCCACTTCTAAAAGTTTTATTCGCATACATCTTTTTAAAGGTAATCGATTTGTCATAGATGTGCTCTTACTTTGGATTGCATTTATGTTCTTATGACTTTCACAATAATAGCATGAGATCCTCTCGAAAACCTGCAAAAGTTGATAACTTTCAAGGAATTGCATCATGCATACTCATGAGAGTGGTTCCTTAGGCAGACAAGCATGAATAAGTATGGTAGATATCTGAAATTGAACATGAAACTTGAATGTTATGCTAAGACTGGAGGCTACTATTATTCATCAAATTCTTGCTATCAATTCTGAACAGGAGCCAGAACGTTTTTTAAAGGAATCAATTAATAGCACCATATTTAAAAAAAATGATAAAACTACAAATCCCAGTAAGCTTAGAGCAAAAGTACAGATCAGGGAACACAGGGAGGTAATCAGTATAAAAGAAAGAAGTCCTCGCGCTGTCTAGCAAGAGAAGTCCAATAAGTGGCAGCATCATTCTCTTTACACTTGTTGTAGTCAATACAGTGTTATTCTTAAAATTATTTCAGTAATTTTTAGGTTACTTGCTAAATATTTCTTCAGCTTGATTAGCATTAGCTGCTCACTTGTTTCCTTATTCAGGACTGCTGCTGCAGAAGCCTTAGTAACATTTTGATAGGACAATATCAAGTTTTGACTATCTCCTGCTCTGACAGACTGCTTCCTGTACAAAAGGCAGGACAAAGAAGTGGGCCATTCAAATGGGCAACAAGAATGTACAAGTCTAAGACACTAAATCATATCTTTGTCTGAAATTGGATTATAAAAAGGGGATCTTGAGCCCCCAAAATTGTCAAATTACAGTTGTACATCCGCGTGGAAAAGCTAAGCATGACTTTTGTCTGCTGTGATCAGGTCTGAGGGCTACAATCTGGTAGTCTCCTGACTGGGTAAGGAGACTTGCCATGAGCACCAGAATCTACATTCTTGCTGAGACCAGAGGACCCTGTGAGGCGAAGGAGAGCCAATGGAGAGAGTGAGGTTCAGCATGGATCCTGTCTAGAGGATCCCTGAAGCAGAGTGTAACATTATGGGTCAACATTGAGGACTGTTGCACGTATCCACCTGTCCTCCCGAGTGCTACTGTTTATAACCCCTGTATGCCAGATGGCGACTGCAGTGAAGTTCGAAGACATGGCTTCGATCGGGTTGTCCGCTCGAGTATTGCAGTTCACGACTCTCATATGCCTGGTGGGGGTCGAGGTGAAGATAAGGGCCATTATCCTAGGGTAGTGTTGTGACAAGAAGTGCGTTGCCACCTGTCTAATGTCACATACAACTATCACATGGAATGTGCTGTTTACGACTCCAACTAAACAGGATTTGCTGCTGCAGAGAAGAACATGTTGGGAGCTACAGAGAAGTCAGGCTGACCGGCGCTGCACCTTGGGTGGATCGGGAGTGGGTGGTTCTCAAGCAAATTTTTGGGTTTCAAGTTTTGGCTGTTTGGGCGCCTTTAGCACCACTCAAAGGGGTTGTATGTCAATACAACGCGGTGTTTACACCGCACTACCATTACAACGCTGGTTTTACAACGCAAGTCGTTACCACCACTTGCGCTGTAGGGTGCCGGACTTAGGAATAGTAAGATTTACTATTCCAACACCAGCCTATGTGCAGTAGGGAAGGTGTTGGAATAGTAAATCTACTATTCCTTAGCCTAGAGCGCCCTCCAGCGCAAGTCGTGGTAACGACTTGCGTTGTAAAACCAGCGGTGTAATGGTAGTGCGGTGTAAACACCGCGCCGTAATGGATGTTCCCCCTCAAAGGGTCTAGGACTGGTAGGATACTACTTGGAGACCAGGACTCACTTAAGTCAGGGTTCAGGTGCAGAGTTGAAGGTTGGTGGAGCTTGCTGTGTCCCTCTAGCTCAAAGCAGGCGACCAGCCACTAGCTTGGAGTCACTCTGGTAGTTCTGGGATCAATTAGCAAAGCAGTATGCAGTATTCAAGCAGTCGGGCAGTCCTCTGGTAACAGCAGGACAGTGCTCTGAGGTGTAAAGCTGGCCTCAAGCAGCAGGACAGTCCTCTAGAATACAAGGCAGCCCTTCTGAGTGTCCTGCGGAAGGTCAAGGAGTAAATTAAATAGTTGGTCTGAGGTCAGTAGTGAACTGAAGAGTTATTCTGAGGGTCCAACATTTGTACCTGATGCCATCCCTTGAAGTGCGAGAAACTTCTAGGTTATCCCATCTGGTTTCAGAAAATTCCTTCCTTCCCCTACCAAAGCTCCAAGTGGCCTAGGGTGACAAAAGGCTGATGTCAAGTTCCTTTGTTAGTATGTTGGATGCAGCCCTTTGAAATGTAAGTGGGGCAGAGAATAGCTCTGTCCCACTCATCCTGGGAGGATTACCCATCCTGTCAGCATCTAGCCCTCATTTGCCTTACTATCTGAGAGGAATACACAAAGCCCAACTGCCAATCTTTAGGACTAGAAAATAGCAACTATCTAAACGTGGCAGTTTCAGAATTATGACTTTAAATCTGGCTTTACTGTTAAAGAGGATTTTTACATTACAATCCTTTTGATATCAAACATGATATTTCTACCTGATCCCAATCAAGAGGTAGAACTTATTAAATGTAATATGGCAACCCAGTATTATCCTATGATATAGGTAGGCCTCACAGCTAAAAAACACACATTTGTGAGTTATTCTTTACTAGGTCATATAAAACATATTTAAATCTGACAGTGGTTGGTCACAATGAAATCGGATACATGTATTCCAATCTTCATTACTCAAAATATATTATTTCCAGAAAGCTCATTAAATCTATTTTCAAATGTTAGCAATTTCAGATTCATTTTTGCCTCACGTAAAACAAAGTGATTTCTGTTTCTTTGCCTCTGGATGTTACACGTTTTAGCACACTCCATGAAAATTCGGTTCCTTTCAGGTTCTGTTCAAGGAAATGTTGTACAAGTGGTACCACCATCAGTTTGCTCTTAATATGTAATTTATGTTGTATAATCCTTTTCTTTAATTCCTGTGCCTTTCCAATGTATGCCAAATTACATAGCTATTTAATTACGTAAAAATAAATCGGATAACAGTTGGTAAATTCCTCATGTTTAATTCTAATGTTGTTATATATTTTCTGTGCTTTCAATAGTTGAGCAGCACATCGAACAGTTGCCACATTTGAGGTGCCCCACACTTGGTGGTATACTCATGGATCTCAATGTTGCAGCCTCCGTCTGCTCTTCTGTGTTCAATCCTACCATAGTATATTTCATCTTTGTGTTTCATTTTAAAGAGAATATAGGTATTCTCAAAGATTGAAATATCCACATTTTTACTAAAATTCAATTCAATTCTCAAAAATGGCTGTGTAGCAAATTGTCTTTAAGGTTTTTATGGTGAAAACTGCTGTAATGCATACAATAATTCTTGTCTGTTGCTTTGTTACACAGGGTTGTATATATCCATCCACCCTCATGTATTATCAAAAGATCCCAAAAGTTTATTTCAGTTCTGCTATAGGTCATGAAAAATGTGATGTCTGTGGTTTTGGGACTTAAGCCAACCTTGAAATTAATTCAGGTCATTGAAACTACCTCTCCATTTCATCATTACATCATTAATGCACATCTTCCATAAGGACTGATTATTTCAATAAGGGTTATTCTCACAGACCCACCAATCCTCATATTTTGCGATAAATAATATGGCCAATTCTGGGACAAAGGGCCATTCGAATTCAGTCCCTTTGATTTGTACATGGAATTCATGATTAAATTTAAAGATATTTCATATCAGGTAAAGTTTTGCCATTGCCAAGATGCAGGGGGAGCTTTTAAAAAAAGTCACGCAAGGCCTGCGAGATTGCTCTGTGTTGCGCGACAGGGAGGGAGCTTCAGAGATATGGCTCTCTCCTCCCCTTTCTCTTGCTCCAGTGCTGATTTTAGCTGCCGTGTGCCATGCACACACCTTAGTTAGCAGGGCTAGGGTGTGTGCATGAGTGCAGCATAGTATTTTGTTCAGGAAGGGTAGTCCAGTGCCCTCCAGCGCAAGTTGTTGTAACGACTTGCATTGTAACGAACGCGATGCAAAATACAGCGTTGTGAATGTATGCAATGTAACATCATACATTCGTACACAATAGTATGCTAGGCACGATGGAAAGCTTTTCCCACTTTGCATACGTGCTGTACAGTCCAGATACGTGCTGTAAAGTGCAGCACACATGGAATGTCCAAAAAGCCCAGAAAAATTAAAGCATTTCTCCTGTTAGCGCCTCCTTTGAAGAGGTGTTAACTTTTGGCGCAAAACCATGTTTACAAATCTTCTTAAATATGGTTTTGCATCAAAAGGCATGGGTGGTTGCGAGGAAACGCTCATGTACCACCTATTTAACGCCCCCTCAGCACAAAGTAATGCAAAGCAGTGCTTTTCGCTACTTAAAGGGTGCTTTCCAGCGCAAACCAAGTTTTGCTCTGAAAAGAAATTAGCACAAAAAATTGTGCTTTTTTGAGTCACTTTTATGGTGCTAAACCAGTGCAAAATGTTTGAAATTCTCCACCAAAATCTATAGGAATTGGATGCGGACATGGTTTCCTTTTGAGATAGCCTTCAATTGTTTCCAATGTGAAATCATGCGCAATATTCATGTCCAGACTCGCCACATCTAGGGTTACTAGGAGTTCTTTCTCATGATCAATTCAAAACTTCAAATTTTTATTTAACATATTCATCTTATCCCTGACATAATATTTAATTTCAGTGATAAATGGTTCGCTAATGGTCTAAAAATCGAGCTGGCACTGGGAATTATTGGTAATCCTGGAGGTTTTATGGGATTCTTATGTATCTTAGGTCAAATGTATAGGGCCGAGATTCTCACAATCCTGTTGCTCAAAAAAGGCGATCACTTTGTTGGATAACCCTCTTGCACATTTTCCAGATTCTAATTTTTGAGATATTTTTTCCTTTATTTTCTTCATTGGATCCTTACCAATTTTTCTATAGTTATGGGGATTGCTAATGTGTCTCTTGATCTCCAATTGATCATCCAGCCTGTCTTGGATCACAATAGCGCCTCCTTTATCCACTGGTCTGGAAATATTTGACCCATTCTCTTTAACTGAGTAGGGGCTTCTGATCCTTGCTTTTATAAATAGAATTTGGTATATTTTTATAGCTTTTCTCAATGTTCTCACTTTCCTTTAATACCGTCTTCTCAAATGTGATGATTTCTGCAGGCATTGTGCTCATACGGGGACAGACTTTTAAAATGTTTTTGGTATAACGGGGACTTTTTATTGCTCATGACTTTCAAGAAAAAATCATGAAGTCTTGTTTTTATGCAAAATATTTATTAATTTCATCCTGATTTAAGTATAATCAGTCTATTGTACTGGAACAAATGAAAGTCCTTTCCCAAGCATGCTTTGTTCATGGTCATCCAGGGCTTTCTTTGGTATATTATGAATCGTGGTTATGTCTCTGTTCCCCCTCTGTACGTTCAGCTTCTGGTATTGATTTCGCCAGTCCCCTGTGGTTGTCATCTTTGTCCCTGCTCTTTCCTCGGACCTCTGTCTAAAAAATTTCCTTTCACAGATTGATTGAAAGTACTTGTGCTTGGCTCAGAATCGCTTGTAGAGTCTGAATCAGATGAAGTATCAGAGAAATTAATGAATCTCCATCAACTTCTCCCTTGATATCGAGTCGGTACTCTGGTGTTTGCAGGGTAAAGATAGAAATATTTCCGTAAAAAGGGGCATTTTTATTCCGAACTAAAATTGGAAATGTATGAACACAAAGTTAAAGACTTAAGAATGTAAGCATGTGATGGATGGAATGTTTGAATCAATTCAAGCCACTGGTTACTAGAGCTGCATCTCAGTCAATCGTTACTACATCAACCATACTACCTCAGTTTGGACCCAGACATATGCAAATCTGGCTCGACACTGCTTCGAACCCTGAACTGTCCTAATTTGGCCTGGTGTGCAAAATAACGATGGTCTGGGATGCGGCCCGAGTAACTATAAGCATCTAAGATTAATTAAAATATTCCATCTATCACATTTTTCAGTGTAACACTTTAAGTCCAAAGAGTATCTCCAGATGCTGGTACTGTGATCGCTGTGCTACTGTAACCAAGCAGCACTGCGTAATACGTACCAAAAAGGGCGAAACTGGCCTTAGGTTGCTTGTGCTCTGGTTCAGGGAGGACCTGGCCTGTCAAGCCGGGATGAGCTGATCCTATTGGAGTAAAGCCAAAACTGCTTTGCAAATGGCTAGGTCTATACTGGTTGCATGGTCTCTAAAATGACAATGGACTGGGATGCTACCCCAAATAATTACTAGTGGCTTAGATAAATTCAAGCATTCCATCCATCGCGATTCATACACTTTAGTATTTTACTTTGTGTTTTTACATAAAGACTACTTAAAAGCAAGGGTGTAGGTGGACATTTATTTATTGGGGTTGCTGGGCATGTAGTGCGGTACGGGTCTAAGCACACCTTGCATTTGCCTCCTTCCTGAAAAGGCTGTGACTGCGCGAGCCACGCTACCACTGAGAACCAAGCGCTGAAAGAGTAGCACTTGTCCCAGTTACTCAGGATTAATAGTAAGTTGGGCACTGTGGTTGGGCCAAGTAACTCCCGCTTGCCCCATGGCAATCTGAAAAAGAGGACAGTAATGTTAAAAGTGATACACCATTATTGGCTATTTGTCAAAGAAATGTTGCTACTCTACAGGATCAGAAAGAGCTGCAGTCACCAAGAATATTATTGCAAGTCTATGTAGGGAGAGATATCTTACGGGTGAGACCTTAAACACCTCAATGTAAAACTACAGTGGAGAATGAAAATCTTCCAAATTGAAAGAAACCAAAACCCAAACGATCCTGAGGGGGGTATAAAGGTCTGAGGTTGAATTAAAAAGATGCCGCAATTCTATTATAAAAGAGAAGAGCAGAGAGGCTATAACTTGAGAAGAGAAATAAGAGTGCCTAGGAGATATAAATCCACTGATGAGCACTGTTGTTAGTCTTTACAAGATCAAGGAGGTAAGAAGGTGGAGTTAAGAAAAGGTACCTGCTCTTCTCCAGGACATGACGCGTAGACAGAACTATCAGCAGGAGAGAGACCACAAGGACTAGGACCCTCAAAATCACCTTTTAGAAAAAAGGTAACTGCAGCAAGGAAACAAGATGCCTCACAGAAAGAGTTTTATTGAGAAAAGGAAAATTGGTAGTCGGCATGCTAGGAGAGTAGCAGAAGTAATTATAATCAATCAGATGCTAAAGCCCCACCTGAAGGAGATCTAATGACTATATACAAATTAAAATGCCTGATGGTTGTTTCAATCAAACTGATTAATAGGGTTTAAATACAAGTTGAACGAGACACCGAACAAATAATCTCCATCATTTTCTGAACTCACTTGACTGATTCCTATGGTACAATTCATGCAGAAGGAGATCGGCCCACACAAATCATGATTAAGGCTCTATAAAGGAGGGAAATTATAATGGGGGAATTTTCATCACTAGTGTTCCAATCGCTTAAGGAACAGTATGCCACAAAATGGGCATTGCAGTTGGCTCCTAAGTTATATAAAAACCAACTGGATTGAGATAAAGTTGTAGCACAACATGTGATTGCTTTGATAGATGAACCACACATTTAAAATCAATATCCAATGAAACCAGAAGCACAAAAATACCTTATACAAGTTATGGTTGAATCACAGTATCATGGAATCAAAATGCCATGCCCATGAAAAGTGAATACTACTGTTTACCTGGTTTTGAAAATTGAGATGTCCTGAAGAATTGTATTAGGCTACCACAGTTTGAAATTACATTGCAAAACAATGTGCAGTACAGAATGTGCACAGCACTGAATTAATAAGGCAGCTAAAACCCAAAAACAACCAAATCCATTTTGTATATAGTAAATGGGCTTGCCACTCAATGTTTGGCACTAGAATCATACCATTTAACCTCATTTATGTTCAATTCGAGTTTACGCGATTTCCTCAGGGGTATAAAAGTAGTCTGGGAGAAACCTCTGGTTTCTTAATAGAATAATTGCAATGAGACCAGAGTGTGGTATCTGTGCCGATGACATATATGTTAAAAATTGGGTTTCTGGTGGGCAGAAGTTCACACCCTGACCACGCAGGAACCACAATCCTCCTCAGGGTAAGTGTTTTACACACTAAAAGTTTACTTGTGCTCCCCCTCTGGTTGCTTGTCACAGAGCAGTCAGGCCAAACTAAAGAGGCAATGTAAAATGTATTTCTGCACATACACACAGTAACACAGTGAAAACACCATAAAAGCACACCACACCAGCATAGCAAAATAGCCTGAGTAAAACAAGAGGAGACAAAAAAAAAACTATACAATTTGAGATATGAATTTTGCAAAATAAAATCAAAATTCAGTGCTTCGGAAACAATAGCTCCAATCGGAGCTATCTGATCAAACTTGACTGAGATGAAAAGTTCAGTCTGACCACGATGGAGCACGGTCCGGATACAGCTTGGGGACGATTGGTTGAACAAAGGAGGGAATGAGTTACTGTTGAAGGCACTGCATCATTTCCGAAGTCAGGCAACGTCGTTGATGCGTCGATTTCAAGAGCAGTGTGTGTCAGGCCAAGGAGTCAATGTTGAATCGCTGAGCTGTAGGTGATGCGTTGGCGCAAAGCCGCACCAGGCCGGGAATGCTTTAGGGGGGTGCATCACAGACATCGGTGGTGTGGTGTCCAAGACTCACACAGCTTCAGTGATTCGGAGATGCTGCATCAGCAAAGTTGGTGCTGCATTGTAAGTTGAGGTCGGAGCTCCATGCAGTCAGCAAGCTGTGTCCACGGATTTGGTGCAGGCAGCGGCAATGCATCAATATCACAGAGAAATGCGCCAGTTCCAATCAACGCTTCGATGTCGATGCGTTGGTTTCTTGGGTTGCAGCACCAAACAATCACTTCCAAGGGCCCAGGACTGGATTTGACTCCACTTGGCAGAGCAGGACTCCCAGCAGAAGAGTCCCGGTGCTGGTAGAAAGCTGAAGGTGAAGTAATTGATATCTCTGAGACTTCAGAAACAGGAAGCAAGCCCAACAATCGTTGTAGAACCTTTAGAGATGCAGGATGTAGAGAGTCAAGTCCAGTCCTCTCACTCCTAGGCAGAAACACCAGAAAGCAGGTCAACACAGCAAAGCAAGCAGCAAAGTGGCAGTCCCTCCTGGTAGCACAACAGCTCTTTTCCCTGGTAGAATGTTCTCAGTTCAAGAAGTGTTCTGAGTATATGGTGTCAGAGGTCCAGTACTTATACTCATTTTAGCCTTTGAAGTAGGGAAGCCATTTTGACTACATGTCCTGGACACTGGTGAAATCGAGTTTCCCAGCTATGTAGGGGTTTCACTGAAACCAAGGATTTTTGGTATCGACCATCTCGTATTAATGAACTCCCACTGATGCCAGTGTTAGATTTATTGATACATACACTAGAGATGCCCCCTGAAAACCTACCAGCTCCTGATGTGCTGACTAACTGTTTCTTACCAGCCTGCCACCAGAGACAAGTTTGTGACCCCATGAATGGAGGCCTTTGCTCTCAGGAGGCCAGGCACTAAGCCTGCTTGGGTCGGGGGTGCTTACACCCTGTCCCACAGGATGACCAGCAGATTAGCATTCTAAGGCAGGGAAGCTTCAAATACCCCACCACCTTATGGTGTGCAATTCTCGCTTCTCTCACAGGAGACGAGTCTGACCCCTTTTCCCAGGGCTCTTTGACACCTGGACAGGTGAGAACATTAGCTAGTCAGATAGGCGTGTCCACCCTCATGCCAGTACCACTGCTAAGGTCAGCTACCTGAAGTGGAGGTGACTATTCAGAGTGTCTTGGTGATGGCAAATTTAGGATCTCCGGGACAGGGTTGAGCCCACTTCTCAGAGGACGTGGTCATATAGGGGGCATAGTGACCCTGGGGGTAAGTAACCCATTGGCTACAACCCTACACTGCCCTAACCCCCCTAACTTCAGTATTTAGGGGAGCCCTGGCACAGAAAATCAGATCCTGATGACCTACGAAGTAGAAGGACACTGAAGAGCTGAAGACTGAAGAAGAGCAACTGACTTGGTCCCTGCCCAGCTGGCCTATCTGCTGTTCTCCGTTGAAACTGTGCCTAAGAGTTCTCATCTTTCAGCTGATGTGCCTCCAAAGACTGAGAGGGCAGCCTGCCATCAATAAAAACTCTAGAACTCTAGTGGAGTAGTGGATCTGCTCCACTATACCATGCAGACACCTCAAGAAGAAACGTGAGGACTCCGGCCCCTCTAAAACCCAACGCCACCAAGCAACACTGTATCCAAGTCCCCCGCTGGTGTCAAAGTGGTTCAACAGTGTCAGCATGTTCCCCAAGCCCTCAAGAGACCGAGCCCACTTTGTGTTCAGCCCAAGTGAACTCTCCGATGTCACTTGCGGCCTCTGTTTGCAGGCGCCCTCAACTAAAAGAGCTCCTTGACGAAGAAACCCAAAACTCCAAAGACCATCTTCACCCGGCTGCCGCAGTCCAGGTAGAAGAAGACAACCGGTGTCCCTGTGTCCACTAGCATCACAAGACTTGAACTCTCCTGTTGGTTCAACCCGACTGGCCTCCCAGCCAAAACCTGCAGCCTCTTTTCACGAAGACCGATCCCCATTGACTTAACTTGGGCACCCGATTCTGTATTGAACCACTGCACCCAGCCGGGCCTGGTGCAGCTGGAGGTGACCTGCTAGTGCTGCCATGAACCTTGCCCTATACTCACCTTAAGTCCGGAGATTGGTGTTGTAAGTTACTGTACTGTACCTGAATGCCATACTTGTTTTTCCTACCATAGGATAACATTGCAGCTTCTGAAAAATGCACTGTGTTGACTTTTTTAAATGCTGAGTATTTCTTTTGCAAAACATACTTACCTGATTGTATTGATTCTGGTGCCTAAAGATATATAAAGATATACGTGCTTTTTCCATAAATAGGTCTAGATTCTCTTATTGAGTTGACTATTGACTATTTGGAGTATTTGCAGACATCTAATACCCCTCTCTAATAAGTCTACGGCTGCTCGACCACACTCCCCCCTATAAGAGCACCTAGGGAGTGCAAGAGAAACCTCCTGTCCACTCATAAGGGAACTTCTGGACTCTTAATGTCCAACCTGATATTATGATGAGGGAACAACTTGTGCACACAGTGAGATATTCCTGATACTCTCAACAATCAATATTCCTACAGCTTTTCCTGGCGCTCGGCTTTTTGTACCCCACCGTTAAAGCCACTACGACTAAAATCAAGTACAGGTAGAAGGAGCGTCAAAGTAAACAATATTATCTAGCATAATTTTTTACTGCTGTCCCCAAAACTATTCAAAAAGTTCCATTCAAGTTTCCATAGCCCGTGTAATCTTTTATTGAAATAAGATGATCAATCAGAGCATCAGAACAGTCTCTCTTGATAAAGAGATCCAACATACACATTTTTAAGCATTGTACAAATAAAGGATTTCTTTTAATGTAAATCCACAGCCAAAAAAGATTTCTTTTTAAATAAATCCACAGCCTACGCGTTTCGTCCCTACAGGGACATCATCATGGCTATACTCAATATCCAAGTTGTGAAAGTGATGAGCGAAGTAGCTCCTAACTTCTTAGTCCTATCCCAATCTTTGTATTCAATATGAATGGCTCTCCTATTATTTGTTCTTCCGTCCTGTATCTCGACCTTTATTTTCGGCAATTTCCCATTATCCCCAAAAATTCCACAACAGAATATTTTAAAACAGGATTCTCTTTATTTTCTATATAGCTCAGCAAACAAACTCTGTTCCATATTCCTTAAATCCAATCAAACTGTAGTAATTCCCTTATTTCTCCATTCCAATCTTAAACAAGTTTTTAATCAACGGCTGTCATGCTCATTAAATCTATCCTCTTTTGGTCAGCAAAAGTTGGTCATCCTTCTTCCTGTAATCATTCCCTGAATTCTCCAAAAACTTCTGTGGTATGTCCTCACTTCGCGACAGCCGATGGCTGGATTTATTGTGCCAGGCTGAGTCACAGATCTGGAGAGAGTGCTGTGGATTGTGCCACTGTGTCAATGTCCCGGTAAGGAGAAGGTGGGACGCGTAGCGGAGGAGGCCCGGGGTCGAGTCACCACAGCCTAGCACCGGTAGATGACACTCCCCCAGTGGGAGATCATCCACTATAGCGGAAGAGGGTCACCCCACTGCTTTCAAGCAGTGCAAGAAGAGGAAAAATCAACACATGGTGACAACTTCCTTATGTAATTGTGCTATGTTTCCTTTGCGAGTGGGAGGGTGGGTAGGGCTATTCCACTCACGGGGCAGGGCAGGGCAGGAGTGGCATGCCCGCTCAAGTGCGCAAGACTGTTTGGCCAGCCCACTCAGGCCGTCCAAAGCAGTCATGTGCACTGTCCTCTTTGCAATGCAGAATGCATTACAGCCTGCAATGGAGAACATGCCCATTCCTCCAGCCCCTGGCTGAACGCCTTGTCCCTGCGCCAATGACAAACCCAACACCGCATTGCAGTGTTTTGATTGGCTTAGGGGAGGGAGCATGGCTGCCTACTTCCTGTTCCTGAAAGCAGACTCAGGAGAGCAGGAGCAATGAAGACACGGGACCCACCCTCAAGATAAGATTTCTCTCATTTAAATATTTACAACACCCGCTCACACACACACCCTTGCGTCCACGCCCCATCCAGTGTTCTTTCCAGCGTTTCCTACCTCCCAGCTGTCCAGTTCACCCCGCAGTACTTCTCAATGATAGCCGCTGTGCAGCCATGCTCAGCGGGCATACCACTAGTGTGCCAAAAGTATATATGAAGTTACAACGTACACCATTACATCGCATTCCATTACAATGCATACTAACACTAGGCAAATTGCAACAGTAGGGAACATTTTGAATAGAGGAGATGTATATGTTACTATTCCCACTTTAGTTGGTGGAACCCTAAAACTCACCCTTGCACCCCAAAGCAAACCCTGAACCCTAAATTTCATCTTTGAGCCCCAAAATCACAACCTAAAAATCATATTTGACCCAAATGCACACCCCAATTTTCACAACTGACCCCAAAACACATCCCAATGATCATAATTGACACCAAAACACACCCCAAATATCACACTTTATCTCAAAACACACTCCAAATGTTAAATGTTGCCCCATCATACACCCGAAATTTCATTTCTGACACCCAAAACCCATACCCACCCTAAAACTTAAAAATATCTCATTACTGACCGCACAATGTTTTGTAAAGGACTGCGATGTAAAGGTACCTACATTGTTGGGGTTGCATTGCAAAGACATTACAATGTAATGCCTGCGTAAGCATGGGCGAATTTTGCGAATCTCGCGTTCGCGAATTTTGCGGATTTGCGAACTCGCAATCTGCAAAATCCGCGAATTCTTGCGAATTTGCGGATTTTTTTTTTGTGTTCGCGCGGGTTTCTGCCAGTTCGCGAGGGTTTTGTACAATTTCGCAAAACGCGAACTTACCTGTCGGGTCGCAAGTTTCGCGAACTTGTTGTTTCTACGTGTCCAGCCTGTTTGGGACACTCTTCTTCATCACTGCCACTCTCTGTCACCACTGCCACTCTCTGACTACTCATGCCACCCTCTGGCCCACCCATGCCACCCTCTGTTTCATCACAGCACCCTCTGGTTGTCCAGTCAGTGTACATTATTGCGGCAACGCAAGCACACCTTCCCTGCCTCAAGTGACCTGAATTAATTTGGGGCTGATTAATGTGTCACAGAATATTTTTTTAGCTGGCACCTGCTTCCTTAGTGCTTCCTGATTAGTGATCTTTTGCACTTGCTAAGTGCTTTCATTGTTGCAAAATTAGTTACAACACCTGCCCTGCCCCAACTGACAATAATGAATTAGGGGCTGATTAATGGATTTGAACCTCCAGCCTGGCTCCTGCTTGTCTCCCTTAGCTGTAATTCAGGACCTTTGTGGCATATGTGTAACTATTCTGAGGTTCAGAGCAGGGTCACATAATAGTTGCAACTGGCAACTGAACTCTGGAGGGGCCCCTCAGGAAGCACTACAGGAAATGGCTACTAATGATGAGCCTGAACTTTTGAACCTGGTAAGTAGTTTCAGTTTTGCTAAGATCATATTTCTGCAATTTTGCGCTTATTCGCGGGGCGCGAAGTTGTACTGGGAAGCCGCGAACTCACGCGAACAGTGCGAGCAAGCCATGAAATCCGCTGCTCGCGGATTTGCGGATTTTGCGGGGGATTCGCGAATCTCGCGGATTGCGAATTTACCGAAAATCCACAAAATCCGCGAGCGAAACGGATTTTCCGCCCATGCTTATGCCTGCGTTGTAATGGATTTCTCCCGTGCCAAAAGCAAGCCGTAGGCAAGCACGTCTGCGTCTGTCTGCCCCTAGAATGCGCTCAGCACCAAGCACCCTTCTTCTAAGACACTCCACCGCTACGACGCCAGCACCCACCTCGCCATCAACCCTGGACGCCACATCGCGTGTCAGTCGCAACCTCTGTTCTGGACGGACATCGCTGATGGCTACTAAATCACCCGCAAGGACCACCCCGACCGTCCAGGAGGAATTGCCATCACCTACAGAAGCACACTCTGACTGACCACGCACTCTAATGACCCAACGGTGACCATGGAACACTTCAACTTCCAGATCCGGACCAACCCCAACCCCATCCTCTGCGGAACCCTCCTCTGCAAGCCCACCGGGCCATGGACCACCATTCTCTGATACCATAGTAGACCTCATTACACCCCAGGCTCTCCCATCCACCAACAACATCCCTTCTCTGTGAACTCAAGGTCCACCTCGAGACCCCCAGTGACCGGAACACCACACCCTCCTGGGGAAGCTCCCCAACATCAGACTCAAGCAGCTAGTCACCGCAGCAAGCCATAAAGCAGGACACACGTTCAAGCATGTCTCCTCCGCCAGCGGGAACTTCAACTACAGCCACACAGACCGACCATCAGTGTCTACATCACATCTTCACCATGACCACCGTATACCAGTGCTATCAACGCCCCCCCCTCACAGGTGGATCAAAGCCACCGATGCACATCTCATCAAATCCCTCAGCAGTACCATTGGATCTCCAACTGCGCCGACACCCTGACATCCCCAAGAATGGCACTGTGACAATACCTTATGCCTGCCTGGTGGCAGGCGTAAGGGTGAGGCAGTACCACAGGGATAGACTGGCCCCATGCATTATTTATGGTATGGATGATGAAGAAATCAGTCAATTGAAGAAGATGTTCCAAGTGTAGGTAAGTTCAAATTGAAACAAAATGTGTTACTTTACATCCTGCTAAAAAGTGTTGATCTAAAAGTTGTGCTCCTAAGCACATGTGAAGGATGAAACTCTACACTCGAAAAACATGAAGGTTAACACCATGAAACAAAATCACATGATGAATATTAACATAAAATCCACTGACCCAATTTGTTTTGCTCATGGAGCCTTTCTATTACTACAACTGTGCTATTTACATGAGGCAGCAATTGCAGACTCGTGACACAGGATGACGACTTCCACTGCAGACTTATGACACAGAATGATGCGCCAATGTCCTTTACAGGCTTGTGACTCAGGATCCACTAGATGCCATTATCATGAAGTCCAACGGTCACCGGAGTCACTCTGATGATGCGACTGAGGCAGCACAGATTGCGAATTGCCTAGCAACTGAGTGTGGGTGCGGAGTGCCTTTATAGTCCTGGTCCAATTTAGATGGCTGCTGAGGAGGTAAACAAAACAACAAATTCCCTTTTCATGTGGTCTAGAAGAGACTTATGTCTCTGGGGTTTTTTTTTCTTACAGAAAGGAGCTTTGGATGAGCCAAACCGTGTATTGAGGTTGTGGAGGGATCAACACATTTACAATCAGTTTCAAGAAGCCTTAACAAACATCATTTACCTTATCTGAACATTGCTTAAAAAAATATTCAGGATGTAAGCACTACAGTCTAAGTTATGTAAAAAGTTTTTTATTGTTTATATTATTCTCTGTTCATACCATAATGTGAAACAATTACATACATTTATTCGTAAAAAATATTTTTAAAACAATTGATATAACATTTTTATCTCACAAAATCAACAATACAGATTAAAAAGGTTCTGGCTCATCCAAAGCTCCTTTCTGTAAGAACCCCCCCCCCCCCTGAGACATAAGTCTCTTCTAGACCACATGAAAATGGAATTTGTTGTTTTGTTTGCTTAAAACCCCATCCCTTTTCAAAAAGGGTTTCTCCTTCCAAATTTGAAGTGCTGAGGAGGTAACCCATTTCCTGGTGGTATAATCACAAGGATCATACCATGATGTGTTCTGGGTGTCTCATTTTCTGATGGTAGCAGACCACTACCAGTGACGACCAAGACAACCGCCTATGACCTCCAGTACATCCAGTCGAGGTGACCTGAAGCTGCCTGCTGTACCGAAGTCCTGGGCAGCCCAGTCAAGACCTTCATCCTACAGTGAAGAACTACCTATGGTGACCTGAGACCCCATTGATGGAGTGTGTTTCCCATCAACTGTGACAGTAAATGTGTCGGTGGAGTCCCGCCCTCTAACTTAATACCTTTCTTTGCAGTGACTGCGGCGGTCACTATATTAGCAGTACTTCCTCAATGAACTGAACTCTTGAATTATTAGCTTTTTCTCCAAACGTTGCAAATGTATATCTCTGAAAGCATTTATCCTAGATCTGTGTTTATGGTCGTAAAAACTATTTAAAATCTGTAATATTTTTTACAAACCCTTGGTCTTGGATTTAGCCATTGAGTGTGTGTAAACATTTCTTGCCTGTGTGTGTACAGCAACTGCTTAGCACTGCCCTTTGATAAGCCAAACTGCTCGCCCAAACTACCACAAAAGAGAGTGTAGGAAAGTGGGTTTCTATTGCAGTAACCCCCCACTTTTTGCGTGACAACTGATGCATGTTTTCTTGGTGTGCCCTGAGTCCCTGCCAATCAGGTTCCCAGGGCCTGTGTTCTTTCCCCAAAAACTAGCCCAATTGGCCTCTCTGGCCACAGGTCAGCCCTTGGTAAATGGTACCCTAGGTACCCAGGGCACTGTGACTAGAGAAGACCCCTAAGGGCTGCAGCACTTCTTGTGCCACCCTTAAAGGCCCTGTACCCTGACACACACACACTGCCTCTGCAGGCTGACTGTCTTGGTGTAGAACAGAACAAAGAGTCGACGTGCCATGCCCACAAAACACTGCCCAGGCATACCTCAGTCACCCCTCTAGCTTGGTGCCCTATGCCAGGGGTAAGGGTACAGGTGCATGAGCTTTGTACCCCTACAGTACCCAGGTCAATTTCTGGGCACTGTAAGTGCAGTGCTGCCATTAAGAGTATATGGTGCTGGGAGGTCGTCATCAAAAACTCCACAGCACCATGATGGCTACACTGGAGACTGAGAAGTTTGGTATCAAACTTCTCAGCACATTAAATCCACACTGATGCCAGTGTGGGATTTAATGTACAATGCACGACAGAGGGCAACTTAGAGTTGCCCCCTGAAACTAACCCACAACCAGCATCCTGACTGATGGGTGCCTAGGCTGCCACCCAGCGACATGTTGCTGGACCCCTGGGTAGAGAGCCATCCACTCTTGTGGGCCTGCAACAATGCATATCTTGGAATGAGGTGCTAGGCCTCAGCCCCCAGGATGGGCAGGGGGAGCTTCAAAGGCATGCCGCCTGTGTGAGCTTCTCCAGGCCACTTGCTGTACTCAGCAACTGGCCCCCACCGGTTCTGAACTCACTCTGGCGGGAAGACAGGCGGGAAAACTTAAGTGAAGAAAGGGGGTGTGCCAGCCTCTGCCAACCCCATCCCTCAGGTGGTGGAGGTGAGGTGAAGCACTACTCCGGGCTCTCGCCATCTTGAGGATGGGGAGCCCTACCCAATCAGAGACAGGCTCCTGCCCCACTCCCACTAGAGAGTGGCAGGATAGGGGGTGTACTCACCCCAGGGAAGGGACCCATTGGTCCCTGACCTTCCCCTACATGTAACGCCCCTAACTTTAGTAGTTGAGGGCACCCTGAACCTTCCTTCCTCAGATTCCAATTCCAAAACTACAAGAAGAACAAGAAGAAAGAAGACCTGACATGCAGCTGCTAACAAGAGGACAACACCAACCGACTTGACCCCAGCCCTACAGGCTTGTAGACCCTCAAACCTGCTCCTGCTAAACCCTGGAATCTCCTGTGGTCAGCAACCTCTAAATCCCCGGAGGACCTGACTGCCTTTTTCATCCAAAGACTAGGACTCCCAAGAGCAGTGCTTCTGCTAAAAAATCTACAACTCCTGGTGCCAGCCAGGAACCACGAATCCAGCACACTCTGCACCCGCTGAGCCCAGCCTGTGCCTGAGTGGACAAAGACCACAAGGATGTCCCCCCAGTGACTGTGACCAAGAATACAGCACCCAAGGACCCTCCTGATGACTCCTGCATCCTCACAGCCAGGTACCCTTCTAACCACGGCCAGCAGAGTGTAAGATTTCCCGACACCAAAAGACACCCCTGCACTCGGTGCCCCACGGCCGCCTGTGCCCAACTCCTAGGTGGCTACCTAACCTACAGCTTCCCAACTTACCTCTCGAACTGGTGGTCGCACCTGAAGAATCTCCTTCCCCGAGCTTGCAGCCTTTGTTCGTCTTGCAGCTTTCCCATTGAAATACATTGTGCGCCGAAGGCCCAAAAGCACTGTGCAACTAGCCACCCGAGTGCCGCTGGAAGTGCAGTATCTATTCTATTCTACTTTCCCAATTGCCCTGTGTAAGTGACCAGGAGCTCAGCTCCCACCAAAATGAGTAAGTGCCTTCAGTGAATACCAAAATGAGAAAGTGTCTTCTGTGAATACTAAAATGGTAGTAAGTTTAGCATTTTGTCTTAAGTTAGTTCTGTGAATCGGGCCCACTGTGTGTACAACGAATGATTTACACTGTCCTCTGATACTGCCTTACTGCTCGATCAAGCTACCACTTTGGAGAGTAAGGTTATATCTAACTTTAACCTCTGCCAAACCTCTGGGGACTGTGGACTCGGTGTACACTGTAACTTACTTTGGTCAGTATATACAGTGCCACTTTCTTACAGAGAGCATTAGTATTATCTACTTTAGCCACAGGAAAGCTTCTTGTGATCCACTGGACTCTTTGCACACTATACCTTACTTTGCTATAGTATGTACAGAGCCAGCTACCTACAGTGCCTTTGGGCCCTGCCGTGCCTGATCCCAGCCTGACCATGCTTTGGCCGACCAAAGAGTGGCTATTCTCAGGTGGCAGGGCTGCATGGAAGAGAAGGAGCCTGGCTGTGAGGGGACCCCGGCTCCTCTTGGCGGTTGGGGTGCGAGATTGGAAGCGCCAGGCTGTTCCCTTTGGGTCTTCTGACCAGGGTAGGTGTGGGATACCCTCCTGCCTACTGGTATTGCTGTGGGCTACCGCCCAAGCCTGGGAATCTTGATGCTGCTGAGTTTGAGCCTAGTGGTGGTCGGCTGATATTCAGTTGAGGAGACCCTCCCTCATTGCCAGATACCTGGTTGTCCCGGTCCCGTGTAGCTGGGCTGAGGGTTTCAAGAAGTATGTTTCCTCCTGGTCCTCTGGGAGGGACTGACAGCAGTGGCACTGCCTGCTTCTGTTGCTTTGGGGGGCCCTGGTGCCGGCTGAGACACTGGTTTCACTCTTCAAATCATGGAGGTGACTCCCAGAGTGAAAGCCTTGACGGGGCACCAGGTCGTCTCACCTGGTGGGTGGCAGACAGACGCATCGCATAGCCTTCCTCCCACCTACCCTGCAACTTTAGGAGGGAGACTGTTTTTAAAAGTTCCCTGTAACTCTTGGCAGTGGATCACTTGGCTCACGCGTTAAGGGAGAATGCAGCTAGCTGTGAGAATTAGTGTGAAATACAGGACATACTGATCATTGACACTTCGAATGTACCATGCGGCCCCGGATTCCTCTGAGGGCTACCCTGTCTGAGGGTAGCTCAATCATCAATTACCCCAGGGCTTCCCCAGGGTGTAGCTGGGGTCGTCACAGGATAATTCCGCTTCTTTCGTCTCCCCACAAGGTCAGACCACTGAACTCCTGTCGCAAGATTGTTCCCCTTAGCTATGCTGCTGGTTTGCCTAGCCATTCCTCCTACCTTGACGGAGTACTGGCTGGTGACCCGTCTGCCCCAGGCCTGTCCCAGGGAGCTTGGCTGTGTGTCATGCATGGCTGTCTGTGGTGTCCCACGGCTGCCCCTGTGCACTGCGTCGGACCCCCACTTCCATGGCCAGGTTTGGGGAGGGCACCCTTGCCTGGCCTACAGGTGCTCGCTTTCCCCACGGCCATCAGTCTGCCATGGTCCACTGCCGCATCCTCGGCCCCCTCAGCCCAAGGTGCTGGTGTTCGCAGCTCCCCTATGCTTCAGCATCCGTCTACGAAATCACATCAAACATAGTGACCTGTTGAATTTAAACATATTACAAAGCAGAGGAAAATAAACCAACCAGGATTCCCTCAGTAACAGTGAGAGAAGAGTCCAGTCCAGAATCCCCACCTCGTGGCAGGTGCGGGAAATGTGGCATACAGAAGACCAACTCCCTGACATCAGTCAGGGGCCCAAGTCCTTCGGATCTACGCTCATCCCAAGGGTGGTGTTACACCAGCAGCGGCCCCTGGCATGCTGGGATTGGGCCTTCTTAGTGTCGGATTGCTTGGGAATGCAGCCCAAAGTGGGTGGTAAAAAAGGCAGTACTTAATTTGTAAAACAATACGTGCCAGTGCTCAAAGTTATCACAGAACCTTGTTACCAGCACTGCAGAATGTGAGGCTGTCATTTGATTTATCTACCACCATTCACCACTGTGCTGCTCTTCTCGGAGGTTCGGGCCTCTATGAGAACAACAAAAAGGTAATTTTATTTGTATAGCGCCGAACACCATTTGGATGCCATTGCTGCGAGTCCTGTTTTTCTTATAGTGATAAACCATGTGAGGCTCCAGCCCAGTACACTGTCTGAAGGATCAATGCTTTTGGCATTTTATTGTGTTAAACTTGTGGAACGTGCAAAATACCTAACTATGACTCAGAGTTTCGCCCTCTGTCCCTCTTGGTGAAGTCAAAAAGAACCTTTTGACATAGCATTTCATTGTTGTGATAGTTTTTGATAAAATGATGGTTATTCCACCAGACACTCCCTGGCAGAGTACGAAAAGCCCTAGAAACAAAAGGTTTTGTTTTTGCTCTAATGCACTTACCAAAACAACGTTGTTCTCTTTACTAGCCCTGTGTCTCTGTTGGTCTGCAACAATAAGCTTTCGAGAAAAATACTTTGTTTCATGACCAATGAGGACAGAACTGGAGAAGGCAGAAATAGATTCACACTGAAATCTAGCGGTCCCGTCCAGGTCAGCACCCAGCAACAGAGTGCCCAATAGGCTGTCCCAGAAGGCAAGATGCACGCAATTCACCTGTGCACAAATCGGGTGCCGCCTTAATCTTTGAAAAATTATCTGCACTTCAGTAAAGTGAGGCTGGTTGCGAGCCCCAGAAACCACAGGCACAAATTAAGCACTTTACTGAAGCACTAATCTAAGGCTAAATACAGGCGTGAGACCGATAGCCAACAAGTACTATAAGAGAAAGTTGAAAACAACTTTAAAGAAAGAGTTCAAGAGGGTGTGAAACTGTTGAGACTTAAATTTGTGGAGTCCATGCAGTCCGTCCAGAGGATTCAACACAGCAGGAAAGTCGGTCACCCGCAGGGCGTATCCTTTACACAGGACCGCCACTTGGGCACACCTGGCCTCCGCATGGTGCATTTCTTACATGTCGGTGCACTGCAACCAGCTCCGGGTCAGCTGGGATGGCTTTGGGGTGGCAGGTGGCTTTAGGCTCTGGTGGAGAGTGTTACATCCCCTCTGGCAGCAGCTTTGCCATGTCCATGCAGCTGAGGGAGATTTGACTGCTTCCATGCCCTCCCTCGGCAGCCATTCCTGGCCGCCTCTCTGGGTGCGCCAGGCCGGGGAAGGGGAGCAGGGCCCCCTACTCCCGGCACAACTGTCAACTGGAGCAGACTGTGCTCCAGTTGAGTTACACCACCAGTCAATGCGGACCCCACCGGGTACCAGGGGCCTGCTGCGATGTCGGTTAGCCATCTGACCTTTCTTGAAACAGGGACCAAGGAGTCTAACACTAACGAGAGTAGGAGGGCTGAGCAAAACCCTGTGGCGCAATGAAGGTGAGAGCTGGCGAACACCAGCTGAGGTGGGATGCTGCTGCAAAGTCAGCGGCGGGCGCACCTCCGGCCCTTCTCGCCTGCTCCGTCTGGGAGGTGGAGCATAAGTGTGAATGATAAGACCCGAAAGATGGTGAACTATGTCTGGGCCGGGCAAAGCCAGAGGAAACTCTGGTGGAGGTCCGTAGTGGTTCTGACATGCAAATCTGTCATCTGACCTGGGTATAGGAGCGAAAGACTAATCGAACCATCTAGTAGCTGGTTTCCTCCAAAGTATCCTTCTGGATAGCTGGTGCTCGGATCCACCAGTTTTACCTGGTAAAGCAAATGATTAGATGTCTTGGGGCTGAAATGATCTCAACCTATTCTCAAACTTTAAATGTGTAAGAAGCCCTGCTCACTGGTGTAGAGGCAGGCATGGAATGCAAGTGCATAGTGGCCCACTTCCGGTAAGCAGAACTGGTGCTGTGGGATGAATCAAATGCAGGGTTAAGGCACCCAATTCCGATGCTCATCAGACCCAAGAATGGGTACTGGTCGATATAGACAGCAGGACAGTGGCCATGGAAGTCGGAATCAACTAAGGAGTGTGTAACAACTTACCTGCTGAATCAATTTGCTTTGAAAATGGATGGTGCTGGAGCATTGGATCCATATCCGGCCATCACCAGCGCTGAGAGCCGCAGTGGATAAGCTACAATGACTACGAGGGCTGCTGCAATGCATATGGAATCCCGGGTCTTGGGCTCGGGTGAAACAGCCGCAGGTGCAGATATTATTGTTTAGCAGCAAATATTCAGAGGCCGAAGTAGGGAAGGGTTTTTTGTGACAATGGGTCAGTCAGTCCTAAGAGATAGGTGAGTGCCGTTCTAAGGAATAGGCGATGGCCTCCATTGCCCTCGGCCAGTCAAAAGTGATTCAGGTTCAGATCCCTGAACCTAAAGTGGCGGAGACTGCTGTCCTTACAGTGTCCAGTGCTGTAACACAAATTATCTTGGAGAAGCTGGCAGGAACCCCGAGGAGAGTTCACTTTTCTTTGAGAAGGGCAGGGCACCTGGAATGGGTTCGCTCCGATGAGAGGGGCCTGAGCTTTGGAAAGCATTACAGTTCTGACGGTGTCTGGTGTGCTCTTGCTGGTCCTTAAAAATCTGGGGGAGATGGTGTAAATCTCACGCCGGGCCATACCTATATCCGGAGAAGGTCCCTAAGGTGAACAGCCTCTGGAAAATGTAGGGAAGGGAAGTCGGCAATGCAGATTTATAACTTCAGGATAAGGATTGGCTCTAAGGGCTGGGTCATTTGGGCTGGGGCACTTGGCGGAGCTGGGTGCATGCATCGGCTAGATGAGTCACCGCTCTCCAGAGCGGCTGCAACTCTGGACATGAGCCAGGCCTTTCTTGTGGATCACCCCAACTGGAGTGGTCGCCTCTCCCCGTGCCCCTCCTCGGGTGTGGGGTTGGATTTCTGCCTCAACTAGCACCTAGCAGCTGACATAGAACTGGTGCGGGCCTGGGGAATCTGTTAAATTAAAACAAAGCATCACGAAGGCCTGAGGCGGTGTTGATGCAATGTGATTTTTTCCCAGTGCTCTGTCAGAGTGAAGAAATTCGGTGGAGCTCGGGTAAAGGGCAGGTGTAACTATGACTCTCTTAAGTATCAGTGGAGTGGAAATTATAAGCAAAAGGCATAAAGAATTTAACAACAGAGAGCGTGCCCCAAAATTCTGAAGCTTTGATGATCTGAACAACAGAATTTCAGAAGTTCAGAAATACTTCCAAAATCCAAAGCATCACAATGCTGCTATGGACCTGATGGATGAAATTGTGACCATTTCAGAAAACACCAGCGATATAAGTTAATCGCAATGTACAAGTGCACCCAGTAATGAGCCTATGAATACTGCTCAAGAGGAGCATCATAATGCCCCAGTCTAAAACAACAAGCCAAACAAAGACAAGAAAGATGGAAAATAGAAGGCTCAATAGAATGCAAAAGAAAATATATGTTAAAGCAAATGGCAGCTATAAGGAATATAAGGCAATGTTTATGAAAGACAAGAAGAAAATTGCCAGGATAATCACTGATGGTGCAGAAGTTGCCAACTACATATTTCAATACTACAAAGATATTATAGAAAAAGAGAACAAGAAAACCCCAAAATTCATCCATATTGATAGGAGACCAGAAGATTGGGATGTTGAAAGACTATGCAAAGAAACTACACTGCTTGAAATAACTACAGCTTTTAAAGAATCTAACTAAACTAAAGCAGTGGGGCCTGACAACATTGGCTTAAATGATCTTAACACTGTTTACAATAAGAAAAAAAAGCTGCTACTCAAAATATTATTGACGTGATTATCTATGAAAAGAGTTGCAGAATGTATATAGAAAAACTGTTCAATCCGAACCTTAAAGAATGTACTGATCAGTGAACTAAACAAAATAAGCAACTGGAGGCCAATTTACAATCGGTACACGATTCACAAAACTATTTACAAAAATCTTCACCAAAAGACTTACTTCATTCGTCAATCTGAATGAGAGACAAAAAGGCATCATGAAGGTGAGGGGTTGTCTCGAAACATAATTCTTCTTCAGAATATAATAAAAGGGGCATGAAAAAAATCCACTTACTAGCAGTGGTGTTCATAGACATCTCCAAAGCTTTTAACTCTATCAGCGATGGTCACATTCTATGGAGTCTCGAAAGGCACAGAGTTTCTTCATACATCAGGGATGCAGACACACAATGTCTTTCAAGGGCAACAATAATGAATCTACATCAGAAATAATGATGAAATCTGGAATAAAGCAAGATGACTCATTATCCCCACTGTTGTTTAACATTGCCATGGATCCCATAATATGTAATCTTCAGAAAAAAGGCAAGGGCTTCACATTCTGCTCAGATTGTCTTACTGAGCAGATCACCGGTCTAGCCTTTGCCAATGATATAGCAGTACTCAGCAACATCTGCGAAGAAATGCGTACTAATCATTGAAACATTTAGTAAAGCAACAATTTTAAAACTAAATGTGAACAAACACACAGATTCAACATAAGTCACCACAAAGACAACATCCTGGTGAATAACTGCAAACCATGGCAATTTGAAAAACAAGATATTGAGAATATTCAACCAGGTGACAATGAGAAATACCTCGGTCTGAACTTTGATCCACACACAGTTCATACAAGTAAAAACAAAATAAATGAGGATCTAACAAACTGGACTCAAAAACTTTACAATTTACCACTCAAACCCACTCAAAAAATGGAATTATTTTGACAATATCTGGTATGTAAATTGTCATTTAAATTAGAAATGGCAGGCGCAGATGCAAAAACTCTAAACATTGTGGATCGAATTACAAAGAAATATGTCAAACATTTCCTACACCAACCTGTGATGGTCTCCTCTACTCCAAAAGCTCATACTGGGTCCGCAGTAGGTCAAAGCTATATACAACAATTGAACTCAACAAAATCAACAATCTACTATACCTCAGAGAAACTCCAGATTTGTACACTGTTCACTCGTGCAAGTATGCAGGAGAAATAATGAATACAAAAATTGATAATATCTTCAAAACCCACAAAGTTAACACGCTAGACAGAAGATTCCTAAGCTATGATTTGCAATTGTTAACTGCTTATGGATGCCGAAAAGAGGAATTTGGGAAATGAAAAAAACTCCCTGTCCAGGGTGATGATATTAACTATCTAGCAAACAATTCAACTTAGAATTTCTGAATTAGCAAACACAACAAGCTAAAGGGAAACCAATACATAGCTGCGCTAATTTCATGAGTAAATGTTCAGCACAATAGAGAAACCATCACTAGAGGAAGAAATCGAACATTTGCTACTTGCAGATATTGTAAGGAGGTTTGTTAAACAATTGCTCATACTTCAGGTACATGTCCTAAAACCATGGACATACGTATCAAAAGACATAAAAAAAGATTGGGACTACTCATTGATAGAGTTAAAGGTGCAGTTGGATGACATATATGGAATCTCATGTCAAAAAATGTCTAGTCGAACTACAAAATCCGGATGTAGTATTTACTAAAGATGGTACTGCTGTGGTGATTAATGTCTCAATTTGATATGAAAACTCACAAAATTCCATTGAACTAGCGTTTGAGAGTAAAGTAAAATATTATCAGGATTTACCACAGGAAACCAAAAATCTCACCAGCTGTTCCACTGGGAAATTTCATGGTTTCATTGTAGGATGTTGGGGTATTTGGCCTCAATGTAATGATGTTTCTCTGGCTGATCCTGGTTTACAAATGTCTTTTCCATTTAAGAAGAATGTTTGCCTGATTACTTTAATGGACACTCTTAAAATCTGCCATGTATTCTTGGACAATTAACTGTTAAGCTCAATGCTCAGATGAACTCAGTTTTGCACTACACATATTTCATTCTTGTTAACCTCTTCGCTGCTAGGCCTCCCTCGTGCTAAGCCTTTTTTTGGGTATTTGTGATAGTTCGCACTTAGGCCCCTGTAACTTTTAGACCACATAAGGTATCCATGCCAAAGATGCATCCTTTTCTTCTATCGTCATGGGAATTCTAAAGGTACCCATGGTTTGTGGATTCCCCTGGAGGGGACCCAGAAATTAGCCAAAATACAGCTAATTTATTTTCTTTTTTTGAAAAATTGTAAAAAAGTGTGGCAAATTAAAGCACCTGGTTTTCCCCTGCAGCTGATATCAACAAAGGGTGTGTTGGACTAAAATCACAATTTTCCCAGCTTTTAGGGACTGACAGACTTTTGTCAGAAAAATAACATTGTTTACACAGTTTTGGCATTTTACAGGGACATAGCCCATTTTTGCTATTTTTTGTGCTTTCAACCTTAGGTATGAAAGCAAAAATGGATCCTAGAAAGCTATACATTTTAGAAAAGTAGAAAACATTTTGAATTCAGCAAGGGTCATTTGTGTAGATACTTCAAGGTTTCTTCATAGAAACTAACAGTGGAATATATGAAAAATTGAAAATGAGTTGAAAAAACAGCCATTTGTGCCAACGTTTTCAACTGTAACTTCTAATTATGACAGATATTTAAAAACAATATACTGTTACATCTGCTGGGCCTTTCGGGTTGTGGGGATATATAGGACTTGTAAGTTCACCAAGAAACCGACGAACCCAGAGCATATAACTGAGCGGGGTCTTGCAATGGTTTGCAGCGTGCGCAATAAAATTTGTTTAAATTATTTATGTGTTTACTTATCACCGTTCATCCATATTTCGGTGTTTATTGCCCACCACCCGGTCCCTCCCCGGTCCCGCCTCACCGCTCCATGGAACTCCCTCCAGGGGCCGCTACTGGTGACTTGTCTGGTTCTCACCAGGTTCTGTTACACAGATTCCCTTGCAAACCTCAAACTTTGTAAAAAAAAAAAAACTCCTCACATTTCTGTGGTGGAAAGTTCTGGAATCTGCGTGGATCCTCAAAATTCCACACACCCCGCATTTCTCAAGGTCTTCCAAGAAAAATGGTACCTCACATGTGTGGGTAGGCATAGTGCCCACAACAGGAAACAACCAAATATGCAACTAAGACACACCACATTTTCACAGTGAAAACTGACCCTTTTTTTGCAAAGTGTCTAGTTGTAGATTTTGAACCCTTGCTCTGCCGGCACCTAGGGAAACCTAGCAAACCTACACATTTTTAAAACAAAACACCCGGGGAAATCCAGGATGGGGTGACTTGTCTAGCTCTCACCAGGTTCTGTTACCCAGAATCCCTTGCAAACCTCAAACTTTGTCAAAAAAACTGATTTTCCTCACATTTCTGTGGTGGAAAGTTCTGGAATCTGCTTGGATCCACTAAATTACACCCACCCCACATTCCCCAAGGTCTTCTTAGAAAAATAGTACCTCACTTGTGTGGGTAGCCTTAGTGTACGCGACAGGAAATGGCCCTAAATACAACGTGGACACAACACATCTGCACAGTGAAAACTGACCGATTTTTTGCAAAGTGCCTAGCTGTAGATTTTGAACCCTAGCTATGTCGGCACCTAGGGAAACCTAACAAACCTATACATTTATGAAAGCTAGACACCGAGGGGAATCCAGGATAGGGTGACATGTCTGCCTCTCACCAGGTTCTGTTACCCAGAATCCCTTGCAAACCTCAAACTTTGTAAAAAAAAATACATTTTCTCACAAGTGAGGTATCATTTTATTCGGGAGACTGAGGGGAACGCTGTGGGGTAAGAAATTTTTGCCGCTATGGTGATTCCACACATAAATATGTGGAACATGTATTTTTTCAGCTAAATTTGAGGTTTGCAAGGGATTTTGGGTAAGAAAACATTTGGGGATCCACTCAAGCCATACCTAACTGGACTCCCCCGGGGGTCTAGTTTTCACAAATATGTGGGTACAGTAGTTTCCCAAGGTGGCCACCGAGCCCGTGGCCAAAAACCCAGGTGACCTCCCTTGCATACCAGGTTGTTTTGTGATAGGTAATTTTTATGTCTCCTCAATATGTTTTGGGCCCTTGCCTGTCACGGGTAATTGACCCACACAAGCGAGTGAGGTACCATTTTTATCGGGAGACCTGCAGGGGATTCTGGGAAGAAAAAAACGTTGGAGGATCCATGAAAGCCATACCTCCCTGGTCTCTAGTTTTCAGAAATGTGTAGGTTTGGTAGGTTTCCCTAGATGGCCGCCAAGCCCGGGACTAAAAACTTATATGACCCCCTTGCAAAAGCCGATCGTTTTGTCATAGGTATTTTTGATGTCTCCACAATAGGTTTTGGGGCTTGCCTGTCGCGGGTACTTGATCCACCCACAAGAGTGAGGTACCATTTTTATCGGGAGAGCTGGGGGAATGCTGGGTGGTAGGATATTTGTGTCAGCCCGGTGATCCTACAACTTCGCACACAGAAATTTGAGAAAAACTTGATTTCTTTCATCAAAATTTGAGGTTTGCAGGGGATTCTGGGTATGGAAATGATAGGGTATCCACACAAGCCATACCTCCCTGGATTCCCTCTGCGTCTCTAGTCTTCAGAAATGTGTGGGTTTGGTAGGTTTCCCTAAATGGCTGGAGGGAGCAAAGACCCATGCCCAAGGCACCGCTCCCCCCTCCCTGGTGGCTAGAGGGTGGATACCTGCTTGTGGGTCACCCTTCTGAGGCGATCCCCAAGCAGGGATCCACTAGGGAAGGGTACTATTGGAAAGGGGAGATTCTCCCCTCTCCAACAATACCTCTACCATGGGTTTCGGTGCTTGGGGGCTGAGATAGCCCCACAAGCACCAATACTGAATCTAAGTTTCAGTTTTGTTTTCATTGTAATGACGACAGCGTGTCATGCATGTGATTGTCATTGCAATGAAAACCCTAACCATGCGTTGGGAAGAGATTTACAGCCGAGGGATGTTTTGAAAGTTTGCTCATGACGGAATGGTGTTGTCATGAACACACTTGAACTTGTGCTAATGAGCACAGAATGGGTAATATACTGCTTTAAGTATGTTTATTTGTTGACATTTGAATCTAGTATAGTTACACCTTTAGAGTTTGTACATAAAGTTGATTATAGTTAATTTGTTTGAATTTAAATATATACTAAGAATAGGTCTGCGTAGTCACTAGCTTCAGCATTATTATTATAGGTTTGTGTGTTTCGATGTACAAGTATACATCATGATAATTGATATATGTTGAATTCAGGATAAATCTCAAGTAACTGCTTACACATAATCAGTACATATCACATATTGATTATGAATGTCCTCCTAATCATACCTTAATTTTCTCAGGCCTGTTCGTAGATAATTTATTTTGTTAGAATAGTATTGGGGGGTGCACTATCTCTATCCTATATGTGATTGCAGTTCCTGTGAGGACAGCTTTAACTGTGGCTGTACTCCAAAATAAATGTGTTGTTGGAAGCAAGACTGATTTGACCCTAATGGGCAGCAATATTAACCCAAAATGAGCCACTCTGGGGACAGTGGTAGATGGGGAGTTTGGCTGGGGCGGCACACCTGTCAAGCGATAATGCAGGTGTCCTAAGGCGAGCTCAGGGAGAATAGAAACCTCCTGTGGAACAGAAGGGCTAAAGCTTGCTTGATCTCAATTTTCAGTATCAATACAGACCATGAAAGTGGAGCCTCCCAATCCTTCTGACTTTTTGGGTTTCAAGCAGGACGTGTCAGAAAAGTTTCCACAGGGATAACTGGCTTGTGGCGGCCAAGCGTTCATAGCGATGTCAATTTTTGATCCTTTGATGTCAGTTTTTCCTATCATTGTGAAGCAGAATTCACCAAGCGTTGGATAATAGGGAACACGAGCTTGGTATAGACAACCGTGCGACATGTTCATTGTACCCTTTTAATGATGGTTTGTTGCAATAGTAATTCTGCTCAGTAGGAGACGAACCACAGGTTGAGAAACCTTGTGTATGTGCTTGGCTAAGGAATCAATGGGCTGAAGCTACCATCTGTGAGATTATAACTGAAAGCCTCTAAGTCGGAATCTCCCCTGAACCGTAATGATACTGCAGTGCTGCGGAGCCTCAGTTGTTCTGGGATAGCCGGCTTCTTGGGCCGGTGCGTACAGCTGCTCGCTTGGGGACCAGAGCACAGACGGAAGGGAGCCGCCTCCTTCGCCCTTAGTGCACTGCATGTTTGTGGGGCACCCAGTGATAAATCATTTGTAGACTGATTCTGGGTCAGAGTTTCATAAGTGCTGAGCAGCTGCGGGTGCCCTCAAAACCCCATCACACCTCGGGTCAGTCCCTCTGCTGCCAGGCCTGTGGGAGGGATGTGGAGGGGAAATGTGGGTTCTTGGGCGGCTGCCTCCACCAGGTGGTGACCAGCATGGGGGACCACCCTCTCCCGTGCTGCGCCACCGGGTGCAGGGACGAAGAGACAATCCCTAGCAGGGTGACAAGATGGCCAGACCGGGACCCTCCTACTCAGGCAAAAGTCACTGTGAGGCAAGGAGCCCTGGGAAAGAGCCTCCTGAGCACCGGCCTCAGAGCGCATGCCCACTCACTTTGTTGTTGGACTGCTGTGTGATCGGGTCATGAATCTGGTCATCCCAGGCCATCGGGTCGCTGGTTATCCTGGGTCATCTGGTTGCCATGCTGTGCAACCAATTGGGCCACTGGGCTGGGTGACCAGATGGACGGCCGGCCAGCCAGAAGGCAGGGCCAGCTCCAACTTTTGTCCCCCCCCCTGGGTTCTGTAAACATAGCTGAGGAAAATGGGCTGCCCAGGCAGCTCTGGGGGCAGATACGTGGCCTGGGCTTAACCTTACTTGGCTCCGCTGGCTCTAGGAAGTCACCCACCCAAGTCAGCACCCTAGCTATAACATCCTGTAAACTTTGTTTGTTCAGTGAATTTCGATTTGATTTCCTAACTGCAACCAGTAACCTTTGAGGATAGTATGTTTGGATGTATAGGTAGGTGAGTTGCTGTGTGAGTGACTATATGGGTCTCTGAGTGGGTATATGGGTAGCTGTATCGGTTTGTGAGTGGCTGTATCGTCTGTGAGTGGGTGTGTGAATGACTGTATGGGTATGTACATGGGTGTGTGATTGGTTGTGTAGATATGTGAATGAGTGTGTGAGTACCAGAGTGTCTGAGTGGGTCTGTGACTGGGTGTGTGAGTGTCTGGGTGCATCTTTAAGTGGGTAGGTGAGTATCTGAGTGGGTGCATGAGTGTCTGAGTTAGTCTGTGAGTGGTTGTGTAAGTGGAACTGTCAGTGGGGAAACACTAAATAGAAGAGGGAGGCACAGAGGACCCCCTACTAGAGCTCCTCAAAAAGTTCAATAAAAAAAGGCATAAGGGGGCAGGGTAAGAATACCCTGACCACCGAGGTCTGGTATTGAGGTCCCACAGGGGGTTAAAAACATTTTTCCCAACTTTGCTACAAAATTGCGGCTGGGTCAACTAATTTGTGGCTGAGTTAAAAATAAAATACAAGCACGGTCTCCTGTGCTTGTTTATGCTATAGCCCCTGGGTGGACCAGGTATTGTGGACATAAAGAAATTAAATGAGAAGGCGCACAAGGCCCCTCTCCTAGGGTCTTTTTGGACCCAGGGACCACAATCTCTACTTGGCTATGTTTAATATATTGGATGGGGCTGCATGGCCCCATCTCATTTGGGCTTATTGAGCTCCAGGGACCATCACCTCCCAGGGGCATAATTTTATCAATGGAAGGGGTCCTGTGGACCCCCATCCTAGGGCTTTACCATGCCCTGGGTACCATCACCTATATGGGGCTACATTTAAAAAATAAGCAGGGAGCCGTGTGGAACCCCCTGGGACCACCATCGCACTGGGGATATGAAAAATTGATATTGGAAGGGGGGCCATGTGGATCCGTGGACCCCATCCCCCTGGGCCTGCCAAACTTCAATGGTGGAGGGGCCCTATTTCGGCCTGTGACCCTATCTCCTGGGGCCCGACCTTCTCCTCCTAGGTGCCCTGGAGCGATCTAAGAGAGAGGTCTGACAGGAGAGGCCAGTACTGTGCACACCTGTCATTTAAGGGAGAGGTGTAAAAGGACAGGCCTGTTATTTGCCACTCACTACTATGAACACCCATAATCTGAGACAGAAATCTGAAAGGAAAGGCCTGTCCATCTACACACCCTACTAGGCACACCAGTCATCTGAGAGTGAGGTCTCAGCATAGAGGCCAGTCTCTCTCCATGCACCCTACTAGGCACACCTGTCATCTGAGAGAGAGGTCTGGAAGGAGAGGGCTGTCCCTCTCAACTCACTACTATACACATCTGTCATCTCAGAGAGAGGCCTAAGAGGAAAGGGCAGTCCCGCCTCACTCACTTCTAGCCGTTCCTGTTATCTGAGAGAGAGGTCTTAAAAAATGGTTTACTCCATTCACACACTCTACTACACACATCCATCATCTGAGAGAGAGAGCCAAAAGGAGAGGGCAATCCCTCCCCACTGAATAGTATGCACACATGTTACCTGAGAGTGAGGTCTGAAGGGAGAAGCTAGTCCCACAACACACCCCACTTTGTACATCTGTTATGCAAGAGAGAGGTCTCAGCGGAGACGCCAGTCCCTGCCTGCACATGCCTTACTATTCATAGTTGTTATGTGAGAGAGAGGTTTGAAAACAGGGTAGTCTCTCCTCATACTCCAGTGTGCACACCCATTATCCAACAGAGGGTATTTAGTGGAGAGACTAGTGCGTCCCATATACTACTATTTCCCTACAATTGTGTTGCAATCCTGCCAGAATCTCACAAGAGTAGAGTGCAAGCTTTGGTGAGTGAAACTTGCTGCATGAGGCTCGAGCAATACTGCAAGAAACTAGCGAGACCCGCAAAGAAAATTGCTTAGCCTGCCACTGGATGTTTTATGATTCCGCAAGTCTCTTACGAGAATAGCATGGAAAATTTCTGGACCTGCCAGGAGGTGTTTTACAACCCCGCAAGCGTCTCGTTGGATTGTAGGGGGAGAAGTAAAAAAAGAAAGGGCCAAGGCTCAACCAATAGTTACCATTCTTATTACATAGTTGAAGAAAAGCTGTGATGTGATTAAGTGCAGAATCAGAGATGGCCCAGTTTGAGCTTGAGTGTGTCTGGAGTAAATGCACAAACAACCCCTCTCATTCTAAAACCAGACAGGGAATCCACAAGCAGGCAGACACACACAGGATTGTTGAGCAATAAAATGAGTTTCTAAAAGTGACATTTTCAAACACTCAATTTGAAAAACACCTTTACTAAAAGAAGTGCTATATTCAATTCTGCGCTCAGGGAACCTAAACCCCATATCTCTATATTTTCCTAATTGAGCGTTACACTTGTAAAATGTTAAAAGGCAGCTCCAATGATCGCCTAAGGGAAAGATAGCCTTTCAATAGTGAAATACGAAATGCACAGTATATCACTATAAGGACATGTAAAATACACCAGCACACGTCCCACCTTTCACATCAAATGCACCCCCATGGGGTTATCCTGGACCTATCTTAGGGGTGCCTTACATGCAATAAAAGGGAAGGTTAGGGCCTGGCAAGTTGGTGCACTTGCCAGGTTGACATGGTAGTTAAAAGTGTGCGCAGACACTGCAGAGGCTGGTCTATGGCACATTTGAAAGGCTACTTGTGTGGGTGGCACAACCGGTGCTGGAGGCCTACTAGTAGCATTTGATTTACAGGCCCTGGGCACACACAGTGCATTGTACTAGGGACTTACTAGTAAGCCAAATATGCCAATCATGGAAAACCAATCATAACGTAATTTGCAGTAGGTGCACTAGTCCCTTAGCACTGAATGGCAGTGAAAAAGTGGGCAGAGACACTAAATCAGTAAAAACGAAGTCCAGCATGCAGGGTCGGATTGGGAAAGCAGGCACTTGGGCTACAGCCGATTGGCTTTTCCTTGGCATCTGGCTGCGGAGTGATTTTTTATGCACCCAGTTCAGTTTTAACTCATATTTCTTACTAAAAGAGGATCTGTAGGCTTATGCCGAATTCCATAGGCTGCAGCAACCACCTCGCCCCACCCCCCCATCATGCACACTCAGAGGGTCCATTTTCACCTTCTACATAATAACAATGGTCTTTGGGGTCACAGCATGTGGCACGCCTTCTACATTCTGGCCTAAGAGCACTACAGGGAGTCACCGCCAAGTGAAATTTTGTGAGCAACAGAGTTCGTACTCCTTTGCCAAGGGAATAAGAGGCAGGTGTAGGATGAAAGGACTTGAGGGGGTTCTGCTTTCACCTTCCATAGAAAACTAAGTGCAGCAAGATGGCTACCACCCATTCCAGGTCAGGTGAGGAAAGTGAAATGGTATTAGAGAATCAAGTCTATAAAAATAAACATGTAACTGCGACCTTGAAGGCAATGGGGAGGGGTCAGAAGGTGTGGGTAGGAGGCAGAGATGTGGCTACAATGAACAAAATGCCATGTAAACTATTCTGATGGTTTTCCCCTACAAGTAACTGCATATAGTATATTTAATACACACCCTAAATTAGAAATAAATGCAAGTTAAATTAATCTCAGTTGGTGAACTAACCACTGTAGATGTCTATGTGTAACAAGGCAGTCCCCGAAATAAATCCTGGCTGGAGCACTAGAGAATAGTTACATGTTTTCATAGTGCTTCGAGGTCCAGCCAGTGACAGAAAGCACAGTGAACAGGTAATGATTTTAAAAACTGCATTACGTACAACATAATATAGGCCACTGCAAAACGCACAAAGAGATTTTGTTTATGTTAAAACAAGTACTTTGACAATGCATATTTATAATAAGACTCAGTTAGATGGAAGCTAATGCGAAACATTTTGCAAGGTCCATTAAAAGGCACACTCATGAACTCAGGTGCTGAAACACCTCCTCTGCCCTTACAGAGAATACATCTTTGCCACCATGGAGCTCAAATGATTCTATTAATGAAAACCTACACTGGCTCCCAAGGACCCTTTAGATTGGCAGATTTGCCAACTGCACACATTAACATTTCTTCAAGGTGGCAGGTACCATAGAGAGAATGCTTCCTTCTTCTTTAGCTGTTTATTCCTCTCACTTCACAGTACAGCAGATCATCCACCAACCTTTTAACTTGAGGCATCTGGCACCTCAAGGTCAGAATTAATCTTTCAGGGACAGTTGTTTTTTAACAGAAATTAGAGGAATAATTTTGCTCAAAATAAACAAACGCTGCCCCCAAGATATCCCTCCTTCTGGAAGCCATGAATTACATCGCTTTGTTGCTTGGAGTCTGTAGGTGTCCAGAGACGAACCCAGTAACATCGGAGCTCTAGATCTATCGGTAGGACGGATCCAACGCCATCATCCCCAGAGAGATCTTCCTGAGAAGGTCTCGGCCTTCATGCTGCCAGAAGCAGGGGGTGGTTACCACTTTGGGAGGCAGGACCTGTTGCACTCAGTCTCCACCTTGTAAAAGTCTTGTTTTCAGCACATCAGTGGGATTTGTATTTCATTTAACCTAGGAATTCTGCATCCTGTATCTATTTTGTATGGCCCTTTCTGCCCCCTCTCTTGGTTTGCTTGCTCTTCTAGCGACAGACGGTTTTGTCATGGAAGGGTTGTTGTAACTTGGTAATGGTACAGAATGTAGGCAAGGAACACACCATGTGCTGTACTCAGACCCTGCAGATAAAGACTGCGACGGGGTACACTGCATGTTACCGATTATATTAAGGGTGCAAGTACTGCTAACCTAGAGGAGATCCTAGTGCAATTACTGAGTTTAAAGCTAGATAACAGCTAGGCATGCATGAAGTGTGCTGAGATTGCAAACTACAAAGTCAAGTATCATTTTACACCCAAGTTTTCTCTGTCTCCGATGGAGATAAGTTTAATGAGGCGTCGTTCATGGACAAATTTGTGCTTACCCGATTTCACGCAACCTTAAGAGCTAAGATCCCTGGCTTTCCCGTCGAGCCAGATCCATTCACCCCTCTGTCCACAGTTATAGATAGCAGCACTGGGGACCATCTGGTTTCCAACTTATACAGAACCTGTGTAGAGATAATTCCAACCCACGATGCCAAGATATGGGCCACTTGGGAGGCAGATCTAGGTCACCCTATTACTGATGACCAGTGGGCTGCATGCTGTCTACAAACTAAGGCGGTTTCATTAAATAGCCACCATAAACTTATCCACTTCAAATTCCTGCGCAGAATATACACACACCTGAGATGACACACACAATAGACCCAGACAGACCCCACTGTTGCCTAAAAGGCAAATCCGCACATGCAGATTTTGCGTACCTTGCTTGGACATGTTGCAAAATCAGCGGTATTGGATCAACATATACTAAATACTTTGGAAAATGATAGAATTAGACATTGACCCAACATCAGAAGTAGCCTTATTAAGATACGTGAACAACATCCCAAAATCAGTCCGGAAATCCACAGCCCTGGGGTTACTGTTGGCCAAAAGGGAAATAGCACTCAAATGGGGGCGAAAAGCTGTTCCGACATGCAAGGAATGGCTGAACAGTCTAGCATATGGCAACCTCAACTATGAATTGTATGCCTCCACTCTGCCTAGCACATACCGCCCGTGAGATATTTGGGACCCTTTTAAACAATACACGGCAACAACACAATCACAACCTATTACATGGCTAGAGAGCGGGCTTGTGCCTGAGGGTATTGATTGATCCACTTGACACTGCTCAATTTGCACATAACTGTGATATTTAAATTGAATGAACGTTTGTTTCCGGTACCGTGATTAGACTGCACTGCAGGAGTACGCACTATAAGTTGTGTTTACCGAGGGTGAATACTATGCAATTGAAACTGTTTGTCCAGACTGAAAAACTCATGTGGTGATAAATGTTATGCACCGAATGTATCTATGTCACACATACTGCATTGTCACAACTGTCACTGAACTGGAGCTGGAAAATATATTGTGTTTATTCTGAAACTGGTAAATAAAGTTTTTTTAAAGTATCATTTTACACTTATTGAGACATATTAAAAGAGGGCAGGTGGGGAAAGAGCAGCTGGATGACACAGGGTCATGGCTAGTATCAAAGGATTTAACTTCCATCTTTTCTCTGTTCCTCACTATAATCACATGCATTCTTCCCTTTAGCTCTTTAATCATAGAGTGCAGCAGACCCTTTCTCCATTCACTAGTTTAGCCTTCCTTTCACGTTAAAAGCGCAGGGAAACACACACTCAAAGCCTAGGGTGTAGTGTGTTGCACACAATTTTAATGGATAATTGAGAAGAGAATGTAAGTGGAGTATGGAAAAGGATCACTGGGAACAGTTATACGAATCCCTCTTTTCTTGAGAGCAGAGGCGAAAGCAGCAGAAACGTCACCATTTCTTTACCGTGTTGTTGTGGATATGGTTACTGACCTGCTACAGTTGATCTAACTAGTCACTTTTTACATAACAACCAGGAACTGAAATGCCTCTTGGTTTTAAAATAATGGGTCTGTTCATTATCTAGAGCATTAGTACCTACTTAACTATCTTCAGGTGATGAAAGGCTGAGTTGGCTCTGCTAGAGTCCAGTCTCCTTACCTGTAGTTTGCACAGAAGCACTTACATTACTCAGTGATATTGCGGGCTACTTCATTAGTTTATTTGACTAGTACTGGGCAACCCATTTTACTGATGGGGGAAAGTCTTGCAGTCTGAAGTAAAATTTGCCTGCTTGTTTGTATTGTTGTTTGTGCAGCATATTCTGTGTTCCCTGAGACTTACTTCAGATAATGTAATAGAGCTAAAGAAGATTTGGGTGGGATAATGGCCTTCAGAACCTTAGCCAATCGCAATGCTCCAGTGAATTGGGTCTTTGTTTTGAAAACCATCCTTCTCTAGGCAGCCATGCAGGAGGGAGCTAGCTAATCATAAAGCTCCTTATGAGAGGATGGAAAGAGTGAGATCTTGAAGCATTGCTGCATTTGTAGATGATCAGAAGTTAACCTCATGAGGTAATGTGTGAGTCAAGACCCTAAAGGTGAAACAAGTAAAGCTGGAGGCCATGCAGAATAAACAGGTAAGCAGGGATTTTGGGACCAGCAGTAGGTTAGCGAGGTTTCAGGGAACTGAGAGTGAGGCTACAGCCATCTAGACTTGAGAGTAAGCTGGAATCTTAGAGAGTGAAATTGAAAAGGGCCATTCCTGAAAACCTATGGATGAGAAGGAGGGGCTTAGGGACAAGCAGGAGCTTCGGCGATCTGAGGCCCTATTACTCAAAGTTCCCCGGGGGCGCAACAGGCATTTGCGCCTGCTTTGCATGCCCCTGGGGCACTTTGGTGTTGCATAAGGGGCCACAGATGCTTGTGCTGCATCTTCTGTAATACCAATAGCGCAGGCGCACCTAAAGCACCTGCACTATCTCCAGGGGGCATTCCCTCATTTGCATGGGGGCGTGCCGGATAATAAAAAACAGGAAGCAAGGAAAATTTTGTTTGAAGGGGAACGGTCAGCCTCTGAGCTCATCAATATATCTATGGATCTGGCTTCTCTGGCTTTTAGACAACAAGCATAAGCTGAAGTTCTCTGTCACGAAGGAAGGCTCAAGTCTACTACCATCCATCCAGAGGTACGAAGTAGAATTTTAGAAATGCCATTTGACGTAGACGCACTATTTCGAAAGCATATAGATGATGCTTTACAAGATATAAAGAAGGATACTGATACAGCTAAAGCATTAGGTACACTGCAATAAAGGAGGACACTTTTTTGAGGAGCACGTGGCAGAGAGTCAAATTCCTTTCAAGGGAGCTATCAGAAGTACCAACCACAATCATATCAATATAGATATGGCTATCAACAGCAGCAATCTTATCGAGCCCCACCATCTGCTGCTTACTCAATAGACAGCAACCCAGAAGAAAACAACCTACTCAGACCAGAGACAATGCTAGAAAGCAGTGACAACTTCCCAGCACCTGCTGTGATTCAGCTAAACAACAACCTCAATTTTACAAATATTACCCTACAGTACGATCAATGGAACAAAATTACAATGGACAAATGGGTCCTGGACATTGTAAAGTATGTTCAAGATATCAATGGGGAGGGGAAAAAGAAGCTGTCATCCACTCGGCTTCCAATGGTAAATGTAAAAATCAAGTAGGGGGGAGAGACTACCACTTGTTCTGTGTCACCAGGGTCTCAACTAACCTGGCAGACCATCATTGGGAAAAAACCCTCATATACGGACACAGGCGTTGGGCAGTATATGTTGATTCTCACACGTCTCAAGAATAAAATACATGAATCTTGAATTTAGGAATTTTAAAGTCACTTTTTTATTAAGAGCACACCCGTTCTTTTGATCTCTGGCCACTACTGCAAATCCAGTTGGTCTTCCTCCAGGTGGAGTTCAGCATAACGTACAAAGAAAAGACCCAATGATAATGCTGTTACGGTACACAAAGGCGGAGAATCAATATATACCGGCCAACGCCTGTGTCCATATACGAGGGTTTTTTTACAACAATGGTCTGCCACATTAGTTGAGACCCTGTTGACAGAGGACAAGTGGTCCACTCTCCCTTCTACTTGATTTTTACATTGTAAAGTATGGTCATACTATAGAATTCGTAAAAGTCCCACTGCCTCATTCACCTCTAAAGAAGATTCCACCTCATCTCAAATTGCTCAGAAAGGAAGCCATGGTTATGCTCCACAAAGGGGCTATAGAAAAAGTTCCTCGTTCTCAGATGGGAAAATATTGTTATTCTCGCTTCTTCCTAATAAAAAAGAAGTCAGGAGAATGGAGGACAATTCTGGATCTCAGAAAGCTAAATAAGTATCTGCAGAAAAAGTCTTTCAGCATGGTCACCCTGCAGGAAATATTTCAACTTCTCAATCATGCTGTTTTATGACAATCTAGATTTGCAAGATTCGTATTTACTTTTCACTATTCATTCCACGCATCAAAACTTTCTCCATTTCACTGTGGCAGGTGCTCATTTTCAGTCAGAGTCCTCCCTTTTGGTCTTTGTTCTCCCCAAGAGTATTCACCAAATGTCTAGCTCCAGTTGCTGTTCATCTAAGTCTTCAGAGTCTGCAACTGTTTCATTACCTCGATGACTGGCTAGTAAAAGCACCGTCTTTTCAGCAGGCCTCAAAGGCAACTTCAATCTGCTTACAAATGTTTTGTTTCCTGGGGCTAACTCACAATTATCAAAAGTCAGTTCTGCAACCGTCTCAGAGAAAGTATTTTTTCGGAACAACCCTAGACGCTATCCAAGACAAGGCATTCTTATCTGCAGAAAGGCAAACGCACCTTTTCTCTCTAGCGACAAGTCTAACAAGAAAAAAGTTTGCTTCTGTGAGACTGATAAAATCTCTGCTCAGCATAATGTCCTCAGCAATTCAAATGGTTCCTTGAGCTCATCTCAGAATGAGACCATTACAGGAGGAGCTGGACCATCAATGGCTTCAAGTAACAGGATCATTCAACGACCTAGCGATAATTCCAGTCATGAAAACAGCATTCCTTTGGTGGCAGTCCTCCAGGAATCTCTTGACAGGGCTAACTTTCCTTTCTCGGATGCCAGATTTCGTCCTCACTATGGACACTTCTCTAGAAGGCTGGGGGTCACTTACAAGACCTCTGAATAAGAGACAAGTGGTCCAAGGTGCTCTCAAAGATGCACATCAATTTCCTGGAGCTATGAGCCAAAATTATCTAGCCTTACAGGCATTCCTTCCAAGAATCGAGGTGCCTCGGAACTCATAAGAACAGGTACTTGTTCCCATATCCTATCTCTGGAAGCACAAGAAATTTGGAAATGAGTTCTCTCACACCACATCTCGATCAAGGTGGAAGATCTTCCAGGGGTGAACAACAGTCTGGCTGATGCTTTAAGCAGGACTTCCACTTCTTGGCATGAATGGGAGCTAGATCAGAAAGTGTTTGATTTCATCTTCCAGATATGAGGCAGACCCAGCTTGGATCTCTACGCTTCCGGAATAAATTGGAAATGTCAATTCTTCGCCAGCTGCAAACCAGAAAGAAGATCATGGGGAAACGCTTTTCTGATAAGGTGGTCGGGGATCTTCGCCTACGACTTTCCTCCCTTCCCGTAAGTACCAAGGATTCTGATGAAAATGAAAAGGGAGCCATTCTGTCTGATCCTCATTGCCCCACAATGGCCATGCCAACATTGGTTCACATAACTTTTTCTGCTCTCAGAATGCAAACCTTATCACCTTCCAGTATCTTCAACACTTTTAACAATAAACAGGAGCCAGATTCTCCATACACATTCAGCGCCACTATAGCTGCATGCGTGGTTACTGAGCTCTCTGAATTTAATAAGCTAGACTTGCCACAAGACTGTAGAGATATTCTTTCTAAAGCAAGGGCACCATCCACTATCAAAACTTACAGTCTCAAATGGAAATGATTTTGTTCATTGTGCCATCGTTAAAATGTACACCCACATGAGTCTTCTCCCGATAAAATGTTGCCTTATCTTCTCTCCTTGGCTAAATCTGGCCTTATGTTCACTTCTATTAAGGTACATCTTGCTGCTATCTCTGCTTACCGACGTTCCTCTGGAAATGCATCCCTTTGTTCATGTCAACTGGTAAAACAGTTCATGAAAGGGCTTTTCAGAGTGTTTTCTCCTATAAGAGCTCCTCCTCTTAAATGGAGACTTAATTTAGTTCTGGCTAACTTATGAAACACACCTTTGAGTCTATACACAGAGCTGAGTTCAATTATGTTTCCTGGACAGTGGCTTTATTGTTGGCTCTTACATCAGCCAGAAGAGTCACCTAAATTTAAGCCTTCACGATCAAAGAACCGTACCTTCGCATTACAAATGACTAGGTACTGCTTAGAACAAATCCAGTATTTATTCCACAGGTACCATCTACTTTCCACCTCAATGAGCCGGTTATTTTAAGAACATTCTTTCCAAATCCTTCTTTTCTGGATGAGAAGGCACTTCAGGCATTGGACATTAAAAGATGTCTCAAGTTTTATTTACCACATACTAGGAGCATCCAAAAATCTGATCAGCTTTTTGTTTCCTATTGCTCGCAAAAGCCAGGTACTGCAGTGACTAAAGCAACAATTGCTAGGTAGATTGCCACTGCTATATATCTATATTGGGGTGAGGATGTAGCCTTACGGCTAAAGCGGTCAATGTCGAAGCTGGGGATCCAGTTCAAGCCTTGGCAACGACGCTCAACATCCTGTGATTCTGGGCAAATCACTTAATCTCACCATGCCTAAAAATATTAATGTGTCCATGTGTAATGAAACTGGTGCTGTGTAAAGCGCTCTGATACCTGATATCTTCGGGTCTAGTTTACACTATATAAAACTGTAAAAAACAAAAGAGCAAAATATATATATATATATATATATATATATATATATATATATATATATATATATATATATATATATATATATATATATATGTATATTCTTATTTATGAGTAGATGTGTAAATGTATATCTATTTATTTAGATATCTACTATTTCTTTCTATGATACCCGTCATCCTCTAGTATTAACTCTGGATAATTATTCTTTCATTAACTATTGGCTATTCTGATTCAAGCATGTGAATCTATGAAAGATCCAATACTGGATAAGAAAACGAGTTACTTACCTGTAACTTCAGTTATCCAGTATTGGTATCTTTCATAGATTCACATGCAACCCACCCTTCTCTCCGGACAGACTTCCCTTATTGTTATTATAAAAAAAACTCTTGTCACTTGTGCTAGAAAATCTGAGGGTCGTGCCTCTCTGTGGAGAGTTCTAGAGGTTGCTGGTGCCTGATTGGCTATGTTTCAACTTTGGTTCTTTTTTTTACAAAAACACATGGTTGAGCTACTGCAATGACTGGGCAATGCATTGTTGCTATGATGATATGAATTACTATTATTTTTATTTTTATTATTTTACTGTGAGACTCCCACCTCGACGGCGGGGATGTTTCAAGCATGTAGACCTATGAAAGATACCAATACTGGATATCTGAAGTTACAGGTAAGTAACTCGTTTTCGAATGCGCTTCCCCCAGGACAGCGCAATCATAATAATACAGCACATTTTACTTCATTGCGCTGGGTGCATCTTTTAAAAGGTACACCCAGAGCAATGAAGGAAAATGTCCCGAATGTATAATGTGGACCCTTAGGAAATTCTCATGGTGAAGATGGACTTCCTTTACCTGGGTGTGTGCATGGCTCTGAGTGCGGAGAATACCATTCCAGATGGTGAGTAGGATTCCAATTGCACATTAGCCTCTGGAGTGAGCAGGAGACTCAGAGATGCACAGAGATGCAGGAGCATCTGGGGACCCGAGAGGGGAAATGAGCTTAAGGGTTGTGAGGTAGAATGGGTAGTTTGGGACCATCTGGTGATGAGCAAGAGCCTCACTTAGGATAAGTAGGGCACGCAGTTCTTTAAAAGTAAATAGAAGCCAGACCTACAAATAAACATGATCTTCTGAGGACCTGTTGGCCAATAGACAGTGAGAATACCCATGAATGAGCAGAAGCTTTAGGCCCTACTACTGGCAAGGAGTGGACTCAGGGATCTGTGGGTGAGCAAGGTTGAAGGAGATTCATAGACCTGAAGATGAACAGCAGATCTATTAATGAGCTGCAGTTGAATAATGGTGTTTCCAGACTTGACCAATGTTACTGACCCCACAAGCAGTAAATTGATTCATGTATCACAAACTTCCCCCCAAATTAGCTCCAGTACTACCAAACAATGCTTTGTGAAAAGTTGTGATCTACAAATGCAGCCCACTTTTTTTTGGGTGCCCTGGCCTATTTTTGGTCCCAATCCAACTCTGCAAGCATACCATCAGAAACAGGAGGCCAGAAAGGAAAAAGACAGGGGAAACATGCCAAAAGATGCCAGGTCTAACACTACCCTACACATAGTATTTTGTACTGGAATGGTACCCTTACAGTACAAAACCTATGCCAGACTCATGCACATATCTTTGCACTATGTGGCAAAGGTGTGTGAGCCGCGTTCTGCCGCCTGATTGTGCCAAATCTGAGTAGGAAGGGTGTTTTCCTACTCTGTCGATGTCATGCATGGCAATGCATCAACTGTGGTTGCTGTGCATAACTTCCTGGAATGTCAAGGGTATTAATTCCCCAATTAAGCTCCAGTGCATTTTATCTCACCTAGCTAAATTGAATGTTGATGTTGCGTTCCTTCAGGATACTCACCTTTCTGACATAGAATCTGCTAAGCTTAAAAGAGGTTGTGTGGGAGAAGTTTTTTATTCGCAAGGTGATGGTAAGCGCAATGGTGTTGCAATTCTATGTCGCTTTTCTCTCCCCTTCACAGTCATTTCCCAAGAATCGGATACTAACGGCAGATGGACGCATGTCAGACTATCGCTTAGAGGTGTTCCAATCTCTCTTCTTAATGTTTATGGTCCCACCAACGGTGAACCCCTTTTTTGGGCTGAGTTTTCTCCACGCATTACCCAATTCATGGATGATAACTTCATCCTTGCGGGGGACTGTAATCAACCTCTTAACCCGTTTCTGGATAGGAAATCTGATGCCACCTATGTCCCCACTAAATCGCATAAACTTTTTACCCAAGCTATATCCCAACATAAGCTTGTTGACTCCTGGCGATTATATAACCCGACTGTGCAGGAGTTTACTTTTTATTCACCATATCACCATGACTACATTTTTGTTTCCCACGATCTCGCTCAAACGCTCACTGCAGAGGAAATTGGTCCGATTTTGCTCTCAGATCACGCCCCTGTAGTAGTTAGCCTTGAGGTGATCCCTAAAGTTGATGGGCCCAGAAGGGTAAACAGTCATAATATCTATTCCAAAATATAGAAGGACATAATATCGAAGTAAAAATATAGAATGGACAAAATATTGAATGGACACAATATAGTGGTTAAAAATATCGAATTTAAGTTAAATAATATCGATTTTCAAAATATAGAAGTCAAAATATCGAAATATACAATATAGGCATTAAATATATCGATTTTTTAATAATATCAATTTTTTTAAGTGTTTTGTATGTTAGTATATGTGTGAAAAGTGTATATTAATTTTTGTAATGTATGTTTAATGTATTTTAAGTAATGAATTTTATGTTATTTATTTTTGCGTAATTTAATTCTGTAGTGGGTTGTGGGTTTATAAGAGAATAGGGTGGGAAGTAATTTAATTGTAATTAATTAAATATTTTTATTTATTTATTGGTATTCATTTTGAATTAATGTTATTTTGTAATTGGTAATTAATATTTATTGCCAATTAATTTGTATTAATTGATTAATTGTTAATTATGTTAATTTTCTATATATTTTTTCTGTAGCGGGTTGTGGGTTTATAGGGGAATAGGGTGGGAAGTAATTTAATTGTAATAAAGTAAACATTTGTTTTCATTTATTCGTATTGATTTTAAATTTATTGTTAATTAATTTTTAATTGGTAATTAATTTCTATTAATTGGCAATTAATTTTTATTAATTGGTAATTATTTTGTATTAATTAAATATTTGATAATTATGATAATTGTATTAATGTATTTTCTGTAGTGGGATGTGGGTTTATAGGGGAATAGGGTGGGAAGTAATGTAATTGTAATTAATTACATATTAAAATACTTTTTGTGTATTGATAATTAATTTACTGTTAATTTTTAATTGGTATTAATTTTTATTATTAAATAGTTTTTGTTATTTCAAATTAATTCGTTGTTGAATAATTATGAATAGGGTATTAATTTTTAATAACTAATATGTAGTTGTTTTTCTAATTAATTATTACATAATATTAAATTGGTTATTAATTTCAATTAATGTTTTATTGGTATTGATATTTAATTTATTTTTAATAATATATTAAATCATTACTTTCCCTACTGTTAAACTCACTGGAGTGGGAATAGTAATTTTCACCCTCCCGCTATCCAACGCTTTCCCTACTGTTGCACTCTCTGGAGTGGGAATAGTATTTTTTACCCCTACGCTATCCAACGCTTTCCCTACTGTTGCACTCTCTGGAGTGGGAATAGTAATTTTTACCCCTACGCTATCCAAAGCTTTCCCTACTGTTGCACTATCTGGAGTGGGAATAGTAATTTTCATACTCCCGCTATCCAACGCTTTCCCTACTGTTGCACTCTCTAGAGTGGGAATAGTATTTTTTACCCCTACGCTATCCAACGCTTTCCCTACTGTTGCACTCTCTGGAGTGGGAATAGTAATTTTTACCCCTACGCTATCCAATGCTTTCCCTACTGTTGTACTCTCTGGAGTGGAAATAGTAATTTATACCCTTCCGATATCCAACGCTTTTCCTACTGTTGCACTCTCTGGAGTGGGAATAGTAATTCTTACCCCTACGCTACCCAACGCTTTCCCTACTGTTGCACGCTCTGGAGTTGGAATAGTAATTTTTACCCTCCCGCTATCCAACGCTTTCCCTACTGTTGCACTCTCTGGAGTGGGAATAGTAATTTTTACCCCTATGCTATCCAACGCCTTCCCTACTGTTGCACTCTCTGGAGTGGGAATAGTATTTTTTACCCCTACGCTATCCAACGCTTTCCCTACTGTTGCACTCACTGGAGTGGGAATAGTATTTTTTACCCCTACGCTATCCAACGCTTTCCCTACTGTTGCACTCACTTGAGTGGTAATATTAAATGTTACCCTCCTGCTATCCTACGGTAAAATATTGTACATTTTTTATTAATAACTTAAATTAATTATATCTTAATTTTAAGGTCATTTGAGTATTTGTAAGTATGTTTTAGTTAATTATATTTATTATTTCATTAATTTTAAATTACTTTTAAGACATTTTAAAAAAATACGATATTTTGACTGACTATATTTTTTACAGACTATATTTTGGATTCGATATTTTTGTACTTACCTGTTTGTAGATAGGAATTCAATATTTTGGCATTCTATATTTTGGTGACTATATTTTGGTAAGTCTATATTTTGTCATTCTATATTATGTCAGTGATCCGCCCAGAAGATGGCGTTTTAATAATGCCCTCCTCTTGGATCCCAAGTTTTCCACTTCCTTCACTGCCTTTTTTGATGAATTTTTCCAGTTCAACGATGTCCCGCCCGTTTTGAAACATAATCTCTGGGATACTTTTAATCAGCTGCACGCGACTTCATTATTAATTATGTCGCTAAAAAACGCAAGACTGCCCGCCAATACACTAAAACCCTCCTTCTTGACATTAAGCGATTGGAACACGCCTATTTCACTTCACATTCCACAGATAGTCTGACAGCCCTGGTCGCTGCTAAGCTCAAATTTCAATAAAAGTCTACTGAAGATGCTTCCCTATATTTACCTAAGTCAAGTGCCAAGTTCTATGGTGGTAGGAATAAAGCCGGGAAAATCCTTGCCAATTACTTGAAGGTCAAGCATAAAAAGATGACTATTGAATCTGTTTATGATACTAATGCACACTTACAACATAAAGATGCTGACATTCTTGCTACATTTTCCCATTTCTACGAGACCTTATACACTTCTGACACCCAACCATCTCCTCATCATCTTACACATTTCTTCTCAACTATTCAAACACCTGCACATTTCCCTCTTGATCTTTCCTCCTTGGAGACTGACATCTCACAGAAAGAATTGCTCACCGCACTCCAACGTCTTAAACTCAACAAAGCCCCTGGTCCGGATGGTTTTACCGTTGAGTTTTCCCTTCATTTCTCCAAATTATTGATTCCAAAGTTCCATTCCCTTCTCCATTCTTTTGCTGAATTAGGTACCTCCTCAGGGACCTTTTCAGACATGCACATTTGTTTAATACTCAAACCCGGAAAAGATATGCAATATTGCAAAAACTACAGACCCATCTCCCTAGTTAATATCGATTATAAAATCTTTGCCAAATCATTAGTGATAAGATTGGATCATTTGCTTCCTGACCTCTTAGGAGAAGAACAATCAGGCTTTGTTAAAGGTCGTTACATTACTGACAATACCAGGCTTTTAGTTAACATATTATCAAAATCATCCCATCTCCAACATTCCCTCGCGGCGATAGCCCTGGACGCTGAGAAAGCGTTTGACAGGGTCGAATGGCCTTATCTCTTTCATACTCTCGGATAGTTCAGGTTTGGCCCTAAATTTACCTCCCTAATCTCATTATTGTTTTCTCGCTCACGAGCTGCAGTTTATGCTAACGGTCAAATTTCTCCTTACTTTGACCTTGGTAGAGGTGTTCGCCAAGGATGCCCCCTCTCACCTTTTCTTTTCAACCTTGCTTTAGAACCATTCCTGTCCAGGCTACGCCAAAATCCCAATATTAAAACAGGCTTTCAGACCATGGAATCCTCCATTAAACTTGCTGCCTACGCAGATGATAAATTACTCTTTATCTCGAATCCCACGGTCTCCATCACCGCTTTCTTGGAGGAAGTACGGACCTATTCCTCAATTTCTGGTTACAGACTCAACAATGATAAATGCGAGATCCTTCCCTTGACGAAATTCACCTTTAAACCTGACTTCAGCACCTCCAATTTTACCTGGAGCTCTTCTCATATTAAGTATTTAGGACTGCACATCACCCCTTCCATCCCTGATACTGTTTCCCTCTGCCTTACTAAATGCATTCAGAAATTATCCGACCTCAGAGCTAAGTGGCATCCTCTTTACCTGTCTTGGTGGGGTCGTTTAGATACTATTAAAATGATGCTATCCCCCATTGTTCTATATATCCTCTCCAATATTCCCATCTCTATTCCAGCTAAGTTCTTTAAGAAAGTTAATTCAGTCTTGTCTTCCTTTTTATGGCATAACAAAAAACCCAGAATGTCCCTTGCTAGACTCATTCGCCCCGCTTCTGAAGGAGGAGTCAATTTTCCGGAGTTCCCGGCTTACCACAAGGCTTTTTTGTTGCGTCAATCTTCCTTTTAGTTACAGGACCCCGACTCCCCTTGCCCTCTGTGGACCAAGGTTGAGCGCCTTTTCCTCTCCCCTTTCTCCTTTGCTGAATATATCTCTTTCTCACGCAAGCCTTCCTCAATTCCTACTCATCCATAAATTCACTTGCAAACTCCTCTTATCCTCTAATCCTCCCCCTCCTGCGAATGTTGCCGACTTCCTTTCATCCACTATTTGGCATAATAAACACCTTCTACTCCGAGGTAAGCCCTTTTACTGGAAATCTTGGAGATCCAAGGGTTTTCTTTGGATATTGCGGCTATTCTCACAATCTACCTTTTTGCCTTTGCACACTCTTTGTTCCACTTTTGATTTGCCCCTCTCCTTTGCTCCCAAATACCTCCTCCTTAAAGCAACGGTCATGGAGACTTATACGTGACTCTCCAAGGTGATCCCCTCCCCCATCTCACCTGATCCTACTATTCAACTTCATTCTATCCTACAAACCCTTCCTGAAGCTTCTGTCATTTACAAACACCTTCATGCACATACACTTCCCAGACCCAAATCCAAGTTGGAGGAGCATTGGGAAAATGGTTTCTCCACATCATGGCCAATATCTCTTTGGGACAAGATTTCGACAAAGGTTCGTAAAACCTCTAGGGCGGCGTCTTTGACGCAATCTATATTTTTTGTATATAACCGATTGCTTCACACTCCTTCTACCCTTCACAAGCGATTCCCTGTCACCCCAGATATATGCTGGTATTGCTCCTCACCTAATGCCACTTTATTTCATATGCTGTTCATCTGCGAGAATGTACACGCCTTTTGGTTACAAGTTTGGGCACAAATTAATGTTATTTTTTGCACTTGTATTCCCTTCTCCCCTACTCATATCTTTTTGGGTAGTCTTTCTCCTTGTTGGGACGAGACTGATCTTCATGTTCGTATTGTTGACTTACTATTGGCTGTTGCGTTTCAACAAATTACTGTTAATTGGAAGTCTTCATCTACCATTACTTTCAAAGCATGGTGGTATAATGTTTGTCATAATCATAGGCTTGACACTGCTTTTGTTTTTCCTGCCCAGATGGCAGCTAAGCGTGCAGATTTATGGTTTCCTGTTACGATGTATTTAGATAATTGTACAACTCGTTCCTTTTGCCCACGACCTGTTCAGCAGGAGGTTTCCAAACCCCCTTGATGCCCTCTTTCATTCCTCATTCTCTGTCACAATATTTAACTGCATAACCTCAATTGCATTTACTTTTATTGTATAATTATTGTACCCTTTCTTTTTACTTTCTGATACCCATGATAAGTTTATTATCGTTCCTTTAACTCTACAATGTACTCTGATTATCCTTCCTTTGATTTCCCTTCCCTCCCTTTCCCCCTCTTGTTTTTCCTCATAATTCTTTTACTATATTATGTATTCCTACCTTATAATATGATTAATAAACTTATATTGAACTTAAAAAAACTGTGGTTGCTGTGTTGTGTGGAGTGTCACTTTTGGTAACCTGGGTTGAAATGGAAATGTGGCATTAGACAAGACTCTTGCTTTGTACAATGCCATGCTGAGGAGTCTGGGTTCATGCGCCTCCTTGGGGATTGCCCTGTGGTGAGGAGTTTTGGGGCTACAATGTGGGAGACTCTTTCAAAGATGATCGACATCTCTTGTGGCCTTACACTTGAAATGTCATTGCTGGGGTGTGTCAAACGAATTCAGCATTCGTATGGAAAAATGTGTGCCCTAGCTCTGCTGCTCACAAAGCATTGCGTTGCATGCCATTGGGGTAGGGATAAGGGGCCAACATGCAAAACGTGGTGATAGGACTTGAACTACTGCAATTAGTAACTTGAATGACATGCAGAGATGCTTCCGGTGAAGTCATGACCGAGAGATGTAGGAACTCCTTTGTGCCTCTTCCTATTTTTGGAACCAACAAATGAGGTAGTCCACTCTAGAACCTGAGCACTCTGTCCCGACTTTAGTCCTCACAGGGGATCAATAAATGGTAAGCAGATTCCCTGAGCCACATATTTGAGGGAATACATTAGAACATTGTTAAATCCACTATTCTTTAATACCTATGCTCTGCTGTTGCTAATGTGTTTATCTAAATTATAATGCCAAACTAAACAGAAATAGTAATGTCTGGTGAAATGATTTCATGTATATCTGGCTGACTGGTTCTAATTATGGTTCTATAATTTTCTGGAAAACGAATACATCAATTATATAAAAATAATCCTAATGCCTGTAGCAAACCTCAATTACATTGTTTATTATTCTCGACCCTTGATGGTGCTAGACTTATGTCCTCAACCTGTGGCAGCGTTGACTAAATAGTGTATCTACCTGGTGATAAGCCCTGGTGCGGGCGTTGCTTGCTTTACATAGTTCATTTAAGGCACGGATCGCAGTAAAAGCGTCACCAGAAATAGGGCCTGACCTGCTCCGGTCTCCGCCCCTAGAAGTACTGTGTAAACAAACATAGCTGGAAAGAAGTAGGCATCAATTTCTAATTGTTAAATTCCAGAAAATGCACATTAGATCCCCAATGTATCTTTGCTTAAGGTTCGCTCGCAGTGGACAGCAAAAAAGTGCACACTGCCTCCTTTACACTGTTGTGTGAATAAACAAGAGCACGATCTCAGTTTCGTTAGGATTTTGACGGAATTCTGTACACTTACTGTCCTTGGCATTATTCTGACTTTTGGGAGCCCGCTGTTCCTATATCTAGATTTCTGGAATATCAACGCAGAGAAACTTGAAAATAAACTGAATACACTTGCCAGAAACTTCAAGGGGCAGGCAGGCCCGGGGCATTAAGCCAGAAATCTGCGTAGGAAAGCTGTATCTGGTTCTAGCAGGTTCTGTCAGCCCCTCCCGACTCTTTCTGTCGGTATGCTTGGAGAGCACACTAAAACAACTGCAGAATGGGGCTTGTGCTGCGGAATGAAAGTGGATGTCTCATCAATGCACTGGTTTATTTATGAAAACATGAAAATAGCAGAATGGCAGGAAATGTTTGTTTAATTAGTAATACAATCATGTGCGATTGGATTCGGCTGCAGTATTGCTGTTTCCTTCTTGTGTGCCAGAGGGCGTGATCGTCTTTCCTGCTGCTGTAGTGGAGGGTGGAAGCAAAATGGATGCCGGCTAATGTAGGTTTCTTGAAAGAGGGTGCAAGAGGGTGTCGGCATTTCGAGATGTAAGGTAAGGCAACTGGCACGTAATGTTTGCACGGTTTGACAAAACCAACAGCAAAATAACCTTTGACTACTGAAAGCATTCTGAGGCAGATTTCCAAGCATACAGATTCCGATACGCCCCCACGCTGGCGCAATCCCATGCACATAATCAAGTGCCCTGGTGATGTCCGCTTTTATCGGGCTTTTTTTATTTAAAGTAACAGTGTCTCAGTTCGTAAGGGAAGCATTTTATGCCAGGACATGCAAAGTTAAGTGTTTGCTCTGGTCAGGAGCACAGCAACGTGTAGAACAATATATACATGAACATCTACAGACAAGTGAAAAGCGCAAATACAAAGGTGTTATAATGGGGTCTCTACTGCCTCGGATTGGTAACGCGGGCATTCGGGCAATGCCCAAGGGGCCGGTGTCTGGGTTACTGCTGTGGGCTGCTTTTGAGCACTCTGGGGCCGATTTGGGCGGTGCCTCTATTTTCACAATACAGCCAGCGGCCCAGTGGGTGGCTGAGTGGCCTTTCTGCAGGCAGATGGGCGCTCATTACCACCCTCCCTCGCCACCAACACCGCCGATCCCCCAACCCCGTTTAGCAACAGGCAGAGGTATCACTCCCTTTGTCTCGCTGGCCGGCCCATTAATGTGTGCACATACAGAGCGAGGCAGGGGGCCTCAGTAGAAGTGGCCTCACTTGTTTTCAGGTGTGTTTCCGTAGTGTAAACTAGTGCGTGCATTTTTTTAAGCCCCCTCCTTTTTAATGCAATTACGCTGAAAGGAATTATGCAAATGAGGGCCGATTTTTTTGTGTGTGCCCGGGCCGATTTTCAGTCCCAATCCGACCCTGGGTCTCTAGTTGGCAGTGGTCTGCACCCTGTTCAAGTAGGGACCCTCACTCTAGTCGGGGTAAGTAATTTACACGCCTAAGATAACCCCTGCTTACCTGCTTGGTATCTTGACACAGAACAGTCACGCTCCCCCCCTCCTGCAGAGGCAGCAAGCCAAATCAGCGGTGCACTGTGCAAAGTAGCAGTTCCTCCTGGTCACACAGCAATCAGCTTGTAGCAGGCCAGCATGGCAAAGCAGTGGCAGTTCCTCATGGTAGCACAGCGCTGATAGTTGTGCGTCTCCTCAGGGCCCCAAAGTGAACTAAAAAATATGGGTTCAGTGATGCAGTACTCATACCCATTCCAGCCTTTGGAGTAGGCAAACTTTAAAGAAAAGTGTTTGTAATACACAATACCCTGCCTTTCCCTGCACTGGTTCCAGAAACACTACAGGGGGTGAAGACATCCTTGTGTATGGACAGGCACAGCCCTATTCAGGTGTCCGTGACAACTCCTCTCAAAATGCTAGTTCAGGAAAGCCCATCGACCTGGTGATGGTCCAGCAGGATATGCAGGGCACCCCTCAGCTCCCTATGTGTGACTTTCAAGAGTGAATGCACAAAAGACCAACTGTCAGCCAACCCAGATGTGTAATCTAATGACAGGAAGAGGCACAGAATGGTTAAGCAAGAAAATGCAAACATCCAAAAGTGGAATTTTCAGACTTGCAATTAAAAAATCAACCTTACTGAAATATGTATTTTTAAATTGTGAGTCCAGAGACACAAAACTCCAATTTTCTATCTGCTCTCAAAGGGAAATTACACTTGAAAGATGTTTCAAGCCATTCTCCATGTTAGACAATGGGAGAGACAGACCTTGTAGTAGGGAAGCACACATTTAAGAGTATTTCACTACCAGGATGTGTAAAACACAACAGTACATGTCCTACAATTTAAATATGCTGCACCCTGCCAATGATATGCCTTGGGGCTACTTTAGGGGTTCCTTACATGTAATAAAAGAGAAGGTTTGGGCCAGGCGTGTGAGTACACTTGCCAGGTCAAAATGGCAGTTAAAAACTGCACACACATGCTCTGCAATGGCAGGCCTGAGACAAGCTTAAAAGGGCTACTAAGTGGGTGGCACTATCAGTGCTGCAGGCCCACTAGCAGCATTTAATTTACAGGCCCAGGGGACCTAGTGCACTGTACTAGAGATTTACAAGTAAATTAAATGTACCAATCATGGAGAAACCAATTGTTAGAACATTTTAGACATAGACGACTTGCTCTTTAGCATTGGTTATTAGTGGTAAAGTGCAGAGAGTCCGAAAACCGGCAACAACAAAACCCAGCACACAGTCAAAAACAGGAGGTCAGAACCAAAAAGGCAGGGGAAATCACGCAAAAAAATGCCAGGTCTAATAAAGGTTTAAATAAACAGCCTTCAGTAGCGTAACAAGTGTGTCATGGACCCTAGGGCAAGGATGTTAACGGGCTCCTGACTGCTGTTTAAATGATAAAATACTGCTTGGGTCTCTGGGCCCAGGTGCCACTACACCTGCTGCACCAATGGAAGCTAGGCCCCTGTCTACCAATATTCTATGCACATTGTAAGAAGGATTTCATAATTATATTTCTAGCCTTCAGACAATAGCCAATATATTGGAACATTTAGTATTACATTTGTAATTAACTCCATAATTGGATTTGGTATGTATAAAGTCTTACTTCGAGGATCTTTTTAGTGAACCAGAAATTCTGTTATCGATGTAGAGTTCCTGGCCAAGTCCTGATATCTATCAAGCATGCAGGGGAGCCGTTCTCGATGGTGTTAATTAAGATGGTAATAAATGTTGCCCATTTTACGGGGTCTGCACGAAGGAGATCCCCGGGGAGGCCATCAGGACCCACTGCCTTTGCTGGAACGATACGCCTAATGGCGGTTTCCACTTCCAATTCAGAGAAAGGATGTCTATTTGGTTCCCCAGAGCCTATTCTAAAATCGATGGCTGGGCCGTCCCACATAATTTCCTCTGCATTAGAATAGAATTTCAGGAAGTGGTCATACCAGATTTGGCTTAGGATATTATTGGTGATTGATTCACAGTCAGGTCGCATCTTACTTCTAATCAAATTCCAGAAGTAGCTAGGATCCTTCTCTATACTGGCTATTTTCAGTGCTTGCCAGTGCTGTTCTTCCCACTCTTTCTTAGCTTTGGACACTGCCACCTTGTACTCCCTTCTTGCTGACCGAACCATGGGGGGAGACTTGCTTTTAACAGCCAGGACCAGGGCAGATTTTTAGCATCTACAGGTGTTCGTGTACCACATATCATTGCCATTGGGCTTCTTGTGTGATGTGCAGGGCCCAATTCCCACAGTTGTACGAAAAAAAGTTACCAGGGTGCTAATAGTTTTTTCGTAAATTATGGGTTTCTTAACGGTGACGTCTAGATCTGTGAGGGCCTCTCCCATTTCGCTTAAGGCCTCTACCAAGGTCTCTCTAATTCCATGTACTTTTTTTTCATCTAAAGCAACTCTATGCCATTTCAAGTATCTACCACAATTCGAGGGAATTACTTCCCATGTTGACATTGAGTTTCCTATGTCTCTAGGTCCGAGGTTGGGCAGCCATAAAGATTTTAAGGTTTGCCATAGTGGGTTGTGATCACTGTCAACAGTCGATGTTATCACCATGTCTATTAGGTGCAACCACAGTTTGTAATTTAATAGGATATAGTCAATTTGCGAGGAACAACTTACCCTATTGTAGGTATGTGCCCCTGTTGGATCAGACGGTGACCTACCATTGGTTGCCCTTAGCCCATGTTCTAAGGCTAGAAAGTTCAACTGGACAGCCAATTGGGTCCACCTTTTTATCGGGGGAATGCTCAGCGGGGGAATTCCTCACTTCGCATAGTCCTCTTCAATGTCTAGCATTTCCTCGGCAGCGAAAGGTTCACAAGTGCAATTGAGTCTCCCGCTACCAGGATGTACGTGTCATGGGGACAATTGGAAAGTTTGGCTTCCAAGGATGCGACTATGAGTGATTGTGCTCCGCCTTTTGTTCCTCGGACATAGATGTTAAAACTTCCTTTATTATCCCTAATGGTTAGTCTTAAGAGATCAGGAGAGTTAAATTGAATCTGGTTCAATGTGCAATCTAGAGAGATACTGATCCATATTAACAGGCCACCGGAGGGGCGCCCCTTCCCTGTTGGTGATGGTACAGCTGAGACACAGTATGACACAAAACCCACTTTGTGATGGGGCACCATACTCCATGTCTCTTGAAAGATGCAGATGGTTTAGCCTTCAACAAAGTTGTTCCAATCTGGCAAGGATAATTTCTTAGAGAGGCCAGCTATATTCCAGCAACAGATCTTTAAATTTGGGCTATCCACTTTAGTGTGCCCTAACTCGTTGGCTAATTCAATCTGGGTACAATTTGGTTCTGGAGAAGGATTTGTCCAAAAAGGGCTAGCAGCTATATTCCTGGAGTCAGAAATCGTTTGGGATGAATAAGAAGGTTCTTGTTGGGATGGCCTTGCCTGGTTATGTCCACTCTGTAAGGCAGTGGAGGCAATGGGGGCAGTATCTATATCCATAAGAGCTAGTTCAGAGTCATATGTGTGCTCAGTTAATATTTGAGGAATTGTTATCAGTCAATCGATGTTGCTTAGTTGCGACCCTCTGGATGGCTCAAAAACCTCATCCCTCATAATTGTACTGGAAACCAGTGGGGAACATCTAAATTGAATACCTGAAGTACCAGGGGGGCAAGTCCTATACTCTAGAGCCAGTAAACCCTCAGCCAAATGGGGGGAAGTCAGCATGAGCTCAATAGTATCTAATCGTTGACCTTGAGAAGAGTGCCTCGTTGCCTTGATAATGTCCTCTCTTATTATCGATCAGTGCCCTCTAACGTGTTGAATCCAATGTGTGACTTTATTGGTCAATGAGTCCCCATATACATGACCCATAGACTTAGGAACATTTACCATAAAAACTGTCTGCTTTGAGGGCAAGGGACGGGGAGTGCTACTACTGTAGGTGGAGGGGCCTGAGATGTAGAAGAGGTTGATTCGGTATGGTTAAACACAGATGAAGCGCTGGTTTGCTTCTTACACAGCGCCAACACAGCGTTCTCGCTGGATGATACTGGTTGGTAAGTTGGGATGGTGCGTATAGGGTAAATTGTTGCGGGACCCCGCACCTGCGCGCCTGAGTGGTACTAAACCTGGCAATATTTGGCAGCCACCGGCAACCCCAGAACATGGCCTAATCCCTGCTGATGAGGGGTAAATACCCCGAAACACGTGTCCAGGGATGGCGAAGATTGCGAAGATAGCGGAGAATCGAAAGAAGTTGCATCGCGGAACACAAACTGCACTTACCACAGTCCTTAGGGGCGATCCCGCTGGTGTGTGAGTAGTGTGCGACCCCACCCCCCATTGTAAATATTGTATGTACCTGGTGATAAGCCATGGTGCGGGCGTTGCTTGCTTAGTCCCTGTGTAAACAAACACAGCTGGAAAGAAGTAGGCATCAATTTCTAATTGTTAAATTCCAGAAAATGCACATTAGATCCCCAATGTATCTTTGCTTTTGGTTCGCCCGCAGTGGACAGCAAAAAAGTGCACACGGCCTCGTTTACACTGTTGTGTGAATTAACAAGAGCACGATCTCAGTTTCATCTCCTAAAATAATCAACATAGACAGCGTTTGGATTTTGACAGAATTCTGTATGCTTCTTGTCCTTGGCATTATTCTGACTTTTGGGAGCCCGCTATTCCTATATCTAGATTTCTGGAATATCAACGCAGAGAAACTTGAAAATAAACTGAATACTCTTGTCAGAAACTTCAAGGGGCAGGCAGGCCCGGGGCATTAAGCCAGAAATATGTGTAGGAAAGCTGTATCTGGTTCTAGCAAGTTCTGTCAGCCCCTCCCAACTCTTTCTGTCGGTAGTGCTTGGAGAGCACACTAAAACAACTGCAGAATGGGGATTGTGCTGCAGAATGAAAGTGGATGTCTCATCAATGCACTGGTTTATTTATGAAAACATGAAAATAGCAGAATGGCAGGAAATGTTTGTTTAATTAGTAATACAATCTTGTGCTATTGGATTTGGCTGCAGTATTGCTGTTTCCTTCTTGTATGCCAGAGGGCGTGATCGACTTTCCTGCTGCTGTAGTGGAGGGTGGAAGCAAAATGGATGCCGGCTAATCTAGGTTTCTTGAAAGAGGGTGCAAGAGGGTGTCGGCATTTCGAGATGTAAGGTAAGGCAATGGGCACGTAATGTTTGCACGGTTTGACAAAACCAACAGCAAAATAACCTTTGACTACTAAAAGCATTCTGAGGCAGATTTCCAAGCATACAGATTCCGATACGCCCCCACGCTGGCACAATCCCATGCACATAATCAAGTACCCTTATGATGTCCGCTTTTATCGGTCTTTTTAGGTCTCGCCTGTCAATGCGCATGCGCATTGAGCTTGCGAGACTATGGGGGCTTAAACAGACTTTAACAAACTTGCGATTTCATGGCGATTCCTTGCAATGCCTGTGAAATTTAACCTCAACGCGCAAGCGCATTGACATTAAAAGCGCGTGCACATGAAAGCGTCAAGGCTCCCTCCCACGGCTATCCCCAGCATGCGCTGTGCCTCAGGCATTTCTCCTCCCCTAATTTATTCACTGCCACGGCTTTCGCTTTGACGGGCGCTGGTCCGTCTCTCCCCTCCTGACCCCCTCTCCCCCTTTCTCTAGCACGCTCATACAGTCCACAATAAACAAACGACTTGAAACTGAAATCGCCGCCGGTCCGTCTCTCCCCTCCTGGCCCCCTCTCCCCTTTCTTTCTAGCACGCTCATACAGTCCACAAAAACAAACGACTTCAAACTGAAATCGCAGCCTAAAGAATTAAAAGAAGATGTGCAAACTCATTTCTGAAATCGCCGCCGGTCCGTCTCTCCCCTCCTGGCCCCCTCTCCCCTTTCTTTCTAGCACGCTCATACAGTCCACAAAAACAAACGACTTCAAACTGAAATCGCAGCCTAAAGAATTAAAAGAAGACGTGCAAACTCCTTTCTGAAATCGCCGCCGGTCCGTCTCTCCCCTCCTGGCCCCCTCTCCCCTTTCTTTCTAGCACGCTCATACAGTCCACAAAAACAAACGACTTCAAACTGAAATCCCCGCCGGGCCGTCTCTCCCCTCCTGGCCACCTCTCAGCATATATTGGATACATTCATACTCTAGGCTCGCATCACAACTTCGAGTCACTGTAGGGGTGTATAACTTTCAGTACAAAATACTTGTGCACAAACAGGCACTGCAATACAGCCGTGCTCACATTCAGCTGCATACATCAGCTCATACCATTTCCCCACAACTTTGACAACCTTTACGTCTTTCAACAGAAATCAACCATCCTCTCTCCCATTCATCAGCATACATTGGATACATTCAGACTCTAGCCTCAAACATACAGCCTAAAGAATTAAAAGAAGACGTGCAAACTCCTTTAATTCCTCATCAGCCAGCCTCTCTCCCATTGAGCAGCATACACTCAAATATACAGCCCAAAGAAATGAAAGAAGACGTGCAAACTCCTTTAACACCTTGGCTGCTAGGGGGTTTTCCCCTCCTGTGCTGCAGATCCTTATTTCCCATTGTTCATGACAAGGTCAGCTCGTCATAAGCACAGCGCAGGTAACACCCATGACGAGCTGACCTTGTCATTAGCATGGAAGGGGTTAATTCCTCATCAGCCAGCCTCTCTCCCATTGAGCAGCATACATCTGCTCATACCATTTACCAACACCTTTGTATACATTTTGCTATTTACACACAAATCAACCAGCATCTCTCTCATTCAACATCATATATTGGATACATTATTTACAATCCTAATCATACAGCCTCTGTCCCATTCAGCAGCATACATCAGCTCATACCATTTCGCCACACCTGTGTCTAGATTTCGGTATTTACACACAAATCATCCAGAATCTCTCTCATTCAACATCATATATTGGATACATTATTTAAAATCCTATTCATCCAGCTTCTGTCCCATTCAGCAGCATACATCAGCTCATACCATTTCGCCACACCTGTGGCTAGGTTTCAGTATTCATACAAAAAACATCCAGCATGTCAAGTCAAGTCAAGTCAGAATTTATATAGCGCACTACATACCCAGAGGGTCTCAAGGCGCTTGAGGAAGGGGGGGGAGGTTTACTTATCGAATATCCAGGTTTTAAGCTGTTTTCTGAAGGCTAGGTGGTTTTGAGTAAGGCGGAGGTGGATGGGAAGGGAATTCCAGGTTTTGGCCGCTAAGTAGGAGAAGGATCTTCCCCCCATGGCGGCTTTGTGGATGCGCGGAACAGCAGCGAGGGCTTGGTTGGACGAACGCAGCTGGCGGATGGGGGTGTAAAAGGAAAGGCGCGTGTTGAGGCAGTCAGGTCCAATATCGTATTGGGCTTTGTGTGCGTGGGTGAGGAGACGGAATGTTATCCTCTTGTTGACGGGGAGCCAGTGAAGGTCTTTCAGGTGAACGGAAATGTGGTCTGTGCGGGGGATGTCTAGTATGAGTCTGGCTGAAGCATTTTGGATGCTTTGGAGTTTTTTCTGCAGTTTTGCGGTGGTACCGGCGTAAAGGGTGTTTCCGTAGTCTAGACGGCTTGTAACCAGTGCGTGGGTGACCGTTTTTCTTGTTTCGGTGGGGATCCAGCGAAATGTTTTTTTGAGCATGCGTAGGATGTTGAAGCATGATGATGAGACGGCGTTGACCTGTTTGGTCATCGAGAGTGAGGAGTCCAGGATGATGCCCAGGTTCCGTGCGTGGTCCGTAGGTATGGGGGCTTTTCCTAGGGCCGTTGGCAACCAAGATTCGTCCCAGGCGGAAGGGGATGCACCTAAGATGAGGACTTCCGTTTTGTCCGAGTTCAGTTTCAGACGGCTGTGCTTCATCCACTCGGCTACTTCTTTCATCCCTTCATGTAGGTTGGTTTTGGCGGTGATTGGGACTTTGGTGAGTGAGAGGATCAGCTGAGTGTCATCAGCGTAGGAGATGATGTTGAGGTTGTGTTGACGTGCGATGGTTGCGAGGGGGCTCATGTAGACGTTGAAGAGGGTGGGGCTGAGTGATGATCCTTGCGGGACGCCGCAGATGACTTCGGTGGCCTCTGACTTGAAAGGGGGGAGGCAGACTCTCTGAGTTCTTCCATCGAGGAACGAGATGATCCAGTCCAATGCTTTTCCTTGAATTCCGATGTTTCTGAGGCGTTGTATCAGGGTGCTATGGCAGACTGTGTCGAAGGCTGCAGAGAGGTCAAGGAGGATGAGGGCGACTGTGTCTCAGTTGTCCAGTAGTGTTCGAATGTCGTCTGTTGCTGCGATGAGGGCGGTTTCGGTGCTGTGTTTGGCTCGGAAGTCAGACTGTGAGAAGTCGAGTGATGTGTTTGTTTCAAGGAAGGCGGCGAGCTGATTGTTGATGGCTTTCTCAATGACTTTGGCAGGGAATGGGAGGAGCGAGATGGGGCGTTAGTTTTTGAGTTCGGTGGGGTCAGCTGTGGGTTTCTTCAGAAGGGCGCTGAGTTCGGCGTGTTTCCAGCTTTCTGGGAATGTGGCGGAGTTGAGGGAGCAGTTGATGACGTCTCGGAGATGGGGTGCGATGATGGAGTCTGCTTTGTTGAAGATGTGATGGGGGCATGGGTCTGTAGGGGATCCTGAGTGGATGGAGTTCATCAGGCGAATGGTGTCTTCTGTGGTGATTGGGTTCCAGTCGAAAAGGTTATTCGGAGGAGGTACAGGTTCGGAGATGAGTGGGGTGGACTGGTTTGCGGGTTGGTTGTCAAAGCTGTTAGGAATGTCGGCGATTTTGTCATGGAAAAATGAGGCGAGGGAGTCGCAGAGGGCTTGAGAGGGGGTGATGTCCTTTGAGCTGGCGGTGGGGTTGGTGAATTCTTTGATGATGTTGAAAAGTTCCTTGCTGTTGTGGGCTTTGTTGTCTAGTCGGTCTTTGAGTGCTGATTTCTTGGCTGTCCGGATTAGTTGATTGTGTTTGTGGGTGGCGTTTTTGAAGGCGGCTTGGGTGATAGTGTTTGGGTCTTTTTTCCAAGTTTTCTCAAGGGAACGACAGAACTTCTTGGATTTCTTAAGGTCATCGTTGAACCAGGGGGCGTTCTTGCTTCCTTGCTTGATTCAATGTTTTTTCAAGGGTGCTAGTTTGTCGGCGGTTGGGTTAACCATTGTGTGAGGTTGGTGGCGGCTTGGTTAGGGTTCGTTGAATAGGCAGGGGGTTTTTGAAGAAGCGATGTGGAGATCTGGTCGCTGGTGATTTTGTTCCAATTTCTTCGCAGAGTTGGTTGAGGGTGGTTGTGGATCGTGGTCTTATTGTAAGTGAAGTGGATGCAACTGTGGTCCGTCCAGTGGAGGGGTGTGGTGTGAGTGAAGGAGATGTGCTTGCTGGAAGTGAAGATAGGGTCGAGTGTGTGTCCTGCATAATGTGTGGGGTGTTAACAAGTTGTTTGAGTCCGAGATTGGCGAGATTGTCCAGAAGGGTGGTAGTGTTACTGTCGTTGCTCTTTTCCAGATGGATATTGAGGTCTCCCAGTAGAATGTATTCTTCCGAAGGGAGGGCGTGTGGGGTGATGAAGTCAGTGATGTCTTCGCTGAATTTTGTACGGGGTCCTGGTGGCCTGTAGAGGAGGGTGCCTCTGAGTGTGGTCTTGGGGTCGGTGTGGATCTGGAAGTGAAGGTGTTCGGCGATAGCGAGGTTGACTTCTGAGCTGGTTGAGACGCGGATGGTGTTCTTGTGGACGATGGCGATGCCTCCTCCTGTTTGGATGGTGCGGTCCTTACGGATGATCTTGTAGCCGTCCGGGATGGCTATGGTGATGTCTGGAGCTGAAGAGGCATTCATCCAGGTTTCTGTTAGGAAGGCGATGTCCGGAGAAATGGTGTTGAGTAGATTCCAAAGGTCGATGGCGTGTTTGTGAATCGAGCGGGTGTTGAGAAGGATGCATTTAAGGTGGTTGGTGTTGGAACTCTGTTTGGTGTTTGTGGGTTTGGTGTGGGTCTTGATGCAGGTGAATTTGCAGGAGTGGCAGGTGAAGGGTCCATGGGTGTGTCCTGGTGCTGCTTGGGCGCAGTTAGGGAGTCGGCCGGGGTTAAGTGCTAAGAGGGTGGAGGCGTCGTATGTAATGCGGGAGGGGTGGGTGAAGCGGGGACCAGGGGGTCTGGCGCTGGGCGCGGTCCAGGCGCAGACGGGCGTAGACGGGCTTACCTTTGGCGCACCTTCGGCGCGACCGCTGCGCTTGGACGCTGCGAGTTGGTTCATCTGCCTTAAATGGAGAGTGGAGGGGGGCGGAGCGTGGGAGGGGCAGCTGGGAGGCGGGAGCTGGGAGGAGACACGGGCTCACACAAGCAAACACACAACAAAATGGCAGCCCGGTACCTGAATCGAAACTGGCGCACAGCCGGAGTGCGAGTCAAGGTACAGAAATTGCCAAAACACTATTCAGGCACTTTTCAATTCCCCGCAATGCAAGGCCAATGTGCAAAAATATTACAAGACAAGCAAACGATACCAGGCGCTAAATACGCTCTATCAGGGCAAGCAGGCAGCAGGCAAAGAATTAAATGCAAACGATACCAGGCGCTAAATGCGCTCTATCTGGGCAAGCAGGCAGCAGGCAAAGAATTAAATGCAAACCATAACAGGCGCTGCATTCACTTCAATGCGCTCAATCAGGGCAAGCAGGCAGCAGGGAGCAAAGCGTCTGTTGGGAGGCAGAGAGCGAGGGGAGCGACCGCTATGGAGAGAGTCAACAGCATTCAACAGCATACATTCTCAACACATACATACATTAGCTCATACCATTTAGCCACACCTCGATCTAGATTTAGGTATTTATACACAAATCATCCAAGTTCTCTCACATTCAACATCATATATTGGGTGCATTCACACTCTACATTCCATGCTTGCATCATAAGGGAACAACTTTAAGTCACAGTAGAGAAGTATAAGTTTCAGTACAAAATACTTGTGCACAAACAGCCACTGCAATACGGCCTTGATCACATTCAGATGCATACATCAGCTCATACCATTTCGCCACACCTTTGTATAAATTTTGCTATTTACACACAAATCAACCAGCATCTCTCTCATTTAACATCATATATTGGATACATTATTTTAAATCCTAATCATCCCGCCTCGGTCCCATTCAGCAGCATGCATCAGCTCATACCATTTCGCCACACCTGTGTCTAGATTTCGGTATTTACACACAAATCATCTAGCATCTCTCTCATTCAACATCAATTATTGGATACATTCACATACGTCGGCTCAAAACAAAGAAAAAAAAACGTGCACATTAGTTTAAATCCTAAGCATCCACCCTCTGTCCCATTCAGCAGCATACATCAGCTCATACCACTTCACCACACCACAAACACAAAATTGAGAGCAAGTTCGAGTCACAGGAGGGATGGCTAGCTTTACTTAAAACATACTTGTGTACTAACTTAATAAAAGACACAGACTCACCCCCATTCAGCAGGCCTACTATTTCCCCCCCTCCCTCTACAGCGTGCTATGGAAATTTTGGGGATTGTATCTCTAGGCTTGCACCTAATAAAGATTTCCTATGTTGCCATCATTGGAATAACGTTATTATAACATTTACAATGCTTGGGAACAATAAATACATGCGAAAATTTACAGTATGTCTTTTGGGTCATAAGGGAGATTGCTTTTTACGAACAAAACAAACACAGAGCCTCTCTCCCATCCACTTGACTAAACACTCCAACTCCACCCTACAACACCACCCTACAACTCCACCCTCCAACTACTACTCCACCCTCCAACTACTAATCCACCCTCCAAATACTAATCCACCCTCCAACTCCAAACGTAAATAGCATTAGGCAACATTTAATTCAATAACTAAACATCGGATTACACACTTGTAGGTATTCAAAAATTAAAACTTAATGCATCGCGAGGACAGTGCACCAATTAATACATAAAAATGCAGAAAAGGTTTGTAAAATACAACATTTAAAAAAAAAAAATCCAAACAAAATAGGGAAACATCTCAATACACAGCGAGTAATAGACCAATTTAAAAGGGGACAAATACATCTAAAGGACACAAATTCACAACATAAAGCAGTTACTAAAGTAAGGGAACATAAATAAAGCATTAAACAATGGCGGGAAGATTCCACAAAACAAAGAAAGTGCGTAATCACAAGAGCACGAGACCTCACATCCTAATTGCAATTCTTCCAGAAATACAATAAAGTATTCCACTCAAACTACAACAAAAACAATACAATTTTTAAAGGTGGCTTCATACTTCTACTTTGCCACAATTAATACACATCTGTAGTAGAAAATTTAAAAGGAGGTAAACATTGTCTCTAATGAGCAAAAACAGACAAAATGAGTGCGCATCTATGTTAATGCAAGCTAAGCTTTTGCAGTGCAAATTGATAAGTCCCTTACAAAAAAATTATAACTTTTTACATGCATAATATAAAAAAAGTTACTGATGTGTTCGCTTTTGGATTCAGCGTTAACAACAGCATCCATCACCATTACATAGGTCTTGATTAGCTTCTGAAACTACGGTTCACAACATACATTTGAAGTGTACAATATTCACGGAGAAAAAATGATCACTTATAGGCATCATCACAACGACTCACACTCTCACCCATCCTCACCCTCAGCCTCACACACCCTCACTCATCCTCACCCTACATCACACCCTCACACTCTCAGAACCTCACACACCCTCACACCCTCAATCACACTCATACCCTCACACACCATCACTCACCAACACACGCTCAGCCTCACTCACAACCTCAACCCCCTCACCCTCACACACCCTCACTCACCCTCACACCCTCACACACCATCACTCAACATCACCCCCTCACCCCCTCACCCTCACACCCCCTCACACACCCTCACCCTCACCCACAGTCACACACTCAACCTTCAAAATCGCACACCCTCACTCACCTTCACACCCTCACAACACTCACCCTTAAACTCTCAGCCTCACTCATCAACACCTATCATCACACACTCTCACATCCCCTTACCCTCACCCCCTCATCCTCACACACACTCACAACACTCACACCCTCACTCATACTAAAACAGTCACCCTCAATCACTCTCACACACCATCACACACCCTCAAAACCCCAGACACTCACATCCACTCACCCTCACACTCACACCGTCCAAGTCCACCCTCCAACTACACCCTATAACTACAATATCACCCTACAACTACAACTCCACACTCCAACTCCACACATAAATAGCGTTAGCCAACATTTACATTCACCCCCTCATCCTCACACACACACTCACAACACTCACACTCTCACTCATACTAAAACAGTCACCCTCAATCACTCTCACACACCATCACACACCCTCAAACACCCAAACCCTCACATCCACTCACCCTCACACTCACAGTGTCCAAATCCACCCTCCAACTAGACCCTATAACTACAATACCAGCCTACAACTCTACCCTCCAACTACAACTCCACCCTCCAACTCCACACACAAATAGCGTTAGGCAACATTTATTTTAATACGTAAAAATCGGATTACACACTTGTAGCTATTCAAAAATTAAAACTTAATGCAACGCAAGGACAGTGTAGAAATTAATACACAAAAATGAAGAAAGGGATTGTAAAATAAAACATTTCATTCACAAAGATCATAAATGCGCACAAAATAGGCAAACATCTGAATACACAGCAAATAATACAATGATTTACAAGTGGACAAAGCGAGCTAAAGGAAACAAATTCACAACATAAAGCACTTACTAAAGTAAGGGAAAATAAACCATTAAACAATGCCAGAAAAATTCAAAAGCACAAACAAAGTGTGTAATCACAAAAGCACGACACTTCACAGCCTAATTGAAATTGTTCCAAAACTACAACAAAGTATTCCACTCAAAGTAACCAAAGTAATCTAAACAATGCATTTAAGTTTTCCAACAAATAAAGAAAATAAACCGCATACATAAATATACTCGAAAGGAAATAGCCCTTAGAAGTTCAAAAAACAGTTCATGTACGTCAAATAACAAACAACAGCTACAAAAACATGAAATTAGAGTTGGCGCTAACATATACATTACATATCAACGTTAAAAAATGTTAGACGGGACCTGGAGGGTCGGCCGAGGACAAGGGGAGAGGTCTCCGGGGAGAGCCGTCTCCAGCGATCGTACAGACAAGTAACTTCCCCCCCACAGATAGGCACCACACAAAGATAAGATTTAACGTTCTTTATAAGCAATCTTGAAGTACGGTAGAATGGTACAAGGAGGTCTGGACTCAGGGGTCCCCTCGATTCTAGTCTCTTGGATGGGAAGGGGGTAGCGGGACAGTCTTATTACCAAACTGGTAATTGCGATGAGATGATGAGTAGCTCACAATCCTCGAGCTCGGTGTTTCTTGAGGGACGGGCCGCGGCAGCGCCAGCAGGTCCCGATGAAGATGGTAGATACAACGGATCTCGGCAGCGCCAGCCGGTCCTAACGAAGACGGTGATTACAACGGATCGTGGCAGCGCCAGCAGGTCCCAACGAAGATGGTAGTTACAACGGGTCGCGGCAGTGCCAGCAGGTCCCGGCGAGGATGTAGGTTGCAGAGGGCCGCGGCAGCGCCAGCGGCAGGACGACAGTTCACAAGGTAGGGCTGCGGCAGCGCCAGCAGTCCTCAAGGATGAGTTCTTCTCAGTGTCTCTCGACTCCAGGATACAACTGCCTTCCTGCTCTGGAGCTGCCCCAGTTATAGGTCTGGCGGCCTTTGATGTCCGGACCCTCGCACTTGGAGGTCGGGAGGTCCGGGATGAGGGAGTCCAGACACCCAGCAGGGGGGTGGAGCCAGCGCCCGGGGAGGCTGGGGGCGATCGGCACCTGGCGGGGGAGAACAATCGACTCTTCTTTCTCCCATTGACCTGCCTAGTGGGCCGTTCACCTCCTGGGTGGATGGTGGTGCCGGGATGTCGGGGCCTGGCCAGGCCCAGGGTTGGGGTTGGGCTGAGGCCACGCGGCCTCGTGGTGCAGTGTCCAAGATGGCGGCCGGGCCGGGCAATGGTGCTGACGGTGGCCCGGGCCCGTGATACAGAGATGTCCGGGAGTAGGAGTCCCGTAGGGGACGGAGTGTGAGTTGCTTCGGTGGGTGGCACCTGGAGAGCTGACGTCCCGGCTCTGTCCTGCGGGGAGGGAGCGAGCCCGTCATGTGGCCTTTCCAACATGCGTCCCCCCCAGCTGAAGGCGGGGAGAGTCACCCATCTTCTTGGGGACTCTCCTCGTCGAGGCGGAAAAATCGTGACAGGCCATCCGCGTTGGCGTGCTCCTGGCCGGGGCGGTGTTCCACCGTGAAGTCCATCCCTTGCAGGGAGATGGACCATCGCAGGAGCTTGGGATTCTCCCCCCGCATCTGCATCAGCCATTGCAGGGGGCGGTGATCTGTTTGCACCCGAAAGTGGGTACCGAAGAGGTAGGGCCGGAGCTTCTTGAGGGCCCATACCACAGCGAAGGCCTCCCTCTCGATGGTGCTCCAGCGCTGTTCCCGGGCCAACAACCGTCGACTGATGAAGGCCACTGGTTGGTCGACTCCCTCAGTGTTTAGTTGGGAGAGGACGGCTCCGATGCCATGGTCGGAGGCATCAGTCTGGACGATGAACTCCCGGCTGTAGTCGGGAGCCTGGAGTACCGGGGCGGTGCACATGGCGACCTTCAGCTTTTCGAAGGCCGCTTGACAATCGGGAGTCCGGTCGACTCTTTTTGGCTGGTTCTTGGATGTCAGGGCCGTGAGGGGCCCCACAATGCTGCCATAGTCCTTCACAAACCGCTGGTAGTATCCGGTGAGCCCCAGGAAGGCCCGGACCTCGGTTTGCGTTACGGGCGGTTGCCAGGACTGGATGGCAGCGATCTTGAGTTGGAGGGGGGCCACCAGACCGCTCCCCACATGGTGTCCTAGGTAGGTCACGGACCCCTGGCCAATCTGACACTTGCTGGCCTTGATGGTGAGGCCGGCCTGTTGGAGGGCCTGCAGGACCTCTCGGAGGTGGCGGAGGTGATCTGACCAGTGGTGGCTGTAAACCGCGATATCGTCCAGGTAGGCGGCGCTGAATTCTTCGAGGCCCGCCAATACCTGGTTCACCAGGCGTTGAAAAGTTGCTGGGGCGTTTTTCATGCCGAATGGCATCACTTTGAAATGGTAGTGGCCATCCGGGGTGGAGAAAGCGGACCGTTCTTGCGCCCTGGGGGTGAGGCCGATCTGCCAGTAGCCTGCTGTCAGGTCGAAGATGCTGAGGTAGCGGGCAGCCCCCATGCGGTCGATCAGTTCATCGGCTCGGGGAATGGGGTGAGCATCGGTCCGGGTGACAGCGTTCAGGCCCCGATAGTCAACACAGAATCGGAGCTCAGGGGTGGTGCCGGGGGCAGCAGCTTTGGGGACCAGTACGACTGGGCTGGCCCAGGGGCTGTCCGAGGGTTCGATGACTCCGAGGGTGAGCATCTTGGAGACTTCTTCCTGGATGCAGGCACGTACCCGATCTGGCACGCGGTACGCCCGATGTCTGATGGGGGGACTGTCCCCTGTGTCCACGTCGTGCAGGCACCAGGGGGTGACCCCTGGGGTGAGGGAAAAGAGAGCTGCGAACTGCAGCAGGAGAGCCCGACAGTCTTGGCGCTGCTCTGAGGTCAGGGCATCTGACAGCCGGACCCCGTCCACCGAACCATCCTTTTCACGTGTCCTCAGTAGGTCAGGGAGGGGCTCGGAGTCTTCTTCTGTCCCACTGTCTGTAGCCATCAATAGGCTGAGCTCCGAGCGCACAAAGTGAGGCTTGAGTCTGTTGGCGTGGAGGACCCGGAGGGGGTTTCGGGAAGATTCCATGTCGATGAGATAGGTGACGGGGCTCTTACGTTCGACCACCTTGAAGGGCCCCGTCCACTTATCTTGCAGGGCACAAGGTTCGGTAGGGGACATCCCCCATACTTGCTGGCCAGGTACGAACTCTATGGAGGAGGCGTTCTGATCGTACCATTTCTTCATGTCCTCCTGACTTGCTTCAAGATTGGCTTTGGAGATTTCTCGGAACCGCCTGGTCTGATTGCGGAGGGTCAGGAGGTACTTGTAGACGTCTGGAGGGGTTTTCAGGGGGGCCATCTCCCAACCTTCCTTGACGAGGCTGAGGGGCCCTCGAACAGGGTGCCCGTACAAGAGCTCGAAGGGGCTGAAGCCGAGGGACTTCTGAGGGACTTCTCGGTAGGCGAAGAGGAGGCACGGGAGGAGCACATCCCACTGGCGGCGGAGGGGCTCTTCTAACCCCATAATCATTCCCTTGAGTGTACGGTTGAACGCTCAACCAGTCCGTTCCCCTGTGGGTGATAGGGGGTTGTGATTCGGTAGGTGACCCCGCACTGCTGCCAGAGGGATTTCATGTATTTCGAAATGAAGTTCGTGCCTCTGTCGCTGACGACTTCCCGGGGGAAGCCCACCCGGGAGAAGATCCCCATTAAGGCTCGGCCGACCACCGGTGCAGTTACAGTTCGAAGGAGGATGGCCTCAGGATAGCGGGTGGCATGGTTCACCAGTACCAGAATGAAACAATGTCCTTGGGCTGTTCGGGGGTCCAGGGGCCCCACAATGTCTATTCCCACTTTTTCGAACGGGGTGGTAACCACCGGAAAGGGCTGCAGGGGCGCCTTGAGTTTGCGGCCGCTCTTCCCGCTGGCCTGACAAGTGGGACAAGACCGGCAGTGGTTGAGTACGTCATTCCTCATCTTGGGCCAGTAAAAGTGGGTCACCAGGCGGTTGTAGGTTTTGTCCTGACCCAAGTGTCCGGCCAGGGGGACATCGTGGGCCAAGTTCAGCAGGAAGTCTCTAAAACGGAGGGGCACCACTAACACTCGACTGGCCCCCAACTCGGCGATTCTCTGTTCACTGTACAATAGATCATTGTCCCAATAGATCCAGTGGTCTGGGCGAGGGCTTGTTGTCGGAGTCCCTCGAGGGAGGGACATGTCTTTTGCTCTTGACGGAATTGTTCCTGGGTGGGTCCCCCTTCTTGACGCCACTGAGCCAGGTCTGGGAGATCCTGGGGCTGAGCGAGTTCTTCTTGGGTTTGTTCTGGGGGGTCGATGGTGGCGGCGTCCCCCACTGGAGCGATCGGGGAGGAGGTGCTGGCCATTCGGGTTCTTCTGGTCGGGGGATGGCGCGGGCCGCCATGGACCGGGTGGTTACGCACGCCCAGTCCGGAAGGCCCAACATCCCCAGGTGTTCTCTTCTTTCCACGGCGGCCCATGGGGAACTCTCGAGATCGTTCCCCAGGAGACAGTCCACGGGGGCATCATCATGGACCGTCACCTTCAGCATGCCGGATACTCCTCCCCACTCGAAGGGGACGCAGGCCATCCGACACATGCTCTCTAAATTGTCGGCTGAACGGACGGGGCAGAGAATGTTCGGTATTATTTGCTCGGGGGTCACCAGGTGACAGCGGACGGCCGTCACACTGGCCCCTGTGTCACGTAGGGCTTCGGCCTGGCGCCCATTTATGCTCACCCACTGACTATACTTTCTAGTGTTGGCGGGTAGGGGAGCCCGCGGGACCATGTCTCTCCCCCCCAGGCACACCAGGACCATGGCGGCCGGTTCCCACTCTTGTTGCTCGTGTTCGTACTCTTCCTGTTCCTTGGAGACTTACTCTTCTCCGAGGGCGGCGGCCGCTACCTGGCGGGGCCTCGGAGTCTGGTTCTGTGCACAGTTCGGGTCATTGGCGTAGTGACCGACTTGCTGGCATCAGTGACACGTGACATTGGCTCTGAACCCCGGGCGCATCGGGGGGTTGCCCCTGTTGGCCGGGGGCGGGGTGCTGGTAGCGGGAGCGGTCGGGACGGTGTCTTTCCCTCGGCCCTGGCCTCCTCCTCCTCCTCGGGGACGGTGATGGCCTTGGTTGTTCCTATTCTGCTCGGTCGGGCCACCCCGGCCCACTCGGGTGCTCTCCCATCGGTCAGCCTCGGCGGCGAGCTGCCGTGGATCAGTCATTTTACTGTCGAGGAGGTGCTGCCTGAGCTCGACAAAGAAGTTATTGGAGAGGTGCTCCCACACAACAAGGTTAAAAAGCTGCTCGTAGGTCGTTACGTTGCTCCCCTTGATCCATCCCTCGAGGGCTCGGCTGAAATAGTTCACATACTCCACCCAAGTGGTACCCGGGATTCGGGTGCAGTCGCGGAACCTCTGGCGGTACATTTCGGGTGTCAGCCCATATTGAGTGAGGAGGGCGGCCTTCATGTGATCATAGGACGTCATTTGGTGATCCGGGAGCTGTAACAGGGCATCACGGCCTTCGTTGACGAACCTCCCCCATAGACCGGCTCCCCAGTCACTTCGATCAATTCGGTGAGAGGACATGGCGATCTCATAGGCCTTGAACCACTGCTGTATGTCGTCGTTTCGGTAGAACTCTCGGACGACATCTTTGGGAATGTGGACCTTTGCTTCTCAAGTTCCTGGGGTGCGTGGTCGCTCGGGCACCCCCAGGTCCTTGCCTTGCTTACGTAGTTCTATTTCGGCTAGTTTGCGCTCGTGTTCATATGCCAGTCTTTTTTCGTCAAGCTCTCTTTGTCTTTGTTTTTTCTCCCGCTCTTCTCGGAGCCGTAAGTGTTCTAGGTTCAATTTTTGTTCCGCTAGTTTTAGTTCTCCATCCATTTTGAGCCGTGCCAACTCTAATTCATGCAGTCTGGTTTTCTCTCGCTCTTGGATCTCTTCCCGGGAGAGACCTGCTCTCCTTTCCTCGGAAGGAGCGGGGTTCGTTTCCGGGGCTTCGCTGTGTTGGTCCCGGGGACCAGTGGTGTTTACCTCTTCCCATGATTCTAGGGCGTGTTTAAAGTCATCTTTTGTGCTCAGACCGGTGGTAGCAATGCCCAGTTCTATACAAAATTGTTTTAATTCTCGATGGTTGTACTCCTCCAGCTTGTCCATTTGGAATTTCTCTGTAGACCCGCTTTCCTGGGCCGGCATTGTGGTTTAGTCGTGGGGTGAGTTGCTTTCTGTACGATTACGCGTTGGTTCGGATCGCGCCGCTGGCCACCAATGTTAGACCTGACCTGGAGGGTCGGCCGAGGACAAGGGGTGAGGTCTCCGGGGAGAGCCGTCTCCAGCGATCGTAAAGACAAGTAACTTCCCCCCCACAGATAGGCACCACACAAAGATAAGATTTAACGTTCTTTATAAGCAATCTTGAAGTACGGTAGAATGGTACAAGGAGGTCTGGACTCAGGGGTCCCCTCGATTCTAGTCTCTTGGATGGGAAGGGGGTAGCGGGACAGTCTTATTACCAAACTGGTAATTGCGATGAGATGATGAGTAGCTCACAATCCTCGAGCTCGGTGTTTCTTGAGGGACGGGCCGCGGCAGCGCCAGCAGGTCCCGATGAAGATGGTAGATACAACGGATCTCGGCAGCGCCAGCCGGTCCTAACGAAGACGGTGATTACAACGGATCGCGGCAGCGCCAGCAGGAGCCCAACGAAGATGGTAGTTACAACGGGTTGCGGCAGCGCCAGCAGGTCCCGACGAAGATGTAGGTTGCAGAGGGCCGCGGCAGCGCCAGCGGCAGGACGGCAGTTCACAAGGTAGGGCTGCGGCAGCGCCAGCAGTCCGTCAAGGATGAGTTCTTCTCGGTGTCTCTCGACTCCAGGATACAACTGCCTTCCTGCTCTGGAGCTGCCTCAGTTATAGGTCTGGCGGCCTTTGATGTCCGGACCCTCGCACTTGGAGGTCGGGAGGTCCGGGATGAGGGAGTCCAGACACCCAGCAGGGGGGTGGAGCCAGCGCCCGGGGAGGCTGGGGGCGATCGGCACCTGGCGGGGGAGAACCATCGACACTTCTTTCTCCCATTGACCTGCCAAGTGGGCCGTTCACCTCCTGAGTGGATGGTGGTGCCGGGATGTCGGGGCCTGGCCAGGCCCAGGGTTGGGGTCGGGCTGAGGCCACGCAGCCTCGTGGTGCAGTGTCCAAGATGGCGGCCGGGCCGGGCAATGGTGCTGACGGTGGCTCGGGCCCGTGATACAGAGATGTCCGGGAGTAGGAGTCCCGTAGGGGACGGAGTGTGAGTTGCTTTGGTGGGTGGCACCTGGAGAGCTGACGTCCCGGCTCTGTCCTGCGGGGAGGGAGCGAGCCCGTCATGTGGCCTGTCCAACAAAAAATGATTTACATTTTCTTACAATAAAAAAGTAACAAATAGTACAATCGCTAACAATAAATGTTACTATTTATATAAATACACTCATAAACATTACTTAATTTATACATACTATACATACTACATTGAAATAGATTAAAAAAACGTAGAAATTAAATCTTACCTGTCAAATGACGCAGCAACAGCACACGGACAAGCACACGTCTTCCGCGCACCACGATTCTCGATCTTCTGGGGAATTCCACCGTCGACGTAAGCAAATCGGAACGCTACGTCAAAAACATAACGCTCCGATTGGCTACAAATAAACGTCAATCAAAAGTAAACAGTGACAACACAAAAAAAACTAGAACGCTGACGTAGGTAGCGCCAAGGGGCCGCATTGCGTCGGCCATTTTAAAATTAATACAATTAATACGGGAGTCCACAGACACAAAAACACACATAACACTACACATATTAATAAAAACACACACACAGTTTAATTACATAAAAAGATACACATAAGGCAGGACAATTACAAAGGGAAGCTCTATCACATTTTATTTAATACAACACATATTAAAAAAAAAATTAAATTACTTATAAACATACACACCCTCATACCATCACCCTCACACCCCAAAACTCTCACACACCTTCATACACCCTCAATCACCCTCACACAACATCACCCTCACACACCGTCACACACCCACAACCTCATACCCCCTCACTCACCCTCACACACCCTCACCCTCACACAACATCACACGCCCTCAGCCTCAAACCCGCTCACTCACCCTCACACAAACTCAACCTCACACACCCTCGCTCCCATCACACCCTCACAACACTCTCACCCTCACTACACCTCACACCCTCACCTCACACACCCTCACACACACTCACCCACCCTCAGCCACCATCAACACCCCTCATCCTCACACACCCTTACCCTCATCCCCTCACCCTCAATCACCCTCAGTCACCCTCACACCCCCTAACTCTCAAACTCACCCACTCAACACCCTCACACTCCCTAAATCACCCTCACACACCCTCACACTCACACCGTCACACACCCACACACTCACACTCCCTCACTCACCATCAAACACCCTCAGTCACCCTCACACACCCTCACACACACTCACACCCCCTCACCCTCACACACCCTCACTCCCCTCAAAGCCTCACATCCCTCACAATGCTCTCACACTCACTACACCGGACACCCTGACCCTCACACACTCACCCCCCTCACCCTCTCTCACCATCAACACCCCTCAGCCTCACACACCCTTACCCTCATCCCCTCACCCTCACACACCCTCAGTCACCCTCACACCCTCACCCTCACACACCCTAACTCTCACCCTCAACCACTCACACACCCTCACACTCCCTCACTCACCCTCACACACCCTCACACACCGTCACACACCCACACCCTCACACACCCTCACTCACCCTCACTAACCCTCACTCACACTCACTCACACCCACTCACCCTCAAACACCGTCACCCTCACACACCGTCACACACCCTAAGCCTCACACACCCTCACTCACCCTCACCTTCACACACACACACCCTCACCCTCACACCCCCTCACCCTCACACCCCCTCGCTCCCCTCACACCCCTCACAACACTCTCACCCTCACTACACCTCACACACTCTCAGCATCACACCCCCTCACTCACCCTCACCCACACTCACACCCCCTCACCCTCACACCCCCTCACCCTCACACACCCTCGCTCCCCTCACACCCTCACAACACTCTCACCCTCACTACACCTCACACCCTCACCCTCACACACCATCACACACACTCACCCACCCTCATCCTCGCAACATCTCACCATCAACACCCCACACCCTCACACAACCTTACCCTCATCCCCTCCCCCTCATTCACCCTCAGTCACCCTCACACCCCTAACTCTCAGACTCACCCACTCACACACCCTCACACTCCGTAACTCACCCTCACACACCCTCACCCTCACCCTCACACCGTCACACACCCACACACTCACACTCCCTCACTCACCATCAAACACCCTCACTCACCCTCACACACCGTCACACACCCTCAGCCTCACACCACCTCACTCACCCTCACCCTCACACACACTCACCCTCTCTCACCATCAACACCCCTCAGCCTCACACACCCTTACCCTCATCCCCTCACCCTCACACACCCTCAGTCACCCTCACACCCTCACACACCCTAACTCTCACCCTCACCCACTCACACACCCTCACACTCCCTCACTCACCCTCACACACCCTCACCCTCACACAACGTCACACACCCACACCCTCACACCCCCTCACTCACACTCACTCAAACTCACCCTCACACACCATCACACACCCTCTGCCTAACAACCCCTCTCTCACCCTCACACACCCTCACCCTCACACACCGTCACACACCCTAAGCCTCACACCCCCTCACTCACACTCACCCTCACACACACAACCTCTCACCCTCACACCCCCTCACACACCCTCGCTCCCCTCACACCCCTCACAACACTCTCACCCTCACTACACCTCACACACTCTCAGCCTCACACCCCCTCACTCACCCTCACCCACACTCACACCCCCTCACCCTCACACCCCCTCACCCTCACACACCCTCACTCCCCTCACACCCCTCACAACACTCTCACCCTCACTACACCTCACACCCTCACCCTCAAACACCCTCACACACACTCACCCACCCTCAGCCTCGCAACCTCTCACTATCAACACCCCTCACCCTCACACACCCTTACCCTCATCCCCTCACCCTCATTCACCCTCAGTCACCCTCACACCCCCTTACTCTCAGACTCACCCACTCACACACCCTCACACTCCCTAACTCACCCTCACACACCGTCACATCATCACACACCCACACACTCACTCTCCCTCACGCAACATCAAACACCCTCACTCACCCTCACCAACACACACCGTCACACACACTCAGCCTCACACATCCTCACTTTACCTCACCATCACACACACTCACACCCCCTCACCCTCACACCCCCTCACCCTCACACCCCTCACGCTCACACCCTTCACCCTCACCCTCACACCCCTCACCCTCACACCACTCAAGCCACAGATGGGTGTGCGATGGGAGGACGCTCAGCTTGCAGGGCTGTGCTTCTCTCCCCTGCTGCACTCTCCTGCTCTCTAGAGATGTGGCATAACAACAAGAGCTGCCATCAAAGACACGTAAATACAAATCATGTTGCATTCCAAATGCTATAGGTGTCACATTCACAAAAGTTAAAACTGTTGGCATTGTGAATGACAAAGCTATCAATTTAGCTATTTCAAAAATCTACACAAAAAAACATCATTTACAAGACCAATAGCTCCTACTTTTCTAATGCGAGACCTATTGCATTTCCAATGCTTGTTTTATTTAAAGTAACAGTGTCTCAGTTCGTAAGGGAAGCATATTATGCCAGGACATGCAAAGTTAAGTGTTTGCTCTGGTCAGGAGCACAGCAACGTGTAGAACAATATATACATGAACATCTACAGACAAGTGAAAAGCGCAAATACAAAGGTGTTATAATGGGGTCTCTACTGCCTCAGATTGGTAACGCGGGCATTCGGGCAATGCCCAAGGGGCCGGTGTCTGGGTTACTGCTGTGGGCTGCTTTTGAGCACTCTGGGGCCGATTTGGGCGGTGTCTCTATTTTCACAATACAGCCAGCGGCCCAGTGGGTGGCTGAGTGGCCTTTCTGCAGGCAGGTGGGCGTTCATTACCACACTCCCTCGCCACCAACACCGCCGATCCCCCACCCCCGTTTAAGCAACAGGCAGAGGTATCACTCTCTTTGTCTCGCTGGCCGGCCCATTAATGTGTGCACATACAGAGCGAGGCAGGGGGCCTCAGTAGAAGTGGCCTCTCTTGTTTTCAGGTGTGTTTCCGTAGTGTAAACTAATGCGTGCATTTTTTTAAGCCCCCTCCTTTTTAATGCAATTACGCTGAAAGGAATTATGCAAATGAGGGCCGATTTTTTTTGTGTGCCCGGGCCGATTTTCAGTCCCAATCCGATCCTGAGTCTCTAGTTGGCAGTGGTCTGCACCCTGTTCAAGTAGGGACCCTCACTCTAGTCGGGGTAAGTAATTTACACACCTAAGATAACCCCTGCTTACCCGCTTGGTATCTTGACACAGAACAGTCACGCTCCCCCCCCCCCCCCTGCAGAGGCAGCAAGCCAAATCAGCGGTGCACAGTGCAAAGTAACAGTTCCTCCTGGTCACACAGCAATCAGCTTGTAGCAGGCCAGCATGGCAAAGCAGTGGCAGTTCCTCATGGTAGCATAGCTCTGCATAGTTGTGCGTCTCCTCAGGGCCCCAAAGTGAACTAAAAAATATGGGTTCAGTGATGCAGTACTCATACCCATTCCAGCCTTTGAAGTAGGCAAACTTTAAAGAAAAGTGTTTGTAATACACAATACCCTGCCTTTCCCTGCACTGGTTCCAGAAACACTACAGGGGGTGAAGACATCTTTGTGTATGGACAGGCACAGCCCTATTCAGGTGTCCGTGACAACTCCTCTCAAAATGCTAGTTCAGGAAAGCCCATCAACCTGGTGATGGTCCATCAGGATATGCAGGGCACCCCTCAGCTCCCTATGTGTGACTTTCGAGAGTGAATGCACAAAAGACCAACTGTCAGCCAACCCAGACGTGTAATCTAATGACAGGAAGAGGCACAGAATGGTTAAGCAAGAAAATGCAAACATCTAAAAGTGGCATTTTCAGACTTGCAATTAAAAAATCAACCTTACTGAAATATGTATTTTTAAATTGTGAGTCCAGAGACACCAAACTCCAATTTTCTATCTGCTCTCAAAGGGAAATACACTTGAAAGATGTTTCAAGCCATTCTCCATGTTAGCCAATGGGAGAGACAGACCTTGTAGTAGGGAAGCACAAATTTAAGAGTATTTCACTACCAGGATGTGTAAAACACAACAGTACATGTCCTATATTTTAAATATGCTGCACCCTGCCAATGATCTGCCTTGGGGCTACTTTAGGGGTTCCTTACATGTAATAAAAGAGAAGGTTTGGGCAAGGCGTGCGAGTACACTTGCCATGTCAAAATGGCAGTTAAAAACTGCACACACATTCTCTGCAATGGCAGGCCTGAGACAAGCTTAAAAGGGCTACTAAGTGGGTGGCACTATCAGTGCTGCAGGCCCACTAGCAGCATTTAATTTACAGGCCTAGGGGACCTAGTGCACCGTACTAGAGATTTACAAGTAAATTAAATGTACCAATCATGGAGAAACCAATTGTTAGAACATTTTAGACATAGACGACTTGCTCTTTAGCATTGGTTATTAGTGGTAAAGTGCAGAGAGTCCGAAAACCGGCAACAACAAAACCCAGCACACAGTCAAAAACAAGAGGTCAGAAGCAAAAAGGCAGGGGAAATCACACAAAAAATGCCAGGTCTAATAAAGGTTTAAATAAACAGCCTTCAGTAGCGTAACAAGTGTGTCATGGACCCTAGGGCAAGGATGTTAACGGGCTCCTGACTGCTGTTTAAATGATAAAATACTGCTCGGGTCTCTGGGCCCTGGTGCCACTACACCTGCTGCACCAATGGAAGCTAGGCCCCTGTCTACCAACATTCTATGCACATTGTAAGAAGGATTTCATAATTATATTTCTAGCCTTCAGACAATAGCCAATATATTGGAACATTTAGTATTACATTTGTAATTAACTCCATAATTGGATTTGGTATGTATAAAGTCTTACTTCGAGGATCTTTTTAGTGAACCAGAAATTCTGTTATCGATGTAGAGTACCTGGCCAAGTTCCTGATATCTATCAAGCATGCAGGGGAGCCGTTCTCAATGGCATTAATTAAGATGGTAATAAATGTTGCCCATTTTACGGGGTCTGCACGAAGGAGATCCCCGGGGAGGCCATCAGGACCCGCTGCCTTTGCTGGAACGATACGCCTAATGGCAGTTTCTACTTTCAATTCAGAGAAAGGATGCCTATTTGGTTCCCCAGAGCCTATTCTAAAATCGATGGCTGGGCCGTCCCACATAATTTCCTCTGCATTAGAATAGAGTTTCAGGAAGTGGTCATACCAGATTTGGCTTAGGATATTATTGGTGATTGATTCACAGTCAGGTCGCATCTTACTTCTAATCAAATTCCAGAAGTGGCTAGGATCCTTCTCTATACTGGCTATTTTCAGTGCTTGCCAGTGCTGTTCTTCCCACTCTTTCTTAGCTTTGGACACTGCCACCTTGTACTCCCTTCTTGCTGACCGAACCATGGTGGGAGACTTGCTTTTAACAGCCAGGACCAGGGCATATTTTTAGCATCTACAGGTGTTCGTGTACCACATATCATTGCCATTGGGCTTCTTGTGTGATGTGCAGGGCCCAGTTCCCGCAGTTGTACGAAAAAAAGTTACCAGGGTGCTAATAGTTTTTTCGTAAATTATGGGTTTCTTAACGGTGACGTCTAGATCTGTGAGGGCCTCTCCCATTTCGCTTAAGGCCTCTACCAAGGTCTCTCTAATGCCATGTACTTTTTTTCATCTAAAGCAACTCTATGCCATTTCAAGTATCTACCACAATTCGAGGGAATTACTTCCCTTGTTGACATTGAGTTTCCTATGTCTCTAGGTCCGAGGTTGGGCAGCCATAAAGATTTTAAGGTTTGCCATAGTGGGTTGTGATCACTGTCAATAGTCGATGTTATCACCATGTCTATTAGGTGCAACCACAGTTTGTAATTTAATAGGATATAGTCAATTTGCGAGGAACAACCTACCCTTTTGTAGGTATGTTCCCCTGTTGGATCAGACGGTGACCTACCATTGGTTGCCCTTAGCCCATGTTCTAAGGCTAGAGAGTTCAACTGGACAGCCAATTGGGTCCACCTTTTTATCGGGGGAATGCTCAGCGGGGGAATTCCTCGCTTCGCATCGTCCTCTTCAATGTCTAGCATTTCTTTGGCAGCGAAAGGTTCACAAGTGCAATTGAAGTCTCCCGCTACCAGGATGTACGTGTCATGGGGACAATTGGAAAGTTCGGCTTCCAAGGATGTGACTATGAGTGATTGTGCTCCTCCTTTTGTTCCTCGGACATAGATGTTAAAACTTCCTTTATTATCCCTAATGGTTAGTCTTAAGAGATCAGGAGAGTTAAATTGAATTGGGTTCAATGTGCAATCTAGAGAGATACTGATCCATATTAACAGGCCACCGGAGGGGCGCCCCTTTCCTGTTGGTGATGGTACAGCTGAGACACAGTATGACACAAAACCCACTTTGTGATGGGGCACCATACTCCATGTCTCTTGAAAGATGCAGATGGTGTAGCCTTCAACAAAGTTGTTCCAATCTGGCAAGGATAATTTCTTAGAGAGGCCAGCTATATTCCAGCAACGGATCTTTAAATTTGGGCTATCCGCTTTAGTGTGCCCTAACTCGTTGGCTAATTCAATCTGGGTACAATATGTTTCTGGAGAAGGATTTGTCCAAAAAGGGCTAGCAGCTATATTCCTGGAGTCAGAAATCGTTTGGGATGAATAAGAAGGTTCTGGTTGGGATGGCCTTGCCTGGTTATGTCCACTCTGTAAGGCAGTGGAGGCAATGGGGGCAGTATCTATATCCATAAGAGCTAGTTCAGAGTCATATGTGTGCTCAGTTAATATTTGAGGAATTGTTATCAGTCAATCGATGTCGCTTAGTTGCGACCCTCTGGATGGCTCAAAAACCTCATCCCTCATAATTGTACTAGAAACCAGTGGGGAACATCTAAATTGAATACCTGAAGTACCAGGGATGCAAGTCCTATACTCTAGAGCCAGTAAACCCTCAGCCAAATGGGGAGAAGTCAGCATGAGCTCAATAGTATCTAATCGTTGACCTCGAGAAGAGTCCCTCATTGCCTTGATAATGTCCTCTCTTATTATCGATCGGTGCCCTCTAACGTGTCGAATCCAATGTGTGACTTTATTGGTCAATGAGTCCCCATATACACGACCCATAGACTTAGGAACATTTACCATAGAAACTGTCTGTTTGAGGGCAAGGGACGGGGGGAGCGTCCGGAAAAATTTGAGCCGGGTGCTACTACTGTATGTGGAGAGGCCTGAGATGTAGAAGGGGTTGATTCGGTATGGTTAAACCCAGATGAAGCGCTGGTTTGCTTCCTACACAGCGCCAACACAGCGTTCTCGCTGGATGATACTGGTTGGTAAGTTGGGATGGTGCGTGTAGGGTAAATTGTTGCGGGACCTATTCTGCCTGCTTGATTGGAACTTCTTGGCAATGGATTAGGGGGCTGGAAGGTGGCTAGTGATTTATGTGGCGTGTGATGCGATGCTAATGCTTTCACAGAAGCTCTTAGATCTGACACCAGAGATTTTAGGTCCTTCACCTCTGTTGTTAAGGAATTTATAATTGATATTAGAGTCGAGGTCCTAGTGCTTAAATCCTCTCCACCCTCCACTTGTGCCTCAATCGGGTCTTCCGTTAAGCCCTGAATGGATAGATCATCAGGAGAAGCTGATTCATCAACCAAAGCAGAAAAATAGTTGGAGCAAACTATAACGGTAGGCTCCAAATGACTCGACCTGTACTGTGTCAGGGGGTGAGATGGTATTTGAGAGGACGAGGGAATATCAGGAACTAGGCTAGACTGTCTCAAGGACACTTCCTTGTTGCCACTAGAGATGTTCGGGCAAGCGATTTACGAAACATCTGGGGTATGTGGATATGGGTTAACTGAGGGCATTTACCAAGTTCATCATTCCGTGTTTTAGTAGTGTCTAAATTTACAACAGGGTGTCCTACTAATAAACTTCCACACTCATCAACAAGCGCTTCAATGCGTTCCATGACATCAGTTTGATGTCTTCTTGCTGTTTTTCTTTACTTTCTTTGCTTTCCTAGGCCCCTGTGTTATATTCAATCCTGTAGCCGCCACCCCCTGCCCCCTCCATAGCTTTTCTTCTGCCCATGGAAATAGACCTAAGTAGTCAGCGTGTCGATTCCTACGTTTTTTAAATTTATTTGGCCTTGAGATGGAAAAAGTACCTTTAGAGGCAGTCACAGGTCAATGCGGTTCACTCCATCGAATGGCCAATATCAGATGTAAGGGGGGTGGCCCTGCCCTGGCTCTTCCTCGCCGTGACGGGCGAGGACAGGCCCGCCCATGGCCCGGGCTTCGCCCGGCGCGCCCCTGTGCGCGTCCCGCGTGCGGGATGGACTGCTCGATTAAATCCTTGTGGTGACGTAAAGAGAGGGGCCGCCGCTCAGCTGTGAGCCCCGCTGGTTTCTGGGGCGTGTGGTCCCATTAGCAATCAGCTCCCTGCTGCAACAACGATGCGTCTCCCGCAAAGCGGGAGGCGTGAGCGGTCTATGAAGCTCCTGGCGGCGTGGAGGTAGGGGCTGCCGCTCAGCTGTGAGCCCAGCTGGTTCCTGGGGCGTGTGGTCCCATTAGCAATCAGACCCATGCTGCAACAACAATACGTCTCCCTGGAAGCGCGAGCGGTCTTTGTAGCTCCTGGCGGCGTGGAGGGAGGGGCTGCCGCCCAGCTGTGAGCCCCGCTGGTTCCTGGGGCGTGTGGTCCTGTTAACAATCAGCCCCTTGCTGCAACAACGATGCGTCTCCCGCGAAGCGGGAGGCGCAAGCGGTCTATGTAGCTCCTGTGGCGTGGAGGGAGGGGCTGCCGCTCAGCTGTGAGCCCCGCTGGTTCCTGGGGCGTGTGGTCCCGTTAGCAATCAGCCCCCTGTTGCAACAACGATGCGTCTCCTGCGAAGCAGGAGGCGCGAGCGGTCTATGTAGCTCCTGGCGGGTGGAGGGAGGGGCAGCCGCTCAGCTCTGAACCCCGCTGGTTCCTGGGGCGTGTGGTCCTGTTAGCAATCAGCCCCCTGCTGCAACAACTATGCGGATTCCTATGCATGTAGAAATCCCTAAAAAGTAGCGATTCCTAAACATTCCTTAATTGCGAGTTGCAAATTACATGTCACAATAAAGGAATTGCTACCCATTTATTGGCCCATAGGAATCAATAGAAATTGCATGCGCAATTTGCGAGTACCCAATAGGTACTTGCAAATTGAGCATGCAATTTCAAGGATGCAAGGTCGCCAAAAGGACACCCAGTTGCACCCCTGAAATTGATATCTGAACATATGTTGCTTACACGTGTGTGTGTAACCTGGAACTTTGAAAAATGCACTTTAGTGCATTTTTCAAAGTTTCGGTAATTACCATCTGGTATAATTTTCCCGTAATTAGCAGGCCTTTATAGCGAAATCCCTATTTTAAATGGCATTGTGCCTTGCATTCAAGGCATCACAATTTGCGATTCCTTAAATGCAATCACAATTTACAATTATTGCATTCAGGATAATGCCTCACAAATGGTGTCACAAATGGGCACATTCTGAGAATCTGCCCGTTTGCGACCGTTTTTTTCCTTGATGCATGCGTCCCTAAATCTCCACGTTCTAAAATATTTATTTATGCTGCATATAACGGAATTTGGAAATTGTCACAAATGGAAGCTGACATACGCTTAAGACAAATTGGACAAGATAATTTGGATAAATTGCTAGCTGTTTTTGATAATATTAATATATTGTTTTCTCGTATTTATAATCTGAATAACATTGTGTCATCGGTTATAGATATTATACAAAGTAACATGTTGACATTGTATCATGAGCAAAGTCAGTTTAGATCTACAATGCAATTTACCCGGACACTGCAAATTCTTAAGAATGGGCGTGTACCCTGGCGCTATCTAAATGCCAGTAACCTCTTCTTACTCTTTGATTCGACATTTAAACAACTCATGGCTAAGAAATAGTTACCTATACAAAGTTGCACTTAGAGACATTAGAACATCTCCCACTTAACATAGCCAAAACAACTTCAGCTGTCTAGTTAATACACGGAGTAATATCTTTACCAATTTCAACATTTAAATTCCCAGCTTGCATGAAACATTTTCCAATCAATAGATATGAACCTGAAGGAGTCAGCTTCATTCATGAATTATGGTCACTCCCATTTTCCTATTGTTGTGAATGTGCCAATAAGGAAGTCTTCCTTACTGGAGAAGAATGTGACTCTTCTGCTTCACATTCACTCAATTAAATTCAATTCAAATGAACTTTATTCGGTTTTTGTTTGTAAAACCATCAAATTTACACAGATACAGATATTTAAAAACAGTTAAATAAGTTAATATATGATTTAAAACAATTATTCTGTACCGCTAGTGAATCAACTGGATTAAAAAATATGCCAGGTTACACCGACTTTACACATCCATACAAGTCCTGGATTTCACAGAAGCTATTAAAACCCTACTGTAAAAAAGATAGTCTTCTTTCAAGAGTTGAAGATACAGAAGGGCTGGGCGAGCCTGTCTAAAATCCATTCTTTTTCAAATTGGAACCAGAAAGTGCTTACAGGGAATTTCATAGTTTGTATGAATCAATTTTATTTTGTCTTCGAAGTAATCTGCGATTTGATCGCAGAGGTCTTGGGAAGGTGGAATTTCTAATTGCAGGGCTTTCGGATGGGTGAAAGTTTTCACTATGGAAAAGACAGTCTTTTGTCTTTGTTGCGCTTCGAGAATCATTTTAGTGTAGTGATTTCTCTTGGCTGTTTTTATAAGCGCGAAATAATCATGCCTTTTTTTATATAAAGTCCTTTAGCTAGGGGATCATGGTCCCTCCTCCATTTCCGTTCAGATTTTGTACATTGGAGGTGGACTTCCACCAAGGTCTGTGTATACCACGGGGCGCTTAACTTCCTAAATTTGTTATTCACCTTATGGGGACGCTTCGGAGTGGCTAGTTTTCGCGTGGCAGTCTGAATCCAAGTGTGGAAAACTTTAGAGTCTCGCTCGACCTCTCCGGACAGGGTAGGCACCCGTGATTGGACTGATTGGCTAAGACTGCTGTTCTTAGCAATCCCTGTCCAGTTTGAAGAAATGGAAGGGGATATATGGCCTTTTAATTTCCTTTTTCTGAGGATGATATAGCTTTATGCTGAAAGGAATAAAGCAATGATCCGTTCAAATTTGGGGTATAGGGGTTTAAGTAGTTAATGCTGGAAAATTGGAACAGATCCCGTCCAGTGCATGACTGTTATGGCCGGATTTTCTGAGTAGGTGGGATCAGCCCCTAGGGGCCCCTCCAACCCAGCCAGAACGTACTCACCTTCCCTCCTCAGGACTAACTATCCAGGCACCTGGTACCTACCTGAGGATGGGGAACTCGCAATATACAAGCTCATATTATTAAAACCACCACTAAATCTATAGGGATACTAAGAATACTCACTGATTACTAGGGATATCCATACCCTACACCACACTTATTCACATCAGTGGGTCTCGCGGCCACCCCGACCCAGACCGTTCTACCCTAGGGCAGATATGACACACAATCCGGTGCGTCTACACACGGGCCTGCAGAACCCAATGCTCTCTTTTCCAAAGTGTTTGCAATCCTGCAAAACTACACACTAGTTCGACTTCCTAGTGCTCTCATTTATTCAAGCCACAATCCAGTGGGTATACACACTGATCTTCTACTCAGTGCTCTCATTAACGCCGCATATCAACGACGACCACATTCCTATGAACACCTATACATATATATATATATTGGGAAGTCTCTTCACTAAGGGTCTGCTACTACAATAATATCATGGGATGGTGTACTAACTTAGTCCCTTGGTTGCAAGTCTCCTCTCTCCCTCACTATTACTTACCTGATCAGGGGTAGCATCTGTTCAAACAGTAATACCTACCAGGAAAGGTTACCCTCACTGTATGGGGATAAAGATATACACACTATGTGATTGAGTTATTTCTTGATTTAAGCGCTCCTACTCCCTTTTGATCCATCAGTGGCTCAACAGCAACTGGCTTGAAGCCAGGATAACTTTATCATAAAAGAACTCATGCACACTAATTCACTAATTAATGGGGTCATTTATTATTAGTACAATATAAACCTTTACACAGAGCTGACAAAGACTATAGGTAGAACACACTGCTGAAAGAGAAAAGATTAAACATAACAGGAACACTTCGCTGAAAGGGAAAAGATTAGACATAAAGTGTAAGTGTAACTAATTCAGACTACCTCACCTATTAGAAGGAAGATTTCTCTCTCTGCCTCTGGTGGGATTAGGGCTCTCTCTCTGCCTCTGGTGGGATTAGGGCTCTCTCTGTCTCTCCCTCCTTTACCACATCACCACGCCTCTGGTTCAGTTGCTCCAGCTGACAGCCTTCTTTGATGCTCTCTGCACTGCTTTCTCTCTCCTCATCTTCAGCAATCGTCTGCCTTCTTTCTCCATTCAAGAACTGCACTCTATTCTGCAGCTCCAGCAGACATTCTCTCTCTCTCTGCAAGCTGTTCTGAGCTCCAAGCTGTTCTGAGCTCCCAGCTGTTCTGTGCTCCAAGCTGTTCTGAGCACCACGCTGAACTGCACACCATGCTGAGCTGCACTCCAAACTGAACTGACCACTCCTCCTCTCCTGTAGCTCGCTAATATGGATTCCTCTCCCCTCATGGAAATTTCCACCGGAGGGCTGTCTCCTACCGAATTCCTGTGCCAGCTCCCAGGCTTCCACGCAACCGCAGTGGCCATCTGCTTGTTACGTCTGGGCCCAAGAGAAAAACACATTTCTCGGATAAGAAGCAGTCCTAACTGGATTTCCCTCTAGCACACAACAGCCTTAACTATAAACATTGCCTTTACCCTAAAAAGCCTCTCAGCTTCATCAAGATGGAGTCCCTCTAGCTCTAGGCCTGTAGGCCTGAAAGGGGTGAAATGCTCCTTAGCTCTGTCAGAATACCTACATAAACCATACCAATGTGTCTAATATGTCAAAGCCAATAGGCAATAGACAGGTTAAAGTCAAGAATAAAGGCATATTAAGCAGCTATCCTCTTCTAGGTCTGGAAAAAGGGCTTAAAAGGGCCAACACAGGCTAAGAATACCTATACTAGATGCGAGCAAGATTAATGATCTATATCACTGCTAAATAAAGCCAAAAACTCTGCCATTACAATGACCTGCCAGGTGAGTAACGTCACCTATTTTTGGGAAAGTCCGAAGATTTCAAGGGTATGATGAAGATTGTTGACCTGAGGTTCGGATTTTGATTCCAAATGTAAGTTGAAGTCCCCTAAGAGTGTAAAATGGGGGTAGCGAAGGGTGTAGTGGCCTAAAGATTCACTCAAGGACTCCAGAAATCCTGTGGGACAGCCCGGAGGGCGATATATTGAGCCTCCAGTAAAAGAAGATGAGGCATGGATGGCGATGGAAAAACCTATGCTTTCGGCTCCTTTAATAAGGTCAAGGTTAAATGTGTGGCAGTTCCAGGACTTTCTCACGGTTATGGCCACCCCTCCTCCCCAGTCATTCACCCTGTCTATTCTAAAAATGACATATTCCGGAGGTAGTGCCACCGCTAGGTCGGGGGAGCTCCAGTCCTTGAGCCAAGTCTCTGTGACAAAGAGAAAATCAAGGTGATGGTTTAATATCAGGTCTTTTATGTCCTGATTATGCCTACACATGGATCGGGCGTTTATAAGCCCTCCTTTTAAACTGTTTTGTACCTGGGAGGGATTCTCTTGTACATCAGAAATCAGCCATGGCATGGTCCACGAACATGTGCGGCATGGAATAGGGCCCCATAGATTATCAGTAGGGATATAGCAGTTACACCTAGGATTATAATTTAGCCCCCTAAGTGTTTTAGCCGAATATGTCGTAATGGGAAAATTTAGGCCAGGGTGTCCTGCGCCTGTCTCGGTCTTGTCGCGGACGGGCGCAGACGGGCTTGCCTTTGGCGCGCCACCGGCGCGCCCGCTGCGTGGTCGCAGCATCCTGGTTTAAATGCCCAATTGGAAGTGAAGTGGGGGGAGCCGGGCGATAGAATGACACCTGAAAGACTAGAGAGCTAATCTTCAGGGGGGTCGGAAAACAATTTCAGACACCGCGTTAGCGCTCTAGCTCAGGGAAACAAAGCAGCAGTTCTATGTGTGCAAAATTCTAGTGAAAAATAGGCAAGAGTACAATATTAAAAAGAATGTCCCCATTCTTTTTTTAAAAAAGTTAAAATTCCATGACCCCAGTAAATCATGCAATAATAAGCTGTAAATAGAGGTGCCAACAAAAACAACCCAGCACTCACGCGACATGTGTTGACGGAAACCCCAAAAGATAAGGTTCCATCATCGGGGATATTTTAAGCATTAAATACATCCGAACACTAGGTGTTAGCACCTCCTTAGCTTCCCTGTCCACTTTCTTTAAAGTCAGAAAGGCTATTTTGGTTAATTCCACATCCTTCTTGACAATAGCATCAGGGTTGGTGAATAAATCACCCAGCCCTTTCCCTTAAAACTTCTTTTGATGTACTTAGGGCCAAGTTATCAAGAGACATACACTCTCTCAGTATTAAATGGTTGAGGGTTAAATCTTTATTCAGCCAACACTTAAGCCAAAAGATCAGGGGTCGCAGGGCAAGAGCATCACTTAGGTAGAGGACCCCTAGTTCCTCATGGACCGCTAAGTTCGAGGTTAAATACGGAACACATAGTAAGTGTTTTAGGAAGTCATTCTCCACTACCTGCAGGGAATCTACAGCACTGGGGGCCAGATATAGGTAGGCTTTTACCGAATCGGCCGTTACTGACCGGTAAAAGCCTTTTCCTATGTAGGAGGCTATTTTACTGATTCGGTAAATAACGAATCGGTATTTACCGATTCGGCATTTACCGAATCATCATTTACCGATTCGGTATTTACAGAATCGGTAAATGATATGTAGGCAGCACTGTAAACGGGGCTTCTGGCCTTTAAGAATTCATTATTTACCACCAACTATTAGTTGGTGGTAAATAAGGAATTCCTATGTCAATGCATAAATGTGCATGTGCCACATTTGCCCAAATGTGCATGTGCCATGTGACAGACATACATGCCCTTAGGGCATGTATGTATGCCACATGTGCACACCAGCACTAATCAGGGGTGCAACAGGGTGTCAAAGTGACACCCTGGCCAAAAGGCCTGTTGTCCAATGGAAGTATTATATGTGCCTCTGAGTACTGTAAGATCTAGTTGGACCGGGATGTATCTTTCTCGTGGGGTTAGCAACAACAGGCAGCAAGTATCTGATGTGCAACTAATACCAAACAATCAATGAATTCAGCAACTATATTCGCAATTATAACAATATCTACTACGCATATAGGGTGACGGTAATGTAAACTAATACAAATAACTTTTGGTAAAAAAATATACAAGTTTATTCTTATTTCATACAAACTGAGTCCTTTCGTAATGTTAAAAACAACAGTAAAAGCAAACATGTAGGTAATCATTCAACATAATATTGTACACTGCATTCTAATTAAAATAGGGTACATAACAACAAGAATCACAGGTTAAGTCGACGCGGCATTTCGGTTTTTCTTATAAGACACCTTCTTCAGGACCGATTCTTTTGCACAAATCTTTATTTTTGAGTCCACTTAAATTTTAGTGGTATATAGTACCCCAGTCTTGTACGATCTGTTGGCATCTGCTGGATTCTAGTCTGAGAATATCTTCGATAAGTAGATATCTGGCCTTCCACACTGTGCGAGGGAGCCACCGTTGTGTATTGGATGTAGAGCTTCCTATTTGGACAACAGGCCTTTTGGCCTGTAAAATTGGGACACCCCATATCTTTCTCACCCATTCCCCCTGGTCCCATATAACTACCAAGAGGGGGCCTCCTTACATAATTTTTCTAAAGTGACACCCTGCCACCCTTGACTTCTTCACAATTTTACTGAATCGGTAATTACCGATTCGGTAATTGATATTCATTCCTATGGGCCTCCAGGCCCATAGGAATGAATGGCAAATACCGAAGCGGTAAATATCGATTTGGTAAATACCGAATCTTACCTATTCGGTATTTTTTACCGAAATATTATCTACATTGCAATTACCGATTCGGAAATACCGAATTGGTAAAATTTTCGGTATTTTCGAATCGGTAATTTACAATTACCTACATCTAGCCCTGTATCTCCAAATTTTACTACCATAGGTGGCTATGGCCAGGCTTTTAGCTTGATAAACTTGCAACATAGCTCCTATAGTTTTATTCCCTATTTTAGAGGCAAAGTAAAAAATTTAAGTTGGTCAGCAAATAGGACGGGACCCCTAAATAGGAAAATACATACGTAAGAGGGATCTTGGCGGGGCCAACACTAAAATGAAAGCTCCTTTTTTGATTGTTGCCCCACTTTCATGACATAGGTCTTGGAATTATTGATTGGCAAGTCCCCGTCAGACATGTATCTGGAGAATGTGGTTAAAAGGGATTGCAAACCCATTTCGGTCCTGGATATGAGGATGGCGTCGTCCTCATAAAGCAGGATGGGGATGCCACACCGTCCTACATAGGGGTAATCCACTCCAGTTGCCCTTAGTGCACTATCCAATAAAAATTAAATTAAAAAGGCACCAGAATGGATTTTTGCCGGACCCTCCTCTTGATCTCAAAGTCTCTGGTGACCTGCAAGTCCTGCGAAAACCTAACGTTAGCTTTGGTTGATAAGTGCAGGTCCTCAAGAAAATTAACTATACTGTTCTCCACCCCCATTGCCTTCAAGGACTGCCACAGTTTGACCCTGTTCACGCAGTCAAACGCAGATGACAAGTCCATGAAGGCTAGATGGATGGTTCCAGGGCGAGCAACAATATATATGCTCAGTAACATAGATAAATTAAGACACTGAGCAACTGTAGAGCGTCCCGGCCGGAATCCATATTGGAAATCCGATATGATCTTATGTTCCTGTGCCCATGTTGATAACCTCTCTAAAAGAATCCATCCTACTACTTTGACCACCAAATTAATAAGCGAGATCGGTCTGTAACAGTGGGTACTATTTCTATTACCTTTCTTAAAAACAGGGACTATAGTGGAAGATGCCCAAGACTGGGGGCAACCTGTCCTTGCTGCTGCATTAAAAACTGACTCCAGTATCAGGGCCCAGAATGGGGGGTCTGACTTAAATAGATCTGGGGGAATCCCATCTGGACCAGGTGCTTTGTTATTGGATAGTCCTGTGATACCTTCCACGATCTCCCCCCTTTCAAAAGTTTTTACAGGGTCCTTCGTATACCGGGTTTCTTGGGGGTTAGGCTCAAGAGGACATTCAATCAATCAATCAATAAGCTTTATTCGGTTGAAACAAAGCAACCATAAAAGCACAATACAAATTTTAAAATACATTCATATCAATACATAATAAACAGAGATACCATACCAAAAAATAAATGATTTAATACATACAATTGATTCACCACAGTATTACAAAAGGGTTGTAAAGTATGTGAAAGTGCAAAGTGCATTAGCAGGGAATTTCATTCATTTAAAAAGGGTGGATACAACCCTCGCTCAATCTGGATGTAAACAGTCTAATCATAGCAGCTTTCCCACACTTAATATCGCCTCCCCTGCAGTTCTCCTGGTGTAGCACTAACTATGGTAAAAGACAACCCCAGGCTTCAGGATTTAATTATCAAACCATTCAGGGATCGGTTTATCAGGTCAATACACCCAATCTGTATCGGAAAGTACAGAAAAACGATTGCGAGTGGGTAAATTATAATTGCTGAGTGTATGGCCTTTATTGCCCCTACAGTAAATCTTTTCTGTCTTTAATCTTGCTGGGGGCATGTATGCAGTTCTGGGGTAAAAGTCTCTCAACTCCCTTATAACTATTGGGCCGTCACCCCTTTGAGACTGCCAGCCTTGCAGATAAGGGACGACACGGGGATCCCTAAAATTTACGAGGATCAGATCACCCGCTATGTCTTTAGTTAGAGGACCCAACCATCTCACCCTTCTGACGTTCAAAATTTTCCCAACGATGTTTGGTGGGAGGGGCCTGTTCTTCGTTAGCCATAAAGATACCTTATTTGCCAATTCCGCTTGTCCCTCGATCTTACTGTTACTTAATTCGGGCACACCTGAAAGAATGCATACAAATGGAGCGGCCTCCGGCGGTAGATTAATTTGGTTGATCTTTCTTTGCCTGTAACCATTATTGGAGAGAGTCACCACTAAGGGCGTTGGATCATTGGTCGACCCTACTCTGTTGTCAGTGCTCTGTGGTATTACCATTTTTGGTGTTGTCTGCCGAATATTAGATATTAGTGGCTTTTTAGGTTTTTTAGGGGCAGATGACTTGGTTGGGGGGGGTGGTGCTTTGTGTCAAAGTTTTTGGGAGATCGGCAGTAGCTGGGGGTTCTACCTTGTTAGCTCCTACCAGACTTTCTAAAAGGATTGCGTTTGCCTTCTTTGTCTCTTCTATAGATATTACTTTTTCCCCTATTACCATGATTCTTTTAACCAATGGGGATATTAAAGATTTGACAATAAGTTCAATCAGGGCCAATGGGTCAGTTGGTATGATAGATAGGGGAGAATCTAAAGTTTAGCGAGCCCTGACAGATTGCGGGGAATTGCTAGTGGCTGAGGGGGAACTTGCATACCGCTTTCTTTTAGTAGGGGGAGTCTGAGGGTTAGTTATTAAAAGAGTGCTATCTTTAGCTGAAGTTAGAGAGGGGGTTCCCAGGTAGATTACTTTAGGATTGGGTGGTGTGTTATGCTTAGGACTTATGATTATTGGGGCACCTATTTGTTTATTTCCCTCTTCATTCCAGATGTAATTAGTTTTACAGAGCGCGTTAAATTCTTCCAATAAGGATAGTGATTGGCAGTCGTTAGCTGCCACCAAAGGGGATTCACGACTGAATTTTAAATTGTCCAAAGTCCCCTTCCCAGGCCCCCCATGGGAGTTAGTATTATTTAAGGCCCCTTTGCCGACCATAATGTAGATTGCTTTATATATGAGGGAAATATGGAAGCAACAACAGACACCAGTGCCAGGCCAGTGTATAATGTCAATAGTCCTTTTCTATTAGCCAAAGTGTGAGTCAAGGCAGTCACTGTTATGAGTCTATAAGTTTTACCTCCTTTATTCAGTCGAAATCAGGCAAGATGCAAATGGGGTGGCCCTGCCCTGCCTCTTGCGGCCTCTGAGGGCCGTAGAGGGCCCGCCCTTTGCCCAGGCTTAGCCCGGCGCCAGCCCGCGCGTGCGTCCCGCCGGGCCGGAAGTGAGGGCTGACTGAAATAGGCTCCGGTAGCAAGTGGGTGTGGCCGCCGCCTCCCGAGTCCTCCCGCAGCCTCCAGGTATGTCTGTGCACTTCACTGTGCACACGCTGCGCCTCCCGCGAGGTCTGATTTGAATCCCCCGGTAGCAAGGGGGTGTGGCCGCCGCCTCCCGAGTCCTCCCGCAGCCTCCAGGTATGTCCTTGCACTTCACTGTGCACACGCTGCGCCTCCCGCGAAGCGGGAGCCGCGATGTCTGATTTAAATCCCCAGGTAGCAAGGGGGTTTGGCCGCCGCCTCCCGAGTCCTCCCGCAGCCTCCATGTATGTCCGTGCACTTCACTGTGCACACACTGTGCCTCCCGCGAAGCGGGAGCCGCGAGGTCTGATTTGAATCCCCCGGTAACAAGGGGGTGTGGCCGCCGCCTCCCGAGTCCTCCCGCAGCCTCCAGGTATGTCCGTGCACTTCACTGTGCACACGATGCGCCTCCCGCGAGGCGGGACACGCAAGGTCTGATTTGAATCCCCTGGTAGCAAGGGGGTGTGGCCGCCGCCTCCCGAGTCCTCCCGCAGCCTCCAGGTATGTCCGTGCACTTCACTGTGCACACGCTGTGCCTCTCACGAGTCGGGAGATGCGAGGTCTGATTTGAATCCCTCGGTAGCAAGGGGGTGTGGCCGCCGCCTCCCACGAGTCCTCCCGCAGCCTCCAGGTATGTCCTTGCACTTCACTGTGCACACGCTGCGCCTCCCGCGAAGCGGGAGCCGCGATGTCTGATTTGAATCCCCAGGTAGCAAGGGGGTTTGGCCGCCGCCTCCCGAGTCCTTCCGCAGCCTCCAGGTATGTCCGTGCACTTCACTGTGCACACGATGCGCCTCCCGCGAGGCGGGACACGCAAGGTCTGATTTGAATCCCCTGGTAGCAAGGGGGTGTGGCCGCCGCCTCCCGAGTCCTCCCGCAGCCTCCAGGTATGTCCGTGCACTTCACTGTGCACACGCTGTGCCTCTCGCGAGTCGGGAGATGCGAGGTCTGATTTGAATCCCTCGGTAGCAAGGGGGTGTGGCCGCCGCCTCCCACGAGTCTTCCCGCAGCCTCCAGGTATGTCCGTGCACTTCACTGTGCACACGCCGCGCCCCCGCGAAGCGGGAGCCGCGAGGTCTGATTTGAATCCCCCGGTAGCAAGGGGGTGTGGCCACCGCCTCCCGAGTCCTCCCGCAGCCTCCAGGTATGTCCATGCACTTCACTGTGCACACGCTGCGCCTCCCGCGAGGCAGGAGACGCGAGGTCTGATTTGAATCCCCCGGTAGCAAGGGGGTGTGGCCGCCGCCTCCCGAGTCCTCCCGCAGCCTCCAAGTATGTCCGTGCACTTCACTGTGCACACGCTGCGCCTCCCGCGAGGCGGGAGACGCGAGGTCTGATTTGAATGCCCCGGTAGCAAGGGGGTGTGGCCGCCGCCTCCCGAGTCCTCCCGCAGCCTCCAGGTATGTCCATGCACTTCACTGTGCACACACTGCGCCTCCCGCGAGGCGGGAGACGCGAGGTCTGATTTGAATCCCTTGGTAGCAAGGGGGTGTGGCCGCCGCCTCCCGAGTCCTCCTGCAGCCTCCAGGTATGTCCGTGCACTTCACTGTGCACACGCTGCACCTCCCGCGAAGCGGGAGCCACGAGGTCTGATTTGAATGCCCCGGTAGCAAGGGGGTGTGGCCGCCGCCTCCCGAGTCCTCCCGCAGCCTCCAGGTATGTCCGTGCACTTCACTGTGCACACGATGCGCCTCCCGCGAGGCGGGACATGCGAGGTCTGATTTGAATCCCCTGGTAGCAAGGGGGTGTGGCCGCTGCCTCCCGAGTCCTCTCGCAGCCTCCAGGTATGTCCGTGCACTTCACTGTGCACACGCTGTGCCTCTCGCGAGGCGGGAGACGCGAGGTCTGATTTGAATCCCTCGGTAGCAAGGGGGTGTGGCCGCCGCCTCCCGAGTCCTCCCGCAGCCTCCAGGTATGTCTGTGCACTTCACTGTGCACACGCTGCGCCCCCGCGAAGCGGGAGCCGCGAGGTCTGATTTGAATCCCCCGGTAGCAAGGGGGTGTGGCCGCCGCCTCCCGAGTCCTCCCGCAGCCTCCAGGTATGTCCATGCACTTCACTGTGCACACGCTGCGCCTCCCGCGAGGCAGGAGACGCGAGGTCTGATTTGAATCCCCCGGTAGCAAGGGGGTGTGGCCGCCGCCTCCAGAGTCCTCCCGCAGCCTCCAAGTATGTCTGTGCACTTCACTGTGCACACGCTGCGCCTCCCGCGAGGCGGGAGACGCGAGGTCTGATTTGAATGCCCCGGTAGCAAGGGGGTGTGGCCGCCGCCTCCCGAGTCCTCCCGCAGCCTCCAGGTATGTCCGTGCACTTCACTGTGCCCACGCTGCGCCTCCCGCGAGGCGGGAGACGCGAGGTCTGATTTGAATCCCTCGGTAGCAAGGGGGTGTGGCCGCCGCCTCCTGAGTCCTCCTGCAGCCTCCAGGTATGTCCGTGCACTTCACTGTGCACACGCTGCGCCTCCGGCGAAGCGGGAGCCGCGAGGTCTGATTTGAATCCCCCGGTAGCAAGGGGGTGTGGCCGCCGCCTCCCGAATCCTCCCGCAGCCTCCAGGTATGTCCGTGCACTTCACTGTGCACACGCTGCGCCCCCGCGAAGCGGGAGCCGCGTGGTCTAATTTGAATCCCCCGGTAGCAAGGGGGTGTGGCCGCCGCCTCCCGAGTCCTCCCGCAGCCTCCAGGTATGTCCGTGCACTTCACTGTGCACACGCTGTGCCTCCCGCGAAGCGGGAGCCGCAAGGTCTGATTTGAATCCCCCTGGTAGCAAGGGGGTGTGGCCGCCGCCTCCCGAGTCCTCCCGCAGCCTCCAGGTATGTCCGTGCACTTCACTGTGCACACGCTGCGCCTCCCGCGAAGCGGGAGCCACGAGGTCTGATTTGAATCCCCCGGTAGCAAGGGGGTGTGGCCGCCGCCTCCCGAGTCCTCCCGCAGCCTCCAGGTATGTCCGTGCACTTCACTGTGCACACGCTGCGCCTCCCATTCAAACATAGATTTAAAGTGACGTACCCACTCCTCCTCTTTAATATGTGAGTCTAAAGCCCCCTCTTCCTGATCAAAGAGGGGTCGATTAACGACACTCCAAAACCTCGCACTGTTCCTAAGAGTGCTTGAGTCTTATCTAGTACCTCCCTATTTACAGTAGGCCCCACATTTGAACTTACTCTTGCACCTATACCCCCTGAGGATGCATGGTCTTTACTAGTATTATCTCACACAGGAAAGGGGAGAGGGTCAAAAACCACTCTACCACCCCAAACCCCCTAGTATCACATATACACACATAAAGGGATGGAGAGGGAACGACCCCAAGAGAGGGATGAAAAAAGCAGTGGCACAATTATGTGTTTTGGAAAACTGCCCTCACTCACACAAATGTGTGTGACATGCTTCATCATCGGGTCTGCTGAGAAAACGCTCTGGCGTAGCCACGCACAGGGCGGAGCATAGGGAGGGGGGAACACAAAACACAAAAACTGAGACAAACTCAGATGTGACAAACAGTGATCACAATAAAAAGTGTTAACCCAAGACTGGGTAAAGTGATAGAACAGAGTGCAGTCAGGATAGTGAAGTTAAAACCGGCTCATGGATACCTATCATGCCTTTATTCATAGGTTCTAAGGTCAGGATTAAAAATTGAATGAAGGATGGTAGTGTTAAAGAAGGAAATCAGGATCCTACAACAACCCTCCTTAAACTGCTGTAGTCAACATGTTTTGACCATATATTGCCACCATTCAACAGGTCACGTTGGTCTTCCTCAGGACGTCTATCAGTCCCAGTCTTACCTAACCCCTTACCTTAATCAGGCACTACAGAGGTGAAAAACAATCAAGTCTATCGGAGGAAGGGTGTTGTAGGATCCTGATTTCCTTCTTTAACACTACCATCCTTCATTCAGTTTTTAATCCTGACCTTAGAGGCCTGCCGAGGGTGATGTAGGCAGGCACCGGGAAAGGAAGGCAGTCAAACCGGTGAGAAAAAGGAACAAGCATTTACAATGCAATGGTTTCGCCTTTGGAAAAGTTAGAGCTATTGGCATTTTAAATGACAAAATTTGTAATTATGTGTTGGTTTTGAAAACAGATAAATAAATGGCATTGTCATTTACATTGCCATTAGCTTAATCTCTCGCAAATGTGAGACCTATTGTACCCTACGGACGAGCTCAGCAGACAGCAATTACTACCACACACACCCAGAGCCACACCCACACACACAGAGCCACACACACACCCAGAGCCACACCCACCCAGAGCCACACCCACCCAGAGCCACACCCACCCAGAGCCACACACACACACACCCACCCACACCCAGAGCCACACACACCCACCCAGAGCCACACAAACCCACCCAGAGCCACACAAACCCACCCAGAGCCACACACACCCACCCAGAGCCACACACACACACACTCAGGGGGCAGGGAAGCAAGCACAGCGAGGGGGCAGGGAAGCAAACAAAGCCAGGTGGCAGAGAAGCAAGCACAGCCAGGTTGCAGGGGAGCAAGCACAGCCAGGGGCGGGGAAGCAAGCACAGCCAGGGGGCGGGGAAGCAAACAAAGCCAGGTGGCAGAGAAGCAAGCACAGCCAGGTTGCAGGGGAGCAAGCACAGCCAGGGGCGGGGAAGCAAGCACAGCCAGGGGGCGGGGAAGCAAGCACAGCCAGGGGCCGGGAAAGCAAGCACAGCCAGGGGGCGGGAAAGCAAGCACAGCCAGGGGCCGGGAAAGCAAGCACAGCCAGGGGCCGGGAAAGCAAGCACAGCCAGGGGGCGGGAAAGCAAGCATAGCCATGTTTCCAGTGCTTGGCTATTGTGAACAAACCATTGGTATACGGCCTGCCACTCAAACGAAAACAACTCCCAGAATACCTTAAATAGCTAAATGAAACTTCAGAAGTAGAAACATTATGTCCTGACTACACGAGAGAGGCTGCAATTGTAACTGCGAGGGACAAATACCACCTGAACCACACAGCGCGGATCCCCTACAAAACGACAAAGTTAAATTGCCCCTGTCCAACTACCTTGCCAAGTAGCGATATTTGCTTAAAATGTTATAAGTGACTTAGCATGTCAGAGTGTATTGCTAAATATCTAAATATAACAAGTTGCTGGCATAAATCCAGACAGAGCCCTCTCAGCCTTTCACCGGACGTGGTCCGTTGATAAAATCCATACCTAATTGGTTTAAATGCAATATCCGTGAAAAGGCGTGCTGTGTGATTTTGCCGGATGGCTTGACACAATTTAGTGATGGGTGAAGACGACGCGATCCCCTTAGGTGTCTCAACATTACACTTCTCCTGTTAAAAATCGGAACATACGAGTTCCTAATTTCCAACCAGCTTTGGGCGAGTCCACAGTAAGGAGTTTATCTGCTATTATCATTATACAGTGGAAAGAAACACTTTATAGATGTTACATGAACCGTCAGAAATAAAAATGCTACTTCATGTGGTGTGAGCACACACACACACACACAGTTCCTGCTTCCTCATGGAAAAATAGTCCCCTTAGGACGGAGGCAGAAAGGAACTGGATGCGATAGTCACAAGATGAGGTCTAACTATAAATGTCTAGAGTTAGAATCCCAGCTACTCCTACCCGACCAAAGTCTGATCTTGGGCAAATTGGTAAACATCCCCCATCAGTACGAAAGTAACGGATGCGCTTTTGGCAGAATGAGCTGTCCAGACCAAAGGAATCAGCTCCCTTAAACATTCAATAGTACTGACAGGGGGAGGAGACATAAGGTTGTGCCATTGTCTGAAATGCATATCATGGGAGCAGGGGCCAGTCACCGATGCAGCCAATTCACACAGCCATCAGCCTGGCAGCATTCAAGCTTCGTGGAAGGAGGGGGCAGGGGGTATTGTGCAGACCCAGAACGCATTAAGCAGCAGAGACTAAAGCCCTTTGTGTTCCAGATGTGTGTGTATGTAGGTTGTGGCTTATGTTAGTGCACACCACAAATCACCTATAGCGTGCATACTGCTCTGCACTAGAAGCGTTTAACACCAAAATATACAAGTACTGCTTTTCAAGGAACGGGTCTACCGAGTTGAGAGCCGGCACTCTTTGGAGACCAGGCAAGATGGCACGGAAGAAGCGGACAAGGGCAGCCTGCTGGGCATTGCTGTCGAGCCCAAAGCTTCTTGAAGTGCCGTATATGTTTAGGTAGGCGCAATAAATCTACTAGCCCCCCAATCACAAGCTCCAACAACTCTAAATGATGAGAGGATACAGAAAGGGGCAGTTTGGCTTTTTTCACGACATTTAATTTTCAAGTGGGGACAGCACAGTACATTTCTTGGGCAAAAAATGCCAACAAAATACTGCAGAGACTAAACAAAATCCCCGACGAATGCACATGTGATGCTTAGAGGGAGGTCTTTTCGAGAGGGGAAGGGGCAGTAACAATCCCAAACTCCCAGCGGTCATGAAAGGCAAAAACCAGGCGAAACCTAAAAAGGGAGGACGTGAAACACAAATTGCCCCATATTGTGAGTCACTGGATCGACATTTTAAGTGGGTCAAAGTAACTTTTATTTTGAAAACGCATTGACAATGATTCTGATGGCATTTCAGAAACCCAGAAACAGAAGGATGCAATGTTTTTATTTACTGTCGGAGCAGAAATAGTCTCCAGTGAGGGTGTTGTGTTGTTTACGTTCGTTAACAATGTTTTTGTGGCAGGGACTCGAGGTCACTTCAGCGCAGGGCTCCGTCTCCTGCTGCTGGATGTAAATAGAGGTAATTGCATCAGAGAAAGTGTATTTTCTCGTGACGAAGTGAAGAGCAAACTGGCAGGAAGGGGTCTTCTGGTCCCATTAAGCAGCTTGAACGGATTGAGAGCCGCAGGCGTCGGGCTGAAGCCAGGCAGATTTGGGGTGCTTCCTGCAATAAAGACCGCACTGTGTGATGTGCCTGACAGGTCTCAGGGTACCCCCCGCGCGGCAGGGAGGTGGGGGGCATGCTGATGAGAGCCCCCCCCCACTCCCGCAATATATCCATCTGCGACATTAAATGGTCCCTATTTCGCCGAATTATTGATGAAACTCCATTTATCACTGAAAGTGACATTTTGAAATGCATTGCTATAAATTCCACTGCATGGTTAGTTTTCTTTAATATTTCTCTCCTGTTGACGTCATACTCATCATTCTTCTCTGCTCTTACTTCACAGTGACGTCTTCCTGTGTTTCGCGCCGCCTCACCAGCTGTGCTGCTAGGGGTTAAACACTGTAGTGTTCCTCGTTAAATTCGGAATTATTGCAATTATGTACAGTTAATTAATTGAAAGGCAACAAGGTGTGATCCACGCTGCGTGGCCTCGTCGCCAGGCTCAGCGGCCCTAGACTGCCAAGAACCTTTTTTCCTCAGCGTCATAGCGTGTAGATAGACAACTGTCCATCAAGCGAGCACCACGATTTTCCAAAATCTGACTGCAAAGAGTTACAATTATACACGCAAATAATTAAACATACTCACCCCTGCGTGGGTAAATATAAACACGCACAGTATAATTTGACGTCAATTCTTGCTTCTGAGCGTGGCTTTTTCTTCGCAAAGCGCCTACAATGGAGTGAGATTTTGAGAGGCACTGGACTGCCTATTAGTGCTTGAAGCATCTGCCAGGCTGCTTGGATTGTCACGCTGTGGTCGTGTGGATTACACCGTGTTTGCCACGGTTGCATCATGTGTTGGGGGCATGTGCGGTCACCAGTGAGTGCACAGCACGCACAGCTAGTTTAGGTACATGCGGACAGAGACTTCCGCACGCACAAATACACACACAAACACACAGGCACCTTCAAAGAAATGAGATGAGCAAACACATGCAAGGATACGACACACAAAGACATACAGACACAAAGACATACATACACATAGATAAACGTGCAAGCTCATATACACAACTACACACAGGCACACACATAAGCGGAAGCACACAGGCACGCGCAAACACAAACCGAAGATAGTCACTTAAAATTAAACACAATAACACGAACCGATAATCACACGCACCAACACTCACACAACCAGAAAAGATCGTACTAAGTAGGCCCCTCCCACACACAACACACAACGACGCACAGACATAAAAATATATCACGTGCATACAGCACACAGATAAACACAGACACACAAACACACCCGCATAAAAAACATGCTCACAGATTGTTACACACCAAGACGCGCGGCCACTTAAAAACAAAAACACACATACGACACACTGAAAAATACAAACACACAGGTAAACACAAAACAATTGACAACTAGCGCATAAGGCCACGCACAAGCCTGGAAGCAAGTATCACAGGGTGACTGTTCATTCCGTGCACCTTTGTTCTATAAGGTGCTCACAGGACGCATTGGGGATATATAACTGTTTGGGGTTCTGATGAGTATTAATGTTCCTAACAGAAAATTCCAGCCTTGCCCACTTCGAGAACGGACCCAACTTCCGACTCACCTGAAAAACACACAATGGGGTGTTCAGAGGGGCGGCGGAGAGTGTAAATTACACGTGTATTTCCAATTGGCGAGAGGGGTTCATTATAAGACGCACTTCGTGAACGGACCTACACTTCCGACTCACCTGAAAAACACACAATGGGGTGTTGAGAGGGGCAGCGGAGAGTGTAAATTACACGTGTATTCCCAATTGGCAAGAGGGGTTCATTAGAAGACTCACGTAAAAGAAACCTGTGATTTAAAAAATAATAATAACATACCATTTTTGAGAAACAAAAGAACGTTTTTCCTGGTGCTCGCGTCCACCGGTGGCACACACCCTCCCACTGCCGCTCGCTCCTCTGTCTCTACGTGCAGTCTGTCTGCCTCGGTCCCTTCCCCCTTTTGTCCTGGAGACTGCCACTGGCGAAGACTTTTCAGGATCCGTGCAACCCCGGTTCTGCCCCCCGCCCTCCTCCTGTGTATGCTGATTCTTCCCCCCGGGCTGCGGGGGCGGGCACTTCCGGCCAACCACTTCCGGGTCGCTGCGGGCAGCGCAGCGGCCCTTCTCCTTAGGCAGGCAGGCGGGGGCTGATTTTATCGGGCAAATGCCGGGTGGGCACCGGCTTTTTAAAGATAACCATCAATCGAGGTGGGCACTCGATCGGCCCACAAGTTCGCCACAAAACGGTCCAGATGCCGGGTGGGCGAGGGGGGGCGTGGTCGAATGACGAAAATAAACCCAGGGGGCGGGAAAGGGGGGAGGAGAGACGCAGAAGTGCCGGCAATGCCGGAACAGACTCGGGGGCGTTCCCGGCTTTCGGCTGACGTTGCGTGACGTCGGCAAAAGCCAAAGATTCTCGGGAACGCCCCTGAGTCTCCTCCGGCCATGACGGACGCCTCTCTGTTCCAATGGCTAGCCTCCATTTATGGAGCTAGCCAATGAAGCAGAGGGGCGTGTTCCAGAGTCACTACTGCAATCAAGAGATTTCTCTGGAGGCGGAGCCTAAAGGCTCCGTTCCCCAGCGAAACCTAAAAAGTGCCCCTCGCCACGTTCCACTAAGAACGGGATCAACTTCTCCTTTTTTTAGCAGCAGGTAAATCAGCTGGGGCTCCCGCACTGTGTGGGGAGAGGCAGCGCTTTATGCGCAATCACCACGCCTCCCCCTCACTCGGGGCAGCTGTGGGCAAAGTGCTGCACCCTGGGGGATGTAGGCAGGCACCGGGAAAGGAAGGCAGCCAGACCGGTGAGGAAAAGGAAAAAGTGCCCCTCACCACGTTCCACTGAGAACGGGATCAACGTCTCCTTTTTTTAGCAGCAGGTAAATCAGCTGGGGCTCTCCAATCACTCATTTGCAAGCATGTGACTATTCATGGCACATGTAATGCTTCAGTAGCAAATTTGGCCTGGTATCTACAAGGAATAGAAGTCCATGCAATACATGCACTTATCACTGTCCTTTCAAATGGAAGTTATTGAATGCTTAATGACCAAAACAGCTGCAGAATGTGAGCTGGGATTCCCTACATTTTGTCCGTCTCCCAGCTCGTCAACTGCTGCAATAATGTCCTTTCCCCCTCCTGCAAGGGGTTATGGCTAGTCCATTATGGCCTTCCATTCCAACATTGAAGGCAGATTTTTACAAGCTAAGTAGACTCAATTCACTATTCTTTCAAAACGAAGCAGCTCTCACATCTGTTCAAGAATCTTTCAAATTCCATGTGGCAAGGACATCCAGTGAGATACAGTCCTTGTCAAACACAAACCTCCCATTACATCTTGGCAAATTAGTTCATCGTATTTTTAATGCTTCTAATAATGCTGGACTTGAACGCTTTTTTAAAATTGTGAACTCTGGTTTAGTGAGTTTGTTCCAAACAATCTTTAGAGCAATGGCAGCTTTTTTCATTCCCTTTTTTCCAGTGTGTTTGGCGGATTCCCATTGTTGTTATTCCTCCTTTGCAGCATTTTGGTTCTATTTTTTGCTCCTCTGCAATGGAAGTTCTGTTTGCAAGCACACTGGAACTAACTTCTCTCCAACTATGTCGTGAGCGCATGCTTGGATTCTTATTGCTCCAGGAACTGGACCTTGATTGGTCATTGTCAATCCGACCGGTCTGGTTTACCTGTTTGCAACCCGTGTTTCACTGCCTCTGGGGCCCCTTTGAATGGGCACTGCTATAAAACTGCTTGCCTTTGCAGACTCCAGCTTCCGTGGATGTTCAATAAATCATTTGTAAAGCGCACTACATACATGCGACGGTCTCAAGGTGCTACTGATCGAACAGCCAGGTCTTGAGTATCCTCCTGAAGGTCAGCAGGTCTTGGGTCTGTCGTAGACTCAGTGGGAGGGTGTTCCATGTCTTGGTGGCAAGGTGGGAGAAGGATCTCCCACTAGTGGTTATTCTTCGGATGCGCGGGACAGTGGCGAGTGAGAGGTCGGCGGAGCGTAGCGTAGCGGGCAGTTGGGGATGTAGAAGGAGAGCTGTCAGTTGAGGTAGGCTGGGCCGATCTTGTGGAGTGCCTTGTGTGTGTGGGTGAGGAGCTTGAAGGATATGCTTGTGTTGGCTGGGAGCCAGTGCAGGTTTCTCAGGTGGGGGGTGATGTGGTCGTGGCGTGGTACGTCGAGGATCAGTCATGCTGAGGCGTTTTGGATGCGTTGTAGTCATTTGATGAGCTTGGTCGGGACACCCTCGTAGATGGCGTTTCCGTAGTCAAGTCTGCTGCTGACGAGGGCCTGGGTGACTGTATTTCTTGTATCTGTCGGGATCCATCTGTAGAACTTGTGGAGCATGCGGAGGGTGTTGAAGCAGGAGCAGGAGACAGCGTTGACTTGCTTGGTCATTGAGAGAGTTGAGTTGAGGATGATTCCCAGGTTGCGTGCGTGGGTGGTGGGTGTCGGCGCTGCCCCCAGTGCCGCCGGCCACCAGGAGTCATCCCAGGCTGAAGGGTTGGAGTCGAGGATAAGGACCTCCGTCTTGTCTGAGTTCAGCTTCAGACGGCTGGTCTTCATCCAGTCGGCGACGGCCTTCATTCCTTCGTGGAGGTTGGCTTTGGCAGTGATGGGGTCCTTGGTGAGGGAGAGGATCAGCTGAGTGTCGTCAGCGTAGGAGATTTTGTTGAGGTTGTGCTGTCGGGCTACGTGTGCGAGGGGGACCATGTAAATGTTGAACAGAGTTGGGCTGAGGGAGGATCCCTGGGCTACGCCGCAGATGATTTCAGAGGCTTTGGAATGGAATGGGGAGGCGGGCGCACTGGATTCTGGCGGAGAGGAAGGAGGTGGTCCAATCCAGAGCCTTGTCTCAGATCCCTGCGGCGTGGAGGCGTGCGCGTAGTGTGCAGTGACAGACGGTGTCGAAGACGGCAGAGAGGTGCTGTGGTTGCTGTGGAAACCTGACTGTGAAGGGTCCAGGATTCTGTTTTCTTCGAGGTATCGGGTTAGCTGTTTGTTGACGGTTTTCTCGATGACCTTAGCCAGGAAGGGGAGCAGAGAGATGGGCCCGGCGTTCTTGAGGTCTCTTGGGTCTGCCTTAGGTTTTTTGAGTAGGGTGATGATCTCAGCGTGTTTCCAGATCTCTGGGAAGGTCGCAGTCTCGAGGGAGAGATTGATGACGTTGGGCAGGTGGGGTGCGATGGAGCTGCTTGCTCTGTTGAAAACGTGGTGTGGGAATGGGTCTGACGGAGAGCCGGAGTCGATTGTTTGCATGGTCTTGATGGTGTCATCGATACTCACGCTTCCCCAGGCTAGCAGGGGTTGTGGTCGATGGTGTGCGGAGGGTCTGTTGTGTTGCTGTCTGTTGGGGCTGTCGGGGTATTGAAGCTGTCGTGGATGTCTGCTATCTTGCGGTGGAAGAATGTGGCGATGGAGTCGCACATGTCTTGCGACGGCAGGATGTCATTGGGGTTGGAGCTGGGGTTGGAGAGTTCCTTCACGATGTTGAAGAGCTCCTTGCTGTTGTGTGCGTTGCTGTCGAGGCGGTCTTTAAAAGAGGTCCTCTTGGTCGCCCTGATGAGGTGGTGGTGGTTGCGGATGGCGTCCTTGTGTGCTGAGTGGCTGTCCGGAGTTTGTTCACTATGCCATTTCTTCTCTGATTTCGGGCAGGCTTGCTTGGAGGCTAGAAGTTCTGGGGTGAACTAGCTGGAACTCTTGCTGGTGTCTCTGTGGGGGGGGTTTCTTCAGCGGGGCGAGAGTGTTGACGCAGTCCTCAATCCAGCATCTGAGGCTTTGAGCAGCGTCGTCGGTGTTGGAGGGTTCGGTGGGTGGGCTGAGAGCAAGGTTTGCGTGTAGTTGGTCTTCTGTGATTTTGCTCCAGCAGCGGGGGGGATCTGTTGGGTGCGGTGGTGTATGGTGGGCTTCTGGAAGGCGAAGTGGATTCAGCTGTGGTCGGTGCAGAGGAGTTCGGTGGTGTGGCTGACGGGGATGTGCGGGCTTGAGGAGAAGACGGGGTCTAGCATGTGGCAAGCGGAGTGGGTGGGCGTTATGACGAGTTGCTTCAGTCCGAGGTTGGCGAGGTTATCGATCAGTGTTGTGGAGTTGTTGTTGTTTTGAAGGTGAAAGTTCAGGTCTCCGAGGAGGATGTAGTCGGTGGAGGTCAGGGCGTGCATGCTGATCAAGTCGGCGATGGAGTCGCTGAACTGGGGGTGGGGTCCGGGGGGGGGGTCGGTAGACGAGGGGGCCTCTGAGGGCGGAGTTAGGGTCTGTGTGGATCTGGGAATGCATGTGATCGGCTGTGCTGAGCGCGTCGTCGGTGCTAGTCGAAACCGTGAAGCTGTTCTTGTGGACAAGGGCGATTCCTCCTCTGACTCCGTTGGTGCGGTCTCTGCGGGTGATCTTGTAGCCGTCTGGGATGGCTATGGTGATGTCGGGTGCGGAGGAGTCATTAAACCAGGTATTTGTCAGGAAGGCGACGTCCGGGTATGTTGTGTTGAGCAGGTCCCAAACCTCGACGGCATGCTTGTGTGCGGAGCGGGTGTTCAGTAGTATGCATCGGAGGTGGTTGGGGTCTTTCTTGGCGGGTGGTTTGTCGGCTCTGAGGCTGGTGTAGCTGCAGTTCCCGCAGGTGAAGGGGCCGTATGTACGTTTCGGGCGGCTTTGAAGCAGGTGTGACTCCGCCCGGAGTTGAGAGTGTGCAGATTGCTGGCGTCGTAGTGGCGACGATCGTCATGGTGGGTGCGGAGGCCAGGAGTTCTGGCGCTGGCCGCGGTGCAGGCTCGGACGGACGTAGATGGGCTTGCCATAGGCGCGCCAGCAGCGCGGCCGTGCAGCGCGGCCGTGCAGCGGCCACCATATATGGGGAGGTGGGAGGAAGGAGCAGCTGGGAGGCGGGAGGTGGGGGCAGCGAATGGGCAGTGGGCCGTAAGGGGGCAGGGGCCGCAGGGGACGCAGCGGCAAGGGCGGTGAGGGACAATGAAGGTAACACGAATAAAGGGGCACAAAATTGAGGGGAAAACGAGTGGCACAGAAGGCAAAAAGGCACAAAAAACTAATGGAACAGAAAGCAAAAGGGGCACAGAAATGAGGGAAAAACAAGTGGCACAGAAGGCAGAAGGGCACTTTAAAACCTAGTGGAACAGAGGGCAGAAGGGCACAAAAACAAGTGGAACAGAACCCAAAAGGACCACAAAAACAAGGGAAAAATGAGTAGCACAGAGGGCAGAAGGGCACAAAAAACGAGTGGAACAGAAGGCAAAAGGGGCACAAAAACAAGGGAAAAACGAGTGGCACAGAAGGCAGAAGGGCACAAGAAACAAGTGGAACAGAAGGCAAAAGGGGCACAAAAACAAGGGAAAAACAAGTGGCACAGAGGGCAGAAGGGCACAAAAAACAAGTGGAACAGAGGGTACAAGGGACACAAAAACTAGGGAAAAACGAGTGGCACAGAAGGCAAACAGGCACAGAAAAAATAAAGGAAAACGTGTGGCACAGAGGCAAAATATAGAACACAGAAATACAGGGGCAGCTAAGAACAGAAGGCAGAACTGGCAGAGAGGGGGCAGTGAGGGGAACAGAAGGAAAACGGGCAGAAACACAGGGGCAGCGAGGGGAACAGAAGGGAAAACTGGGCAGAGACACAGGGGCAGCGAGGGGTACAGAAGGAAAGACCGGGCAGAGAGAGCATGGGGACAGCGAGGGGAACAGAGGGAAGAAAAAGGGGCACAGACCACATACAGGCAGCGGGGGAAGACAGACAACAGACACAACAATGAAAATACAGGCAATACAATAAAAGCAATAAAGCCTACCACTGGCCACCAGGGATGAGGCGCAAGTGGTAGCCTTCGGGTGGTGGAGGGCCTTGAATTTCCTCAGCAGCGGCAGCTGGGGCAGGGAGACACACACAGGTCCTGTGCGGAGGGGGAGCGACCTACCTGTCGCTCTGATGAGTCCATTAGTGACCCAGAGTTGTCCCTTAGGCCTATGACTATCATTATGTGAGCTACGAGCCATTCTTACCCAATGAGATGTGTGCTTCTGCACATGGATCACTAAATATTGGTGCTAATAACACAGATGCAGGTTGCCCTGCAACTTTCTCAGCATTGGCTGAGACCGAGGATCATGTCTTGTTCTCTGGAACTGGGCTATTAACCAATCGTTGTCTATGGAGACTGATTCCATTCTGGATTTGCTGGTCTTTGAATTTGCAAGTGACATAACAGATACCTCTGACACACCTTAAATTCTGCAACTTTCTCAAAATTAACTTCTTTTCATTCTTTTTTTGTTTGATTATTTTGAGGTTATATCCTTTCATATAATATGCTTATTAGCAATGTTTTCAATTTGCTTATTTTGTATTTGCTTTTTATTATTTGATTAGTCATTGCGTCACTGTCCCGTCTAAAGTGAGGGTTTTTTGTATTTTCTAGAGGCCCACTGTGTCTTTTCTATCACGTTAGCCTAACTGCACTTAAGAGCCAGCATTTGTTTTGCATATGTTATAAAAGATGTTTTGTGCTACACATTTATTTTTCAAATAAGCTGCACATGATTTGTTATTTAGTTCGTCTGCTGGGATTCATGCAGAACATTTCATTCAAGGTTGAAAAACACTGTGCTCTGTTTTCTCTGTTGTTGGACACTAACACATAGACATAATAGCAAAATTCAGCTGCTGTTTGGAACATGGAATACTTATCATGTAAGCTGGGACTTGTCGTTTTCCAAACAGAGAAGACTAATTTTTGCAGCGCAAAGGTCCTGAGATGAAAAAGATCTCCCCTGCCTGAGAAGTGGAGCAAATAGCAATGCATGCTAGGAATGGGGTCGCCCACTAATCCCAGAGATCTATAATCTAAAACTGTGTTTCTATAGTGAAGGTAGGCTGGGACAGATCTGTCTTTCAGTATGACAGGGCTTTTTATTGTGTGCAGTCTGTTGATAATGATAGTCACATTTTTGACATGTATTTAATATATACATATATACACACACCCATCCACATATATTTATTTATTTTTTCACTGAAAAGAAAAATAGGTTAAAGTAAGCTATAGTTAGGTCTGAGAAATAGATCTGTTTCTTTTTTTTAAACCCTTAGAAATTCACTGAAAAACACAAAGGTTAAAGGGGGGTTATAGTTAGGTAAAGGTGTCAGTGATAACTTTAAAGTTTTGAACAAAAAAAAAAAAAAAAATTCCCCAGTTATAGTTAGTAGCGCTCACCATAACTTGTGCACCCACCTTGCCTTGTTTATGCCCTCAATTATTAACTCACTAATTACATTTTGTACAATTTATTAAATTACTGATGCCAACTCAAATGCCATCATTGATGATATCACTAATGACATCATCCATGCTTCTTTTGTACACATTACTCTACAAACTAGAATGGAATTAGAGGCTTAAACGTTAGTACAAAATAGCTCATGATAAAATGAAGCATCATTAATGTAATCAGAGACACAGCTCCTATAGATGTAGCAAGCATGTGTTATGTGAAACATTGACCCTATACCATCCACTTCACAGGTAGCCTAGTTTACATTAACAGTCAACCACAGATATATGGGAAACTTATATTGCCCATGGTCTTCAATATGTATACAACTGTTCAGAGACAGCCAAGTTCCTCAAAATACTCAACATCCGTTGTAAAATGAATGCCCTACCATGGACAACATTTGCCTGTATCAAACCCCTGACAGTCACCAAACCTACATTAAGAAATGAAGTTGATGTGAGCAGATAGGTGGGTACTGTAAACAGCATTTACTCTATGGAGATTGTTTACTCTATACCACACTGTTTTTAGACAGTGAAAGACTCATGAGAAATACACCACAGAATAGTAATACAAAGTATCTAGTAAGAACAGTGTACACTCTGTCCAACACTTGTCAAAAAAGACACTATTCGCTTTGTTGGACTTGGCCCTTTTGGCAGGTTCACCCCTAAACGTTTTGCTTTTTAATATGACTTGGTGTTAGGTGTTTTTGGCTTTTGCGCACTTTAACCCTGTGTCCCAGTGTAAAGCTTGTGCGCAGTCTGAGTGCGTGTGGTGAGATTGGCCTGCCCTCCCATAGGAATGCATTGGGAATGTGTGTGTCCATGGTACTTCCTGATGTGTGGGGAGTGCAGGGGCGAGTTTGGTATGTGCAAACTCGTGAGACTAAATGCTGCGTGACGGTGTGCACAGATTTAATGTGTCTAGTGTGGAAGTGCCACTTCTAGAAGTTGGCATATCTGTGTAGTAAACGTGAATTGACTGTCTGGCTTGTGATTGACTGGAGCTGGCTGGTGTGCCTGGCTCCAGGAGTCAGGATGGGTCTGCCCAGGTGGTGAATGGAGAGATCTGCATGTTGATGGGAGGAAGAGTGCACCTCGGACCTGAATAGGGCTGGGCCTTCCCTATACAATGCTGGCTCCGCCCCCTGTGGTGCGACTGATGTCCCCTGCCTGTCCTGTGAATGGGGAGGAGGAGCGCTGTGTTGTTGCCCCAGGAGGACTGATGGGGGCCTGCAGCACGAAGCTGCACCATGTGGGATTCCCCCACTGTGGCCCCTTCCTTGCAGAGGCCCAACCTGCAGCATGTCCGCGTATTTCTTTTGACCTCCTCAAGCAGGTGCCTACCCTGCATTCTGGACGTTTATTTTGCCCACAGGATAACGGGTGCCACCCCACTTGGTTAACTGCTTTGGCGGCGCGGGTGCCCACCCCGCAGTGTTTGCCGCCGTGGGTGTTCACTCGCGAGCGGGTGCCCACCCCGCAGATTTGCCGTGTTGATATCCCTAGCGGGTGCCCACCCCGCCAGGGACTTTGTGTTACTGAAACGGGAGCCTACCCCGTATTGCCGCCAACCTCAAAGAAAATCACGGCCGCCGGTCCGGGAGGTCCGAGGCCGTGAAAATCCTGATATCACCACCGCGGACCCGGAGTCCGCCTGCGTCATCGTTCTTGCTGCACTGTGATTGGTCCTAGCAGGAGAGGCTGCTAGGCAACCAAGGAAGCATTCCCCGAGCCCACCGCCGCAGGTCCAGAAACCCTAATATGTCACCGATCAGCCGCGCTGGGATTGGCCCAGTGGTAGGAAGAGGTGCCCTGTAATTGTAGGCGCGACTGAGGAGCCTCGCTGTAATTGGGCCCGACTGAGGAGAGAAGTACCACGTGGTCGGGGGCTCGACTGTGGCGCTGCGCTGGTATTGGCCCAGCCCTCGAGGAGGACACCGCAGCCAATGATCCCCAAGGGAGCAGCATTCCCTGGAGCTGCCTGGAAGACATGGCTTCCTGACCCCGCGTGTACCAGGTAACCTGACCTCAGTTGTGAACTGAGGCCGCCGCGAGGGAAGGGAGCCGAAACGAGAGAGAATCACCGATGTGGGGGCATTTGGGAGGAGCATATTTTTACTGTACCCTTCCACAAGTTGGAAGGCAGAGTCTACAGCCATACACCATTTCTTGATGATTCGGAGCCCACGAGGCTCCAGCGTGGTTTGGGGCATATTTGTTTTAGAGCCCACAAGGCTCCCGGGGGCATTGTTGCATTTAAAGCAAAAGAGGCTCCAAAGATTGTGTGAAGGGGCATTTCTGGTGGTAGAGCGGCCCCGGCTGGCAGTGGGCTGCTCCCACAGTGGTGGCAGCATTTTTGTTTTCAGAGCCCAACGTCGTTTTAGGGGCACTGATGTTTCTTTAGAAGCCCCAGAGGAGAGCCAAGAGGCACGCTGGTGCCAGGCTCAGTTTCCCCAGCTGCCCAGCACTTAGTGGGCAGCTGCAACATTTAGGTGGTGCCCCTGCGCCCTACGCATTGCTGCATTTACAGCTTGTAGCCCTGACTCTGCTGGACAAAGGGGGTTTGAGCCCCTGAGAGGCCAAGTTGGTCTGGGGGACAGTCTTCTTGTGTTGTGCCCTCGCTAGGGTACACTGTTTATGCCTCAGGTGTATTTTTGAGTAATGTGTTATGCCTTTTTGCTGGTCCTATACCTCTAACTGTGTTTCATGCTTAGGAGGTTGTCTTGCCTAGTATATTTTATGCTAGAGAGTTTATGTTGCCCTGCGTGATCTATGCCTAAGGTGATTAGTATTGCGTAGTGTGTACCTACCTTTTACCAGTGGTTACTGGTTGTGTTCTACAATTGTTATTTTGTGCTGCAATTATTCTGTGTTCTAAGTGCTATTCCTACTAAGTGCTATTTCTGACGGTGGCCCATGTGGCCCTGTCCTGTGTATATAATCCCCTGTAAATACTGCCCAGTGCCAGTTGGCACAGTGTAATTGTGTGATTACGATCTAATGTGTTTATGGTAATACAAAGGCTATTTTTATATATACCCTTGTGTGGAGTTCCTTTTTGTGGTGTACCTAGTGTGTTGCTGCTGTGTGTGTGTGTGTGTTGCGCAAATTCTGTACACATTGCTTCTGGGATAAGCCTGACTGCTTGTGCCAAGTTACCAAGGGGGTGAGCAGGGGTTATCTTGGCGTGTAACTCCCTTGCCCTGACTAAAGAGGTGGTTTCTGCCTGGCTTTGGCGCAAGCCTTAGCCAACCAGAAATTCCATTTCTAACACACTTAAAATAACAAACGTCTGAAAGTGCTAAACATCATTATACCTGCAGCCTTCATATAGTGGTGAAAACCTTACGGATAGCCCAACTTCTGAAGTAAAACAAGCACATGTACCTGGGTTATTATATTATGTAGAAATTGTCATGCTGAGATGATTCTGCTTAATAACTCAAGGCAGCTTACAATACTTAGGGGCATAATTATCAAGGGTTTTGTGTTACACTTGCACCACGTGAGGGGGCGCAGGGCTATGCAAAACCTATGATGAGATTTACCAAGCCACGCAAAGTCACATTGTGTGTCCCTGCATGACTGCAGCGCAAGTTGCTGCCTTGCGTTTCTCTGCCCTGGGGAGGCGTAATCCATGGGTGGCGTGTGGGTGTTCCCAAGCATCAAACCATAAATTCTGAAGCATTCCAAAATTCACCAATACATTTTTTAGGATAACTGTGGTTAGAAACATGTTGGTACCACAGAGGTATGTAAGGACCACAGTACCCAGCAACATCCTCTAAATAAAGTAGTTCTTTTGGTTTATCCCAAGATACTTTTAGTTTAAAAAAAACTGGATCCAGGATAAATGTTCAGATAAATAATTTCTAAGAACTCCCTCAAGACAGTCCCCTTTGAGGTTGAATCCGCCTTGGTAGAACCATCTTACCAGGGTGGGTAGAGGAGGCCTATGATGAAGCATGACACATTACATGAGTGTGTCCACCTCATCCAATTCTTAGAACTGCCCAGATTTTGATTTGAGTAGGTAGAATACATAGGTAGACAAGAATTCTCAGAATAGGTACTTATAAACATAGTTGTACCTGTCCAACCTACTACTGCGTCAACATGTGATGTGATACAATATCAGTGTCCAATAACATTCTGAAGTCAATATTTTGATCTACACCACCAGCTCAATTCTATGCTCCTTGGATCATAAGAGTGCCCTGTTAGGTGGCTCAAGAAGCTTACTATCTACATTTTTAATTAACAACACTTCAGTAATCATTTTAATACATGCTTTCGAGTGTACCAATACATTTAAATATCTGTCTATCTACAGTAATGTTAGTTTTCAAATCTCCACATTCACATTAGCCATCAATAAATACAAAAATTATATAGTTCAATTCCAGCTGCAATTCTCCCTCATCACTGTCCTCAACACTTCTAAGCCATTGTTTTTTCCCATTTTTCTGATGGTTTTCATACACAGCTTTCTTTGCTGGATACTGACGTCCTTCTGAAACGTCTAATGGGCACCCACACGTAACACAATTGCTTTTCTGTTTAAAGAATGACTTCTCATTGGATTTGATATCTGTCTCCTATCAGCGTCTTCATTTATCTTGTCACAATGTTATTGAACAACCCCCATACTACTAAGAACACTTTATTTTAATTTCATGGATGACGACTGTAACAGCTCTATGTGCTTGACTACATAAATAGTTTTGCTCAATGAAGATTTTTTTTCATGGGCAGTAAACGTTGCTACACATGCTTATCTCTACATCTTACTACCGTTTCATATCAGATTAATTGTATAGTAAAGTTCTCACATTTACTAATCACTACCAAATTGAGCAAGACAGACATCAAAATGAATCTGCATTTTTATAGTGTCTTGCTATCAAGTTCTTCCTCTCCTTCAATGTGACCATATAGGACTGCTGTTGAAAAATGCAGTTTCTTTCAAAACCTTGATTATGTTCAAGGAGAACTTTTTTCCTTTTTGGACAAAGGCTTCCAGATATTTTGGAAATCCATACAATAATATTTCCCTTTTTATGCATGGCCCTCTTGTCAACTGTAGAAAAAGACGGAGTGGGTTTGTACACTGCGTAATGATACCTTTAATGATTCAAACCTAAAATGCTCATGTAATGCAAAAATACTGGTTAGACAGAGACACGCTGTATAAAATTGGGATTGCGTGGGCGGCCGGCAGGCTCGCTGGTGGTGGGGCAGGCATGGGGGTCGGGGGAGGAGATCACACAGGGGGTGGGGAATTGGGGATCGGAATTTAAAGAACAGTAAAGAAAATGTACCTTGAGGCTGGGTCCCGCGCCTACTCTGCTCCTGCTCTCCTGCCTCTGTCTCTGACAGGAACAGGAAGCAGGCAGCCAGGCTCCCACCTTTAAGCCAATCACAACACTGCAATGCAGCATTGTGATTGGTCTGAGTGCTGTGACGCAGCGCTCAGGCAGGGACTGTAGGGCTCAGCATGTTCTCCATGCAGGCTGTAATGCAGCCTGCATGGAGAAGGCGAAAGTGTGCATGACTGGTTTGGCTGGACCGAGAAGGCCGACCAAACAGTCATTGCACATTTAAGAGTGGGCAAACCACTACTCCCCTGCCCTGCTCCAACAGCAGAACAGCCCCACCCGCCCACAAAGCAGCAGGAAGAAGCCTAAAATTATAATAAAGCAAAGTTATTATCATTTTATGTTTCTGCTTCCCACTGATTAAAAGCAGTGGGGTGACGCTCCTTTGCTATAGTGGAGGAGATGCCCCTGTGGGACTGTGCAGATATAGATGAGTGTATCATCAATAGACACGCTGTGCCGACTTACTTGAGATATTGCATCATGTAAAATATGATAGTTGTCAGAAACCAGGGTGGTGCGTTTTTCAATAAATACAAACCTAATTTAATGTTTTCTGCTCACATCTCCACAGTTGCTTGATAAAATAGGCCAGGATATGTGTGTATATAATAATAAAATAATAATAATAAGCAAGCTTGTAAAGCACCTGGTTACACTCACTAGTGTGTCCCCGCGCTGTGACACAGCCTCGTCACAAGAGCAATGGTAGGAATCAGCTTCCCGAAGACCCTATATGCAGAAGAGCCAGGTTTTCAGTCTCTTCCGAAAGAGTAAATCAGATGGTTCATTACACAGAAAGAGAGGGAGTGCTTTCCAGTGCTTAGAGGCCAGATAGCTAAAAGAGCTAGATTCCATTTTTGCTCTTTTTGCTCTAGGAATCTTGACCCGACCGGTTCCAGATGATCTCAGATGTCAGGTCGGAATGTAAGGGATAAGAATATTATTTGGGGCCCCTTCCCCTGCAGGATACGGTGACTAATACATACGGCTTTGAAAAGTATTCTCTCCCTGAGTGGCAGCCAATGGAGAGTGGAGAGGGCATTCCTAGAGGAGGATCTTCTGGGCAGCATCAGAACAAGGTGGGCCGTCGCGTTCTGAATGCATTGAAGTCTATGTAGCCATTTGTTGCTAACTCCCAGGTATAAAGCATTACCATAATCTAGGTGAGAAGTTACCAACCCGTGGATTAGGGTTTTCGTAGCTGCTACGGGAAGCACGTCCAAGGTCTTCCACAGCCCTTTCAGGATTCCGAAGCATTTCCCATCCACCATTCTAGTATGACTCTTAAAGGAGAGCTTTGAGTCAAGCCACATCCCCAAATTCTTAACCTGATTGCTAGGGGCGGGCGTAAGGCCCAATGTCTGTGGCCACCATGCTGAGGACCAGATGGAGGGAGCTTTTCCCTTCACTAGGACCTCGGTTTTACTGCCATTCAATTTTAAACAGTTACTTGTCATCCAAGTTGCTAGTTCTTGTAGACAAGTAGAGAAATTGGTGGCTGCATCTGCAGAAGATTGTGACAGTGAGACCACCAGTTGCGTGTCGTTAGCATATGACACGACACTGATACCATACTTTTCAATAATCTCTGCCAGTGGGGCGATTTAAAGATTAAAGAGTGGGACTTAGTATAGAGCCCTGTGGGACCCCTTTGCCAATGCAATGCTTTTGGAAATAGTGTGGACAAGCTCCGGTCTTGTAAAAAGGACCCCACCCATTCTAGGGCCAATTTATCTAACCCGCCTTGCCTAAGACGTTGTAGGAGCAGTGGATGGGATACAGTGTCAAAGGCGGCACTGAGGTCAAGGAGGACAAGAGCACCTGTCTGGCCCTCATCTACCTATCTATGAATAGTTTCCATTGACAGGATCAGTGCCGACTCTGTGGAGTACATGGCCCTAAAACCCGATTGCGAAGGGTGCAGTAAGCTGTGTCCGTTTATGTGGGCAGTTAGTTGCATATTGACCACTTTCTCTGCTATTTTAGCAAAATAGGGCAGGAGTGAGACCTTTCGGAAGTTCTCCAACTGACTCAAACTCACCGCCGGTTTCTTCTTTATGGGAAGAACAATAGCTTTCTTCCATCTTATTGGGACTAAGCCTGTCTCGAAAGAGAGTTCAAGGAGGTGCCTAATATAAGGTATAAGGATTTCCAGGCTATCTCTCATAATTTAGGGAGTAGTAGGATCCCTAGGTGAGACGTTTTTAATGTTTAAGGATATGCCTTTGAGGTCTTCACAGGAGACCTCAAAATGTACTATGTTTCTTTTTTCACGAGCTTCCACCATCGGATGGATTACCAGTTTGAAATGGCAGCACATCACGAACCTACAAACTTTATGTAACATGCATTGCATGTGCCATCCAATGTTACAACCAATAAATGCAGCAACAGTGTCAGTAGAAAGCACAGCCTGAGGATGCGTTGGGTGATCAGCAAGGCAGATGGCAACCACATTCCTGTTACCAGCAAATGCGTTGATATAAAAAAAATCCTCAAACATTTTGCAAGCTACTACAGTATCACAACTACACACTCTAACCACATGCATCCTCTGTTAGGGGAAAGCCTTGTAAGTCCCAAAGTGAAGTGAGGTTGCCGTCTTAAAGTGTTGACAGCAATATTTTTTGACTGGAGGCCTGGGATGGGTTAAAGACCCACTCATCACCAAATCGTACTGGTTTCTTTCATAAAATATGCTGAAAATAATCATGGTACGAAAGACATTTTTTAGACAGCAACAAATCCTTATTATCAATATCCAGGTGCTTGTATGAATTCCAACAATTCTATACATGGACAGCATTCTTAAAAAATGACATGTTAGCCACCGATAAGGGGCTTGTATGTATGTATGTATAGGCATTTATATAGCGCACTACTTACCCGTAGGGTCCCAAGGCGCTTCGACCGCTGCGAAACCCTTCCTGGCTTCCCTGAGAGATGGTCCCTTAATGGGTATCTCCAGGGTGAGACCAGGCATCCCCGGCAGTCTGGTGGGGCCGTTAGTGAAGATGATATTTACAACAAGGGGTGGTGAGGGACAGAGTCTCTGAATTAAGCAGAAAGCTCTCACCCAGTCAAGAGATCAGGGCTAGATCCAACACCGTTTTTTAGCTCACTGCACCATCCCAGTTTCAGAACCTGGCTGTATGCAAATTAGTCTGTTCCTGTCCCAGTGCATGATGGGAACAGGGCAAACCAAACTACAAAAGCCAATTCTTACACTGGGAAGGAAACAAGCTCCCGGGGACCGGTTTCTGGCATTACAGCCGTCTTCGGCCCGGTTTGCTTGAATCCTGATGGTGCAATGAGCAAGGGTCTCACATCTGAGAATACCCTTCCACGCTTAGGGTGGACAAAAATATTTACAACAAGGGGTGGTGAGGGACAGAGTCTCTGAATTAAGCAGAAAGCTCTCACCCAGTCAAGAGATCAGGGCTAGATCCAACACCGTTTTTTAGCTCACTGCACCATCCCAGTTTCAGAACCTGGCTGTATGCAAATTAGTCTGTTCCTGTCCCAGTGCATGATGGGAACAGGGCAAACCAAACTACAAAAGCCAATTCTTACACTGGGAAGGAAACAAGCTCCCGGGGACCGGTTTCTGGCATTACAGCCGTCTTCGGCCCGGTTTGCTTGAATCCTGATGGTGCAATGAGCAAGGGTCTCACATCTGAGAATACCCTTCCACGCTTAGGGTGGATGGGGCAGTGAGATAAATAACGGTGATGGATCAAGCCCTGATCTTTGGACTGGGTAAGAGTGGTCTGTTTAACTCAGACACTCTGTTCATCACCACCCCCCTTTTTGTAAATCGTTTTTGGCCACTATAGGTGTGGCAGGGTATACTCAGACATGAGTCCCTTTCTCACTGCTCCATCAGGATTCAAGCAAGCCGGGCCGAAGAAGGCTGAAATGCCAGAAACCGGTCCCCGGTAGCTTTTCTCCTTTCTGGTGAAGAATTGGCTTAGTAGTTTAGTCTGCCCTGTTCCCATGATGCACTGGGCCAGGGACAGACTGATTTGCATATAGCCAGGTTCTGAGCTGGGATGGGGCAGTGAGATAAATAACGGTGATGGATCAAGCCCTGATCTTTGGACTGGGTAAGAGTGGTCTGTTTAACTCAGACACTCTGTTCATCACCACCCCCCTTTTTGTAAATCGTTTTTGGCCACTATAGGTGTGGCAGGGTATACTCAGACATGAGTCCCTTTCTCACTGCTCCATCAGGATTCAAGCAAGCCGGGCCGAAGAAGGCTGAAATGCCAGAAACCGGTCCCCGGTAGCTTGTCTCCTTTCTGGTGAAGAATTGGCTTGGTAGTTTAGTCTGCCCTGTTCCCATGATGCACTGGGCCAGGGACAGACTGATTTGCATATAGCCAGGTTCTGAGCTGGGATGGGGCAGTGAGATAAATAACGGTGATGGATCAAGCCCTGATCTTTGGACTGGGTAAGAGTGGTCTGTTTAACTCAGACACTCTGTTCATCACCACCCCCCTTTTTGTAAATCGTTAGTGAAGATGAGGCAAGCTAATGCCCAGAGTTGCCGAGTGTGATCGCTGATCAGAGTGGGCACCGAGGCGAGAGAATTATCGAGTCCGCTGACCCTGATCCAGAAACCTGCCGCGCCGGGAATCGAACCCTGGTCCCGGGCCGTCCTCTGCTCTCGGGTCTGCCGCCTCTAACCAGTGAGCCACACTACTTCACATATACACACCGATACAGACATAACAACTAAACTTAAACTACCAGAGCTCTCCATCCACTAGTAAACACTGAAAAAGAGGCATGTCTGGATGTGCCAGGCAGAGTGCATGAGAGGCAACATTGTCACAACTGCTAGCAGCAGCAAGAAGGTCAAATTACCAGGGGAAAGCCCCTGTCCCCTGGTAATTTGTTGTGACAAAAAGCTGCGGGAGCTTGTCATCTCATCATCCTAAGTCACTGTCATCGTAGCAGCCAAAACAGGTTCAAGTCTTCGTTGCCTCTGCTCGCTTCTTGCTGTAACCGCAAAACCAGGAGAAACGGTGCCAGACATCTGAGATTGCAGGGAGCTTCAAGACTATACCCAAAGGTTAAATAAAAAGATGAAGAGAACATAATACTGTGGAACGAGGCATCTGCATTGGAAAGGCATCCCTGTTAGAAAACAAGCAATGGCAAAGCCAATATTTCTTAGCAAAGCGAGAGCTATTGGCATTGTCAACGTCAATGTCTTTTAGTCTTATGTTTTATAGCAGCATGGCTGCTGTCCAGCATGGCTGAAAGTCCTCAAAAAAAGCTCCATGACTTTCCCAAATCCTGCTGTGTGATAGCAAATTCTTTTGGGGAAAACGCAAGACAGCACATGGCAGTGAAAGCAACACAACATGGGAGGGGGTGGACGGTGGGTGGGGGGAAGTTGAATAAAAAGGTATTTAGCATTTGCTAAAACGTTTGACACACTTTGCATAACTTTTACCAGCATTGTGGTTAGCTGGGTCACATTGCACGAACTACAACAGTTTATTTGAGACAACACATGTGCTGTCTAGCAGAGACCTAAAAAGGGGTACTAGGAAACAGTGGTTCATCAAATAAAGTAGGTTTCCATGTCACTTAAAAGGATGTGACAGTCAATCACCAAACTATAGTTTAAATAAAACATGCACATAAAATGAGTATTGAAACAACACAGTTTGCAAAGAAACCTCAAAACAAATATATAGATTATATCATATTGGATCTATCGCAGCATACCCCAAGAGGGGGAGCAAATCAAACGCACTTACAGAAGTCCAAAAGGTTTAAAAACCCAGAAACTTATAAACTATGGTTTGCCTCATTATCAGCCTGATTCATCAAGCATAATTGCGCTCGCAAAGGGCCATATTCTGAGAATCTGGCCCTATGCAAGTGCAATTTTTGCTTTTGGGATTCATCATCCCAAAAGCAAAAGTCTCTATTTAAGAACTCGCAAAATTGTGAGGAATAGCATTTAAGGAATCTCTATTAGAGATTCCTTAAATGCTATTCTTGAAACATTTAAAATTGCAATTTCGCAATTTTGGGCCGCTATTTACCGCGAGGTCAAACCTCGTGGTAAATAGCGAAAACTTAGAAAAATGCTTTTAAAAGTATTTTTCTAAGTTGCATGTTACACACACACATGTCCTTTGGACATGTGTGTGTGTAACATCTGTGTAATTTAACATTTCAAGGGTGTTACAGGGTGTCCTTTGGACACCCCTGCACCCTTGAAATTGCAAACTCATTTGCAATTAGCTAATTGCTAATCGCAAATCAGGAATAACTCCCCATGCATTCCTATGGGCCTTTGGAATGCATGGGGAGTTATTCCTGATTTGCGATTAGCAATTAGCTAATCGCAAATAAGGAATCAGTAGGACTCGCAAAAAATATTGCGAATCCTACATGAATCCCGTTTTGCGAGTCTGGAATAGCAATTCCTTATGAATCGCTACTTCAGGCTCGCAAAACTTCACATTGATGAATCAGGCTGTATATGCTTAAAAGGGGAATCCTGACTAACTTTTCCGTCACTTAAACAAACGTGGGAGTCACTCACCAAACGTTAATGTAAATAAATGAGAGCAGGTAAAACAGACTTAAAGGAATGACTCAATACCCTGATGTAAACAAAAAATCCTATCAATTGCTTTTGGAGTTCAGTGATTGACTTACCTTAATATCTTCTTGCCGCATGCGGAGATAATAAAGCGTAGCAGAGGAGTGCCGTTTGATATACTGAATGCTGTTGCCAATCGCAGCGTGCATGTTGATCAATGCTCAGCGACCTCATTCCAAATAGGAGGTATTCTAGGCAGTGTACAATTGCAAGTATGCCGAGGGCAGTGACTCACAACAGCATACTAGTAAAAAAAAAATGTTAGAAAAGAATTAGAGCGGGCTGCTGGTAAGATAAAAGTCCTATATTATCTGTAAAGCCGAGCATGAAGAAAGACAGCGGCATAGTAATGAAAACCGATAGTCCGATCATAAAATGAAAGGAGCGGGCCATGAGTATGATGTATCACGGAAGACACATTGTAACCCTGTCAAGCCGAGCACGAAGGCTGGCATCGGTAAACTAAAGAAAAACTAAAGTCCGATCACAGAATAAATGGAGCGGGCCGCAGGTATGGTGATTCATATAGGATACATTGTATCCCTGTAGAGCCAAGAACAATGACTGTGGCTACTTCAAAAGAAAGGCTGACGGATCCATTTGACATAGGACCTCGATCTTTGAATGCACAGCAAATGTGATGAGATAAGAGCAAGATTTACAAGCCGGCTTACAGAAACGGAGCTCGAAGTAAGTGAAAACAGGAACGCTTGTGTGAAGTGCTTTTCAACAAAGAGAAAAATAGTTCCCAAAAAAGTTGCTAAAATTGGAGCAGCGGATGGATAGCAGTAATTGATTCATGCTCTTGGAGAGGACTAAACACAGGAAGAGGCATTACAAATGCATGCTATGGACAAATAGGGAGAATGAATTCAAGAGCGATAATGAAGCCAGCAAATGGGAAGTCTATGGGTCGGCTGAAGCCCACATAGTGATTACAACATGTTTTTTTGAGACAGGGCATGCACTGTCTAAGCCAGCTGAAACGTCAGACAGAGCGGTTGCGGTCACTGTGGATTCAGTTCTCAGGGGTTTAATATAGACCATTTAAGGCAGATGGGTGCAATAATTATCTCGGCTTACAAACGTGCTACATGAGCATGGATAATTTTCTCAAATCCTATGTTACACGAATAGGCCCTTTTAGACTGTGAGTGGAAAAGCACATTCAAACAAAAACACAACACTTTCTTTTATCTCTCACAAAATTTGAAACCTCACATCAACAACCAATGGAAAGATAGTAATATGGCACTTTAGTACCTAATGTAGTGAAATACAGAGACATATTTTTACAAAAAAATAAAAATGTTTTTGCAAATTGTCATAGTTTTAAAACTTTTTTTATTGTTTTAGTTATTTTTCAAACAACATGGTAGAATACAAACGTGAGCACAGAAGATTCCTCTTTCCTCTACCAAAATAGGCAGTAGCTCTCTGAAAGAGCATTAACTATTTTTCCACACTCACGCCTGTGTCGAACATTTCATTTGGCCCTCACATATACTGCAGGTGTGTTGCAAGGAAGTGCTGGAAAATGTAGCCTTCCTAGCTTTCATCACAGCCCATCCCAGGTAAACACTCACCCAAAAGAAGGCATATATTCCCCAAACAGGTTTGAATGGCAGGGGAAAGGAAACGGTGAAACGTACCCAAGAAGAGAGGGACCTGTCAGTGCAGCTGGAAGAAAAGGCAGACTTGGAGGAAGGCAGGTAGAGGGGGTGGGGGGGTCACTTGGAGCAATCTGTGCTGTGATGGTGTCATGATCTTGAAGTCGCTGAAGATGAGTCAGCATCAACTTTCCTCTTCTCCTAATTACTATCTCTTAGGTGACAACACCAGTTTGGCTTTGATACTTCAATTGGCAGTTTAGAAAACAGGGACAGACCCCAGATCCACGATCACATCTGGTAGGGTTGTTGCCCTACTGTTCTTAAACCCTTGTAAGATCTCATGTGCCCATTTTGCTTCTACTCAAGGGTCTGATGGTGCAAACACCTCACCAGCTGCATTAACTAAACATCTGTTACTGACTATTTGGTTGACCATACCTCCTCCACTGTTGCCTCTGCCCCTCCCTTCTTGACAAATCCACTTCCCCATCCGTCTCCTCAAAAGCAATGCTGCTTCCTCTCGCAGTTGCACTGGTCTTACCGCTGATATATTGTCCAGCAGCTCAGAATGTGAGGTACCACCGGAATAAAATAAAAAAGAGGCTGCGGGATGTTGAAGTTGTTTTTGAACCTCTGTATTCGCCATTTTTTTAATAGCAGTGTATGCCTCCGAAGCCTATATACAAAATCATTATCTGTGGGTGGATTTGGAGGGAAGTTTACGCTGCACAAATAACCTCATGAAAAATATTTAAACTTTTAAAACTCTGTGGTAGCAATATAGAGGTAGATTTTATGAAACATTGCTGATGGTTTGAGGATTTGTGTTTTATTTTAACACAAACATGTTATGCTTATTCTACCTAATATCATACAGATTCTGTTAAAATGATTTTCAGGCAGTCTGCTCCATCTTCGCACTCTCTTTATTCTTCCTCAACTACCTCTATTCAATTGCCTATAAACCTCTAAACCAAATAACCTCCTAAGAAACAAAATTAAAGTTCCCTAAGAGAACTGACAAAAATGCTAAGGGCCAGATGTATGATGTTTTTTGCATGCGCAAACGGGTTTGCAAACCTGTTTGTGCATGCAAAAACCAATAGGGGTATGGACCATACCAAAATAGCGAGTCGCAATGTATTTGCGACTCACTATTTTGGAATTGCAAGTCACAATTAGGAAGGGTCATTCCCTTCCTAATAGTGAGCTCAACCCCGTGTACAAATGTTTTGCAACTGCAATTGTGATCGTAAAACACTCGCAAATTACCACCCTCTTTAAGAGGGTGGTAAAGGGGTCGCAAAAGGGAAGGGGTCCCCAGGGGACTCCATCCCCTTTGCAAATACAGGGGAAAATATGTTTTAAGGGCTGACAGTGGTCCCACAGACCACTGCCTGCCCTTAAAAAATGAAGCAAGAACTTTTTTTTTTTTAAATGCATCCCGTTTTCTTTTAAGGAAAATGGGCTGCATTTAAAAAAACTGTTTTATTTAAAAGCAGTCTCAGACATGGTGGTCTACTGAGCCCACCAGGCCACCATACCTGGAAAGGCCTGCCATTCCTAATGGGGTTGCAAATTGCGAGAGGCTCATTAATATTCATGAGCCTCTCAATTTGGGACGCCATTGGGAATCGCTAACATTGTGTTACAGACTGTTCTACATCCAAAATAGCGCCTTGTAAATTGCGAGTTGCAAAAAACTTGCAATTTGCGAGGCGCTAATTTGGGCGTCGTACATCTGGCCCTAAGTTCTAAGATAAACTAAGAAAGTACCCTACATAAAAACCCATGATAAAATTAAATAACTATACCTTAATAAAAACACACTCATATCACTTTTATTGTAAAAAAAATTGAATTATACAGATAAAACTAATTAGTAAAACATTATTCCACTCTCACTGTCTTCTTTTGACAAGCACAATTCCCCCTCATCCAAGCATGGACCTCCAACACCTACTGAAAAGAGCTCCAGAAATGCTTCAGTTTTAAATTAACACAAGTACATTTACAGTAAAATAAAATCTTCATCATACAGTGAGTCTATAGCAAAGACCACTGACTCCACAGAACGTGCATCTCTACTTCACGTCAACATTCCAACAGAATGTCACACATAACATTCCTGTCACCGATTTGTGCAATGTAAACATGTCTCAAAGCACAAAAAGGCATACAAGATGCAAAACATCTCTTTCACACTCTTCAAATGATCCTGGATTTGTACCTTTCTTCACCTGAATGGCTCAGCCGTAACCTCTCATCTTCATTTCACTTTGTTTTCAATTTCCTACCACATGCATTGCTTCCTACTTTTACCATCCATGACAGACATACCTCTGAGCAAGACAAGCACCGTCTCAACAAATAGAAAGGAGGCGCCCTATAAATGATTGAGGAATGATCCTGTATCTCCACAACATTTTTCTCATTTCATCCTTCCCACTTAAACTGATTTCTTTAGTTCAACATGAGATACTTTATATGGTGACACAAGCAAAGTTTTATAGTGTTTGGGTCCAAAGTTTCAGAAAAACTGCTTCATCTCACTGGATTCAAACAGCAGTAAATTCGTAGTCCATGACCAACTCCTCTGGACTCCCTTCCCTTGCAAAACCCTCATCCAATACCCCGGATTGCACTGTTAGGTATTATTGAAGATTTGGGGTTGGCCATGGAGATTGTGCCCTGGTTGGGATCAGAACTATGATTGCTAACTGAGCCATTGCTAAGCATTGCAACTCTGCAACTCCCCCTTAATTGGGTGAGTGGCGTGCGGCAGTGGACTGGTTCTGAAGCAAGAGGAACCCATATCTCAAGCATGGGTCTGTCCTCTGAAGCTTAAAAAAGTTTGAGGGAAGTGGTTAGATTATTAAGGTTCAGGACAATGTGCATAAGGAATTATAGTTATTATTAATAATTATTAATAGGAACATTTCATACTGGGTTTGCATGTGTATGCTCTATTCATAAACAATAAATATGATTATAAAAAACTTCATCCAAGAAATCAGTGACATCAATTGTATCATCAATCAATTAATATGCATACTTTCCTCTGAAGCCCAAACAATTGTGGGGCCTATGACATTGAACCTTCATTTCCCAGCAGACATTCCTCAATACCCTTTGTGCAACAATTCTATCAATTTAGCCATGGCCCTGCTTTGCATTACTCCAGATGTACCAAGCAATGAAGAGCCAATCAAAGTGGCCTTGCGTTGCTTGCTGTTGCAACACCATGCACGACGCAAGGTAATGCAATACTATGAGAAATATGGTCACCAATCCGCAGAAAATCCCATCTATAACTACTGCAGTATTGTCTCTGGGGTCATAAGATTGCAGCACTGATACTTCCTTGATGTCACAAAAAGCCGTCTCACATGCTTCTGTTCACACACAATGTTCCTCTTTTTTTCAGGGGCGCATGGCCTAGGTCCTTTTTGAGAAGTTTTATACACTAATTGTAATAATATTACACAAGCTTCAGGAACAGTCTCAACTGTTCCTAATGCATTGGGCTGGGTGTAGTCTCTATTGCCTCTGCTAGTTTCAATTTCCCTTCCGCAACAGATATGGCGTGGCCTTGGTACCTGTCTTCCTCTAGCGCAAACGTACATTCCTTTAGTTAACTGTTTCGGTTCACGGTATAGAACACGACGACGCGGACTCCACTGATTATGAATAATGTACTCGCTTTCAGGATTAAATAGAAGAATAACGAACAGTGTCTCATTCCAAACTTTATCACAGTCGGGTGAAACGCCAATTAATAATGCAGGAAAACTGAATTACTCAAAACGAGGCATCTTTTGACATCAGGCCAGCCGGGTCCGAAGTAGAACCGGCAGAGAGGACAGAGTGATGAGAGGATAGAGAGCCTGAAAGCCCTGAAGAAGTCTTGGGGTCTTCCCCTATCGACGAAACACGTGTTGGCTGGGCGTTTCGAATTAACGACAAAGAAAAGATTATAACAAACTATTCCCTTTACTGTTGTATAAACAAAGGCATGTCAATTGTGTACTAGATATGTGCATGTGCAGAGGATAAGAATCAGTAAATTTCTTTATGCCAACTATTAATTCGGCCGCACTCAACCTGCCTACTATAGTTCCCTGGTATTATTTTATGCTATTTCCTGTTCATTGCACCAATTAGAATGTAATCCTGAAACATCTCTTGTATCTGAGGGATACCATGTAACAGCATATCCATTGCTAATTGGAATACTGCATATGCTGATGCTAACCCAAACGGCAACTTTAAGAACTGGAATATTCCTTCTGGTGTTACAAAGGACGTAAGGTGTCTTGACTCAGGGTGCAGTGTAATCTGATGGTATGCATTCCACACATACCCTTTCTCAGAGTTGCCAGGGTCTCTTGGGATCTTGGTCTACCCATATAGAATCATTAAGATCAAAGGAATCCAAACCCATCCTAATTTTTCAATTCAGTTTGCATGCAATAACTACAGCACTAATCCATCCAGCTTCTTCTATGGACACTAGTATTCCACCTTTAAGCACCTGCAGCCAAATGCTGTGAGCTAACCCTTTTAGGCATTCTAATTCACTTTTTAAAAATCATGTCTGTTTAGGATGATTTAGATTCAACATAATTCCCAAATTCCTCTGCTTCTTCCATCCTAACAAAATGTTCCCTTTTTTCACCAAATATACCTTCTCACATGTCATCCGCAACTGTACTCCAGAATTCCCAGACAGAACCACTTCAGATTTCTTTAATGTCAAACCCCAACACCCCCCCCCCCCCTTCTTTCCCGGGCCCCCATCCCAATGTCTCGAGGGTGTCAATATCAATCAGGGCGTTTGGCTAGCACATGTTTGCTCGTATGTGCACTGCCTGCCTTTTCATCTGCAACAGACATACTGGTGATTATGCTTCTCTCTCCCATCATATATATTTCTGTACACCTCAACATCCTCGGACAATATCAACAACGCTTTATGTTCTTCGTCCTCTTCGTTGCTGCGACTTGAATTTTGCACACCACTTTACTCCAGGTGCATGGCTCGATTTTGCAAACTGGGGCTGCCAATGTTTTATTTTTTACAGCTGGCGAGACTCCGCGGGAGTCGGTTATCCCTGCCATACATTCGGTGCATGATAAAGGCTTCATTTTCCCAACCTTCTTCACCAGTGAAATGATCTTCAGAAACACCGAAGGTTTAAAGGAACACAATTTTATATACAGAATAATTTGGTTTCATCATCATACAGCAAAGTCACGGCAGAGATCACCGACCATTTGGAATACTTGACATCACCATCCCATTAGAGCCCCGCCCCCAAGATTTCAGTCCCAGAGCTGTGTAATATAAACATGTCTAAACACACAAGAAAAGGTATGTAACATGCACCTCCCTCCCCTCCGGCCTAGCACAACTAACACAGACACAGGAACTGCAGAGGAATTTACAGGGTCTTGAGTAACCGCCCACTACACTTTAAGTGGTTGAAACCGGATGGATGGCAGGCCCTAGTGTCAGTCATTGCCTTGCAGATATCGAGGCCGAGTTTACTGATACTAGTAAACCAAGCGACACGAGACGGTTTGAAGTAAAAAAAAAAAATCGTTCGGTGATAATTTGTTAAGAAATTACACGTTTTATTAGTCTTTTTGGGAAGCGGGCAGGGAAGAAGTGGATTGCATAGACCGTGGTATGTCACAAGTTTGCTCTTGGGCGGGTAGAAGCAGGGTGCTGCGTGAAAGGCGTCTCAGCTTGTATGTATGAGCTGCATCTACAAATCACCCGTTAGAACAGGTCTGTTGCCAGATGTCTGTCATTTACTTAACAATCATTTTTATTGGTCTGAGTGGCAGCAGTTACTAAGTTACAACTACGCAGAGTCTCAGAGTGAGATGCGTGTTTACATAACCTCTTCGTTTTTTGTTCTGTGCAGTTTTTTTATAGCTTAAACTCGACCGGGAGGCATTAGAGCGCTTTACAGGAGCACCAGTTGCTTTAAAGAGGGGCACATTCATTTTGTTAGGCACTGGGAGATTACGTGATTTGCCCAGAATCCACAGGATGTTAAGCGTCACTGCTAAGTCTCGAATCCGGTTCCCCAGCTTCGAGGTCTACGCTCCAGCCGTTAGGCCAAATCCTCTCTTTTAAAACTCATACTTTTTAGGTCGAGCCAAGTGGCAGTGAGCATGTGCTGCTAGCTCTGCGAGACTGCTGTAGTAGAGTATGGGAGAAAAAGCCCCACCCACTCGCCTCTCATAGTTTTAATTGGCTTGTGTCATTGTTTTCATGAATGCTGCATTCTTATTCGTTAATAGGCTTGTTAGTCCCTCCTTACTACCACCTTGTCTTCATTTGTAACCTCCCATGCTATTGGCCACTTTACTTCAGTTGTTACACAGGGCCTGTAGTTTAGTCTTTAAGCAGTATTTACTTTATTGAGTTTCTCTTACTGCAGGCCTGACAGGCGCTGTTTGCGCTAAAACTAATTGTAGTTTTTTAAGCAGCAGGGCCGCCCGTAACACAGGCGCTCGCTTTCAATCACTTTAACCTGATATTATCACATGTCTATTTCAAACTGCCCCCACCCCCCAGTAAAATGGATTTAGAAATGATTAGCGAATTAAGTCATGTTAATTCCAGGTAGCACCTAATAGTGTGCTAATTTGCTGAAGCTGAGAACAGCACATCTGAGTTACATCTGCACTAAGCCACCTGGGTTGTTTTCAAAAGCCTGTTTTATTAAAAACAACATCACCACCACCAATACCACACCATTAATACCACCCCCTCCACCACCACCAATACCATCACCAATACCCCAAATACCACCAACAATATCACCACCACCACCAATACAACCATGACCAACACCACCAATACCACCATCACCAATACCCACACTGTAGGAGAGTGGGGTCTGCAATCCTATGGTCACCCCCGATTTTTGCTTTTTGCTTCACTGGTTTACGACTTTCCCTGGCTGTTGGCCTGCTAATCAGACCCACAGCCTTGCTGTCTCTCTCTAAATTGACAACCATGTACCTTAGGTGCATATCTAATTGGATACTGAGTCACCTTATCAGTCCCTGTACAGTGTACCTTAGGTACCCAGGGCATAGGTGCACACAGGGCCTACCAGGGGCTGCAGCATGTATTATGCCACCCCTGGCTGGCCATCCAAATCTGACACAACTGGCTGATCGATCAGCTGGGGCAAGGTGGTGTAATCACCCTTTGCTTTAGATATAGTATCCCTATATCTAACCCTAAAATGGACACATATCCTCCTATCAGTCACTCCTATGGCAGGCCTTATCAATCCTGAAGGCAGAGTGCTTGGAATTATGTGAGATGGTGCTCTAGCATGAGCTGAGCCTGTCTGCAGCTTTCGGAACCAAGTCCTTTAGCTGTTTCCATGATAACGCTATACCATATACTCTTAAGTGCATTATAATCCTTGTGGTTATTGCCAACTTTGGTATAACATTATCAAAACATGTTGAGTAAGGTGTCATACGAATTGGAATACTACCCCTTCGCCAATTCTGGCGATGGGGGTAGCATTCCACCCTTCTAGAGGGACACGACATGTATGTAACTGTGAACCCCGGTTAAAGTTAACTCAAGCCTCAGCATCACAAAATGGATGCTGCCACCACAGACACAAGTCTGACCTCCTGCTGCTGGGAGTCCTTCCAGCGAGGGAGGCTTGGGCAAAGGGTTTCCTGCCTTGGGAGGTGCTAGCACCACCCCAGACAGGATTTTGTGTATTAGGTAGGACAGGGCTGAAAGGAATGAGACATGCCTGGGGCACACAAGGTGTCCCTGTGCATACACCGGTCTAAACCAGTTCCTGGGGCACTCCAGCCCCAGCTCTGGCACAAGACCGGACAAAGGATAGGGGGTGTAACCACCCGCCTTCCTGGTCCCACCCAGAGGAGGGACCTAGTCGTAGTACAGCCCCCTTTAGCCGGATAAAGGTAGGAGCTGGTTCCATTCCAAATTAGATTATCCTGAACAACTTTACAAGAAGAAACTCTGGACTTCGACGTTCTGCTCCACAGAAGACTGAAGAAATCTCCCTTGTGGGCAAGGAGTGTCCACCCTGCACAAGCAGGCACCATCAGCGTCCAGCGGCTTCCCTTTGTCGTCTTCCTTCAAGGATCCAGACTTCAGAGCCCGACGAGACCCGGATTCCCAGACCTCCCCGACCTCTACCTACATCTGCAGCACAGCTGAGATCTGTGGGTGAGACGAGACACGTGGGACCGGCCATCTTGAAAGAAGCAGCACTTTGCTCCAGCACGACTTCTGAGGTAACATCGTCCAAGTGCTTTGGGGATTGAGAAGCCCCGGCCAGAGCAGCTCCTGCACCGAAGACCAGCCCTCCAGCATCCACGAGATCTGCGTGGGGCCCTTCTGCCTGTTTGCTCCTAGACGACGAACCTTGAAATCTTCACTGCTGGTCTGGTTGCTCCAGGCTGGCCTTTGCTCCCTTCCAAAAGAGGAGCACCCCGGACCCTCATGGTCCACTCCAGACGCCGTTTCCACTCACCGCGTGGGTTGCCTTTGCCAAGGCCTGTTGACTCTGAATCCAAAGCCGACACCGCCGACAGCGAGAGCCTGCGTGGGACAGCTCGTGCCTCCATCCTGGTCATCGAAGACACCACCTGGTCCAGGTGGCTGCAAAGACAAGCGTCCACCCTCACCTGATCGCGACAACGACATCTGGTTCCACTCCTGGTTCCACTCCAGTCACTGGCTAGTGACTTTGAACAGTGTCCCCTCTGCTTTCAGGTTCTTCTCTTCACTGGTCCACCCTTGGATCACACCGGACATCTTCCTCCTGATCGCCTGCAGCATCTTTTCTTCCAGGCTCCATAGACTTCAACGCCGGAACCCGACACAACTTGGCACCTATGCACCCGCAGCCTGTGGGTGAGGTAACACGAGCATTTCGTTGCTCAAGGGTAGCTTGACTCTCCTAGTGTCCAGTTCCACAGTCGTTTTAGTCCTACCTAGTCAGGATTTTCCATACTCACCTTTTTCTTGAACTGTACTGTCCATAGACACTGTTACGCATCTCGCGTGTGAGTTCACACTCTGCACACGCGTTCCGTGGGTCTCCTAATACCTATCTAGAGTTAGTATAGCGTGGTCCCAGCGATCCTAAAGCCTCTGGACAGCTCCATTCCTTTTATCGACTTTCACATTCTACTTACTTAGTATATGGTTTGTCGTGCCCCTAGGGCGCCATTGTAATTTGTGCAACTTAAACGTATTTTTCCTAAGAGATTGTAATGTGCTTAGCCCTCTGATCTCATAAAGAGTTCAGAGGTGTATGTTAGTTAATAAATATCTTGTTTATTTTCATAACAACCTGTGTGATGTCCTTTCACTTGGTATTCAAGGGGTTATATGTGGTAAAACAGCTGGCTTCACATGCCAAAAGAGTTTAGACTAAGACTGCTTTGGCCATGCTACCATTAGGACAGCTGGTCTATAAGGTTGACTTACAACCAATCACCATAAGGGTTGTTTGGACTGATACAAGGTGATCACTAGAACTAGTGAGCATCATATATCAGGCCAACTTCTCACATTGGTTTGCAGCGGTTGGGATTTGAGCTTGCTGTTGTTTTTACCAAATATAATCTTGAGATATCATTTGAAAGATCACATAAGGTACCATAGGTACATATAACAAGCTTAGAAATACTCTGAGTTCTACTGAACCAGCTGTTGTAGTAGAAAGGGAGTAGCACACCCTGACTACAACTCTTAGCAAGGGATCAGTAGGTAAACCCATAGTGTAGGTAAGTGCACCACTTACACCTCACTAGAAAAGCATGTCTATCACAGGAGAGAACACAGTGGCTCCCCTTGGTGATTTTGACCCTCCACAGGTCATGTCAAGATATGCAGCCCTTAGCTTCCAGGAGATGAGACAATTGTGTACCTCCAGGAAGCTAAAACAGGGTTCTAACCCTACAATTCCTTTTCTGATAGGTCTCTTAGAGACATTTGATGCCAGAAGGGCTTCTAATCCAGGCCCATCTTACCCTACAGAGGGAAACATACCCCCAGTAGAGGAGGACTCTAATCTCCCTGAAACTGATGAAGTGGAGGAAGATGGAGACTCATCTGATGGAGAGGTAAACTATGGTCAGGGAGGAGTCAGCAGACTTACCAGGGCCAACTTAAGCATGCATGAGAATGGAACTGGGGGAGCCCCAGGCCTATCCTCAAGCAGGCTTAACCTTGGGAATAGACGAGTTAGGCCTCACTCCAGAGGCTCTAACAGATCTATTCACACCCATGTCTCTCAGGCATCTTCTCAGAGAGGGATGACATCCCCTCAGAGAAGAGAGCATGAAGCTAAGATGAGGGAAGTCAATCTGAGGATTGAGAGGGAAGAACTTGCCCTTGCCAAAGAAAGACTTGCCTTTGCCAGAGAGCAGAAATTGAGTGGGGCAGACCCCACTGGTGGCAGCATTATCCCTAGAGATAAAGACAGGAGTTTTGATACTAGACACCTGAGTAAAATAGTGCCCCCCTTTAAGCAAGGGGATGACATCCACAAATGGATGACTGCTCTGGAGAGGGCCTGCACTGTCCAGTGCATCCCCCAGAGTCAGTGGGCAGCTATATTGTGGCTCTCCTTTGGAGGTAAAGGTAGAGATAAGCTCCTCACTACTAGAGCTGAGGATGCTAACAATTACCAAGTCCTGAAGAATACACTGATTGATGGGTTTGGCTTAACCACTGAGCAGTACAGGTTGCTGTTCAGAGACACCCAGAAAACTCAGTCTCAGGATTGGGCTGACTTTGTTGATTGTGCCACTAAGGCTTTTGAAGGCTGGTTACTGGGAAGTAAAGTTACTGATTACACAGGATTGTATAATCTAATTATGAGAGAGCAAATCTTAAATAATTGTCAGAATCAGTTGTTGCATCAGCACCTTATTGACTCAGATCTGACCTCTCCCCAAGAATTGGGAAAGAAGGCAGACAGATGGGTCAGGACAAGGGTCAAGCAGCAGAACCAGAAACAGGGTGGTGGCCAGAAGAAAGCAGACCAGAAGGGTAATGAGAATAAGCAAAATGACCAGAAGTCTTCAACAGGACCCCAACAATCTAAGGAGGGTGGGTCCCAGAATTCCCAAAAGAAGAACAATGATGGTCAGAGGAAACCATGGTGCCAATACTATAAAAGTAAAACTCACTGGTTTAGTGAGTGCACCAAGAAAGGCCCAGCTCCTACCACTACTGCCCCTAAGGCACCTGCACCCCCTAGTACAGTTAGTAGTGGTAGTGCTCCTCCCAAGGCTATACTGGGGTTAACCCTGGGAACTGAGGCGGGCTCTGACTTAGTCAGAGTACCTACTCAGGCTGTTCTTGTTTGTACTGGGGACATGGATATGACCCCTACAATAAGTCCCAGTACTCTGGGCAAGTACAGGCAAACGCCTTTAATCAATGGAAAAATGGCTCAGGCCTACAGGGACACCTGTGCCAGTGTTACTATGGTGACACCATCATTTGTGGACCCTGGACAGGTAATACTAGGTACAGACTACCTAGTGACCAATGCTAGCAATGTCACTACCAACCATAGTATGGCACTTATTAATTTCTCCTGGGGAGGGGTAACTGGCCTCAAAAGGGTTGTAGTTAGTTCAGACCTCCCAGTGGACTGTCTTTTGGGCAATGACTTTGAATCCTCCTTATGGTCAGATGTGGAGTATAGGACTCATGTGGAAATATTAGGTTTGTCAGCACATGTCCTTGCTGTGACTAGGTCACAGGCCACAAAATGCCCAGCTGAACAAGTGCTGTATCCTGGAACAATGGACCAGACAATTCCCAAGAGCAAGAGCAGTAGGGTTAAGGCAGTGCCTTCCCCCCTGCCTCAAGGTGAGGATCAGCCCTCTCAGGAGGCTGACCCAAAGACCCCAGAAGGAACTGTCCTAGAAGAGCTTGAACCTGAACAGTTTGAGTTTCTTGGGACAGGGGGACCTTCCAGGTCAGACTTGAGGCAGGCACAGTTAGACTGTTCCTCTCTTGAACCCCTCAGACAGCAGGCTGCTGCTGAGGCTGCAGGGAATGCCACAGGTACCCACAAGGTGTACTGGGATGATGGACTCCTTTACTCTGAGGCAAGAGACCCCAAGCCTGGTGCTACCAGGAGGCTGGTCATCCCCTTGTCTCTGAGAGGTTTCCTTCTTACCTTGGCCCATGAGATTCCCCTTGCAGGTCACCTAGACCAGAACAAGACTTGGGACAGGCTTGTCCCTCACTTTCACTGGCCTCATATGTCTGAAGACACAAAAGAGTTTTGTCGCTCATGTGTCACCTGCCAAGCCAGTGGCAAATCAGGTGGCACCACAAAGGCCCCCCTTATACCACTACCTGTGGTGGGGGGTACCCTTTGAAAGAGTGGGGATTGACATTGTTGGACCAATGGACCCCCCAACAGCATCTGGGCACAGATTTATACTGGTGGTAGTGGATCATGCCACCAGGTACCCAGAAGCTATTCCCCTTAGGACCACTACAGCTCCTGTTGTGGCCAGGGCACTACTTGGAGTTTTCTCCAGAGTGGAGTTTCCTAAGGAGGTTGTCTCTGACAGAGGTGAAAACTTTATGTCAGGATACTTGACTGCAATGTGGAAGGAGTGTGGTGTCAATTACAAATTCACCACCCCCTATCACCCACAGTGCAATGGGCTTGTGGAGAGATTCAACAAGACCCTCAAGGGATAATAAAAGGGTTACGAGAAAAGCTTAGGCGAAGATGGGACATCCTTTTACCCTGCCTTCTGTTTGCTTACAGAGAGGTCCCACAGAAGGGGGTTGGCTACAGCCCTTTTGAGCTTCTATTTGGGCATCCTGTAAGAGGACCCCTGTGTCTTGTGAAGGAAGGATGGGAGTTACCTCTCAAAAAGAAAAGCCTAAGCAAGACATAGTGGACTATGTACTTGGTCTCCGCTCCAGGATGGCAGAGTACATGGAGAAGGCATCTAAAAACCTTGAGGCCAGCCAAGAACTGCAAAAAGCTTGGCATGACCAAAAGGCTGTCCTTACTGTTTACCAGCCTGGACATAAGGTGTGGGTGTTGGAGCCAGTGGCCCCAGCAGCTCTCCAAGACAAATGGTCTGGACCCCATACTATCATTGAACAAAAGGGAGAGGTCACCTATCTGGTAGACCTTGGAACTCCCATGAGCCCTCACAGAGTACTTCATGTGAACAGGCTCAAGGCATTTGTCAACAGGGAAGACATGAGCTTGCTCATGGCTACAGATGAGAGACAGGAGGAAGAGAGTGACCCTCTCCCAGACCTGCTCACTCAGAACCCTGATTATGGGTCAGTAGATGGTGTAGTCTTTTCTGACAGCCTCTCTGAGCATCTACAAGAGGATTGCAAACAAGTTCTTCAGTCCTTTAGACAAATGTTCTCTCTGACACCCAGTCAGACAAACTGGTGCACCCATGAGGTGGACACTGGTGACAGTCTGCCTATAAAGAGTAAAATCTACAGGCAACCTGACCACGTCAGGGACTGCATAAAACAAGAAGTACAAAAGATGTTGGAATTGGGAGTCATTGAACCCCCAGAGAGCCCTTGGGCTAGTCCTGTAGTTCTAGTTCCTAAACCTCACACCCAGGATGGTAAGAGAGAGATGAGGTTTTGTGTAGACTACAGGGGTCTCAATGCTGTCACTAAGACAGATGCCCATCCAATAGCAAGAGCAGATGAACTCATAGATAAATTGGCTTCTGCCAAATTCTTGAGTACATTTGACCTGACAGCTGGTTATTTGCAAATCAGGTTAGCTAAGGATGCCAAGGCCAAAACAGCATTTTCTACCCCAGGAGGTCATTACCAATTTGTGGTGATGCCCTTTGGTTTGAAAAATGCACCTGCCACTTTTCAAAGGTTGGTGAACCAAGTTCTCACTGGGCTGGATGACTTCTGTGCAGCATATCTAGATGATATTGCTGTCTTTAGCTCCACCTGGGAGGATCACCTGATCCACCTGAGGAAAGTTTTGGAGGCCCTGCAAAAGGCAGGCCTCACTATCAAGGCTACTAAGTGCCAGATAGGGCAGAGTCAAGTTGTATACCTGGGCCACCTTGTAGGTGGAGGCCAGGTTCAACCTTTGGAGAGCAAGATACAGGCCATAAAGGACTGGGCTCCTCCAACCACCCAGACAAAGGTCAGAGCTTTCTTGGGCCTGTCTGGTTACTATAGGAAATTTGTCAGAAATTATGAAACCATTGTGACTCCACTTAATGACCTGACAAGTAAGAAAATGCCAAAGAAAGTTCAGTGGACAGTTAGCTGTCAAAAGGCATTTGATGACCTAAAGCAGGCCATGTGCACAGCACCTATTCTCAAGAGTCCAGACTACTCCAAACCTTTCATTGTCCAAACAGATGCTTCTGAGTTGGGTGTGGGAGCTGTTCAATCTCAACTGAATATTGATGGTCATGACCAGCCCATTGCTTTTATAAGTAGAAGGCTGACCCCTAGAGAAAAACGTTGGTCAGCTATTGAGAGGGAGGCCTTTGCTGTGGTTTTGGCCCTGAAGAAGTTGAGGCCATACTTGTTTGGAACTCACTTCAAGATTCAGACCGACCATAAGCCCCTCTTATGGCTAAATCAAATGAAGGGTGAAAACCCCAAACTTCTTAGGTGGTCCATTTCCCTACAGGGGATGGACTTTACAGTGGAGCACAGACCAGGGACTGACCATGGCAATGCAGATGGTCTCTCCAGGTACTTCCACTTTGAACAAGAAGACTCACCTGGTCAAGGTTAGTTTAATGTCCCTAAGTTTGGAGGGTGCGGGGGGGGGTTATGTAGGAGAGTGGGGTCTGCAATCCTATGGTCACCCCCGATTTTTGCTTTTTTCATCACTAGTTTACGACTTTCCCTGGCTGTGGGCCTACTAATCAGACCCACAGCCTTACTGTCTCTCTCTAAATTGACAACCATGTACCTTAGGTGAATTTCTAATTGGATACTGAGTCACCTTATCAGTCCCTGTACAGTGTACCTTAGGTACCCAGGGCATAGGTGCACACAGGGCCTACCAGGGGCTGCAGCATGTATTATGCCAACCCTGGCTGGCCATCCAAATCTGACACAACTGGCTGATTGGTCAGCTGGGGCAAGGTGGTGTAATCACCCTTTGCTTTAGATATAGTATCCCTATATCTAACCCTAAAATGGACACATATCCTCCTATCAGTCACTCCTATGGCAGGCCTTATCAATCCTGAAGGCAGAGTGCTTGGAATTATGTGAGATGGTGCTCTAGCATGAGCTGAGCCTGTCTAAAGCTTTCGGAACCAAGTCCTTAAGCTGTTTCCATGATAACGCTATACCATATACTCTTAAGTGCACTATAATCCTCGCGGTTATTGCCAACTTTGGTATAACATTATCAAAACATGTCGAGTAAGGTGTCATACGAATTGGAATACTACCCCCTCGCCAATTCTGGCGACGGGGGTAGCATTCCACCCTTCTAGAGGGACACAACATGTATGTAACTGTGAACCCCGGTTAAAGTTAACTCGAGCCTCAGCATCACAAAATGGATGCTGCCACCACAGATACAAGTCTGACCTCCTGCTGCTGGGAGTCCTTCCAGCGAGGGAGGCTTGGACAAAGGGTTTCCTGCCTTGGGAGGTGCTAGCACCACCCCAGACAGGATTTTGTGTATTAGGTAGTACAGGGCTGAAAGGAATGAGACATGCCTGGGGCACACAAGGTGTCCCTGTGCATACACCGGTCTAAACCAGTTCCTGGGGCACTCCAGCCCCAGCTCTGGCGCAAGACCGGACAAAGGATAGGGGGTGTAACCACCCCCCTTCCTGATCCCACCCAGAGGAGGGACCTAGTCGTAGTACAGCCCCCTTTAGCCGGATAAAGGTAGGAGCTGGTCCCCTTCCAAATTAGATTATCCTGAACAACTTTACAAGAAGAAACTCTGGACTTCGACGTTCTGCTCCACAGAAGACTGAAGAAATCTCCCTTGTGGGCAAGGAGTGTCCACCCTACACAAGCAGGCACCATCAGCGTCCAGCGGCTTCCCTTTGTCGTCTTCCTTCAAGGATCCAGACTTCAGAGCCCGACGAGACCCGGATTCCCAGACCTCCCCGACCTCTACCTACATCTGCAGCACAGCTGAGATCCGTGGGTGCGACGAGACACGTGGGACCGGCCATCTTGAAAGAAGCAGCACTTCGCTCCAGCACGACTTCTGAGGTAACCTCGTCCAAGTGCTTTGGGGATTGAGAAGCCCCGACCCGAGCAGCTCCTGCACTGAAGACCAGCCCTCCAGCATCCACGAGATCTGCGTGGGGCCCTTCTGCCTGTTTGCTGCTCGACTCGTTGTCTGGTCACTTGCTGGCTGGCTAGTGACCTCCTAGACGACGAACCTTGAAATCTTCACTGCTGGTCTGGTTGCTCCAGGCTGGCCCTTGCTCCTTTCCAAAAGAGGAGCACCCGGACCCTCCTGGTCCACTCCAGACCCCGTTTCCACTCACTGCATGGGTTGCCTTTGCCAAGGCCTGCTGACTCCGAATCCAAAGCCGACGCCGCCGACAGCGAGAGCCTGCGTGGGACAGCTCATGCCTCCATCCTGGTCGTCGAAGACACCACCTGGTCCACGTGGCTGCAGAGACAAGCGTCCACCCTCACCTGATCGCGATGACAACATCTGGTTCCACTCCTGGTTCCACTCCAGTCACTGGCTAGTGACTTTGAACAGTGTCCCCTCTGCTTTCAGGTTCTTCTCTTCACTGATCCACCCTTGGATCACACCGGACATCTTCCTCCTGATCGCCTGCAGCATCTTTTCTTCCAGGCTCCATAGACTTCAACACCGGAACCCGACACGACTTGGCACCTATGCACCCGCAGCCTGTGGGTGAGGTAACACGAGCATTTCAGTGCTCAAGGGTAGCTTGACTCTCCTAGTGTCCAGTTCCACAGTCGTTTTAGTCCTACCTAGTCAGGATTGTCCGTACTCACCTTTTTCTTGAACTGTACTGTCCATAGACACTGTTACCCATCTCGTGTGTGAGTTCACAATCTGCACACGCGTTCCGTGGGTCTCCTATTACCTACTAAGAGTTAGTATAGCGTGGTCCCAGCGATCCTACAGCCTCTGGACAGCTCCTTTCCTTTTATTGACTTTCACATTCCACTTACTTAGTATATGGTTTGTCGTGCCCCTAGGGCACCATTGTAATTTGTGCAACTTAAACGTATTTTTCCTAAGAGATTGTCATGTGCTTAGCCCTCTGATCTCATAAAGAGTTCAGAGGTGTATGTTAGTTAATAAATATTTTGTTTATTTTCAGAACAACCTGTGTGGTGTCCTTTCACTTGGTATTCAAGGGGTTATATGTGGTAAAACAGCTGGCTTCACATGGCAAAAGAGTTTAGCCTAAGACTGCTTTGTCCATGCTACCATTAGGATAGCTGGTCTATAAGGTTGACTTACAACCAATCACCATAAGGGTTGTTTGGACTGATACAAAGTGATCACTAGAACTAGTGAGCATCATATATCAGGCCAACTTCTCACACACACCACCACCAATACCACCACCACCAATACCACCACCAATATCACCATCACCACCAATACAACCACCAATACCACTACTAATACCACCACCGACAATACCACCACCACCACTACCACCAACAATACCTCCACCAATACCACCACCACCAATACCACCATCCATACCACCACCTCCACCACTACCAATACCATCACTAAGATCACAAATACCACCACCAATACCACATCCACCTGCAAGACATTCACCAATACCACCATCACCAATACCAGCACAAATACCACCACCAATATCACCACCACTACCAATACAACCATGACCAACACCATCAATACCACCATCACCAATACCCACACTACCACCATCAATACCAATACCACCATCACCAATACCACCACCACCAATACCACCACCAATACCACCATCACTACCAATACAACCACCAATACCACCACTAATACCACCACCGACAATACCAACGCCACCACTACCACCAACAATACCTCCACCAATTCCACCACCACCAATACCACCATCAATACCACCACCTCCACCACTAACAATACCACCACCAATATCAGAAATACCACCACCAATACCACATTCACCAATAAGACATTCACCAATACCACCAATACCACCACCACCAATACCAGCACCAATACCACCACCAATACCAACCCCACCAATACCACCACCACTAACACCACTGACACAACCACCACCACCATTAATACTACCACCTCCACCACCACCATCACCACCAACACCACCACCAATACCACCACCACCAATACCACCACCACCACCAATACCACCACTTCCAATACTGTCACCAATACCATAACCACCACCACCACCACTAATACCACCATTACCACCAATGCCACCACCCACAATACCACCTCCAATACCACCACCACCAATACCACTACCAATATCACCACCACCAATACCACCACCAATACCTCGACCTCCACCACCACCAATACCACAAATACCACCTCCAATACCATCACCACCAATACCACCTCCACCATCACCAATGCCACTAATACAGCCACCACCAATTCCACCATCACCACCACGACCACCATCAATACCAACACCTACACCACCAATACCACCACTAATACCACCCATACCATCACCAATACCACCAGCAATACCACCAGCACCAACACCACCAATACCGCCACCACCAATACCACAAGCAATACCACCATCACCAATATCAATACCACCACTGCCAATACCACCACCTCCAATACTACCACCACCAATACCAATACCACCACCACCAATCCAATACCAACACCACCACTACCAACACCACCACCAATAACCACCACTACCACCACCACCACCAATAATACCACCACCACCACAATGCAACTAATACACCCACCATTTATACCACCACCAATACCATCACCACCAATACCACCACTAGTACAACCACTACTACCACCACCAACAACAACAATATCACCACCACTAATACCACCATCATCACCAATACCACCACCTCCACCACCACCGCCAGTTCCACCACCACAAATACTAGCACAGCCAATACAGTACCACCACCACCAATACCACCACCAATACTACGGTCACCACCATACCAACGCCGATACCACTACTAATACCACCACCAATACCATCACCCCCAATACCACCACCACCAATACCACCACCACAACCAATACCACCACTACCACCACCATCAATACCACCATCTCCACCACCACCAATACCATCACCACCAATACCACCACCACCAATACCACCACCACCACCACTACCACTACCACCAATACCACTACCACTACCACCAATCCAATACCACCACCACCAATATGACCACCAATACTACCAATACCAATACCACCATCAATATCACCACTACCACCAATACCATCACCAACACCAATACCACCATCACCAATACCACCACCAATACCACCACTAATACCACCACCACCAATACCACCACCAACACAAATATCGCCCCACCAGTACCACCACCACCACTACCACTACCACCAATGCCACCACCAACACCACCAACACCAATACCACCAACACCAATACCACAACCAATACCACCACTAATACCACCACCACCAATACCACAACCATTACCACCACCACCTCGAATACAACCAGCACCACTACCACCACCACCACCACAAATACCACCACCACTATTTATTTATTTATTGTATTTATTTATTTTAAAGGTTTTATATAGCGCTAGCTCGACCCAAGAGTATCAGAGTGCTTTACAGGATAAGTTACACATCAAGAACAGATCAACATAGGGCAATTTGTTAACATAGAATAAGGCATTAGAGGCTTACGGGTGGATAAGGATAAATAATGATTCAGAGATCATGTAAAGAAAATGAGGACAGTTGAATAAGTAGATAGAGATGGGTTGAGTAGTTTAGATTGAGGATGAAAGAAGGAGAGAGATTATAGGAAAGGTAGTAGGAAGGAGTGAGCAGTGGTAATGCAAAGAGTAAATGGACAGAGAGTTCAATATACTTAAGGACCCCAATATTTGTTGAGAAGAAGCAGCTTGAGTTTTTTTTTTCAAGAGGGGGTAAGAAGGGTTGCAGCGAATTTCTTTGGGAAGAGAATTCCAAATAGAGGGGGCATTACCTGAGAATGAACGAGATTGAGTATTTTTATTTTGAGCTGAGGGGGGATTAGGACAAGGGTGTTAGTGCTCCTCAGAGATCTAGTACACCCAGTTTTTTGGAGTGTGTCTGAAAGGTACGAAGGGATGTTTTGGTGAAGGGCTTTGTAAATGATGCAGGCAATCTTGTAGGTGGATCTGCCTTCGATTGGAAGCCATTTGAGGTTTTTGAGGACAGGGGAGATGTGATCATGTCGCTTACAGTCAGAGATGAGCCTGGCCGCCAGGTTGAGAACAGATTTAATCGGGGCAAGGTGGACTTTGGGGGTGCCAGCAAGGGTGGCGTTGCATTAGTCAATTCTGGAAAGGACAAGTGATTGTACAACAGATTTAAAGACGTCAGCTGGAATAAAGGGTTTAATTTTTTTTTAAGGTGATGTGTAGTGAAGAGAGGACCTTTTGCCTCGTTTTTTATATGAGGGATGAGATTGAGATTCTGATTGATGCTAATGCCGAGGGATTTGACAGAGTTGGATGTGGTGATAGAGCAGTTGAGTGCTTTAATATCTGTAATCCATTGTTGGATAGGCAGTGAGTTGTTTTTGGGAGTGAATAGGATGATTTCAGTTTTGGGGGGATTTAGTTTGAGGTGGTTAAGGTGAAACCAGGCTTGGATTGTAGTCAGGGCATCGTTGAGATGTAAGATGTCGTTGTGGGATTTGATCTTATAATATAGTTGAGTATCATCGGCATAAAGGCGGTAACTGATTTTAGCTTGTTTAAGAATAAGGGTGAGGGGTTCCATGAAGAGGTTGAAAAGAATTGGAGAGAGGATAGAGCCTTGTGGGACGCCCAGTGAGACAGGTTTAGGTTTGGAGAGGCAGACGCTGAGTTTAATTTGTTGGATTCTAGCTTGGAGATAAGCGGTGAACCACTTGAGGACATTGCCATGCAAACCGAAGCGGTCTTTAAGAGTCTTGAGTATGGTGGCATGATTAATAGTATCAAAGGCCGCGGAGAGGTCAAGGAGGATGAGGAGGGAGGATTTGCCTTTATCGAAAGAGTGATGAATGTCATCAGTAATGTTGAGCATTGCAGTTTTCGTGCTGCATCCCTTTCTAAAACCTAATTTGAAAACGTCAAGGAGCTAGAATGTGTCGATGTGATTATCCAGTTGTGTCAGGACGCATTTTTCGAGGGCTTTGGAAAGGAAAGGAAGGTTAGAGATAGGGCGCAAATTGTTTAAGTCGTTAGGGTCCGCAGCAGTGTTTTTCAGGATGGGGGTGATTTGACCTATTTGGAAGGAAGCAGGAACACTACCTGTAGCAAAGGAGGAGTTGATAATATTGGTCCATAGTGGGGCAATGATTTGCTTAAGTTCCTGAACCAAATGAGCGGGAAGAGGATCTTTGGTATGTGAGGATGGTTTGAGTTTGGTGATGATGTTGAGAACAGCGCTTCCTGATATTGGACAAAATTCACTCCAAGAGGCATTGTTTTTTAGCTTGGGGTCAATAGAGTTAGTATCAAACTGGGAGAGAGAGAGAGGAGGGGTTGAGAGGGATCAGGTGGAGGGAGAGAAATGGAAGAAAGTACTGTTGGAATGCTAAGGAGGAGGTGTTGGCTGAGTGGAGGGGGGTGGGGAGTACATTGATCAATCTTGGTGACTTTATCGAAAAAGAAACTAGCAATTTCTTCACACCTCTCAACAATTGTTAGTAATTTTGGAGGGCCTGGGGTGGTTTGTTTTTTGACAATGTTAAAAAGTTCTCTTGGACGATTTCGAGCCTGGTCAAGTTGAGAACAAAGGAAGGAATATTTTTCATTGAAGATGTGCATTTTGTAGTTGGCCCTCGCATTACTGAGGAGTACCAAATTAGAAGAGGAAGGTTGAATCCTCCAAATGCGTTCAGACTGCCCGAGGGCACGTCCCTCGTTATTTAGGTCAGAATTGAACCAGGATTTGGGCAAAATGTTTTTTGTGGTTTTAGTTTAGTTGGGGCAATTTGGTCAAGGGCTTCAAGGACAGAATTATTGTAATGATCAGTTAGGTCGGTGGTGCTATGGGAGAGAGGGGGGAGCAGTAATCGAGTTTTAATTGTAGATTCCAACTCCCCAACTGGGGAATGAGGTGAAGATTTTGGGTTTGTTTCATTTGTTTGCTGGGGGTAGGAGGAGTAGTAGAGCTGTTCATGGTGAAGAGGATGAGGTGATGATCTGACCAGTCAACGGGTATGATTTTGGTAAAAGTTGGAGATTGGCAGAGTTGAGTCAAGTCATTAATGTCCAGAATATCCCTGATGAGGTTAACTGCAGGGTCATCAGTTTTATTCCATTTATAAACCCCTAGGAAGAGATTTCTGGATTTGGAGAGCGATGCTTGAATAATGAGGTCAGACATCTCCTCAGCAAAGGTGAGAGAATTACCGGGGGGTGGTAGATGGTATGCAGGCAGATGGTAGGGGAACCAGGAGTGGTAAGTTCGGCACAGAGGTATTCAAAAGTGGATGGGTCCTGGTGAGGGACCTGCGCAAGTTTAAGGTCATCTTTAAAAATTAGAGTAAGGCCTCCTTCTATTTTATCAATTCTATCTTTCCCTGAGGTAGGAGTGTCCTGGAGGAGTGAGCATATCAAGGATAGAAGCGGAATGGGGGTTGAGCCGTGTTTCAGTTAAGAATGCAATGTCGATGCTTTCGCTGAGAATGGTTCCAGCGATGTCTGTAGCATGGCAGGAGGCAGATCGTCAGTTAATCAGCATGCAGCTGAAGAGTATAGTGTCAATGTATTGAGTGAAGGGACATGGGAGGATAGAAGTTAGTTGTTGGGGGGCCTGGGTAACTATGGGTAAAGGGGGTACCTGCTCGTTCCCATGAGTACTGGGATGGCTGAGTGAAGGGAGGGGGGTTTCACAGAAGAGGTGGAGAGGGGGAGGGTTTTATAGGGATCGGTGAGGTCACGGGGTAGGATTGGCTAGGGATGGGGGAGGGGAGATCACAGAAGAGGTGGAGAGGGGGAGGGTTTATAGAGATCGGTGAGGTCACGGGGGTAGGATGGCTAGTGATGGGGGGAGGGCCGAGTGGGCTGAAACTGTCGGTCATTGGGGAGTGAGAGAAAGGGGGGGCCGTGGTCATAGTAATTCCCAAGGTCACTGGGCTGAAAGCATGGGGAGGAGGGGAGTTCGACGTTAAGGTGCAGGGGGGAAGACTTTGTTACTTCAAGGAGGTCTGGTGGGGGAGGGTTGCTCTGATGGAGGGGTAGGCTGAGCGGAGTATTAGTTTTAGTAAATCTAGTAGGAGAGTTGTTGGAGGGGGGAAAAGGTCCTGGGACGTGAGGCACCTGTGAATTTTGTGAGGGGACTGTGGGTAGGTGTGATCAGTAGAGTAGTTCATGGAGAGGAGAGAGACGTCATTTCTGATGGAGGAGAGTTCTAAAAGAAGGGTCGAGAGGAGTAGTTCAATATTGAGGAGTGGTTGGGTAAGAAATGAGGAATATAAGGGGCCTATTGGATTCAGGAGGTGGTGTGAAGAGTCAATATTGTCTAGGTGAGGGTGACTGGAATGCAGGAGGGGGGAAGCCTGGAGGGGGGAGGGAAGGAGCGTTACAGTGGGGGGGAGGATACAGAGAGGGGGGAGAGAATTTGGGATCCTAGGGTTCTTAGTGAGGGGGAGGGGGTAAGAGGAAGTCAGGATGGTTAAGGCATTGGGTTTGGGAGTGTTGGTTGGGAAATGGGGAGGAGGGATAACAGTAGAAGGTATAATGGGGATTGCGGGAACGTTAGGGGGAGTATGGGAATGTGTTAGCCGGGGAGGCATAGGGAAGAAAGGGTGAGACATTGGGGGAGTATGTGGAGAAGTTACACTGGGAGGAGTGTTTTTTTTGCAACTGGGGGCAAGTTGGTACAGAAACACCACCACCAACACCGCTACCACCAATACCACCACCACCAATACCACTATCACCACCACCAATACCACCACCGCCACCAATACCACCACAACCAGTACCATTACCAATACCACTCCCACCAATACCACCACCAATACCACCACCAGTACCACCAATACTGCCACCACCAATACCACCAACAGCACCAATACCACCACCACCACCAATACCACCACCAATACCCTACCACAATACCACCACCAATAATACCACCACCACTAATACCACCACCAATACCAGTACCACCACCACCAATACCATCACCACCAATACCACCACCACCAATACCCTACCACCAATACCACCACCAATACCACTACTACCACCAAAACCACCACAAATACCACCACATCAATACCACCAGCACCAATTCCACCAATGCCGCCTCACCGTGTCACTGGAGTCAAGCTATCCTGGCTGACAAGTGCTGAAAGCACAAAACAGGTCCTAGGATGCTTGTTTCCAGTCCCGGTAGGACCTAGCCTGGCAGTTCAGGCAGGACTGTTCTCATTGGGCGAAAGGTCAATACTGATTTGCATTTGGCTAGGTCCAAACTGGAATGGCATGGTGAGCACAAAAAACTATGGATTGAGGCCCAGGTCTCTGTACTGGGGTGAATGTATGACAATGTACTGCATTCTGTCCATCAATTGTTCTTTTTGCATAATGGGGAGGTATGCAGAAAAACATGAAGAAATTCCAATTTCTTCATAGAATTCCTTATTTCTAGGTCATTAACTTAGAATTACAAACTAATTGATACTAGTAGTTACCATCCTGCCAAAACCATTTAAACTTCTGACTTGCCAAAAACTTAAGGTTGCTTTTGCTACTAGAATTTCTGAAGGGCATTATACATTTCCTTAGAGAGTATATTATTATGGGACCATCACTCTAGGGTTAAGAACTATAAACCGGCATTTTGCAAAGTCAATCTGTGCCCTGGGCACCTCCAATTCTATGCTATGCTGAAAACACACTTAGAATACATTGAAAACACCTACATACACTAAGATACACTATAGGTGAGGGTATCCCTCTAATTGTTATGTTATGTTATATGGAACTTATAAAGCGCGCGGCTATTCCCCAGAGTGTCCCGGCGTTAAAACAAAGACCACGCAACAACTAACAGGTAGTGAAACTCTGCTTGTGAAAAAATAATCCACAGGAATTACAGCTGAAACAGCCAGGCCTTTAATTTCCACCTAAACGTGAGTAGGTCTTGCTCATGAACACCACTATAAGGCCTTAGTACATAATAGGGCAGGGGTATCAAAACTACCTTTAAATCGCTAGTATATATTAGAGCATGGCAGTTTAGAGGTGACCGGGTTAAGGAAGGAAGAGGCAGATGTAAGCAGGATGGAAAGTATGGAGATGGACGATCCTAAAGGAGGGCTTAGCCAGCTTTTGTCTCTCTGCTGGAAAATCCGCCACGGCGAATTTTGGAGAAATGATGCACTTTGGTATAAAATAATGCTACCCTTTGGATGATGCGGTCATACCCTGGTGTATTGCCCTATACCTCATTGGACAGGGGTGCCTTCCTCCTTGACCCAGAGAACTTGGAATAAGTATATGAGAGGGGCAGAGCCTCTCAGATCAGCTGCTTGAAAGGCAGGAGAAGGGTCCAGGCTGAGAAGTTTCATTTGCACCAACCAGGCCCTGCACTCTGAAGACTACACCTGCTGCACACTCTGGAACTACAGCCCTGTGGACTCCCTTGCTTCAAAAGGATTCAATAGTGGACTCCCTTGAGGCTACAAGTTATCAGAGTTCACATGGAGAATCACCACCAAGAATCCTCAGCCGGGATTAGTAACACTGGATTTGTAAGGGTTTTGTCCAAGTGGATTGTGGGAACTGAAGTTCCAAACTTTCAAGGACCATCTAGTAAGCATGGGCGAATTTTGCGAATCTCGCGTTCGCGAATTTTGCGGATTTGCGAACTCGCAATCCGCAAAATCCGCGAATTCCCGCGAATTTGCGGATTTTTTTTTTGTGTTCGCCCGTGTTTCTGCCAGTTCGCGAGGGTTTTTACAATTTCGCAATTTGCGAACTTACCTGTCGGGTCGCAAGTTTTGCGAACTTGTTGTTTCTACGTGTCCAGCCTGTTTGGGACACTCTTCTTCATCACTGCCACTCTCTGTCACCACTGCCACTCTCTGACTACTCATGCCACCCTCTGGCCCACCCATGCCACCCTCTGTTTCATCACCACACCCTCTGGTTGTCCAGTGTACATTATTTTCGGCAAAGCAAAGCACACCTTCCCTGCCTCAAGTGACCTGAATTAATTTGGGGCTGATTAATGTGTCACAGAATATTTTTTTAGCTGGCACCTGCTTCCTTAGTGCGCCCTGATTAGTGATCTTTTGCACTTGCTAAGTGCTTTCATTGTTGCAAAATTAGTTACAACACCTGCCCTGCCCCAACTGACAATAATGACTTAGGGGCTGATTAATGGATTTTAACTTCCAGCCTGGCTCCTGCTTGTCTCCCTTAGCTGTAATTCAGGACCTTTGTGGCATATGTGTAACTATTCTGAGGTTCAGAGCAGGGTCACATAATAGTTGCAACTGGCAACTGAACTCTGGAGGGGCCCCTCAGGAAGCACTACAGGAAATGGCTACTAATGATGAGCCTGAACTTTTGAACCTGGTAAGTAGTTTCAGTTTTGCTAAGATCGTATTTCTGCAATTTAGCACTTATTCGCGGGGCGCGAAGTTGTACTGGGAAGCCGCGAACTCACGCGAACAGTGCGAGCAGTGCGAGCAAAATCCGCTGCTCGCGGATTTGCGGATTTTGCGGGAGATTCGCGAATCTCGCGGATTGCGAATTTCCCGAAAATCTGCAAAATCCGCGAGCGAAACGGATTTTCCGCCCATGCTTACCATCTAGGAGCTTCCAGGCCATTGGAGTAAGTTTTGGACACTTATGGATACTTTGTGGAACTTTAGGATGAAGTTCCAGAAGTTTGGAGAACTTTGGAGCAACTTTGGAAAAACTCTCCATAAGAGGACAGACTCAACCTGGTCAGCCAAGCCGGTGACACTTAACTGCGAGTCAGCCTGCCATCCAAGTTTGTCCCGCTGAAAAGCTCTGGAGGTCCAACTTCCAGAGTTTGACCAGGAGTAAACTGAAACCCAAGCCGGCTAACCCTCATCGAAGCTGGCCTGGTGAGGGCATCAACTGACCCCTGAAGAAACAGCTCTGTAAAAGCTCTGAACGTAGGAGAGGTGACCGGAACCCACCTTCAAATGCGCGCTTGCTTGGATCTCTGTTTCATGCCGCTGGAAAGCTCTGACTTCCACAATTTTGACTGGGAGCTCATTACAAGGCAAGCTGTAGAACCCTCACTGAATCCAGACTAGCTGAGAGCTTTGAGGGACCACAGGAAGAAAAGCTCCAGAAAGGTTTCTAAGTCAGAAGGTAAATACTTTGACTGAGACCTACCTCGAAGGGTAGCAGTGCAGGGCTCCATTGCAGTCAGCTTGAAACGTTGACTTTGTCCCGTCTAGTGCAACCAGATGTCTCAAAAGGGGCTCTAGGTTTCTCTGTGCTATATTGTGCCAATTATTTTTTTAAATCATATCTCTGGGTCCCTACATTGGATTTATTACGTTTTGGTGCCCTTTTAAAGAAAAAAATAGTTCCTTCTTGTATTAATTGCTGTTGGCTTTTGATAGTTTGTTGTGTCTTACTTATTTACTGAATTGATGTATTTAAATGCTTACAATACCAGTCTGAAGTGAAGCCTGCCTGCTTGCAGCCAACTACCAAGGGCTGAGCATGGGAATAATTTTCTAAGACCTATTCCGAGCCCTAGACTGGGTTAGTTGCTTTATTCACAACACACAAAAAAAATAAGTTAGGGTCAGAGGCCAAAATGTAAAGACTAACTGGAATATGTAGCCCCAAACTAACTTGTACATACAAAATATACTCCAGCGTCTAGAAAATAAGAGAACAAAAAGAGGAAGTTTCTTCTAAGAATCAAAATTGTGAAATGGCAAATAGACATAAAAATGTATGTATATGGATTCCCATCATTCACCAAACCTGGTGATCAGCTTCATTATTTGGGTATCCTTTGATGTGCAAAATGACAGACTAGCTCTATAAACATCAGAGCTTACGAATGTCAGAAAGGTATATTTACCAAGATGAGCAAGATAGAATAAGTGGGACCAAGTTTTTTTGAAAGATTTTTTTAATGCAGTGCAAAATAGTGGGGTGCAAGAATATAAAATTGGTGCGTGAACCGACTAACAATTTTTATTCGCGTCAGTCATGATCAAGGATTAAAAAACGTGAGCGCCAGGACTAGTTTTAACAAATAGCTGTCCTAAACAGAAGTGGTCAACATGTTTCAGCACTTTAAGGCAAGAGATTGAGCCATGTGCTTTCGTCAGAACCTCTAAAAAACAAAAATACCGTTACTGCTATTAACAATACATCAAAAAGGATATGGTGTGAGTACAGCATCTCACAATCCCGATTTCCTCTTGATATCTTCAATTTTCTGAAAAAAATAAAATAAAATAGCACAAAACACATGTGATTCTTAGAAAAGAACAACCAAATCGTCCTCTCATAATATGTGGCCACAAATCGTTATGCCATCATATATGCCCCTGAATGGTGCAAAACTCCATCTTACCTTTGTAATATGGAAGACAATACCTCACCACACCTGGCAACGGCTCTGGATATAGGAGGCACCGCTCTAAAAAGAAAAATACACCAAACTAAAATTCTTGTGGTGTATCAGACTTTTACATTAAAATCAGTAACAATTGTCCACAGCACTCAAGCATAAAACCAGCCAGGCATTAGATACACTCTCATTGTGTTTGCATAGTTTGACACTGATGATGGTGGGTAAAGACAAAATCCAAGGATGCCTAAATGCAATATGCTCAAGAACATACTCTGCAACTATATATGTCCAGAGGGTTCATTCAGATGAGTCTCAACCAATGTTCCCTCTAATTTTTTCCCTCTGTGGGCGGCAGTGTAGGGTCTATGTGCGCTGCAAGGAAGACTATGTGTGCCAGGAACCAGACCGGACGTAGGGGAGCAGCGCCAAATATCACTCTAAACCTTTGCTTAAAAAAGGGAAAAAACTGCATTTCCGCACATACAGCGCCACGTTAAGGGTCTTAAGGCAGGTTTGCAAGTTGGATACACACACCATGACATGAATTGGTTACACAGGCAAGTACACTTCGGGTTTAGAAAAGCACAAGACTCCCAAGAGTGGTACCATCATAAGATTTTACTGCTGTAGGTATAATGTTACTTGTTGTATTATATATCTCGATGCAGAAACAGAAAGAAGCAGCAAAACACCAGTCGGGCGGCACACAAGCTAAGCAAAGATTTCAAACTTACGTGTTACCTAAAAGTAAATCCAGCCAGTCCAAAAGCACGACCTGTAAAGCATGATGGTGTGCAGACCTGTCCAGGCAGCCGCCTCTGTTCAGGGGGCACAGGAGCTAAATTATTGGCCATGCTGGAGAATTATTTCCAGGCAGCCCAAGGCGGCCGACTCCAGTCTACTGGGCATGGGAGAGTGCACTGCTGCATCATGCAGTCAGGAGACAGCCGTGAGCGGGCCGGTCGTTACCAGTAGAGAGTCAAGGTGCTGAGGGGAAAAAAAAGAACTACAGAACGAACACAGTAAGTATAACCACTAGCCACTGTCAGTCACTGTATTAACAGTCACAATCAAATTGAGTTAATTTTGGGAAAGAGTGTGATATTCTTTCTTTGGAAGTTCCCGACCACCTATTGAGGAACATCTTAAGCAAAGCCGTAAGCCATACACAGGGTATAGTAGCATGCCCAACTTATTATCGGCGATGTAAACTTTGGAACACGAGTTGGTGAATTACCTGGTGTGTATTCTAGCACCAAATGTTAACGTTTCGCTGAATACATCTGCCTTTGACAGAATTACTGAATAACGCAATCCACAGTAGGAACTGAGCTACACTTATGCAAGGGGCCCTGTAAGAAGCAAAAACTGCTGGGAGCCAGAGTGAGAAACTCCTGAGGAGAACTGCCTGTGATCAGCGAGACGACTGTCATAACGTAAAGTGAAAAGCTCTCTGGGAATCTGATCCCTCTCTCTGTTCCTGTCCATGGTTTCTCTTCCACTTGGACAATATGTGTGGTTTGAATACGCCAATATTAGCCTGGCTATACTTCCTCCTTGGAAATTGTAGTTTTATACCCAGAGGATGGATCTACCCTCATCACTGCACACTTCTATAGCATAGTCCTTTCACAAAGGCAACAGATGTTCCCATGTCTGAAAGATGGCAAATACATATGTCAAAGTGATAAATCAGCCACAGGGCAGATGCTAGTTGAAAAATGTGGGATGAGCAAGTGTAAGGCCTGACAATGCCAAAGCTCAAGATCAAAAATAGGCAACAAAATCAGCCTGCATTGCACTGTTTAGTGCATAGATGATCTTGGATGATTGTAACTCGGTGATTAAGAAACATGACAGAATAGAAATATTTGTAGCATCCAGAAAATAAATTCAAGAAATTCATAAGCAACACTGGACCCATTACTAGAACATTGGAAAGTTGGGAGCTCCATTGTTCTCCCTGCTTCTACGGGCCGGTAAAGGCCCGGCGAGCAATATTCCAATGTTTTACAAAGGCATCTCGGAGCTCGAGCTCCAAAATGCCTTTGTTTTATTGTTAAAACATTCTGCCCTCTAGTGGCAGAATGTTCTAATAGCCTTATAGCCCTTCGTAGCAGGGCTATACCGGCTATTAAAGTCCTGGTCCCTTGTTAAAGTCCCTCGCCTTCGGCTCAACCTTTAACGCGGGAGCGGGCCTTTAATAGCCGGTATAGCCCGGCAGGCTATAAGGCTATATTAGATATCAAGTCATAAGAGATCCAGAGTACAATAGAGGTGATATCTCAAGTAAAAGAGTATCACATAATACTGAATAGCTGTTAGTGAAGAGAAAAGTGAAGCAAAAAATTGAATGTGCAGGAGGCAAATGGAGAGGAAAATCTCAACTCTACCAATGTAAGGTAGTCAACGCAATAGTACATACATCTGTCCTTTATTAAGAATTGGTATAGACCTCAATCGAGATCAACAATGTAACAAATTAATAGTCATGAAAAAAAACTATATATATATATATATATATATATATATATATATATATATATATATATATATATATATATATATATATATATATATATATATATATATATATATATATATATATATATATATATATATATATATATATACCTACTGGCGGTCGCCAGTAGGTAGTTATAGTTAGGACCTAGTTTCCATAGGAAATCCTCAACATTCTATTTGGAATAACTTTGGCCCTGGTGGATGAGTCTTTGCGAATTTCTCAAAGAAGATGGCTCGGTCCGCTGCGCTCCTTCCCTGAAAGTTTGGGGGGGATTGGTCAAGTGGGGGCTGAGATATAAGGGGGGTCCCAAAACGTGTTTTCTCCATGTTATTTTTCATAGGACCTTTAGACTCGGCTACAGGTCGAACGGCTGAATGGATTTATAAGAAATTTGCCAAAACTGTAGAGTCCTGTTCGCAGATTACGCTTTTTTTGGAATGGTGTAAATCCGTTCAGTAGTTGTTGAGAAAATTAAAGTTAAAGTCAATTATATATCTATAGGCGCGCACACGTGCGCGCACCCAAGCGGCTGCGCGTGAGCGGAATTTTTTTTTGCTGCGTGACGTCTGTCAACGTTCGATTCGAAGGAAATCAGGAAGTTTTGTCCGCCATTTTGTCACTGCGAGTAAATATATTGTTCATTTCAAAGCGTTGAAACATGGAAAGGGGAGAAGGTAGAGATTGTCTTGCTGCGTAGGTTTTCTCGGGGTGTGTAGTAAGGCCCTTAAACGCGAAAAGATATCTTTTTTTTCGGGAAAAAAATAACGGGGTGCGCGCACCCTGGTGCGCTCCTATTCACAAGAGTGTGAAAATGGAGATAAATCAGAAGTTTGAGTGCTTAGATATAAGGTGGCTCTGAAAAGAGCCCTTGTGTTAATTGAGTGTTTTCTGCATTTATAAGTAAGTACCGATGCAGAGCCTGATGTTGCAGAGGAAGATTCTGTTTCCCTCATTCGTGAAATGAACACCGTCTCTCCTATAGACATCTTGCATGTGGTATCGCAAGTTGTTGTGGTAAATAGAACCCATGCTATAATCTCTGAGGAACGCAGAAACAGATTTATTTACATGTCTCCTTGCTTTCTCAAATTGTGCACAATGTTGATTGGACCAATTCCATTTCTGTCTTTGGCATATATTGGAATATACCAAGGCAGATCGAGGAAAAAGTGTCCTCAATTGTCGAAAGGTGTCTTTTAGAAGCATTTCCAGACCTACCCCAGTGATTGTGCCTAGATCGTTCCCACCACAGTGCACAATTATAAGGTCTGGTTCTGGGAGATGCATAAAAGTTTTCACCAATGGAATCAATTGGTGACATTTCAATCCTCTTTTGGCAATCCATGTTATGTGTAGATTTGGTAAGCCGAGGTTGCAAATTCGTCTGCTTACTGCATATTTTTCACTCCAGTGAATATAACTGTGTCCTATTAGCCAGACCTTCATTTTCAAGGGATTTGTAGTCGTCCTCCGATCGGTTCTGGAAGTGGAATGGTAGTTAGAAGTTGAAATTCTAAATAAAGAAAAAGGAAGAGGCTGGGTGTGGTTTAAAAAATAAAAATGATTGGTTGATTGTAACAAGTGGAGATTGAACAGTACGTTCCATGTTAATGTTTATGTTAAACGAAAAGTACTATTGGGTGTGAAAAAACAAGACATGTAAAAGAGCTGTGTATTGGCAGGTGTTTCTGGAGGGAAAATAGTGTTCTTAGTTTGTTGTAGAACGTTAAGACATGAACTTTTGACCTGTGCCTTCAGCAAGGTGCAGAATGAGGTGTAACCATGGAAACAGCCGGAGATGGCAGTTGGTGATGGGTTCACTCTTTGGTGCCTCTGCATCTGAGTCTGTTCTCTGGTGGCAGGCGGAGAACTGTTTGTTATTGTGGAGATGAAAGGGTGATAAGGAGAGAAATACGACATAGCGTCTGGCCTGTAGAAGCGTGGGAGCAGTGATTAACTCTGAGTAAAGCGGAACTGTGTTGGTGCTTAGTAACAGTAAAAAAAAAATGTTAACAGTGGTATAACTGTCTTTACGGTGCGGGACCTACTAAGAAAGAGTTCACGGGCCGTAATTGGCTTGCAGGTTCTAGTATCAGTAAGTGAGGTCGAGAAAAGAAAACATTCAGGACTTTATTTATGAAGGCCTTGCGCCACCGGTGCGTCACTTTTTCCCATTTTAAAAAATGAGGCACTGGCGGCGGAAGGTCTTTATAAATAAGGTCCTCAGTGTCTACAGTTAAGGTTATGTGGAACCCATGAATAGTTTTTCAATATGAAATCATTTCAGTTGAGATTATGGATTAAAAGAGAAACCGTGAATATTTGAAATGTTTATTTAGAAATGTACTGTTTTAAAGGCAAATCATTATGTAATATGAGTACAGAAATTGCAAAAAACACAGTAATTGGTATTGTCAGTAGTACATGGAATACAAACGCTATAGTTGAAGAAAAATGAATATAGTTGGTAAAAAACATTGTACACTCTTATAAGGAAGTATATTATATTTTAATAAATGGAAGAAGGTCTCTGGCCTTTCAGTTTAGGAACGATATATGAAAATGCAAGTGGTTATACATCATTACTTTATGAATCAGCTGTCAAACAACACAAAATCATAATGTCCACTGTTAGTAAAGCCAATAGGTCTGTTCTTCAAAAGAAAATATGGAAAAGAACGTGAAGAATATAGAAAACCAAAAGGAAATGAGGACGTCAATGGCTTGTATGAGAGTTATTGAAGCATTGTTTAGGCAAAATAGGTAGCTTCTGCTTGTAACAGGAAATCAGTTTTATCATTTGAAAGTATGTCAGCTATCCAATGGAAAAGAGTAAAGCAGTACTGATGATCTGTTATAATCGGAGCCTCTTTTACCATCAGAGGGCAGGTCAGTGGGTTTTCGATGTAGCTCGCTGTTAGGAAAGAGTTAACCGTCCATTGTGTAGGCAAAGTATGCAGCAAGTGCCTCTAACATGAAATCATTGTTATCATCTGAAAACATGTCAGCCATCCAATTGAGAAGATGAAAGGAGCATTCATGATCTGTCATTATTGGAGCGTCTTTTACCATCATAGGGCAGCTCGGTGGGTTTTCGATGTAGCTCTCTGTTAGGAAATCTTGCGCCGCTGCGAATATATTCCAATGACCCAGAACTCCTTGTATCGCTGCAAAGGCCATAAACCCTCCGTTGTAACAAAGCTGTTCATGATCAAGTAACGGATTCATGAGGTGATTGTAATTCGGTTCAGGAGGTACCAAATTGCAGAGACATAAATCCAGGGCCCACGTGAAATCACAGCTCAGGCAATGAAATACAGGCTGCACACAGGTGAAATACGAATATCGAAATGATAATCGATATGAAGTATTCAAAGTTGAGAGTGGTAAGGTGCCGTAGTACAGAAGCATTCTCTGTCGAAATAGTTCTAAGTGGCCCGGCTCGTTTGCGAAGGCAGGTGGGACATCCATTTTGAATTTCCCAAGATGGTAAAGGAAACGGCGCAGCACCGCTGGTTGTATAGCAACTCCACAGAATTAGGTCGCCGGCTATGCAGTGGAGAGGAGCAGAATGACTTGATACATTTTCTAGGAGTCTAGTCACTTATATATTGCTTAGTAGTTATCAAAAAGTAGCTTTTTTGAACTGGAGGATGGGTTAAAAAATAAGGGAGTGATTTGAGGGAGTTGTAAAGCAAGGTCAATTTTTTTTTTACAGAAAAGGGGGTGGTGATGAACAGAGTGTATGAATTAAGCAGACCACTCTTACCCAGTCCAAAGATCAGGGCTTGATCCATCACCGTTATTTATCTCACTGCCCCATCCCAGCTCAGAACCTGGCTATATGCAAATCAGTCTGTCCCTGGCCCAGTGCATCATGGGAACAGGGCAGACTAAACTACCAAGCCGATTCTTTACCAGAAAGGAGACAAGCTACCGGGGACCGGTTTCTGGCATTTCAGCCGTCTTCGGCCCGGCTTGCTTGAATCCTGATGGAGCAGTGAGAAAGGGACTCATGTCTGAGTATACCCTGCCACACCTATAGTGGCCAAAAATGATACAGAAAAGGGGGTGGGGATGAACAGAGTGTCTGAATTAAGCAGACCACTCTTACCCAGTCCAAAGATCAGGGCTTGATCCATCACCGTTATTTATCTCACTGCCCCATCCCAGCTCAGAACCTGGCTATATGCAAATCAGTCTGTCCCTGGCCCAGTGCATCATGGGAACAGGGCAGACTAAACTACCAAGCCAATTCTTTACCAGAAAGGAGACAAGCTACCGGGGACCGGTTTCTGGCATTTCAGCCGTCTTCGGCCCGGCTTGCTTGAATCCTGATGGAGCAGTGAGAAAGGGACTCATGTCTGAGTATACCCTGCCACACCTATAGTGGCCAAAAATGATACAGAAAAGGGGGTGGTGATGAACAGAGTGTCTGAATTAAGCAGACCACTCTTACCTAGTCCAAAGATCAGGGCTTGATCCATTACCGTTATTTATCTCACTGCCCCATCCCAGCTCAGAACCTGGCTATATGCAAATCAGTCTGTCCCTGGCCCAGTGCATCATGGGAACAGGGCAGACTAAACTACCAAGCCAATTCTTTACCAGAAAGGAGACAAGCTACCGGGGACCGGTTTCTGGCATTTCAGCCGTCTTCGGCCCGGCTTGCTTGAATCCTGATGGAGCAGTGAGAAAGGGACTCATGTCTGAGTATACCCTGCCACACCTATAGTGGCCAAAAATGATACAGAAAAGGGGGTGGTGATGAACAGAGTGTCTGAATTAAGCAGACCACTCTTACCCAGTCCAAAGATCAGGGCTTGATCCATCACCGTTATTTATCTCACTGCCCCATCCCAGCTCAGAACCTGGCTATATGCAAATCAGTCTGTCCCTGGCCCAGTGCATCATGGGAACAGGGCAGACTAAACTACCAAGCCAATTCTTTACCAGAAAGGAGACAAGCTACCGGGGACCGGTTTCTGGCATTTCAGCCGTCTTCGGCCCGGCTTGCTTGAATCCTGATGGAGCAGTGAGAAAGGGACTCATGTCTGAGTATACCCTGCCACACCTATAGTGGCCAAAAATGATACAGAAAAGGGGGTGGTGATGAACAGAGTGTCTGAATTAAGCAGACCACTCTTACCTAGTCCAAAGATCAGGGCTTGATCCATCACCGTTATTTATCTCACTGCCCCATCCCAGCTCAGAACCTGGCTATATGCAAATCAGTCTGTCCCTGGCCCAGTGCATCATGGGAACAGGGCAGACTAAACTACCAAGCCAATTCTTTACCAGAAAGGAGACAAGCTACCGGGGACCGGTTTCTGGCATTTCAGCCGTCTTCGGCCCGGCTTGCTTGAATCCTGATGGAGCAGTGAGAAAGGGACTCATGTCTGAGTATACCCTGCCACACCTATAGTGGCCAAAAATGATACAGAAAAGGGGGTGGTGATGAACAGAGTGTCTGAATTAAGCAGACCACTCTCACCCAGTCCAGAGTTCAGGGCTTGATCCATCACCGTTATTTATCTCACTGCCCCATCCCAGCTCAGAACCTGGCTATATGCAAATCAGTCTGTCCCTGGCCCAGTGCATCATGGGAACAGGGCAGACTAAACTACCAAGCCAATTCTTTACCAGAAAGGAGACAAGCTACCGGGGACCGGTTTCTGGCATTTCAGCCGTCTTCGGCCCGGCTTGCCTGAATCCTGATGGAGCAGTGAGAAAGGGACTCATGTCTGAGTATACCCTGCCACACCTATAGTGGCCAAAAATGATACAGAAAAGGGGGTGGTGATGAACAGAGTGTCTGAATTAAGCAGACCACTCTTACCCAGTCCAAAGATCAGGGCTTGATCCATCACCGTTATTTATCTCACTGCCCCATCCCAGCTCAGAACCTGGCTATATGCAAATCAGTCTGTCCCTGGCCCAGTGCATCATGGGAACAGGGCAGACTAAACTACCAAGCCAATTCTTTACCAGAAAGGAGACAAGCTACCGGGGACCGGTTTCTGGCATTTCAGCCGTCTTCGGCCCGGCTTGCTTGAATCCTGATGGAGCAGTGAGAAAGGGACTCATGTCTGAGTATACCCTGCCACACCTATAGTGGCCAAAAATGATACAGAAAAGGGGGTGGTGATGAACAGAGTGTCTGAATTAAGCAGACCACTCTCACCCAGTCCAAAGATCAGGGCTTGATCCATCACCGTTATTTATCTCACTGCCCCATCCCAGCTCAGAACCTGGCTATATGCAAATCAGTCTGTCCCTGGCCCAGTGCATCATGGGAACAGGGCAGACTAAACTACCAAGCCAATTCTTTACCAGAAAGGAGACAAGCTACCGGGGACCGGTTTCTGGCATTTCAGCCGTCTTCGGCCCGGCTTGCTTGAATCCTGATGGAGCAGTGAGAAAGGGACTCATGTCTGAGTATACCCTGCCACACCTATAGTGGCCAAAAATGATACAGAAAAGGGGGTGGTGATGAACAGAGTGTCTGAATTAAGCAGACCACTCTTACCCAGTCCAAAGATCAGGGCTTGATCCATCACCGTTATTTATCTCACTGCCCCATCCCAGCTCAGAACCTGGCTATATGCAAATCAGTCTGTCCCTGGCCCAGTGCATCATGGGAACAGGGCAGACTAAACTACCAAGCCAATTCTTTACCAGAAAGGAGACAAGCTACCGGGGACCGGTTTCTGGCATTTCAGCCGTCTTCGGCCCGGCTTGCTTGAATCCTGATGGAGCAGTGAGAAAGGGACTCATGTCTGAGTATACCCTGCCACACCTATAGTGGCCAAAAATGATACAGAAAAGGGGGTGGTGATGAACAGAGTGTCTGAATTAAGCAGACCACTCTTACCCAGTCCAAAGATCAGGGCTTGATCCATCACCGTTATTTATCTCACTGCCCCATCCCAGCTCAGAACCTGGCTATATGCAAATCAGTCTGTCCCTGGCCCAGTGCATCATGGGAACAGGGCAGACTAAACTACCAAGCCAATTCTTTACCAGAAAGGAGACAAGCTACCGGGGACCGGTTTCTGGCATTTCAGCCGTCTTCGGCCCGGCATGCTTGAATCCTGATGGAGCAGTGAGAAAGGGACTCATGTCTGAGTATACCCTGCCACACCTATAGTGGCCAAAAATGATACAGAAAAGGGGGTGGTGATGAACAGAGTGTCTGAATTAAGCAGACCACTCTTACCCAGTCCAAAGATCAGGGCTTGATCCATCACCGTTATTTATCTCACTGCCCCATCCCAACTCAGAACCTGGCTATATGCAAATCAGTCTGTCCCTGGCCCAGTGCATCATGGGAACAGGGCAGACTAAACTACCAAGCCAATTCTTTACCAGAAAGGAGACAAGCTACCGGGGACCGGTTTCTGGCATTTCACCCGTCTTCGGCCCGGCTTGCTTGAATCCTGATGGAGCAGTGAGAAAGGGACTCATGTCTGAGTATACCCTGCCACACCTATAGTGGCCAAAAAAGATACAGAAAAGGGGGTGGTGATGAACAGAGTGTCTGAATTAAGCAGACCACTCTTACCCAGTCCAAAGATCAGGGCTTGATCCATCACCGTTATTTATCTCACTGCCCCATCCCAGCTCAGAACCTGGCTATATGCAAATCAGTCTGTCCCTGGCCCAGTGCATCATGGGAACAGGGCAGACTAAACTACCAAGCCAATTATTTACCAGAAAGGAGACAAGCTACCGGGGACCGGTTTCTGGCATTTCAGCCGTCTTCGGCCCGGCTTGCTTGAATCCTGAGGGAGCAGTGAGAAAGGGACTCATGTCTGAGTATACCCTGCCACACCTATAGTGGCCAAAAAAGATACAGAAAAGGGGGTGGTGATGAACAGAGTGTCTGAATTAAGCAGACCACTCTTACCCAGTCCAAAGATCAGGGCTTGATCCATCACCGTTATTTATCTCACTGCCCCATCCCAGCTCAGAACCTGGCTATATGCAAATCAGTCTGTCCCTGGCCCAGTGCATCATGGGAACAGGGCAGACTAAACTACCAAGCCAATTCTTTACCAGAAAGGAGACAAGCTACCGGGGACCGGTTTCTGGCATTTCAGCCGTCTTCGGCCCGGCTTGCTTGAATCCTGATGGAGCAGTGAGAAAGGGACTCATGTCTGAGTATACCCTGCCACACCTATAGTGGCCAAAAATGATACAGAAAAGGGGGTGGTGATGAACAGAGTGTCTGAATTAAGCAGACCACTCTTACCCAGTCCAAAGATCAGGGCTTGATCCATCACCGTTATTTATCTCACTGCCCCATCCACCCTAAGCGGGAAGGGTATTCTCAGATGTGAGACCCTTGCTCATTGCACCATCAGGATTCAAGCAAACCGGGCCGAAGACGGCTGTAATGCCAGAAACCGGTCCCCGGGAGCTTGTTTCCTTCCCAGTGTAAGAATTGGCTTTTGTAGTTTGGTTTGCCCTGTTCCCATCATGCACTGGGACAGGAACAGACTAATTTGCATAGAGCCAGGTTCTGAAACTGGGATGGTGCAGTGAGCTAAAAAACGGTGTTGGATCTAGCCCTGATCTCTTGACTGGGTGAGAGCTTTCTGCTTAATCCAGAGACTCTGTCCCTCACCACCCCTTGTTGTAAATATTTTTGTCCACCCTAAGCGTGGAAGGGTATTCTCAGATGTGAGACCCTTGCTCATTGCACCATCAGGATTCAAGCAAACCGGGCCGAAGACGGCTGTAATGCCAGAAACCGGTCCCCGGGAGCTTGTTTCCTTCCCAGTGTAAGAATTGGCTTTTGTAGTTTGGTTTGCCCTGTTCCCATCATGCACTGGGACAGGAACAGACTAATTTGCATACAGCCAGGTTCTGAAACTGGGATGGTGCAGTGAGCTAAAAAACGGTGTTGGATCTAGCCCTGATCTCTTGACTGGGTGAGAGCTTTCTGCTTAATTCAGAGACTCTGTCCCTCACCACCCCTTGTTGTAAATATTTTTGTCCACCCTAAGCGTGGAAGGGTATTCTCAGATGTGAGACCCTTGCTCATTGCACCATCAGGATTCAAGCAAACCGGGCCGAAGACGACTGTAATGCCAGAAACCGGTCCCCGGGAGCTTGTTTCCTTCCCAGTGTAAGAATTGGCTTTTGTAGTTTGGTTTGCCCTGTTCCCATCATGCACTGGGACAGGAACAGACTAATTTGCATACAGCCAGGTTCTGAAACTGGGATGGTGCAGTGAGCTAAAAAACGGTGTTGGATCTAGCCCTGATCTCTTGACTGGGTGAGAGCTTTCTGCTTAATTCAGAGACTCTGTCCCTCACCACCCCTTGTTGTAAATAATTTTGTCCACCCTAAGCGTGGAAGGGTATTCTCAGATGTGAGACCCTTGCTCATTGCACCATCAGGATTCAAGCAAACCGGGCCGAAGACGGCTGTAATGCCAGAAACCGGTCCCTGGGAGCTTGTTTCCTTCCCAGTGTAAGAATTGGCTTTTGTGGTTTGGTTTGCCCTGTTCCCATCATGCACTGGGACAGGAACAGACTAATTTGCATACAGCCAGGTTCTGAAACTGGGATGGTGCAGTGAGCTAAAAAACGGTGTTGGATCTAGCCCTGATCTCTTGACTGGGTGAGAGCTTTCTGCTTAATTCAGAGACTCTGTCCCTCACCAAACCTTGTTGTAAATATTTTTGTCCACCCTAAGCGTGGAAGGGTATTCTCAGATGTGAGACCCTTGCTCATTGCACCATCAGGATTCAAGCAAACCGGGCAGAAGACGGCTGTAATGCCAGAAACCGGTCCCCGGGAGCTTGTTTCCTTCCCAGTGTAAGAATTGGCTTTTGTAGTTTGGTTTGCCCTGTTCCCATCATGCACTGGGACAGGAACAGACTAATTTGCATACAGCCAGGTTCTGAAACTGGGATGGTGCAGTGAGCTAAAAAACGGTGTTGGATCTAGCCCTGATCTCTTGACTGGGTGAGAGCTTTCTGCTTAATTCAGAGACTCTGTCCCTCACCACCCCTTGTTGTAAATATTTTTGTCCACCCTAAGCGTGGAAGGGTATTCTCAGATGTGAGACCCTTGCTCATTGCACCATCAGGATTCAAGCAAACCGGGCCGAAGACGGCTGTAATGCCAGAAACCGGTCCCCGGGAGCTTGTTTCCTTCCCAGTGTAAGAATTGGCTTTTGTAGTTTGGTTTGCCCTGTTCCCATCATGCACTGGGACAGGAACAGACTAATTTGCATACAGCCAGGTTCTGAAACTGGGATGGTGCAGTGAGCTAAAAAACGGTGTTGGATCTATCCCTGATCTCTTGACTGGGTGAGAGCTTTCTGCTTAATTCAGAGACTCTGTCCCTCACCACCCCTTGTTGTAAATATTTTTGTCCACCCTAAGCGTGGAAGGGTATTCTCAGATGTGAGACCCTTGCTCATTGCACCATCAGGATTCAAGCAAACCGGGCCGAAGACGGCTGTAATGCCAGAAACCGGTCCCCGGGAGCTTGTTTCCTTCCCAGTGTAAGAATTGGCTTTTGTAGTTTGGTTTGCCCTGTTCCCATCATGCACTGGGACAGGAACAGACTAATTTGCATACAGCCAGGTTCTGAAACTGGGATGGTGCAGTGAGCTAAAAAACGGTGTTGGATCTAGCCCTGATCTCTTGACTGGGTGAGAGCTTTCTGCTTAATTCAGAGACTCTGTCCCTCACCACCCCTTGTTGTAAACAATTTTTTTTTACATCAATGCTGTTTTCTGTGAATGTTAGCTTAGTGAAAGATATGTGTGTGAGCAGATGCAACGTTCAGTTTTAAATGTGACAATGGCGGTCTTGTTCATGTCTTCGGATTCAAGGTCGGTATTCGCTGCCAAATACAAAGATCAAGAAACGCATGCGTGGGGTACATAGTCTGCATTCTTAAAGGAAAGCAAATGAAGGGTTATTTTTACCGCGTTAGCATTGTCGTTTAAAAAGTTACAGTGATTTCCATTATATGTTAAGAAAGTGTCACTGATGAAGACTGAAAATAAATCCTTATAAATAATAGGGACTGGTTTATTTTAGAAAAGGTGGGTAACATTACATGAATTGTGAAAAAAAAAATAATGTAATTGAAAGTGTATGGTTTGAAAATGAAAAGTAGAGGTTTATAGTTCACGTTTTGAAAGCAGTTCTAGAGGGTCAGATGAAAGTGTATGGTTTGAAAATGAAAAGTAGAGGTTTATAGTTCACGTTTTGAAAGCAGTTCTAGAGGGTCAGATGCATGATAGATTTATAAAAAATAGAACATGTTTTTAAATAGTATTATGGAAAAAATATGTGCCTTTATGTACTATTTACATTATTTGCCTGTTGCGTATTCTTTGAGTTTTAGTAATCCTGTGTCTTATAAGTTTTCTAGGGGCGGTTTGAGGTTCATGGTGGGTTTGGGCAGGGAGGGTAGGTTGGGGGTTTGTAATAGGGGGTCCGGGTGGGGTGGAGTGCGGAGTTTAGTGAAAAGTGAGGGGGGCGGGGAGTTACGGTGTTTGGTAATGGAGCAGAGTCAGAGGACGCCACATTTGTGTTATGGGGTGCCACGGAAATATGTATTTATTCTCAGAGGTTTATTATATTAAGGAAATATATCAACATGGTGGCTCTTGTCGTTTTGTGGTTCTGTGCATGTTTATAATGCTGGCCCTGTAGTTTTTGTTTATGAACCTTATTACGACACACAGGGGAGCCACGTTGCACAGTTGGAGATCAGAGACTTAGGAAATAAAAGTTTATAATTGTAAGGGCTCTAAGCGATACAAATCGCCCGTTCTCGGTGTAAAAAATATCACCGCTATTGGTGGTATTTTCTACGGTGTTAGTGCTCGAAGGAGAATAGTAGCATATATGTGGAAGCAAATTGTGTAACAGGCTCAGCATTTCACATTATCTCGTGAAAACAAAAGTTGCTTTTACATAGCAATAAGTCTCTTATAATTAAGGGACGGAGTGTATATAGTGCTATTTAGTACTCTGCTATGTGATTGATGTCGAATATTTCATATAAGGGGGCTTTAAAAGTTTTTCGATAAACTGGTTTTCTAGGGAAGTGGGTGGAGTGTTCCGTGTAAATTGCAGAATAGAAACTAGTAAGAACCAATTGGAAGTGTTGTTTTAAAGTCACATGACTGCACACGCGTGTCTCGACGCCTGTACGCGATAGGTGGGTGCGCGCACCCGGTCGCGCACTATAAGAAAGCGGCCAAAAAACATCTCATAATATGCTCTTGGAGCTCGTTTTGGTAGAAAGAGTTAGTTCTGAAAAGAACTTTTTTTTTTTTTTTGGAAACAAGTGTTATGATGCTTTTGATTTCTTAAAGTTGCTACGACATTTTTCAGTATGTTATACTATCCAAATAAAGTGAAGAAATGTAACTTTTCTTGGAGCATTTATGACTCTCAATTTTGTGTTTTAAATAGAGTAAAGCTTTGCTCTCCGTATACAAGAAGTTCTCCACAGTTCGTGCATTTCATGTGCACGTTCGCAAGATATGGTCTCAAGTCCATTTCAGCACTCGATGGAGATACAGGTCGTCCACCGGAAGATGTGCTGATTACTTCTGATGGTAATAGCGTGGCCTCCGTTTTTCTTGTCAAAGGTGGTCGCTCATTTCCTTCAGATTCGGAAGATGAATGCGGAACGGTAGCCATTGCAGCGAAGTCTTCGGGAAGATGTTCGACGTTGTTTTCTCTTGAGAGTAGAAAAGAAAGTGATGGAAGTGGGTGGAGTGCTGCGTGTAAATTCCAGAATAGAAACTACCAAGAACCAATTAGAAGTGTTGTTTTGAAGTCACATGACTTCACATGCAAGTGTCAGGTCCTGTACGCGATAGGAGGGTGCGCGCACCCGGTCTCGCACTAAAATAAAGCGGCGAAAAAACATCTCATAATATGCTCTTGGAGCTCGTTTTGGTAGAAAGAGTTAGTTCTGAAAAGAACTTTTTTTTTTGGGAAACAAGTGTTATGATGCTTTTGATTTCTTAAAGTTGCTACGACATTTTTCAGTATGTCATACTATCCAAATAAAGTGAAGAAATTTAACTTTTCTTGGAGCATTTATGACTCTCAATTGTGTGTTTAATTAGAGTATAGCTTTCCTCTCCGTATACAAGAAGTTCTCCACAGTTCGTGCATTTCATGTGCACGTTCGCAAGATATGGTCTCAAGTCCATTTCAACACTCGATGGAGATACAGGTCGTCCACCGGAAGATGTGCTGATTACTTCTGATGGTAATAGCGTGGCCTCCGTTTTTCTTGTCAAAGGTGGTCGCTCATTTCCTTCAGATTCGGAAGATGAATGCGGAACGGTAGCCATTGCAGCGAAGTCTTCGGGAAGATGTTCGACGTTGTTCTCTCTTGAGAGTAGAAAAGAAAGTGATGGAAGTGGGTGGAGTGCTGCGTGTAAATTCCAGAATAGAAACTACCAAGAACCAATTAGAAGTGTTGTTTAGAAGTCACATGACTTCACATGCAAGTGTCAGGTCCTGTACGCGATAGGAGGGTCTCGCACTAAAATAAAGCGGCGAAAAAACATCTCATAATATGCTCTTGGAGCACGTTTTGGTAGAAAGAGTTAGTTCTGAAAATAACTTTTTTTTTTTTTTGGAAAGAAGTTTTATGATGCTTTCGATTTCTTAAAGTTGCTACTACATTTTTCAGTATGTAATACTATGAAAATGAAGTGAAGAAATTTATCTTTTCTTGGGGCATTTGTGACTTTCAATTTTGAGTTTAATAAGAACGAGGCTCTGCTCTCCATACAAAAGAATTTCTCCACACTCGTTGCATTTCATATGCACCTTCGCAAGATATGGTCTCAAGTCCATCTCAGCACTCGATGGAGATACAGGTCGTCCACCAGAAGATGTGCTGGCCACCTCTGATGGTAATAGCGTGGCCAGGGCTCTTGTCGATGCTTTTGCATAATGCTCAGGATGCCTTTGTTTAACATGCCGCTGCATGGTGTGTATAGAAAAGAAATATTTTTTATTTGGATTTCCCCTTGAGAGCTCCGAATTGCATATTGTGCAGGTTACTTTTGGCGCATTCACTTTCTTTTGATCTTCAGGATAAGTAAAAAATTGCCAAATGAAAGATTCCTTTTTTCTTCTTAACGGTGGTCGCTCATTTCCTTCAGATTCGGAAGATGAATGCGGAAGGGCAGCCATTTCAGCAACGTTTTCCGGAAGATGCTCGACGTTGTTGTCTCTTCAGAGTAGAAAAGATTGTGAGGAAAGTGGGTGGAGTGCTTCGTGTAAATTCCAGAACAGAAACTACTAAGAACCAATTGCAAGTGTTGTTTTCATGTCACATGACTTTACATGCGCTTCTTAGGACGTGTAGGCGGTGACACTATCTAGTTACGAATGTGATTTCATACTTAGGAACTAGCATTCAAAAAACCTAAGAAATTCACTGAAAAAACCATAGGTTTTACACAGGTTATAGTTAGGAAGTAGCATTTAAAAAACCTATGAAATTCACTGAAAAAACCATAGGTTTGACACCAGTTATAGTTAGCTGGAAATTTTACTGACATAAAACCAATGAAATTCCACGTTATAGTTAGTTGGACTCACTATAACTTGCGCGTGTAATGCACTGCTGATGACATTACATATTACATCACTCATGACATGGTCAGTGACATCACTTATGACATCACTGATGACAGACCTCCTTTAAGTGTAATGTAACCCTTAAAACACATATTGGAAAATAGAAATTAACATTTTCCAAAAAATGGAGACACCCATACCAGTTACAGCAACCAATTCAGTAATTCCACCATCTATATACACATTCTGTCATTCACCAACAGTTCTATATAGTCACTCATACATATACTCACTCATCATATGTAGTGATACACCTATACATTCTGTTACACACTGACAGTCATCCAAAAGTTACTCACACACATACTCACACATGCAAATAAACTATTGAACATCCATTTATTTGCATATACAACTATACACACACTACCACGTTACTTCTAAGGAAACTTATACATACTTACTCTCTTAAACAATCACTTATAGAAACACATACTTATTTAAACAGAAACTCTTTCAATCTCTCACTCTCACATATACTCACTTATATACATCAATAATCACATATACTAGATTAAAACATATGTAGTTACTGATAAACACAATAATAAGACAGTCATTTACTTACTAACACAAACATATACACACCCATCCACCCATACAGTCCTGCACATATGTTGTCTTCAAAAAACATAGAAACAGTGAGTCAGTCATTGATGGATCTATATCATAAGTAACACCCCCACCAAACCATAGAGACACTCATACTGATACTAAAAAAACATCTAATAACCCATATACACACACATGTAGGTACTCATCAACCCATGCAGCCACTTATTCACAAAGTGAAACACTGATACATATATTGAAATATTTAAACATTACTCGCTAATATATGTATTCAGTAAGATACACTTAATAAGCCAGTTATACAATCATTTCTTTAAAAAAAAACATTCATTAAGACAATAATTTAAACATTTATTCTTCCCTCCACCTTTACATATACATATATAAAACATATTTATTTTTTAGAAAGACACACATTCACTGGATGGTGTCATAAGTGATGTCACTGACCATGTCATGAGTGATGTAATATGTAATGTCATCAGCAGTGCATTACACGCGCAAGTTATAGTGAGTCCAACTAACTATAACGTGGAATTTCATTGGTTTTATGTCAGTAAAATTTCCAGCTAACTATAACTGGTGTCAAACCTATGGTTTTTTCAGTGATATATATATATATATATATTACCTACTGGCGGTAGCCAGTAGGTATATATAGTTAGGACCTGTTTCCATAGGAAATCCCCAACATTCTATTGGGAATAACTTTGGCCCTGGTTGATGAATCTTCGCAAATTTCTCAAAGAAGATGGCTCGCTCCGCTCCGCTCCTTCCCTGAAAATTTGGGGGGGATTCGTCAAGTGGGGGCTGAGAAAAAAGGGGGGTCCCAAAACGTGTTTTCCCCATGTTAATTTCCTTAGGACCTTTAGACTCAGCTACAGCTTGAACCGCTGAAGGGAATTACACCAAACTTGTCAAAATGGTAGTGTCTGGTATGCAGATCACGCTTTTGGTAAAATAGTGTAAATCCCTCCAGTGGTTCCTGAGAAAATGAGAAGAGAAATCACATATATATCTATAAGCGCGCACGGGTGCACGCACCCCGCGATTTTTCACGATTTTTTTTTGGGGGGGGTGGGTTGGGGGGCTTCTCTCTTTCATTTTTATGTTTTTAATTTAATTTCGAGGGTGCCCACCCCTCATTTTGCACCCCGAGATCACCGCCGCCGCCCGAGCTGCCTTAAGATGGCCGCCGCCTGGTTGTGGGCGGGGCCGGAAGGACGATTTTGAAGTCCCCTGGCAGGTGCCCACCCTGCCAGGGACATTGCCGCCCTAAGATCGAGTGCCCACCTCGATTTATTGTCTTTTTAAAAGAGCCGGTGCCCACCCGGCATTTGCTGCTTATCCCCCGCCTACGAGTGCCTGGAACTGGCCGCCGCGCTGCCCGCGACGACCCGGAAGTGTTCAGGCCCGCCGGCCAATCATAGCGCGGCCCTAGGAGAGGTGGCCAGAAGTCCCGCCCCGCAGTCTGAGGAGAGACGAGGGGCCCGGCGCCTGAAGGTGCAGGTGGGGCTCCGTTGTGGAAGAGGAGCCCGCGCCGCCAACTGGAGAAGCCTTACAGAGTTGCCTGGTTCCCCCGCGAGGCTCTCCCGAGTGAGAGAGCCCCTCCCGCCGCCAGAGAAGGACACCCGGTCCGCAGGGGAGCCCCCGCCACAGGTCCAGGTGAGTAGGGGCCCGGGGTGTTGATCCACAAGGGAGGGAGGGTGTCGGGACAAGTTCATCATTATGGATGTTAATACTAACATACATAAAACATGTATTTATTCATAATATTTTATAGAGTATACTCAGCCACAAAGGTATCAGTGCACTTTAACAGTAACATATTGCAAGAAACCGGGTCAAATAGGTGAAACCCCGATTCTGTCATGCTGGTAATTTATCTTTGACACTCATTCCGTAATGTTAGAGATCACACTGCCCTCTTCCCCGCTCCAGGCCCTGTTAGACACTGGAAATGCCCTTCCTTAACAAACCAGAAGATTTGCAGCAATGACATTGTTACTAGCCAAGTCAAGAGTGGCTATGAGATGGGGCAGGGGGCCCCCAACCACTGTCAAAGACTGGATTGCAGACCTCCTATACTGCGGTGATAATAGAGGCTTACTCCTCAATGCTACGTGCACCTCAGGCCCCAGAGGTATATGGTCTCCTGTACGTACTCACCCCGGAGGATGGAGAGCAGAAAGATTCACTGCTTCGTGATCTGGGTGTGGCTGTATGCCTTGGATACGGTTGATCGAATGTTGACTTTTGGCTCAGGTAGTGACTGTTGACCACTCCTAGGTTAAATGTACCAATCCTCTATAGGATCTGCTTACGAACCTGTATGTCAGTTCTTGATGACATGTTGTATTGTTTTAAATGAAAACTCTAAAAGTATTGAATAAAAATAAAGGATGCTAAAGAAGAAGGGAAGAGCTGATGACTACATTAGTCCATGAGGTGCAGTTGGGAGAGGTATATGTTTAGTTCTTAGCGAAGAGTCAGTGGATCCGTTTGAAGTCTGACGGAGTCACGGATGGAGTACCATAGTTTTGGAGCTGGGCGGAAGAAGGTCTGTGTTAATGTTTTTACTTTTTGGGATTTCGGAATTTTGAGGATTAGCATCTTGCATTCGTTGCACATCTGTGAGTTGTAGCTCTGAAGTGATTTTCTGAAGGGGTGCGGTGTGGCGCCCTGGCCGAAGCTGCTGACTCTGATGGCGGGGCTCACAGTTCGATCCTCAGTGCCGACGGAAGCTCAGCTCTGCATCATGTGACTCTTGACAAAAGCTCACTTAATCTCCCCAACGGCCCCCAGTGCCCTGAAACCTTAAGGGGTGATATCTTCGTGCTTTACAAATATGGGTTAAAGGGACAGAAATTCGCCCTGGGCTGAAACTTGAGGCCATGGAGTTGAACAATAGAAAAGAGCTTCAGCTTTTGGCAAATCCATCATTGGAATTGCAGATATATGTATTTCTGCAACTAATCAGTAAGCGTTGTATCTAGTGCCGGAGGAAAGGCTGCCTATAGTTCCAAGCAAAAGCATCTATAGGTTGGTGACGTGGCTAAAACGTAAAGTAAAGTACATATCCTAAGATTGTTGATGTGGTGCACTTGTAGCTAGCAGGCACCAGAGTGTCCTCTGTAGCACACCAACAGTAACCGGAATCTCTCTTCTGTGTGCTGTGCACTTTTGTGTGTCTGTGTAGATCTAAGGCACAGAAATTATGTTAGAAAAATTAGCAAAGGTAAGACCGAGTAAGAGGAAGATGACATTACCAGGGGCCCCTTGGAAGATGGGGGCCCTCGGCAGTTGTCCACTTTGCCCTTAAAACATCTTAGCTCTCAATGAAAATATAAGAAATGCTTTCAAATAGGTTCATTTTTACCAGTGATAGCGACTTAGAGAAAGGACATTGTTGCTGTTTCCTCACAGATTGTTTAGCATATTTTTGAAAATTTGAACATTTATTGGAAATGAATCCTCAATAAATCCAAGTAGATAAAAACACACTACAAAGTGAGAGAGTGTGTGACCATGGGGTACAGGTACCATACGATACAGGTCTACCTATGTTGCCATTTCCTTATGGGTTGTTGAAGCACTTTTTTGGCAAGTAGCACGCTACTCTGGAACCCATAAAGGACTAGTTGTGAATTATTATAGTGAAATATGAATGTGATTTGAGTGGTGGATATTTTAGTCAGTTATTTGTATTGAGAAGGATAGTGAAGAGATAAGGGTCATTTTATGGGTCTGGCCTCAACAAGTAAAACATTTTGATGGTGTTTTGAATAGAAATTGCACATTTTTTTGGGGGTTCTTTTTTTAAACTTTGATATATATTACCCCCGGTAAGATTTTTTGTCGTCTTTAAACACGACTAACCTGTTTTTAAGCTTGAATTCACTGAGTGCAACCACTGCTGCATACCTTCTCTATCTTTCCACCCGGCAGGGCGGGTGCCGTGGAGCAACCTGCTGCGGCCGGAGCTGCCTCCTACTGATCCGCACGGAGGTGCAGCCAGAGCCGCCTCTACCTTTTCGCAGTAGGTAATATAAAAAAAAGAAATATATATATATATATATATATATATATATATATATATATATATATATATATTTTTTTTTTTTTTTGACGGAGAGGAAGTGTCAAAAAATTCGACTTATATATATATATATATATATATATATATATATATATATATATATATATATATATATATATTAGTTTTTAAAAAAACCAATGAAATTCACTGCAAAAACCATAGGTTATACACTATATATAGTTAGGAATTAGCCTTTAAAAAACCAATGAAAAAAATAAATATATATATATATATTAGCTTTTAAAAAACCAATGAAATTCACTGAAAAAACCATAGGTTATACACTATATATAGTTAGGAATTAGCCTTTAAAAAACCAATGAAATTCACTAAAAAAAACATAGGTTTTAGGCTTTTAGGAATTAACATATAAAAAACCATTGAAATTCCTCCTATATAGTTAGCTGGACATTTTATTGATATAAAACCAATGAAATTCGACATATAGTTAGGTGCACTAACTATATATTTCGCGCATCCGCAATCCAACGCTGATGATGTCACATATTACATCATTCATGACATGGTCAGTGACATCACTGATGACATCACTGATGACAGCTCATTTAACATCAATAATTACACCACTGATGATATACTTCATGTGATAATACAATGCACCTCCTTACACTCTAATACACCTAGTGTAAAATACAGAGTATCATTTTTGAAACTATTGACACACCAATACCATTTACTACATACCCACTAACTGATTCCTACGTCTACATGCACATTCATTCATTCACCCATAAGGTCATTCGTACATACTGTCACTCATCATTGCAACACTATCATATGCACTCATACACCTATGCAGACACTCACACACTGCCACTCATCCATGGAGTTACTCACACACCTACTCAGTCCTGTAAAGAATCAATCACACTTTCATTTCTTCATCTATACAGTTAAACACAGAACAGCTTACATTTTCACAGATATACAAACACATACTTACTCACTTATACAATCAAATCCTTCATCCATACTCTTATACATCCTCTCATTCTTCAATATGTAAAACATATTTAAACTTTACAAAAACACACAGACACTGGATGATGTCATCAGTGATGTCACTGACCATGTCATGAATGATGTCATCAGCATTGGATTGCGGATGCGCGAAATATATAGTTAGTGCACCTAACTATATGTCGAATTTCATTGGTTTTATATCAATAAAATGTCCAACTAACTATATAGGGGGAATTTCAATGGTTTTTATATGTTAATTCCTAACTATATAAGGCCTAAAACCTATGTTTTTTTTAGTGAATAGATATATATATATATATATATATATATATATATATAAAACAAGCAAAGCCCAACTGAAAAAATTACCAATTCATCAATTTAAAATATCAAGAGATAGGAGACTTATGGTTGGATTTGACCAAATGGAATATTAGGGGTAAACCTTTTTGATATTTTCAAGTTGCCACAGTTTTCTATTTCTCAAGAGAAGTGTAACCTAACAATTCGGGCTTCAAGATAATGAGGCAGCTGCCCTGGAGTCTCCAACCTAAGAAGACCCGTATTGCAGCCCAAACTCTCAAGTGTAAATTTAAAATTTCTAAAAAGAATCATTTTATCAGCAGGTCCAATAACGAGGTTCACATTGAGAAGTGGCCTTAAAGGCGAAGCTGGTGCGAGGAGACGTTTGTATGCCCAGTGGATTATATTTGTCAGTGCTTGCACGACGAAGCTAGAGAGCCCAAGTTCTAGGCTAAGAATTTGTAACCATATAGTAGAGCTAAGGCTACAACATTTTCGTAAGATCGTCCCGTCAGATAGATTTAAAAAATACCAGTGCACCTGATGGAACATGGTGCTAGAAAAGCTTCTGCTTAAATAGACACAGTTATCATCCTCTAGTTTTTTATGTCCCACTTGCAAATTATATGATAAACCTCTTTGAATCTTTGGTTTTGCAATACAAAAACATACCTGTACTATAATTACCTAATCTTCTCAGGTTTCTTTTGATAGCCAATGCCATTAAATCAAGCAAGATGATATTGCTAGTGTGCATGAGAGTATACAATGATTGGGACCTCAATTGAGGTAACATGTATTCAGTTGGAAGTTTTTTAGTTGATGAGGACGTTTACCCACAGGGTGTTGATACGTAATGCCACTTTGCTTCACTCCAGCTGCCTTAAGTTGCCCCTAACCCAGTTTATATCCATATGCACCTGTCAATCACTTTATAAAGAGCAGGCTGCAGGGCCCTGTCCAGCTGTATGCAACACAAAAGGGGGGAGTGAAAAATGGAGTGACTTTCACATACAGGCAGAGTTCGGAAAGCTGTAGTTTGCGCCCCCACCCACCCAATATAAGTCAAATGTCAGAAAGGAATACAGCCCAGATATCTGCTTACAGCGGACACCGTGGCAATGCCAATGTAAATCCTCACTGGGCAGCTTGAGATTTTAGTGTTACATCACATTGCTGCAACAATGCTTCTCTGGACAAACCAGGCCCCCTGTAATTGCTGCTGCAGCTAAGCGCTGGTTGAGTTAAATTACATGAAGACCGATGCCGGTCTTCGACCTCCTGAACTTGACACACAAGTGCATATTTGTGCCCTTCCATTACTGGTGCTTTACAGCAGTTAAAATCTTTTTTAGGTTTATGTATGCACTCTAGTCATCTCCTCAGGTCTTGTCCTTCTACATGGCCCTCCAGCATCTTCTGAACCCAGCAACTTGAGCCTTTGCAGCTACAAGAACCATCTTTACTGAGGCCACCACCTGCAGACCTCCTATGGCCCCGCGACCACACTTTCACCCTAACAACCCTCGGCTTCGAGACACCCATTCCGTTTCTCTGTCCCCTACTTGCTTGGTCTGCCTTTCACAAATAAAAGCGATACAAAAGGGGATGATGGACGGAGCATTTGAGCAAATCAAACATGACCCCAAGTCAACTGATCTGGGTTTAATCTATCACCACTCTTTAGCTCACTCCGCTACCCCAGTTCAGACATGGCCATATGCAAATCAGTCTGACCCTGTGCCTCAAGGGAACAGTTCAGCCCGAACTGCCAAGCCATGTCTTCCCTGGACCGGAAACAAGCATCCTGGGACCGGTTTCGGGTTCATAACCCTTATCAGCCAGGCTATCTTGAATCCAGTGGCAAAGCCAGCAAGGGACCATCAAAATTCCCATCAAAATCCCCATCCCCAACTGAGAGAGGAACGAGAAATTCACACATCTCTGATGAAAAGCACTATTGCACAATCAATGGGGTGAAAAAATGCAACACCACAAGACCTCGGAGCGCATGTATTTCTTGTGTCAGGCAGAGAAGGCAACATTTCATAGCCCTGGTCCTCACGAACACTTGTACTGTGTACTTGCTGGAGCGAGACTCCTGCACCGCAAATAAAGCACAGTCCGAGTGAGCCATCAAGGAAAAAGCAGGCGTCGCTGATAAGATGCAAGAAAACTAGCACAATGTATTTCAGTTATGCCAAGCAGTAGATAGAAATTACGGTGCATAACAGGGATGACCTTCACAGTTAAGTCAGGTAGCAGATCCTGCCCACCAAAAACAACATACAGTATGTGACAGGTTAGGCACAAGTACAGTGATTCAGAGGTATGTAAGACAGCATTAAACTGTAACACTGGGAGCAGGGTCACAGTTGTATTAGGCATCTTTTACAGCGGCATTTGGTTGCATGAACGGTATGTGATAGGTCAACCACATATGCAGTGCATCACAGTGACTTTAGACTGGAGGACCTTAAACAGTAAGCGTGTGGCACTGTTTTATCAGTCATAAGGTACACTGGCTGTCCATTGTATGAGTCAGCTTGCACAGTGTGCGGCACAGCTATGTACATCTACATGCACAGTATCTGTTGTCATTATGTCAGACCACATACACGGTATGAGCTTACAATATACAAGTCAGAAGCAGTATGCATTAAAGGTATGCCTGGATTTTTACCAAAAACACCACACAGCTCATTTCTGTCCGGATCTAGAATTATAGCATGAGCAAAATAAGTAACCAAATATTCACAGTGATAGATGAGCTGAATATGCTACATCCACGCATACGAAAAAATAATACGTTGTACTATACCAATGTTTTTCTAACAGTTGGTGAGAACACAGTTGCTAGTCTGAAATATGCCAGACTACAGACTGTTCTGAGCAATAGTTACGTCAAGGCTACTGAAGAAAAGACCCTAACACATAATGTAATACATTATTACACTGTCAACTCAAAATGGTGTATTTGATAAAATCTCTCATGATAACTATCATCCTCAAACGTTTATCCTCAGGTTCTACCACCTCTAAACCCAATGCATTTTCTCGTTTCACTCATGTCTCTCTCCCCGCAACCCTAACTTTCACCAGTCTCTACGATCTTTGTCCCCAGCCCCTGTTCTAGTGTCACTTGCCCGAGTTCTAACTCTCGATTGGCATAACCCCACGTTCAGCTTTGTCACCATTCTCCGCTTCTTTCATGCTGCCCGGCCATCCCTCTTTCCTTTCATGCCTAGTAACTCATCTACCCTGCACACTTCTCGCCTCTTCCCCGCCCATGCACTCCGCATTTATTTCTCCCAGACTCTCTTCTATTCCTGGTCATGCTCTCTTTCCTCTGCTCACTCCCACCTAAATGCTGCCTCTTACCTTTCTCTGCCACTTCAATTCCAAACCTTCTTTACCTCTCCACTCACCCAATCAGCCAGCCATTCATTTTCACTTTTTAATGCTGTGGGGGTAGAGCATGTCCTCTTTCACTTTTCCTTGCTTTCACCCTAACAACCCTCGGCACTTTTTCACGCTTTCACCCTCGGCTTCGATACACCCGTTCCGGTTCTCTGTCCCCTGCTTGCTTTGTCTGACTTTCACAAATGAAAGGCAGCAAGTCTACAAGCACGACGTGGTTGTAGACATGCTGCCTTTCATTTGTCAATAGGGCACAACACTGAACTGCAGGGCAGATTTTGTGCCTTTGTTAAACTAATCATGTTAATCGCAGCGCTTGATGGGCGCCGCGATTAACATGATTACTTTCAAAAGGGGACACAATTGCACCGTTTTCGCGCCGCACGCATTTTAAAAGCGGCGGCGCGAAGGTCCTCAGTTGCCAGTGCGCGCTTTGTAATTTACAATGCACGCTCCAGGCGATAGATGTGCGCGCCCGCGCATCCGCGCAGCTTGGCAGGAACAGTGGTCTCAACTAATGGGGTACACCTTAGAGGAAAAGTGCTGTTTTTTTTTTATGAACAGGCAAACTGTGTTCCCCACAATACATTGACCCCTTAGATCTTGTACTGCCAATGCGTTAGGAAACAAGCTACTATGGTGATCTACGATGTCATATCACCTTACATGAGTCATAGATCTTAGTAATGAGGAAAAAACTATATCAACCCCTTGTCTCTGGGCAATATGTAAATAGGGTCAAGCTGTCTCAAAAGCTACACCGTCTTGTGTGTTATACAGACAAGCATTTCTATTCTGTCCCCGTAATTCCAGCATGCGCGTCGTATTAACAAAAGTTTCCCAACACATAGAAAGTGAAACCTTCGCCTACCTTTCCGTCGGTACCTCGGACGGTCAGCAGAGCCGTCGGGGAGGTACCGAACGGATGGGCGACCGTAGTTTAATGTCCTGCGCACCTACGGCAGTCTTCCGGGTCTCAATCAGAAATCTCGCGATACCGCGAATACCACAAGACTTTAATCGGAACTACGAAAGAGATGGGAAATGAAGTACAAGTTTGGCCCGTGAAGGTAGGAGCTTGTTGAACACAATATGTACACAAAATTTGTACATAATGAGAAGACATGGGTTCGAAAATAGTCTCTCACTAATCTATCTGTCAAATGGATATCCCGAAATATCCCGAGTATTAATGGTCAAGTCCAGAATTACCAAGACATATGGGATATGTAGTTCATGGAATCCGAATCTCTATAAAGTAATTATGGGATATTGACCTCAACTCTTCATTCTTTCTTGACACTTCATTCTTTTTTTGATAATGTGTATCAATGATGAAATCAGTTTAGGGTAATGCCCAGATGTAATGAAAACATTACTGATTTTGCATTGCACACAGCTTTTGAAATCAATCAATCAATCATAGACATTTATAGAGCGCTCTACTTACCCGGAGGGTCTCAAGGCGCTAGGGGGGGGGGGTGCTGCTACTACCCGAACAGCCAGGTCTTGAGCTTCTTCCTGAAGGTGAGGTGGTCTTGGGTCAGGCGCAGGTCGGTCGGGAGGGAGTTCCAGGTCTTGGCGGCCAGGTAGGAGAAGGACCTTCCTCCTGTTGTCGTTCTTCGGATGCGGGGGACGGCGGCGAGGGCGTGACTGGCTGATCGGAGGTGTCGTTTGGGAGCGTGCAGGTCTCTTAGGTGTCCGGAGATGTGGCTGTGTCGTGGGATGTCGAGGATGAGTCTGGCTGAGGCGTTCTGGATCCGTTGGAGTCTCTTCTGGAGCTTGGCGGTGGTTCCGGCGTAGAGGGCGTTGCCGTAGTCCAGTCGGCTGGTGACGAGTGCCTGGGTGACAGTCTTCCTGGTCTCGGTGGGGATCCACCGGAAGATCTTCCGTAGCATGCGCAGGATGTTGAAGCACGACGAGGAGACGGCGTTGACTTGCTTGGTCATGGAGAGGGAGGAGTCCAGAATGAAGCCCAGGTTGCGTGCGTGGTCTGTCGGTTTGGGTGCGGTTCCCAGGGCGGTGGGCCACCAGGAGTCGTCCCAGGCGGAGGGCGAGGATCCCAGGATGAGGACTTCCGTCTTGACCGAGTTCAGCTTCAGGCGGCTGGTCGACATCCACTCGGCTACCTCTTTCATTCCTTCGTGAAGGTTGGCTCTGGCGGCGGTGGGGTCGTTGGTAAGGGAGAGGATCAGATGGGTATCGTCGGCATAGGAGATGATGTTCAGGTTGTGTTGGCGTGCGATGGCCGTGAGGGGGCTCATGTAGACGTTGAAGAGGGTTGGGCTCAGCGAGGATCCTTGGGGTACGCCGCAGGTGACTTCGGTGGCCTTTGATTTGTACGGTGGTAGGCGGACTCTCTGGGTCCTTCCGTCGAGGAAGGAGATGATCCATTCCAGTGCCTTCTCCTGGATTCCGACGTTGTAGAGGCGCTGCACTAGGGTGCGGTGGCAGACGGTGTCGAAGACCGCGGAGAGGTCTAGGAGGATGAGGGCCGCTGTTTCTCCGTTGTCCATCAGGGTTCGGATGTCATCGGTGGCAGCGATGAGGGCAGTCTCGGTGCTGTGGTTGGCTCGGAAGCCAGACTGTGAGGGGTCGAGGGATCCGTTCATCTCGAGGAAGGCGGCCAGTTGCTTGTTGACGGTCTTCTCGATGACTTTGGCCGGAAACGGGAGCAGCGAGATGGGGCGGTAATTCTTGAGTTCGGTGGGGTCCGCTGTTGGTTTCTTGAGTAGAGCGCTGAGTTCGGCGTGCTTCCAGCTCTCAGGGAAGGTGGCGGTGGTGAAGGAGGTGTTGATGATGTCCCGCAGGTGGGGTGCGATGACAGCGTCAGCCTTGTTGAAGACGTGGTGAGGGTAGGGGTCGGTCGGAGATCCGGAGTGGATGGAGTTCATCATGCGGACGGTGTCTTCGGTGCTGATCGGAGTCCAGGCGCGGAGGGTGGTGGTGGGGGGCGGTGGTTCGGTCGTGTCGGAAGTGGCTTTCGTGGGTTGGGTGTTGAAGCTGTTGTGTATGTCCGCGATCTTGTTGTGGAAGTAGGAGGCGAGGGAGTTGCAGAGTTCTTGCGATGGGGTGATGTCGTTGTTTCCGGCGTTGAGGTTGGAGAGCTCTTTCACGATGTTGAAGAGTTCCTTGGTGTTGTGTGCGTTGTTGTCCAGCCGGTCCTTGAATGCAGTTTTCTTGGTGTCGCGGATCAGTTGGTGGTGCTTCCGGGTGGCAAGCTTGAGGGTGGTCATGTTGTCCGGTGTTGGCTCCCTTCTCCAGGCTTTCTCGAGGGCTCTGCAGTTCTTCTTGGAGCTCTTGAGTTCGTCGGTGAACCATGGGGCCTTCTTGCTGCCGGGTCTGCTGGGCGGGGTCCTCAGTGGGGCGAGTTCGTCCGTGCAGTTGCTGATCCACTTCGTGAGGTTGTCGGCAGCCTGGCTGGGGTTCGCTGAGCTGGCGGGAGGGTGCTGGCTCAGGGAAGCGGCGAGCTGGTCGGCTGTGATCTTGCTCCAGCTTCTGCGGACGACCTGTTGCTGGTGGTGGTGGATGAGAAGACGGCGTCGAGTGTGTGTCCGGCGAGGTGGGTGGGGGTGGTCACCAGCTGCTTGAGTCCGAGGTTGGCGAGGTTGTCGAGCAGGGTGGTGGTGTTGCGGTCGTTGTTGTTCTCCAGGTGGAAGTTGAGGTCCCCCAGGAGGATGTAGTCAGCGGAGGGGAGGGCATGCGGGCTGACGAAGTCGGCGATGTCCTCGCTGAATTGTGTGCGTGGTCCCGGGGGTCGGTAGATCAGGGTGCCTCTAAGGGTGGTCTTCGGGTCGGTTTGGATCTGGAAACAACAGAAAGGTTTATAGCGATGACCAAGGAATAGAGTCGTTCAATCCATTTGTGTCACTTTTCAGTTTAAAAACCCAGCGCTGTTCTCTGAGGAACAGGAATTTGGCGATGTCAGTGACATGCTGAGGGATGCATGGTTGTTCCAAAATAGTCCATGTCATATCCTCAGGTTTATGGTTCAGTTCTAGAAAATGGGCAGTTAATCTCGTGGCTTGTTTCTTGCACCTTATGGTGCTCATGTGTTCCATAATGTGCAGCTTAACCTTGCGTGCCATCATGCCCACATAGTAAAGTTTGCAGGGGCAGAAAATAAGATAAACCACTCGCTCGCTATTACAGTTGGTCATCTTCTTCTGTACCCATGGGCGTTCTGTGCCTATTTCAACTGTCTTAGATTTCTTCGTCATGGGACACACCCTGCAAGTGCCACAAGGGAAATGACCCTGTAGGTTCGGAGTACCCCAGATGGTATCTTGTGTAGCTGCTTCGATGGCGCTTGGCCTCGTGTGTACCAGCTTGTCTCGTAGATTGCTATTTCTTTTGAAAGCAAAGAGAGGGAGGGGCAGGTTGTCACCTTCAACATTGAGAATTTTCCAGTTCTTCAGAATAGATTTTTTTACATCGTTTGACACCGTTGAAAATGTATTCACAAATGTCAACCTCTGAGGCAAGGTCTGTTTGGTATTGACCTCGAGTAGACTCTCTTGATTGTTATTGCTGGCCCGTTTGACCGCTTGCCTGACAACTTTCTTCGGATAGTTGCTCTCTATTAAATTAGCTGTCAGAGTTTTAGCATGTTTGTGAAAGCTCTCTTTAGTGGATCATTTCCTCGGGATACGGAGAAACTGCCCATACGGCAAGTTATCCCTGAGGGCTACAGGGTGGTGGCTATTGTAGCTCAACAGGGAGTTCCTTGCCATGGGTTTAGTGTACAGTTCAGTTTCAAGGCCATCAGGCGAGGCCGTAATCAGAAGGTCCAGAAAGGGCAGTGCATGTTTATCCATCTCTACTGTGAACCTCAAGAAGTTATTCCTGCCATTTAGCCACATAAGGAACTCGTTCACACTTGCGATGTCCCCTCTCCAGACAACCAAAATATCATCAATATATCGCCTCCAAAGGCGGATGGAGTTGCGATAGGGGTTGTTCTGATTGAGGACATGTTCCTGCTCGAACATGTGGACATAGAGATTCGCCATGCTGGGAGCAAAAACGCTCCCCATGCTCGTACCAGATGTTTGGAGGTAGATGGTATCCTCGAATTTAAAGAAATTTTCTTTCATGACTATTTGTGCACACGCCATGATGAAGTGTGGCGGTGTTATAGAATCTAAGTTGCGTTGTGACAACAAAATATTCACAGAATCGAGAGTCTCGTCCTGTGGGATTGAGGTGTAGAGGGACTCTACATCGAATGACACTAGTATGTCTGTCTCATAGTTATATTCGATGTCAGGGATGAGCCTGAGGACGTCTTTAGTATCCTGAAGGAAAGTAGGTGTTTCCTTCAGCATTGGATTTAAAAAGAAGTCAACAAATGTGGAGAGGGGTTCTAGTAAGGACCCAATCCCTGATATGATCGGTCGTCCCAAAGGTGGTCGATTTGGTTTATGAACCTTGGGGAGGACATAAAAATAAGGCATAACAGGTTTGTTAGTAACGAGAAATTTGGCTTCATGTGCTGTTATCCAACCCTCCCTTTCAGCTTCCTCCACAATAATAGAAATTTCTCTTTTAATTCTGTCTGTGGGGTCTTGTTTGAGGGGTCGGTAAGCATTTCTCATACCTAACTGACGTAGACACTCATTACGATAGACTTCGGTGTCGAGGAGAACTATCGCTCCGCCCTTGTCTGCCGGCTTGATGGTAACAGTGGTGTCAGACATAAGGCTACGAAGAGCTAGATGTTCTTCCTTCGTGAGGTTAGAGAATTTCTTGCGTTCTTTTTGTAGAGTGAGGGTGAGATCTCTACTCACTGCTCTTTCAAAAGTAAGTACTTGTGGAGGTACAAGATTGACAGGGGGACAAAACGTAGACGGTTGTCTCAGCCCAGTATTAGAGTCAATGGATTCTACATCAGTTTCTTTGTCTTTAAAGAAAAAGTGTAATCTCACTTTACGAAAAAAGTTAGCCATTTCCCAGGTCACTTGAAAAGGATCGCCATGAGTGGTACTTACGAAACCCAAGCCTCTGTTAAGTATCTTTTCTTCACTCTCAGTCAACACTCTGGAGCTCAGATTTATCACTAATCCGACTCGTTGCTCGTCCCTGCTTGCCCCTGTTTGTTCTTCTTGGAGCTGCGCAAAGTCCGGGGTGAGGGAGGTGGACTCCAATGGACTTGAGCTCTCTGGTTTCTGCGTCTGCCTCTGTGTTGTCCTCGGCCAAACCCTAAAAAACGCTGGTTAGGGAAATTACCTTGAAAGTTTTGATAGGGTAACATTGGGCCCATTGGGCCCATGGGGCCAGGGGGAAAGGGTGGTTGCCAGGGATTAGGTTGCCACCATGGAGGAAATTGGTTTTAAGAACCTCCTCGCCAATTTTGTTGGTACATTCTCCCTCTACCTCTACCCCTTTGTTTACCGCCTTGAGCGGATGAATCAGAATCGCTAGAGTCAGTTTTATCATCGGATGATGAACCATAACCCGATCCAAGTCTACGACCTTTGTTATTGAGATCAGGTGGGACATATCCATCACTAGTGTATGGGTATACTTTCTCAAATTTAAATTTTGCTAAGTCCTTTTAAAATTTTTCCATTTTTGAGAAAAGAATGTTGTCCTTAAATTCTTTGTTGGTCTTGTTTGATTCTTCCTGTTGCTTTATTGCCAGTGGTAGATATACATTTGTCACTACTAATAATCCACTCTCCAACATCTTGGTGCTCAGAGGTGTGGATGAGGGCTTGTGTTCTCAGCGGTGTGGACTAGGGCTTGTGTAAAAAGTACACCTTTCAATAAAGTGATTTACTATTTTAAAATTCTCTAAATTGCCTTAGAACAAAGTTTTGAGTTTGATTTTTGGAATTTGGACTAATTCATTGTTTTGATTTTTCTAATATTGTTCTAAGTTTGTTGTGCCCAGTTGTTTTGAACCAAAACTAGGGAACCATAGAGCTGGACCTGGCTAAACTCAAGATTAGGAAGGCATGGTTGCTTAAGTCCCTAAAGGCCTGAGCTGGGATAGCTGAGGATATTTAACGGGGGGTTAGAGGTGTTCTCCCCATCCTCACCCAAGAGGGGGCTGAGGATGGTGCCTCTTCGATTTTTCCAGTGTTAGCCATGTGGTTCCAGATGGTGGGTGGAGTGCATAGCCCCCGATTCAGGAACCATCACTGTCCCTTGCAGAAATGCAGCTTGAAACCCAGTTAGCTTCCATTGCCAGGAAAGGGAGAAACTAGAGTTGGATAAGAAGAGATGGGAGAGGGTAGAGGGGAAAATAAATGGTGGCAGTGAAAATTATGAAGGGGTTGGTGTGATGGCGCTCATTTATTATATGCTGTACCTTTAATGTACTAAGAATCTCTCATGTGGAGATTCTGGAACTATGATAATTTGTGTTCTGCTTGTCAGTTGAAGTGCTGTCTCCTGTGGCTGAGGTTTAATAAATACCTCCTGACTTCAATCCTTCTGCTACTGAGCTTTCATTTACTCAGAAGACACTACATTTTCATGGCGACGATCGGGTGAACCCATTCATCACCTCAACACAGTGAGAAAAGAAGAACGACTCGTCTTCTCCTCCAGCGGCTGTAAATCATATGAAGAAAGGAAGCGGAGCCTTCCCAGCGGGTGTTTAAAGAAAGGCGGTGAGGAGTAAGGCGGGAGGTTTCTTGAGGAGGATAATTAAATAATTGAAAGATGAACAATGTGCGTTTTCACATTTGACGTGTGAAGTTAACGAGCACTGCTCGCGCTTGAGTTATTTTCTCGCGCTACGCTGCTCGTGCTAATCTGGTGACACAGCGCCCTCTGACGTCTTATCTTCATAACGCGCTGTCATCAAAAAGAACGTTACTTTTGCTCGCGCTATTCTGTTTGTTCCCTGACGTCTCTGTTTGTTCCCTGACGTCTCATATTTATTTGACACAGCGCGCAATTAGAAGCTACACGCACAGGGAAAAGGACAAAGAATGTTCATGACTCCATTCTAAGAAGACGTTCTTTCAGCACTAATCTTTGTTAAAAGATTCCATAATCTTCTCTTGCTTAACAATCACTTTTTCTTAGAGTAAAAGAACACGGCAAGAGAAAGGAAGATTCTAAAAACAGATTCTTCTCAATGTGAACATTCTATTTTTACTTCATAAAGAAGAAAGATTCTTTTATTTCAAAAAAAAGGAAAATAATAAAGACTTTAACAAAAGGAAAATAATAAGGATTTTCACATATTTACAGCATCTAAAAAAAAGAAAATAACATGCAAAATGTAACTCAACCCGCATTTTTTTTTAATACTCCAGGAGAACCCAATATAAAATGGAAAAAATGGAAAAAGATTTTTGCCAACTATGCAAGAGTTTGTGGAACTAACCTGAGTGCAGAAAGAAAGCTAGCTCTTCTCTTACATTGTTTAGGAGGAGAAGGACAAGACGTTTTAGAGCACCTCCCTGACCTTTCTGCTGGAGAACAACGTAATTTAAATGAATATGAAATTGCAATTGCACAACTGGATAAACATTATCTTCCAATAGTCAGTACCATTATGGAACGTTATCACTTTGGCTTAAGAGAAAAAAGAGAGATGAAACTGTAGAAGACTATGTTTCTTCATTAAGAAAGCTGGCGTCCTCCTGCAATTTTGGTTTAACACTTGATGAAAGAATTAGAGATCAGTTTGTACTCAGGTGTGCTCATGATGAAATAAGAAAAGAACTCTGGTTAAAGGATGAACCACCCCTTGAAGAAGTTTTAGCTATAGCTAAACAGGTGGAACATATGACAAAGTGTGTTGGGGAATTAAAAAAAGAAAAGGATAAAACATCCATTGTTGAAAAGAAAGAAGAAACAAAAGTTGAAGAAATTATGTCAAGTCAAGAAACATGAAAAGAATGAAACTCAATCTGGCTCAGAAAAGGATAATTTTCGAACAAATGCTATGTCTCAAAATAATCTTCTAGGGCAAAGTATTAAGTTTGCGTGTTTTAGATGTGGTCAAGTAGGCCATCTAGCTAATTCTCCAATTTGTCCTGCATTAAGAATTATATGTAATGTGTGTGGCAAGAAGGGACATTATGGTAAGTGTTGCAGAACAAAAGTATTTAGACCTGAAATGTCTAGAAAACGTTGGAATCAGTCTCAACCACAAGTCAGAACTGTTACGTTTGAGATAAAATGTGAGGAAGGAGATCATCCAATTCATCCTGTAAAAGTAGGAAATGTAATGATTAATTTTAAATTTGACTCATGTTCTCGAATTACTTTAATTGATGAAGAACTATTTAATACTTATTTTGCTGGTAAAGTCAGACTAATGAAATCTGATGTTAAGCCTCTTGGGTATTCAGATAACCCAATTAAAATGGTTGGTTGTTTCATGGCTGAGATTGAACTTGGAAGCAGAATAATTGTAGGCAAAATATATGTCTCAAAGAAGGGTGATATCTTGTTAGGTTGGGTACATCAAGGACAACTTGGAGTAACTTTAGACCCCAATGCAGATCCGCAGGTACAAATTCATCAAGTAGACATAGTGGAGAACAATGAGTCAGATAAGGAATTGGGTGAGAATTTAGCTAGTAAGTTTCCCAAAGTATTCAGAGAAGATTTAGGTTGTTTGAAAGGTTATAAACACCGCATTAGATTAAGAGAGAATGCAGTACCTGTTATAGCAAAAGTGAGGAGAATACCATTGATGGAACAAGATAAGGTAAAAGAGGAAATAGACACATTGTTAAAGAATGATGTCATTGAACAAGTGGAGGCTACTGAGTTGTTGGCTCCCGTTGTCATAGTTAAGAAGCCAACTGGAGAAATCAGGCTCCGTGTTGACTTGAGAGCATTAAATAAGGAAGTAGTTGTGGACAAGTTTCCCCTTCCGAATATTGATGAAATGGTAAGCACACTAGAGGGCGCCAGATATTTCACCACACTAGACCTTGCCTCAGCCTATCACCAGGTTGTATTAGATGATCATTCCCAGGACTTAACTGCCTTTATCACCCCCATGGGAACTTATAGGTATAAAAGGATGCCGTTTGGCCTTGTGTCTGCGGCTTCCGTCTTTCAAAGAATTATGGCAAGAATTTTAAGAGGGTTATCTGGTGTAAGATGTTACCAAGACGATTTACTTATTTATGAAAATAGTTCAAAAGAACATTTTGGTCGTGTGTATGCTGTTCTCAAACGTTTGGAGGATGCAGGTATGACACTAAAGAAAAGTAAATGTAAGTTTGGTGTGAAGGAAGTAAATTATTTGGGACATAAAATAACTGACAAAGGCATCTTTCCTAAAAAGGAATTGGTTGACACTATCAACAAAATAAAAGATCCAGAGAATAAGGAGGAATTAGTTTCCTTCCTTGGTATGGTGGAGTTCTATGGAAAGTTTATTCCTAATTTTGCAGACAAAACACAGTCTATGAGAAGGTTGACATCTAGGAATGTGGAGTATGTGTGGTCTGATGAATGTAAAACCGAATTTATTGGAATTAAATCTGAATTGAATAAGGCTCCCTCCCTCCAGGCATTTGTGCCAGGGTTACCTACAATTTTATTCACTGATGCTAGTGAAAAAGGCCTTGGTGCCGTCCTAATACAAAAAAGAGATGGGAAGGACAATTTGATTTGCTGTTCTTCAAGATGCCTAAGGGGTTCGGAATTAAATTATTCTGTAATAGAAAAAGAGTCCCTTGCCATCTATTGAGCTCTGAGAAAATTAAAAATCTAATTTGGGGAACAAAGATTCTGATTTTCTCTGATCATAAACCGTTAAAAGAAGTTTTTGATAAGAAGGGTTTGGATGCGATTTCATCAAGAATTAGAAAATGGATTGTTTCTTTACAAGAGTTTGATTTCTCTGTTGAATACATTCCGGGAGTATCAAACAAATCTGCTGATTGTCTCTCGAGAATGGTTGGGAAAGAGAATTTTGAAGAAGATGATGTTTTAGGTTGTTCTGATGACTCGATAAATGTATGTGAGATTACAGAAGGAGCGATTGAAGAAAAGGAGTGGAGAGATGAGCTTGAAAAGGATGAAGAGGTTAAAAGGGTAATGCTTTCCTTGAGCAATAATTGTCGTTTAGAGAAACCTTGGACTTTGGTTTCTGATGAACTTTCTATTCATTCTGGGCTTCTAACTCGGGGTACAAAAATGGTTCCTCCACTAGGTATCAGAAAGAAACTTTTATCTCATGCTCACTCTGGGCATCTTGGTATTGTGAAAACCAAAGAAATTTTACGCATGCAATTCTGGTGGCCAGGGATGGATCTGGAGATAGAAAGGTTAGTGAGAGATTGCCCAGAATGCTCTGCCAGTGATAAAATTCTTAAGACTAGGCAAATTCCCATGGTAAAGAGATCCCTTCCAAAGCATCCTTGGGATGAATTAGCCATAGATATAGTTGGTCCTTTTTCAGGTGTGAGTGATACACCTTATCTTTTAGTTCTTCTGGATCTGTATTCCAGGTGGATTGAGGTGAGCGCAGTAAGGGAAATTACTTCTGAGGAAGTAATAAAGTTTCTAGATACCATCTTTAAAAAAGAAAGTTTTCCAAATAGTCTTCTTTCAGATAATGGACCACAATTCTGTTCAAGGGTTTTTGAGGAGTTTATGGAAAAATCTGGAATTTTACATAAAAAATGTTCATTGTATCACCCAGAAACTAACGGTGCAGTAGAGAGGGTCAATAAAACCTTGAAGGAGGCTATACAATTAGCAAGGTCATCTGGCTTGAATTGGAAATCTGTCCTTCAAGAGAGAATAAATGCTTATCGTTATGCTCCTCACTCGACTACAGGTAGATCTCCCTTTGTTTTGTTTAAAGGAAGGGCTCCCAACACCTACTTGTGTCCTGGTTGGATGGATCTTAATAAAGGTCTGGTTGATAATGGAATTGGTGAGTGGCGAAGGAAGGAAGAAAAGAAGCAAGATGAGAGGAAGATTTATTTTGATAAGAGAAATTGTGTGAATGCTCGGAAAATTCTAGTTGGTGATCTTGTTCGTATCAAAGCTCCTGTTGGTTGTAGAACCTGGTCCAAATTCTCTGATGTGAAAGCAGTAGTGAAAGTATTCAGGAATGCCATTAAAACAGAGGATGGTAGAATTTGGAATAAAAGCAGAGTTGTTGTGGTTAAGTCAAGAATACCTGTACGTGATCTCTCGCATGAAAGACAAGGTTTGTCTCATTCGTTTTCCAATTGCGCTAATGACTTGAATTTTTCCACGTTCCCTTCAAGATGTCAAAGGGTACGTAGACCCCCCTCTTATCTAAGAGACTATGCATTATAACTTAATCACTTTTCTTTCACTTGTAATCTTGTTTTCATGTTCTTCTTTGTTCTTATTTTTCTGTTGGGGGAGATGTGTGATGGCGCTCATTTATTATATGCTGTACCTTTAATGTACTAAGAATCTCTCATGTGGAGATTCTGGAACTATGATGATTTGTGTTCTGCTTTTCAGTTGAAGTGCTGTCTCCTGTGGCTGAGGTTTAATAAATACCTCCTGACTTCAATCCTTCTGCTCCTGAGCTTTTATTTACTCAGAAGACACTACAGTTGGGATGTCCAGGGGTGGTGGATTTACCCGCAAACGTCCCAATTATATAGTTTCCAAGTATGCAGAGCAGGGGGTGATATTGATAAGTGGCTAGCAGCCTTTGAAAGGCCCTTAAAATGAGTAGGGTCCACACTACGTATTGGGGTGCAATCCTGTGGGAGTTGTTTCCATTAGATGGGAGGGATAGGATTCTGACCTGAGGGGGGGGATGCAGAATCGTACAGGTTGAAGATGGCATGCTTAGTCAAGCGATTTGGTCTGACTCCAGTGCAGTAGAGGGTGAAGTTTAGAGACACCCAGAAAGTGAGTTCAAAGTCTTGGGTAGACTTTGTGGACGTCTCAGTGGAGGCACTAGAAGGCTGGATTGGTGGTAACAAAGTAGAAACATATGAGGGGTTGTATAATTTGTTTTTAAAAGAACATATTTTGACTCATTGTGCAGAAGAGAAGTTATGCCAGTATCAAGTGGAGTCTAAGCTGACAGACCCCAGAGAGCTGGGGTAAGCAGCTGATGAGTGGGTGAGCACCACGGTTTCCAACCAGTACCAGAAGAAAAGAGGACAGGGCTCTCCCCCGGCGAAAGCCCAGAAAAAAAAGGGAAAAACAGAAGGAGTCATCTATAAAAAAAAAAAAACTTGAACAAGGGGGGAGGCGAACCCAAACTCAAAGGGAGGCAGTATCAGAGAAGGAACAGTAGGTTCTTTGACTCCTCAAAGGTGGGTAAGTGCTTTGACTGTAACCAGCCAGGGCACAAAAAGAGGGATGCTGTATGTACCAAGACGCATCCCCACCAGGGGTCCATCCTCAAGAATAGCCAATGTAAGTGTGGTGGTGGTGAGTGGTGTCTCAGTTAGGGGTAGGCAGTGGTGCCTTACCTCCAAACATGGACAAGTACAGGCAGAGGCCTAAAGTGAATGGGACTGAGGTTGAGGCTATACGAGGCACAGGGGCTAGTGTAACTATGGTCCTGGACAAGCCTGTGCCTCAGGAGGGGTTATTACCTAGTGAGTTTCATCAGGTGACGTATGCAGACAGCACACCCAAACTCCATCCTATGGCTGTGGTTAATTTGGAATGGAGGGCGTGACAGGCACTATGAAGGTGACTTTGTCTAAGGTACTCCCAGTCCAGTGTTTACTGGGCAATTATCTGGAAGCCTCTAAGTGGTCAGAGGTGGAGAGAGGTCTCCATATGAAAACATTGGAGCTCCCTGAGTGGTATGTGCAGTGACTATGTCATAGACTAGCCAGAAGGGAAAGGCTGGAAACTTGAACCCTGGAACAAAGGGCCAAGCATCCAAGGGCAAGGGCACTGGGTCTGGTGAGCCATCCCAGGCAAATCCAGGGGTAGAGCAAGAATCTAACCCTGATGGGACGGGGTCTGGTGTCTGAGGGAGGGTCACCATCCCTGCCAGAGCTGTCAGATTTGGCAGAACTGACAGGAACAGGTGGACACTCCAGAGAGGAGTTCAGTAAGGTACAGAGAGACTGTCCCACCCATGAGAGCTTGAGGCAGATTACCTCTAAGCAAGAGGAAGGGGATGACAGTGGGTTTCAAAGAATCTACTGGGAAGATAGACTGCTTTATACTGAGGCCAGAAACCTCAAGGAGGCGGCCACCAGGAAGTTGGAAATGCCCTAGAAGTACAGAGAGTTCATCCTGACTTTAGGTCATGATATCCCCTTGGCAGGGGATGTGGGACAGACAAAGACATGGAACTAGTTGGTGAATCATTTCTACTGGCCCCAAATGTATGTAAAAGTAAAGGAGCTTTTCAGCTCCTATGTCACCTGTCAGGCCAGTGGCAAGGCAGGGGGCAAGACAAAGACTCCCCTAATACCACTGCCAGTGGTTGGAGTTCCTTTTAAAAGGGTGGGGATGGACATTGTTGGTCCCCTGAACCCATCTCCTGCATCAGGGAATAGGTATATCTTTTTGATGGTGGACCATGCCACTAGGTACCCTAACACAATCCCTCTTAGAGGCATATATGCTCTTGCAGTGGCTAGTAGTTAACAAAAGAATGCCAATACTGTCTTCATTATTTGGTTTGATTTTGAGCGAGACATACAAATTAAACAATATGTTTCGTTACTCTTTTTTTGTCTGAATCAATCTCATTTATTTATATTTGCTTTTGCTTCATTATTTTGGCTGTAATTTCACGAATTTTGTATTTCAAACACCATCTGTACAAAACATATACATATTACACAAAATATTCATAAAGCATTATCCTCAAAACATTTCTATTCATACTCTCTATCCACTTATTCTCCAAACATTCACTCTCATACATACACAAGCATCACACCTCATTTACACTGGAATTGCACTATTCACAGTATGCCATAGACTATTTTTCAGGAAAGATTTTAACAATTACAAGATTGGTTGAATGATCTTATGGCTCAAAGTACAGTCTACGCGTTTCGAACTCGTGGTGATTATGGAGTTCTCATCAGGACAAAGGCTCCTTCAATTAAGGCCTGTGTGATGACTTATTTAAAAAACAAACAACGCTGGACCATTTTAGTTCTCCATGGTTGCCGTTCATGTAATGACAGCACCAGCTTGACCTTGTGATTGCTCAAGCTGGCACAATGTACAGAATCGTTGTCAACGTGCCGAACGATGGTTTCACTTCGGATGCCGAGACGACTCTAAAAAGGTAGTCGAGATAACTCGTCCACAATTCTGTACATTGTGCCAGCTTGAGCAATCACAAGGTCAAGGAAGAAGTTCCAGATATTTGGAGAACTTAAGAGCAACTTTGAAAAAACCTCCTTAAGTGGACCAACCCAACCTGGCCAGCCAAGCCAGCAACCCTCAACAGCGAGCCGGCCTTCTCTCCTGGTTCATCCCGTTGAAAAACTCCAGAGGTCCAACTTCCAGAGTTTGACTGGGAGCAGGTCGAAACCCAAGCCCATGACCCTCGAGAAATATGGCCTGGCAAAGAGCATTGAGAGACCCTGGGAGTTTAATCTATGTAAAAGTTTCTACGTTCGAACGTGGAAAAGGTGACCGGGACTAACCACAAGAGTCATGCCACCCAGATTCAAACTTGAGTCAGCCTGGATATCTAATTCATCCCGAAGGATAGCGCAGGAGGTCTGAATTTCATAAGTTTGACCGGGATCTCATCGCAAGGCAAGCCGGGCGAACCCTCACTGAATCCTGACTGGCTCAGATCTTCGCCGACCCCGGGAAGTAAAGCTCCAGAAAAGTTTCTAAGTCAGGAGGTAAAAACTTTGACCGTGGCCTACCGCGAGGGATAGCCGCACAGGGTCTATCACGGCCGCTCTGAAACTTTGATTTTGTTCCGGTCAAGTGTGACAAAATGTCCCAATAGGTGCTAGTGGTTTCTATGTGCTATATACGGCTAAATCATTTAAAAAATCATATCTCCGGTTCCCTACATTGGATTTCTTTTCGTTTTGGTGTCGTTTTACAGAAAAAAATATTTCCTATTTTTATAAATTGGTTTCGGATTTGTATTGTGTGTTGTATTATTTACTGAATTTGTGTTGTTAAATGCTTTACATACTTGTATCTGATGTTATGCATGCACTTTCCATCAAAATGTTTCAAAACTGAAGGGTTCTCACTATCTCCCACCATTGAAGTTTCAGAGTAGGTACATTTTGGAGTATGCTTTTCAATCCAGCAGCATTCACACAAAGTGAGCACCAGAAGTGATAATTTAGGTCAGGTCTGTAGCATAGGTCTCGACTGACTGTGTCTTAAATAGTTGAAGAACTAGTATGGTGGTAATTTACCAACTTATTCAGGGAAAACTATTTGTTTATCACTTCAGCTTTAAATTAAAATACTGCTTTTGGCTGGAAGCATATCAGCATTTTGTAGTATCCTGCTCTTGTTAATATTATGTGATTTACACCTCCTGCTCAGTCAGTGTGTGTGCTGTGTGCTCAATAGAATATTGGAGTCATGATGTGCCTCGGAATGTTGGGAGACTGTGAGGTGAAGTGACAGTTGAGCATTGGCTGAGCAGCAAGCAGGCTGCTCCTAAAGGGGCTGCTCTTGAGAACATAACTACTTGTACTTTTAACTATCTTCAATGAGGGGGGCGTGGCAACGCAGGCATCTAAAATGGCCGCCTGTGCTTAAAGCTCCGCTTTTTCTTTATCTGGACCAATGGGGAAGATTCTCTAACCAAGTTTTTGCATTGGCTGAATGCGATAGATTCGAATCTTAAATTTACTGCCCATATGAGTTCAGACGAAGTAGAATTTCTTGATATTCTAATAAAACACCAGAATAACAGTTTGGAAGTAGATTTTTTTCATAAAACCTACGTCTAGAAATACTCTGCTGCATTTTACAAGTTTTTATCCCCGGCATCAACGGCAGAGTATCTCTTTTTCCCAATTTTTGAGAGTCCTTAGAAACTGTTCAAATATCAAAGATTTTGACAGGCAAGCAGCAATTATGAGAAGTAAGTTCAAAGAAAGGGGCTACCCACATCGATTAGTACGTGATTCTTATAGGCAAGCAAGGTTTTTTGATCGTGATCACCTACTGCGCCCCAAAACAAAAATAGAGACATCCAGAGAGAATCAAAAATTTGTCTGTGTTATCAGGCACTCTACCGTAGACTCAAAAGTAAAACAAGTTATTAATGCTAATTGGCATATTCTAAATACCAATCCAGACCAAAAATCTAAATTGATGAAACCCTTGTTTGCCCATCGGCGGAACAAGAATATAAAGGACATGATCCTCCATTCACGCTTTAATAATGACAGTAAAAATAGAGCATTGAGTCAGAAATCAATAGATGGTAATCGACCGATAAGGGGAACGGTAACATGCTCCCCTTGCAAATCTTGTGACTAAATAATAGGAGGAGAAACCTACATACGTAAGGGTTATACCATTAAAGCCTCCCACATGTGGAATTGCAAGACACAAAATATTATCTACTTGATAGTCTGCCCTTGCAATTTAGGATATGTAGGGGAATCAGCAAGAGTGATTCAAACCAGGCTCACTGAACATCGTTCTGCCATAAGAACGGGTAAATTGCTAGCTCCCCTTGTGAAACATTTTATTGAAAAAAAACATAGACCAGAAGATAGCAAAAAATTAACATGGCAGATAATAAAGGAGGCTCAAAAATTCGCAAGAAACGTGAGGTTTTTTGGATCTTTTCTCTTAATATCTTTATAAATGGGCTTAACAGCGAAATACCTTGGAAGAATGCCTTGATCTAATATACCTTGGGAGAATGCCTTGATCTAATATACCTGGTTTATTTACAGACGTGAGACGCAGATGATCTGAGGATATAACATCTGTGGTGATAATTTTAGGGCTGCCCTTTAAAAATATTTCTAAAGTACAAGGAATTGAATCCATTACCAAAATATTAATGTTAATTTAGCTAATATTAATAGATAATTTTCTTGGTGTTATGCAGTTTTTCATGCTGGCACCACATGTGATTTCTAATTGAGACGAGAAAATAGTCTTTTTTCTATATCTACTGTTCTAGATTTCCGACTGGTAAATCTAGAAAGACATACATAATGTTTTGTAATATTAACAATAGAATTATTATAGAAGCACATGTTGCATATAGCTTCTTCTAAACGCCTATACAAAAATTATTTTTAAAAAAATGAGAGAAACAAACATTTAAAATAATGGCGCTATGGCTGCTCCATTGGTTCTGTTCCGCTCGCTCTAGTTTTTTATTGTAAATGAGTCGCATGGTCCATTAGGGGTGTGTCTTCACAAAATAAAATGGCGCGGATGTCGAGCGCGGCTGTTAAACCGACTCCCCACAAACGCCAGCGTATGGAGAGCGCTCAGGTCCATTTATATCGGAAAAAGAAGCCACATCAGGTAAACAAGATAGTTTAGATTTAGCTTTAGCCATATTAGGAATCACTTTTCAGATATTATATAGATATATTTTTATATGGTTGTATCTCTTTTAGGCATAAAGGGAAATTGTGCATCAGAACACGGAAGAATAGCGTGCAGTAGAAGACGCTCTTTTGTCTCGTGTTTTTTATCAACCGCAAGGTTCTATATCTACATCTTCAGGCCCCTTTAATCAAGTACAGCTGTATCAGGTACGGGCTTTTTAAGGAATTACATTTGCTATAAATAAGGGTTAGGTGACATAGCAATATTGTAAGAATAAGAATTCATACTCTTCCTGTTTTTTAGTTATTGACCATACAGGCTCAAAGGAAAAATATTCTTGAAACACCAATTTATTTGTTGAAAGATTGGAAGTCCGCTGTTCCCTCCTTTTAAACTATAAGCAGGACTAGTACTCCATTTTGACTTGATATATCAGATAAGAGGTGATTTTCTATATCCATATTTAATTAATAGTTTATTAAACCTATATCAAACTATTTTCTTGACGGGTTTCTCTATGCATTCATTCAGGTACTCGCAGCTCATTTCCTTTTGTTAGGACTCGTTTTCTTCAAAGTGTTTATCTACAAGACACGCATTGATGTTTCTCGCTGCTATTTAATCAGGTACTGAAAGTATACATAGAGTTACATGTATCTAAAAATCTGGAATCTATGTTGTTTATCATATGCTGCCTAAAAGTATCTCCGTTAAATAAGCTTTGCACTTGTTTTTTAGAGAGAAAGAATAAAAACCTGTGACAGCTTTTTCCATCCTTGAAATAAATTAACCGTCCTGAAATTAAATTCATCGTATGAACCAATTAAAAGGTATATCAAATAATCATCATTTATAACTGCCTTATTTAATACAGATAAAAGTGGCCTTTTGTCAGCTAATAAATTCCATATACCCTTATGGGCTATATAATGTTCATTAAGAATAGGGTAGTTTTGACTTTAGATAAACTGAGAATAACTGGAAAATTGTATTCCAGTTATATAGTGACCTTGCAATTGACTAGACGGTCATTATATAAAACTTGGTTCTTTAGATCTCCCCTATTTCCAGACTTTTCAAATTATTCATAATTTGACATGTCCTAGATCTCCATTTTTCTACAACATACTCATGGGCACTCATCTAATTTTTCTCAATGTAGGATATGCATATATGTTTTTTTTATAAAAAATCTGTATCCAAGTTTGAGATACCCTCTTGTGTGCTTTTGCTCTTAATACAATGTACTTAAAAATGTGAACTGTAGAATTGTTGTCATGATTTTAATATTATGTATTTTTAAATTTTTGTAGAATTTTGTGGCAATTCCTGAAGAAGGCGTTTGATGTACGCCGAAACGCGCGTCGGATACAGAATTTTGTTCTATCTGCCACTTCTTTTTATGTTTTTACTATATGGATATACAAATTAAGTAATGTGTTGTAATGAAATGTATGATTTTTTTTTATTAACTTTTTATTCAAATTTAGATACAATTGCACACTTGGGTATTTCATGTTCTTTTTAAATTTTCTGTATTGTTTTTTCGATTACATTATTGTTGTTTAATTTTATAAATGTCGATTGCCTAGGATTGTTATTTCCCAAATAACTTGAAGCTCTGCCGGCCAGGAACATGTATTGATCCGTTTGGGCATGAAGAGACCCAGCTAGCGGATCAGGAGGCCCGTCACTATCTCTAGGAAGTGAGGCAGAACCGATTGACACCTCCAGGCGGCCGCTCCAACACTTTCAACCTGAGTTACGATCTGATGCACAGGACCGCACTGAGGCCCTGGGCGGCGGCCTACACTTTGGCTGGGAGCTATGGAGATCGTGCTGCGGGGTGAGCGGAGGCCGCCGGTCGGCTCCGGAGTCAGGTAGAGTTCCCCCCTGCTTTTGTGTGACTGTCCCCCCCTGCCCTCCCCCTAGGGAATACATTTAGCCGGCTGTGGGCGCGGCGTACCCATAGCACGGCCCGGCCCGGATGGGGCACTGGCGGCCTAAGTCAGAGACCGCATCGGGGACAGGCCTTCCGGTCTCCAGGACGCCTGGGGGGGAGTGGCGGGGGCGGCTCCCCCGGCTCTGCATTTTGGGTCGGGGCAATCGCTGGGCTGACTGTGCGGCTCCTGCTCCCTCCATCGCTTCACAAGCATGCTTGTTGGGGAATGAGTGACAGCCGGGTTGGGCTGCCTGTAAGAGCCCTGAGGCCCTGATCGCTGCTGCAGTTGGTGTAGATGTGCACTTCAAATGAGACACCAGCTAGATATGCTGCTGCTTCGCCTCATCAACCACTACACTCAGCCATAAACGCCTTGCCAAACCCTACTGGCTTTGTTCAAGTGCTGCAATTAAACCCACCCCCGTGGCCTCCGGCATTTAATACGCTCGCTTTTGGGGGGGCAAGAGTGGCCTGCTCCCTACTGACTGTGGCTCCACGGGCAGTCCCATATCTCCCCGGCCAACTGCCGGCCCTCGTGAAAGCTATTGGACTGCGAATTGCTGTTACTGTGGAGGCTGATACCCGCACTGCTACAAGCCTAGTCCTGGTTGAAGCAGACAAGGAGGGCACTTTGATAATTGTGACCCGGTGGCACAGTGGTGGATACACGCTGCACTTTTCCATTGCTGGATTCCGAGCCACTTTCGCGCCTAGTTGCGACTAGATGGCCTACACCCTGCTGCTGCTACCCTGATCACCCTTCACGCCTGTGAGTTCCAGTAAGGTCCACTGGCCCTACACAGGCCTCTGCATGACTATCAGCTCTGCCCACACTTCCCTGGTAGAGCCTCTCAACTTCCCTGTGTCATGGGCCGCAAAGACCCCAAGCAAAGGACCTTACTCTTTGGGAAAGTTGCTGACAACCCATCTGAGGATCGCACCGACATGGCAGACGACAGCCACGGGGCTGAGGATGCGGAGGACCCTCAGTCCCTGACAGCGGCCATGCTCCAAGAGATGAGAGCAGGATTTTGGGCCCTAGACGGAAGATTCAACGCAGATATGGGCTCTAGGATGCAGGCACATGATCGACGATTGGATGTGGCGGGGGCGAGGATATCGGATATGGAGGCTGGCGCAGCACAAACTCAGAAACGTCTGGACAGGATGGCGCGAATTTTGAAAGAGGTGGCGATTAAGAACGAGGACTCGGAAGTGCGTAGTCGACAAATCAACGTTCGCATCTTAGGCATACCAGAAACAGCCACAACTGGCCGCATGGATCTCTTCATTGAACAGCTGCTATCTGATTTATTTGGTAAAGATTCTTTCACTTCGGTATTCATCGTAGAACGTGCCCACAGATCCCTGGGCCCCCGTCCCAATCCAGCCCTGCCTCCGAGACCTATCATTGCTAGAATCATGAACTTTAGGGATCGAGATTCTATTCTGTGTGCCGCACATGAACGTGGTGAAGTGCAGTGGCAAGGTTCTAAACTTTCCTTTTTTCCAGACTTCACTGCAACAGAACGAGAAGCGCGTCACAAGTTCAAAGGGGTAAAGGCTGCCCTGAGAAATCTGGGACTGAGGTAAGGAATGCTGTATCCGGCTAGACTTAAGGTCGATGTGGGAGGCCGTTCCCGTATATTTGACATCCCAAATGAAGTGCAGGAGTTTTGCCATTCTTACAAAAAGGACAACAGCGGATCGGTGGCGGCGGCAAGAGTCTCGTCCCCTCCCCAGAGTGTCTCTGAGGCCAGCATGGAACTCTTCTCCAACCCAGGGATTGGATGATGCAGCAATGGTGTTTGGGATTTCTGCGTTTGATTCTTGAGTTATATGGTTTCTTTACATTCCTTGTAGTTATATTTTATGTGTCCGGCAGGCGTGGCATTGCCACGCCTCAAGGTGCGCAGCAGGTTTTGGTTTCTAATGGTGTGGGTTAGTTTATCCACTTCTGGATTTGAATTCTACTGGCACCACCAGATATTTCGGTGGGCTTGGGTTTTCCTCGCTAGGGGAAGGGTGAGGCTGGGAGGTGGGAGGTGGGGGGAACACATGTATTGTATACAGCATGCTCAGGGAACAGACGCATATGGCACTACCACATGGCACTTGGTATTCTTCATTAAACACAGATTTGGCTTCCCAGTTGCAGTATGGCGCAGTGAGGTAACTTATCAACAATGGGGAGCGTGAAAGTCACGCTCCACACCCAGATGCACTGCAGTTAGTGGATACTAGATCCAACTCATTGTAATCCATTTGTCCTTATTTTATATTCATCCAATTATTTTCCAAAAGTTTGTCATCTTTGTCTTCTTTTCTTTGGGTTTAATCCACATATTCAACATATCGCGTTTTAGGAAACTTGACGTAGTAACTTGTGCCCATCCAGGCTTCTTTGTACATACGAATCCAACGCAAAAAATAGTTCAAAGCAGTATAACTTTATTCATGACCCAATGCATTTCGGGCAATTCTTTTGCCCTTCGTCAGGGGTAACTGTGAATCAATGATTATAAACATTCCATTAATAATCTTTTAAACAAGCTTAATTTCACATTTCACAAATCATGAATTTTATATATAGTTCTTACACAATCGTTACGTTAATTAATTACACAAGTGCATTTGTTATGCTATCCGTCCTTTCTATCTCAACTCTATTAAAAAATATATAAAAACCAACAGTACAAGCAAAGTCATATTTCAACTCAACCCCCGTGCCTCTTTCATCCCTAAATCATGTTCCGTGCATATCTAATGGGGAGAACACTAGCCCTTTATCTAGACTTTTTCGCGTTGCATATTTTACCGCGTTCGTGCTCCTTTCTATTAAACGCCGATTCAGCTCACGCTTCACAGCCTCTCGTTTATACTACCTCCCATGTTCATGTTCCTTACTCTTTGCACGCCGATAGCTTATTTCAAAAGATATATATATACCTCGTAGTTCTGAATGGTCTACAAAGTACAAGTTCTATCCGGTAAACTTAATCTAGCCATCACGCATACCTGCTCACATATTTCATTTCCTCATTCCACCGAGTTCATCGGAGACTGTCGATTACTTCATTACGATGTTCCCGCGTTCTCTACCCAAGTTAAACTCATTAGACTCCACCCTCTTACGTGTACTTCCTGTGAACCCTCAGTTACCACAGTATAAAAACTACTTTATCCATAATGCAATTTTAACAAGAATTGTGCAAGCAATACGTAAAACGATCAAAATCTTTTTGTGTAAGATGACATCAACTATTCACTTATGTTACTGAAGCTTAAATGCGTATCATTATTTCACGTTGTCTCCTTAATCACACACTGTTCCGAACTTGCTGTTAAATGATATGTGGTCTCTCCCATCCAGCGAACATTTACTCAAAACTATCTTTAATAAACTGTTTAATTCATCGGGTGCAACTCACATATAGGGCAGTGAAATTTAAACAATGAATGAGGTGGAGTGCACACCTGTATTTGTCAGCATATTCCATTGAAGTCCATCACTTTTCATGCTTTAACAATTGCGTGCGAACTGGGTTACGCAATGCCCTCCTGCAAATATAAACATATCAACAATGGGGAGCGTGAAAGTCACGCTCCACACCCAGATGCACTGCAGTTAGTGGATACTAGATCCAACTCATTGTAATCCATTTGTCCTTATTTTATATTCATCCAATTATTTTCCAAAAGTTTGCAGTGAGGTAACTTGCCTGGTCCTTCTGGGCTGTCCCTTATGTCATGGAATATTAGGGGCCTAAACAATACCCGCAAAAGACGGCAGGTGCTCCATTACATATCCCGCCATAAAGTTGATGTAGCCTGTCTCCAGGAAACGCACTTGTCCAAATAGGATAATTCCCCAGTGGCTACTAGCTGGGGTGCCCACAGGTACTTCTAGAGCTATAGCAGTTATGCTAGGGGGGTGTCCATCGTAATTCACAAGAGGATCTCATTCTCCCAAGGCAAAGTGATTATGGATAGCTAGGGCCGTTTTTTAATTGTCACAGGTACCTTAATGGGTCATTATGTCGCAATAATTGGTTTATATGGTCCCAACGTAGACTCCCCAGAATTGTTTTCTTCCTTGCAGGTACACTTGCTGGCATTGAATGCCTGTTTAGTCATTATGGGTGGTGATTTTAATTTGTTGCTCGATCCTGTCAGGGACAGCACCTCTTCCTCTCCTGACACCAAAACCCGCTCTCGCCTTGTATTACAAGACATCTGTCAGCAATTCTCGTTGGTGGACATTGAACGCACACGCAATCATACCACTCCTTCTTACTTGCACTACTCCAGCTACCATAATACCTGGACTAGAATTGATTACTGGTTGGTCTCCCCTGGCATAGCGGGTTGGGCCGGGTGCTTGATACTCTACCATGGACCTACTCAGACCATTCCCCTGTGGTACTTAGGCCTGCTGACCTGTGACCTGGGGGGTTCGGACGGCAGTGGAGGTTTCTGAGCAGAGCACTTCAAGACCCAGTATACCTCGAGGAAATTAGAAATGCCATAGAGGACTATTTTGAAATTAACAGCGGATCAGTAGATACATGGGTGGTCCTCTGGGAGGGTTTTAAGGCGTACATTTGTGGGGTCTGAATTGCCAAAAACTCAGGTGTACTTAAAGACTTACGTAACTCCCTGGCATGCATTGAGAGAGACATTTCGGCTTTGGATGCCTAGATACAAGAGAACGCCTCTGCTGAGGCGGAAAGCCGATGCCTGGCTCTATTAGTGGAATTCCGGGATTTAGCGGATAGGGAAATATTGTATATGGGTAAATACCACATAGCCAGGAGATACGGCGAGGGTGAACACCCTGGCAGAATCCTTGTACAAGTGCTTCGCCCCCCCTATAGCAGGGCATACGCAACTGAAATTAAAACTCCCACAGGTCATTCGGTATACTACACACCAGAGATAAGCTCCACGTTCCTGACTCATTTTAAATCCATATACAGTTCCAAACTAGGCGGTGTCCTAAACGCTCAAGGAGAGTACTTGTCCGAAACTGCACTTGTATACCTCGAAAAACACATGTTAGACTTCCTGGCCATCCCAATAACCCAGGACAGTGTTGTAGAAGCCATTGACACACTTCAGAGTTTCTCCGCGCAGGGTCTAGATGGGTTTACAGCAGATTTCTACAAGGCATACAAAGACATTCTAGTCCCCCGACTGATAGAGGTATACGCGGAAGAACTGAAAAAACACATTCTCCCTCCCACTTTTAGAGAGGCCGTTATTATACTACTCTCCAAACCTGGCAAGGACCCTTCTCAGTGTGTTTCGTATAGGCCCCTTTCTTTATTGAATCAGGATTATAAAATTCTGGCCAAGGTAATAGCAATCAGATTAGCTTTGCTGATGGAGTATATTATTTCCCCTGCACAATCAGGGTTTGTTCCCCATCGATCTACTTCGCTTAATATCAGAACCCTTTTTTCAGTCCTACACAGGATAGATCCAATGTTCCCAGCAGCAGCGGTGCTATTGGATACCGAAAAAGCTTTTGATTCACTGGAATGGCCATTTTTTATTTCAGTAATGCGCCACATGGGGATGCCTGAGGATTTTGTTACCACCACTGCTCTTTTATACACTAGGCTCACTGCTAGGCCCACTGCATTAACGACACGCTGTCTCCTCCCATTAGCTTGGCCCGTGGAACGTGGCAAAAATGCCCGTTATCCCCCTTATTGTTTATTTTAGCCATGGACCCCTTGGTAAGACATTTTCAGGAATGACACCTACACCGGGGTTGCAGTTCAATACTGGTCCATTATTGGTTTCATTGTATCATGACATATGACATCCCCAGACAAACCTCGAGCCAATAATCAGGGAAATTGTGCCGTTTAGCCATTTTTCAGGACTCAGCATAAACTGGCACAAGTCTGTAATTTTTCCACCGACGCGCAGCATGGTGCCAAGGGACTGTGGGTTTCCGCTTAAGTGGTGTCACAACTCGGTCAAATATCTCGGCATTCACATACATATGGACGCCACTACTATAATTCGGCTAAATTACGGATGAGCCATAAGCTCCTTGGAGACGCAGGTCGAAAAATGGCTCCACATTCCACTGTCTATGGCAGGCAGTGTTGCCAATATTAAAATGATAGTCTTGCCTAAATTCTTGTATCTTTTCAATAATATTCCAATTCCCCTCACTCAAGCCTTCTTCAGGCAGCTGCGTCAGCACCTTACTAGACTGGTTTAGGGGGGGGGGGGCGGACGGCCTACGGTAGTCTGGCAGACTTTGATTCTCCCATATGAAAGAGGAGGCTTTGGTGTACCAGACATGTATCTGTATTACTGAACAGCACAATGGAGTTATGCTTATGTTTGGTATCACCCGGACGCCCGGATTCCTTTTCTGAAGCCGGAGGCGGACCTGGTGCTCCCTCGGATATTGTCTACAGTACTTCCCAGGGGGATTCCTAGAGACCCACTTGACATACAAACAGTCTCCACCACCAGCTGGGCATTGGAGAAACTGCGTAGACTACTGAGGCTAGATCTTAACTATTCCCCGGAGTTGCCGCGTCCAAGCCCTCTATGGCTCCCCATTACGGGGGAAACACTTGCGCAGCGCACACTAACTGAATTTGATATCTGACAAATTGGTGGTCTCTTCCCCAATAATCATATATTCTCGATGTCTGAGGACGCTAGGTTTCAGGACAGTACTTTTAAGGACGCCTTCATTATGCGGCGCATACATTCCGCACTACGTGCCACTTTGCCTACATACCCTGGAGCGGCGGAACCGGCAGCCCCATTAACACTGCTAATAGAGAGTGAGACAGGTGCCCATTTGATTTCTAAAAAGTACAAAGCATGCCTTAAGATACACCCAATCTCAGATGCTAAGATTTGCATGGCATGGGAACACGACCTCGGTCGGCCCATATCGGACAATCAATAGAAACAGTGCTGTAGGGCTACGAAGGAAATATCTCTCAATAGTGGGCACAAACTCATTCATTTTAAATTCCATCACAGAATATATCACACTCCTGCCTCGTCACATAAAGTAGACCCGTTGAGGCCCCACCATTGCTTGAAGTGTTTTGCCCCACAAGGGATTTTGCCCATTTAAAGTGGACATGCCCTAAGCTACAGCCGTATTGGGAGCAAGTGCATGCTACATTAGGCGAAATGATCTCCCTGTCTCGAATCCCCATCCCGGAGATCGCACTCATGGGCTACATGGTTAATTTTCCCAAAAAGACAAGGAGGTTTGCTGCACTTGGGTTCCTGCTGACTAAGCGGGAAATAGCGCTGGTGTGGGGCAGAAGAACAGCTCCAACATTGAAGGCATGGCTGCGTAGCCTAGCTTATTGTAATGTTAATAATCTACGCTTCACTAATGCCTAACTCTTCCCACCCCAAAGACATATGGGGTCCGTACCGTGCATATGTCGCAGAGAGATGCAAAGACACTGGCTCTCAAATTGAAAATGGCATTGGACCTGAAGGGGTGGGCTGATGCAAAGCGACAGGAAAGGGCGACTTTGGCTATTTAATGTTTTTTATGTTTGCACCTCTGTATTATTTTGAACTCTTTGTCTATCATAGATTCTGGTGATTTGTGCCTTAACCTATGAAGTACAGCTGCATCAAGACTCTCCTGATCAATAATACTGAACTGTGCTACCTGTGCACTCCTTAGCTATTTTGGGCCTAAATTATTTGCTGTACTGATGCCAAATGCTGTTTCACTGATGTTATGAATGTGCCAGCCATGTGATCACTTGCTTAACAATGTCCCATTTCAGCATTGTTTCCTGATTATTGTATGTGAAAGCGTGAAAATAAAGATTTTTTTTAAAAAAACTATCTTCAATAAAGATTCATGATTTTCATCCTTCCTGTGTGGACCTTCATCACTACACATTTATTGGCATCTGTAAAGTAATTTCAGAATAGAGCACTGTTAGACCTGGCCACTTTGGCGTGGTTTCCCCCTATCTTTTTGCCTCTACCTCCTGTATTTTTGATGCTGTGCTGGATTTCTTTTTTGCTGGTTTAGATGCTTGGGCACTTTGCACTGCTGTTCAGTGTCAAAGTGCAAGTGCTCCCTGTGTAAATTGTTATTGAGATTGGTTATACATGATTGGCATATTTGTGTCACCAAGAAGTCCCTAGTAAAGTGCACTGAGTGTGCCAGGGTTGGTGATAGCGAATGCTACTAGTGGGCCTGCAGCACTGATTGTGCCACCCACATTAGTAGCCCTAAAATGGTGTCTCAGGCCTGCCACCGCAGTGCCTGTGTGTAGTCTGTGAACTGCCATGTCCTCCTGGTCAGTGTCCCCACTGGCCAGGCCTAACACTTCCCTTTCTGTACACATTGGAAGGCCCAAGGTACCCCCTTGGGCAGGGTGCAGTGTATGTGAAAGGTAGAGAATGTACTTGTGCAATTGACATGCTCTCGTAGTGAATTGCAGCCATTTTCGTTTTTCACTATTGTAAGGCTAACTTGCCCCATGGGCTATCATGGGGGATGCTGGCTACACTGGCTACCAGCATATCTTCTCATAGGAGCAAGATAGGACATAAAAGTCTGGTATCCCTGAACTCAGAATTTAATAACACATCTTTTAGGAAAGGTTGATTTTAAATCCTGTGTTTGAGAACAGCACTTTTAGAAAGTTGCTGTTCTCTTGTCTGACCCTTCTGTGTGCCTTGGACTGTTTGTGAATTGGCTGTCTGGTTTGAGAGTGACAGGAGCTGGGAGCCCCCAGGAGGCTGGCTGAGTCAGCCCTAGGCTGAATGACAGCATCTGCATGTTGAGTGGTGGGAGGGGATTGCACCTGGGCCTGAATGGGGCTGTGCCTGCCTTCCACAATGTTGGCTCCACCTCCTGCTGGGCGGCTGATGACCCTGTCCCTCTCCCTGAAAGGAAAGGAGAGGCCAGGAAAACAAAGTGCTCAAGGAACACCCAGAACTGGTTCAGACGGGCCCAGAGCCCTCCTGCACAAAGGGATCAAAGACTTTTAGGGGCATAAGTACAGGACACCTGACTACAGAAAATGAGATCATCCTGGAATCAAGAAGGAACCTCTGCCAAGGAGAAAGCTGAAACTGAAGAAGGAAGACTGTCCTGCTGTTGCTCTGCTGGACTGACCTGCTGTTGCTTTGCCGCCAAGGAGAGGGGAAGGACTTTGCTTTTGGTGCTGTGTCCCCTTACTTGAAGGAATCTCCAAGGGCCTGAGAAGAGCTGGCTTCCTGTTAAGAAGTCCCAGGAACAAAAGGACTTCACCCCCAGCTTCCCTGAACTCTGCTGAGAGACTTCTGTCCTTCCTAGAGCGCTTGGGCCAGTTGTGGTGCCTCTGGAAGTTGTACCAGTGTTGGAAAGCGGGAAACCAAGTTTTTTAAGACTTTCTGCAAGTTTTGTTGCATCGCTTGCTTGCGGAGCGCAACCCCGACAGTGCGAGGAAATTCCTGCCACTACGAAGGCCGAGATCGTTGCAGCGCCTGTTGCCGCTGCCCGAGTCGTCACATGCTTCGTTTGCGGGACCCACCAGACCGGTGCAGGAAGATTACCATCGCTGCAAATGTCGTCACAGAGCCTGTCGTCGCTGGGTGAGATCGGCCCACCGCTTACTTGCGGACCGCATCACGTTGCTGCGAGTGTCGTCGCAGAGCCATTGCATCGAGGAGCTGCGAGAGGAAGACCACCGCTGGTCCGCGCATCATCGCCCCGGAGATCGTCGCAACTCCAAAGATCATCGCATCGTGCCTTTGCAAGCTTCTTTCACTACGGAACCCCTGCACCGGACTCCATACAAGGTATCGCATTCCTCCCCATACAGACCGGAGTCACCGCATCACGCTCGCTACATCCAGCAGGGCTGTCGCATCGCCTCCCCAGGAGTGACGCATCGCTCTTTTTCCATGGCACCAGCTTCTGTTTTGGAACTTTGTCGCATTTAAAGGTACTGTTGGCTAAACGTGACGCAACTGTGAACTTTTCACGCAACTGTTGATTATTTTATTGCAACTTTAAGAACTCTTTTGGAACCATATTCTTGAACTGTGAATGTTGGATTTTTGTTGTTTTGGTCTTGTGTAGTTTAGATTAAATACCTCTATTTTTCTAAACTGTTGTGGAGTCAGTTTGTGGTGTTTTCACTGTGTTACTGGGAGTGTTGGTACAAATACTTTACACATTGCCTTTGATAAGCCTTGAATGCTCGTGCCAAGCTACCAAGGGGTGAGCAAAGGTTATCTCAGAGGGTTTCCTCCTTACCCTGACTAGAAGAAAGGGTCCCTATTTGGACCTACCTCTGCCAACTAGAGACCCCCAGTTCTAACAAGCACAATAGTATAACACCCCAAAAATAACAACACAACATAAACATTGCAGGGCACAACACAATTAAACAATTCATATTGAACACAACACAACAACCACAGTACAACAATAACACAATTCAACAATACAGCACAAAAACATAACACACAACAAAAACACAACACATCCCCATCACCACAAAATACAACACAACAAATAGTCTTGTAACATACTGCCACCTACACATATCTGCTCTCATGATGTAGTAAAAAGTGTTTAAACCAAGAACTAGGTTACTTATCACCAAGGACATGTAATAGTGGCAATCAACAGTGCTTTGTGATCATGCCATGAGTGTTTCACTCTTATAGCTTGTAGGTGACTCAGTGCAGCAAAAACATATGGTGAGCTGAAGTATCCATTACAGTGTGCGAGACGGGGTCGACGCAAGAGCATTTAGATGCATGCCAGCTCTTTTTCCACACATCTTTATAGCATACCCACACTGCTTGCCTTAACTTGCAGCTGTTTGCACATGTGCTTACAGCACAGTGCCCACTGCTGCGCTGCTCGCTTCGAACCCTGCTGCTATTTAACCACTCATGTTCCCTTACCCCTTGTCCTAAGGAAGAAGAATAAAGAGGGGTCTGGAAAAGATCCCGAGCCAACCAAAATGGACCTGTGCTCAGTAGCTAGCAAGGATGTGATGTGCCCTGGTGCAAGCAAGGAAAATTCCCCACATAACTGCCGCAGGGGAGCTAAATACAGCAATTATCAAATGATCAGCTTCAATGGGCCCCTCAGAGCTCTCGTTCCCGGTGGCACTGAACCTGCTGCACCAATGGTAGCCACTCCCCTACCTGTGCTCCTTCTGTTGGAGCTTGGAGGTTCCTGTTGGACTGAGGGGCTTGCAGCCTCTTCTCCTCTTCTAGCCGTCAGCAGCACCCCAGCCAACCGAGGTACTGTCCCTAACCATCTTTACAGACTCAAAAGAGGGAGAGACTGAGTAGATTTAGAGCAGGGGTTTTCAGACTGGGGCGCCTCAAGTGACCCTGGGGGTGGGCACCAGGCTCTGGCCAAAAGAAGCATTATGCTGATATCAGCGATTTGTTTTAAGCTGCAAAAATAAGCGGCAGTAAGCTGCTCTGTAATGATCCATCACTGATATCTTTTCTCATTTATAGCCTAGCTGGAAGTATGAATAACAAGCATTGAAAATGCAATAGGTCTAGTCTTTAGTAAAGTTTAAGCAATTCTGTTTGTAATTAGGTGGCTTTTTAGCTTTGTTTTAATTAGTGTTTTTAAACTTTCATGTACATAAGATGCATGATGGACAACGGAGAAACAGCGGCCCTCATCCTCCTAGACCTCTCCGCGGCCTTCAACACTGTCTGCCACCGCACCCTAGTGCAACGCCTCAGCAACGTCGGAATCCAGGAGAAGGCACTGGAATGGATCATCTCCTTCCTCGACGGAAGAACACAGAAAGTCGGCCTACCACCGTACAAGTCAGAAGCCACCAAAGTCATCTGCGGCGTCCCTCAAGGATCCTCGCTGAGCCCTACCCTCTTCAACGTCTACATGAGCCCCCTCGTGGCCATCGCACGCCAACACAACCTCAACATAATCTCCTACGCCGACGACACCCAGCTGATCCTCTCCCTGACCAACGACCCCGCCGCCGCAACACCAACCTGCACGAAGGGATGAAGGAGGTAGCCGAGTGGATGACGACCAGCCGCCTGAAACTGAACTCAGACAAGACGGAGGTCCTCATCCTGGGCTCCACGCCCACCGCCTGGGACGACTCCTGGTGGCCCCCCGCCCTGGGCACCGCACCCAAACCGACTAACCACGCACGCAACCTGGGCTTCATCCTGGACTCCTCCCTCTCCATGACCAAGCAAGTCAACGCCGTCTCCTCGGCGTGCTTCAACACCCTACGCATGCTACGGAAGATCTTCTGGTGGATCCCCACGGAGACCAGGAAGACCGTCACCCAGGCCCTCGTCACCAGCCGACTGGACTATGGCAACGCCCTCTACGCCGGAACCACCGCCAAGCTCCAGAAGAGACTTCAGCGGATCCAGAACGCCTCAGCCAGACTCATCCTCGACATCCCACGTAACAGCCACATCTCCGGACACCTGAGAGACCTGCACTGGCTCCCCGTCAACAAAAGAATCACCTTCCGTCTCCTCACCCACGCACACAAAGCCCTACACGATCAAGGCCCGAGCTACCTCAACAACCGAATCAACTTCTACGCTCCCAAACGCCACCTCCGTTCAGCCAGTCACGCCCTCGCCGCCATCCCACGCATCCGTAGAGCGACAACAGGAGGAAGGTCCTTCTCCTACCTGGCCGCCAAGACCTGGAACTCCCTCCCGACCGACCTGCGCCTGACCCAAGACCACCTCTCCTTCAGGAAGAAGCTCAAGACCTGGCTGTTCGAGCAGTAACGGCACCCCCCTCCCCCCAAGCGCCTTGAGACCCTACGGGTAAGTAGTGCGCTCTATAAATGTCTTTGATTGATTGATTGATTGATTGATTGTATGTTTGCATTAATATTGGTATTCATATCGATATGCAGATGTTTATACATGTAAGTATATATATATATATATATATATATATATATATATATATATATATATATATATATACATATATATACATATATATATTATGGTTCACAAAGCACAGTAACAACTGTGCCAATGCACTCCATCCAGGTGGCACGTCAATCACTCGAACAGCCGGGTGTACTTGCAAAGATGATATTTATTTTACATCGGTTTCACACACAGATACATGAAACAGCCCAACGCGTTTCAGCGAACCAGTCGCCTTGATCACGGGTAGTTGAGTAATGTTCAAAACACATATAAATAAAGTTTTTTTAAAAAAACACTAATGCACACGTGACTACTTCAGTGAAGACATTAACAAAGGACAAAAGTCAAATTGCGGTGGCCATCTCATAGTGGTGTTTAGGCATAGTAAAACATTATTGAAACACGTGTAAAGAAAAATGTCAACCATACTGTGTTTGCTGCTCAAGAAAATAAATATATCAATTGCTGTAGTATTTGCACCCGGTTAGCTGCAGGACTTGAAATTCATGGGAGACAATATCTATATGAATTCGAAAATTAACGTTATATACACATCAATTTACCCTGGTGCTCATAATGTTCAAAATAAAAAATACCATGCAAGATTAGCTAATCTCTTGAAATGCCCAACATTTACAACCAATTTGTATAGCGCAAGTGCCTAATATATATGTGTAAATCACTTAAATTCCCAGTGGATTAGGTAACAAGGCAAATCATAAACTCCAATTGTAGATTTAGAGAAAGAAGAGAAACATGTGAACAGACCAGAAGAAGTGAATCTGAGAACATCCTGCTGCCCCAGTGGGAAGGTGTCATGGCCAATATTCAAATTAATAAAGCTTTAAGAATGTCTCTCAGCAATCAAACTCCTCCACAGCTCTCTGCAGGAAAGGGGAAAAGACAAAGCAAATATGCCTGTCAATGCTAATGTCTATGCATAACACCTATAATGTGACTTAAAATGACTTTCTAACAATGCCCTATTCTTTCCCCAAATGAATTAAACATGTGAAAAACAATAAATCAATTGATAAATGTTTAAAAACAAGTTCTCGCAGGAGACTCAGGTAAGTGTATTTACATTATATACAGAAGACATGATGCAGAAAGAGATATAAACAGACAAAAACTGAAAAAACCCTGCATGGTCAGGCAAAGTCTACGTGTCTCCCAGATGCCATATCATTTCAGAATTGAGGCCTCCAGGGATCAAGGTATTTAGATTGATAATATATCTATTTTCCAACTGTCTCAATTTGCGGATTTTGTCCACTCCCCTTGGCATTGGTGGAAGTTTGTCAATGACAAAGAATTTTAGGAGATCCTGATTGCTTTTGTGATACTCCTCAAAATGACGAGCCACAGGGGAGGTTTGATCTTTATTCTGGATAGCCCTCATATGTTGAAGGACTCGTATTTTGGCTGGGAACATTGTGCTCCCAACGTATTTTTTGGGACAAGGGCATACCAGAATATATACACAATATTCAGAGAGACATGTTAGATGTTTCCCGATGTTCTTGTCTTTCTCCTCTACTGGGAAAAATACCTTATTCACGTTAGAGCTATACTTGCACGCTTTACATTTCATACATGTAAAGAAACCTTGGATGTTACTGGTCTTAGATCTTATCGTGCTAATTTCATTATGACTCACTTTAGTTCTTAATAAGTCTGCCTTCCGGTATGTCATATTGGGATTGTCACCCAAAACGTCAGACAAAGCTGATTCTGTTTTGAGCACTTTCCAGTGTCTGATAAGACTTTTTTGAACTTTCCAAGATTTGGAGTGGTAAGTTGATATATATCTGATGATTTCCTTATCCTGCCCTTTATCTTTTCTTTCAGGGTTCAATAGAGATTCATGGCTGATCTTATTAGCCTTCTGAAATGCCTCTTCGATGACTCTAGGATGATAACCTCTCTCTTCGAATCTTTCCTTCATGCATTTACTCTCTTTGGCAAAGTCTTGATCCTGACTACAGTTCCTCCGAGCCCGGAGGAACTCGCCGTATGGAATACTGTGTGCGGATCAGTGTTTTAGGGTGTCCGCTATCTGCATGAAGCAGAGTATTCCCGGCTGTCTCTTTGCGTAAAAGTTTTGTCGTCAAGGTTTTGTTGACCACCTCGACGGATAAATCTAGAAAAGTAGCTTCAGAGCTACTGATTTTTCCTTCTAGGGAGTATTATCATTCAGATCTCATATAAATGATTCAGCTTGTTCTCTAGGGCCATCCCACACAATGAATAGATCATCTATATATCGCAGCCATATTTTCACATGGCTGCGGTATAGGTGATGGGTCCTCGCTACTTGTTGCTCCCAGCTAGCCATAAACAAATTAGCAAAGCTGGGAGCAAAACAAGTTCCCATCGCCGTCCCCTGTTTTTGGCGATAGTAGGTCTCGTAGAAAACAAAAAAGTTTTTTTCTAGGCAAAAGGTCTTCATCTGGATAATCATTTCTGTGTGTTCTAGATAGGAAATGGATCTGGTCTTAAGGAACCTGCTACATGCATCGATGCCATCATTGTGTCTTATTGACGTATATAGACTACATACGTCAAGAGTAATCAGCAGATAACTCTCCAACCAAACAAACGTCTGTAAAAACAAAAAAATACATATATATATATATATATATATATATATATATATATATATATATATATATATATATATATATATATATATATATATATATATATATATATATATATATATATATATATATATATATATATGCATATATATATATACGCATATATGAAAAAACTCCTCCCAGAACTGAAGAAGCAGAGGCCACAGCAGGGGATTCCTAGGAGACACCTTTAATAGCAAAATCGGCATAATGCATTTCGGCCTGGACCGGCCTTCCTCAGATGCCTTGGAAATGATCCTGTAGACTTGTTCACACTAAGTACTGCCCCCGTCACTGTCCCATTGGTGTAGGGTCGCCACACCCCTTTCCATTAATTACTGCTCACTACTTGCAGACCATCGCGACTACAAGCCCCAGAAACCATTGTTCAGGTAAGTGCTGCCATGGGGGTGTTTCAAGTGAAGTGGCGATATGTGGCAGAGTCAAAAAGCGCAAACACAGTCAAAATACAGGAGAATTAAATGCTAGGCGCCTCCTCCGGTCCCCTTAACGTTCCAGCCTCGCATTCACAGCATACATCCGGGCAGGGATTGAAATGTCAATGCTGATTTCCATCCGTCGTGAAGTCACGGCCCGCAAAGCAGCCGCCCTGGATATCACTGAGTTTGGAGGCGAGCCCGGGCTATTGCAATACCTTGCAGGAAAAGAAACTGCCGTAGCAGGACACCAGTTAAGCCCGGGCCACTTGGTAGAACGGAGCCCCTGTAGCGCGTTACTGGACACCGCGCGAAACATGAAAAAACTCCTCCCAGAACTGAAGAAGAAGAGGCCACAGCAGGGGATTCCTAGGAGACACCTTTAATAGCAAAATCGGCATAATGCATTTCGGCCTGGACCGGCCTTCCTCAGATGCCTTGGAAATGATCCTGTAGACTTGTTCACACTAAGTACTGCCCCCGTCACTGTCCCATTGGTGTAGGGTCGCCACACCCCTTTCCATTAATTACTGCTCACTACTTGCAGACCATCGCGACTACAAGCCCCAGAAACCATTGTTCAGGTAAGTGCTGCCATGGGGGTGTTTCAAGTGAAGTGGCGATATGTGGCAGAGTCAAAAAGCATATATATGCATGTTATGTTCATGAAAGTTTGAAAAACACTAATAAAGTAATGGTAAAAAGCCACCTGATTACAAACAGAATTGATTTAAGTGTAATAAAGATGAGACCTATTTCATTTTGAATATTTTTTCACTAGTGCCTTTAGGCAAAGAGTAAAGGGTTGGAGTAAGGTCACGCTGTTTTTGCAGATTGAGTAGTAGAGACTGAGTAGTAGAGAGTGATTAGAGACTGTGTAGTAGAGAGTGAGTAGTAGAGAGTGAGTAGAGAGTACTAGAGAGTAGTAGAGCGTGAGTAGAGTGAGTAGTAAAGAGTGAATAGCAGAGTAGTAATGTGATTAGTAGAGTAAGTAGTAGAGTGCGCAGTAGAGAGTAGTAGAGAGTAGTAGTAGTGAGGAGTAGATAGTAGAGAGTGAGTAGTAGACTAATAGAGAGTAGAGAGTATAGTAGTAGAGAGTAGTAGGCAGTAGTAGAGAGTGAGTAGTATAGAGTAGTAGAGAGTAGTAAAGAGTACTAGAGAGTAGTAGAGGGTAGTAGAGAGTGAGTAGTAGAGAGTAGTAAAGAGTACTAGAGAGTAATAGAGGGGAGTAGAGAGTGAGTAGTAGATGTAGAGTGAGTAGTAGATAGTAGATTGGGTATTAGAGTGAGTAGTAGAGAATGAGTAGTAGAGATTGAGTAGAGACTAGAAAGTAGTAGTCAGTGAGTACTAGAGAGTACTAGAGCGTAGTAGAGAGTAGTAGAGTAGTAGAGAGTGAGTAGTAGATAGAGTAATAGAGTGAGTTGTAGGTAGTAGAGTGAGTAGTATTTGAATTTGAATTTGAATTTGAATTTGAATTCAAATTCAAATTCAAATAGAGTAATAGAGTGAGTTGTAGGTAGTAGAGTGAGTAATAGATAGTAGAGAGTGCATAGTAGAGAGTGAGTAGTAGATAGTGAGTAGAGAGCATTAGAGAGTGAGTAGAGAGGAGTAGCAGAGAGTAGTAGACAGTAGTAGTGGATAGTGAGTAGTAAAGAGTGAGTAGAGAGTACTAGAGAGTAGTATAGAGTGAATAGTAGATAGAGAGTGAGTAGTAGAAAGTGAGTAGAGAGTAGAAAGTAGTAGAGAGTGAGTAGTAGAGAGTAGTAGAGAGTGAGTAGAGTAGTAGAGAGTAGTAGAGTGAGCAGTAGAGTTGTAGAGAGTGAGTAGCAGATAGTAGAGAGAGATTAGTAGAGTGTGAGTAGAGTAGAGAGTAGTAGAAAGTGAGTAGTGGAGAGTGAGGAGTAGAGTGAGTAGTAGAGTAGTAGAGTGAGTAGTAGAGAGTGAGTAGTAGAGCGTAGTAGAGAGAGAGTAGTAGAGTACTAGAGAGTGAGTAGTAGAGAGTGATTAGAGTGAGTAGTAGAGAGTGACTAGTATAGAGTGAGTAGTAGAGAGTAGTAGAGTGAGTAGTAGAGTGAGTAGAGATCAGAGAGTAGTAGAGAGTTTTAGAGTTGGTAGATAGTGAGTAGTAGAGAGTAGTAGAGAGAAAGTAGTAGAGAGTAGTAGAGTGAGTAGTAGAGTGAGTAGTAGAGAGTGAATAGAGTAGTAGAGAGTGAGTAGTAGAGAGTGAGTAGTGAGAGTAGTAGAGAGTGTAGTAAAGAGTGAGTAGTAGAGTGTAATAGAGAGTAGAGAGTACTAGATGTGTGTGTGTGTGTGTGTGTGTGAATGCATGGGTGTGAATGAGTGTGCATGTGTGCGTTTTGTCCCCTCAGCACCGCCCTTGGTAAAATTACCGGAGGACACTGCTTAATAGATACAGCAAGAATAAACATTTTTGAGCTATTCTAAATCGCACCAGCATCATCCTTGTTCTTATTCTTGCTTCGAAGTCAAACCGAGCGTAGAATTTTGCAGTCACACAAAAAACTATGGTTCACAGAAAGGAAATGGAGTACCCTTAAGATATGTAATACCACACTAGTTGTATCTGGGTGAAAATTAGGGTCATCCCGGTTATAACAGAAGCATGTAAGGAGGAGGGATTGTTCGGGGTTGCATCCCAACACGGACTATGATAAGGGAAGCCAAAAAGGCCTGAAACTTCAAGGGTTAAGGTAGGGAACACAAAAGGGGGTCGCGAGCTGTGTTGGTGACGCGGGTTCACAGGGCGGCCTGGATCAAATAACCAGGGTACTGCAGGTTTAGCGCACATATCGTCTTTGTGGAAGCTGCTAAATGGCGAACAGAGGCTCCCGAGAAAGGCTATGAAGGATGTTTTAAAGGGTGATTGACAAGCTGGCTTTAATTGCTGCTCATGGACTATTTTATTTAAGAGATACAGGCGCAGTAGCTTTCAAGCACAGAAAATCCTGAAAAAGTAAATGATTACGTTTTTCTGTAACTAAAAGCCTACCTCAAAGAGACAACCATCAGAAGAAAGAATATAGGTTAAAGGATTAGTCTCACAATCGGTTCGAATCCAAGTACTCAGAACCATCTCTTGAAATTTCTGCCGTCATCTAATTGTTCCACAGAAATGCAAGGAGCTTATGTAACACTATACATAATTCCTCAATTACTACATAATAAACAAATAGTCCACCGCAATGCCCCCTTTCAATCACACACTGTAGTTTGCATGTTCCATTAGATTACCTAATCCTCCTTGAATTACTCCCGACTGGTCGAATCTAACACAGAAGATTTTCCTAACTTGTCAAGCTTCTGGCGTGAGAGTGGGAGCACATGATCCTGTCTACAAACAAACACACATTCTTGATATCTGTTTACAAAATGAAACTGTGTGTGAAAATGAAACAATATCCCTGTTAAAGCCCACCGAAATGCCCTCCCGCCTACTCCCTACCTGTATTTGCACACCCCGCCCGCAGAGCAGTAATCCCTACCCGCCGGTCTTTGGAGAACGAACGGAAAGTCGGACTGACTTCCTGCTGGCGTAAAAGGTTTATTATCTTCTTTAAGGGGCCATCTGTTTGGACCCATAAAGAAGATAAGAAACATTTTACCCCAGCAGTAACTTGGAGCAGGCAGTCTGAATGGGACGGACTACAAAGAGAAAAGAGTACATCACGAAGTACTCTTTCCCAATGGCCGACCACCGTTTAGCCTCAACAGTGACGCCCACCAATGGGAAATAGGGGCGGGGCTTAAAGCCCGCTAGTGTAACCCACCTAAAAACATAAAATCTTGCGAGCTCCACTGCGCATGTGCGCAGTATGCCACAAGACCTATAAAGGGAAGGGACTCCAAATATCTTTCAAGGGGTCCACCCCTATTTCTAGTAATCACAATGTGGATACTCTTACACATTAGGAAGGCCAGCTTGACCAGAATAGTACGTTTGGTAATCATGCATTTGATTTCATTTTTTGTACAGTGAAAGAGCTGGACTGCAATGTCTAAATAAGTTTAGACATAATTAAACATTGCCAATTTTAATTGAATAATCGTGAAAAATTCTGAGGGGGGCCCTGATTATTTTTCCCCCACTGGGGTGGGCAGGGGGGCACTGCATAAAAAACGTTGGAGACCACTGCGAGAGAGCAAGCTCATTAAAATCAATGGAAAGCAACAAAAAATGTAAGGTTGAGGAAGATTTTAATAACAGGTGTTCCCATTGAAGACTATGGCAGGCATTTGCCTTGGTTAGAGGTTGAACATGAGTCCACAGAGCTCCAACTGAGTATGAGTTGAGAGGCATGCCAACTTGTGTGCTCTTCCACATACTCAAGGGGATCTAAAAACAAGAAACAGACCTCAGAAATGGTTGGTGGTGTGTCAGGGGTGGCGAGGCAGCAGCACCTGCCAGGCACACAGTTGTGTCGTTTTGGCTCATGGCCCTCGCATTCTACCTCCAGTTAGGAGCATCATCTCTGACTCTCCACCTGCAGGCTGACTGCTCTACTGCTTTACTCTCCACACCTTGATGTGGCCACCAACCCACAGGCTCACTCTTTAAGGCAGATTTGGTAGGCCATCAGTGGCTGAAGACAGCCCCAAAAGCCTTGGAAAGTTCCTGGGGAGAATTGTCACTTCTCTGAGGGATGAAGCTCTGATGGATACAAGGCATGAACTGCACAGCACACAGCATCCAAACACTGTAAAGATAAGACAGGGATTCGTCAGTCCAGGGATCACTGTCCACAGAACCCCAAAATCCCATGACCCCATGGGCCTGCATTACACACCTATCTCCTTTCTTGTCTTCCTGGGCATTATGAAATGGCATGTGGGTGACACAGCACTAAAGAAGCCACCACCGTGATATAATATTATGAAAACTCCTAGAAGACAGCGTACATTTGGATTTCCCTATTGAAAGGACCACCGGACAAATGCAAAGGTTGTTAAAGGGGCAGTGTCTCTTTTCTTTGATGTGCCCTCGGCAAAAAAAAATTGGATGCAAGAGTTAATTGCGCTCAATTTCCTGACACGTTCGTCCAGCATACACCTACTTTTTTCCTCTCTATTGTGAGTGTGCTCTTCTTGCCTCAAGAACACATATTTTTGTCCCTATCGATTTTAACTGTCCTCGTCTTTTTCTACCCCAGTTGCCGCTTGCCTCCAGTGTGCCACTAAAAACAATGCATCTGTTTGTTCGGGGCTTTCAGCGGCGGAATTCGATGCATTCATCTTTGTCTTCCAGTGTGTCTGGCACTGTGTGGCCTGTGGGAAGGGATCGATTGGTATGCAAGAGAACAGTGACCTTAGAATACTAATGCAGTTCCCATACAATGAGATCGATTGTCGAAGGGTTTCTTCTTTACCAGCCTCTGCTTCAGCATTTGCGCGAAGATAATATACCATGGAGATATGAGGAAAGATATACTACTTAGAAATCTTAGATAAAGCTATGGGACGTGATTGTGTGTGGGTGTGGCGGCAGCGAGGGGAGTTGGGGGGGGGGGGGTATGTGGAGGAGCCTGGGAGAAGACTACACTATTTAGCCAGTAAAATTCTACTTATGTTTTTGTGTTTTGACATGAATGCCATCTGCTGGTTAATGCCGGAAAGATTTTTTTTTTTAAATGGCGTTTCAAGAATGCTGTTTCCAGAAACCCAAGTGTCATCGGCCATCTTGCTCAGCAATGCCAGAAGTCTGTATCTAGTGAACAGGTCTCGGCGTCGTAATGTTTCGAACGGTACGGCCTGTTCAGTTCTTATTTCTGAAGTGACGGCTCGTGACTTACTGTGCATGCCTGGAGTTGATAATACGTGTAGGCCCACTCGTCACCATGGCAACCTAAACCTACCGGCGAGGCAGGCATGGCAGGTTACTGAGTGGGGCGAGCATTAGATTTGTTTTTTTCCCACATATCTGATGTCAGGAGCCACAGCTTCCCACACTACGCACTACACCTGAGAATTAGGGCGCGGCGTAGGTGAGCTTGTAATATAATACAAACTCTTTTATTCTGCACTAAGTCACAATTTAAACACGCTTCAACGAAGGAATTCGCTTTGGCTTTTGCACATTAAACCACAAGTTCCAAGTTTCAACATGTTTCTAAGTGCAAATCTCACGAAGCGTTCAAAATGAATGAGTGATGGTGCAGATCCGAATCTGCACCAGGGACTACTGAAAATGGGACACATGTAAATATGCACTAATGACAACTGAAGCAGTTACCTAACTACCAACCCAAATGCAGCACGGTGGCAGACACTTGCAAGGAGGGGACCTCGTGTCGGGGATGGCACGAAATTTAGGAGAACTGTAAGTTACGTCTCCTCATCGGCTCAACATCCTGGGATTCTGGGCAAATCACTTAGGGCCTTATTACAACTTTGGCGGAGGTGAATCCAGGGCGGGCGGGAGGTACAGCAGTGGTATGTTATAGGAGAGTCTAACATGCAGACCGCCGCTGCGAGAGCGTCAACTGCGCATTCTTGCACGGTGTCCTGCATATCACACTCTGAAGGAACCATAGAACGAGGGCACGCACTCCCATGTCCTGATGTGGCCAGCGATCCTGGATCCCAGCGGAGGTTGTAGTCCTGTTAGGTTATGTTATGTTAGTGGGTATCTATTAAGCGCACGGCAAGGAGTGTCCCGGCGCTAGGGCAAACAAGACCCACATATACCATGAGACCCTACGCGCTCAGTTTAAGGCTGTTGTTGGAATAGCCAGGTTTTAAGTTTCCGTCTGAAGGTGATGAGGTCCTGGGATTTCCTCAGAACGAGGGGTAAGCCATTCCATAGGCGAGAGGCCAGCACTTGGAAGGATCTACCACCCCTCCGGGAAAGCTGAATACAAATATGATGATCAAAGACTGAGATGATGACTGCAAAGTTCGACACGGAATGTAGGGTTGCAGTCTGGCCCCGAGGTAAGGGGCGCCGATTTTATCCTCCGACTGCCGCAGTCAGAATACTGTGGGCAGACCTGCAGTGGCGGTGGTCAGATCACCACCACAATTACGGCGAAGGACCACTGTATTCTTAATAAGGCCCTTAATCTTCCCGAACCTATCAAAAATTAATGTATACTTGAGTAACTTAACTGGTGCTCATGTAAAGGGCTCCAAATACCTTCGGGTCGAGTTTGCACTACATAAAACAACAAAAAAATATATATATATATATCTACACCACCCCATACATGTCGGTCGCTTAGGCTGTGGTGAGAGGTCCGGCTGCAGAAAAAGCTAAAATGGGCTGCCAAGATGAAGACAGGGTCTCAGCTAGATGCAGTTATTTGGTTTATGGAAAATACTAATTCGAAACAGGTCCCCGCTGGCTCGATCTCAATTAGAGACAGAGGTAGCTGAACACCTTCACAGATTACAATCACAGGCATTTCCTGACGTGCTGGTTTCTCTCATAGACAAGAAGAGCTGAAGTAGTCAGTCACCCCCAGGCATGATTCTGACTTTCCTGCAGCTGGGCCACCATTTGAAGTGCGCTGCCAGTCTGCCGGCTCTGCTCCGTTTCATGCTCATCTGCTGAGTGCTTACATCCCTGTGTATATCGGCTCTCACTTGCTGCAGCGACCTAGCACTGTACCACCACGAGCAAATCAAAGTACAATGCGTCAAGAGATGCGCATCAGCAAAGGGTCCCAGATATAATCTGCCCTACTGTGCCTTTCAGATACGCTCGACTGTCACAAATGTCCTGCATTTTCTTACGTGCCGTCCTGCATATAATTTCACAATTTGGAAATCTTTCGGGAGTGGTCCCCTTCTATCTGAATTTTCACTAATCATGTCTGTGTTCCTTCCGCCCATGATTCCAACAAACATAATGCAAAAATCCGAACTTTTGGTAAGAATCGATGCCAAATGTTTTAGATTTTCTAATTACAAAGAGATATTTACCCACTTGAAAAGCAGAACACAGTAGCACTTCTACTGCCACCTGCCGTACGTCTGTATGTATGTTACAGTAGCCTGGGGATAGCTTTTCACAGTATTGACCTAAAAAAAGATTTATAGCATGAAGGAAGAAAGGAGAAGAAAAGGTTATAATGTGTGTCCTCTGGCACTAAAGAAGCTGTCTAGCACCAGTGCAGGAACCCTTGCGCCATGTTACTGTAGGGGTGATCGTTTATGTGCAGGAAGGGACACTCTCCTGCACATAAACAATCTTTACAGCAAATGTGCTGTTTTTATGTGTGCTGCAGAATGTAGCACACCTGGAAAGAGCAAAATACGAGGAGAAATAACATTTCTCCTCTTCTCACCTGCTTAAGACCAGGTATTCCCTGGTGATATTTTTGCCACTGCCCCATATCTTGTGAATATGGGGCAGTGGCAAAAACACTGACGCCCACTGCAAAATCGCTTGAACGCCCCTTTCAAGCCAAGTGCTGTGTGAATAAGGTGAAGGACTTCTGCCAGAACGTCGAGAAAAGTGGAACACAGGAGAGATGCATGGGAAGTACAGTAGGGAATGCAGGGTGAATGGAAACACAACATCCAACAGTGAACATTGTATGCAAAGTAGGCACAAAGGGTAGCACAGGCTGCACAGGTAGGATGCAGGGTTCTCTGGCAGGACTCCACATGCAGGGCCAGCACAAAGTGAGTGCAAGGATGAGTACCAAGAATAGAACAGGATGCAAGGGGAGTTCTCTGGATGCCAGGGGTTTGGAGGGTGCAAATACAGTGGTCAAAGTGGGTGGATCTGAGGGGCTCAACTTCCCAGTACTTTTTAATTTTAGGAAAACAGTTCCCCTACCTAATGCCAAAAGTGTACCATCCCCGGGAGGTTAATTGCGACAACTGAAATGCCTCAGCTGCTGTGCCATTCAGGGAGCCTACTGTGCTGTGAAACTGAGGGAGGAGCAAACAGCTAACCAAGCCTTCTTGCAAGGATGCCTGCCTGCCTGAAAGTGGTCTAAAGGTGCACAACTGATCAATCTGCAAATTTAAAGGATGCCTGGAAGCCGGCATTGTATTTAATTGATGGAATCACTTGAAGCTTCCTGGTGACACACATTTATATATTTTTGAGAGGTATTGTGAGGGAGCTACCAGCTAGGCTGTGCAGTGTGCACTTTTAAAAGACAGTTACCAAATAAAATTGATTCTTTTTGCAGGTCATTTATTGTAAGGGAGCTACCAGCTAAGGTGTGAAGTGTGTGCTTTTAAAAGACAGTTATAAAAAAACGTGCTATGTACAGCCTGGAAAAAAACCTATGTTTTTGGAAACACTTTTTATTTTAAACCATTTGTGCATTCTGTAGCAGCCTATATTATACTGTGTGTAATGCAAGTTTAATATAATGACTTGCATGTTCACAGCGTTTTCTATCAAAGACTGGGACCATGTAGCACTAAACATACATGTCCCTATTCTTCACTGCACGAACCAGGATTTCAATCAATCAATCAATCAGCGATTTGTAAAGTGTGCTACTCACCCCTGAGGGTCTCAAGGCGCTGGGGTTGGGGGATGGCACGCAGCTCCGATTCAGCCAAAGAGCCAGGTCTTGAGGCTCTTCCTGAAGGTGTGCAGTGTGGGGGAATGTTTGATGTTGAGCAGGAGCTCTTTCCAGTTCTTTGCCGTGATGTAAGAGTAGGCTCTTCCACTCACTCTGTGGATTCGCAGGGTTTCAGTGAAGGCGAGGTCGGCGGAGCGGAGGTTTCTCCTAGGTAAGTGGAAGGAGACTCTTGCATTGAGGTACTGTGGTCCGGTGTTGTGGAGGAATTTGTAGGCATGAGTGAGTAGTTTGAAGGTTACTTTCTTCTCAACGGGGAGCCAGTGGAGGTCACATAGGTGCTTGTTGATGAGGTGGTGTTGTGGGATGCAGAGGACAAGTCTGGCAGCAGTGTTGTGGATGGTCTGGAGTTTTCAGAGCAGGGATTTGTTGATTCTGGCATAGTGGGCCTTGCCATAGTCCAGTCTGCTTGTTATGAGTGCGTGGGTGACTGTCTTCCTGGATTCGGGTGGGATCCATTACACGGTCTTGCGAAGGATGCAAAGGGTGTTGAAGCACGTGGAGGAGACAGCGTTAATCTGACAGGTCACGGTGAGAGAGGAGTCAAGTATGATGCGGAGGTTCTGAGCATGGTCTGTGGATGTGGGGGGTTGCCGAGGGCGGTGGGCCGCCAGGTGTTGTCTCATGCTTAGGGGGTGGGTCTGAGTACGAGGACGTCTGTCCTCTCTGAGTTGAGCTTCAGGTAGTTCTGCTCATCCAGCAGGCAACATCTTTCATTCCTTCCTGTAAGCTGAGTCTGGTGGTGTTGAGTTCCTTTGTGAGGGAGAGGATGAGCTGGGTGTCGTTGATGTAGGATATTATGCTAAGCCCACGTCAGACGATGGCGGCCATGTAAATGTTGAAGAGATCGGGACTGAGCGACCATCCTTGGGGTACTCCGCAGTTGATCTCTGTGTGGTTCAGAGAGGAAATAGCGGATCCAGTCGAGGGCGGTTCCATGTATGCTGGTGTCACGGAGTCTGGTGGTGAGAGTGCGGGGCGAGATGGTGTTGAAGGCTGCAGAGAGGTCAAGTAAGATGAGGGCTGACGTGATGCCAAGGCCGAGGAGAGTGCAGACGTCGTCTGTGGCTGAGAGGAGTGCAGTCTCGGTGCTTTGGTTGGTGCGGTGCATTAACTAATAGAGGCTTCATAATGTAAAATAGTGCATTTCCCACTGATTAACATATTCATTTTCATTTAAGCTGTGTTTTATTTTATATGTAGCTACCAGAAGGTGAAAGACTGGAAAAAGTTTCAGAATACTTTTTTAGTCACACCCACATACTCAGTCACCCACCTCCTTGCACGCAAAAACATAGGGGCATATTACCAACAAGTAGCGATATTTATCGCTAAACAGGCTTAACAACGATTTTTTTATCGCTGCCTATCGCTGGATATGTTAGCGGAGAAAACATGCTATTAGCAACGTTTTTCTCCATTGTGCTAAAATATCCAGCGATAGCGGCAAAATATGTGAATATCGGTGAGAATACAGCGATATTCACGCATTAGCGACGAAATGCTCTTAGCCATGTTCTCCACCTCCCATTGGATAACATGGCTAAGAAATGGTCTGGGCAGGTGTTAGTATTTGGAGATATTCCCGCTTAGCGCAAATATTTCCAATGCAACGCCTGCCTTACTAATAGGGGATAGCGTCGTTAGCGACTGCTTTCAGTCGCTAACTGGTTGGGTACGCCCACTTTGCATATCATTAGTGATCAATATCGCTGACATGCAAAGCGGGCCCCAAACCGCTCGCTATTGCCTGCAACCTGTCGCTAACATCGCAGCTAAATCTGCGATAATTGCCTATCGCCCCCCTTGGTAATATGCCCCATAGTTCCCATACTTTTTTAATGCACTTCGACCACTGGTCTTGCGTAGTATATTGAGCAGGGGAGGGCGTCCATTCCTTGCACCCATAGACCAGGCACGGCACAGACAGCAGCAGTACATGCTTCGTTCACACAGAGCGAAAATGTACCACTTGTGCATAAGAAGTGTATGGTTACTTTGCATACATGGAATAGAAAGAATACAGGCAGAAGCAGTGCATGTTTCGCATATGCAGACAAGATTTGTCTTACAAACAACAAGTATATCACAAGCAGAAGTTCAGGTTCACACACTGACACACAAATACTAATTATGCTGACATATTTTGTAGACAATGGGCAATTTCCGCATCGGAATCTGCAGCAATGAGCGATGTGTCTGATGGAATTTCTTCAGAATATGAAGAACACTGCAAATGTATCTATTAGGAAGCAGTGTAGCGCTAGTACTCACATTCCCAATATGATGAGCCTCTTGTGGGACACAAGAGAGATTGCATCTAACCTTTTCCAGCCAACTCTACCTTGTTTCAATAGCATACATTTTCATGTGGAAATCCATCTACGTTGTTGCAAATTACCCACTCTGGTTTTGGCAGATTTATTAGAACATTTTCTGCATAATTTTGCAAGCTTCTTATTGGCAAAATAGTGGTGAATTTCGCAAGGTTAGCCCAAAAATGTTTCCAGCTGATTGTCACATGTCAGAATAAAGGGTTAATTTCTTCTGTCATACATACTCCAAGCACCAGGTTCTAATTATCTTTTGTTGGAAAGTCATTATGCAGCCCCATTTTTTACTTTCTGGTACTGGTGGTAACTTGCTTTTACTGCCCCTGGGCTCTGCCTAACTAGGCCCAGGGCTAGTGCTACCCTAAAAACACACTTAGAATACAGTGAAAACACCTACATACACTAGGGTACACTATAGGTTAGGGTATCCCTATGATTGGCATGAACCTCCCCTATAAGGCCCTAGTACATAAAAGGGTAGGGGGATACAACAACCTTTAGGCTCAAAGTATATAATAGGGCATGGCAGTTTAGAGGCCAGCAGCCCTTTTTGCACTTGCATGTGTGCACTTCAGAGGCCTGAGGTCAGTTTAAATGCAGCCCTGTGCTGTTGGAATGCTTTTAAAATGTTGTGTCCAAACTTGACTTTAGTGTTTGGGCACTTAATAAATAATAAACCACAATATTTTGGCATATTAGGTACCCCCAGGGTCTCCCCTAGGTGTCCCAGGGGTGGGGGTTAGGTACCTAGAAGGTAGACGCGTATAAGCTAGGTTTTATATGCCTATGGGATAGTGAAATTACACATTTCACTTCCCTCATTGTGCTTCCCAAAATCGATGTTTGTATAAAATATGATTTATAAGCCCTGGTGTTGGAGAAGTTGCCCAGTTTATTTTCCCCATTGTAGATCCCCAGCGACATAGGTTAACATGGCATTCAGTTATTAATTAACAACTAACGCTAGGCTTTGCATAAAATATCATTCAAGGACTCAGGAGAATGGTATTAATAAATCCAACAACATGTTGTTGTTGAATTTATACTAAAATGTGCAGGAAATAAGTTATAAGACTTTCTTGTCTGTAAGCCAAAATTCAGCCTTTTAGTGGTCTGTTCTGATTAGTCAGAGTTAAGTGGATTAGCCAGGCTGATTTGATGAAGTGATAAGTGGCACCTGGGGTGAGGAGCCATCAAGGAAGGAGAGAGTTCTGCTGCACAAGAACACCAGAGTTTGGGGGAGGGGTCGTAAACCATGACCTTGAAAGGAAGGAGGAGACAGGCAGAAGAAGCCAGGTCCAGTTACACACATCACCTCTGGACCCAGCCAGATGGCAGGCTTAAGAAGGAATGTACAGATGCCAGGGGGAGGAACACGATGGAGATGAGTCATCCTGAAGGTTGGCTTAGCCAGCTTTTGTCTCTCTGCTGAGACTTTAGCCATGATGAATTTTGGAAGATTAGAGCTTTCTGGGAGACCATAGTGCCACACTCTGGAGGGAATGGTCATGCTCTGGGGTGTTGCCTTCACCTCATTGGAGAGGAGTGCCCTCTTGCTTGACCCAGAAAACACTGAATAACTATGTAAGAGGGACAGAGCCTCTGCTTGAAACAAGAAGAAGAAGAAGGGTCCATGCTGAGAAGTTTGGTTTGCACCCACCAGGCCCTGCACTCTGATTGACTGTACCTGCTGCATAATCTGGAACTATAGCCCTGTGGACCTAACTTGCTTTAAAAGGACTAAAGAGGGTACTCCCTGCAAGCTACAGGTTAACACAGCTCACCTGCACCGTCACCACCAAGAATCCTCAGCCTGGAGTGCTTCCAGGTGGATTTGTAAGGGTTTTGTCCAAGTGGATTGTGACAATTGAAGTCCCAAGCTTTCAAAGACTATCTTGGCATTTCCAGACTCTTGGAGTAAGTTTTGGGGACTTCAGGATTCTCAAAGTAACTTCATGAAGTAGTTCCAGAAGTTTGAAGACGTTTGGAGCAACTTTGGAAAAAACCTCCATATGTGGACCAACTCCACCAGGCCAGCCAACCTAGAGCCGGCCTGCCTTCCAGGTTCGTCCCGCTAAAAAGCTCCAGAGGTCCAGAGTCTGATTGGTAGGAGGATGAAACCCAAGCCAATGAACCCTCACCTAATATAGCCTGGGGAAGAGCATCAAGGGACCCCATGACAAAAAAATCAGTCTGAAGGTAGCAGACTTGTTCGGGCCCAACTGCGAGAGTCCAGACTCCCACCTTCAACTGCGAGAAGCCTTGACCCCTGCTTTGTACCCCTGGAAAGCTCTGGAGGTCTGTTATCCATTTTTTGATCAGGAGCTCGTCGAAAGGCAAGACGGAGAACCCTCACTGAATCTGGACTCATGGAGAGCTTCAAGGGACCCCGTCAAAAAAAGCACCAGAAAAAGTCAGGAGGTAAAAACTTTGACTGAGGCCTACAGAGGGCGGTAGCTGCACAGGGATCCATCGTGGTTGCCCTGAAACCTTGATTTTGTCCTAATTTTTTTTGTGTGATTTATTTTATGTTGTGTCTTACTTATTTATTGAATTGGTGTTTTTAAATGCCTTACATACCTGTCTCAGAATTTAAGCCAGCCCGCTCCCATCCAAACTGCCAAGGGTTGAGCATGGGAATAATTTTCTGAGACCTATTTTGAGCCTTAGTCTGTGTCAATGGCCTTATTGCCGCCAGCGGTAGATATATATTTACCACTACTAATAATCCACTTTCCAAAATTTGGTGTTCAGTGGTGGTGATAAGGACTTGTGTTGAAAAAGTACACCTTTCGGTAAAGTGATTTAAGATTCAAAAAACCCTCTAAAGTGTCTTAGAAAAAAACAATTGAGTTTGATTTTTGGAATTTGAACTCAACTGTTTTTAATCCATTGTTTTGATTTTTCCAAAATTGTTCTAAGTCTGTTTTGCTAGTGTTGTGACCAAAAACTGGGGAACTATGAAACTAGACCAAGCTAAATTGCCTAAGCTCAGGATGGACGATCTAAGAGTGCAGTGTAGGCTTAGAGGCTGCCTGTTTCCTACAAGATTAGGACAGCAGGGTTGCTTAAGTGCCTTAGGGCCTGGGCTGGGGTTTCTTAGGAGATTTAAGGGGGATGGAGGTTGCTCGCCCAACCTCAACCAGGAAGAGGGTGAGGAGGGTGTGGAGAAGTGTGGCTCAATGGTTAGAGCGGCAGACCCTAATGCAGAGGTCTGGCCCGGGACCAGGGTTCAATTCCTGCCTCGGCGGGTCTTGGGCTCAATTTCCTCGGACCTGATAATTCTCGCCTCAGTGCCTATTCTAATCATGGGTCCCACTCTGCAACTCTGGGCAATAGCTTGCTTAATCTCCACAACGGCCCCAACAGCGCTGGGATGCCTGGCTTCACCTTGGGGGTGCCCAGGAGTGGTCATTTCACAGGGAAAAGCCAGGAAGGGTTCCACAGCGGTATGCGTACAGCGCCAAGAAACCCCGGTTGGGGTATAAGTACGCTTTACAAGTACAAATTTATTTCATTTCATTTCTTCCATTTTTTCCAGTGTTAGCCATGTGATTCCAGATGGTGGGTGGAGGGCAGGGTCCCCTACTCAGGAACCATCACTGTCTCTTGCAGAGAGGCAGCTTGAGACCCAACTAGCTTCCATTGCGTTGGAAAGGGAGACATTGGAATTAGCTAAGTAGAGGTGGGAGAGGGACACAGAGAAAAGAAATGGTGACAGTGAAAATGATGAAGAGTTTGAGATGTCCAGGGTTTGTGGATTTGACCACAAACGTCCCAAGGGTATAGTACCCAAGTACACAGAGAGTGATGACATTGATAAGTGTCTAGCAGCCTGTGAGACGGCCCTTAGAATGAGTAGGATCCACTCTAAGTATTGGGGTGCATTCCTGTGGGAGTTGATTCCAGTAGCTGGGAGGGATAGACTCCTGACACTGAGGGGGGAGGATGCAGAATTATACCAGCAGACGAAGGCATGCTTAGTCAATAGATTTGGTCTGACTCCAGAGCAGTACAGGGTAAAGTTCAGAGACACCCAGAAAGTGAGTGCAAAGTCTTGGGTAGACTTTGTGGAGGTCTCAGTGAAGGCACTAGAAGGCTGGATTGCTGGTGACAAAGTTGACACATATGAGGGATTATATACTTTGTTGTTGAAAGAACATATTTTGACTCATTGTGCTGAAGAGAAGTTATGCCAGTATCTAGTGGACTCTAAGCTGACAGACCCCAGAGAGGTGAAGGAAGCAACGGATGAGTGGGTGAGAACCAGGGTTTCCAATCGGCACCAGTGGGGTGACTGGAAGAAAGGAGGACAGGTCCCTCCCCAGGGTAAAGCCCACAGAAAAGAAGGTCAAAAGCAGAAGGAGTCCTCTAAAGACTCCCAAAACCCTGAACAAGGAGGGGGGAGGAGCCAACCCGAATTCAAAGGGAGGGGGTATCAGGGAAAGAATGGTAGGTTCTTTGATCCTTCAAAGGTGGGTAAGTGCTTTGACTATACCCAGCCAGGGAACAGAAAGGGAGATACTGTCTACACCAAGAAACCCCCCCACTAAGGGGCTATCCCCAGGGATTGTCAGTGTAAGTGTGGGGGCGGAGAGTGCCCCTGAGAGGGGTAGGCATGTGGTAGAAGCAACCTTAGTGTCTCTTGGTGGGGTGAATATTGCAACCTTACCTCCAAACATGGATAAGTACAGGCAGTGGAATAACGTTAATGGGGCTGAGGTGGAGGCTATCAGAGACAAAGGGGCTAGTGTAACTATGGTCCTGGATAAGCTGGCGCCTCAGGAGAGGTTGCTTCCTGGTGAGTTTCGCTAGGTTACCTATGCAGACAGCACTGCCAAACTCCATGTTATGGCGGATTTGGAATGGGGATGTGTGACAAGCTCTATAAAGGCAGCTGTGTCTACTGTGCTCCCAGTCCAATGTTTACTGGGCAATGATCTCGAAGCATCTGAGTGGTCAGAGATGAAGAGAGGTCTCTATATGAAGATATTGGAACTCCCTGAGTGGGTATGTGCTGTGACTAGGTCACAACCTATCTACAAGGGAAAGGCTGGACACTTGGACTCTGGACCAAAGGCCTAAGCATTCAAGGACAAGGGAACTGGGTCTGGTAAGCCAGCCCAGGGATCTCCAGAGGCGCATGAGAAATCTAACCCTGATAGGGAGGATCTGGCCTCTGAGGTAGGGACTCTATCCCTGCCAGAGTTGTCTGATTTGGTTAAACTGACAGGAGGAGGTGGACCCTCCAGAGTAGAGTTTTGGAGGAGACAGAGAGACTGTCCCACCCTTGACAACTTGATGCGGATTGCCTCTAAGCAGGAAAAGGGGGATGACAGTGGGTTTCACAGAATCTATAGGGAAGATGGACTACTTTATACTGAGAACAGAAACCTCAGGGAGAGGACCACCAGGATGTTGTTGGTGCCCCAGATGTACAGGGAGTTCATTCTGACCTTGAGTCTTGATATCCCCTTGGCAGAACTTTTGGGACAGACAAAGACATGGAACCGGTTGATGAACCATTTCTACTGGCCCCATAGGTCTGAAAAGGTAAAGGAGTTTTGCAGCTCCTGTGTCACTTGTCTGCTCAGTGGCAAGGCAGGGGGTAAGAAACAGGCTCCCTTAATACCACTGACAGTGCATGGGGTTCCCTTTGAAAGGGTGGGGATGGACACTGTTGGTCCCCTGGACCCACCTACTGCATCAGGCAATAGGTATATCTTGGTGTTAGTGGACCATGCCACCAGGTATAGTGAGGCAATCCCTCTTAAAACCATAGCTTCTCCTACAGCGGCTAGAGCACAGCATGGTGTGTACACCAGAGTGGGTTTTCCGAAAGAAGTTATGTCAGATAGGGGCACAAACCTTCTGTCCAGCTATCTGACTGCGATGTGGGATGCGTGTGGTGTTTGCTACAAGTTAACCACATCCAATCACACCCAGACAAATGGTCTGGTGGAGAGGTTCAACAAGACCCTGAAGGACATGATTCATGGGTTGTCTGAGAAACTCAAGAGGAGATGGAATGTTCTCCTATGCCAACTGCTTACATACAGGAAGATTCCACAGAAGGGGGTTAGTTTCAGACACTTTGAGTCATTGTTTGGACACCCTGTGAGGGAGCCATTGTTCCTGCTGAGAGAGTCTTTGGAGAAGCCTCTCAAGGAAGCAAAGGACAATATTCTGGACTATTGTCTATGCCCGAGATCTAGAATGGCAGAGTACAAGGCAAGCAGAAAACTGGGGGCCAGCCAGGAGCGCACAAAGCACTGGTAAGATCAGAAGGCTACTATGCCTGAATATCTTCCAGGGCAGTTGGTGTGGGTGTTGGAGCCTGTGGCTCCCAGGGCCCTCCATGACAAGTGGAGTGGGCCCTATCCAATCTTAGAAGAGATGGGTGAGTTTACCTACCTGGTAGAACTTGGAACCTCCATGAACCCTCATAAGGTCCTGCATGTGAATAGATTGAGACCCCACCATGACAGGGCGGATATGGCCATGTTACTGGTCACTGATGAGGGAATGGAGGACGAAATTGAGCCAGTGCCTAACCTCCTTTCCAATAATGTATAAGATGGGTCCGTGGAGGGAGTTGTACTCTCTCCCCAGTTGATAGACCAGCAACACTGAGACTGCAAGCAGGGGCTGGAGCAGTTTGCTGGCCTGTTCCCGTTGACCCCAGGCATTACTGATTGGTGTGTGCACCACATTGACACTGGTGAAAGCCCACCTGTCAAAAGTAAACAGGTTGACCAAGTCAGAACCAGCATTAAGGCTGAGGTAGGTAAGATGCTGGAGTTGGGGGCAATTTAACCGTCTGACAGTCCATGAGCCAGCCCAGTGGTGCCCAAATCTAATTCCCAGGGGTGACTTAAAGAGGTAAGGTTCAGTGTGGACTACAGAGGCCTCAATGCAGTCAAAAATACTGATGCTCACCCTATACCTAGAGCTGATAAGCTCATTGACATGTTAGGGACTGCTAAGTACCTGAGAACATTTGACTTAGCGTCAGGCTACTGCAGATTATCCTCACTGATGGAACAAGGAGAGGTCAGCATTCTCCATACCACGGGGACATTATCAGTTCAAGATAATGCCCTTTGGGTTAAGGAATGCACCTGACACATTCAAAAGGTTGGTGAACAGGGTCTTGTCTGGTTTGGAACAGGTCAGTGCATCTTTTCTGGATGATATAGCTGTATACAGTTCTATCTTAAGTCACCTGAGGGAAGTGTTTCAGGCCATGCTGCAGGCAGGTCTGAACATTAAGGCAAGTAAGTACCAAATAGGGCAGAGTTCTGTGGTGAACCTGGGATAGCTGATAGGTGGAGGCCATGTACAGACTCTCCAGGCCAAAATTCAAGCTATTTTGGATTGGACAGCTCCTGTTACCCGGACTTAGGTAGGGGCATTCCTTGGACTGGCTGGGTACTGTGGATGGTTTGCTCAACATTATGAAACCATTGTGGGGCCCCTAAGAGAATTGACTTCAAAGAAGAGGCCCAAAAGGGTGGATTGGACCCCAGAGTGTTAGGAGGCTTTTGACATTCTGAAAGCTGCTGTGTGTTCAGCACCAGTGTTGCTGGCCCCTGACTACACAAATAAATTTGTGGTTCAAACAGATGCTTCAGAGCAAGGGACTGGGCAATATTGTCACAGTTAAAAGAAGACTGATCAGCCAGTTGCGGTAATTAGCTGGTGACTTCTCCCCAGAGAGCGAGGTAGAATGCCATTGAGAGAGAGGCATTTGCTGAAAAAGTTGGGACCATATTTGTTTGGGGCTCACTTTCGTGTTCAAACTGACCACAGGCCTCTCAGATGGCTCATGCAGATGAGAGGGGAGAATCCCAAGCTGCTAAGGTGGTCCATTTCCCTACAGGGAATGGACATTACAGTAGAACACAGACCTGGAGTTGCCCATGTGAATGCTGATGTACTTTTCAGGTTTTTCCACTTAGATGATGAGGACTACCAGGGTGTAGGTTAGTAACCCATCACTTTTCGTTCAGGGGGGTATGTTGCAAAGTCATCCTGTCCACTGAGCACCCACATTTGTTGCTGATTGGTACCGGTGGTAACTGACTCTGACTGTCCCTGGGCTCTGCTTAACCCAGGTCAATCCTATGCTGAAACACACTTAGAATACAGTAAAAAAAACTACATTCACTAGGGTACACAATGGGTTAGGGTACCCTTACCCCTATGATTGGTATGACCTCCACTATAATGCCCTTGTACATCAGAGGATAGGTGGATTAAAACTACCTTTAAGTCTCTAGTATATAATAGGGCATGGCAGTTTAGAGGACAGCAGCCTTTTCTGCAGTTGCATGTGTGCACTGCTGAGGCCCACAGTGAGTTTAAAAGTAGGCCTGTGTTGCAGGACTGCTTTTAAAACGTAAATTAATCCCAAACCCAACTTTGGTGTTTTGGGCACTAACAAATTGATAAACTATACTATTTTGCCATATTAGGTACCCACAGTCCCAGGGGTGGGGGGCGGGGTGGAGCGGTCAGGTAATTATAATGAGGATCTTTATAAACTAGGTTTTATATGCCCTGGAGATAACAAATTACTCATTTTACTCCTCTCATTGTAAGAAAGTGCTTCCAAAAATCAACGTTTGTGCTAGGAGCACTGTGGAGCAAGAATCTACTCTGATACTTTTACATATTCAGAACCCCTAAAGTCTCACCTAGGTGTTCCAGGGGTCAGGGGGACCTGTAGATAAAGGCAGAGTCCTTATAAAATATGTTTTATAAGCTCTGGTATTGGAGAAATTGCCCAGTTCATTTTCCCCATTGTAGATCCCCAGCCACATAGGTTAACATGGCATTCAGTTATTAAATAATAATTAACACTAGGCTTTGCAGAAAATATCATTCAAGGACTCAAGAGAATGATATTCATAAATCTGTCAAGCTGTTGTTGAATCTATCTTAAAACATACAGAAAAAAGTTATAAGACTTTTTTGTCTCTAAGCCAAAATCCAACCTTCTAGTGGTCTTCTCTGATTGGTCAGAGTTAAGTGGTTTAGCCAGGCTGCTTTGAGGAAGTGATAAGTGGCACCTGGGGTGGGAAGCCATCCTGGGAGGGGAGGGTTCTGTTGCACCGGAATGCCAGAGCAGGAAGGAAGATTCGTAAACCATGTTTTCCAAGGAGAAGACAGGCAGAATAAGCCAGGTCAAGTTTCACACATCCCCTATGAACCCAGCCAGATGGTAGGCTTAAGGAAGGGATGTGAAGATGCCAGGGGGAGGGAGACTATGGACATGAGCATTCCTGGAAGTTGGTTTAGCCAGTTTTTACTTCTCTGCTGAGGCTTCAGCCATATTGAATTTTGGAAGATTAGTGCTTTCTGGGCGATCATAGTACCCCACTCTGGAGGAAATGGTCATGCTCTCGGGTGTTGCCCTGCACCTCAATGGAGAGGAGTGCCCTCCTGCTTGACCCAGAGAACACTGCATAACTCTCTTAGATCTGCTGCTTGAAACAAGAAGAAGTAGAAGGGTCCATGCTGAGAAGTTTGGTTTGCACCCACAAGGCCCTGCACTCTGACTGACTGTGCCTGCTGCACAATCTATAACTACAGCCCTGTGGACCTAACTTGGTTAAAAAAGACTAAAGAGTGGAGTCTGTGCAAGCTTCACGCCAACAGAGCTTACCTGCACCATCACCACCAAGAATCCCCAGCCTGGAGTGCTTCTAGTGGATTTGTAAGGATTTTGTACAAGTGGATTGTGGGAACTGAAGTCCCAAAATTTCAAGGACCATCTTGGATCTTCCAGAACCTTGGAGTATGTTTTCGACAATAGGTGACCCTCCAAAGAACTTCAGGAAGCAGTTCCAGAAGCTTGAAGTCTTTTGGAGCAACTTTGGAAAAAAACTCCACGCGTGGACTGACTCGAACAGGCCAGCCAAGCTAGCGACTCTCAACCACAACCCGGCCTGCCCTCCAGGTTTGTCTTGCTGAAAAACTCCAGAGGTCCGACTTCCAGAGTTTGACTGGTAGCTGGTCTAAACCTAAGCCGGGGAACCCTCACCAAATCCGGCCTGGTGAAGAATATCAAGGGACCCCGTAAGAAAATGCTCTGTAAAAGTTTCTAAGTCCCAAGGTAACAGACTTGACCGGGACCAACCACGAGAGTCAAGCCGCCCACCTTCAACCGTGAGACAGCCTGCTTCTCTGGTCCGTCCCGCTGGAAAACTCCAGAGGTCTGACTTTCATAGTTTTTACTGGGAGCTCGTCGATAGGCAAGCCGGCGAACCCTCACCGAATCCAGAGTGGTGGAGAGCTTTTAAGGGACACTGGCAGAAAAAACTTTTGAAAAGTTTCTAAGTCAAAAGGTAAAAACGTTGACTGAGGCCTACCGTGAGGGGTAGCTGCACAGGGCTCCATCGTGGTCGGCCTGAAACGTTGACTTTGTCCCGGTCTAGGGCTACCAGATGTCCCAGCTATACATTTCTATGTGCCACATAGTGATGAATCTTTAAAAAATCATATTTCCAGTTCCCGACAGTGGATGTTTTTTGTTTTGGTATTATCATAAAGTTAGAAATATTTCCTATGTTTAAAAATTGGTGTTGGATTTTTATTGTGTGTTGTGTCTTAATTATTTACTGAATTGGTGTTTTTAAATGCTTCAGATACCTGTCTCTGAAGTTAAGCCTGTCTGTTAGCAGCCAATCTACCAAGGGTTGAGCATGGGAATGATCTTCTGAGACCAATTCTGAGCCTAAACTGTGTAAGTGGCCTTATTGGCAGTAGTAGATATATATTTACCACTACTAATTATCCACCTTCCAACATTTGTGCTATGAGTATAAAACCAAATTTTACTAAAGGATGTTTCAATAAGCCTTCTTCGTTCTTTTTCAATGTTCACACACAATATGACCACAGCTTTGGTGACCTTCATTACAGTTAGTGACGGTGAACGGCATGATTACTTACCAGAAAACTTAATTACTCCAAGCCCTAATTGTACTTGCCCCAGGCAACACTCGAGACTTAAGATTGGGAGTATGTAATCAACCCAACACTTATTTGACCCACGTCCTCATCCCAGTCATTATTTATGAGGCATACCAAAGCAAGAATGGACTTTGTCTAAGAAAAAATAAGTTTAGAGTCAAAATATTTGCAGGCACACCACTGTTTAATTGAATCTAGAACTCTTAAGACAATACAGAATTCAAAATCACTTAAACCAAAGCTCTTGTTCTTATTACGTCACCCATGTAATCTTAAAAGATGAACAAAGGTGTGATCTGAGATTAAGGTCACAGCTCTACAGGTATCAACTAAAGGAACATCACTGAATTCTGCTCAAGAAGCTGCTAAACGTCTCATTGACCTTACTTGAACACGGCAATCAACTTCTTTTAAAGAGGTTCAAAGTTTCCTAAAGGTTCTGATCGCAAGTAAACTGGAGTTTGTGGGTGTAGAGAGAAAGATTATGGTTGAATCCATCTTTAAAAATTGAACAGTTCCAGAGACTCACACTGTAAAGGAGAGAGGGAATGAGAATTACTCCAGGACTGAAAAGACTTCCAATGCCTACCACAGGACTTTGAGGTGGAAGGCCTCATGATGGGGGAGATGGAAAAAGAGGAATTTTCCATGAACTTTCCAATGCCATAAATCTTAGAACAGAGAATGTCGTCCTCCTAGGCCAGAACTAAAAACTAATATAATTTCCCTCTCCTTGCACTAATGCCTGGACAATATTCTGGGAATTAGGGCAAAATGGGTAAAGGCGTACAACAGAACTGGAGGCAATTTCACCAAGAGAGCATTCACCACCCATGCTCCGCTTGTTATGTTTCTGGTGAAAAAAAGAGGAGTCCGAGCATTGGATTTTGTGGAAAAGGCGGTCCAACACTGGGGATCAGAACGTTTTGCACATTTGTGGAATGTTATAGAAGGCAGAGAAAGATCATGGGAGGAAGGAAACTGTCTGCTCAGAGTGCCTGCTAACACATTGTCCTCATAATGTGGACTACTTTTAAGGGCTCTGTGGTGTATCCCTAATGAGACATTAAGGACATCCCCTTGAGCACACCTTATTTTCCTCCCTTGAAATCAGAGGATTCCACACACGTTTTTTATACTTCCTTGGTAAAGCACTTTCTTTTATTTCATTTTTTTAGATGATTTGTTTTCAACATCTTGTAAATATTCCAAAACAATTTTCTCATCTTTTCCACATCAGTGACAGTCATTCCTTTTTACTCCAATGCATTTCGGGCGAGTCAAATCGCCCTTCATCAGGGAATCAGTACTATAAAAACACAAAATAATAAAAATGATTAAATTAATGTTCCAGAGTTACAGTGTGTCATCTGTGTGTTTGATTGCAAACTGTGGGTCACCCAGTGTATATACCATATCTTACACCTATTCCCTTTAACTGCCCGTGTTTCTGTCTATCTATTCGATAGCACATGCATTCACTTACATGCCACTGTTCTTTGATAAACCGTTATCGTCTGAAAGACAACAATATCATAAAAGGTATAAGCCATACGTTCTGACCCAGTTTGTAGCTACTACCATAACATTAACGACCTAAAAAGTTATCCCGGGTTCTCGAAGAAGAAACTAACCTGGTGTTCGCTATCTTGGCGTTTCGTTCCGCGTTCTCTATTCCACCATTGCGGGTGGTTGTCATGGTTACTAACATGCTGCTCGCCTATACGCTGCCGTTCCGCTCATGTGACCATGGAGCGAGACGAAATACTTCTATAGATACTCCGCGTGAGTCAAACGACTCGCCTCTATTCTCTATACTCAGAATCATAATCAAACATACCGGTTTGTCAAGATGTAAAACAAAATAACGCCCAAGCCTAATTCTAGTTACAAATAAAAACTGCAACAAAAAAACTAATTATACTGGTGATTCGAACCCCTATTTCCATGTGACCAAAATCACCAGCTCTACTCGGTGTGCTATGGTGTAAGTGCAGTGTGTGGTGTGAATTGGCCAATGCAAGGTATCTCAGATGGACTCTGGATACTGAAAAAAAACGTTAATCAAACGCAAATTATAACACATCATAGTCTGTCATATCGCAGGCCTCCTATCCATTGTAAGGAAGACAAGAGCACAGTTTCTGGGTTCAATTATAAGTAACATGAAAATTCACTCCGTTCATTAAGCCCATTCGGGCTTTGAGTACACAGTCTATGTATCCAATAGTTCTCCCATTGTAACATATGTTTGGTGTTGTCTCTTCCCTCTGTTCTTTCTACCACCTCCAAAACTATGTATTGTAATTGGGAAATATTATGTTTCGCCTCCATGAAATGGGTAGCTACTGTAGATTTAGTGTTTTTCAGCCGTATGTTTGATTTATGCTCTGTCAATCGTGTCTTTATGCTCCTTTCCGTTTTGCCAATGTATAATTTCCCACACGGGCATTTCAGTGCGTAAATAAAATTCTTGGTATTACATGTCGCATTGACTCTGATCTTAATTTTGTTGCCTTTCATAGGGTGGTTTATGGTATTCCCTGTAATGATACTGTTACAACTTCCGCAACTTAATTCCTTTGAAAACTTTGGTTTGAGGTTGTCGGTGTTTCAAAATTTCTCCAACGTTTTGAGCTCTAGTATGAGCGAATATGGGGACTTGATCAAAAGTTTTTTGAAAGTCGGGTTCAGACTTTAGCATTTGCCAGTGTTTGATGATGATTCTTTTGAAATTATGACTTTGTGTACAGTATTTTGAAACCGCTACTATACGTGCTTCCTCATGTTTGTTGGACGGTTTAAAAAGGTCCTTTCTTTCCATATTATCCACTCTTCTTCTTGCTTTATCAATGATTGCTTTGGGGTAACCTCTATTCGTGAACCTTGTGGCCATTTCCTCCAATGCAGTTTTCACCTTTGTGTGATCTGATGTGATTCTTTTAACTCTTGTCATTTGGGAGTATGGTAGATGTTGTTTTAAACTGGGTTGGTGGAAGCTTGTGAAGTGTAACAGGTTGTTTCTGTCTGTTTCTTTTCGATATATATTTGTTTCAAAGCCTTTATTGGTGATGGTGATTCTCACATCCAAAAACGTTACTGTTGAGTCCGAAATTTCCCAAGTCAGTTGTATGTGACTGTCCTCTTTGTTAAATTCACATAGGGCTGTTTCCAACAGAAGTTTTGAAGATTTCCACATTATAAAAATGTCGTCTATATAGCGAACCATGAATTTGATATTTTCTTTCCATATTGGTTTAGAGAAAATATTGGTTTCTTCATAGTTTTGAATGAAAATATTAGCGTACACCGGTGCCGCCGAATTTCCCATGGCTGTTCCTGTGAGTTGTTGATACCACTGTTCTCCATATTTAAAATAGCTTTGATACAACATGAATGTCATTAGTTCCATGAGAAAAACCTGTAAATCTTGGTTCAAATCAGTGTTCAGTAGGGCTCTTTCTCTTGACTCCATTCCAAGGTGATGTGGTATCGATGTGTATAGAGACCGGACGTCTGCTGTGCACATGATAATAGTTTCATTTGGGTCTATGTTGATTTTTTCTAGTTTTAGTAAAAAGTCAGTTGTGTCCTTGACATACGTTCTCATACTTCTTACTGTTGGTTGGAGATGTTTGTCAATCAATTGGCCAATGGGCTCATGTAAACTTCCTCTTGTTGACACTATGGGTCGCAGGGGTGGGTCCGTCAAATTTTTATGGATTTTCGGTATCATATAGAACACCGGACTTTTAGGATTTGGTTTCACTAAAAAGTTCTTTGTTTTGCTATTGATGGTTCCCATTTCGTACGCTTTGTTCACAATGTTACATAGTGTTTTAGAAAACTCTATTGTAGGGTTTTCACTTAGTTGTAGATAGGTGTTTGTATCTGAAATATGTTCTAGAACTTTTTCTTCATACATAGAATTACTCATAATAACAAGGGCACCTCCCTTGTCAGCTTTTGTGAACCTTAAATCCGTATTCATGGCCAATTTCTTTAGAGTGTCCAAATCCTTCTGTGTCATATTCCTTTTGGATTGTTTGTCACATTTTAGTCGGGATAAATCCTGTTTTACCATCTTCTCAAACAGATCCAGTGTTTTATGACTTACAGGTGCTTGAAAGGTACTGGTGGTTCTTAATCCGCACAGTTGGTCATCGGGCTCTTTGTCTGAATGAGGAAGAACATGGTCAAAGAAGTGACGCAGCCTAAGTTTTCGCATGAGTTTGAAAAAACCTACTTCTAATTCCAATGTATTGGTGTTGGTCGTAGGAACAAAAGAAGTCCCTCTCTGTAATAAGTTAAGTTCATATTCACTTGGTTGGTAATCACTGATGTTGATAACCAATTGATTCATGTTTGTGTTTTCTTCTTGTCTTTGTCTTTGTCTTTTTTCGGAATCGTGGTACTCCTCGTGTTGGGGTGTTCCTTCTCTTTGTCTTTTTCTTTTGCTTTGTCCTCTCCCGGGTCGCCTTTTTGGGCCTGGCCTTGTTCTAAAAAAGGATTCACTGTTGTTAGCATGCTTGTCGTTGGTTGTTCTGTTTGGGTATCGTCTTGTGTCCTACCTCCTGATTGTGCTCTTGGTTCTGGCTGAACTTGTTCTCGTTGTTTTGTACTTGATTGTGGTCTAGGGGCTCTCTGTGAAGTATCACTTCCGGTAGAGGATGTATCCGTGTTGGGTGAATATGGTCGATTTCTTCTCTTCTGGGCATAGATGTCAGCCCATGTATATACTTCCCCCAACTTATAATCAAGGGTATCCCTTTTAAACTTTCTGATTTTTCTTTCATTAATATCTTTGGTATGTTTTTCCATCTGTTCTTTGATGTCATTCAATGTTTGTGATAGTTCCTCCTCAGGTAACATCTTTGATAAATCCTCTGATACTTCAGCAATTTCTTTCGTGAGTTCTTCTAGTATTCCCGAAAGTTCCTCTATTATCAATAGGATGAGGTCCAGTGAGCATTTATTAAGGATTGCAAACCACTTGTCCTGGAACTGTTTAGAGTTTTTGCAAAGTGAAGGTTTTAGGGAAATCCTTAGGCCTCTCGGAATGCGCTGGGCTCGATGATATTTTATCAGTGTACTCGCGTGGAGTTTTTGGTTTATTTGTCTCTTAGTCAGGTAGATTAGTTGTTTAATGTTTTGTTCCTTACCCCGGGTAGAGGGTTCCTGCGATAATTCTTCCCTTATCAACGCATATATACATCTGCTTCTGTTTCTTTGAAAACAAAGGTTTCTGCCCTAGCTTCTGTACTTCTTGTTATTTCTTCATAGTTACTCATGATTCTGTAGCGTGCTACTCCTTCCTGGGGACTCACTTGTAAAGATCTACGAAAGGTAGGATGAGTGCACAACTTGTTTTACACAGTTAATTTCAACCTTTTTGGGTGCTCCGTAGGTGGCGGTCAACGTCCCTGGGCGCCTAATTAACTGATTCTGTGGTGTATCCCTAATGAGACATTAAGGACATCACCTTGGGCACACCTTATTTTCCTCCCTTGAAATCAGAGGATTCCACACACGTTTTTTTATACTTCCTTGGTAAAGCACTTTCTTTTCTTTCATTTTTTTAGATGATTTGTTTTCAACATCTTGTAAATATTCCAAAACAATTTTCTCATCTTTTCCACATCAGTGACAGTCATTCCTTTTTACTCCAATGCATTTCGGGCGAGTCAAATCGCCTTTCATCAGGGAATCAGTACTATAAAAACACAAAATAATAAAAATGATTAAATTAATGTTCCAGAGTTACAGTGTGTCATCTGTGTGTTTGATTGCAAACTGTGGGTCACCCAGTGTATATACCATATCTTACATCTATTCCCTTTAACTGCCCGTGTTTTTGTCTATCTATTCGATAGCACATGCATTCACTTACGTGCCACTGTTCTTTGATAAACCGTTATCGTCTGAAAGACAACAATATCATAAAAGGTTTAAGCCATACGTTCTGACCCAGTTTGTAGCTACTACCATAACATTAACGACCTAAAAAGTTATCCCGGGTTCTGGAAGATGAAACTAACCTGGTGTTCGCTATCTTGGCGTTTCGTTCCGCGTTCTCTATTCCACCATTGCGGGCGGTTGTCATGGTTACTAACATGCTGTTCGCCTATACGCTGCCGTTCCGCTCATGTGACCATGGAGCGAGACGAAATACTTCTATAGTCTATAGTAACTATGAAGAAATAACAAGAAGTACAGAAGCTAGGGCAGAAACCTTTGCTTTCAAAGAAACAGAAGCAGATCGTATATATGCCTTGATAAGGGAAGAATTATCGCAGGAACCCTCTACCCGAGGTAAGGAACAAAACATTAAACAACTAATCTACCTGACTAAGAGACAAATAAACCAAAAACTCCACGCGAGTACACTGATAAAATATCATCAAGCCCAGCGCATTCCGAGAGGCCTAAGGATTTCCCTAAAACCTTCACTTTGCAAAAACTCTAAACAGTTCCAGGACAAGTGGTTTGCAATCCTTAATAAATGCTCACTGGACCTCATCCTATTGATAATAGAGGAACTTTCGGAAATACTAGAAGAACTCACGAAAGAAATTGCTGAAGTATCAGAGGATTTATCAAAGATGTTAACTGAGGAGGAACTATCACAAACATTGAATGACATCAAAGAACAGATGGAAAAACATACCAAAGATATTAATGAAAGAAAAATCAGAAAGTTTAAAAGGGATACCCTTGATTATAAGTTGGGGGAAGTATATAGATGGGCTGACATCTATGCCCAGAAGAGAAGAAATCGACCATATTCACCCAACACGGATACATCCTCTACCGGAAGTGATACTTCACAGAGAGCCCCTAGACCACAACCAAGTACAAAACAACGAGAACAAGTTCAGCCAGAACCAAGAGCACAATCAGGAGGTAGGACACAAGACGATACCCAAACAGAACAACCAACGACAAGCATGCTAACAACAGTGAATCCTTTTTTAGAACAAGGCCAGGCCCAAAAAGGCGACCCCGGAGAGGACAAAACAAAAGAAAAAGACAAAGAGAAGGAACACCCCAACACGAGGAGTACCACGATTCCGAAAAAAGACAAAGACAAGAAGAAAACACAAACATGAATCAATTGGTTATCAACATCAGTGATTACCAACCAAGTGAATATGAACTTAACTTATTACAGAGAGGGACTTCTTTTGTTCCTACGACCAACACCAATACATTGGAATTAGAAGTAAGTTTTTTCAAACTCATGCGAAAACTTAGGCTGCGTCACTTCTTTGACCATGTTCTTCCTCATTCAGATAAAGAGCCCGATGACCAACTGTGCGGATTAAGAACCACCAGTACCTTTCAAGCACCTGTAAGTCATAAAACACTGGATCTGTTTGAGAAGATGGTAAAACAGGATTTATCCCGACTAAAATGTGACAAACAATCCAAAAGGAATATGACACAGAAGGATTTGGACACTCTAAAGAAATTGGCCATGAATACGGATTTAAGGTTCACAAAAGCTGACAAGGGAGGTGCCCTTGTTATTATGAATAATTCTATGTATGAAGAAAAGTTCTAGAACATATTTCAGATACAAACACCTATCTACAACTAAGTGGGAACCCTACAATAGAGTTTTCTAAAACACTATGTAACATTGTGAACAAAGCGTATGAAATGGGAACCATCAATAGCAAAACAAAGAACTTTTTAGTGAAACCAAATCCTAAAAGTCCGGTGTTCTATATGATACCGAAAATCCATAAAAATTTGACGGACCCACCCCTGCGACCCATAGTGTCAACAAGAGGAAGTTTACATGAGCCCATTGGCCAATTGATTGACAACCATCTCCAACCAACAGTAAGAAGTATGAGAACGTATGTCAAGGACACAACTGACTTTTTACTAAAACTAGAAAAAATCAACATAGACCCAAATGAAACTATTATCATGTGCACAGCAGACGTCCGGTCTCTATACACATCGATACCACATCACCTTGGAATGGAGTCAATAGAAAGAGCCCTACTGAACACTGATTTGAACCAAGATTTACAGGTTTTTCTCATGGAACTAATGACATTCCCGTTGTATCAAAGCTATTTTAAATATGGAGAACAGTGGTATCAACAACTCACAGGAACAGCCATGGGAAATTCGGCGGCACCGGTGTACGCTAATATTTTCATGCAAAACTATGAAGAAACCAATATTTTCTCTAAACCACTATGGAAAGAAAATCTCAAATTCATGGTTCGCTATATAGACGACATTTTTATAATGTGGAAATCTTCAAAACTTCTGTTGGAAACAGCCCTATGTGAATTTAACAAAGAGGACAGTCGCATACAACTGACTTGGGAAATTTCGGACTCAACAGTAACGTTTTTGGATGTGAGAATCACCATCACCAATAAAGGCTTTGAAACAAATATATATCGAAAAGAAACAGACAGAAACAACCTGTTACACTTCACAAGCTTCCACCAACCCAGTTTAAAACAACATCTACCATACTCCCAAATGACAAGAGTTAAAAGAATCACATCAGATCACACAAAGGTGAAAACTGCATTGGAGGAAATGGCCACAAGGTTCACGAATAGAGGTTACCCCAAAGCAATCATTGATAAAGCAAGAAGAAGAGTGGATAATATGGAAAGAAAGGACCTTTTTAAACCGTCCAACAAACATGAGGAAGCACGTATAGTAGCGGTTTCAAAATACTCTACACAAAGTCATAATTTCAAAAGAATCATCATCAAACACTGGCAAATGCTAAAGTCTGAACCCGACTTTCAAAAAACTTTTGATCAAGTCCCCATATTCGCTCATACTAGAGCTCAAAACGTTGGAGAAATTTTGAAACACCGACAACCTCAAACCAAAGTTTTCAAAGGAACAAAGCCATGTTTAAGTTGCGGAAGTTGTAACTATCATTACAGGGAATACCATAAACCACCCTATGAAAGGCAACAAAATTAAGATCAGAGTCAATGCGACATGTAATACCAAGAATGTTATTTACGCACTGAAATGCCGTGTGGGAAATTATACATTGGCAAAACGGAAAGGAGCATAAAGACACGATTGACAGAGCATAAATCAAACATACGGCTGAAAAACACTAAATCTACAGTAGCTACCCATTTCATGGAGGTGAAACATAATATTTCCCAATTACAATACATAGTTTTGGAGGTAGTAGAAAGAACAGAGGGAAGAGACAACACCAAACATATGTTACAATGGGAGAACTATTGGATACATAGACTGTGTACTCAAAGCCCGAATGGGCTTAATGAACGGAGTGAATTTTCATGTTACTTATAATTGAACCCAGAAACTGTGCTCTTGTCTTCCTTACAATGGATAGGAGGCCTGCGATATGACAGACTATGATGTGTTATAATTTGCGTTTGATTAACATTTTTTTTCAGTATCCAGAGTCCATCAGAGATACCTTGTATTGGCCAATTCACACCACACACTGCACTTACACCATAGCACACCGAGTAGAGCCGGTGATTTTGGTCACATGGAAACAGGGGTTCGAATCACCAGTATAATTAGTTTTTTTTGTTGCAGTTTTTATTTTTAACTAGAATTAGGCTTGGGCGTTATTTTGTTTTACATCTTGACAAACCGGTATGTTTGATTATGATTCTGAGTATAGAGAATAGAGGCGAGTCGTTTGACTCACGCGGAGTATCTATAGAAGTATTTCGTCTCGCTCCATGGTCACATGATCGGAACGGCAGCGTATAGGCGAACAGCATGTTAGTAACCATGACAACCGCCCGCAATGGTGGAATAGAGAACGCGGAACGAAACGCCAAGATAGCGAACACCAGGTTAGTTTCTTCTTCCAGAACCCGGGATAACTTTTTAGGTTGTTAATGTTATGGTAGTAGCTACAAACTGGGTCAGAACGTATGGCTTATACCTTTTATGATATTGTTGTCTTTCAGACGATAACGGTTTATCAAAGAACAGTGGCACGTAAGTGAATGCATGTGCTATCGAATAGATAGACAGAAACACAGGCAGTTAAAGGGAATAGATGTAAGATATGGTATATACACTGGGTGACCCACAGTTTGCAATCAAAATCACAGATGACACACTGTAACTCTGGAACATTAATTTAATCATTTTTATTATTTTGTGTTTTTATAGTACTGATTCCCTGATGAAGGGCGATTTGACTCGCCCGAAATGCATTGGAGTAAAAAGGAATGACTGTCACTGATGTGGAAAAGATGAGAAAATTGTTTTGGAATATTTACAAGATGTTGAAAACAAATCATCTAAAAAAATGAAATAAAAGAAAGTGCTTGACCAAGGAAGTATAAAAAACGTGCGTGGAATCCTCTGATTTCAAGGGAGCAAAATAAGGTGTGCCCAAGGGGATGTCCTTAATGTCTCATTAGGGATACACCACAGAATCAGTTAATTAGGCGCCCAGGGACGTTGGCCGCCACCTACGGAGCACCCAAAAAGGTTGAAATTAACTGTGTAAAACAAGTTGTGCACTCATCCTACCTTTCGTAGATCTCTACTTTTAAGGGCGGCAGATGCAGTTCTGCTGAGGATCCCATCAAGTGGCCCAAAAATCCCAGGAAGGTATACCTTGAAGATGCATTTTTAAATAAAACGCAAATTAAAATAGTTATACTATATAAGCAGTATTAACATGCAAGCTTTAATAAAATTAAAATATGTTTAAAAATGCAAAATGTGTAGTATGTGTCACATTTATCCGTGCTAGGCCTCAAATTGCTAAAGCAGCATGACTTGACAACTGGTTGAATAGAACATGCTGAAACTCATATAAAATGTTTCATTTCTGATCTTTCCATATTCTCTTGTTATTAATAAATAATTTGTTTCATAAATGTTTTCATTGAAACTCTACAAAAGGTTTGTGATTAGACAAAGACCACTGTTAACATATGACTGGAAATGATTGTTTAATGAAGTCATGTAGAAAAAATCTCACTTAAAAATGCAGCATTTAAACATGAACTTGACCTTTTTAACTTAAGTGTTCTTTCCAATGAATATGGTTCTGCCTAACATTTCTTTTTTCGTTAATACAGATGTTTCGAGTTCTACATAGATCACTGTTATCAAAATGTACACGTTGATATTTTAGAAGGTTAGTCATGTAGATAAATATGTGGAAAAAAACTTAAATGGGAATATGTTCCACATAAACTTAGAGTTATACATTGAAGTTTTAAAACCAACATGGTGGTCTGTGGACATTGTATTCATGTGAGAAGAAGAGGAGTGATCCTTTTCCCAGGAGATCACAGACAGCTGATTGGAGGAGAGGAGGAGAAAATGCAACATGAACTACAACATTGTTTTGAACTCTTTAGAATAGTGCATGTTTCTAGACTAGATTACCACTTTTTACCCGCACTTTTCCAGACCATTATTACATGCTACTTGTCTTTATGACTTTCCCATAACCTTTTTACCCTGCCTTATTCCACATGATTCTGAGATTCAACTGAGTTTATTCAACGTCTCTTTATAAGAAATTCAGCTTGATTAATTTAGATTATTTAAACTGCTCTATATGCCAAAGCTTTAACCTTTCTCTCACTCTCTCGAACGACAACTCTTTATGGGTTCCATCTGACACCTTTTTTCCTCCTGATTCTTCGAATAGGGATTCTTTCTTTTAAGGATTTAAGGAACAAGCTTTATGATTATTTTTATTATAATTATTAATTAACCATTTTGATCAACAATTTTTATTCATAGTTGATCATTGAACTTAATAAGAATGAAATCTTTGAATCTGAATAAAGATGACTTACTACACTTCAAATAATAAAACCCTTTAACTCATACAAAACTCTCAATATTGACTGAACATAGAATATAAATTGTGATTATAACTTATGTGATGCATTGCTCCTAATCTTATCTAAAACAATGGAAAAGGTCTGTCAACCAGTGGAGAAGGAGAAATGTCAGCAGGGTGATTGTAAACTGTGTTTTTATTTAAACTAATTCCTGCTCCAGCAACCTTATTTAGGTATTCAATAGTCACCATATTGTCTAATCCTATTAAAACATGGTGATTGCAAATGAACTCTGTGAAGCTTTTGAGGGCCTTTAAGACAGCAATCAATTGCTTCCAGTTGAAAGAATAGTCTTTCTCTCTGTCTGACACCCAACCTGCCCTCTAGGGTTGCACGCCAACCTAGAAAGCTGACATCTGTTGTAATTGTTTCTGGAGCTCTCGGATGAAGAGGAATCCCTTTGCTTAGATTATCCTGATTCCTCTACCAACGTAACTTCCAGATGTGACCTGAGATCAGAATCATTCTTTTATAGTTCAGTGAACTGGGCTCCCAGAACATTTTCATATGCTTCAACAGCGATTTTAGGTGAAGCAAAGCCCATGATATTGTAAAGATTGTTAAATAGGACCCACAATATATGCTGAATGTAAACCACTTGGATTGTGTAAGAAAAATCATATCCACAACTGGCCTGAACCTTGCTTCTGAAAAAGTCCGGTCCTGAGAGGGGATCATCCTGCATTATTTTTTGTTGATCAGTAATCCATGACCTTGCAGTCTGCTTCCAGACCCTCCAACATCTTGGACTGATATGGTGGATGAAGGAGCCAGTCCTTCTACTGTGGAAAAAGTGACATGTCTTGAAAGCATAGATGAACCACTTTCTTGAAAACTCTGGGTTCTGACTAAAGGCCAAAACAAAAGGAAAAACCTGGAACTGATCATGTCTCTTCTGTACAAAGAACCTCAAATACCACTGGTGACTGTTTGTGATGGGTATGTGAGAGTAGGCATCTCTCAGATCTACGGTCACCAAAAAGTATCCTGATGGAATCAATGGGACAGTCCTCTGTAGTGTCTCCATTTACAAAATATTCCCCTTACCCAACTGATTAAAATGTTTGCGGTTGATCAGCAGTCTGTATTCCCCTTAGAACAAAGGGGCCAGGAAAAGTATGGAAAACACTTCATTCACCTTTTCCAGAAGTGAGACAGGAATCACCACTTTCTTCACTACCATATGCCTGAGCGAAACCGATTTTTTTCTCTGGATATTTTGGCCATGGAGCCTTCCTGACTCCTGATTCCTTCCAGAGAAAGAGAAGTACATTCTATTTGGTATCTGCTTCTGATTATCAGGAGAACCAACCATATGAAGTGGATTCTTCCCAGGCTGTTTTCAAGTACTGAGGGCCATATTACCAAGCAATAGCGATAATTATCGCTATTGCTTGGTTAGAGACAAAAATTTACCGCTGAGCTGCGGCGATTTTTATCGCAGATAAACCTTGGTATTACCAAGGTTTATCGCAAATGCGATAAAAATCGGCCGCAATGCATGAATATCGCTGAAAAGTCCGCGATATTCATGCATTACCGAGCAAATGCTCTTAGCCATGTTATCCACCTCCCATTGGATATGGCTAAGAACTGCTCAGGTGTTAGCTTTTGGAGATATTCGCGCTTAGTGCGAATATCTCCAAAAGTTGGTAATAGGAGATAGCGATGTTAGCGACTGTTTCCAGTCGCTAACATCTTGGCACGCCCACTTTGCATGTTATTAGTGATAAATATCACTGACATACAAAGTGGGGCCCAAGATGGTCGCTATCTCCTGCTAGCTGTCGCTAACTGGTGTTAGCGACAGCTAGGTGATAGGGAGATAATTTTATCTCTGCTTTCTTGGCTTTTAAAGCCAAAAAAGCAGAGATAAACCCCCTTGATAATATGCCCCTGAGCCCTCATCCAACTGACCACTCTTGAGCACTATCGACTCAGTCTGGACATCTGAGAGTTTTTGATGATTGTTTCTGTTTCTGCAGGATGGCAGCCAAAAGCATTTACTTTCTGACCTTCCTGCAACACAGGAGATACTTTACAGCAGATTTTTAAAGAAGGTGGAATGTATTTTCTCTTTACACAGTCAGTGTGCTAGTTTCAGAGGAACAATTTACGTCTTGCAGCCACCGCAGCACCACCAGCTAAAGCAGCAGCTCTGATAACATCATAGGATATATCCAAACTAAACTCAATTTGTTTTTCTCTAGTGCCTTCCAAGCTGCAGAGCAATCCATCTCCTCTCCTACTGATACTTTTTCCTATTTACAAGATCCGAGTGAACTCATTGAACTCCTCCCTAACCGTTCCTAAATCCCTCTTTAGTCCAACCTAATCCCCTCCTGTAATGAAATGGGTTCTGCTCATATAATCTGACCAGATCTTTTGTTTTTTGCTAACCTGGTTTTTGGTCTTTTTACTGTGAGTGAGCCTTAGAACTGGTTACTTACCCGCAGTAAATGCACAATAAAAAGATTGTATGTGTTAGCCTCTTTTGTCTGCCTTTTAAGGTAATGCTGCTGGGACACAGCAAGGATAAGGGGCACTTGGCTGGTTACACGTGAACCCCTGTACACACTCAAGAGCACATGTGTGGTGGCTGCGTGTGTGAGACTACTGTTGTATGCACCAGTAATTGTGCACAGGTTGCCTGGCATAGAGGGGACTCTGCAGGACTAAATACTGACTTCGATTAGGCCTTTTAATGTTAGCGTACACTCATAGGAATGTCAGTGTGGTTTACTGTCTTGTCTGCAGTGACACTTTGTAATACACACAGGGGATATCTGCTTTAGAGTGCAGTTTTGCTTTCCTCAGGGCTACAAAGTCCAGTTACACATCAAAATGGGATAGAACATGTGGCCCAAAACCAAACCTGCAAGTTCCAAGAAGGTATCTTTACAATTTATGGTTAATCCAGAATTGTCATAGTTCTCTGGCTCAGTTCAGAATCATTTGTCACCCTGCTAGGTCATGTTTATTACATTTCTCTCCAGCAGTAGAAACAAAGATCTGCCCACACAAAGGGAGCAATTAATAGTGCTTCACTTAAATCCTAAGGAGGAAAGTGGAGAGGAGAAAATGTGCATCTATCAATTAGCTGCCACACTACCAGAGATGGGACAGCCCACATCCAGTGAACAAATGAGCCCCCCGATGTACACCTGGACTAAGGACTCTGACCGCTGTTGACTTCAAGACCAGCGAATCTCTTCCAAGGCCAGGGAAGCTGTTCTCCTTATACTCCCTAAGGACTAGTTGGGGGAGAACTTTAATTCTACTTTAAGGAATAAGAGAACAGCCAAAAGAAAAAGAAGAGAAAGGCTGGTGCAGGGAGCCGGTGGAACCAGCTGTCTGCAAAGTTTCCCACCCTAGAGGCCAAGAGGCCTAAGTAACCTGACCCCAGTGTCTGGGGCTTATCACCAGGAGCAAAATGAGCAAAATGAGCCAACGTTCAGGCACAATGACCCAAAAGGGCCCAAGATATGGGAAGGAAAAGAATTTGAGCTATGAATTGAACATCACAAAGCACATTGAGCTTCACTGCAAAAATCCCTGATGTATCCCAGGGCCTGGGGTTGCCGCAGGGATCCTTTTCAATTATTGACCTTGGGAGGGGGTGTGCATGGGGCCCCCATCACAGAGCTCAACGGGCCTAGGGATCCCGAACCCCAGGCCGGATTTCATCTATGGGGACCCAGGACCCCGAATGCAAGCCCCCACCACCACAACAAGAGCAAGGAGTGCCATTGTGCTCCCTATGAGTCATGAGAGGGGTCTGTGATCCTCAATTCCATTGATGATGTGAACTGCAACAGGGGAAATGCCGTTGCCCTCCCACCTGAAGAGGAAAGGCCCGGGATCCCAACTCTGAGCCCTGTTGAAGAGGCAGAAACAGGAAGCACAGCCACCCCCCTCAACAGTAGTGGGCCTGCCCCGCTCCCCAATGCAGTGTATGGGGGAGCAGATGTCTGCCGCGTAGTCAAGACCCTGTCAGCAGGAGTGGGCAGGAAATACAATAGCCGGCACTGTGATGTGCTGCTGAGTTGGCAGCCGGCTGGGGCAGACAGGGGTGGGCTTCCTTGGCTGCCCCCAAAGAGCAGAGGAATGCAAGGTGCCCACTTTGGACAGAGTACCCACAAAATCAAAAAAGAAAAAGGCAAGCTGCACAGTACGCGGCCGTGCGGCACAGAAGAAACAAGCGGCCTGAGACACTTATTAAGTATGCACCCCCCCTCCGTGGCTTTTGTTCAGTCCGAAATTCTGGCAAATGTAGTGTCCCCAGAATGGTTCGGGCACCACCAACATGACAAAGAGACTGTTTGGGGTGCCACAGGAGTGCAGCAGGGAATTTGCAAAGTATAACACCTAAGTGTGAAGGGTCAAGGAAACTAGGACAACCTGGGATTCTCTTTTGATTTCAAGTACTTCCAAGGCTGGAGCCTGTGAGTGCAGTGCCCTCTAGCGTCTGAGCCTGTGGATGCAGGTTATGTGGCCTAAAGATTGCTAAGAAAGAACATAGACACAAATCACATTGATGTTTGTAAAAACGCTTTATTTAAACATGTTTTTGCAATGGCTTGAACAATGCTTTAATCAAGAGTATTATTCACAGGCAATCCTGCTTTAAGGATTAAACCTATAATAACTGATAAAACCCACTGAAAGGGAAATAGTCCTCACCAGTGTTAACATATGAACACTGATAAACACCTGCACAGCCACAAACCAAATGCCATTCCAAAAAAGGAAAAGGAGAGTGAAATAGTCATTTTTATTTCTTCCTGAAGGGGCCAATGCAACATAAGTTTGTTATACAAGGTAGCAACAAGAAAGAATGGACTAATATTATTCTGCTTGAGTTTTGTTCTTTAGGGGTGTCACTAAAATATTATTTCTTCTTCCTTTTGCATTTTTCAGTTTTGTGGTCTTTGGTTTAAAGATGCAGGGGTTAGAAGCTTCTTTTAGGTCTTATTTAATTATTGTATAAAATTTATAGAATCAGAAAATATCCAAATCATATTTCATATTTTGGCTATGTTTGATTCTTTCAATGATAGGTAAAATGGCTGGTGTCATAAGAATCTTTCTCAATATGTACCATCACATTTACCCACAGACAGGAATTGGATGAAACCCTTTGTTACATCAACCCCTTTTTCTAGCAAGTCAGTATTGATAGTAGGTGAACTGTCAAACACCCTAGGCTTTTTAAACATTCAATGCAAGGTGTAGTGCATGGTTTATGCGAAAAGAGTGCTGTCACCAAGCATCTGCTATAGTGGTGAAAACATGACATCCTACTTTTGGAAAACCTGAAATGCAGTGTGACTTGTAATGCTGCAGCAAAAAGTTCTTACTAAGTTCAACAATGATTGGAGTGATATTGCTTGTATTTGCAGTCATTAAGCTATATATGTGAAAATGTTGTATAATGACCTGTCAAATTTGATACTTGAGCTGAAGTTCTTTCCGTTAAAGTGATCCTTGGCGCTTGCTAGATGCTATGCTGAAAGCATCTTTGCAATATTCAGAGTTAATGAAGTATGCAATTGACTTTGTAGTCCATTTGTGTGCACTGTTGCTTTATGCGCAGGAACTAAAACACAAATATTTCTCATCTTGTGCTTTGTTTGGCATCAAAGAAAGAGTCATGCCAATTGTGTCATTTAGCCAGTGGATCTCAGTCCTAGAGGCCGTGAATGCTATATTATCCATATAGCGATCGTTTACAGAATTTTTGCTTAGTGATGATGCCACAGGCAAGAAATGTGAGGATCTTTGGTATCATATTGATAGGAATGTGAAAAAAGTATGCTCTACTGCATTCTTAGATTTTTACAGGAAACTGTGACTGCTGTAGTCGACATTATACAAAAACTAGAGTCTAAAAACACCCTTGTCAATCAAGTGTTTTGCATAATTGGTGTAGATGTGAAATATATCCTTGAGAGTAGACTAGGTGATACTTTCAGTGACTTTGGCACTGCAACATGTTCCATGGTAGAATGCTTGCCGCTTGGTAAGCAAAGAAATGTTGAGGAGTAATTCAGGAAATTTTATTTTACAATGCATGAGAAATGGCTTGCAATAATGTATATAAATGTCCCTTCACCAACCATGGCATTTGATGACTCTGGAGCCTCACTTTGGTACTCTGCACAAGTTCTAGATCCCTTCCGTAAAGGAGAATTTTATACGATCTTTGAAAAATACTGCCTACTTTTTTACCAGCCCGAAAGCCCTAGGGAGACCTGAGCTTTTCTTTGAACCAGGTTGTATTGTTAAAACTGATCTTACATGGGTTAAACGGGCTTTAGTGACAAGGTGGTACCAGAATGTGAGGCGCTTGCTCTGACCAAGCACTCAGTACGCCACTCTATATTGGTCAAATCTGTGAGTGGCATGGAACCTTACCTAAATATAAATATATAGAATTCACTACACAAGAAGGACTAAGAAAGAAAAAGAAAAACCCTTACTCCTGGGGCCACAACAAACTAATGGGGTAAAAGTCAGAGAGAGAAGAGACCTTTCTGGGAAGCCCATACGGTTATTAAAATTGCCCTCACTACTTAGTGACATGCTGCATCATAGGGTCACCTAAACACCCTGGCGCAGATCAAAGCTCAGGGTGGAGAGAATGTTTTTTAAGGAAAAAAAAGGGATGCCTATTGCAGAAAGAGAACAATTAAAACTGTCTAAGTGGTTACCCTCTTAAATTGTATTATGGGTTAGATAGTTAACGAGGAGGGAGTTTCAGAAATTATACGAGATCTGTATCCTGAAGTAGGTCATTGCCCCTGTTGGGTGGTGGATAAAGGCTGAAACGTGTCAGTACAGCAGATAGGGTAATGTAGATGGAGATGTTGTTTCTCCCATATACACTTTTATAATACTTTTAATACTACCAAGTGGGAACCACAGTAACATTTAAGAGGGTATCCACTTAGACAGTTTTAATTGTTCTCTTTCTGCATAAACAAAAATCAATTAAAGAAACACTTATCGATTCAATTGAGCTGGATTTCCTATTTGTGCCCTAGCAGTTTCCCTGAGGACTCTATCCCTACCATCAATGGTAGTGGGGTCTGGGGTCTTGGGGTTTGCCACAAAATTTGCAGGACTATGAGATAATTAGCAACAGCTAATTGGAGTCTTGGAAGGTACAGCAATGGTGAGTGTCAGGCCCGCTCCTGGGCCCAGGGAATCACCCCTAGTTGGAGTGATGGCACTGCAGTTCAAGGCCAAATGGTCTTCAACATTTGCAATCCCTTCCGTGAGCACCCCAAATGCTGTATTAAGAAAAGACAGTATAGATTTGCTTTCCCTCTGTCTCTTATCTGGCACACTGGTGGAATCCACTTTCTTTTTTCCCTGACCACCTCAATTTAGGTGATAATAATTAACATTATAGCCCAACAGTCACAGTCCAACAATGAGCAAAAGAGAACAACAAGTGTCTCCAGGTAAAACAATCACCAGCTTGGCCAAGGATCACACGGAAGGACTTATGGGGGTGGCCCAGTCCAGCCTCTTCCAGAGGCAGGATGTGCCTGTCCTTGGCCCAGGCTTTGCCTGTGTGCGACCCGTGCTGAGGGAGGTGACAAAGTGCTTTATAGTGCAGCAGTGCTGGAGAAACAACAGGCAGCCCTCTTCCTCCTCTCGGAGGCAATGGATCATGGGACAACGAATCTCTGCTACAGTCAAAAGCATCCAGCATCGTGGGAGGTGATGAAATGCTTTATAGAGCGGCCGAGTGGGAGAAACAACAGGCAAACCCTCTTCCTCCTCCTGGAGGCACTGGATTATGGGACAATAAGTCCCCTCCACAGACCAAACCGTCCCGTGTTGCGGGAGGTGATGAAGTGCTTTATGGTGTGGTGGCACAGGAGGAACAGGCAGCCTCTCCTCTTCCTGGAGGCACTGGATTATGGGATGAGTCCCTGCCGCAGTCCCAAGCATGCCCACCAGTCACTGCCTAGCACCTTCACTGAGGTAATACTTGGTGGAGTTAGAATAGTAAATCTGCCTCCCCGTCACTGTTTAGCACCTTCCCTGAGGTAACATTTGGCGGAGTTAGAATAATAAATCTGGCACCCCAGCCACTGTCCAGGAGCTTCCTTAGGAGTTAGAATACTAAATCTGCTCCCCAATCACTGACTAGCACCTTACCTGAGGTAACACTTGATGGAGTCAGAATGTTAAATCTACCCCCTCAGACACTGTCCAGCACCTTACCTGAGGTAACACTTGGCAGAGTATGAACAGTAAGTTTAACCCATCCAAGTCACTTTCCAGCATCTTCCCTGAGGTAAGCACTTTGCAGAGTTAGAATAGTAAATCTGCCCCCCAGTCACTACCCAGCACCTTGCCTCTAGAAAATATTTGTGCAGTGTTGTGATGTGACAAACCCACCACTACCTCACCCCACCCCACCATCACCAGATCCATCTTCCACAGATGCATGACAAGCACTGCCAACTTTCAAGTAGACTACGCTCCATCTCCCTCTCACTTACCCATACTCCCGCATCTACCAAAGCAGAAGTGTAGGACACTCCCTCTCCCACATCAGCCTTTCCATGCAACTCTGGAAAATCACCTCACTTCCAGAATTCCGAATGGCTCTCAAGACCTGGCCGTTGGAATAAACCAATGTCACAGAAAAGAGACTGCGGAGTGAGCCTTCTCTTCCTCCCATCATACGTACACCTAATCTCACAAATGAGAAGGACTAAAAAAACAAAAGAAGAGACACTGCTTGAGGCAGTTTTGGCAGTGTCTCTGTCTAAGTCGAATTTGATGAGGATTTGTAAGGGGAAAAAATATATAGAGAGGAAAATCCCCAGATTTATAAGTACTGCCCTCACCCACTATGCAGTCACATGCTTCATCATAGGGCCGCTTACGATGGCCAGGTGCCGACCAATACACTGGATGGAGCAATTATTTTTTGGGGCGTAAAGAGAGAAGAGAAGTGAAGAAAGTTAAGGAAAGGAAACTTTTTCCCATGAGGGATCACTGGTGCAAAAGACAGTGAATTAAACTACCTAAAGAAGTACCAACCAATTTTTTTCTCCATAGAAATGTTGTACAAAATATACATCACATTATGATTATATTGCCTGTGAGCATATTATTTTAATTTTTTTAATCATATTAATGATCATTTTTTATATTTAAAAAAGTTGCGTTGTAAAGGTTTGCATGGATAAAGTCTTTGTGGTAACAGTATGCATGGTAATGGTTCATTTAATGTATTTCTATGTATGTTCATAGCAAAGGCAAGCGTAGTAAAGAAGTGATTGGTAATGGTATATGCACTGTAAAGATTACATGATAAAGGCATATATGGTAAAGATATGTGTTGTAATGGTATACAACCATAATTAAATGCTAATGATTTTACTTTCGGTGCAAATTATTTGTTTTTAAACATTAAAAATAGTTTTAATTTAATTGAATATATTTCAATTACTCAAATATTCGCTTTAAAATTAAGTTAATAGTGCTGTAGCATTTTTTCTTTTGTTCTGCATTTAGCATAGATATACAAAATGTATCAATAATAATATATAAATTAAACGTATTTTTAGCAATTGTTTTCGATTTAAATAAACCTTTTTACACTTCCCTATACTTTACCATATAGAGACTCGACGGTCTAGGAGGTGTAGCACTGCACCTGTGCCTGAAATCGGTCATACTATCCTTACGCAGAGTTATGGAGAAGGTAGGTGGGGAGAAAAGTGACCGTAAATCCTCAACACAGTGACCCTCCCAGCCAGTGGATAGGTATCTGTATATTGTAGTGTGTAGTATCTTAATTTTGTGCATATTAAATGCCTTCTTTTCTAAAAAAAAAAAGTTATGCACTGGCTTGGACAATCAGCAAATACACTTATGATTGATTGTTGAGTTCTTAGCTTGATGCACACCTCCCCCTCTGAAAAGGTTACTATTGCTACTACTGAGAAAAAGGTGCTGAAGGGGTTGTGCTTTACCCAGTTTTCAGTCATAGTAGGATGGGCACCTAGAAAAGAAGGCAAATGACCCCAGCCCTCTGGCTGAGCCTCAGTTGCCAATGTTTACCTTGTGCCCTCCCAAAGGAGTCTGACAATACACATTGAAATGTGATTTGAATTCAGTCAACAAATTGATATAGAAACTGGAATCCTTTTTTTAATGTCTTTTTATTAAACATCGCTGATCATACAATTCATAATGAAGATAAAAAACAGTTACTTATCAACATAGAGGATAATCATCAGAGGGCTATAGAAGGGTTCAGCAATGCTACAATGGTAATCATTGTCGGTGCTTTTACAGCCAGATACCCTCAAAGGAACTCTGGGCTAGTTACCCCATCAAAATACATAGCCTGGTTCTGTCTGAGTCAACTGAGCCCCCCATCAGAACCCATACATTCCTGCCAGGCCCCCCACACATTTTCCCATTTTTGGGGCAACTTCAGCCTTGGTAGATAGCTTCCTCTACCCTCTGGCACCAATCTAGGCTGGATTCCCAGTCGTCAACACTCAGGAAGGGGGGGGGTGTTGTCTGAGCCCCATTGTCTTGCTATGTTACCCTTAACTACCCCAGCTGCTATCTTTAACCAGATTTTGTGGTATTTTGGCCAGTGTTCCTTTCCCTGCATCACCAGTAGAAGTCACTTTGTGTCAAGGGGCACTGGTCCGGAGATTACTCAGGACATGACCTTCGTCACCCTACGCCAAAACCCCTGTATCACCAGGCAGGCCCAGAGTATATGGAAAAAGGTGGCCTTGTAATCGCATCCCCTGAGGCATATCGGCGTCTCAGCCCTACCTATCTTATATAGAAAAGTCCTCGGGTAGTATACTCTATGTAGGATCTTAAGCCAGACCAGTCTAAACTTGGCTCTGATGGCTATTTACCATGGGCTCTGAAGGGCCTCTACCCGGTCTTCATCTTCCATGTCCCCCAAATCTTCTGTTCAGTCCCTTCTCAGGGGGCATAGAAAGTCAGAGGAATTGTTCATCAATGTTCTATAGTTCGTGGAGAACCCTCTGTCAGGCATTGGATCTATAAGTAGACGGTCCTCCAGAGGAGAGTCCTATGGTAACTGCACACCCTCAGCAATATTTTGCTGCAGTGCATGTCCCATGCAAAGGTAGCAGTAGTATTCAGTCTCTGTCATCTTGAATTCCTGTTGTAGAACCTCAAATTGTACGAAGGATTGATCCCTTCACACGTCTTCTATGTGTTGTAAACCAATTGTCGCCCATTTAGTGACCCCTTCCGGGGTATTTACCTCTTGAAGTGAGTCACTGTGCCAGGACAGGGTCAAGGATTTTAGTTTATCATGCCACCCAATATATCTGCTAGCTTCCTGCCACACCCACACCACTGTCTCTGTATGGAATGGCAAAGATTTTTCCCTTCTTCGGCAGTAGAGGGTTGCTTCATGTTTCCCGTGACCCATTGCATCTCTATCAACACAATAGGCCAGTCCCATCTGTTGGAGAAGACCCAGTAGGTGATCACCAATAACTGCGATACCCAGAAGTATTTTCTAGTGTCAGTGATTACCAGTCCTTCATCAAATACACCCCTGTGCAAATTGCCCGAAGCTATGCGCGGGGTCCCTCCGCTCCAGAGGAGTAAACATAGTTCTCTGTCTACCTTCCCAAAGTACTCTGGGGGGATACGGAATGGGGTATTCTGGACCACATATATCAAACTTGGGAGGGACATCATATTGCAAAGGTTGGCTCTGCCCATTAACGAGAGTGGCAGAGCCTGCTAATGTGTCAGGGAGTCGCAGGCCCCGATAGTGGAAAGACCAGGGATTTGGCACAGTTTATTCTGTAGCCAGAAAAGCTACCAAAAAGGTCACAGATTGATAATATCCCAGCTATTGAGAAGTAGGGTTTGGTGATAAATAGGAGGACATCATTGACATAAAGGGAGACATGGTCCTCCCAGCCTCCATATGTCTAAATTCCCCATATGAGCAGATCCTGAGGGATCCAGGCCACAAGCGGTTTGTGTTCTAAGGCAAAGATCATAGGGGATAGAGGGTACCCTTGTAGAGTCCCCTGCTGTAGAGCAAAGGCATGGGACAGATTTGCATTGGATTGTTTTACTAGTCATGGGGGTCCGATATAAAAGTTGGATTCACCCACAGAATTTTGGCCCAAATCCAAGCTTGGTCAGGGTAGCGGAGAGTTAGGAACTGTAATCTTGAGCCGTAAAGAATAGATAAGATTGGAATCTGGCCATAAAAACACATTGCAAGTGCAGTTCCTTAATGCTTATGTAAAAATTGGATTCTTTGTCAAAGAATTTTCAATGTCCCAAGAGTGACTTGAGAAAGCCCAGCTAATAGCACAATGACTGTTGTTCAAACATGTGAGCTTAAAATTGATTTACATTTATGGGCAATATACACATCTTCATGCTTTATAACAGTATGATCTAACATAAGTGTGTAGAGCTTTAAAAACTGGTATAATGGAGACACATATTGCCAGACCCTGTTTGGGAAGCCAGAGGACAAAAATAGTTCACTGGGCCGCAACCATGGTGGTTACAGTTGTTTCCTATTGGTGACCGGGGTCTGTCCTACTGTGGTTTTACAAACTGGGCTAAGTAAAACTCTTCCACATATGACTCTCAAGCTGTCATGGTTGAGTTGTCAAAGGATTCTCAAGGACTTAGGAAGGGGGGGGGGTAAGAGCTCAAGAATTAAACAAGAGGCACAATAAACCTGTCTAGGCCTGTGCCTATATTTAGGTAAAAGGAAAGTACTTTAATCTTACAGCAAACTGAAACACTATACAATCCAAGGATGTTTCAGTTACATGGTTGAGATCTCACCTATGGGTTCTACTGAAGTACCACACCCTCTGTGGCACTCTCTCCCCCTCTGGGAGTCTACATTTTCCATAGTAACTTAGGCAACAATACATATATAGGCATAGATTAGACTCAGACGCAGATCATTGTCATTTATCCGAATGGATAGTTTCTTGGTCAGTTTAATAGTCTTTATGCCCACATAGCTTCTACTGGCAAAGATTTGAATTTTAGTAGCAGGTTTCAGCTTTAGGTAAATTGGACACAATCTCTAAGTTCAGCCTCAAGTTACCTGCTGCGCTGTGGAGGCTGTGGGCTGAGGCTGTGGGGGTTATTGTTACGCCACTGCTGCTCAACAGATTTTTGAAACGGTGGCGCTGACTGGTGCGGTCATTGACCTTGCACCCTTGTTGTCTTTATTATTTGAGGTATTCAGGCCAGTGCCGATGGGTGCTCACTGTCGCAGTTTTTGCCTCTGTGCTTGTGCAGACGGGTACTTGCCTGCACCTGCCCAGAGGCCAGGATGGTGCAAACAAATGCTTGCCTTCAACAGTTGAGGCCTCTGGGCCAGTACAGAAGGATGCTAGACTTTGACAGTTGAGGTCTCTAAGCAAGTGTAGAGAGGTGCTTATGTTTGGCAGTTATCTCCTCCGGGCAAGTTCAGATGGCTCCTCACAAGTGAAAGTAATGGAAAGGCAGTGGTAACACCAGGCATTTGGGACCTGCGGTGGGAATTCTGATCAGCACAATGATTTTCTGATGGTTAGCTTCTTCACCCAGCTTACTCCAGGAACTGTGCTGGAATACAGGGGGACCCCTCACATCTCAGGTTAACACTGGCTTCGTTCCCTGAAGGCAGTTGGCTAATTCTAGATATTGCACATTCCGAGAACATGCTGGTCTTATATGCATGGACATCCTCTTGCAGGGCCAGCCACTCTCCTTAAATCTTGGAAGAGGAAGGCAGGCTTCGGGGCTTTAGACTAGCCTTCACCTTCTCTAGCATGTTGCACACTTCAGGTGATGTCCCTTTGCCTCTGGGAGACTGGCTGTCATGCAGACTCCAAATCGTAATATAAAATTGACCCCACTAGCCATAAATACAAATAATTCTTTGAAAACAACACTCAAAGTGTTAGCCAATGTGTATGGATATTCAAAAAAACATTTTTATTTTACTCATAAAACATTTGTATCTCAACACTGAACAAAGGCACACAAGGATATGGGTCAATCAAATTAGACACAATAATAACTATAACAATGAAAAAATGAAAAAGGACAAATTCATACAAAGATTATGAGGCCCATTACGATGTTGGTTGGATGAGTGTCTGTCCGATGTTGTAGCAGAAACGGGACCACCAACAAGAAGTCAGCGGTCCCTCTTCCATTATTACGATGTGACCGCCTTGATTAAGTGTATATTTTCTTTTGCAGCTTGTGCTGAGGTCTGCAGCACAAACCGCAATAGAACAAATATACTTTTAAAACATCCATGCACTGTGTGGCAGGCACCATGCGCACCATGGTGCCTGCCACACGGTGCATTGATGTTTGGGGGTTGCCACCCAGGCCGTTATAGCGGAAGCTGTGGTGGTATGGGGCCCTCTAGAGGCCCCCAAAGCCACTTTCCGGCAGCCCAAACATGTCAGAAAGGCCGACATGGAAAGTCTGTCGGAAACGGACATCATAATCCTGACGGTAGTGGCTGAGCAAGCACTGCTGCCATTTCGGGGTTATCTGTCTGACCAACGGCCGGATGGGATCCATTCCGTCATGACCACACCCATTAACATTGGGCCCCAGCACCAGCGGTAAATCGGGGCAGCACGGATGAGGTTAAATGCAACAGCATCCAACTGTGCCAGACTTTTGTTTAACTATACTCAAATGTTTGTAAAAAAAACTGCAGGGTAATATTTGATCATGCTAGGAAATATAGATTTTTCACATCAGGCTGGCTTAGTATCAATGCTTCTCCATCTGTACTTCTCAGATCAATCCATTTTTTGCTTAGCTGTATCATCTGATTATGTTTTGTCATCCATTTATGTGCTGTCCAAACAAATTAAAAAACATGCATTTGCAATGCAATAGGTCTCGCAGTTGTTAGAGTTAGAGCCATTGGCATTGGAAATGGCAATGCCATTCATCAATTTAATTTGATTTTAATCAATTGGATGTTAATGCCATGTTTTAGCTGTGTATTTCTCTTCTGTATTTAATGCTGGATAATTGTATTTATAATGTATTTATATTTTCTGGATAATGTGTATTGCTTTTACCTTGTGTCTTGTAAATTCTCAATAAAAAAAAGGAAAGGGTAATGCCTTTTATTTTGTGTTGGTTTTTAAAACGTAAATAAAAGGCATTGTCAATTACAATGCCAATAGTTTAAACTCTCGCAAATGCCAGACCTATTGCATTGCAAATGCTTGTTTTCTCATCCTGACACTCACTACGGCTCTTCGGCTTTGTCTGCAACTTCCCCAGATCCGATATGTTGTAGGGACCCCGGTGTCAAAGGTGAGAGTGTTGTTTTATGACAAGGCGCTGGGTACTTTGTATAAGAATGTAAGTTAGGCCACCGCGCTTCCTTGACCTTCTGGTATAGGTTGGACGAGAAACAGCTGACACAAGTGGTAATAGTTTGATTAAGCCAGACACTTGATTACATAATTATTACACAAAGCCGAGCGGTCCTCATCCAGGGGCGGTGGGTGAGATTTTAATGTAGTGGGGCGCAAACTAATTATCATACAGCACCATAGCGAGCGAGCGCAGCGAGTGAGCCCGAACCACAAAAGGGTGGTTTGGGGGGGCTACCCCCCCAAGAATATTTTGAAAAAAAAGAAGAAAAATCGTGCATTTTCAAGCAAATGTGAGAAAGCAGGAAGGTTAATAAAGCAATTGTGAAAGTGCAGTTATTACATTAATAGATGGCATAACATAGGTAGCTGCTTATTCAGTATTACCACAGAGCTTCATACATTCTGTCCTATTATGCTCAGGTGCTGAATTCAGACTATAAGACTTTCATGGAAATCTCAGCTCTAAGAGTAGAAGAAGTTGCACAGCAGTGTAATGGTTGCCAGGCTCGTTCCGCAGGAGCGTCAGGAACTTGAAGAAAAGTCCACAGTCTTCCCCTACGGCCTTCCGACTCTATTAGACTCTAGAGTAACGAATGGCACGCAAGGGGAAAACAGGGAAACAAAACAAGGAAAGGCGGGGGAAGAAAAACAGTCTTACAACATACTGAATATTAGACTCTAGAGTAACGAATGGCAAGCAAGGGGAAAACAGGGAACAAAACAGGGAAAGGCGGGGGAAGACAAACAGTCTTACAATATACTGAATGTAAAAGAGCCAGCGCAATGCGCTGTTACCGTGATTCTGGTTGAGCTGAGCTTTGTACACACACTTCACATATGTCCACGCAAGCAGGTACCCCAAACATAAATGGTATAAAGGTTTTTGCAATTTGCCAAGGGGAAAGGTTTGATAGGCAACACAAGTAATGAATCGTTCACCCTGCGGGAGACAGGTCGGGCCAGTGAACAAAGGTGAGCAAATCTGTGTAGTCTCCAAATAGAACAAACACTACAAAACTTTTAAAAACAGAGATAACAATGCATTTCTTACCTCAATCAGAATTTTTTGTATTCAACAAACAAGTAGCAGCATTCACTTTTTGTAAATGAAATCTGCACGTCTGTCTTTCAGTGTAGCAAACTTGTCAATTACTTTCATGTTGAAGTCCGGTATCTTTTGGACTAGCTTGCTCTCTACAGATAGCATCGCCAAAGCATTTAGTCTTTCCTCTAGCATGGTGTTCCTGAGGAATGTCTTTATGCGCTTTAAGGCTGAAAAACATCGTTCAGCTTCTACTGTTGTTATTGGAGTCGTAATCAATCTTTAGTAAAGTCACTGTCTCTGTAAGTGAGTTTTCCATATGCAGTTTATGAATTAAACTCAGCAAAGCTTGTGGCCTTCCGGTACACAGGCATTCCGTAGAATACAGTTAACTCAGTTCTCAGCTGCTCTTTTTTGAGCATAGGATATGCTTCCACAGCCTGATTCAGAGCACGCTCGGGGAAGGATTCATCATATTGTGCAAACTCTTTACTTTGCAATAAAGTTGCATTAACCAAATGTTTTGTGAATGAAAAACGTTCTTTTGCCTGCACAATTACAATGTCACATATCTCCTTTCCAATTTGAAACAGAGAGGTGATGTTTGTCTGCGGTTTGCAAAAATAGAATGCTCGGGCAGTTTGCTCTCTAAATCGTCAACCCCATCTCTCACTTTCATAATCTTCTGTACAAATGCAGATGTATTGGCTTTCACTAAGACAGTATCTAGGTCTTTTCTTTGCAACTGATCGTATAACACATCAACAGGACTCATTATGTCATGAAATAAAAACAGTAAGAACTGAAACTCTTTGTCTTGTAGTGTTCTAATAAAGCCATGGGCTTCACTCTGACTTGTATGATCAAAGTCTGCTCTGGATGCTATGGCGACAAAACATTTCTCAAGGCCCTCCCTCTGTTCAAAGATTAAGTTGACTGTACGAATGTGAAAGTTCCAACGAGTTGAGGATCCCCTTGGTACGCTTTTGTCCACAATCTCATGAAGGGCTTCTGTTCTTTTGGGGGAACGTGAGAAGAATGCTGCTATGCCTCCGATATCCTGAAAGAAAACTCGTGTCTCTCTGATCTTTGATGCCGCCTGTTGCATAATAAGATTGAGTTGGTGGGCGTAACAGTGCACAAAATGAGCATTAGGGTACACATCTCTAATTCGTTTCTGTACTCCACTAAGGCTTCTACTCATTACGGACGCACCATCATAGCTTTGTGCGATAAGTTTTTGAGGCAGGTCCGGCAAAATTAAGTCCAGTTAACACAGTATTGCTTCAGTGATGGTTGCTGCACTAGAGTCACTTAAATGCTTGATGCCATAAAATCTTTCCACAACGTTTCTGTCACTGTCAAGGTACCGAAACACTAACACGGACTGTGTTTGAGTGGACACATCAGTGGTGTCATCAGCCTGAATAGCCACAAAGTCTGTGTTTCGCAACTCTTGCACAATATGGCTTCTTATAATTTCGAGCATACAGTCAAGGAGTTCATTTTGTATTGTATTAGAGGTGCCCTTAAAGACTGTAGCACGTGCTAAATGTCTTTCCAAATCCTGGTCTATGGTTGACATTAAATCCACTAGGCCTCGGAAGATCCCAGGTTTTGAGGAAGTTTCTGATTCGTCATGGCCTCGCAATGCCAGTTCGAAAGCACCAGAGAAACAAATGCAATCAATGATCTTGGATAGATTTTGCCTGTTCTTATCAACAGCTTCATTGTGTTTTTGAATGGATTTGCGATACGCATCATTTATCTGCTGCTCAATTGGTGCGTCTTCCCCCAACATTCCCAGTCTTGTCTGGTTTTCCAGATGATTTCTTGTGAGCGCATGCTTCTTTATTTTTTCAGCGATGTGCTTCAGGTCGACCATTCCTTGCCGTGTCCAAGAAAAGTCACCGCCAAACAGCAAGCAGGGGAAGCAGAACAGAGAATTTCTTATAGGGCACCCTGTAAGCCAATCAGCTTTTGTGTACCAGGCATTTGAGAATGTACGTTTTGACATTTTTCCTCTGTCCTGGCTAGTTTGCTGTAGGTTTATTTCAGGCTGATGAGGTCCTAATTGTTTTATCTGTAGTTTTTGTTCAAGTGGCCGTGACTGAAATGACTTTGTAATCAGCTCTTGTACTGTATTCATGAGGGTGTGTTGTTAGCCTTACCAATATATATATATATTAAAGAAACCTGTCAATAATTAAAGTACAACGTATAAGGTGCAGTGCAATAATATCAAATTTCAGTATAAATACATTATACATATATCTTGTGCATTATCTAATACATCTCAAATGACTGCTAAAAATAGAGCCGTACTCGCTCCTGCCTCTCTGTGCCATAGTGGTTGCTGGAGGCACTGAAAGACACTGCTTGAGGGCCTTGAGAGTGACCACATACATACATAGCCCTAACTCCCATGTAAAAAAATATATAGCATCAGTTTCCTTACCTTTAACACTGGTGTTTGCTGGGTGGTAGCCGGGGTCGGGTGAGAGAGCAGCAAAGGAGGTTGGGGTCCTCTTGTTGTTTGCTGATAAACCTGTCAATAATCAAAGTACAACGTATAAGGTGCAGTGCAATAATATGAAATTTCAGTACAAATACAAATACATCTCCAACAGCTCCCCTTTCCACAAAATGACTGCTAAAATACAGCTGTACTGCCTCCTGCCTCTCCGTTGCATAGTGGTTGCTGGAGGCACTGAAAGAGACACTGCTTCAGGGCCTGGAGAGTGACCAGATACATAGCCCTAACTCCCATGTAAAAAAATATATAGCATCAGTTTCCTTACCTTTAACACTGGTGTTTGCTGGTTTGTAGCCGGGGTCGGGTGAGAGAGCAGCAAAGGAGGTTGGGGTCCTCTTGTTGTTTGCTGATAAACCTGTCAATAATCAAAGTACAACGTATAAGGTGCAGTCCAATAATATGAAATTTCAGTACAAATACAAATACATCTCCAACAGCTCCCCTTCCCACAAAATGACTGCTAAAATACAGCGGTACTGCCTCCTGCCTCTCTGTTGCATAGTGGTTGCTGGAGGCACTGAAAGAGACACTGCTTCAGGGCCTGGAGAGTGACCAGATACATAGCCCTAACTCCCATGTAAAAAAAAAATATAGCATCAGTTTCTTTACCTTTAACACTGGTGTTTGCTGGGTTGTAGCCGGGGTCAGGTGAGAGAGTAGCAAAGAAGGTTGGGGTCCTCTTGTTGTTTGCTGATAAACCTGTCAATAATCAAAGTACAACGTATAAGGTGCAGTGCAATAATATGAAATTTCAGTACAAATACAAATACATCTCCAACAGCTCCCCTTCCCACAAAATGACTGCTAAAATACAGCCGTACTGCCTCCTGCCTCTCTGTTGCATAGTGGTTGCTGGAGGCACTGAAAGAGGCACTGCTTCAGGGCCTGGAGAGTGACCAGATACATAGCCCTAACTCCGATGTAAAAAAATATATAGCATCAGTTTCCTTACCTTTAACACTGGTGTTTGCTGGGTAGTAGCCGGGGTCGGGTGAGGGAGCAGCAAAGGAGGTTGGGGTCCTCTTGTTGTTTGCTGATAAACCTGTCAATAATCAAAGTACAACGTATAAGGTGCAGTGCAATAATATGAAATTTCAGTACAAATACATCTCCAACAGCTCCCCTTCCCACAAAATGACTGCTAAAATACAGCCGTACTGCCTCCTGCCTCTCTGTTGCATAGTGGTTGCTGGAGGCACTGAAAGAGACACTGCTTCAGGGCCTGGAGAGTGACCAGATACATAGCCCTAACTCCCATGTAAAAAAATATATAGCATCAGTTTCCTTACCGGTGTTTGCTGGGTTGTAGCCGGGGTCGGGTGAGAGAGCAGCAAAGGAGGTTGGGGTCCTCTTGTTGTTTGCTGGAAAATTGCCCCAAAATGCGGTAATGTTTCAAGTTGTCAGGTGCTGAAAATGAAAAGATAACAATTTATTTTTGAAACAGTAGGGTAACGAAACAAAGACTGTGGGGAAAAAACATAACGCTCCAATTTTTTCCTTGCAGTTTGCATCCAGCTCTTAGATGACATTTAATAGCTCGCTGTTGTATGTTAGGATTTTAACTTAGAAATTGCAAGTAACAAAAGGATCTCTCTGACAAAAGCAGTGCCTCACTGACCTATTTACATCATATGCATTTTGTGATCTGCATCAGGTATATATGTTCTTTGCAGCAGGCACATTAAGCTTCTGCGCTGCCGCCTGCTGCTAGTTCACTACTGGGACCACAAACATAGTCTGGCAGACTGCCAAAGCTCCTACATATATAGGCCAAAAACTGATGTTTCTATTTTTTGTTTTATATAGCGAAGTAGACCCGAGACATCAGGCATCAGAGCGCTTTACATGAGCACCAGTTTTGTAACATCACCATTATTGCCTAAATAAACATTAGAATAAAGCTTAAAATCCATGCTGGGGTAATGTGGCCCAACATTGTCAGGAACGTGAAAACCAGAAATCAGATGAAACCAGGCAAGACATTCAATGGCACAGTTATAATTATTGTAACTTTATTTTCACTTGTAATGAAACCTACTTTATCATAAAGCACTCTGACATCTTTGGGTAATGACTGTGATATGTAAAAATGAATAAATAAATGAATAAGCACTGTGTTGGATTTATCAGTGAAGCAAACACTATCTTGGTAGCATTAAAGGATATAGGAGTGAAGGCAAAGCACAGGCGTGGATTCCATGCTCCAATCCTTGCCTGTGTAACTTGAGTCACGCTTGGGAGCAGAGCATGCTTGAGTGTAAGTTCAGCTACAGGATATGTGTGCACATTACACATATATAGTAACACCACATAAACACTGTGAACTGTTGTCGCCTCATTACACACTGGAAATACATTGGAAATGAATCGGATATAAATTCTTGAAAAATCCGTTTTTTAAGTACCATCCACCCACATAGATGAATACATACCAAATAAAATGTCAAGGTAAATGACACTGAGGAAAAAATCTGGATTTTTAATGAGAAAAAAATCTGAAACTGGCCCAGAAACTCGCCTGTCAGACAGCCCCTCCGAGACTGCCTCTTGGCCTATAGGCCAGTCAGACCCTGGGCCTGTCCTTGCAGTTCAGTAAGGGTGCTCCCATTGGGGCATAGCTATGGCTGATTTGCATATATCTGTGTAGAGGCACAGTCAGGGTCACTGAAATTATGCAGAATAGGAGCACGAAATTATGTGGCAGGGTTCACTAAATTATGTGGCAAGAAAAGCCAAATTGTGAAGCATATACGGCACATTTGTTGATACTATTACTTAATTATTTTGTAATTTCTACTACACATGTTCATACCGTCTGGGCAAATATTTCACGCCATTAGTGCCAGTTTAACAACTAAACAAGGAAAAAAGCAACCAGAGATGACCAGTTAACCTTTGCAAAGGGACTTCCATTGCCTGCGAACCTACGTTGCCATGTTTTCATTAACTTTTGATCCGTTTGAGCTATAAACAATTTTTGTTAAAATTTGTAGGTTATGCTGCAGGTGAAGGATTATGAGGCAAATGTGGCATAGCCATAAGTATGTGAAAAAAGCCACTGCGGTGGCATGGTGGTTCAAATACCGATGGAGTGGAAAGCACCCTGAATAATTACAAGTGGCAAAGATTAATTTCACCCATCACCAAGTCATTCCACCCATCATCTTTCTGTTTCCTGAGTGAAAGGTAAAGCATACAGAATTCTCTTTTTTAAGTCACCCTTCTCACGAAATGCAACTCACACTGCAGCACCTGTCAAATGAGATTTATTTTTCTTTTAAAAGCATCCTGTATCCCTTCAAGGGGCACTGGCTGATTTTACATAAACTTATCCACATTAAAGTAATACAAGAGCAGGTATTGAGGTCTGTCTTTTATAAGTTCACAAAGGACTCCAGCTGATTTAAGATTCTTTAGGCAGAAGGTGTTGCATTCACCTGCAAATATGCAATTTGTGATGTGACTAGTTAGTATACCCGCCTCATCACAAAATGTTGAGCAGGTCACAGCCAGTAGCTATGCAATTTGCATATTCAGGTCTGCAATTTGCCAATGACACATCTTGTCAGTACAAAGAACCCAGAAAAAGGATCACACATTTCTCAGCATGAGAAAGCAACAAAGAGTAGGGTCCCAGCTACAGAAATCAACCTCCTTCTCTAAATTTCATTTGAAGAATATGACCTGATTTCTTGCATGATTAGCTGGAACAGGCAAGTCTCTCATTGAAGAAGGCCTTTCAAGGCTAGGTGGCAGTGTAAAAAAATCTCTATTTCAGTGTTGTCCCTATTTAATTTCAGCTGTCTGGAGAACATCCAAAATAAAATGTCTAACTCACAATGATCAGACACACAATGATGATGGGCGGAATGCTTGCAAATAGTATACACCACTGCCAATCTCTCTAGGTAGCGTTCCAAACCACTGGTATATGAATTCCGCTTGAATCTAGATATGTGGATGTTATCTAAAGCTGCAATCAATACTTCCTCTGCCCCATGAACCAGGTGAAGCATGTCTGAGATGGATCAAGAAAACAATACGTTTCAAGAAAGGCGAATATTTTTTATTCTACACAAAAATACTGATAACTATAATAAAGAAATTCCAGGCAGGAGTCCAGCACTGGTTACATTTTCCACACTCACTCCTTGGACGTGCACTACTATATAACATTATATTACCCACTATTTTGGGTCCTGTAGGAATTCTTTAGTTAAGTAGATAGTGGTACGCTCATTGTTGTGGCACAGGGGACTCCTACGATTAGCAGTGACCAAATTGTTTAGATGTGTCCAGGATAGACGTATTGCAGTGCCTGATCTGCATCAAAACTATTGAGTTATTGGGCATCACAATTAGTAGTGGTGAATGAGTGAACACTCAGTCCACAAGAGGAAGCTTCACTGAGGGTGGACAGACATGCTTGGGCAACCAGGCTTCATGGCATTTTTGTACGGAGAAATGTCAGTGCCGTGGCTCACTTAACATTCCAAAATGGTGGTGAGAGTTTGGTGACATGCATCTGCAAACAAAAATTAAAAAAAGACACCCATCTGTGTTTGAGCTGTAGTCTGAAAGAACTGAAACTGCTTTGGGGATTTCATTGATTGGCATATCCATACTGGGTAACATCTGGAGAAGAATAGGTCTTTTGCTTGGCGACTCACTCCGTTCAGACTGTGGCCTAGCATACAATACCATTTTCAGTTACACAAGGTTTTGACACAATCTGTTGTGCCATGTGGCGAACTGTGACAGCCCTCCAGATGAAAACTGGATATTAACAGAGTATTAGCAAAGGGGTGCAGGTGCAATGTCTTCAATCTGCAGGACATATTAACAATGATCTGGGGGTCTCTTGCCTACTTGAGGTTGCTCTTAAATTGTTACTTTGACCCATTGGAGGATGTCGAGTGGGAGCGGGCACTACAACACCCATAGGCAGTGGTAATCAGTGCCTAATTTGTGATGGTGTTTTCCGGTGCTCGGCACAGGCACTTATTTGTCACCTGTTAATGAAAGTCCACCACATAGTGGTGCTGTATGTGTAATTATAAAGCAAGGTTCATTAGTAGAGCATTTAACTGTTTAATTTATCTTTAAAAAAGTATAAAACTAAGACTTAAACCTGAAGTTTAAAGTAACATGTGGGCTGCACCAACCGCAGCTGACCCACAAGAAATACCTTGGACCCTCGAACTACATTTTTGGCAAATTAAGCATCAGGGCTGGGTCCAACCCGTTTCAGCTGAAACTCCTCTACTGGGTCCACTACTTCCAGATCCTGCTAAAGAGACCTGGCAATAATGACTAAAGGTCTTTGCTAGGAACAAGTGGGAGAATGTTTCCACGTAATATGGTCATGCCCTAGAGCTGGCATTCTTGTAATAGTGTTGGAGATTACCTGAAGAAGGATTCTGGAACAACGATGGAAGTCAGTGCATAAATGTTATTGGTTGTACGGCCTGGTGAAACTCCAACAAAGTAAGTGAAATTGTTCTGGGTCATTGGAATGACAGTAGACCGAAGTGACAGCATTACATTCTGGGCCAGTACTGACCTCCCAACACTGAACAAATGGCAGTCAAATATGAATTGGTGCGTGGTGAGAGCAGAAACAGATATACAAGAGCAGGAGCTGCCCAAATAAATTCCATTCGCCTCACTCTTTCATTGAGTACCTTTGAATTGGGTACTTTTAACAATGTCTAATATCTAGGTAAGAGAAACTTGGCAATATCATCATAAAACTTTATTTGTTTTTTCGATGAACCATAAAAGTCACACATACACAAAAAAATTGCAAGTCATGTAAAACGCATGAATGCATGAGGAACATAAAACCAACAATGGACAGCGAAACCAGGTGCAACTCATGAGTAAAATAAACTTGGCAATACGGTCCTTAGAACATGAATTAATTTACATTCAACTTACAGCCGGGTGTTTAGTTTCCGGCGATACAAAACTACTTAACCGGGCCAAGTGAAACTTAAAGGACACTGAAGAAGAGTGGGGTCGAGAAACGAGGAGAAGGGCCCGGAAGATGGGGGAGAAGCGAAGGAGAGAAAGGGGTGAAGGAGGTCAAGGATAGGAGACAAAAAGGAAGACAGAGACTGGAGAGCTGTACTCACATCGATCACACACTATAGAAGAATCAAGAATGAGACTCCAGAAAGAAAGGCAACAGGCGGCGGCGTCAGGCACTGTCTCCACTCCACAGTCACACCACGAGGCGAGTGAACCTGAACGGACCGGATCCAACGACACTGCAGCAGCGCCGCGCGCCTCAAATGGCCAATCACTGCATGACTACATTAAGTCAGAGACAGTGATTGGCCATTGTGCAGGGCGGCTGAGCCACCCACGCTCGGCATCCAATATGGATTGCCCCTGCTGTGCTGCGCGGTGACCGGCCAATCCTGGCGCTGCATGCAGCGCCAGGATTGGCTTGGAGGGCCCACTAACTGCTCGCCCTGTCGCCCTTTTGCTGCCAGGGGCTGCCGCATGAATAAACCTGCACCCCCCCTACTACTAGACCCCTGGAGACTTTAATGCGCATGCTCGGGCAAGTTGCTGCCCGAAGCATGCATGCAGCAAAACAACTTTGAATTGAGAATCGTCGTCAGCGTCGACTCACTGTCAATCACCACACCAGCTCGCTCCCCCCTGCGCACTCCCGTTTCAGTCGGGTGCTGCCCGGCGGCGCCGGATAAATATCGTGCTAATTTATTTAAAATACACACACAGTGAGTAACATTTCTTTAAATTATTTTACAGCAGCCGCGGGTCCAAGCAGGGCTGGTGGGGCTACGCCCCTAGGCCCCAATGGACGCACCGCAGCTTCCTCATCCTCGCACAGGATGTGTGCTCTCTACAAGCCACAGTCTGTGTTGGCAAGACTGCTGTTCAAGGACTGTTGGCGTTGCTCCTTCATGAACCGTGCCTGCAACCCTGGCTCACCTTTGACCCGAGACACTCCTCTTCATGCAGGAACGCAGGGGTTGTGCTTTTCAACTTCTCTTTTGTGAACAGTACGCCAGATGTACTACTATGTGTTATCGGCAAACAGAAACTTATTTTCCACAAAAGAAAGATCACAAAATCAATATTTAAGGTTGGTAACCTATGTGCAAACATTAATTAGGTAGTCGCAAATTGCGACTGGTCACAATCATGGGGATAGTGAACTACAAGAGACACCAGATAACTGTGCCCGTTTTCAATAAAAAAATTATAAAACCTTTAAGGCAACAAGATTTTCTTTAGAGAGTTTTTTCTTTTTAAATGTTTCCTTTTTTTTGCGCCACAGTTCCGGTGAGCATTGATCACGGTCTACTCCGCCTAAAACCTTTATCACAACTCACAAAGGTGAAGCGGTCGGAGGGGGGGGCAAGGTGGCACTGGTTTGGGCTGCTGGACAAGAGGCAGTCATAGGTCTGGTTACAGGGCAAGGTGTAGTGTAGCGTTTTAGCTTACGCGCGCTACGTCACGACGTAGCGCGCGACGGCCGCCATTTTGGAGGCAACTGCGCATCCGCGAGGAGCGCGAGTTTGGCGATCGGTGCGGCTGCAACGCCCGGCGCTTTTCTGAGGTGTATTGTATTAATAAACCCCTAAAACCATCGTGGCTCTGTCTGGAGTGGTCAATGGGCACACCCACACTTTTACAGTGGCGATGAGGGCGGGATAGCCCTACCGAGGTGGTTACCCACCCATAGAAGGAGGAAAGGAAGCCCGACTGGCCAGGGAAGTCAGGGACAAGCTAACTGACTGCCACAGACACGCCAGGAAAAGCCTAATAAGGTACAGGAGGGAATAAAACTATGCAGGAGAGCATGGAAGAGGCGTAGGAAGAGTGAGCCACAGCACAAGGGCACTGAAGTACCCATACCAGAGGGCAGGAAGGCCCGAAGAGAGAGCTGACGCAAGGCAGACCCAGAGCAGCAGTGAGTAGAAGTGAGGAAGCTACCACCAGAGTGTGCACCCTCAGAACTGCGTGCCCACACCCACAGAGGCCCTGGCAGAATCGGCGAGGAGTAGAGAAGGGGGCGCAGAAGGACCCCAAGGGAACCAAGGATGCGGCGAAGGAGCGACCGCGCCAGGCAGTCCGAGGAGCCAAGGGGAGGAATCAGACAGACGCGGTGAAATGAGCGCGCAAGCGTCTTCCCTCACAACGCCGATCCCGTTCTTGCCCAGGCTGGGAGAGCCTCAAATGAAGTGGGAGGACTGGAGATAGTACTTCATGAATTATCTGGAGGCATTAGAAGACGAGAGTTGTGAAGCATTCCCCAGTAAAAGAAAGAAGAGGCTACTCGTACACAACCTAGGCCCGGAAGGGATAAGGATGTTTCAAAATCTGGTGCCCACGCCCCGACCGAACGCAGATGATGACGTATTCAGGCATGCGATAGAAGATCTGAATAATCACTATCGTCCGGCGGTATGCACGTCCATAGATCGATACAATTTCCAGCAGAGGAAACAGGAAGTGGGTGAAACCATAGATGACTAAGTCGCAGCACTGAGGAAGCTGGCGAAAACATGCAAGTTCGGAGTGCTGCATGATGAGTTCATAAAAGACCAGATAGTGATGCACACCTCCAACAAGACCGTCCAAGACAAACTGTGGGTAAAGGGCGATGCCACGCTTAAAGAGGTGATCGCCATGGTGAAAAAGGCTGAACTGTCGAAACGATGTGCGGATGCAGCCAAAAGAGAACAGGTTCAGAGGCCCATGGTAAATAAGGTAGACGACGCAGAAGCTTCAGGAAGAGGCAAAGCTGCCCAGTGGGAAAACAGAGGTCCAAACAAGTGGACGGGGAAGCTGGGACAGACGAAGAAGCCTAACAGAGAAAGCACGTCCACGTGCTATCGATGTGGAAGCCAGTCCCATGCGGCCTATGACAAACGATGCCCTGCGTTCAAGGCGAAATGCATGTTCTGTGGCATAGTGGGCCACTAGGAGAAGGTGTGCCGCCGCAAGATGAAAAGACCCACGGTGAAGTATGTGGAGCAGGACCAGCAGGAGGAAGAAGAAGAACAGGACGAAGAGGATAATGTGCTGTATGTAGAAGGCCAAGTGCTAGGCATCGACTGCAAGCGTTCCCGCAAACCCCAGTGCGACATGGTGATTGGAGGAGTGAAGATCACAATAGTGGTGGACTTGGGATCCCCGTACACCATTGTCCAAAGGTCAGTGTGGAATGAGAAATTCAGCCCCAGCCTGAGCCCGCATCTGGAACCATCCGACATAAGACCGGTCACGTACACTGGAGAACCTATCCCGATGGTGGGGTTTCGAGTACTGACTTTTGAATTTAAGGGGTGCAGTGCTCAGTGCAAACTGTACATGTCGGAGAAAGGACTGTTGGTCCTAGGATGGATGGACCAAGGGGACCTAGGTATACAGTTGGATCCGGGGGGAGACACACAGGTACTGATGACTACCCCAGAGCGCTGGCCGGACTTTGAGAAAATGAAGAGAGAATACCCGAAGGTTTTTGGAGGGAAGGTCGGAAGGTTGGAGAAATTCACTCGTAGAATAGACATTAAAGAGAATGCTGTACCAGTATCGCATAAGGTGAGGAACATACCACTCGCGGTGAGAGAGGCAGTACAGCAGGAGTTACGCAGACTCGAGGAGAAGGGAATCATCGAGCCAATCGACAGCTCAGAATGGCTGGCACCACTGGTGGTGGCAATGAAGCCGAATGGCAAAGTTCGCCTATGTGTGGACCTTCGAGAACTAAACGAATGCATCGTCGTGGAGAAATTCCCACTGCCCCGCATAGAGGAAATGCTGGCGAAGACGAAAGGAGTAAAATGGTTTTCCACCATTGATCTCACTTCTGCCTATCATCAGGTAGCCCTGCATCCAGCGAGCCGTAAACTGACGTCATTCATAACACCCTTTGGATGTTACCAGTTCTGTCGCATGCCCTTGCCCTCGCTTCTGCAGCGGCCGTCTTCCAGAAGCTGATGCAGCGCCTGTTCCAAGACATAGAGGGTGTACAATACTTCCAAGATGACATCCAGGTGATGGGGAAGGAGCTTAAAGATCATGACAAGAAGCTGGACATGGTTCTTAGAGTCCCAGAGAACAACGGGTTAACAGCAGAATGGGAGAAGTGCCGGTTTGGGATGACGTCTGTCACCTACTTGGGGCACGAGATTGGAGAACAGGGCATCACTCTCAAACGAGCGAATGTGAAGGCCATCTGTGATGACCCTGCTCCCTCCAGCAAAGAAGAAGTAAGATCCTTCTTGGGAATGGCGGAGTATTACAGTAAGTTTGTGCAATACTTCGCCACCAAGACGTACCACCTGAGGCAGCTCATAAGAGACAAAATGATATTCGCATGGATGGAGGAGGCTCAGAAAGAATTTGGTATCTTGAAAAACGACATCAGCCAAGCAGTTCCACTACAATGGTATGACCCCCAAGGGCGATCGATATTAACAACATATGTCAGTGAAAAAGGACTAGGGGCAGTCCTCATGCAGGAAAAGAGAGGCGGGACAATGGAGAGTCTCTGCTTTGCATCCTGGTCCCTATCGGCCACAGAACAAAAGTTCAGCGTAATCGAGAAAGAAATTCTGGCGGTAGTATGGGCCATGGGGAAGTTCCGTCAATTCCTGTGGGGCATGAGGTTCCAACTCAAAACAGACCATAAACCCTCGGTCAAGGTATTAACCTCAAGTGGACATGCGAGTGCGACACAGTGCTTCGCCAAGATGACCTTGAAACTTCTAGACTACCGATATGATGTGGAACATATACCGGGAAATAGGAACAAGATAGCCGATTATCTCAGTAGAGCGTCGGCTATGGAAGGAGCTCCCGGGGAAGCAGGAGAGAGTGAGGAGATAGTAGCCTTGATGGAAGACCCGGAACGAGTGATAAGCAGACAGGAGTGGACAGAAGCGTATGAGGCAGATCAAGACATGGAAGGAGTCAAGGAGTGTAGAGTCCACGGATGGCTCGAAAAGAGACAGCTGCGGATGGAACTCAGGAAGTTTTATGAAGTCCGAGAAGAATTGTCGGTAGGGGATGATGGCATGTTTGTGTACAGAGGTGACCGAGTAGTTCCACCGATTGGGCTGGTACCCCGTCTGCTGGCATTACTGCATGAAGCCACCTGGGAATTGTGAAGACTTAAATGAGGACGAAGCAGATGTATTGGTGGGCGGGAGTGGACCTCTCAGGTGGAAAGACATGTGAGAGATTGCGTCCAGTGCCAAAGAGCAGACAAAACTCTGAAACCACTGAGACCAGCACTGGGGAAGTTTGCCAACCCGAGCAACCCGTGGGAGGAAGTATCAGTAGACATCCTGGGCCCAGTATTTGACCACCATGCCACACCCAAATACTTGTGTGTCCTAGTGGATAGGTACTCTGAGTGGCCTGAAGTGCACATCCAGGAAGAAATGGACACTGACACGGTACTCCGATTTCTCACGTCGGTCTTCCTAAGAGAAGGCTTTCCCAGATCTATTCTCAGTGACAATGGGCCACAGTTCACCTAGGACAAATGGGTTAAGTTTGCTGAGAGGAATGGAATCAAGATCAAGCATACCTCTATCTGTCACCCTGCCAGTAACGGCCAAGTAGAGAGATTTAAAAGAGTTATAATGGGCTCCATACAAGCGGCCATCACGATGGGCAAAGATTGGGAAAAGAAAGTCCAAAGCATGTTGTGGTCTTATCGAATCACCTCCACGAGCATGGGGTACAGCCCGTTTCATATTCTAAGAGGATGACAACCCTTCACAACGGAGCTTGGAAGGAAAAGACAGTAACCAGTAAGTGGTCTCCGGCGGTGGTGCAGCACAATCTTGAGAATGCCCAGAGAATTTATACAGAACATTACAATCGCAGGAGAAATGTAAAAGAAACCTCCTTGGAGAGAGAGGAGTGGGTGAGAGTCAAACTTGCAGTACTAAAAAGAAAAGGAGACAGCAAATACACCCCACCCCTGCAAGTAAAAGAGGTATATGACAGAGATGGAAATGTATGGTCCCAAGACCATATGTCAAAGTGCAATAAAATCCTGCAATGGTCCAACGAGGAAAATGAGAAGACACAACAAAAGTGTGAAGCAAGGGAAGCTGAGGAAACACCGCCTAGAGAATTAGAGATCCCAGGATCCAGTGAGAACTCTGATGAAAGTGTAGGAAATGATGGTCCGGTAGCAGTGGAACAGCAGGGAGAAGAGTGTGTGAACCGGGGAAGAGAAAGAACAGGCACCCCAGAGGACCGAGTGGTGAGCCCTGCAGAGAACAGCTGGCGGGGAGAACCATCTACCCCGGTGAGGCACACCAGGGCAGGCAGAGTGGCGGTGATGCCCACCCGGTTCTGAGACTATGAACTAGGGGGTACATGAGGTATCCTGTAAAGATCCAGACTGTAAGTTTTCTTTGTTATAAAAGGGGGAGATATGTAGTGTAGCATTCTAGCTTACGCGCGCTACGTCACAACGTAGCACGCGACGGCCGCCATTTTGGAGGCAACTGCTCATGGGCGAGGAGCGAGAGTTTGGCGATCGGTGCGGCTGTAACGCCCAGCGCTTTCCTGAGGTGTATTGTATTAATAAACCCCTGAAACCATTGTGGCTGTGTCTGGAGTGGTCAATGGGCACACGCACACTTTTACACAAGGGGGCGTCCTGCAAGTGGTGCACACACGGTAAAAGGAATGCAGCTGCAGGGTCCCGCAAGTGGTGCGTGCGTGACCGCAAGCCATGGGCGGAGTCCAGAGTGATTACAAGCGAATGCGCTAATGCTAAGTATTGCCGTAGGAAAAAAAAACAAGCAAAGTGAAAGAAAAAAAAGCACACACAAATTCAAACAGCTTGTGAATTGTTTAAATCAAAGACATTCAGAAAGGAAAGTGAGTTCAAAACAAGCTATAAAAAAACAAACCCTCGGCTGAAAAAGAAGGCGAGGTTGTTTTGAAAGAGCCTCGTACTAAAAAGAAAGAGGGTAGCACTCATGAAACGGGTGCTGCAAGAGCATTGAAAGCATGGGATGCTGCACTGGAACTGCTTGGCGGCACATAAAAAAAATAATGAAAACTGGACTCTCGAAAGAAGTTCTTGGCGGCACATGAAAATAATGAACACGCGTGTGGGAAGTGGCGCGGCCCCGCAGCCGCGAAAGAGCACGCAAATGCCACGAATCACGTGAAGACTGCGGATATTTACAGGGCATTGCATTGTCAGGCAACAGGGCCTTCCAGCTTCAAGCAGCAATCACAGCACATATTAATGGAGCATATCGAACAGCAAATATTTGCGATGCCACTTTTGAACAAATTGAGTATGCAATAGGGTACAGGATGTCATTAGAATTGTTAGTAGGACCTCTGCATGGGGCCAAAAGGAAAGATTCCGGTATTTACTGGGAAATTGACGGCCCGTCTACGATTTGAAAGTATTTACAGTTTGCCTCTACGAAGACAATTACGAATATTTCAATAAACTTTACAGGCCTTCAGATTGGTCCACTGTACTAGAAAAATGCAAAAAACTGGGAAACATTCCGACTACTCACAGATACGAATGGGAATATAAAATAGGTAGGTATATTAACAAAAATCCTTTGCGAACAAGAAATCGCTCTTTGGAACTAGCAAGGAGCGCAAGTGATTATAATTGGATCTATAATACGAAAAGGACTTGTGCTGAGGAAATATATTTGTTATTAACCCCAGAAATGCTCTGCGTGAAAGCCTAATTGCCTTCTTTGCAAAAGGAACATTATTTATTAAACCCTCCTGGCGAGTCAATAATAAAGCAATTATCACAGCTGCAAGACATCAAACACACTTTAATGTGACCTTTATGCGGAGCGTTTCTTACCAAATGCTAATAGGGATCCGGTCCATGCTGCACACCTCAAATTAAATACTTGAAAGAAGCTGAGAGATTCACGGTTTCCTCTCCTCGTGCCGTGTGCCTCTCGCGATAGAAGGGAAACCCCCCCCGGGTTAAATTAGAATACCAGAGCCATCTGTAGGAATCAGAGAGGAATAATGACAACAATCTGCATCTGCGCAGTCCGTGGCCTGTGAACCAACCCCAGATGTATATCCTGCGCGCTTTGATCATTAGACCTGTGCGCCACAGGCTGTATGACTGGATGGCATCTAAACAAGCGCTTGCGGCAACTGCGCTTTACTTATAACATTTTAAAAGTAAAGCGCGGGTGCCACGCTTATACAGAAATGAAAGAAAGAGATGTTTTTTCTATTTCTTTACTTTTGGTATAATCATGGATCCTGCGCTTTACTTTTAAAATGTTATAAGTACAGCGCTGGTGCTGCAATTATAACAAAAGTAAAGAAATAGAAAAAACATCTATTTCTTTCATTTCAGTATAATCGTGGCACCCGCGCTTTACAAGCGCTGGCCACGACGTAGACTTTTCTGTTTTCTGCTGTCTCACTTGGACAGACTACCCTGACTTCCTGCTGGGGTAAAAGGTTTATTATCTTCTTTATGGGGCCATCTGTTTGGACCCATAAAGAAGATAACAAACCTTTTACGCCAGCAGGAAGTCAGGGCAGTCCGTCCAAGTGGGACGGACAAAAAAGAGAAAAGTGTACATCAGAGGACACTCTTTCCCAATGGCTGGCCTCCGTTTAGCATGAACGGTGACGCCAGCCAATGGGAAAGAGGGGCAGGGCTTGAAGCCCGCTAGTAAAATCTCCCCAATAACACTAAATCTCGCCAGTGAGACTGCGCATGTGCGCAGTCTTATGCTAGGCTTCGACCTAAAAATGCAAAGGAAGAGATGGCCTTTGCAAATGAGATACATCTGTGTGATGGTATAGAGAAGGTACCGAAGAGACAAAATATCGATGAGCAGCATAAAAGTCAGACTTGTTTGCTACATTTAGAGTTATAGATTGGTAGTTGTTAAAAATAGGATTGTTTAACACTTATGGTTTGAATGTGACATCATAGACGAGATGGGGGAAACTTGAGTTGTCCATGGTGCTACTTGAAACTTAAGTTAGGAAACTCCATGTTATTTCAAATTTTATGTTGTGTATGCATCCACTCAGCACCCCCTTTTGTTAATTGATTTGCCTGAACTTTTTGATAATGGAGCATATTGATTTTGGAGCTAAACATAACATGGATTCCTTTATCCACTCTCACAGTAGTCAGCACTCACCACCCACCTCTAACTAACTCTGTTTGAATCCTTATCACTATTTAACCATGACATGACTGAGCTGCTGGCAGCACAGAGACAAATGCCCTGCCGTATGCGGATCTGCTAGTTCACAGATGACAACGGAGAGTTAGATAAGTGACTCTGCAACAATAGTCATCTTCTTTTGCCTTTCTTGGTTTGTGCAGAGGCCCAAAAGTGTCCAGAAAAGGCAGAAAAGATGGTGGAACCACCACTGACCATTCCGCTCCATCCTTTCAATATATGAACTCTCAGGTTGTGCGAGATTAGCATCTATCCTGGTTTTTCCTCAGCCTTTCTACCTAACATTGTGTCTAACGATTTGATATGGAAGCCATACACAACAAACAAAGGGGTTGATTTAGAGTTTGATGGACAGGGTAGTATATCACAAATGTGATGGAGTACCCTGTCTGCCAAACTGATGGTTTTCTCACCTCATTTAGAGACGGGTGGAATGGCAGCATTCCATCAACGTTATGCTTCCTCCATCAGCCTGAAGAGTAAGGGCCATCAAAAGAATGACATTACACCACCTTCCCTATTTAGAGTGAACAGTGTTATGTATTTTTATTTCTGTCCATCACCTCCAGGTGAAACCTGGTGACAATGGACGGTAAAAATGATGACCCCCACTTCGAGGGAAAAAACTCCCTCAATGTAGGGGTCATTAAAAGGCGAACTCCCAGTTTGAGATTTTTTTGGGGAAAAATAATGCCATAAAAACTGATGGTGGCCATCTACCAAACCTTTTGGACCTTAACAACAACTGGTATAGTGGCAGTGCCTATCAAAGTAGAGAGATCACTGCAGGGCAAGTGGTGATTGCTAAATGTGACAGACAGTGGTGAGTCAGGGTAGTGGACCTAATGTCTTCTGCCATCCTGGTGGACTGTATTATGTTCTTCAAACTTAAAATCTGATGCACCTTTTCCCAAAGTTTTCCCAAAGTTTAGCAATTTTCTAGATGCTATACAGCTAGGGAATTTGACACGGCTCCAAAATTGCAAGTAAAGGGAATGTCAATGGTGTTTGTTTGTATCCTATATTTATTTTAAGACATTGGCCTCAACGCGTCTGACCATCTTGAATGGAATGCAATACCGAGGGCATTTGGGCCTCCATTATTGTGTTCATGGATAGTTGGGTTGAAAGTGATAAGTGAAAATACTTACTAAGTTATAGGATTAACCCTCATTACACTGCTGTAATTATTATTCATAGTGTATGGAGTATTTCCTGTTCACTAATAACGCAGTTGGGTGAATCTACATGTGGGGCGTGCACACATTTATACCTACACATTGAGAGCCAGAATGTGAATTACATGGAACACAGTCTTTGCAATCGTGCTGAGTAGTTTGTTGTTTACTTTTAGGTACCCCGTGGACAATATACTGATATCACAGAGGGCCTTTACTCCTTTTGTCAAATTATTAGTACCCCTTGGGTGCTATTAACAGTACAGCGTGGAAGTGATGTTGTATATGTCAGAGGTTTCCCCATTGGCCAGATACTATGGTTAGGATTGGTCCCCATGTTCCGCTTGCTGCAGTGTTACTATGTGTTAAACTCACTGTAAGGGGCAGAAACGTGGACAGAGAGGAGGCAGTGATACCAGGGAGCAAACCACCACAGAAGCTAAAAATGGAGATTGATACACCACTAAACACCAGGTTCATGTGTAGTGTAGTTCCTATATTCCCAATAGGCTCTGCGCATTGGAATAATATATTCAACAGTGTAGACGTAGGACTGAGGTTGACTAGGTCTCTACTGACTATATTAGACTTAAGATTTGCCAGCTAGCTCAGAGGTCACTAGAAACTTTCTCGAATAAACGAGGAGGAGTTTAACCTCCCTGGATAGACAAGAAGGGATTAGCTTCCGACAACCATATAACATGACAACTTTGGTCCCTCAGAATAAGAGTGTATCTCTAGAGTCGTGTGAAAACAATAGACAGCAATTTCACTCAGTCATTGTGCGTACTTAGTTTCACCAGAGTGCAAAGAAAAGAGAGACGGGCGTTTTCAATAAAAGGTGTAATTTATTGGGCAGTCTTCTTTCTCATGCAAGAGAAATGAATTGCCATTATTGCAATACTTAATGTAAAGTAGTGTGCGTACAGTAAAAAGAGTATTATGAAATAATACTGTAAAAGCATTGATATGGTTTCTTAGCCATAAGATACTTTAAAATGGATAAAATATATACATACATATATACATTGACTAACGTACTCAACTGGTGCTTCTAGATACGCCTACCCCGGTGTACCTGACCTAAGCCTAATACATGCGAAGGAGTAAGTAAGTAGCAGTTTAAGTAAAGTTGGTTTTGCCAAGACTCTGATTCAAGAATTCTCTTTAAGGGTTTAGTCAGCTCCGTACCTGGGTAATAGAATGCAGGAGGTCTGGTATCTCTCTTTCAGGACTCGATATCCCAGCAGCCCGTGAAGGCGGCTGAGAACACCGGAGCTGGATTTCTCGGCAGGAGAAAAGACAGTGTTTCTCTCAGTGCGTCAAAGAGAAGGGGCAGCGTCCGTGGGCTCTCGCATCAGCTGGGCTCTCGGGCAAGTAGATAGCTGCTCGGCTCCAAAACCACTACCATGTGTTTGCTTAAGGCAACGTTGGTATATTTATACCTGAAAGGTGCCGAGTTTGACGTAAGGTTTGGACATAAGACGTCAATAAACATGTCACTAAGAACTGGCTGTTCCTTTAGTGTACGCAGGAGTTTAATGACAAATCAAAACAAAAGCAAATGGGGATTTCCCAGGTTGCTGGAGGTTTGGTGTGTCGAAAGAACTTGTTGTGCTTTCTAGGAAGCCAAGGAAGTAGCTTCTGCCGTGCTTTGGACTGCAAGGGCTATTTACTTAAATATGGATCTGATTCCTATGCCATTATAGGGATATTATTGTTTATAGCCGTACAAGGGCATAAATAGCAATATTGATTCAGGTTACTAGATAAAACACAATACCCACTCCACGATCTAATGCCCATCATTACTAAAACTAAGCAATAGTAAACATTTTAAAGGTGCATGCGTATTTCAACCCACCCCAAAATACATTTTATGCATTTGAAATGGTGTATGCGAAATACACGAAAATGATTATTGGTACTGTACGCTTTTCAAGCAGTGTAATCATTCAGTTAAACATGCTTATATATATTAGCTGAACGATTTGCGAAAATTACACATGAAATGGCTCTTAATACAGAAAAGAAGGTCGAGACCATTCCATCACATATAAATACAGTTGCTGTAAATGTACTAGAGGCTGAGGTAATATATTGTCTCTAGAGTTTCCTAAAAATAGAAGCTCTGTTCTTTAAGAATAGTTCTACTTTAAACAGAGTACATGTGTCAGAAAAAGGTAAATATTTTGGAAGTTTAAAAAAAATAATTTCGCTTTCAGGGGAAAAAAATATTTCCAAATGTTTTCATTAGCTTTTCTTTATCAAAGCTGAAGGCCGAATTCAGAGTTCAGGGGAACGCTGTGTGCTCGTTGCTTAAAAAGTTATTCTTTCTGTTCAGGGGAGAACATCATTTCAGACAAACTCACAAAAAATTGGTCTACGTATTCAGGTGAAAGTTCGATCAAGTTTGAAAGTGCCGCAACAGTGCAGTCATGAGAATGATTGCTATCATCGATGTTAGGATCAGCCATGCTCACCTGGGTGATGCTGCTCTCATCTCGTACTTCACTGCCACCTAATCATAGTGGTGAAGTCTCAACGAATGCCGTCATCAGAATGGGTAGCCGCTGGGGACAACACGATGCATGAGCCGTTACAGGACTTAGCAAAGTATCTGTATCCAATGGTGCTGCTGATGGTAGTGTAAGACAGACGTCCAACATGCATTCTTCTCCGCATAGCATACATCGAAGCACAGGTAAGATGCAATTTTGCCAGATTGGTCTGAATGAAAGAAACCAGGTCATATTCAGATCTCTTAGCCGGGCTAATCCAAGGACTTTAGTTATGCGGTCCCAATGGCCTATAGCTAGGATCGTTTCTTCCATCGTTGCTGGAGTCTTGTCTGCGACTTGGCTTGCCATATCGGAGCAGAAGGGTCAAAAACAAAATTCCTGCTACGAGTCCCAAAAGTAGTGGTAGGCCGCCAAAGAGAGAATGGACAAAATTGGGAAAAATGCCCAGAAAAAAATTGTCTTAAATATATGTGGGATACCACTGGCCTCAGACATATTTAGGATTTGGATTAGCATTTCTACGAAATGCACGGGGCAATTTGTTGATAAAAGGGTATGTATCTCTGCCGCTGTCCTTGCAACCAGGAGATCATACGTTTCTTTTGATGACGTTAAAGGCACTGTTGTCTGTAAAAGAACAGACTTCATTCTGCTTAAAGTATCAATTCGTAAAGAAGAGATATTCAAAGAAGCCCAAATCGTCGCCTGCGTATCTGGAGAGCTGTTTGGATACAATACTTGCATACAGCAAGTGACCATGGAACTAACGCTTACGAGATAGGCTTTCCCTGGCACCATGCCACAACAGCTGTGGTCCATTATTAGAATATAGCTCCCGTTAGAAAGCCGTCTAAAGAATGGCTCTATCTGTGCTGCAGGTGTGCCGTGCTGGTGACATGAAAGGTTATTTGAAGTCCCCTCACAGGCCCGATGTGAATTAATACCTTGGCACAGAATATACCGCTTAGTGAATGTTTACAATTGTAACCACTAAGAAATACATTCTGTTTCCTTTCACTATAACGTGTGTGTGTGTAAGGCAATTTCCATGATGACTTAATGTACCCTTTACCCAACCTTTCATACTGGCCCGCTGGTATATATTCATGGCAGTATTTAAATTGGAAAGTTGTTATCGGAATTGTAATTATTCCGTGTATTATCCATTCAATGACAGGTCTTTCTGACATTGTCAATGGTAATCTCTCAAGTTTTTCAATGCTCAGAATCGTATAGTCTGCTCCTTTTTGTGCCAAACTGGTTTGTTTATCAGTAAGGTTAAAGATAGAGAATAAAGATGTTGTGTTTATCAAACGCCATGGCACGTAGCCTGAACGCAGATTTTGCAACGTCCAGCCTAGCTGTACAATAGAACGTAATTGGGACTGACCGTGTTGTAACATTAGTAAGTCCTGATCTATTATATCGATAGCAGATGATACAATACTGTTCAGTGAATATATTCTGGAGGACAGAGTCATTAACCCATTGTCCACAACAGAAAGTAATTTTTCCAAATTAATACGATCGATTTCTCATATTTTTTCTGCTGTCTCAATTTGCATTACTTTCCAAGCTTCGTTGTACGCAGCGTATATACCGGCCGCTATGAAACGTTTTTTACGCTGTTTGCGTGGTCCCATTATGAAATCACGCAAGTCAGCACCGTCTTCAAGTAAAGTCAAGTGTTGCTTAATCTCAGCCAGTGTGGATGTCTGTAGCCATTCAAGGCATAGTTTCCCTACACTGTATGTTGTTACTATCCCTGGATGTTGTCTCTGGGAGTATCTAGGGTCTGGTCTGGTCATTTTTAACCCCTGCATTTTGTTCAGGAATCTATCTTGACAGTTATATGTGTCTGTTGGCCAGATCAACCATTTTTTCCAATCAGGATGTGTTCTGTTTTGCTGTAAAATATGGGATACGTCTATCTCAACATCTGTAGTGGTATTACTATCAGGTATCGGCTTTGGAATAGACAGTTTATTTAAGTCTTTAATCTTAGCTAGGCCAAGACAAGTAGTCTGTTGAATGGTGTCATTCAGAAATATTATTTGTTTGGGGATCATGCAGGCTCTAAATAATGCTTCTAAACCTTGGACCTGCCAATTTTTTGTACCCCAGATGGTTTTTGTTTCAATGTTGTCTTTCCAGAAATCAAAACCAAATATAATCATTTTTTCATAAAATGTTTCAGAATAAATCAATTTAGTATTTGTCAACCTTGTTTTCATCCTTGTCTTATTTAACAGTTAAAATAAAACGTTTCTGCATCACTTGTGTTAAACCCTGAGAAGTATGGGAATTCCTCATAAAATGTTTTTGAACTAACTTTTGGTGGAGTTGCGCAATGTTCCCATTGATTATACTTAAAAACATTTCTAGGTTGGGCAGATTTATGCAAATAGTGATGTACAAAGTGGTTGTAACAGTACATTTGTACATAGTTCGATGAACCCTGTAAATAATCATGTTCTGTAAATTTTGCTGACAATACTAAATCTGACATCATATTATTTATGCTTTCAAAGTCCCAATCATCAGAGAATGTACTTGGTTTTACAAAGTCACCTAATGAAACCTTGAATTGATGTGGATATTTCAAGAGTTCAACCGGGCCATAGATTTCGTAATCCGTTTTGTCCCGAGCTACACCACCGGGTATTGGAATGGCTGTGACATTCACTGATGATAGTTCTCTTTTCTCGATGTGAGATGACTTGTGTGGCTTTAGGACAAGTTGATGTTCTGACTTGCTGTGTCCACTGTACTGTATTTTCCCTCAACGAATCTTCCCAAACAAAGTACCATGATGAGCCAAAGCAGGAGGAAAAGTACACCTAACACAATCCAAAATTCAATCCATGGAGAAATCAGGTAGGTTTCTTTGAGTTGATGAAAAAGTTCAGTTAATTTGTCTTTGAAAGTTCTTGTTATTGGCATTTTTTCAGGTTTGCTTGGATCTTCAGAAAAGTTATCGAAATTGATGAAGTAGCCAGATGCAGTTCTGTCAATTGTTGGAATTGCTTCCGAATTTTCTTTCGCTTTTTCTTTTTTTCTTTTATTTCCATAGTCTGAGGCTACATCGTTGTAGACAGGTGTTTCTTGACGAACTGTTTCTGTTTGGGTTTCCAGATGCACAAGTTCCATGGCATTGTTACATAGTCCTTTTTTATTCACTGCAGGTTTATCAAATGTGATTAGTCTCTCAGTTTGAACCACTTGGATTGTAGCAAATTTTGGAATTCTGCTATTTCTTGGGAGTCCACTTGGCCTACTACTTATTATTGGCCACATGATTGTGGTTTTACCAGGTTGATGGATACAACTTGGTTCTCCTTTTTACCAGCAAGGGGCGGTAGTACTACTGATCTTGTTCCGCTGACAGCTAAGACAGGTACTGCTTTTCTGTAAGAAGGCCCAAATTCCTTCTTCACCGCGATCTTCTCTCTGACCAGATCCCCAATCCTTGGAATCCAGACAGGCCTTGCTGGGACAGGTGGTTTATCTTCAGTGGCTGTTGGCTGCTGTTTTAACTTTATGTTGCTCAGGTCTTTTCTTGTTTCATTTAAGTCCTGTAAAACAGCCAAACGATCTTTGATGTCAAAGCATTTTGTTTCTACCACTGAAGTCTGACTATCTAAGTCCTGAATATGCATTCTAGTTCCGAACAATAGTTTGTACGGACTGAAACCTTTAAGAGAATTTCTTGGCAGATTGTTAGGAATAAGTTGGACACTTGTTAAATGTTGGACCCACCCATCACCCGAACCTAATACCCTCGCCGTTATAGATTGCTTTATGTCCCGGTTTTTTCTTTCCACAATCCCATTTCCCTTAGGATGGAAGGGACAAGAGTACCGCAATGCAATGCCCATGCTGGCCATGGCCTCCTTATAAGCTCGAGAGCTAAAAGCAGGACCCTGGTCAGAATGTAGCATGCCAATTGCGTATGTGCCGATAAAGACTCGCAAATCTTTTAGAACAGTTCTGGCGTCAGCCGAGCGCTGGTGTCTGTATTTTTAAGTGAATCTAGTCTTAAAAAGGAAATTAATGGGACACTGGATTTTACGTATAGATAGCCTTATGCTAACTACAAGAATGGCCATGGCAATACTCCGGTCGGTTCACTGCTGCGATCTCTGTTGCAGTTTGGACAGCTCTTTACAAATTTGTAATTTTGCAGGCTCATCCCCGGCCACCAGTATTCCGATTGTAATTCTTTCAGAGATTCTTTGATCTCTTGGTGCCTTAGACCCAATCCCATGTGTGCATCCGCTATTAAGAAGATTCTTCTGTTCGTGTTTGGAATTACTCTATCCCCCACTCCAGGGATTCAAGCAAAAGGAACGGAGTTTGCATCAATTATGTATGTATAATTGAGTGGATAGTTCACGGGTAGTGCTGCACAGTCGCCTTTTGAAGACGTTTTTACCGCCAGCATGGTTCCCCGTCTATGTATTTTTCTGTACGCTTTTTTGTGGCTACGGAAGCCGGTTTAGTTGCTTCCGCTGTGGCTGTATTAGCCAATAAATTCCCTGCGACGTGAACGCCATCACATTGATGACTCAGCATATGTATCAAGTGAGTCTTTTGTAGTTCTTTCTGTAAAAGAACTACCTGTTCCTATAGCTTCTTATGCTTTATTGTGGCACCTGTGTCATCTTTGTAATCGTTTTGAACCCAGCTCTGCAAGTCATTAATGTAAGATTTGACGCAGAAATGTGAATCGCACACTATTAGAGTCGGGAATTCACGATCAGCATTTTCAAGCGCCGTCTTTAAAGATCTGATTTCAGCTCGCTGAGCCGAACAGTTTCTCAGTGATTCAGTTTTTGTTATTTTTGGTCTGAATTTACCACAGCGCCAGCGACCTTTAACAATCGCGCATGCTGCATTGTAGGATTTATTATCCACATCGTAATGTTGTGCAAGTCTGTCCATATAGATTACACAAGATGCTGTTGGAGAGGCAGAATTTCGATTGGCAGAGGATATTCTTCTTCATATTTTAGATTTTTCATGTTTTTTCATGTTCGGGTCAAAATAGTATGTCACGTCTTTTGCAGCAAGAGAATTTTCCCACTGTATCCATTTGGGATCTAATGCCACCGTTTTTAGATTAACTGGGCTTAATAACGCCTCAAGGGCTGATTCTGCTGTAAAAACAGTTAATAAATGTAGGCCTCCATGACACAATGGTACCCACTTTTGGATAAAGCTTGCACTTTTATTGGTGGTGATTATTGCCATATTACTGGAATCCATTGCATAAGTGTGGAGATTCCTGGCATAATTCTCACTCGTCTACTGATGACATAGTATACTCACTTCCAGTTACATAATGGCAATTACATCACAGTAATAATTCTTGGCATATTGTTGACATCCATTCAGGTGCACAATCTTACATACAAGTAATGCTGGTATGTAACAATATCTGACAGGTTGAGAACTAGAATCCCCTTGAGTCTTACTCTGTTGATGGCAAGCCATGCTCCCACGTTATGTAACCCTTTATGACTGGAACCATTTATCAATCCATCCATCCACACTATCAAAAGCAAGTCCATCAGTGATGAAGCACAGTCTGTTTCAAAATTTGCTACAAATTCATATTTTTGTTTGTTTAGGGGCACACTTGTTTATCTTTTTGCAGGTGTACCACCTTGCAGGTGGTAGTAGGTGGTCGATAGTGAGTATGGGCCCGATTCACAGAACTAACTTAAGACAAAATCTTAAACTTACTACTTTTGGTATTCACAGAAGTTAGGATTTTGTCTTAAAACAGACTTAAGACAGGCTTAAGTTAGGATTCTGTCTTAAGTCTGTCCTAAGTCTGTCTTAAGACAAACTTAAGACAAAATCCTAACTTCTGTGAATACCAAAAGTAGTAGGTTTAGGATTTTGTCTTAAGTTAGTTCTGTGAATCGGGCCCATTATCTTTAAAGTCAAGACTGTTGTGAGACAGGGATGCATGATGTCAGGGATGCTCTTCAACCAGTTCATCAACTGGGTGATTTGACACACAACAGAAGACCAAGCCATAGGCTTCAGGTGGACCTTATTCTCTAGACTGAAGAACCTTGATTATATGGCTGACCTAGCCATGGTCGCTTACACACATACACACCAGCATAGGCAGGAAAAGACATCTTAACTCAACTTATCTAGGCACAAGCAAGCGAGCATGAAGATCAACAGAAAGGAATCCGAAAACATTCCATTCAACATCCCAAAAACTTCACCTATCAAGGTGAATGGAGAGAACCTAGCCATCACTGAAGAATTCACCTACCTAGGCAGTATTATCAGACATGATAAAGAGGCAGGCAGTGACATCAAAAGCAGACTGAACAATGACAGGAATATCTTCAGGATGCTGAACAATGTGTGGAGGTCATCTCAGCACAGCAACAACACGAAGCTAAGGCTTTACAAGAGCTGCGTTCTGTCCACACTGATGTATGGATCAGAATACTGACCGACGATGAAAAGCAACATCATCAAACTGTCAGCCTTCCACACCAGTAATCTGAGAAGAATCTTGAACATGTTCTGGCCGCGAACCATCTTCAACTAGGAACTGCTCACCAGAAGCAAGTAAGAGAGCATGGACAGCATCATGAGAAAAATATGAAGATGGAGAGGACAACACCATCAGACGTGAGTAAGACTCTATCACAAGAATACCACTCCCCTGGACCCCAGCAGGCAAATGGAAGAGAGGAAGGCCAAAGAACAACTGGACGCAAATTGTAAAAACAGAAATGAAGACGTTAAACCACACTGGGAACCATACAGAAGCTTGCCCAAGACAGACATATTTGTGGGTCCTTTGTTGCTGCCCTGCATGCAGTTGGCAAAACAGGAAGTAAGTAGGTAAGTAAGTTATTTATCTTTTTCTCACATTTAGTAGCAAACTCTATAGATTAAGGCACAAGAAAGGTCCTGAAGAATTGCCACAGACCCCTCTAGGGTGTAACAAGCAAGACGCATGTTGACCAAATTCTAGAACTCAGAGACCATTGATTTCCCATGAATTTATTTTGTTGCATTTAAATTTAACATGAAGAACCATTTGAAATAAACTGCTACAGTTCCCCATAGCTAATTTTATATTTCTATTGGATTACCAACAAAGATACTAATTGCCAAAGCAAGGGTCTTTCCTGTAATAATGTTTGGATATGAGAGCTGGACGACTAATAAAAAAAATTGGCATAGCCAATAGGTCTCGCTTTTTGGACCCTATAAGTATTTAGTTTATTTATTTATGAGATTTATTGAGCGCACAAATGCCCTCAGGTGTCTTGGCGCTTGTGGATAGACTGACTGTATGGTAGGACTTATTGATTGAAAAGCCAAGTCTTTAGCTGCTTACGAAAGGGTAGCAAGGATGTGCTGATCTTAATTTGGTATGGTAGGCTATTCCAGAGTTTGGCGGTTGTAATTATGAAAGATATGTCACCCCATGATACTTTCTTTGTTTTTGGGACCTGTAAGATGCTTGCTGTGGAAGACTGTAGAGATTGTGCCGGCCTGTAGGGACATAGAGATTGTTTCAGAAAAGCCAGTTCAGAGGCGTGAACTGCTTTAACCCCTTCGCTGCTCATGACGAGCTCAGCTCGTCATGAGGCACGGTTGAGCTGTGCTTATGACGAGCTGAGCTCGTCATGAACAATGGGGAAACTCAAAGCTCAGCATAGGAGGGGAAAACTCAAAGCAGCCAAGGTGTTAAAAGCAATGCATAAGGCTTTGAATTTTGTTCTGAGCCTTACCGGCAGCCAATGGAGCTGTCTGATAACTTTGTAAATTGGTTTTAAATTAGGTGTCCCTGTAATCAGTCTGGCTGCCCGCATTCTGCACCGGCTGCAGCTTGTTCATTACTCTTTCTTGGACGTTAACAAGGAGTCTGTTGCAGAAGCCGATGCATGCCATTACCATAGTGCTGACTAGAGTTTTAATCATGTTGATAGGGAGGTAGGGAAGAAGTTTCCTAATCATTCTTATAGTGAAGAACGAAGAGGAAACCACAGCGTTTGCATGATGCATAAATGACACTTTACTGTCAAAAATGACCCCCAGGTTTCTAAATTTGGCAACCGGGGTGGGAGGAGGTCCAAGATCTGCTGGCCACCACGTGGGAGACCAGGCCAGAGAGAGCTTGCCGAAGACCATCACCTCCGTTTTAACCGAGTTTAGTTTAAGGCAATTCTCGGTCATCCACTCACTTATTGCAAGCATTCAGAGTTGGAAATTGTGGGTCTTTTCTGTCCATCGTTCTTAACTGCCAGCACCAGTTGAGTATCGTCTGCGTATGATGTTAAAGCCAGATGATATGATTTAATGATCCTCGCCAAGTCAGACACATAGATGTTAAAAAGTGTCGGACTTAGCGAGGATCCCTGGGGAACACCACAAGGTAAGACATATGGTGACGACCTAAATTTGCCAAAAGATACGGACTGTTCACGATTAGCAAGAAAGGAGGAGAGAAGGGATATAGCACTTTGTGATATTCCTGTTGCCATGACACAGTCGATCAAAGTAATATGATCGACCGTGTCGAAAGCCGCAGAGAGGTAAAGCAGTATGAGAACTGCAGCCCCCCCACCATCTAAAATCATCCTGATTTCGTTTGAAGCTTTAATTAGGGCGGTTTCTGTGCCATGTCCTTTCCTGAATCCTAATTGAGAGTCATCTAAACAGTTGTTATGATCAATATAGTCTGAGATCTGCTAGTTCATGATTTTTTCCACAATTTTAGCTGGAAATGGGAGGCAGGCTATGGGCCTGTAGCTGGGGACTTTAGT